>NC_092337.1:223728750-225045000 GCF_046630445.1 Rutidosis leptorrhynchoides | reverse complement strand
TCAAAAAGAAAAGAAACAGTAACCTCAAATAGTAATTACAATAGTTGAGCAGCCTTAATCATTACCGACACTTTATCCCGAATTGCCATATCGTGCCCACTGCTAAACAGTTAATGTATAAAAGTGTCCCTATAAATCTCAAAATTTTAGATTAATCATATTTAATTATTTCACTCATTACCTGTTTGAAACCTGATCAAAAAGGTTCGAAAATTATTTATTTTCTGTTCCAATTTATATGTACGGAGTACTAATATTTAAACTTAAAAATGTAAAAATATTTTTAACAAATCTAAAATCTTCGTAATCAATTTATAGTCCAACTTTTATTTCAATCCTTCATAAACATGTACTGTATCTATATTAAAACTAACAAAAAGTCAACTGAGTGTTACTGAAGTTTACTGACTAAGCTCGAAATCATTTATTGTTAATATAATCTCTTTCTATATACAAACAGTTTTAAAATAGTAAGTTTAATTACTAAAACAAATATATTATATATTCTTAAACAATTATATTTAATAAAGCTTTATATATTTACAATTAAAATTTATATATACATAATACATATATCTATATATAATATTAGTTTTTATTATATCACATATTATTTTACATATTTATTTCCAACAATTAAATGTATATGCTAGTTTATTAATGTTCATGTTATTATATATATTATACATATATTTATATATGCACATATTTATATATATATATCCACATATTTACAAGCAATGGTTCGTGATTCATCGGAGATGGTCAAAGTGAAATGCATTCATGGAAATAGTTCAAACATTATGAGACTCAGTTTAATAGACTTTGCTTATCGTGTTGAAATCATATAAGATTAAGTTTAAATTTGGTCGGAAATTCCCGGGTCATCACAGTACCTACCCATTAAAGAAATTTTGTCCCGAAATTTGAGTGAGGTGGCCATGGCTAACAAAAAAAATGTTTTCATGACGAATATGAGTTGATAAATAGAGTTTTATTATCAATGGCTAATATAGATAAAACAATTTGATTATCCGAAGCGTACGCGTGAAGCTATCACAAAAGATTGAGATATAGATTTAACTTTTGACGTAGTCACGGTTGAATTTGGAAAATAAAGTGTGTCTAATCTTTTGACGTTGTCTTGGTTGAATTCCAAAATTCAAGAGATTTAAAGAAAATCTTCGAAATCTATAAGATTTGATTCTTCGGCGAATAAGAAAATTAAGATCTCTCTAATTAAATACGGTGATCTGCTTCGATTACTCTGTCTGATATTTCCATTATAAATTAAACTTTTTCCGTTCCATTATTCTCACAATTCCTATACTTTCTTTCTTAGTTCATACATCCAAAAGATTTTGAAAATGCTTAATCCCGTTCTAATCCTTGATATTTCCTAATTATCAATTCTGTCATCCTTCTTTTAAATCTTCCTCCAGAAAAATCTATTTGCTTCTACTATTACCTTGGGGTGATACTATTCTTAATTCTACTGTGTCTTTATATTGTTGTTCGTATTAATATCCACGGTTTGTAACCTCCGTGTTGTTATTGGGCTTTATATATTCTCTTATATTTTGGAGCTTTGTCCCTTCGTTTCTTCTTCTTGCGATTAAACACCGCTTTTAATGGTTCAGAATTCGCAGATATAAACTTCGGAATGAAAATTGTTAATGTTCTAAGAAGGAAACTGTAATGGCACAATTTGATTTGTCAAATTACCAGAATCACTGAGAATAGAACTATCAAGAATATATTTTCTTGATATGTTCGGAGGTGAAGTAGAATGAACGAGTCGTGTAACATGGCACATGATGACGTTATGATCTGTGAATCATCACGTTCCATTAGAAACTCAGCATGACTTACTGTAATATAATCACGTTGATCAAGTGTCATTATATTATACTAACTCATGCTTCAGTTCCCAACATTACTTCAATAACATTCATATTTTAAGCTCGAAAGTTTACAGAATATAGAAACTAACAGTTTCTATATGATGTAACACTGATAGCACGATAAGATTAATGATTTCAGATAAGAATAATTATGAAAATATCTTCAAAAATATCGAAGATATTTATGATGATATTTTGGAATTTCTAAGTTCGATGGTTGATGAGGAAGATTTTACGCAAGATTTTAACATGAGTACGGAGCAAGATATTCGTTGAAGGTTTCATCAGATCCAGAATTACCTGGATCCTTTGAATATATGGTATGGTCCTTGTATTTGTCCTTGGTCTTCTTCGTGGTTAGCTCAATCCGTTTTCCAGTTCCAACTTTTCTGAGCTTTTCCAACATACTAATCTTTATCATCAAACTTTCGATGATTATGGTCGTTTACGGTTATCTACAGTTTCTGCTGCTTCATTCAGCTTTTTCAATATTCAGAGTATTGATTTGTGACTGAGTGCTTTTCAGAATTTCAGAATAAGAGATTATAATTCCAAGAGATAAATGTCATATATATAACTGTTGATGTAGATATGCTGTGAGTTTTCAAAGTACTGATTGCTGATTCCTGGTAATTGTTATGGCAGTTCTCGTTACAAGATGCGGATGAGTATATGATAGAGTTTCAATGAATAAATATAATGATTTGTCAGAGAGATTTAAGCCAAGGAGCGACGAGGTTGCTGGTACGTCTGCTGGTAATATGGTGGAATATAAAAGAATTCTCCGGTATCAAAAGAGTAATTGTATATATCAGGATTATAGTAAGGCTACTTCGAATGAAAAGTAGAAGTTAACTTGCTGGAGCTGTGACAAAATTGGCTACTTTAAAAAGGGATCGCAAAGTTATTTTGGGTAATAATAACACTAAGAAATTAGCATAGCTACGTTTTAAACATTTACTCAGGTTTCGAGTGGTTGTAAGTGCATATCTATATGCATCAATCTTTTCTTCTGTAGATGAAGTGCGGTTGGTTCATCCTCTCGATTGAGGTGTTTTCAAGAATTATGAAAGGTTTGAACGCGGATTGTAATTGTCAAGATACAAATGAGGTTTAAGATGAAATCAAGTGGCAACTTGAAGAATTGTTTAGTTTCATATATTATAATCAATATTTTAATTCATTTTAATTGTCCAATGTTATTAGTCTACAGTCGATAGTCCACAGTAACAGTCCAATAATTCATATATAGTTTAATATACAATATTCGAATTAATTAATACGTGTCGTGACCCGTATACGTCTCAGACTCGATCACAACTCAAAGTATATATATTATTATAGAATCAACCTCAACCCTGTATAGAGAACTCGATCATTACTGCATATAGAGTGTCTATGGTGATTCCAAATAATATATATAGATGTGTCGATATGATATGTCAAAACTTTGTATACGTGTCCCAATATTTAAAGTGCGTAAAATAAATACAGAAATTAAATGACGATAAATAAAATGCGTAAAGTAAATAACAGAAATTAAATAACGATAAATAAAATTGCGAGAATTAAAATTGCGATAAAAGAAATTGCGATAAATAAAATGTAATATGGAATTAACAGTTAGCTAGGAACAGTTAGCTAGGATTTTGTTAGGGTGGTTTCTTAACAAAATTTCATATTGTCAATTAGTCTGTTTCTAATCAATTTTTATTGTGTCCATTATTTCTTCATTATGCCACTTGTTGGATTCTGATAAATCAAAATCCAAATATGAAATTGGATGAATATGGTTATTCTGTGGTGAACGGATACGTATATCTGTGGATGTAAGTAGGATAGTAAATGACCGTTGAATTAGGTTCGAAGAGTGTACCATGTAACTTATAAATGTGAAATATTAAATATTCTTCGGGTATTACCTACCCGTTAAAATATTTTCATCATTAACAGTTTGTACAAAAGAATTTTTAATTACAATCTTTATGAAAACATATATACATATATATTTTCTTCAGATGTATTCATGGATTTAATGAGTTAATATGATATTAAACTCATTTGATTTTCGGTTGGAACTAGAATAAATAATCTCTAAAACTTTAGAGATTACATATTCGTCATGTTGAACGAAGATAAATGATGTAGAACGATACGTAGAACGAAGATCATACTCAAAGTACAGATGATGATATTGAATCATGGATTGTTGATGGTACTGGTGCTGTTATTGATGGTACTGTTGGTGCCGGTGATGTTGCTGAAGCTGGTACATTTTGCACCATATTCTCCGAATTGATTATTCGAGCGCGAAGTTTGTTGACTTATTACTCCAGGATGATTGTCGGTCAGAACGAGCAGATGAATAAGGTTCAGAATTGTGGATATAATATAATATTGTCAAGTTACCCTGGAAATGAGACTGAAAATGGTGTCTCGAACAGGTTCGTCGGTAACCGCTTCAGGTTCATTGTCAAGAGGTGAATTCGGTTATGGAAAGGATCGCCTTCTTCGCATCTCCATTGATTAAGTCGACTACGAACTCATCAGATGAATTGTGGATGGATGATTTGTTGGTTCATTCTGGTGAGACGGCTTTCGGAGCTTAGGTGAAATTCCATATCGGAATAGCTGTCGGAATCCGAGGAATTCGAATTGGTTGAGGGATTCATCTCGTATGATCAGATGAAGGATTTTCGATAAGAAATAGATTATAGGATGTAGATTAGTATCCTGCAATACATAATTTACATATACATATATAATACTAAAATCTCATAAGTTACGGACGAATCTACGGAACCTGTCAGGCAAATATAACAATAACAGATACGCTAAGATATGAATTAGCAGATACGCTAAGATATGAATTAGCAGATACGCTAAGAAATGAATTAGCAGATACGCTAAGATATGAATTTTTGTCTATACACTTTTCATGCAGTCAATGCAATAAGATGTGTCTAGACTAAGAATAATGAGCAGGTAATTTACTAAGGATGATAAGCAAATGATTTCCGACTAGAAATGATAAGCAAAACTTATGACATGCAGATACGGTCGAAGTCCAGACTCACTAATGCCTTCTAACAACTTATCAGTTAGACACACTAATGCAGACCTGGTTCGCTAAGACCTCTGCTCTGATACCAACTGTAAGGACCCGTCCTAATCCATCCAGACGAAGTCCATATCGATTATAAACGATTCACAACAGTTGATTACATCGCGAGGTACATGACCTCTATATGTTACATTTTACAAACATTGCATTCGTGTTGAAAAGACAATCCTTCATTACATCTGAAGTTGACAGACATGCATACCATTTCATAATATTTCCAACTATAATTGACTAAATAATGATCTTGATAAACTCAACGACTCGAATGCAACGTCTTTTAAAATATGTCATGAATGACTCCAAGTAATATCTTTAAAATAATCAAATGCACAGTGGAAGATTTCTTTCGTACCTGAGAATAAACATGCTTTCAAGTGTCAACCAAAAGGTTGGTGAGTTCATTAGTTTAACATAAATAATCATTTAATAATTTTAATAGACCACAAGATTTTATATTTCTATTTCTCATAAACATACGCCCCATACATAGAGACAAAAATATCATTCATATGGATTGAACACCTGGTAACCGACATTCACAATATACATTTAAGAATATCCCCATCATTCCGGGATCCTCCTTCGGACATGATATAAATTTCGAAGTACTAAAGCATCCGGTACTTTGGATGGGGCTTGTTGGGCCCGATAGATCTATCTTTAGGATTCGCGTCAATTAGGGTGTCTGTTCCCTAATTCTTAGATTACCAGACTTAATAAAAAGGGGCATATTCGATTTAATAATCCAGCCATAGAATGTAGTTTTAAGTACTTGTGTCTATTTCGTCAAACATTTATAAAGCAGTGCATGTATTCTCAGTCCCAAAAATATATATTGCAAAAGTATTTAAAAAGGGAGCAAATGAAACTCACGCATGTAAATATTGTAAAACAGTTAATAAAGCATTTTCATGTATTCTCAGCCCAAAAACATAAAGAGTAAAAAGGGCAAATGAAACTCACGCATATAATTATTGTAAAACAGTTAATAAAGCATTTGCATGTATTCTCAGCCCAAAAACGTAAAGAGAAAAAGGGAGTAAATGAAACTCACGCATGTAAATATTGTAAAACAGTTAATAAAGCATTTGCATGTATTCTCAGCCCAAAAACGTAATGAGTAAAAAGGGCAAATGAAACTCACGCATATAATTATTGTAAAACAGTTAATAAAGCATTTGCATGTATTCTCAGCCCAAAAACGTAAAGAGAAAAAGGGAGTAAATGAAACTCACCTAATGTATTTTGTAGTAAAAATACATATGACGACATTGAACAAGTATAGGGTTGGCCTCGGATTCTCGAACCTATATTCAATTATATATATTAACACATATAATTGTATCGAACAACTTTATTTAGTTATGTATTAAGATTAATATTCATGTATAATTTGTTAATACTAATAATATATCATAATGCTTATTTGATATATGATTTAATTAACGTTATATCAATATAAATAATATAATATTAATTAAAACATAATATTATGTAATATTAGCATACATAAATCTATTTTTGTATATATATCTTATGTTTACAAAAATTAATAATTGTAATAATACTAAATTAAGGATAATAATAATAATGATTGTAATAATAATAATAATAATAATAATAATAATAATAATAATAATAATAATAATAATAA
The DNA here is from genome assembly GCF_046630445.1 of Rutidosis leptorrhynchoides. Taxonomy (NCBI): domain Eukaryota; kingdom Viridiplantae; phylum Streptophyta; class Magnoliopsida; order Asterales; family Asteraceae; genus Rutidosis; species Rutidosis leptorrhynchoides. Next base: position 225,038,318 of record NC_092337.1, on the reverse strand, counting down.
TAGTAATAGTAATAGTAATAGTAATAGTAATAGTAATAGTAATAATAATAATAATAATAATAATAATAATAATAATAATAATAATAATAATAATAATAATAATAATAATAATAATAATTAATAATAGTAATAATAAGATAACAAAATTACTACCTCACATAAAATAGGCTTCAAAAAGAATAGAATGCCATTGCCCAGACTTGAACCCACGACCTCCCGCTCACTCGCAAACACCCTTAACTATCCATCTGATTCTGTTTATCTGATTTAGTTTGCTACCCAAGACTATTTAACCCATTTTAAGAAGCCCAACAGTTAATCTAATCCTCGGCCCAACTACGAACTTATTATTACGGCCCAACTGAAAATGAAATTCGGCCCAACCACTTGTACAATTACTTGATAAAAATAAAATAAATTCGTGGATGCCTGGATTCGAACTCAAGACCACTTGGTTAAGCACAACACGCCCAACCATCCTTCTGCGATCTCTTTTCTGTATTAAACTCAAATTATAATTTATATATTCTATATCTTCTGCTCTTCTATATTCATTCCTATCATTTTATGTAACCTCGATTATTATCCATTCCTTTATCATAACAGCTCTTCATCACAATCATACATCATTCTCATCGAATCAACCTTAACAAGCATCATCTTTGTTACATGGAAGAGAAAACGTATACCACATAATTATATACGCGTGTAGAAGCAATAATTAACACCCATCTTCTAAACGTTACTTCATCATCATAACCAAATCTATGGCCTAAAATCAGAATCATAACCGTCCAACAGCTTATTCACAAAATTAATACGGCCCACAACAAAAAAGAAATATATATATATATACTCGGTTCAAGTATAAAAACAGAAATATGGTTCAACTATAAACCAATTCAAAAAGCAATGGAAAATAATGGGATTCGGTAAAAAGAAAATGACAGGGGGATGCAAGTTGTAGCAACAAATAATAGTTTAAATAATGTTATATCATCATTTACAGTTTATTACCACTTGCATCGCCCGAGTAATAAGAAGAGGGTTTATGTTAGTGAGTTAAATAGGAATAGAATACATCGAGCAGCAGTAGGTAGCCGGAGCAGAAGTGATCTAGAACAGAAAAAAATCGAGTTTCATATGTGGTGCTGGCAACGGTTTTCAACAGGAAACATGAGAGAGAAAAAAAAAGGTGAGAGAGAAAGAAAGAAAAAAAAAGAAGAAGAAAGATGGCGACAGTAAGGGGACGATAGAGGTGGTGATCTAGTAAGGTGAGGTTGGTTTATGATGATTTTGAAGATGGAAATGGGGTGGTGGTTCTTGATTGATGAAGGTGATGGATTGAGGTTGAAATGTGGTGATGGTTGGGGTGACGTAGATGGTGGTGATGGTTGACTATGATGGTGGCGATGTGGTGGATAGTGTGGTGGCTGAGATGTTGTCATAAGGAGAAGATCACAAAAATAGATTTTGTGGGAGTTATGATCTTGTATCTCTATATATCTATATTTATATATATATATATATATATATATATATATATATATATATATATATATATATATATATATATATATATATATATATATATATATATATATATATATATATATATATATATATATATTATATTTATATATATATATTATAATAAAGTAAATGAGAAGTGTGGTTAGGTGAATATCAAAAAGAAAAGAAACAGTAACCTCAAATAGTAATTACAATAGTTGAGCAGCCTTAATCATTACCGACACTTTATCCCGAATTGCCATATCGTGCCCACTGCTAAACAGTTAATGTATAAAAGTGTCCCTATAAATCTCAAAATTTTAGATTAATCATATTTAATTATTTCACTCATTACCTGTTTGAAACCTGATCAAAAAGGTTCGAAAATTATTTATTTTCTGTTCCAATTTATATGTACGGAGTACTAATATTTAAACTTAAAAATGTAAAAATATTTTTAACAAATCTAAAATCTTCGTAATCAATTTACAGTCCAACTTTTATTTCAATCCTTCATAAACATGTACTGTATCTATTTTAAAACTAACAAAAAGTCAACTGAGTGTTACTGAAGTTTACTGACTAAGCTCGAAATCATTTATTGTTAATATAATCTCTTTCTATATACAAACAGTTTTAAAATAGTAAGTTTAATTACTAAAACAAATATATTATATATTCTTAAACAATTATATTTAATAAAGCTTTATATATTTACAATTAAAATTTATATATACATAATACATATATCTATATATAATATTAGTTTTTATTATATCACATATTATTTTACATATTTATTTCCAACAATTAAATGTATATGCTAGTTTATTAATGTTCATGTTATTATATATATTATACATATATTTATATATGCACATATTTATATATATATCCACATATTTACAAGCAATGGTTCGTGATTCATCGGAGATGGTCAAAGTCAAATGCATTCATGGAAATAGTTCAAACATTATGAGACTCAGTTTAATAGACTTTGCTTATCGTGTTGAAATCATATAAGATTAAGTTTAAATTTGGTCGGAAATTCCCGGGTCATCACAGTCGAAGTCCAGACTCACTAATACATCCTAACAAACTCGATAAGACACACTAATTGAAAATTCTGGTTCTCTAAGACCAATGCTCTGATACCAACTGAAATGTCACATTCTTATTGATTAAAAACGTTCCATATTAATTGATTTCATTGCGAGTTTTTGACCTCTATATGAGACGTTTTTCAAAGACTGCATTCATTTTTAAAACAAACCATAACCTTTATTTCATCAATAAAGGTTTAAAAAGCTTTACGTAGATTATCAAATAATGATAATCTAAAATATCCTGTTTACACCCGACCATTACATAATGGTTTACAATACAAATATGTTACAACAAAATAAGTTTCTTGAATGCAGTTTTTACACAATATCATACAAGCATGGACTCCAAATCTCGTCCTTATTTAAGTATGCGACAGCGGAAGCTCTTAATAATCACCTGAGAATAAACATGCTTAAAACGTCAACAAAAATGTTGGTGAGTTATAGGTTTAACCTATATATATCAAATCATAATAATAGACCACAAGATTTCATATTTCAATACACATCCCATACATAGAGATAAAAATCATTCATATGGTGAACACCTGGTAACCGACATTCACAATATACATATTAGAATATCCCCATCATTCCGGGATCCTCCTTCGGACATGATATAAATTTCGAAGTACTAAAGCATCCGGTACATTGGATGGGGTTTGTTAGGCCCAATAGATCTATCTTTAGGATTCACGTCAATTAGGGTGTCTGTTCCCTAATTCTTAGATTACCAGACTTAATAAAAAGGGGCATATTCGATTTCGATAATTCAACCATAGAATGTAGTTTCACGTACTTGTGTCTAATTTGTAAATCACTTATAAAACCTGCATGTATTCTCATCCCAAAAATATTAGATTTTAAAAGTGGGACTATAACTCACTTTCACAGATTTTTACTTCGTCGGGAAGTAAGACTTGGCCACTGGTTGATTCACGAACCTATAACAATATATACATATATATCAAAGTATGTTCAAAATATATTTACAACACTTTTAATATATTTTGATGTTTTAAGTTTATTAAGTCAGCTGTCCTCGTTAGTAACCTACAACTAGTTGTCCACGGTTAGATGTACAGAAATAAATCGATAAATATTATCTTGAATCATTCCACGACCCAGTGTATACGTATCTCAGTATTGATCACAACTCAAACTATATATATTTTGGAATCAACCTCAACCCTGTATAGCTAACTCCAACATTCACATATAGTGTCTATGGTTGTTCCGAAATATATATAGATATGTCGACATGATAGGTCGAAATATTGTATACGTGTCTATGGTATCTCAAGATTACATAATATACAATACAAGTTGATTAAGTTATGGTTGGAATAGATTTGTTACCAATTTTCACGTAGCTAAAATGAGAAAAATTATCCAATCTTGTTTTACCCATAACTTCTTCATTTTAAATCCGTTTTGAGTGAATCAAATTGCTATGGTTTCATATTGAACTCTATTTTATGAATCTAAACAGAAAAAGTATAGGTTTATAGTCAGAAAAATAAGTTACAAGTCATTTTTGTAAAGGTAGTCATTTCAGTCGAAAGAACGACGTCTAGATGACCATTTTAGAAAACATACTTCCACTTTGAGTTTAACCATAATTTTTGGATATAGTTTCATGTTCATAATAAAAATCATTTTCTCAGAATAACAACTTTTAAATCAAAGTTTATCATAGTTTTTAATTAACTAACCCAAAACAGCCCGCGGTGTTACTACGACGGCGTAAATCCGGTTTTACGGTGTTTTTCATGTTTCTAGGTTTTAAATCATTAAGTTAGCATATCATATAGATATAGAACATGTGTTTAGTTGATTTTAAAAGTTAAGTTATAAGGATTAACTTTTGTTTGCGAACAAGTTTGGAATTAACTAAACTATGTTCTAGTGATTACAAGTTTAAACCTTCGAATAAGATAGCTTTATATGTATGAATCGAATGATGTTATGAACATCATTACTACCTTAAGTTCCTTGGATAAACCTACTGAAAAAGAGAAAAATGGATCTAGCTTCAACGGATCCTTAGATGGCTTGAAGTTCTTGAAGCAGAATCATGACACGAAAACAAGTTCAAGTAAGATCATCACTTGAAATAAGATTGTTATAGTTATAGAAATTGAACCAAAGTTTGAATATGATTATTACCTTGTATTAGAATGATAACCTACTGTAAGAAACAAAGATTTATTGAGGTTGGATGATCACCTTACAAGATTGGAAGTGAGCTAGCAAACTTGAAAGTATTCTTGATTTTAAGTAACTAGAACTTGTAGAATATATGAAGAACACTTAGAACTTGAATATAGAACTTGAAAGAGATCAATTAGAGGAAGAAAATTGAAGAATGAAAGTGTTTGTAGGCGTTTTTGGTCGTTGGTGTATGGATTAGATATAAAGGATATGTAATTTTGTTTTCATGTAAATAAGTCATGAATGATTACTCATATTTTTGTAATTTTATGAGATATTTCATGCTAGTTGCCAAATGATGGTTCCCACATGTGTTAGGTAACTCACATGGGCTGCTAAGAGCTGATCATTAGAGTGTATATACCAATAGTACATACATCTAAAAGCTGTGTATTGTACGAGTACGAATACGGGTGCATACGAGTAGAATTGTTGATGAGACTGAACGAGGATGTAATTGTAAGCATTTTTGTTAAGTAGAAGTATTTTGATAAGTGTATTGAAGTCTTTCAAAAGTGTATAAATACTTATTAAAATACTACATGTATATACATTTTAACTAAGTCGTTAAGTCATCGTTAGTCGTTACATGTAAGTATTGTTTTGAAACCTTTAGGTTAACGATCTTGTTAAATGTTGTTAACCCAATGTTTATAATATCAAATGAGATTTTAAATTATTATATTACCATGATATTATCATGTATGAATATCTCTTAATATGATATATATACATTAAATGTCTTTACAACGATAATCGTTACATATATGTCTCGTTTAAAAATCATTAAGTTAGTAGTCTTGTTTTTACATATGTAGTTCATTGTTAATATACTTAATGATATGTTTACTTATCATTTAAAATAATTAACCAAGTGTATCAATATCTTAATATGATTCATATGTACCTAGTAAGACGTTGTTATAACGATAATCGTTATATATATCGTTTTCGAGTTTCTTAAATTAATACTCTCATTTTTATGTATATAACTCATTGTTAAAATACCTAATGAGATACATACTTATAATAAAATCATGTTAACTATATATGTAACCATATATATGTCATCGTATAGTTTTTACAAGTTTTAACGTTCGTAAATCACCGGTCAACTTGGGTGGTCAATTGTCTATATGAAACCTATTTCAATTAATCAAGTCTTAACAAGTTTGATTGCTTAACATGTTGAAAACACTTAATCATGTAAATAACAATTTCATTTAATATAAATATAAACATGGAAAAGTTCGGGTCACTACAATTTCAATATATTAATAGACCACAAGATTTCCGTTTATAAATATATGTACACTCGCAAGTGTATAAAAGTATTCTATAAGTTGTAGGCACCTGGTAACAAGCCTTAACGTTCATGTTTTACCCTCTGAAGTACACCAGATCAGGTGTGTTTTAAATAACCTCGAAGTACTAAAGCATCCCATAGTCAGGATGGGGTTTGTCAGGCCCAATAGATCTATCTTTAGGATTCACGCCTACCGTACATAGACAAGTAGTTTAATGTTACCAAGCTAAGGGTATATTTCTGGTTTAAACCCACGTAGAATTAGTTTTAGTACTTGTGCCTATTTCGTAAAACATTTATAAAAACAACGCATGTATTCTCAGTCCCAAAAATATATATAAAAGGGAGCAAATGAAACTCAGCATACTGTATTTCGTAGTAAAAATACATATAACATCATTTAACAAGTGCAAGGTTGGCCTCGGATTCACGAACCTATATTAATTATATATATTTATATGTTGGTCAATATTTGTCTAACAATTTTTGGTCAAGTCATAGTGTACCACAATCCTAATGCTCGAGACTAATATGCAAAAGTCAACAAAAGTCAACAAAAGTCAACGTGACCCAAAATGACTTCAAAATTTATACTTGTTTATTATATAACTTAACTATAGTCGTTTTATGTAGTGACCTGAACTTTTCCATGTTTATATATATTAATTGAGATTGATATTTACATGATTAAATGTTTCCAACATGTTAAGCAATCAAACTTGTTAAGACTTGATTAATTGAAATATGTTTCATATAGACAATTGACCACCCAAGTTGACCGGCGATTCACGAACGTTAAAACTTGTAAAAACGACATGATGATATATATATGGATATACATATGGTTAACATGAGATTATGATAAGTAAGTATCTCCATAAGTATATTAACAATGAGTTATATACATATAAACAAGACTACTAACTTAAGGATTTCGAAACGAGACATATATGTAACGATTATCGTTGTAACGACATTTAAATGTATATATATCATATTAAGATATATTAATATATCATAATATCATGATAATATAATAATTTAACATCTCATTAGATATAATAAACAATGGGTTAACAATATTAATTGAGATCGTTAACTTAAAGGTTTCAAAACAACACTTACATGTAACGACTAACGATGACTTAACGACTCCGTTAAAATGTATATACATGTAGTGTATTTAGATGTATTAAAATACTTTTGAAAGACTTCAAGACATATATCAAAACACTCATACTTAACGAAAATGGTTACAGTTACTTTCCCATTCTTTTCTTTCATCAAGAATTCTAGTCGTATTCTTACCCGTATTATACACAGCTTCAAAACGTACTTACTATGGGTATATACCAATAGGAACTAGCATGGGATTCCACTCTTGATTATGTCATGTATGACTAATCAATTTTAACTTCTACCATGAGCTAGTCAACTAACTAGAACTCCTTTTAACCCCACTCACCACTCACCAATTAACACTCATCATTCACTCCATTTCACTTCCAATTCTCTTTCTAATTCTCTCTCAACACACCCACACTATTATGAACGTATTTTTCCAGTAGTTAATCATCATCTTCATCAAAAATCACTTCAAGAATCAAGCTATAATCATCATAGGAAGAACACTTCAAGAATACTTCAAAAATCCCTTCAAGTTTACTAATTTACTTCCAAGCTTTCTAATCCATTCCAAGTAATCATCTAAGATCAAGAAACCTTTGTTATATACAGTAGGTTATCTTTCTTATTCAAGGTAATATTCATATTCAAACTTTGATTCAATTTCTATAACTATAAACTATCTTAATTCGAGCAAAAATCTTACTTGAACTTGTTTTTGTGTCATGATCCTACTTCAAGAACTTTCAAGCCATCCAAGATCCTTTGAAGCTAGATCATTTCTTGTCACTTCCAGTAGGTTTACCTACTAAACTTGAGGTAGTAATGATGTTCATAACATCATTCGATTCATATATATAAAACTATCTTATTCGAAGGTTTAAACTCGTAATCACTAGAACATAGTTTAGTTAATTCTAAACTTGTTCACAAACAAAAGTTAATCCTTCTAACTTGACTTTTAAAATTAACTAAACACATGTTCTATATCTTAATGATATGCTAACTTAATGATTTAAAACCTGGAAACACGAAAAACACCGTAAAACCGGATTTACGCCGTCGCAGTAACACCGCGGGCTGTTTTGGGTTAGTTAATTAAAAATTATGATAAACTTTGATTTAAAAGTTGTTATTCTGAGAAAATGATTTTTATTATGAACATGAAACTATATCCAAAAATTATGGTTAAACTCAAAGTGGAAGTATGTTTTCTAAAATGGTCATCTAGACGTCGTTCTTTCGACTGAAATGACTACCTTTACAAAAACGACTTGTAACTTATTTTTCCGACTATAAACCTATACTTTTTCTATTTAGATTCATAAAATACAGTTCAATATGAAACCATAGCAATTTGATTCATTCAAAACGGATTTAAAATGAAGAAGTTATGGGTAAAACAAGATTGGATAATTTTTCTCATTTTAGCTACGTGAAAATTGGTAACAAATCTATTCCAACCATAACTTAATCAACTTGTATTGTATATTATGTAATCTTGAGATACCATAGACACGTATACAATGTTTCGACCTATCATGTCGACACATCTATATATATTTCGGAACAACCATAGACACTCTATATGTGAATGTTGGAGTTAGCTATACAGGGTTGAGGTTGATTCCAAAATATATATAGTTTGAGTTGTGATCAATACTGAGATACGTATACACTGGGTCATGGATTGATTCAAGATAATATTTATTGATTTATTTCTGTACATCTAACTGTGGACAACTAGTTGTAGGTTACTAACGAGGACAGCTGACTTAATAAACTTAAAACATCAAAATATATTAAAAGTGTTGTAAATATATTTTGAATATACTTTGATATATATGTATATATTGTTATAGGTTCGTGAATCAACCAGTGGCCAAGTCTTACTTCCCGACGAAGTAAAAATCTGTGAAAGTGAGTTATAGTCCCACTTTTAAAATCTAATATTTTTGGGATGAGAATACATGCAGGTTTTATAAATGATTTACAAAATAGACACAAGTACGTGAAACTACATTCTATGGTTGAATTATCGAAATCGAATATGCCCCTTTTTATTAAGTCTGGTAATCTAAGAATTAGGGAACAGACACCCTAATTGACGCGAATCCTAAAGATAGATCTATTGGGCCTAACAAACCCCATCCAAAGTACCGGATGCTTTAGTACTTCGAAATTTATATCATATCCGAAGGGTGTCCCGGAATGATGGGGATATTCTTATATATGCATCTTGTTAATGTTGGTTACCAGGTGTTCACCATATGAATGATTTTTATCTCTATGTATGGGATGTGTATTGAAATATGAAATCTTGTGGTCTATTGTTACGATTTGATATAAATAGGTTAAACCTATAACTCACCAACATTTTTGTTGACGTTTAAAGCATGTTTATTCTCAGGTGAATATTAAGAGCTTCCGCTGTTGCATACTAAAATAAGGACAAGATTTGGAGTCCATGTTTATACGATATTGTGTAAAAACTGCATTCAAGAACCTGATTTCAATGTAACATATTTGTATTGTAAACCATTATGTAATGGTCGTGTGTAAACAGGATATTTTAGATTATCATTATTTGATAATCTACGTAAAACTTTTTAAACCTTTATTTATGAAATAAATGTTATGGTTTGTTTTAAAAATGAATGCAGTATTTGAAAAACGTCTCATATAGAGGTCAAAACCTCGCAACGAAATCAATTAATATGGAACGTTTTTAATCAATAAGAACGGGACATTTCAGTTGGTATCAGAGCGTTGGTCTTAGAGAACCAGAATTTTGCATTAGTGTGTCTTATCTAGTTTGTTAGGATGCATTAGTGAGTTTGGACTTCGACCGTGTTTACTTGAAAAATGATTGCTTAACAAATTTTGTTGGAAACTATATATTTTTAACATGTGAATATTATGTGATATATTAATCTCTTAACGCGTTTGATATTATGTGATAGATGTCTACCTCTAGAACAAGTCCCATTGACTCACCTAATAATAATGAAGAGTCAAATGTAAATTGGAATGATTCGTGGACTGATTCACAAGTTCCCGAAGAGGAACCGAAAGAAGAGTCGGAACCAGAAGAAGAATCGGAACCGGATGAAGAAATAGAACCGGTGGGGGAAATAATAAAACGGTTAAGTAAAAGAAAATCCTCAACCAACCGACCAAGGTTAATTATGGTCAATGGTGTTTCCGCTAAGGAAGCAAAATATTGGGAGGATTACCAATTCTGCGATGAATCGGATTCCGACGAGAATTCCGATGATGTTATAGAAATTACCCCAACTGAATTTAAAAAGGCAAAAGAAAATAATAAGGGAAAGGGCATAAAAATAGAGAAATCTAATTCCAACCCAGATGAACTTTATATGTATCGTCAACCCCCGAAGTCCTTAAGTTGTAACAATGACCCGGGAACCTCTAAACCACCAGGTTTTTCTAAACCAATGTGGAAAATAACGACTCGTATTAGGGGAACATCATATATCCCTAGAAACTTGGGAAAACGAACCAAAACTAAAGAAGAAGAAACAAGCGAGTCGGAATAAGATAGTTGTATTCGTGTGGTGTAATATATGTAATATAGTGTGCTTATGCTTTATGATATATGTAAAAATTGCTTGTATTAATAAGTATTTTTTTTATGAATCTAACTCTTGTCTATTTTACAGTATAAAAACACAAAATGGATAGACAACCCAATATTTTAAGAGACCTACCCGGAGACATGATTGATGAAATCTTGTCTAGAGTTGGTCAGAATTCTTCGGCACAACTATTTAAGGCGAGATCAGTTTGTAAGACATTCGAAGAACGTTCCAAGAATACCTTGGTTTATAAAAGGCTTTCGTTCGAAAGATGGGGGATATCACATTGGGAAATCCATAAGTTACGATGTGTTTACTTTGACGCATATATTGCAGGGAACCCAAATGCTATTTTACGCAATGGGTTAAGAAATTATTTTGACTCAATATATCCGAATATTGGACTTCGTGATTTAGAAAAAGCGGCTAACATGCAACATAAAGAAGCATGTTATGCTTACGGATTAGTAATGTTCGCTTCTCACCAAAGTGAGAACAAGAACATCGGGCTACAACTATTAAACAAAACGTTTCCACAAGTGACGGAGTCGGTAATTGGGGTAAGAAATGAGGTTTTTAGATTGTTACGGGACTGTTGGACATTACGTAACCCTCATCCCTTTGACGACGTTACAATATGCTGTCTTATCAACGGCCATAACGGTTATGTTCCACAAGACCAAGGATGGGAAGTAGTCCTAGTAAAACCAGAATGCATGACTTGTTTCTGGACGTATAAATTACGTGTCTTTATTGCCTTTGCTGAACAACTTGTGTACTAGCTAGAATTATCTTCACAACTATCTTGTATCAAAGTTATTGTCCGCTATATTTCATGCTTTATGTAAAATAAGTGGTATTATAAGTTTGTAAAATATTGTATAAAAGTTTGAACGCGAAATATAATTATAATCAGTTTTTCATATAGAATTGTAGTAGTTGAATTGTATATTAACTACTAAGTATGAACTTAACGGGTAGGTACTACCCGAATTTAAACTTATAAAACGCTAATATGAAGAAAAAGCTTTTATAAATGAGTTCATATTATGCTACGAAATACTATTAACTACTCTTAATATTCTGTATGATTAACTTGTTCCATTTGACTATTTTGAAGGAAATGGCACCGACTACTCGACACACCGTGAATATGAATGAAGAGGAATTCCGTACTTTTCTAGCTTCAAACATAGCCGCAGTACAGGCTGCGCTACATACCAACAATAACCTTGGATCTAGCAGTACAGGAAATCGTGTAGGATGCACCTACAAAGAATTCACTGCCTGCAAACCTTTGGAATTTGATGGAACCGAAGGACCGATCGGATTGAAACGGTGGACCGAGAAGGTCGAATCGGTGTTTGCCATAAGTAAGTATACTGAAGAGGACAAAGTAAAGTACGCTACGCATACCTTCACAGGTTCTGCGTTAACATGGTGGAATACCTATCTAGAGCAAGTGGGACAAGACGATGCGTACGCACTACCGTGGTCAGCATTCAAGCACTTGATGAACGAGAAGTACCGTCCCAGAACCGAGGTCAATAAGCTCAATACAGAACTTAGAGGGTTACGAACCCAAGGATTTGATATTACCACGTACGAAAGACGATTCACAGAATTGTGCCTATTGTGTCCGGGAGCATTCGAAGATGAGGAAGAGAAGATCGATGCGTTTGTGAAAGGATTACCGGAAAGAATCCAAGAAGATATAAGTTCACACGAGCCGCCTCCATACAACAGGCATGTAGAATGGCTCACAAACTAGTGAACCAGATTGAAGAAAGAATTAAAGAACAGACTGCTGAAGAGGCCAATGTGAAACAAGTCAAAAGAAAGTGGGAGGAAAACGGTGATAAGAATCACCAATACAACAACAACAGCAATTACAACAATAATCGCAACAATTATCCCAACAATCGCAACATCAATCGCAACTACAACAAACGACCCAACAACAACAACAACAACAACAGCAACTACAATAATCATCCCAACAACAATAATAACCGCAACAACAACAACAATCAGAAGCAGCTATGCCAAAGGTGTGAAAAGTATTACTCGGGGTTCTGCACCAAATTTTGTAACAAGTGTAAAAGAAATGGTCATAGCGCGGCGAAGTGTGAGGTCTATGGACCAGGGGTTAATAGAACGAAAGGAACAAATGGTGTCGGAACGAGTAATGGCGGAGCAAGTAGTGTCGGAGCAAGTTATGCCAATGTAGTTTGTTATAAATGTGGAAAACCGGGCCACATTATTAGAAATTGCCCGAACCAGGAGAACACGAATGGACAAGGCCGCGGAAGAGTTTTCAATATTAATGCGGCAGAGGCACAGGAAGACCCGGAGCTTGTTACGGGTACGTTTCTTATTGACAATAAATCTGCTTGCGTTTTATTTGATTCGGGTGCGGATAGAAGCTATATGAGTAGAGATTTTTGTGCTAAATTAAGTTGTCCATTGACGCCTTTGGATAGTAAATTTTTACTCGAATTAGCAAATGGTAAATTAATTTCAGCAGATAATATATGTCAGAATCTAGAAATTAAACTGGTTAGCGAAACATTTAAGATTGATTTGATACCAGTAGAGTTAGGGAGTTTTGATGTGATAATCGGTATGGACTGGTTGAAAGAAGTGAAAGCAGAGATCGTTTGTTACAAAAATGCAATTCGCATTATACGAGAAAAAGGAAAACCCTTAATGGTGTACGGAGAAAAGGGCAACACGAAGCTACATCTTATTAGTAATTTGAAGGCACAAAAACTAATAAGAAAAGGTTGCTATGCTGTTCTAGCACACGTTGAGAAAGTACAAACTGAAGAAAAGAGCATCAATGATGTTCCCGTCGCAAAAGAATTTCCCGATGTATTTCCGAAAGAATTATCGGGATTACCCCCACATCGATCCGTTGAATTTCAAATAGATCTTGTACCAGGAGCTGCACCAATAGCTCGTGCTCCTTACAGACTCGCACCCAGCGAGATGAAAGAATTGCAATGCCAATTACAAGAACTTTTAGAGCATGGTTTCATTCGACCAAGCACATCACCGTGGGGAGCTCCTGTTTTGTTTGTCAAGAAGAAAGATGGTACATTCAGGTTGTGTATCGACTACCGAGAGTTGAACAAACTTACCATCAAGAACCGCTACCCACTACCGAGAATCGACGACTTATTTGATCAACTACAAGGCTCGTCTGTTTATTCAAAGATTGACTTACGTTCCGGGTATCATCAAATGCGGGTGAAAGAAGATGATATTCCAAAGACTGCTTTTAGAACACGTTACGGTCATTACGAGTTTATGGTCATGCCGTTTGGTTTAACTAATGCACCTGCTGTGTTCATGGACCTTATGAACCGAGTGTGTGGACCATACCTTGACAAGTTTGTCATTATTTTCATTGATGACATACTTATTTACTCAAAGAATGACCAAGAACACGGTGAACATTTGAGAAAGGTGTTAGAAGTATTGAGGAAGGAAGAATTGTACGCTAAGTTTTCAAAGTGTGCATTTTGGTTGGAAGAAGTTCATTTCCTCGGTCACATAGTGAACAAAGAAGGTATTAAGGTGGATCCGGCAAAGATAGAAACTGTTGAAAAGTGGAAAACCCCGAAAACTCCGAAACACATACGCCAGTTTTTAGGACTAGCTGGTTACTACAGAAGGTTCATCCAAGACTTTTCCAGAATAGCAAAACCCTTGACTGCATTAACGCATAAAGGGAAGAAATTTGAATGGAATGATGAACAAGAGAAAGCGTTTCAATTATTGAAGAAAAAGCTAACTACGGCACCTATATTGTCATTGCCTGAAGGGAATGATGATTTTGTGATTTATTGTGACGCTTCAAAGCAAGGTCTCGGTTGTGTATTAATGCAACGAACGAAGGTGATTGCTTATGCGTCTAGACAATTGAAGATTCACGAACAAATTTATACGACGCATGATTTGGAATTAGGCGCGGTTGTTTTTGCATTAAAGACTTGGAGGCACTACTTATATGGGGTCAAAAGTATTATATATACTGACCACAAAAGTCTTCAACACATATTTAATCAGAAACAACTGAATATGAGGCAGCGTAGGTGGATTGAATTATTGAATGATTACGACTTTGAGATTCGTTACCACCCGGGAAAGGCAAATGTGGTAGCCGATGCCTTGAGCAGGAAGGACAGAGAACCCATTCGAGTAAAATCTATGAATATAATGATTCATAATAACCTTACTACTCAAATAAAGGAGGCGCAACAAGGAGTTTTAAAAGAAGGAAATTTAAAGGATGAAATACCCAAAGGATCGGAGAAGCATCTTAATATTTGGGAAGACAGAACCCGGTATAGGGCTGAAAGGATTTGGGTACCAAAATTTGGAGATATGAGAGAAATGGTACTTAGAGAAGCTCATAAAACCAGATACTCAATACATCCTGGAACGGGGAAGATGTACAAGGATCTCAAGAAACATTTTTGGTGGCCGGGTATGAAAGCCGATGTTGCTAAATATGTAGGAGAATGTTTGACGTGTTCTAAGGTCAAAGCTGAGCATCAGAAACCATCAGGTCTACTTCAACAACCCGAAATCCCAGAATGGAAATGGGAAAACATTACCATGGATTTCATCACTAAATTGCCAAGGACTGCAAGTGGTTTTGATACTATTTGGGTAATAGTTGATCGTCTCACCAAATCAGCACACTTTCTGCCAATAAGAGAAGATGACAAGATGGAGAAGTTAGCACGACTGTATTTGAAGGAAGTCGTCTCCAGACATGGAATACCAATCTCTATTATCTCTGATAGGGATGGCAGATTTATTTCAAGATTCTGGCAGACATTACAGCAAGCATTAGGAACTCGTCTAGACATGAGTACTACCTATCATCCACAAACTGATGGGCAGAGCGAAAGGACGATACAAACGCTTGAAGACATGCTACGAGCATGTGTTATTGATTTCGGAAACAGTTGGGATCGACATCTACCGTTAGCAGAATTTTCCTACAACAACAGCTACCATTCAAGCATTGAGATGGCGCCGTTTGAAGCACTTTATGGTAGAAAGTGTAGGTCTCCGATTTGTTGGAGTGAAGTGGGGGATAGACAGATTACGGGTCCAGAGATTATACAAGAAACTACCGAGAAGATCATCCAAATTCAACAACGGTTGAAAACCGCCCAAAGTCGACAAAAGAGCTACGCTGACATTAAAAGAAAAGATATAGAATTTGAAATTGGAGAGATGGTCATGCTTAAAGTTGCACCTTGGAAAGGCGTTGTTCGATTTGGTAAACGAGGGAAATTAAATCCAAGGTATATTGGACCATTCAAGATTATTGATCGTGTCGGACCAGTAGCTTACCGACTTGAGTTACCTCAACAACTCGCGGCTGTACATAACACTTTCCACGTCTCGAATTTGAAGAAATGTTTCGCTAAAGAAGATCTTACTATTCCGTTAGATGAAATCCAAATCAATGAAAAACTCCAATTCATCGAAGAACCCGTCGAAATAATGGATCGTGAGGTTAAAAGACTTAAGCAAAACAAGATACCAATTGTTAAGGTTCGATGGAATGCTCGTAGAGGACCCGAGTTCACCTGGGAGCGTGAAGATCAGATGAAGAAGAAATACTCGCATCTATTTCCAGAAGATTCGTCAACACCTTCAACAGCTTAAAATTTCGGGACGAAATTTATTTAACGGGTAGGTACTGTAGTGACCCGAACTTTTCCATGTTTATATATATTAATTGAGATTGATATTTACATGATTAAATGTTTCCAACATGTTAAGCAATCAAACTTGTTAAGACTTGATTAATTGAAATATGTTTCATATAGACAATTGACCACCCAAGTTGACCGGCGATTCACGAACGTTAAAACTTGTAAAAACGACATGATGATATATATATATGGATATACATATGGTTAACATGAGATTATGATAAGTAAGTATCTCCATAAGTATATTAACAATGAGTTATATACATATAAACAAGACTACTAACTTAAGGATTTCGAAACGAGACATATATGTAACGATTATCGTTGTAACGACATTTAAATGTATATATATCATATTAAGATATATTAATATATCATAATATCATGATAATATAATAATTTAACATCTCATTAGATATAATAAACAATGGGTTAACAATATTAATTGAGATCGTTAACTTAAAGGTTTCAAAACAACACTTACATGTAACGACTAACGATGACTTAACGACTCCGTTAAAATGTATATACATGTAGTGTATTTAGATGTATTAAAATACTTTTGAAAGACTTCAAGACATATATCAAAACACTCATACTTAACGAAAATGGTTACAGTTACTTTCCCATTCTTTTCTTTCATCAAGAATTCTAGTCGTATTCTTACCCGTATTATACACAGCTTCAAAACGTACTTACTATGGGTATATACCAATAGGAACTAGCATGGGATTCCACTCTTGATTATGTCATGTATGACTAATCAATTTTAACTTCTACCATGAGCTAGTCAACTAACTAGAACTCCTTTTAACCCCACTCACCACTCACCAATTAACACTCATCATTCACTCCATTTCACTTCCAATTCTCTTTCTAATTCTCTCTCAACACACCCACACTATTATGAATGTATTTTTCCAGTAGTTAATCATCATCTTCATCAAAAATCACTTCAAGAATCAAGCTATAATCATCATAGGAAGAACACTTCAAGAATACTTCAAAAATCCCTTCAAGTTTACTAATTTACTTCCAAGCTTTCTAATCCATTCCAAGTAATCATCTAAGATCAAGAAACCTTTGTTATATTCAGTAGGTTATCTTTCTTATTCAAGGTAATATTCATATTCAAACTTTGATTCAATTTCTATAACTATAAACTATCTTAATTCGAGAAAAAATCTTACTTGAACTTGTTTTTGTGTCATGATCCTACTTCAAGAACTTTCAAGCCATCCAAGATCCTTTGAAGCTAGATCATTTCTTGTCACTTCCAGTAGGTTTACCTACTAAACTTGAGGTAGTAATGATGTTCATAACATCATTCGATTCATATATATAAAACTATCTTATTCGAAGGTTTAAACTCGTAATCACTAGAACATAGTTTAGTTAATTCTAAACTTGTTCGCAAACAAAAGTTAATCCTTCTAACTTGACTTTTAAAATTAACTAAACACATGTTCTATATCTATATGATATGCTAACTTAATGATTTAAAACCTGGAAACACGAAAAACACCGTAAAACCGGATTTACGCCGTCGTAGTAACACCGCGGGCTGTTTTGGGTTAGTTAATTAAAAACTATGATAAACTTTGATTTAAAAGTTGTTATTCTGAGAAAATGATTTTTATTATGAACATGAAACTATATCCAAAAATTATGGTTAAACTCAAAGTGGAAGTATGTTTTCTAAAATGGTCATCTAGACGTCGTTCTTTCGACTGAAATGACTACCTTTACAAAAACGACTTGTAACTTATTTTTCCGACTATAAACCTATACTTTTTCTGTTTAGATTCGTAAAATACAGTTCAATATGAAACCATAGCAATTTGATTCTTTCAAAACGGATTTAAAATGAAGAAGTTATGGGTAAAACAAGATTGGATAATTTTTCTCATTTTAGCTACGTGAAAATTGGTAACAAATCTATTCCAACCATAACTTAATCAACTTGTATTGTATATTATGTAATCTTGAGATACCATAGACACGTATACAATGTTTCGACCTATCATGTCGACACATCTATATATATTTCGGAACAACCATAGACACTCTATATGTGAATGTTGGAGTTAGCTATACAGGGTTGAGGTTGATTCCAAAATATATATAGTTTGAGTTGTGATCAATACTGAGATACGTATACACTGGGTCGTGGATTGATTCAAGATAATATTTATTGATTTATTTCTGTACATCTAACTGTGGACAACTAGTTGTAGGTTACTAACGAGGACAGCTGACTTAATAAACTTAAAACATCAAAATATATTAAAAGTGTTGTAAATATATTTTGAACATACTTTAATATATATGTATATATTGTTATAGGTTCGTGAATCAACAGTGGCCAAGTCTTACTTCTCGACGAAGTAAAAATCTGTGAAAGTGAGTTATAGTCCCACTTTTAAAATCTAATATTTTTGGGATGAGAATACATGCAGGTTTTATAAATGATTTACAAAATAGACACAAGTACGTGAAACTACATTCTATGGTTGAATTATCGAAATCGAATATGCCCCTTATATTAAGTCTGGTAATCTAAGAATTAGGGAACAGACACCCTAATTGACGCGAATCCTAAAGATAGATCTATTGGGCCTAACAAACCCCATCCAAAGTACCGGATGCTTCAGTAATTCGAAATTTATATCATATCCGAAGGGTGTCCCGGAATGATGGGGATATTCTTATATATGCATCTTGTTAATGTTGGTTACCAGGTGTTCACCATATGAATGATTTTTATCTCTATGTATGGGATGTGTATTGAAATATGAAATCTTGTGGTCTATTGTTACGATTTGATATAAATAGGTTAAACCTATAACTCACCAACATTTTTGTTGACGTTTAAAGCATGTTTATTCTCAGGTGAATATTAAGAGCTTCCGCTGTTGCATACTAAAATAAGGACAAGATTTGGAGTCCATGTTTATACGATATTGTGTAAAAACTGCATTCAAGAAACTGATTTCGATGTAACATATTTGTATTGTAAACCATTATGTAATGGTCGTGTGTAAACAAGATATTTTAGATTATCATTATTTGATAATCTACGTAAAACTTTTTAAACCTTTATTTATGAAATAAAGGTTATGGTTTGTTTTAAAAATGAATGCAGTATTTGAAAAACGTCTCATATAGAGGTCAAAACCTCGCAACGAAATCAATTAATATGGAACGTTTTTAATCAATAAGAACGGGACATTTCATTTTATATATTTAAATATATTTATAATAATAAAAGTCATTTATTAATAAAAATTTATATTAACGTTTATATATGATAAAATATACTTTTATATATCTTAATTAGTAAAATTTATAAAGTTCACTTAATATCGTAAAACTATAGTGGTAAGTATTATTAATGTAATTATATTACGTGTGGTGAAAAATATCTTTGTATCCCCTATTTATTTGATAAAATAATATTGATCATAATAATAATAAGTAAAAGTTGTATTATTTTGTAATAATAATAATTATTATTCTATAAAAAAATAACAATATTTATATTTACTAAAAATGTTATTATGATAAAATGATAATACTAACATAATAGTAATAATGATATTTTATAATAACAATGATATTTCCATTAAAATAATAACGACGATAGTAATAATGATCATTTTCACAATCATACTAAAATTCAGTTGACTATAATATCTAAATGAAAAGTTCTTAATTTTTCGCTAGCTTTCCAATGACATGCATATCATATACCCTATCTCAGTATCATATGTATCTAATTCAGGATTCAACAAACCTATATAAGGACAATATCGAATGTACAAGTATGCATAATCCGATATACTCGAGCACTAGTCAGGGATACACTATTGATATATAAAAGTTAAGTTATGAGTGCTCACGTATCAATATTGAGATTCAATATTGCAGGAAAGTACGTAGACGCAACAAAGATGATAAATATTAGATTGACCTCACGAGCATACCCATGAACTATACCCATCACCTCCATAGCTATAACCCATAATTTCCTTAGCTTCAACTCATTAAAAAAAAAACTATTTTGAAATCACTCGGACAGCACTCCGTCGTAATATTTTATGTATACTAATAATATCTTGAAATTAATAAGAGCAAATATATATATATATATATATATATATATATATATATATATATATATATATATATATATATATATATATATATATATATATATATATATGTAAATCGATTGAGAGAGTTTATAGAAATATATTTTCAAGTTTCTATTAAATAATGAAACATATTGAATTCTATTTATAATAGATTTTTGAATTATTAAAGTGAATTATTAAAGTATGAATTATTAAAGTGAATTATTAAAGTATGAATTATTAAAGTGAATTATTAAAGTATGAATTATTAAATTGAATTATTAAAGTATGAATTATTAAAGTGAATCATTAAAGTATGAATTATTAAAGTGAATTATTAAAATATGAATTATTAAAATGAATTATTAAAGTTAAAGTAAAGTAAAAAGTAAAGTAAAGGTAAAGTTAAAGTATAGTAAAAGTATGTATGTATAATACGCATATAAATATATATAATATTAATTTAAATCGTTATATATATTTAATAAAATAAAATATAAATATCGTTATATTTATTATACTGGTTAAGTAATGAGTTGTCAAAAGTGATTCTAGATATTTATAAAAGTTATATATATTTTAATAATAAAGTTCTTTTTAAACTGAAAACGTCTTTGTACGTTTGAAAATAGATTAATAGAATATTATGGAAACCGATTCTCCACTAACTTTTGTCTAACTTTCGTAAATGACACTTTTTGTTTTTATTTATAAATAGCTTTACAAATTATTCCGAATATCGTTAAGAGGAATAGATTTTCTCAAGTCATAGTGGATCTCTCAACAGAGACTTGTAATCATAATTCAATGTTTCTGATAATTCAATCATTTGATATATTTTTTTTAATTTCGTCGATAATCATATTGAAATAAATACGTTCATATAAAGCATTATACGTTTAAATACTTTGTTGACATTTTCAATTTATAATATATACACATATACATACATATTCATATATGTTCATTTATTGGTTCGTGAATCATTGGAATTTGGTCGACGTTTAAATGAATGTATAAACATAGTTTAAAATCCTTGAGATTTAACTTAACAAACATTGCTTATCGTGTCAGAATAATATAAAGATAAAGTTTAAATTTAGTCAGAAATTTCCAGGTCGTCACATTATTAATTCTATTGTTATTATTATTATCTGTTTCATTAATATTAGATATTAAAATTGTATAATTAATGTTATTACGATCCTTTATATATTTAATATACAGATATATACAGATATATATGAAATTTGATATAAATTATTATATTATCAAAATTACTAACATTATTATTATCAACAATATTATGATAAGTAGTATTATTATTAATATTAATAAACATATTATTGTTATCATTTTATTATGATTGTTATTAGATATTATTATTAATAATTATTATTATTATAAATTATTATCATTATTAGCAATTAAAATTATCATTATTGTTAGTATTAATATTGTTATATTATTATTTGTCATTTATTACTATTAGTCTTTATTAATAATGTTATTACTAATAATATTATTATTAGTATTATTAGTTTATTTATATTAATAGTATTAATTAATATAACTATACTAGTTGATTATGAAAATTTAAGAATTATATATATATATATATATATATATATATATATATATATATATACAGTTATATATATATATAAACATATATATATATATATATATATATAAATATATATAAGATATACAGATATTTACATCTAAAGACATAGTCAGATATATAAATATGAATTATATAAATAAATCTAGATAATTATGTATACAGACATATATATATATATATATATATATATATATATATATATATATATATATATATATATATATATATATATATATACATGTAAATACAATTAAATACAATTATAAATACAGAAAAATTCGTGATCTGTTTCAATATGTTTCCAGGCTATAGCTGAGTCGATTTCAGTCCCCTAATACCAACAATAATCTGTCAGCGATCTTTTCAGCTTTTTATTTTTTTTATTTATTATTTTGTACCCGATGATTCTTCATGTCAAGGTTATATGCTATAAAACAATTGAGTTACTCAACGTTATTCAATAAGTCAACCAATTTTCCATTGTCATTATCACATAAAGCTATTACAGCTGTTATACGAATTGAATTTAACAGAAATTTAAATAAAAAAAACCAGAAAACTGCCCTGTTTGTGCTATTTTTTTTATCTTAACTCAAATTCGAATTCCATTACAAAATCCATAAATGTAGAAGGGTTAGGAATCATCCACACAAACTACATGTAGAGTTTCAGATTCCAGTTCATTCTATCGAGTTCCAATTGTCGAGTCAAAGATTAATTTGAAAAAGTCAACCAGTTTGTTCATGAAGAAATTCAAATTCATTTTGAGGTTTTTGGATCAATTGATCATTCCTAAAGTTTCTAGGGAACAATTTAACACCTATTTCATGTTGTAAGTATAGTCTAAAACGAGCTAGAATTCATAATCAAAGTTTGAGTTTCTTTTGTTCATCGTGGTGTTACTGTTACTGCTTCTGATTATTTATTTTATTTTTTTCTCTCTTTTTCTTTCTCCTCTGATTAATTCAAATTAACCACGGCCGATTTATCCTGTTTCAATTTCCAAATCCTAAAATAATTAGTTATTCGTTGTTATGGTATACCTCTGGTCGACTACGTTTTGAGAAGAAGGAGAAGAAGGTTATGAATTACGGGTTAAATGAATTTAGACCAAAATATAAAACAGAAAAACAACGGGCAGAGCAGTGGTTAGCATGTTTGTGGGTTTAGCGAGAGGTCTCAGGTTCGAGATGGCAAAGTCCTGAAAGTATGAAGAATGCTGATTCATGATGTGCTCATAAAGAACTCAGATCATTCTTATTGTGATGCCCCCGCGCAGCTTGAATTGTTTAATCACGATGTTCACACTGAACTATCAAGATTCTTGTCGTCTTCAAATTAGAGTTATACCCATTAAGACTGTAAGTTGGAAAGATACTTACCTAGATATGCTCTAAATAATATATAAATGAAAGTTTATCTTTTGATTCCATTTTCCATGAACATAAAGAATTTAAGGGCCTTGAGATTTATTTCGTGTGACGACTGGTCATCAGGCAAGTCTGCTTTAACTATAGACCAATCCCCACGGTAAATAATACGCCTATTCGGATAATCCAATATATTTTGAGATCAGCCAAGCCAACTAGATTGAAGATTGTCAACACATTGGTAGAAGCCAAAGGCTGACAGGGTTATTCAAAATGCCGTGAGAATCATCATGTTCAAGTTGAATGAAGTACATGGAAAGAGATAACGAAAAGTTACACGTAATGAATTGACAACCTGATAATAACGCACAATTATAAGTGATGAAAGAATCAAGGATTAATGAACTCAGCGTGATCTCAAAAATCATTGCTTTATTATGTTCAAGTAATTAATGCCAACATGATTGTCGAAGTGTCCGGAGTGAATATGTTCATGTTTAATGAGGATTGATATCAGTAATTGCATGATAATAGACATAGACTGGATAATTTGGAATGAACAACATTAGTTGATTCAATATGTCAGTTCTAATCCATTTTTAAATTGTTAATCATCTTGCTCATAAAAAGAATGTGGATTTGTATGTCTTGCTTATCTATTTGTTAAATAGTTTGCATTCAAAACTGTAAAACAACAAAAAGATTTTAGTTTTGCATGTTATTGCATTTGATGATAGAATTTCTTTTATTTGCATATGTTTAGTTGCATGACATTATATTTCAGAAAATTTATAAAGATTTTATATTCTCTTTATTTTCTGATTATCCTCTGAATGCACAATAACATCTGAAAGAACTTTGTCGAGATCAAGTTATTTTTGGCCACCAAATCCATGAGATAGAAGTTTGTAGAGCTTGTATCTGTTTGAAGGATTTTAATGATTTAAGTTGTTAGTGAACTTAAGATGACATTACACTGTAGGACTTACTCATGAGAAACAGAATGTTTAGAGTAATAACCTTGTTTTGGTTAGGATTCTTGATCTGCCTGAGTGTTAATGATCATTTCTTGAAAGATTAGTGATTTATGACTCAAATTGAAAGTGATAGTTAGCTCTAAGATTGCCAAACGAGTCAAAATCCTAAGTTAGTGAAAATTTGAAATTGCCTAAGTGGCTCACTCGCACTTTTGATGTGTGAACTGTACGAGTAACCACACATGTGAGGTTAACTGTACGGAAGACCCTGTTCTAGATTTGTCCTAAGACGTCTGGGTCACATGCACTAGTGATTATGTGAGACGCGCGGTTGATGATGAATCGTGTGATCAACCGTACGGTTGATCATGAGAGTATAAATAGAGAGAGCTGAGCACAGTTGCTCACTCTTGCACTCTCTACCTATTTTTCTCTCAAAATTCGATCATCACCAATTCAGTTTTCCACCGCAGCATTTGTTAAGCATATAAAGCCGACTCCAGCGCCACCATCTAGGTATAATTTCATCAAGTTTTCGTAGGTTAATTTGTTGTTTGAATGTGTTGAAACCCTAAGGGTTTGTAAGCTGAATTTTGTGCAATTGAAGTGTATTTTGATGCTTATCTGTTATTGTTTTGAGTAAAATGGAACCTACACTTGCTATTGTGATGTAAATCGGCCCCTAAAATGATCAAACATGTAATCCCGTTGATTTAAAAATGCATTTAATATCGGTTTCATCAGACATGCACGAGTGACATCACTCGCACTCGTGGGACATGACTCGCACGAGTCAGTACGAAGTTGATGATCAACCATGTGAACCTTGAGCCCACTCGTTTGATTTCATTTTGGCTGGTCACTCGCTTGACAGAGCTGACACGTGTGATTAACCGCAAGAGTCACCACATGAGTCACCACACGGTTGACTCACTCGCTTATAAATGTTGCCTCAACCGTGTACCTTGTCTGAAACCATATTACTACTCAAACGTGTCAACAGTGGCACGTGTGACTATGTTACTCGCACGCCTGATAACTCAGCCGCACATATGACAGTCTCACTCGCACGGTTTGTCCTGTTTAAATGAGTTTATGACACTTTGATGCAAATGCTTTGATGAATCATGATATTTGGTTTATATCTCTAACATTTCTGTTAATGTTTCAATTTTTTAAGATATCACAAATGGCTAAACAACAAGTCAATGTTCCAGTTGTTAACCTAGAAGGACAGGGGGAGCAAGCGAATCCTCAAGTCAATCCTGTTAATCCGCCTGCTCAACAAGAGATTATTCTGGAGAAGGGAGAGCTTAACAATCAAGTCGCTCTCTATGACACCACTCTCGAGAGAGGTGATCACTTTAGAGAGATTGTGGCTTTTCTTCAGCGATCAAGGATCCATACTGCTATTTCTACTCCATGCACGGCATACTACAACCATCAGAGAGAATTTTGGAGAAATGCAGCACTTGATGTATCAGAAGATGAGACTAAGATAGTCAGTACTGTTCAAGGGCATGAGATCATTGTTTCTAATACTGTGATAAGGAGGATTCTGGGCTTCAATGACGAAAATTGCTCCCACATGACAATCAATAGAGAAAGAATTCACGGATGCTTTAAGAGATGTGCCTATTCTGGTTACATTGCTGGTAAGTCTGAACTGATGAAGACTCAATTGCCTCCACAGTTTTGATATCTTGCTCATGTAATAATGCATTGCTTGAGTAGACGCAAAGCTGGGTTTGATAAGTTGAACGAGAAAGTGTAGAGTATGTTTGTGGCACTTGTCCTAAGGGCTCCATACAATTTCTCCGGATTTGTCTTCTACTACTTTAAAGCAAATCTTTTCAGTTCTACTCAGAGATATCTTATCTACGCTTGTTTTCTTCAAATGACTATCGATGACGCGGCACCAGATCTGCCAAAGCTTGAAGAGGATATAATTCACCTTAAACCAATGAACCCGATAACTTTCCAAAGAATGGAGGAAACAAGAAATGAGGATTTAAAGCCTGACTTTAAGAGAAAGCTTATTTTTCATCTGATTAAGGAGAATTATAGATGTCCGACTGGTAATGCGTGGAGAAACGACGATTCCAACTCTAACTACGAAGTTACTGATGAGGAGGAAGGTGAAGGTGATAATCAAAGAGCAACTGGTGAAGCTCAAGGAGGAGATAATGTTATTGATGGTGATGATGATGAAGCTACAGAGGAGGATATTAGTTTAGTATAAAGGAAGAGAAAAGGTAAAGAAGTGATGACTTCCGAACAGCCAAAGAAGAAGGGGAGGAGAACTAAACATCATTTTGACTCATCTCAAAGGTCATCTCAGGGAGGCTCTAGACAACAAGCTCAGAGACAACCTTCTGGTTTCATGAAGGATGCTAGAGCTGTTGTTACCTCACCAAGACCCGCCACCACAACACCTCGGGTCACATCATCAGAATTCAAGATACAGCAAAATCTACTGTTGTCTTTGATCACTAAAATAACCAATCTAGAGAATCAAGCCATTGAGGAGAAGAAGATGAGTGAAGTGAAAATTGAGTCATTGTTTGAAGAAAATAAAAGGTTGTGGAATCGAATGAACCGTCAGAAGGGAAAGACGGAGAAGTTGAAGAAAAAGATTTTGGAAATTAAGAGTGAGAACAAGTTGAAGTGGAAGGAGGTGAATGATAAGCTCACACAAATTACCTCTGGTAAGACCAAGTGGTTAATGGATGGAGGTGAATATTCCTCTGATTTGGGAGGTGATGACAAGAAAGACGATGAAGAAGACCGAGTCACTTCAAAACTCTACCTTACTTCGAGATTATGCAACTTGCAAAGCTGAAGATGTTGAACACTGAAGATAGTGACCTTTCTAGGTGGTTTCAGAGAAAGCTCATATATGAGTATAAGACAGGGAAATGGGATATCTTTAAGTCAACAGCCGCCAGGTTTTCCATGCACCCGACAAAGAGAAATTCAAAAGGTGGACATGTTCGCGTTGTTAAGTTCCGTCCAGCTAAGTACATGAAACAATCGCCATTGATGCCCTTACCCAAGGATATATGTAAAAACTTCAGATGGTGGTTCTATGATGAGTTGTCGGAGGAAGCAGTGATCTTGACTGCAATTGAAAAGGAAGATAGAAGCATACAGTTCGACAATGTGAGGATTTTAGATCCTATGTGGCCGAGGAACTTATCGAGATTTGATGTGTAATCTCTGAAGGTATTTCGTATGCCCGAGACACATATTAAATTAATGTGACTAATGTGTTTTGATCCAAGTTGGGTCATACCCAATAACAAGCTTACTGACACCTTATTCATATTTGATCGTTATGATTGGATCGTTGATTAAATATGTGACACTTGAATTTTAGAAAATGGTTTCTAAAATAAAATTACTTGATATGTATATATATATATATATATATATATATATATATATATATATATATATATATATATATATATATATATATAAAGAATTTAATTATTTATATGTTAAATAATTAAATAATTTTATGTTACATTTTATAAAATTGGTTTTATAAAATAATGTACACATAAATATAACATGCAAGTTTTAAAAATCTATATTATAAAAGTTTAATTTTATAAAATTTGAATTTATATTATATTTAAGTGTCATGGGAGGTTGTGGGTTGCATGGATTGTGATTGGCTCCTTTTTACATGCTTTCACTTCTACATATGCAACCTAACCTAACCCACTTAATGGGAACTTGCACACACATCCAACCATCAAGTAAACTAGCAAAAAATTATCTCCCATTTTGCCCAATTCTGGCCGAAACATTTCAAGGAAAAAAGGAGGGTTCAAAATTTTTTTTTTGCAAGCTCATTCAAGTGTTAGATTAAATCCTAACCAAGTTAAGGGTGTTAGGGTATAAGCTTTGGGTATTACACACTTGAGGCTTCAAGTTAGAAGCTCCATTTTCATCATCTTCATCATCATCTTTTGAAGTAACCCTCAACTAGCTTGAGGAGGTAAAATCTCTAAACCCACTTTTAGTTTGTAAGTATATTTCATAGCGTGATCTTTTATTGGGATTTAACTTTAATTGGTTAAAGTAAAATAAGTTATAAATCAGTTTTTATGCTTCTGCTTTGAAATGATTCTTATATGATTTAAGTGTTTTTGAACTTTTTAATGGAATATGCTTCGAGATTTTCTTTTAAACCCACTTTATTTTGCATTTTATGAACATGCATGAATGTAAAATGCAAAAATTTTCGGGTTTGGGTGGGTGTTTTTTTGGCCGAATTGTTGGAGACCCAAAATGGGTTTTGGGTTCTTCCATTTTGGTCATGTATGGTTGCATGTTCATGTTCACAATCCTAGCCTTGACCTTGTGTTTGGTTGCATGCTTGTTTGGTTGTTTAATTATTCATTTGGTATGTAATATTAATTATTCATTTGGCATGTAATTTTATTTATTCATTTGGTTATGTAATTTATTTTATATTTGGTATGTAAAATAGATTAGGTTGTATTTTCATTTTCTAGAGAAAATATATTAGGATATATTTTTTGTAAAGAGAATGAAGATGCACAAGATGGAGCAGAGGAAGAACACATGCATTTGGATGCAAGATTTAGTGGGAGATGTAAAAATCTCCTACTTTGTGTTATAACCCATTAACCGGTGACATTTGTTTTCGGCTAAACAAATGTCTACCAAAAGGATTGATTGTGAACATATTATTTTTCATGTGTGGTTGTTTATTTGTTTGATTATGGATTGTAAGTTTGGTTGCTACAACAAATAGACAAAACAAAACTATAATTTAATTGGTTAATTTGGAAATTATTAACCACATGTAAAGAGCAAAACTTTAATTTAATTGGTTAAATTAAAATGGCTAAAAGGATTTAATAATTGGTTATTAAGACATAATAAAATGGTTTATTTTCAAAGTAATAAAATTGGCTTTATTACAAGACATGAAAATCTTTTCACAAGTACCACATACTAAATGCATGTTAGTGTATGGTATAAAAGTTTTCTTAAACTAGAAATTATGAAAACTTAAAATCCCTTTAATTAACAAGGTAAACAAGTTTGACGCCATCCTTTTGTGTGACACTTAGGCATATTAGGGAACTCATGATGGGATAAAGGTCACCTAATCATTATGAGCAAACTAATATGATTAAGGTGAATTCCGCATCCTTGTGGGATAAAGGTCACCTAACCACTTGTATGTTAAGTTTACAAGTCTACACAAGTAGGACGACTTGATTTGGGAATCATGAACTTGAGGTCACCGAAATATGAGGAACAAATAGGCATTGATGGGATGAATATGCCATGCAAAAGGATTGCATGATCCCAAACCTTAGGAGTTGCAAAGGGATTGCAATTGTCATATAAATGACTACCTAGCTAAATCAAATAACGGGGTAAAGGTCACATAACCAGAATTTATTTTACTGTTGGATCCTAAGATTTAATATATCAATTAGATTTAAAAGGGTATTGATTGTTAAATTAAGAATGATACTTCAACGAACTTTGTTAAATTTTGTAGATGGACACCAATAACAACAACATTCTAAATGCACCAATCAAGTTTAATAACCTATCTTTAAGGTCCTTACTCGAAAAGGAAAAACTCAACCATACGAATTTCATGGATTGGTACCGCAATCTAAGAATTGTCCTCAAGCTTGAGGATAGGGCGTATGTGTTGCAGGACCCCATTCCTGACCAACCCGAGGAGGATGATGCTGAAGGTATGGCATATTGGGAGAAATATTGCGCCGATTCGGTGCAAGTTTCTTGCCTCATGCTTGGGACCATGGTCCCTAAACTCCAAAAGGACTTCAAGCTTCATAGTGCATATGACATGATCACATAATTGAAGGAGATGTTCCTTCAACAAGCTCGTATCGAGCGCTTCGAAACGGTTCGAGCGCTTCATGCATGTCGAATGGACGACTCCCAATCCATTTCATCTTATGTCCTTAAGACAAAAATCCTAATTGATCGATTACACCGTCTAAATTGTAACATGTCTAATGAATTAGCCACGGACCTTATTCTCAACTCATTTTCAAAAAGGTTTGACACGTTCGTAATGAATTACTACATGAATGGTTGGGATAAGAGTATTGGCGAATTGCATGCCATGCTTAGGACGGCCGAATCAAGCATGGGTAAAAGGGCTTCACCCGTGCTTATGATCAATCAAGGTGGGTCCAAGAATGATTCCACTTCTAAACCAAAGGTGGCTAAGAGGAAAGGACCCGCCTACCAAGGCAAGGGTAAGGGAAAGGGGAGATGGTTACCCCAATCAACAAAAACAAGAAGCAAAAGGTTGCCGGTCAAGCTAACCCCAAGGAAGATACATACTTTGGTTGCGGTGAAATGGGTCACTCGAAACGCAACTGCCCAATCTACCTAAAGGAGTTGAAAGAAAAGAGGGATGCAGGGCAAACCTTAGGTAATGTATATATGGTATACATTGAGCTTAGTATTACTTCTTTTAATACATGGGTATTAGACATAGGATGTAGAACTCATATTTGCAATTCTTTGTAGGGGTTCAAAAGAAGTAAACAAGGAGCGGGAACAACAAGTCTCTTCATGAGAAATGGTGCAAAGGTGCACGTAGAAGCTCAAGGAGACTTTGTTTTAAAGCTAAAAACTGGATTGGAGCTTGTTTTGAAAAATGTTTTGTATGCTCCTGATTTGACTCGAAACATTATTTCTATTTCCCGTTTGAGACAATGTGGTTTTGATTTTAATTTTGTCAATGATGATATCCATGTTTCTTTAGATAATGTGTTCTATTTTAAGGCTTCGCCTTTGAATGGTATTTATGAATTGGTTTATAATGACACATCATACAATAGCTCAATGTTCCATGCAAACACCAAGAAACTCAAAAGGGATTTGAGTGATTCCTACTTATGGCATTGTCGCCTTGGTCACATAAACAAGAACCGAATGCATACACTTCAAAAGAATGGCCTTTTGAAATCTAGTGAGCTAGACTAATTTGATGTATGTGAATCTTGTTTACAAGGAAAAATGACTAAAGCACCTTTCAAAGGGACCTATGAAAGGGCTAAAGACTTATTGGGATAAATACATTCGGATGTATGTGGACCCTTTAAGCCCATGACTAGGAAAGGTGAAAAATACTCCGTTACTTTCATTGATGACTTTAGTCATTTCGGATATGTCTACTTGTTAAGACATAAGGACGAAACTTTTGAGTCATTCAAAGAGTATCAAAACGGAGTAGAAAATCAACTCAACAAGATAATCAAGGTACTTCGTACCGACAGAGGAGGTGAATACCTAAGAGATGATTTCCAAGATCATCTTAAATGTTGTGGGATATCTCGCAACTTACTCCTCCTGGAACACCCCAACTTAATGGAGTTTCTGAAAGGAGGAACCGAACCCTAATGGATATGGTTCGATCTATGATAGCAAGAAGCTCATTACCTCTATCATTTTGGGGTTATTGTCTATACTCTGCGGCTCGTATTTTAAATATGGCCCCAACCAATAAAGTGGAACGAACTCCTCATGAGATGTGGTTTGGAAAACCTCCTTCTCTATCATACATGAAAGTATGGGGATGTGAAGCTTATCCTAAGCGCTCCGTCGCTAATAAGCTGAATGCTCGATCCACGAAGTGTATCTTCATAGGATATCCCAAGGATGATATGGGATACTATTTCTATGATCCAACCGAGCAAAATGTATTTGTTGCTCGAAAGGCGGAATTCCTTGAAACTAAGTTCCTAATGGAAGGTAATAGTGAAAGGAAGATACATCTTAAAGAGGTTCGAGATCAAGTAGATGATACACAATTGGTTGACACTAGCACTTAACATGAAAATGTTGAGAACGATTAAATGGATGATCAAAGTGTATAAGAAGTTCGCAGATCTGGTAGGATTAGTAATCCTCCTGAGAGATATGGGTTTCTCATGGATGGTTGCTATGTGGTTGATTTGGATGAACCAACAAACTACCAAGATGCTTTATCAAGGATTAATAAATATAAATGGCAGGAAGCCATGAATGATGAGATGCAATCCATGTATGACAACCAAGTTTGGGAACTTGTTGTACAACCTGCTGGCTCCAGGCTAGTTGATTGTAAATGGCTTTTCAAGAAGAAAACTGACATTCATGGTAACTTGGATACATACAAAGCTAGACTTGTAGCAAAAGGTTTCACTCAAACTCAAGGGGTTGACTATGATGAAACTTTTTCACCTGTGGCAATGCTAAAGTCTATTAGGATATTATTTGTCATTGCTGCTCATTATGATTATGAAATATGGGAAATGGATGCCAAGACCGCTTTCCTAAATGGATATCTTGAGGAAGATGTCTATATGGTTCAGCCTGAAGGTTTTGTTGATCCGAAATATCCTAAAAAGGTATGCAACTTAAAGAAGTCAATCTACGGATTGAAACAAGCATCTAGAATGTGGAATCATCGTTTTAATGAGGAGGCCAAGAAATTTGGCTTCATTAACAATGGTGATGAAGCTTGTGTATACAAGAAAGCTAGTGGGAGCACTATCATGTTCCTTGTACTATATGTGGATGATATACTATTATTTGGAAATGATATTCTGGCAATGCAAGGTGTTAAAACTTGGCTAAGTAGATGCTTCTCCATTAAGGATCTTGGAGAAGTACAATACGTTTAGGGATTGGGATCTATAGAGATAGATCCAAGAAATTAATAGGTTTGAATCAAAGTGCATACATTGAAAAGGTTCAAGATGGAGAACTCTAAGAAAGGTTTGGTACGTATTCAAAGAGGAACGCTCCTTAGTTCATCTCAGTGCCCCACCACAAAAGATGAACAGGAGAGAATGAAGAATGTTACATATGCGTCTGCTATTGGGTCAATCATGTATGTAATAATATGCACTAGACCGGATGTGTCATGCGATCTTAGCCTGACAAGTAGATACCAGAATAACCCAGGAAACAGTCATTGGATTGCTGTTAAAAGTATATTGAAATACCTTAGGAGGACTAAGGATATGTTTCTAATATATGGGTCTGGTGAGGTGGAACTCGCAGTAAAAGGTTACGTGGATGCGAGTTTCCAAACTGATCGAGATGATTCTCGATCACAATTCGGTTATGTCTTCACGTTAAATGGAGGTGCGGTCTCTTCGAAGAGTTCAAAACAGGATGTTGTTGCATTATCCACTACGGAGTCAGAGTACATTGCTGCCTCATTGGCAGCTCAGGAAGCTGCATGGATGAAAAATTCATCGATGACTTAGGAGTAGTCCCTTCCATTCAGGACCCTCTTGAGATTGCTCAAATCAAGGAACCTCGTGCTCACCAAAACACCCGTCATATTGAGCAGAGTTTCAACTACATAAGGGATGAAGTTGAAAAGGGAAGGATATATATTCGCAAAGTTCACACAGATCTTAATATAGCGGATCCACTCACGAAGCTCTTACATGGGGCAAAACATCAAGGGCATGTTAGTGCATTAGGGCTTCGATATTCTAGTGATTGGTTGTGATCTGTTTTATGTATTGTAATGGAACGAAGTGGTTCAAACTCATTAATATAATTATGGTGTTAATTTATTTTGAGTTAAGTTCCTATTTTTCATATTTTATCCTTGAATAAGTAATTATTCTAAATTCCGTAGTTGATCACATTTGAGGGAATAAGTGTGAGGTTTAGACTATTATGAACTTGGATTAGTATACATTCACGGGATGAAGGTGGGACAAGGTTGCAACCAAGGTTCATAGATATTTATGGGATACAAATATTTGAAGACCCGCCCTCAAGATTTACTAAATGGAGGCTTTGTGGTTGATTACATGTAATCTTGAGTAAAGGCGAATATCATTGTATCCTCTGACCTGAGATACATATTGGGTTCAGATATTTACCAAGTATTGTGCTTTGATTCTTTCCTTCGCTATTCTGAAATATGGTAGTTCATAAGGAAGAACTCAAGTATAATGCAAGGTATATATTTAGGACGTATGTAGTCAAGATGGAATTTGTCCCTCTTATTCGTTGAGAGTCAAATGTCTAAGGCCTGATAAAGTTAAATCTAGAAGAGAGTGATCACTCTGTGTCTCTTGGATTTAACATGACATCTAGGACAAAAGGATGTAATGATAGATTCACCTATTCATGTTTGAGTTGGGATCTCGAAAGGGATGATGTTCTTGAATGGCACAAAGTCATAACATATTGGGAGTGATGGACAGTCGTTAGGTCGTATCCATCACTTGCATTAATTTCCTATGTTTCTCGTGCAAGTGGGAGATTGAAGGTATTTCGTATGCCCGAGAGACATATTAAATTAATGTGGCTAATGTATTTTGATCCAATTCGGGTCATACCCAATAACAAGCTTACTAACACCTTATTCATATTTGATCTTTACGATTGGATCGTTGATTAAATATGTGACACTTGAATTTTTGAAAATGTTTTCTAAAATAAAATTACTTGATATATATATATATATATATATATATATATATATATATATATATATATATATATATATATATATATATATATATATATATATATATATATATATATATATATATATAAGAATTTAATTATTTATAGGTTAAATAATTAATTATTTTATGTTACATTTTATAAAATTGGTTTTATAAAATAATGTACACATAAATATAACATGCAAGTTTTATAAATCTATTTTATAAAAGTTTAATTTTATAAAATTTTAATTTATATTATATTTAAGTGGCATGGGAGGTTGTGGGTTGCATGGATTGTGATTGGCTCCTTTTTACATGCTTTCACTTCTACATATGCAACCTAACCTAACCCACTTAATGGAAACTTGCACACACATCCAACCATCAAGTAAACTAGCAAAAAATTCTCTCCCATTTTGCCCAATTCTGGCCGAAACATTTCAAGGAAAAAAAGGAGGGTTCAATTTTTTTTTTTTGCAAGATCATTCAAGTGTTAGATATATTCCTAACCAAGTTAAGGGTGTTAGGGTATAAGCTTTGGGTATTACACACTTGAAGCTTCAAGTTAGAAGCTCCATTTTCATCATCATCTTTTGAAGTAACCCTCAACTAGCTTGAGGAGGTAAAATCTCTAAACCCACTTTTAGTTTGTAAGTATATTTCATAGCTTGATCTTTTATTGGGATTTAACTTTAATTGGTTAAAGTAAAACAAGTTATAAATCGGTTTTTATGCTTCCGCTTTGAAATGATTCTTATATGATTTAAGTGTTTTTGAACTTGTTAAATCCCAACAATCTCTTCACCGCCATCACATTACATTCAGAGATGATCGAAAAGAGGAAGCGATGAGATATCAACGTGTGATCGATGTCTACCATGCTTACCTCAACAGAGAAAGTGATGCTCAAAGCTCAAACCAAGTTCAAGCCAGCTAATCTATGTCAAATACTGTATTGCTAGTTAGTATTTTTGTTTTTGATGATTTATTTATGCGAGAGATAGAATCTCGATATGTATTTGATGTTAAACTGATGTTACTGTTGGATTTTTATGAATTCCACGAACGTTTACTTTGTTGTAATGGATGTTCTAGGTCCTAGGGGGAGTTATTGATGCATTTTCTGTAAGTCCCTAGACATCTACTTTACGTTTGTGATTAGTACTTCAGTTTATGGGATACCATCATCGCTCGTTATTATCCTATATGTGTTTATATGTGGTTACAGGTACTGCAAGAACGCGATAAGGATGTCTAACAGAATTAGATTCTCTCAGACGTACGAGTGAAGCCTCACTCGTACGGCTGACAAGCTCATATGCACGGTTGAGCTGAGCTGAGTCACAAATCTAATCTGAGTATACATACACGAGTGAGTGATCACCCGCACGGATGAGCCAGATCACTCGTACGAGTGACAGCTAACTAGTACGGTTGACTAAATAGCAGGGGTATTTAAGTGTTATGTTCTTCATTTTAGGTTAAGCCTCTCATAACACACACATCACTCATATCTGGTCGCCTTATCCGATTCTCTCTCAACCCAAATCACTCAAGAGGTGAATAATAGCTCTAGGTGTTAATCTAATCACATAATCCATTGTTGTGGTTTGACTAAATTAATCCAAAAAGCATAATATTCACTAGAATGGTTTGATTCACTAATTCTGCCTTTGTGTGAATTAAACCTGTTGATTTCGAAGTTCCTAGTCATGTTTCATCAAAGTGAATTTACGGTGATTTGGTGTGTATGACCAATGATGAGGATGGTCATGTGTGTCGTGAAATGACAATTCCGCGAGATGTTATCATCTTGATGGTGAGAATGTGGAGATGAATCCTAAGTGGGGGAGTTTTACTGCTGCATGGGGGAGCTTCAGTGATGTTAATATAAAGAAGTGATAGAGTGTACCGTGCTAGGCCTCAACAGGATTTCGGAATTTCTTAACGAGGAAGAGTGACGGGTTGTTGATGTCAACTCGAGATCGTTCATTATGAGTGTGAGTTACAATTCCGAAATGTTATGCGTGAAGATTGTGATGATGAGATCGAAGAAAGTGTAAGTGTTCTTATGAAAGGTGGTCGTGTAGTACCAGAGTGCGGTGTGAGACCTAGTATGAATTTTGAGATCACGGAAGTGAGAGAATGGAGTTGTCATTGCGGGTGCTCTCATAGTGAAAACCTGTATTGTCGTGAAACTTGAATAGTATAGTTGAGGGAGTACGAGTTTGATATCGTGGTGAATACTATATTTTCCCTATCGGGAAACGTGATCGTGGAAATTGTCAGTGGATTATTCCACTTTATGGACTATTGTGAGGGGGAGAGTGTCAGTGCTGATTGTCTCACAAAGAGATACACGGATGTTGTTTGGTTGCGAGAGTGTGTACCCTAGTAATGTGACCCGTAGGTTGCATTGAAATGTTGAGACCATCCCTAACGGACAGTCTAGGTAGGAAGGTTCACCCGGAATTGGTGACTATTTTGTGAGTCGTATGGCGAATTGCAGAAATTTTGTGATGATAATTCACCGTTGACGGGATTCTGGTATACGGATAGTTTCATGCTAGTACTAGGAAGCCGTATTGTATGAAGGTGTTGTAGGGTTTAGGGGAGAAACCATGTGACGAGTGTTGATGTTTAGACTAACTCGTGGTGTATTATTGTCGTCCTTGATTAATCCAGTGACGGATAGTTGTGTGCGGATCGATCGGTGGGAAAGTGTTACTTCTAAAGTGTTTATTTGGGGTTACCAAAATTTCTTCGTTGAAGAATGACCCGGGTATGGAACCGGAGGAAGTTGGTTCTTGGTCTAGAGAATATTCATGAATGACCGGTTGAGTAGTATGTTTAGGAACCGATGGAGTATGGAGTTTTAAGGAAGCCTGTATCCTTCTCGATTTGGATTAATGCATGACATGGTTAACGACGTAGTGTGTTAAGTAGATTGCGTTGGGTAATGTAGTTATGGATGTAGCTTGTCACGATTTGTAGCGAGAACTTGAAGGGATATGTAATGATTTTCGTATTTCCTAAATGGGAATCCTGGACGTTGAGTGTATGAGATATCGCTTGTTGCGGCAGTGCATGCTAGTGATTATTAGCGTGTGGTGAAATCTAGGAATTTACGGAAGATGTTATGGATGCTGGGCTTTATCGTGTTTCGTAGGATCATGAGGCGTGATGACAATGATTGTTCGTAAATTGTTCTACTTTTACGACGATTGTGAAGTACGGTTATTTTAAAATGATGCGTTACTGTACGAAGCGAGATTTCAAATGCATGATTACTACATGTGTGACTCCGCGTTGGAAGTGGAAATATTCGAGGGAGAAGTGCTTAACTTCTAGTGTAGGTGCGGATCATGAGGACGTGATCCAATTTAAGTGGGGGAGAGTTGTAACACCCCATTTCTCAGTTACGCGTTATTTTGGACGTCATCGGAATTTCTAGGCATGTAACCGTATATTTGGATCTCAAATAAAGTTTGAGTTGATATTTTAAAACCTTACCATTGGATAGTAAACCTTATTACATTTCCAACGATATTTGATTCATCGAAAACGGAGTTACGGTTTGAAAGTTACGACCAAAACAAGTTTCAGTTTCAGTTTCAGTCTCAGTTCAGTGAGACGCCGTCCAGAATTTAGGATGCCGTCAACCAATGAAAGGTGTCACGTCGTCCAGCCATTTTGGACGACGTCCAAATGGCCTGACGGGCCAGCTGTTGGAATTTTAATAATTAAAAGGGGTATATGTGTCTTTTCACTTGAGGACGGATGTGTAGCCATAATATCAGTTTTAGATCCACTTTTGGATCGTTTTCACGTCCACAACTCTCTCATCTTCAACCCCTAAAGAGAGGAAGAGTTTTTAGAGAGGGAAAGCTCCATTTGGAGAAAAATGAGGTTAACTCCGGTTAAGGTGCATGAGTTAAGGTTGTTCACCTCGTTATCGGCTACGTTTCGGTAGTATTGGTATGTTCTAACTCCGAAATTCATTATTTAATTTTGATATTCAAATTAGGGTTTGAGCTTGATTTTGTTTGAAACACTTGAATGGTTGTGAAATGGGTTTGTTGTGGTTAGTAGATGGGTTTTTGACCCGTTATTGGTGGGTTAGGGTTTGATGAAGATTTTAGAAGTATTATTCATGGTTTGGGTGTTAAATCACAAGATTGTAAATGTGTTAGTGTTTAGATGTTCATAAGAACATGTTTGTATGACAAAATGGGTGTTAACCTTGATTTGGTGTCAAACTAAGTTATGGGTTAAGATTTGTTGAACCAAGTATATAAATGTTTGATTTAGGTTTTAATTGGTGTTTTGAAAGTATAATCACTAGTCGTTAGTGATTTTGGGCGTTTTCAGGACTTATGTCAAAATGGGTGAATTGAATGGGGTCAAAATTGGTAATGACACTAGTTTTGGTCAAATGGATATTAAACACGTTGTTATGTGCTAAATGGCATTTTTGAATGAAAGTAATCGTGTGAAGTGATTTTGGTTTAAATGGCGTCAAGTATAATTTAGGTTATTGGTGAAGTCCACATTAGGTGTCTAAATCGGCAATTTGTGGAGATAGGTATAAACCCTTGGTTAAGGGTGTTGAAGTTGAATTCTCTCGTAGAGAATGTATGTTGATTGTGTGTTTATCTATATGCATATTATAGGTAAAAGCTTGCTCGGTTGCGTTTGGAGACGATTTACATGTATGACTTGTGCGGATATTTTGAGGTGAGTGGAATAATTATACATGTATGTATATAATGTACTTATTTGTGGGGAGGACGGATACGTGTTGTCTATACCACCCAATGGTTAGTGATATATGTCTTTGTACACTAACAGTTGCTATAAATGGATATGTGTTGTCTAAACCACCCAAGGGTTAGTGATATATGTCGTTGTACACTAACGATTTCCATGAACGGATATGTATTGTCCATACCACCTAGGGGTTAGTGATATATGTCGTTGTACACTAACGGTTGTTATGAACGCCGATGGGAAATTCGACTACCATTCCCTTGTACTATTGATTAACCATGGATATGTGTTGTCGATACCACCCAGGGGTTAGTAATATTTGTTGTTGTATACTAAAGAATGTTGTGAACACCGATGGGAAATTTGAGTACCATTCCCTTGTGCGAATGGTTAACCATAGTTATGTGTTGTAGTGTAGCATATTTTATTGTTCGAGTTATATATGCTATTGTTTGTGCTAGCTTGTGGTCTTGAAGGTTTAGCGTTATACTTTGCGATGGTATGATATATAAATTGCTAGCGGGTATGAGGTATTTGTGTAAGTGCTTGCAAGTAGGTATATTATATATGTATATGTATAATTATTGCATTTACTAAGCTTTAGCTTACCCCTCTCGTTGTTTACCTTTTTATAGGTTTTGTGTTATGAAGCTAGCTAGTTGTTAGACTAGACGTGTAGGAGCGCTTGGGCTCGATGGTGTAGCTATTGGATATTTGGACGTGGATTGGGGATTTGGTAGTCTCCGGGATTACGCTCTCGGTATTGGGTTGGGTTATTGAGTCTTAACCCATATATTGTGATGTAAACACTTTTATTTAACGTTTTGTTGATGTAAAACTTGATTGAGTTTTACAAATTGTTTTGGTAGTGTTTTGAAGTGTTTAATGTAATCTGACAAGTTTTTGGGACTGATCAGGTACTCTGGACGCCATCCAGTACAACGTGGGTTGAGATTTTCTGGCACAGAACATTTTAGTTCAATTGGACGCCGTCCAATGTTTGGGACGCAGTCCTGTCTTTGGTAACTCGATGCCGTCCAGATGTATTGATAAAAAAAATCAAAAATTATGTCGTGTTTTTGGTAAACGAGGTTGGGTCGTTACAATAGATTTTACTTTATATATTATTATGTTTTGTGAGTACTTTTTGGGTTTTAAATATTATAGATACTTAATACTGTTGTGTCGCATTTTCCGTTTATCATATATATATATATATATATATATATATATATATATATATATATATATATATATAAATATGTTAGTACTATATATAGCTAAAAATAAGTATATTTATCAAACTTTTATAGTGTATATCATTATAAGTTTTGTTATCAGTTGGGGTTAAATTCAGAAATAATTTATTAAAGCTTGTCCTAATCTTAAAGCCCTCCGTAATTGGTCTAGTTCGAATTAAAGATGCCATTGGATATATATATATATATATATATATATATATATATATATATATATATATATATATATATATATATATATATATATATATATATATATATTAGTACTATATGTAGCTAAAAATGAGTATATTTATCAGTAGTGACCCGTCCTAATCCACACGGACGAAGTCATCAACATCTGGTCCCATTGCGAGGTACTGACCTAATTATGCCATGAATGACTCCAAGTAATATCTTTAATATGAGCAAATGCACAGCGGAAGATTTCTTTCATACCTGAGAATAAACATGCTTAAAAGTGTCAACCAAAAGGTTGGTGAGTTCATAGGTTTATCATAATAACCATTTCAATATATTAATAGAACACAAGACTTTCGTTTATAAATATGTGTACACTCGCAAGTGTATAAAAGTATTCTATAAGCTGTAGGCACCTGGTAACAAGCCTTAACGTTCATGTTTTACCCTCTGAAGTACAACAGATCAGGTGTGTTTAAAATAACCTCGAAGTACTAAAGCATCCCATAGTCAGGATGGGGTTTGTCAGGCCCAATAGATCTATCTTTAGGATTCGCGCCTACCGTACATAGACAAGTAGTTTAATGTTACCAAGCTAAGGGTATATTTCTGGTTTAAACCCACATAGAATTAGTTTTAGTACTTGTGCCTATTTCGTAAAACATTTATAAAACATCGCATGTATTCTCAGCCCAAAAATATATATAAAAAGGGAGTAATGAAACTCACCATACTGTATTTTGTAGTAAAAATACATGTGACAACATTGAACAACTAAACGATGCGGGGTTGGCCTCGGATTCACGAACCTATATCATTTGTATATATATTAACATACGTAATTGTAATCGAACATATATATATATATATATATATATATATATATATATATATATATATATATATATATATATATATATATATTATTTTTAGTGTTGTATTTTATTTGTATATATATATATATATATATATATATATATATATATATAATAATTAAATGAGTTTTATTATTTAAATTTTCATTTCTGTATATAGAATTATTAATAAAGTTAGGTTATGTGTAGTAAATATATTTCTATAATATCATTTGTTATTTAAATTAATGATAATAATCCTATCACTTAGATTTAAATGATGCTGAAAATAGTTATTTTGGTAATATCATTAGTCACTTTGTTTATAAAGATATTGATAATAATAATAGTAATACTATTAATAATAATAAAAAAAAATTAATTTTAATGAAATACAACTTTTAAGATTGATAGATTTTTAATAAATCTGATAAATGATAATTTCAAATAGAATGATTCTCTTAGTAACAATACTACTTATGAATGTAAATTTTTAATAATATCAATTGTTGTATTAATAACGACAATAATACAAAATATTGTTTTAATCATAACAGTACTAAATTTTAACCTTAATGATAATACTAATTTTAATACTATTAATAACAAATGATAACTATATTTATATTAATAATAATAATAACAACTTTAGTTATAATACTAGTGATATTAGTAATAATTAATAATAACAACAATTAACAATAATAATGATAATAATAATAATAATAATAATAATAATAATAATAATAATAATAATAATAATAATAATAATAATAATAATAATAATAATAATAATAATAATAATAATAATAATAATAATTTAAGAAGAAAAAAAGACTACCTTATAAGCTCAATTTAAAAAAATATTTCACCCAGCAGGGA
Organism: Rutidosis leptorrhynchoides; assembly: GCF_046630445.1. NCBI lineage: Eukaryota > Viridiplantae > Streptophyta > Magnoliopsida > Asterales > Asteraceae > Rutidosis > Rutidosis leptorrhynchoides. Next base: position 224,995,149 of record NC_092337.1, on the reverse strand, counting down.
TTGAACCCGAGGCCTTACGCATACCGGACACCTCCCTCACCATCCTTCTGTCTAACCTTTTCTGTTTAAAACCACAGTCCCAAACTATATATCTATATCTGTTCGTCTATTTATATTTCTTCCTCTAAAATCGGTCGAAGATAAAATCACATGTAACCACGAATTAGCAGCTTGATTTATATCTTGTTAGTAAATAAAAATGACCCTTTAACATTTCCAAGTTAATAGCAAATTAAATTAGAACAAATTTAACAAAAACAGCAGTCGCTGTTAACGAAAAAAAAATAATGAAAAACATAGAATTTGATTTCGATTTTAAATGCGTTTTAGACAAAATTTATAACACGAATTATGTTGTAAATACACCATATAATCTTTCTGAACCATTAATTTCCACAGAAAAACTAACACAAGTTCGAATTTCGTGATGAACACTTATTTTGACCTTTTGACTTGAAACTTTGACATTCAAAATTTGTGTTGGATTTGTAAAATTGGAAACTGAGATTTTACACATACATTCACGACATGTTTTAGAACCACACTGCATTTATAGATTTTTAATTACAACAAGAATTCAAATTTTGGTTAGAAGGAATGAAGAACAGAGGAAATAGACTTCTGTTTTGTTTTTCTGTTCTTGAATTTTTGATTATGCAGATATAGATAATAATGGTAATGGCTTCCTAACAAATACCACTAATTTATTTATGGTACAGCTGTGGATGTCGACTTTTAACCCCTAATACAATCAGACAAGAGAAAGAACCGAAAGTTAAGTAAAAATAAGATAAAACAGAATCTGTTTGCAAAATTTGATTTGTACTATGATATTGATATGAATGAATTTTTGGAGACCAAAAGGTACTAATCTCCTACAGTCGATGGTGATGCCTAACTTGAATACGTATACAGCTGTAGCAACCAAGAACAGAATACGTATACCCAGATTCAATTCATATAAATATGTGTATACAGTTTTTATATAATTATATACATCTGTATGTGTCTTTAAATTTATACATACTGTATTTTGTACATGTATTTGATTATAATATGTATAAATAAATATATACACGAATTAATACTATTAATATGTATATAAGTAATTATTAATAATAATAAAATTTATAATAATGATAATAATATCAATAATTCTAAATAATAATTATACTAACAATATTTATAGTACTAATAATTTATAACAACAATAATAGTACCTGATAATAATTAAGTTACAATTATAATATATTTACAAAACTAATTTTTGATATTGATATTAATATTAATAATGAAAATAATAATAATAATAAGGTTATTATGACAATTATATTCTTATCTTGTCTTTACATTTAACATAAGCAAATTATTAATTATGTAATATCTAATAAATATATATATAGTAACTTATACTGGGTATTAAATTCTTTTATATATATTACAATATACATATTACAATAATTGTCCATAGAATTCATATATTTATATATAAATCCTTTTTAAGTACAACACAATTATTTTATATCTTATTTACATATTTGATTCCATTACAATACATTACTTTCCATTATTATTCATATATTTACAGTTATTGTTATACATATATTTATTTTTATTTTCAACAATGGTTCGTGAATCGACAGAATTGGTCACAGGGTAATTGTATATATAAAATCAGTTCAAAGTTTTTAGACTCAACATTAAATAGTTTGCTTATCGTGTCAGAAACATATAAAGATTAAGTTTAAATTTGGTCAGAAATTTCCGGGTCGTCACAGTACCTACCCGTTAAAGAAATTTCATCCCGAAATTTGATTAAAGTCGTCATGGCTAACAACAAAAATGTTTTCATGACGAATACGAGTTGATAAGTAGAGTTTTATTACTATTGAGTAATATAGATAAAATGATTCGATTTTGTGAAGCGTACGAATGAAGCTTATTACAAAAGAGTGAAATGAGGAAATAAAGATTCGCCTTAGCTTTTGACGTAGTCACGTTTGAATGTAGGAAAATAAGATTCGTCTTAACTTTTGACATTGTCCCAATGTAATTCCGGAATTCAAGGGATTTATAGAAAATTTTCAAAATCTAATTATGATCTGATTCTTCGGGTTTTAAGAAAATCAAGATTTCTCTAATTAACTGTGGAGATCTGCCTTGATTTCTCTGTCTGGCATTTCCATGATTAATTAAACTCTTCCGTTCTATTATTCTCACCATTTCAATACTTTCTTTCTTAGTTCATACATCCAAAAGGTTATGAAAATGTTTAATCCAGTTCCAATCCTTGACATTTTCCTAATTATCATTTCTGTCATCCTTCTCTTCAATTTGCCGCCAGAGGAATCTATTCACTTCTACTATTACCTTGGGGTTATTGTGTTTATCATACTCCCGTGTCTTTATATTGCTGTTCATATTAATGTACACGATTTGTGATTTCTGTGTTGTTGTCGGGTTTTATATCTTCCCTTAAGTTTAAGAGCTCTTTGCCTTTTTCTTCTCTTCTCGACCTCTGGTAAAACGAGTAATGGTCCAGAATTCGTAAGTATGGAGTTTCGAATGATTATAATGTTCTAAGCAGGAAGGAACGTGATAGCACAATTTGATTTTCAAATTTATCAAAATCACTGAGAATAGAACTATCAAGAATATACTTTCTTGATATATTCAGAAGTTAAGCAGAATGTCAGAGTTATGTAACATGGCACATGATGACGTTATGATCTGTGAATCATCACGTTCCATTAGAAACTCAGCATGACTTACTGTAATATAATCACGTTGGCCAAGCGTCATTATATTATACTAACTCATGCTTCAATTCCCAACACTTCTTCACAATTCATTCATAATTTATACGATTTTACAGAGGTTTTCAATATAATGGAATATAGAAAATACGAAGAGGTAGATAATTTCGGACAAGAGTATTTATGAAAATATCCTCAGAAATATCAAAGATATTTATGATAATATTTTGGAATTTCTAAGTTCGAAATTTTATAAAGAAAATTTTCCGCAAGATTTTAACATGGCTTCGGAACAAGATATTCTCTAAAGATTTCGACGGATCCAGAATTTTTTGGATTCTTTGAATATAGGGTTTGGTCCTTTTCTTTGTCCTTGGTCTCCATCATGGTTAGCTCAATCTTTTTTTCAGTACCAAAATTTTTTTTTATCGAGCGTTCCCAACATTCCATTCTTTATCATCAAACTTTTGACCGTTTAAACCATCTACAATTTTTCCGTTTACTCGCCATTTAATGTTACGATATCTGAATTATCGGTTATCAATCCGAGGTGGTTTCAAGAGAATTTTGTTTTTAGATGATTAAACGCTGATGGTAATATGAAAGATTTTCTGTTAACAATAAAGAACAGGCATATATATGAAGGTTATAATAAGGTTGTTTTGAATGAAAAGTCGGAGTTGTATTGCTGGAGCTGTGACAAAATTGGCTATTTTGAAAGGAATTATCAAGTTATTTTGGGTAATAATAACACTAAGGAATTAACACAGCTATGTGTTAAACGTTTACTCAGTTTCCGAGAGTTTTTTTTTTCTTTTTCAGGTGCATGACTATATGCATCAATCTTTTCTTCCGTAGATGAAGTGCGGTTGGTTCATCCCCTCGATTGAGGTGTCTTCAAGAACCATGAAAGGTTTGAACTCAGATTGGAATTGTCAAGATACAAATGAGGTTTAAGATGAAATCAAGTGGTAAACTTGAAGAATTATTTAGTTTCATATATTATAATCAATATTTTAATACGTTTTAATTGTCCAATATTAGTAGTCCAATGTTAGTAGTCCACAGTTAGTAGTACGTATATAGTTCAATATATAATCTTAGAATTAATCGACGTACCGTGACCCATTGTACAACTTATTGTCTCAAAATTAATCCGACGTATTGAGTACATGTGTCCCGATTTATCCGACGATATGTAAAGTGCGTAAAATAAATAACATTATTTAAATGACGATAAATAAAGTGCGTAAAATAAATAACAGTATGTAAATGACAATAAATAAATTGCGAGAATTAAAATTACGATAAACAAATTGCGATAAATAAAATGTAATAAGGAATTAACAGTTAGCTAGGAACAGTTAGCTAGGATTTTGTTAGCGTGGATTCTTAACAAAATTTCTCATAGTTAATTTGTTTGTTTCTAACAAATTTTATTTTGTCCGATGTTTTCTTCATTATGCCAATTGTTGAATTCTGATAGGTTAAAATCCAAATATGAAATTGAATGAAAATGGTTATTCTGCGGTGAACGGATTCGTATCTCTGTAGATGTAAGTAGGATAGTAAATGACTGTTGAATCAGATTCGCAGAATGTACGTGTAACTGATTAATGTGAAATCTAAATATTCCTCGAGTATTACCTACACATTAAAATATTTTCACCATTAACAGTTTGTACCAAAGAATTTTTAATTACAATCTTCATGAAAATATACATAGATATATATTTTCTTCAGATATAATCATGAATTTAATGAGTTAATATGATATTAAACTCATATGATTTTTGGTTTGAGCTAAAATAAGTAATCTCTAAACCTTTTAGGAACCACATATTCTTCGCAGAATATTAATGAAATTATGGATCAATACTTCATCGATTATTATTGTTGGTATTCCTTAGTATCTATGGTGCACATGATGTTGATGTTCGTGGGACAGATTGTGAATTTGAGGTGTGAGATGCGGATGCTGCTGTTGCTGGATGGTGGTACTGTTTATGCTGCTGGTGCTGCTGATGCTGTCGGTACTGCTGATGGTGACGGGGCTGATGTTGATGGTTCTTGTGTAATAAGTATAGCTTGTAAATAACGCACCATTCATGTCAGGGTTTCTATCCTACCCTCTATCATTTCTATCCACCCACCCATCTAATTCGATAGATCTTGATTATCAATTCGAAGTTCCCTAACTTCTTCTACTATTCCCCTTTGATTGGTATTCGGAAGTAGAGGTTGAATATTTTCTGAGATTGCAGTAATATGACCTTCGAGGCGGAATATTTTGGCAAGAAGGGTGAAAACAGTATTGCGCATAGGTTCACCGGTGAGTACATCGTTTTCTCCGAGGTTAAGTGGTAAGTTTGGTTCACGGTAGGGTTCACCTTCTTCATTACTCCATCGAGTGAGTAAGTCTCGGACCCACCCCCATCTCCTCCAGAAATAACAATAGCTAAATGGTGGAGACACTTCGGGTTCATCGACTTCGGAGTCTACTTCAATACGCATCTCGAAGTCACTTCCGGAACTAATGGAATCCAAGCCAGGTGTAGGATCCATCTTTCACGATCAATAAGAGAGTTTTGATATGAAATGATTTTTCAGATATCGGATGATATTCTAATTACATAGAATACCTATATATAGTACAGAAGATCCCGTGAATTACGGAGGAAAATAAGGAAACGTGTCAGACAAGATTTAATGTAATGGGATGTGAATTTGTCTGTACATCATCTATACAATAATTGCAATAAGACGTGTCGAGACTGAAAATAATAGGTAGATATTTTTCGACAAAGAATGATAAGCAAAACTTTTTACACGCAGACCAGGTTCAAGTCCAGACTTATTAATATAACCTAACAACTACTAGGCCGAAGTCCAGACTTATTAATGCATCCTAACAACTACTAGTTAGACACACTAATGCAAGACCTGGTTCGCTACGACCACCGCTCTGATACCACCTGTAGTGACCCGTCCTAATCCACCAGGACGAAGTCATCAACATCTGGTCCCATTGCGAGGTACTGACCTAATTATGCCATGAATGACTCCAAGTAATATCTTTAATATGAGCAAATGCACAGCAGAAGATTTCTTTCATACCTGAGAATAAACATGCTTAAAAGTGTCAACCAAAAGGTTGGTGAGTTCATAGGTTTATCATAATAACCATTTCAATATATTAATATACCACAAGATTTTCGTTTAAATATATGTACACTTGCAAGTGTATAAAAGTATTCTATAAGCTGTAGGCACCCGTTAACAAGCCTTAATGTTCATGTTTTACCCCCTGAAGTACACCAGATCAGGTGTGTTTAAAATAACCTTGAAGTACTAAAGCATCCTATAGTCAGGATGGGGTTTATTAGGCCCAATAGATCTATCTTTAGGATTCACGCCTACCGTACATAGACAAGTAGTTTAATATTACCAAGCTAAGGGTATATTTCTGGTTTAAACCCACATAGAATTAGTTTTAGTACTTGTGCCTATTTCGTACAACATTTATAAAACAGCGCATGTATTCTCAGCCCAAAAATATATATAAAAAGGGAGTAATGAAACTCACCATACTATATTTTGTAGTAAAAATACATGTGACAACATTGAACAACTAAACGATGCGGGGTTGGCCTCAGATTCACGAACCTATATCATTGGTATATATATTAACATACGTAATTGTAATCGAACTATATATATATATATATATATATATATATATATATATATATATATATATATATATATATATATATATATATATATATATAATTAAATGAGTTTTATTATTTAAATTTTCATTTCTGTATATAGAATTATTAATAAAGTTAGGTTATGTGTAGTAAATATATTTCTATAATATCATTTGTTCGTTAAATTAATGATAATAATCCTATCACTTAGATTTAAATGATGCTGAAAATAGTTATTTTGGTAATATCATTAGTCACTTTGTTTATAAAGATATTAATAATAATAATAGTAATACTATTAATAATAATAAAAAAAATTAATTTTAATGAAATACAACTTTTAAGACTGATAGATTTTTAATAAATCTGATAAATGATAATTTCAAATAGAATGATTCTCTTAGTAACAATACTACTATGAATGTAAATTTTTAATAATATCAATTGTTGTATTAATAACGACAATAATACAAAATATTGTTTTAATCATAACAGTACTAAATTTTAACCTTAATGATAATACTAATTTTAATACTATTAATAACAAATGATAACTATATTTATATTAATAATAATAATAAAAACTTTAGTTATAATACTAGTGATATTAGTAATAATTAATAATAACAACAATTAACAATAATAATGATAAAAATAATCATAATAATAATAATAATAATAATAATAATAATAATAATAATAATAATAATAATTTAAGAAATAAAAAGACTACCTTATAAGCTCAATTTAAAAAAATATTGCTCCCAGCAGGGATTGAACCCGAGGCCTCACGCATACCGAACACCTCCCTCACCATCCTTCTGTCTAACCTATTCTATTTAAAACCACAATCCCTAACTATATATCTATATCTGTCCGTCTGTTTATATTTCTTCCTCTAAATTCGATCGAAGATAAAATCACATGTAACCACGAATTAGCAGCTTGATTTATATCTTGTTAGTAAATAAAAACGACCCTCTAACATTTCCAAGTTAATAGCAAATTAAATTAGAACAAATTTAACAAAAACAGCAGTCGCTGTTAACGAAAAAAAATAATGAAAAACATAGATTTTGATTTCGATTTTAAATGCATTTTAGACAAAATTGATAACACGAATTATGCTGTAAATACACCATATAATCTTTCTGAACCATTAATTTCCACAGAAACACTAACACAAGTTCGAATTTCGTGATGAACACTTATTTTGACCTTTTGACTTGAAACTTTGACATTCAAAATTTGTGTTGGATTTGTAAAATTGGAAACTGAGATTTTACACATACATTCACGACATGTTTTAGAACCACACTGCATTTATAGATTTTTAATTACAACAAGAATTCGAATTTTGGTTAGAAGGAATGAAGAACAGAGGAAATAGACTTATGTTTTGTTTTTCTATTCTTGAATTTTTGATTATGCAGATATAGATAATAATGGTAATGGCTTCCTAACAACTACCACTAATTTATTTGTGGTACAGCTGTGGATGTTGACTTTTAACCCCTAATACAATCAGACAAGAGAAAGAACCAAAAGTTAAGTAAAAATAAGATAAAACAGAATCTGTTTGCAAATTCTGATTTGTACTATGATATTGATATGAACGAATTTTTAGAGACCAAAAGGTACTAATCTCCTACAGTTGATGGTGATGCCTAACTTGAATATGTATACAGTTGTAGCAACCAAGAACAGAATACGTATACCCAGATTCAATTCATATAAATATGTGTATACAGTTTTTATATAATTATATACATCTGTATGTGTCTTTAAATCTATACATACTTTATTTTGTACATGTATTTGATTATAATATGTATAAATAAATATATACGCGAATTAATACTATTAATATGTATATAAGTAATTATTAATAATAATAAAATTTATAATAATGATAATAATATCAATAATTCTAAATAATAATTATACTAACAATATTTATAGTACTAATACTTTATAATAACAATAATAGTACCTGATAATAATTAAGTTACAATTATAATATATTTACAAAAATAATTTTTGATATTGATATTAATATTAATAATGAAAATAATAATAATAAGGTTATTATGATAATTGTATTCTTATCTTGTCTTTACATTTAACATAAGCAAATTATTAATTATGTAATATCTAATAAATATATATATATATAGTAACTTATACTGGGTATTAAATTCTTTTATATATATTACAATATACATATTATAATAATTGTCCATAGAATTCATATATTTATATATAAATCCTTTTTAAGTACAACACAATTATTTTATATCTTATTTACATATTTGATTCTATTACAATACATTACTTTCCATTATTATTCATATATTTACAGTTATTGTTATACATATATTTATTTTTATTTTCAACAATGGTTCGTGAATCGACGAAATTGGTCACAGGGTAATTGTATATATAAAATCAGTTCAAAGTTTTAGACTCAACATTAAAGAGTTTGCTTATCGTGTCGGAAACATATAAAGATTAAGTTTAAATTTGGTCAGAAATTTCCGGGTCGTCACATTATCAAACTTTTATAGTGTATATCTTTATAAGTTTTGTTATCAGTTGGGGTTAAATTCAGAAATAATTTATTAAAGCTTGTTCTAATCTTAAAGCCCTCCTTAATTGGTCTAATTCCAATTAAAGATGTCATTGGAAATATTTATGTCAAGCGTGATTCTGACTGTAGGGTAACTTACCTGTCCCAGTACCGCACCCTCCAACAGAGAATACTGGCGGCCTTAAATTTAGGCTATCCAAATATGTCCAAGTTAATATTATAGTTTTTCTCAATGACAAGACCTTAGTAAATTCTTTAGGAAACAACAAGATGACTTTAAAATATATTTTAACGACTTAATAATGTTCTTGCATTAGACGTTGGAATAAATCAAGTGCAATGTCTTGAATCATTTAATGGACTATTTACGACAACTAAAGACCTCATTTTTAATCAACCTGTTTGTCTCAACAACTACGGCCAGCCATGTAGTTCCCTAATTACAATTTCTTGTAATTACTTCAGTTACCAATGGGGATGTTTAACAAAGATAATTAACCAGTTTATTAAAGATTGACGTTTAAATTTAAATAAATTGTTAACCATACAAGTAGTTGGAAATGGTTATCCTTAAACTAGTACTTCAGTTACTGATCTGGAGTTTTTTATTTATATTTAGTTAGGGTTCCTAGCTATAAATCACCTACTTGCTTCTTTCTTATAACGAGTAAGTGAGAAGTATAACATGGCTTCATATTTTTGTACGTCTGCCGACAACGTAGGATTAAAGTATGTCTAATAGATAACCCGTAACGTAGGTAGGGGAAACTAAGATATGTATATATATAAAATACAGAAAATGATAAACTAATGATATACAATATTCAGAGCGATGGCAGATTATAGATAAAGACTTCCAAAGATTAACACCAGACCTTAACCAATGTGGGTAACCCTATCTGAACTATCACTATGAGTTTAAGCTTTGATGATTCTGGCTAATACAAGTATACTCACTCCCAATGTTAATCTTTGAAGATCTAAATGACTTTCAGGCTATCTCACACTGGTCACTCAATCACATAAGTGTTTGGGGTTCCCTATAGATATCAAAAATTAATTTCCTTAAAGACAGTCATGTTGCAATCATCGCCATAGGCTTGATCAAGACTCAAATTCTTGTTACTAGTGCAACCACGGTGATAACCATAGGTTTAAGTCCTTTGTCACTGGTGAATAATGTTGGGTAAAAGGTGAAAGGGTGTTTATTTATGGAGTGGTGGTGAAGTTGTTTATTTCGGAAAAAGGGGTGAAATGGTCTTTTTGAATAATTTATTGATGAAAAGGGATATATAGGAATGCTAATATTTTTGTGAAGCACTCGTATGATTTTGATAAACTTTCTTTCTTTGGGAATTTTCTTCTGACGAACAAGCATCCTTTTGATTTCGAGTTTTCTCGATCATCAAGCGGTCTTCGATTTTTGACTTTATAATTTCTACTCCCTTGCTTAGAACTTTGAAGATATGTATCTTCATATCATTTAGAGTCTTTGTTTTTTTTTTGGATACCATCTCTAGAAACTTTCGCTTTGGTAGACTTTTAAGTTTCTGCCACAATGCTTGTAGGTACTAACTCCGATGATTTTATTTTGAGGTGATCTCATTTTCTGAGAGTTTATCCATGTATAGAGAACTAGGTGGGTGGTGATGGTGATAATAATGAATGATTTGGTGATGGTGGTGAACGAATGATAATGTAGGGAGGGAAGGGTTTCTTTGACAAATGGCTAGCTCTTCTGGTCATACCTATGTTATCTTTCACTACTCAAAATGCAGATCAGGAGCAAGTTCTAATTCCAAGCACAGACATCAGCACACTCAACGAAAAAGTGAAGCTTTAAAAATCAATGCTTTTGATGATCTTATTGGGGTGCCTTACCACATTCATATTAGGTTGAATACGCCTAATCATGCAATGCTCTTATAGAGAATCGATTCATTTTCAAAAGACATTTAACCTTGTTTTTATTTTCTTGTCTATAATTAGTAAAAGTTTGATTTTAAGTAATAGCCCAAGTGTTCTCTTGTTAAAAAGTGTTAAATTTTTGAAAAACTTAGCATTATACGATACGTGAGGACTTTCATGAATCTAAGTGTACAATATTGCTATCCCATACTTAGTTTTTATGCTCGTTACTTGTTAAATTTAAGTTTTATTTAGTAAGATTTGGTAATCCCAGACTTATCATTTAAAGTGGTGTATCTTGATTTTATGTAATATCTACCAAATCGTGAAAATGCAGTACTCCCCTTTTAGTTGCAAAGTGCATATGTAGATGGGATTTACCGCTTATGATATCTCCTATTTGGGTGCTATCATCATCTTTCTTGATATGTTCATCCTTGCTCCGAGTCATGTACCCATTGCATCCATCAGATTTAGTTGTTATATTTATTCAATAATCATAAAGAAATATATTAAAGTAGTACATTCATAAATAAAAGTAAAAATGTCTCAAATGCCCTACATAAGATGTACATAACTAAATGTAAATGTATCAAATCACATCCATATAATGTATGAAGATCATGAGATAAAAGGGTTAGGTGAAAGAGATAACATCAGTCATTCGGCTGGTACGGGTAGTGGTAGGATTGTCCTATCTGTGTGCGAGTCCTAGCTCCTCGAGGAATACCCATAGATGACTGTGTTTCATAATGGTGAACTTATATAATCTCATCTGGTGATTGAGAACCACCAGTAGCAGTAACCCTCAGCATCCAGCGGGTGCTGATGTTGATGGATCATCCGTGGTAAAAATATTAGCCATATTCCAGGTAAATGCCCAATTTTGCGATCTTGACCAGCTAGTCTCCAAAGGTAATGATGAACCCCAACCCATAGTTGCGATCACATCATTCAATCCATGCGACAAAACTGCCATGCTCATGCTAGCAGCCTAGTCCCAAACAGGATTCATACCAGTCAACATATGCGAAGATGCAACCATATTTTGATGTGTTCTTGAGATGGTTCTCCCAATGATATTGGTGTAAAAATCACCCATCGATGTCTCTAAACTAGTAGTTGTAGGTCATGTGATGAACTGATGATGAAGGGGAGCAGTGGCTCAGATACCACAGTATGATGTGTGTATTTGATAGTTGTAGTGACCTGAAACTTTTCCATGTTTATATATATTAAATGAAATTAAAATTTACATGATTAAGTGTTTCCAACATGATAAGAAATCAAACTTGTTAAGACTTGATTAATTGAAATAGGTTTCATATAGACATTTGACCACCCAAGTTGACCGGCGATTCACGAACGTTAAAACTTGTAAAAACTATATGATGAAATATATATATATATATATATATATATATATATATATATATATATATATATATATATATATATATATATATATATATATATATATATATATATATATATATATATATATATATATATATATATATATATATATATATATATAGTTAACATGATAGTATGATAAGTAAGTATCTCACTAGGTATATTAATAATGAGTGATATACATAATAATGAGTTTATTGAATTAAGAAACTCAAAAAGATATATATAACGATTATCGTTATAACAACGTCTTACTAAATACCTATGAATCATATTAATATATTGATACACTATGATAAACATGATAAATGATAAGTAAACATATCATTAAGTGTATTAACAATGAACTTCATATGTAAAAACAAGACTACTAACTTAAGGATTTCGAAACGAGAAATATATATAACGATTATCGTTGTAACGACATTTAAATGTATATATATCATATTAAGATATATTAATACATCATAATATCATGATAATGTAATAATTTAACATCTCATTAGATATAATAAACAATGTGTTAACAACATTTAACAAGATCGTTAACTTAAAGGTTTCGAAACAACACTTACATGTAACGACTAACGATGACTTAACGACTCAGTTAAAATATATATACATGTAGTGTTTTAATATGTATTCATACACTTTTGAAAGACTTAAAGACACTTATCAAAGTACTTCTACTTAACAAAAATGCTTACAATTACATCCTCGTTCATTTTCATCAACAATTCTACTCGTATGCACCCGTATTCATACTCGTACAATACCTAACTTCTAAATGTATTTACTATTGGTATATACACTCCAATGATCAGCTCTTAGCAGTCCCTTGTGAGTCACCTAACACATGTGGGAACCATTATTTGGCAACTAGCCTAAAATATCTAACAAAACAACAAAGTAATGGAGCCTATATTTGACTTCATTTTCACGCCTCATTACACCTACCACAAACACACTTTGATTTCCATTTTTATGCATCAAATTACTCTCTCTCAATTACTCTCTCTCAATTACTCTCTTAGTGTTCTAAGTGTTCTTCATCATTTCCTTCATAATCTAGCTCAATCTAGGTAACCTAAATCAACATACAAAACAACTACTTCAGAACACACCAACAACACTTCCAAGTTTGCTAGCTTACTTTCAATCTTGCAAATCCATTTCAAGTGATCATCCAATCTCAAGAAATCTTTCTTATTTATAGTAAGATATCTTTCTAATTCAAGGTAATACTCATACTCAAACTTTGATTCAATTTCTATAAGTATAACAATCTTATTTCGAGTGGAAATCTTACTTGAACTTGTTTTCGTGTCATGATTTTGCTTCAAGAACTCTCAAGTCAGCCAAGGATCCTTTTGTAGTGACCCGAACTTTTCCATGTTTATATATATTAATTGAGATTGATATTTACATGATTAAATGTTTCCAACATGTTAAGCAATCAAACTTGTTAAGACTTGATTAATTGAAATATGTTTCATATAGACAATTGACCACCCAAGTTGACCGGCGATTCACGAACGTTAAAACTTGTAAAAACGACTTGACGATATATATATGGATATACATATGGTTAACATGAGATTATGATAAGTAAGTATCTCCATAAGTATATTAACAATGAGTTATATACATATAAACAAGACTACTAACTTAAGGATTTCGAAACGAGACATATATGTAACGATTATCGTTGTAACGACATTTAAATGTATATATATCATATTAAGATATATTAATATATCATAATATCATGATAATATAATAATTTAACATCTCATTAGATATAATAAACAATGGGTTAACAACATTAATTGAGATCGTTAACTTAAAGGTTTCAAAACAACATTTACATGTAACGACTAACGATGACTTAACGACTCCGTTAAAATGTATATACATGTAGTGTATTTAGATGTATTAAAATACTTTTGGAAGACTTCAAGACATATATCAAAACACTCATACTTAACGAAAATGGTTACAGTTACTTTCCCATTCTTTTCTTTCATCAAGAATTCTAGTCGTATTCTTACCCGTATTATACACAGCTTCAAAACGTACTTACTATGGGTATATACCAATAGGAACTAGCATGGGATTCCACTCTTGATTATGTCATGTATGACTAATCAATTTTAACTTCTACCATGAGCTAGTCAACTAACTAGAACTCCTTTTAACCCCACTCACCACTCACCAATTAACACTCATCATTCACTCCATTTCACTTCCAAATCTCTTTCTAATTCTCTCTCAACACACCCAAACTATTATGAACGTATTTTTCCAGTAGTTAATCATCATCTTCATCAAAAATCACTTCAAGAATCAAGCTATAATCATCATAGGAAGAACACTTCAAGAATACTTCAAAAATCCCTTCAAGTTTACTAATTTACTTCCAAGCTTTCTAATCCATTCCAAGTAATCATCTAAGATCAAGAAACCTTTGTTATATACAGTAGGTTATCTTTCTTATTCAAGGTAATATTCATATTCAAACTTTGATTCAATTTCTATAACTATAAACTATCTTAATTCGAGCAAAAATCTTACTTGAACTTGTTTTTGTGTCATGATCCTACTTCAAGAACTTTCAAGCCATCCAAGATCCTTTGAAGCTAGATCATTTCTTGTCACTTCCAGTAGGTTTACCTACTAAACTTGAGGTAGTAATGATGTTCATAACATCATTCGATTCATATATATAAAACTATCTTATTCGAAGGTTTAAACTCGTAATCACTAGAACATAGTTTAGTTAATTCTAAACTTGTTCGCAAACAAAAGTTAATCCTTCTAACTTGACTTTTAAAATTAACTAAACACATGTTCTATATCTATATGATATGCTAACTTAATGATTTAAAACCTGGAAACACGAAAAACACCGTAAAACCGGATTTACGCCGTCGTAGTAACACCGCGGGCTGTTTTGGGTTAGTTAATTAAAAACTATGATAAACTTTGATTTAAAAGTTGTTATTCTGAGAACATGATTTTTATTATGAACATGAAACTATATCCAAAAATTATGGTTAAACTCAAAGTGGAAGTATGTTTTCTAAAATGGTCATCTAGACGTCGTTCTTTCGACTGAAATGACTACCTTTACAAAAACGACTTGTAACTTATTTTTCCGACTATAAACCTATACTTTTTCTGTTTAGATTCATAAAATACAGTTCAATATGAAACCATAGCAATTTGATTCATTCAAAACGGATTTAAAATGAAGAAGTTATGGGTAAAACAAGATTGGATAATTTTTCTCATTTTAGCTACGTGAAAATTGGTAACAAATCTATTCCAACCATAACTTAATCAACTTGTATTGTATATTATGTAATCTTGAGATACCATAGACACGTATACAATGTTTCGACCTATCATGTCGACACATCTATATATATTTCGGAACAACCATAGACACTCTATATGTGAATGTTGGAGTTAGCTATACAGGGTTGAGGTTGATTCCAAAATATATATAGTTTGAGTTGTGATCAATACTGAGATACATATACACTGGGTCGTGGATTGATTCAAGATAATATTTATTGATTTATTTCTGTACATCTAACTGTGGACAACTAGTTGTAGGTTACTAACGAGGACAGCTGACTTAATAAACTTAAAACATCAAAATATATTAAAAGTGTTGTAAATATATTTTGAACATACTTTAATATATATGTATATATTGTTATAGGTTCGTGAATCAACAGTGGCCAAGTCTTACTTCTCGACGAAGTAAAAATCTGTGAAAGTGAGTTATAGTCCCACTTTTAAAATCTAATATTTTTGGGATGAGAATACATGCAGGTTTTATAAATGATTTACAAAATAGACACAAGTACGTGAAACTACATTCTATGGTTGAATTATCGAAATCGAATATGCCCCTTTTTATTAAGTCTGGTAATCTAAGAATTAGGGAACAGACACCCTAATTGACGCGAATCCTAAAGATAGATCTATTGGGCTTAACAAACCCCATCCAAAGTACCGGATGCTTTAGTACTTCGAAATTTATATCATATCCGAAGGGTGTCCCGGAATGATGGGGATATTCTTATATATGCATCTTGTTAATGTCGGTTACCAGGTGTTCACCATATGAATGATTTTTATCTCTATGTATGGGATGTGTATTGAAATATGAAATCTTGTGGTCTATTATTATGATTTGATATATATAGGTTAAACCTATAACTCACCAACATTTTTGTTGACGTTTTAAAGCATGTTTATTCTCAGGTGATTATTAAGAGCTTACGCTGTCGCATACTTAAATAAGGACGAGATTTGGAGTCCATGCTTGTATGATATTGTGTAAAAACTGCATTTAAGAAACTTATTTTGTTGTAACATATTTGTATTGTAAACCATTATGTAATGGTCGTGTGTAAACAGGATATTTTAGATTATCATTATTTGATAATCTACGTAAAACTTTTAAACCTTTATTGATGAAATAAAGGTTATGGTTTGTTTTAAAATGAATGCAGTCTTTGAAAAACGTCTCATATAGAGGTCAAAACCTCGCAACGAAATCAATTAATATGGAACGTTTTTAATCAATAAGAACGGGACATTTCACCTTTGAAGCTAGATCTATTTTTCTCATTTCCAGTAGGTTTATCCACAAAACTTGAGGTAGTAATGATGTTCATAACATCATTCGAATCATATATATAAAACTATCTTATTCGAAGGTTTAAACTTGTAATCACTAGAACATAGTTTAGTTAATTCTAAACTTGTTCGCAAACAAAAGTTAATCCTTCTAACTTGACTTTTAAAATAAACTAGACATATGTTCTATATCTATATGATATGCTAACTTAATGATTTAAAACCTGAAAACACGAAAAACACCGTAAAACCGGATATACGCCGTCGTAGTAACACCGCGGGCTGTTTTGGGTTAGTTAATTAAAAACTATGATAAAATTTAATTAAAAGTTGTTCTTCTGGGAAAATAATTTTTGTTATGAACATGAAACTATATCCAAAAATCATGGTTAAACTCAAAGTGAAAGTATGTTTTTCAAAATGGTTATCAAGACGTCGTTCTTTCGACTGAAATGACTACCTCTTATAATATTGAATTGTAACCTATATTTCTGACTATAAACTTATACATTTTATGTTTATATTCATAAACTTAAGTTCAATATGAAACCATAGCAACTTGAATCACTCAAAAAGGATTTAAAACGAAGAAGTTATGGGTAAAACAAGATTGGATAATTTTTGCTTGTTGTAGCTACGTGAAAATTGGTAACAAATCTATATTAATCATATCCTAACTAACTTATATTGTATTATACATGTATTCTAATATATTATGTAATCTTGGGATACCATAGAGACGTATACAAATGTTTTGACATATCATATCGACCCATGTATATATATTATTTGGAACAACCATAGACACTCTATATGCAGTAATGTTTGAGTTAGCTATATAGGGTTGAAGTTGATTCCAAAAATGTATATACTTTGATTTGTGATCTAGCCTGAGACGTGTATACACTGGGTTGTGGATTGATTCAAGATAATTTATATCAATTTATTTATGTACATCTAACTGTGGACAACTAGTTGTAGGTTACTAACGAGGACAGCTGACTTAATAAACTCAAATCATTAAAACATATTAAAAATGTTATAAATATATTTTGAACATACTTTGATATATATGTACATATTTGTTATAGGTTCGTGAATCAACCAGTGGCCAAGTCTTACTTCCCGACGAAGTAAAAATCTGTGAAAGTGAGTTATAGTCCCACTTTTAAAATCTAATATTTTTGTGATGAGAATACATGCAATTTTTTAAATGTTTTACGAAATAGACACAAGTAATTGAAACTACATTATATGGGTGAATGATCGAAGCCGAATATGCCCCTTTTGCTTTGTAGCCTAAGAATTAGTAAACCGATCTACTAATTGACGCGAATCCTAAAGATAGATCTACTGGGCCTAACGAACCCCATCCAAAGTACCGGATGCTTTAGTACTTCGGATAGGATTTCCCGTAATGATAGGGGATATTCTTATATGCATCTTGTTAATGTCGGTTACCAGGTGTTCACCATATGAATGATTTTTATCTCAATGTATGGGATTTGAAATATGAAATCTTGTGGTCTATTATTACGATTTGATAAATATATAGGTTAAACCTATAACTCACCAACATTTTTGTTGACGTTTAAAGCATGTTTATTCTCAGGTGATTATTAAGAGCTTAGGCTATCACATGCTAAAATATGGACAAGATTTGGTGTCAGCATATGACAACCCAGAAATTTTCGATAAAATTTAAACAAAATCTATATATGATTTCATTTAACTTCGACCAATTCCGATGATTCACGAACAATCATTCGTAAATATTTACGCATTAATTTGATATATTAATATTATTATTATTAATATCCTTTTAAAACAATATATCAATAATTTAAAATCATTATTATCAGTATTGTTATTATGATAAAAAAATTTATTATTATTAATAGTATTATAAAATTACTATTATTAATATCAATTAAAAATAAATCAAAAGCCAAAAGATATGTACTAATTTTTATTTTTTTTAAACGTGAATCCTGATCCTCCAGCATATTTTTTTTATTTTAATCTCCTGATTATTTTTAAATCTGCTTTTATTTTTTTTTATATATATTTGCTACCTGCTTTTAAATTTTTTCTAAAATTGTGAACTACATTTGATTTTTTAAATTAATCATGATCTGCTTTTTAATTTTTTTTATCTGAATCATGATCTCCAAATCTGCCATTAATTACCTTAAGTCGATCATATTTTTTTTATCAGCTTTTATATTTTTTATATATATTTCTGTTATCTGTGATCATGTCGACACCCATTCAGTTTATATAAATCGATCCAATTGATAAAGAATCATTCAATTCACCATCACCATTACCAAGCTTATGAATAACTTTTGGATCTGCGTGATCTACTAATTGGTCCATGTGAGACCAAGCTTATGAATAACTTTTGGATCTGCGTGATCTACTTTTTGGTCCCTGCGAGACCAACTTTATGAAAAACTTTTGGATCTGCGAGATCTACTAATTGGTCCCTGCGAGACCAAGCTTATGAACTAAAATCTTGTGGTCTAACACTATTACTGAAATCATTTTTTATGACAAACCTATGAACTCACTCAACCTAGTGTTGACTTTTTAAGCATGTTTATTCTCAGGTACTTAAATATTGCTTTCGCTATATATCTGCTGCTTTGATGATGAATGCTTGCCATGCTTGGATTCTTCATTTCATATCATATCAATTAAAGACATTTAATGCGTTGTTCATTAAATACAATGTAATCTGTTTATCTTTCGGTGTAAAACTCAATAAAACGTCTCATATAGAGTCGTTCTCGTTTATACAACTGTGATTTGATATATTTAGTGACGTTATTCTTTTAGGCCCTATCTGGAGGATGTCACAGATTGGTATCAGAGTAGTGTGGTTGTAGAGAACCAGGATTGCATTTTATGTGTGCCTTATACAATTAGGTACCTTAGCAATGTAGGACTACAACTTTTCTTGACCATAGTGCCTTTAATTGCTGCCCTTAAGTGTTAAATGCTACACTATACTTTAGAAACTTTACTTATCTTAGAATGCAAAGCTAATCTAAGAACATTCCTAAGTATTATCCAATTATGCCACCGCATTTAAATGTGATACCATGATTTTTGAAGTTCTTGACATTCCTATGTTATCTATCATGGTTTTGTGTATTACATATGTATTACATGAAACATTATCCATGATTTTTGAAACTCCTATAATTGTTACTATTCATACTCAAACGTATATAACTCCCTGTTATATATCACGTACCTATATGCCTTATGCCCATATGCATCGGTTTGCGAACCGAAAAAAGTCATTGGGTTATCACTGTATACGAATTGAAAGTCTTTAATCGAAAGATTATCAGAGTACATACTAATCATTTTATGATCTCGACACGTCATACTGCCATTATTGGAGTATAGACACATCATATCTTATTATATCTTATCATATCTATCTCAATAGGCTTTGTCTAACACTTTTCCTAAATTTCCTCCGTAAATTACGGAAATCTTTTTGCTATATACACTATTCTAGGAGACGAAGATATCATTTAATATTCAACACCCATTTCATATCAAACCCTATTCAAAACAGATAATATGGATTCCTCGAACTTCTCGAGCTCCAATAGCAGCGTAACCGGAATGAACCAACCAATTAGCCAACATCTATTCTGGATGGATTGGGGATGGGTTCGTAGTCGACTTAATCAATGGAGACAGGAAGAAGGTGATCCCTTCCACCAACCGAATTCACCACTTGGCGAAGAACCAGAAGCACTTACCGGCGAACCGATCCGAAACACCATTTTCACCTCATTTCCAGAACAGCCCACCACGATTATATAATATCTAGAATTCTAGATCTTATTCATCCGCTAGTCCGAACCGCCAATCATCCCAGAGTAAGAGAAGAAGTCAACGAGCTTCGCGCTCGAGTGATGGCTCTGGAGAATATGGTGCGAATTCTACAAGCATCAGCAGCACCAGCAGCATAACCAGCACCACCAATACCATCAGCATCACCACCAACAGCATCAGCTTCACCAATAACAACATCTACATTCCACGCCTCAACATCACACTCGGTACCTCAGATATCAACATCATATGCCCCTAGATACCAAGGAATATTAGTAATAATGAGTTAAGATGTATTGACTCATTCTTCCTGAAGAATTATATATGTATACTTTATATATATATATATATATATATATATATATATATATATATATATATATATATATATATATATATATATATATATATATATATATATATGTGGTTTGGAACAATAATAAATCTTTTCGTACTAAGCTATTACGTGTGAATCTTAACTAGTATGTACTCCTTGGTTAATTCATATCACTAATATGCTATGATGTACATCTTTTGTTAATAACTTAGCAATCGTTAATCACTGCTTCAACACAATAAACTCCATTTCATAATTAACCAAGTGTATTATTCGAATACATGTTTGATTGTATACTTCCATTTTAGATGTACTCAAAACTTTCTAGAGAACATTATTCGTGCCTTGAGAAGTTCACAAGAATTCCACGGGCACCAACATCATATACCAACGTATATCAATAACAATGAACGCTGAAGTATTGATTCTTAACTTCATTAGAGAAATATTCCGCGACGATTATGTAATTTCTAAAGTTTTGGAGATTATTTATTCTCGTTCCAACCGTAAATCAAATGAGTTTAATATTATATTAACTCATTAAATCTATATTATATCTGAAGAATACATATATGAACGTATATCTTCATAAAGATTGTAATTAAAAATCCTTTTGTACAAACTGTTAATTGTGAAAATATTTTAACGGGTAGTTAATACCCGAGAAATATTTATATCTCACATTAATATGTTACATTGTACATTCTTCAATTCTGATTCAATAGTTAGTAACTATACTACTTACAAGATATATGTATTCGTTCACTAAAGAACAACCACTACATATTTTGACATATCAGAATCCAATTAAAGCTCTAGCAAGTGTTATCTTCCTAAAGATCACTACATTCATGAATTATATTTATTCGTATTTTATGATGAATTATCACATCAAACCACCGAAATTATCATTCATTACTTTTGAAATCAACAATGCCTATTCGTCAACCATTAGATCCGTTGACGATTACAATCAGCATTTAATCATCTAAAAATAAAATTTCTTGAAACTATCTCGGATTGATAATCAATGATTCATATTCGTTAACCTTGAGAATGCTGACGAAGCAGCAAAAGCTATAGATGATTCATATTCGTTAACCTTGAGAAAGAAAGTATAGAAGTGGTGAAGATAATGAAACGGAAGAAGCTAATTTATAGCAAAATTCCAAACTAAGCAATCGAGGCAATTCACCGCATTTAATCAAAGAAAAATCCTAAATTCCTTAATTATCGTAGAATCAAATCTTATAGATTATGAAGATTTCTTTAAATCCCTTGAATTCCGGAAATCAACTTTAGCTATGTCAAAAGTTAAGACGAACATTTAATTTCCTCATTTCACTCTTTTATGATAACTTCGTTTATACTCTTCCTATAATCGAATCATTTCATCCATATTACCCAATGTTGATAAAACTATATTTTTCAACTCATATTCATCATTCTTGTTGTAAACAATTACGATCTCTATCAGATTTCGTGACCGTGATTTTCACGAACTCCTCTCTATTTTGTCTGCCCTAATATTGTAGCATAAATGCTCAAGGTTTTAAATGAGCTCGATATTATTCATAACACATTTCATATGTACTGAAATGCTTGTTTAGCGTCATCATCTCTTCTGAGAAAACCTAATTAATGACACTCGTGTTATTCCCTTGAATAACCTCCGCATTAATAATAAAATGCACTTCATAGAAAAACCTATAGAAATTAGGGTTCGTAAGATTTAAACACTTGAAACAAAACAACATTCTATCCGTTGGAATTCACGAAAGGCCCCGAATATACCTGGGAACGTGAAGACCAAATAAACGTAAATATCCTCATCTATTTACGAACAACGCCGATTGATGGCAACAACAAAATTTCGGGAAAAAATTCCTTTTAACGGGTAGGTACTATGACAACCCAGAAATTTTCGATAAAATTTAAACAAAATCTATATATGATTTCATTTAACTTCGACCAATTCCGACGATTCACGAACAATCATTCGTAAATAATTACGCATTAATTTGATATATTAATATTATTATTATTAATATCCTTTTAAAACAATATATCAATAATTAATATCATTATTATCAGTATTGTCAAAAGATAAGTACTAATTTTTTTTAAACGTGAATCCTGATCCTCCAGCATATTTTTTTTATTTTAATCTCCTGATTATTTTTAAATCTGCTTTTATTTTTTTATATATATTTGCTACCTGCTTTTAAATTTTTTCTAAAATTGTGAACTACATTTGATTTTTTTAAATTAATCATGATCTGCTTTTTAATTTTTTTATCTGAATCATGATCTCCAAATCTGCCTTTAATTATTTTAAGTCGATCATATTTTTTTATCAGCTTTTATATTTTTTATATATATTTCTGTTATCTATGATCATGTCGACACCCATTCAGTTTATATAAATCGATCCAATTGATAAAGAATCATTCAATTCACCATCACCATTACCATTACCAATTACAATTACTATCAAACGTTTTTATCCGATAATTCTAATAGATAATTTTAAACCCAGCTCGTACCTCTGTTTTATATTCATTTTATCAAAATCTCGAATTTGTATCAATTTTCAAAATCTAGAATTACAGTTTTGTTAGGAATCCTCTAGTGAATCTTTATGCAAAGTTTCAACTCCCAATTCCTAAAATCGAATACGAATTTCTGAGTCAAAGTTTTGGTTTTAAAAAGTCAAACTTCGTTCTTCGATCAAATTCGAGTTAAATTTGATGTTTCCAGTTAAATTAACGAATCCAATAGTTTCTATGAGTGATTTAGGATATATCTCGTGAAGGAATCAAAGTCTATAACGTTCTAAAAATCAAAAAGCCATTTTTTTTATGTTACGAACGGCAGCAGTAGGCTGTAATAATTTTTTCTTTTCTGTTAATGTAATTTTACACTTTCAAATTATCCTCTGTTTCGTTTTCAATTACTAAAACAAACAAATTATAGTTTGATACAATTCATGATTCTCTGGTTGATCACGAAGAGGAAGAAGGGAGTAAACAGAAACTATAGTTAAGTACAAACGAGTTTAGTATTATATCAGAAAAATATATTTGGAGGAGTGGTCTTGGTTGTTGCGGGTGAGCAAAAGGTCGCGAGTTCGAGCCCGGTCTCGGGCAATTCTTTTTAAAAGGGTTCGTGAATCCGAGGTCAAAACAACTCTACACTTGTTCAGTGCCATCATACACATAATTATTACAAACTATCATATCGTATCGTGAGTTTTCATATGCTCCCTTTTATTCTTTACATTTTTGGGTTGAGAATACATGCGCTACTTTTATAACTATTTTTATGAAATGAATACAAATACTAAAACTGATTTATCGTGAGTTTATTTGATTCCCTTTTACTCTTTACATTTTTGGGTTGAGAATACATGCACAACTTTTATAACTGTTTTACACGCTAGACACAAGTACCAACTTTAAACTATGCTATACCCGGCTATGTCCGACTAAGTCCCTAACCGATAAGTATAAACACAACTTGTCTTTGGGGCAAACTCTAAACAACTTTTGGATCTACATGATCTACTAATTGGTCCATGTGAGACTAAGCTTATGAATAACTTTTGGATCTGTGTGATCTACTAATTGGTCCATGTGAGACCAAGCTTATGAATAACTTTTGGATCTGCATAATATACTAATTAGTCCTTGTGAGACCAAGCTTATGAATAACTTTTGGATTTGCGTGATCTACTTTTTGGTCCCTGCGAGACCAACTTTATGAACAACTTTTGGATCTGCGAGATCTACTAATTGGTCCCTGCGAGACCAAGCATATAAACAACTTTTGGATCTACGTGATCTACTAATTGGTCCCTGCGAGACCAAGCTTATAAACAACTTTTGGATCTGCGTGATCTACTAATTGGTCCCTGCGAGACCAAGCTTATGAACAGCTTTTGGATCTGCGTGATCTACTAATTGGTCCTTGTGAGACCAAGCTTATGAATAACTTTTGGATCTGCGTGATCTACTAATTGGTCCATGTGAGACCAAGCTTATGAATAGCTTTTGGATCTGCGTGGTCTACTTTTTGGTCCTTGCGAGACCAACTTTATGAACAACTTTTGGATCTGCGAGATCTACTAATTGGTCCATGCGAGACCAAGCTTATGAACTAAAATCTTGTGGTCTAACACTATTACTGAAATAATTATTTATGACAAACCTATGAACTCACTCAACCTAGTGTTGACTTTTTAAGCATGTTTATTCTCAGGTACTTAAATATTCCTTCCGCTATATATCTGCTGCTTTGATGATGATTGCTTGCATGCTTGGAGTCTTCATTTCATATCATAACAATTAAAGACATTTAATGCGTTGTTCATTAAATACAATGTAATCTATTTATCTTTCGCTGCAAAACTCAATAAAACGTCTCATATAGAGTCGTTATCATTTATACAACTGTGATTTGATATATTTAGTGACGTTATTCTTCCAGGCCCTATATGGAGGACGTCACACAGCATGCTTGTATAATATTGTTTAAATCTGCATTCGAGATTTATTTTGTTGTAACATATTAATATTGTAAACCAATATGTATTGGTAGTGTGTAAGTGTGATATTTTTAGATTATCATTTCTGGATAATCTAGGTAGTGTCCTTTTAACCTTGTCGATAAAATAAAGGTTATGATTTGTTTTAAAAACGAATACAGTCTTTGAAAAACGTGTCATATAGAGGTCAAAATCTCGCAATGAAATCAATTAATATGGAACGTTTATAATCAATATGAACGGGACATTTCAGTAGTAGGTTGGAAGCTTGAACTAGGCATATCTGTGTTATGACGCCAACGATGAGTGATGATGATCATATATGGGTTAGGTAGAGAAGGCATCCCCGATAGTGGTTCTCCATAGTCTGTGCCAAGCAAACTAGTACTGCTCAACATCCCCCATATAGTAATGGTATGGCGCATAAAGTGGAACATCTTGCACTGGCTGGTCTGGGACCCAGCTAATGGATCATCATCCTCCTCAACCTCTTGATGTCCGTCATTCCTTTGTCTCCTTGCCTGACGGGTTGTCCTTGTATCGACCCTATAGTCATCCTCTCATATTTCTACCCCTTTTTACTAACCTGTCTGCCGAGTGTGGAAGATGTGGGACCCTGAGCACTGTCAACTACCTATCCGCTATCCTAATCATCTTAATCGTAACCAGCATTGCATAACCCATAATTTGTGAACCATGAAAATCCCGATAACCTTTCTCCTCGATGTTTGTTCGCAACCCTAGCTGTTTAATCAAACGGGTGACCACATCTCCTAAGACTGGATGGGTGGTTCCCGATGAATTTTTCTCAGTGGTGAATGCTTGAGATAAGAAGTATGCTACATGCATGTTATCATGCTCTATGATGGACTGCATCATGTGGATGTCACTCTGAGTCAACTCACCACCATGGTGGGTTTTCACAAGAATCGAATGAGATAGAAGATGGTGTTGAATCCGGTGTATTGGGTTGTTCAACTTTGATGCTTTCATTCAGTTTCTCCATGGAACTATACTTGACATCCCTGCCCAACTTCCCTGGATATTATGTTCCGGAAAAGTTGTAAACTCTTGACTGAAGATATGGCAGGTAAGCTGTCTAATTGTGTACAACTCCAGTAACTCAACAAATTTGGCGCGAGTCAAATGGTACATGATGTTCTGGCCTTGTAAACACTCTAGAAGCTCCATTTAGGATTGATAAACATTTGATAAGCCATCTGAACAATAAAGATAGAAAAGTGTGGGTTAGGTGTACACATGAAACATATTATAAATATATGAATATAAATATTTTATATATAAAAGTATTTAAATATACATACGTATAAACGAGAGTGATATCGCCTGATAAGTCTGTTTCATTTGTCGCGAAATGAGGTTAACCGGACGAGTCATGATAGGGAGATCCTGTGAATTAAATTTATATGTTGCGGGGCCTGAATCTTCTTTTGGCTTTCTGTGTGTTTTTTTTCTGAGGACAACCGATTTGAGACGGATAGAGTACTTTTTAAACAATGCTAGTTAACAGAACTAAAATATATCAATTTATGTAAATTTTAATATCGAAACAAAGTATCAATATTTGACAATCAAAATATAGTAAAAAAAATTTTATTTTTCAAAAATTACACACATCTCAATAATATATTTATAAAATAAAACTATTATTAATAACTTGAAGTCGGTTTAACGAGTTGAAAAAATTCAAAACCGATAATAAAACCAAAAACCGATTATTGAATTGGTTTTGGTATTAACGGTTAAAAAAACTATTTTCGAATTCGATTTAGTTTAACTAGTTTGAATTCAGTTCCGCATTCGAATTTATTGGTTTCAAATCGAATAATGAACATCCTTTATGTACATATGTGATTGGCTAGCATAGTAACCAGGAGCACATGAATATCTTTTTGTCGATTATTTTATACAAATTATGATTTTTTATATATTGTATTAAAAAGTAGATTGTTTTTTTCTTCAAATAGTTAACTCCTTTAGCTAGTGTCAACAAAAGTATACTAGCCAACATGTCGTGCTACCTCTCGCCTATTATATATATATATATATATATATATATATATATATATATATATATATATATATATATATATATATATATATATATATATATATATATATATATATATATATATAGTAGAGGGATCAAATAAGAACTTTTGGTGTGAGAACCCTGAGAACTCAAAAAATACACAAAAATACACTGAAATTCGAGCAAAAAAAAGTGGCGGGCGAGCAAAAAAATAACGAATTCGAGCAAAAATGGGGAAATTCGAGCAAAAAAAAGGCGGGCGAACAAAAAATTGATAGTCGAACAAAAAAAAGGGCGGGCGAACAAAAACGTGTTCTACATTTTTGAAATTCGAACAAAAAATGTAGAACACATGATATTCGAACAAAAATGTGTTCTACATTTTTGAAATTCGAACAAAAAAAAGGTGGTCGAACAAAAAAATTGATAGTCGAACAAAAAAAAAGGCGGGCGAACAAAAATGTGTTCTACATTTTTGAAAATAAAAAAAAAATGTAGAACACATGATAGTCGAACAAGAATGTGTTCTACATTTTTGAAAAAAAAAAAAATTTTTGCTCGACTATGATTTTATTATTCGTCCGTGTTTTATATTTTTGCTCGAATTTCCTTTTTTTGCTCCCTCGCGCACCTTTTTTTCTCGAATTTTAGTGTATTTGGATTTTGGAGTATATTTGGAGTTCCTATAGTTCTTACTGGATCCTCTATATATATATATATATATATATATATATATATATATATATATACCGAGTTTAAGAGCCCGTGTGTTGCAGGTTGGAATTAATATTATTTCAAAGATAGCGTACGTATAATATTAGTAACATCACATTAAAACATATACTATTTTTCATATATCTGATACGAATGAAACATATTTAAAAATTGATAATAATGTAACATAATTCAAATATTAAAAAAAAACATTACACATACATAATAGTTCATAGATATCATACAAATGAAAATTTATTGAAACGTTTCTTCAAATTAAGTCTATAAGTGTTGCAAGACTTCTTTGTATACCACATTTTTTGTTGTGTTGGATAGTTTGCTGTCGTTGTCTAAGATTAATATCTTGATTCGTTGCCGATTAGTAACCCGAGATAGTGCAACGTAAAGTTGTCCATGACTAAAGACCGGATTTGGAAGAAATAAACCGACACGCGTTTAATGACCCGTCCTAATCCATCTGGACGAATACATTACATTTGGTTACATCGCGAGGTATTTGACCTCTATATGATCTATTTTACAAACATTGCATTCGTTTTCAAAAGACAAACTTTCTTTAAATCGAAAGTTGACGGCATGCATACCATTTCATAATACATCCAACTGTAATTGACTTAATGATAATCTTGATGAACTCAATGACTCGAATGCAACGTCTTTCGAAATATGTCATGAATGACTCCAAGTAATATCCTTAAAATGAGCTATTGCACAGCG
Organism: Rutidosis leptorrhynchoides; assembly: GCF_046630445.1. Taxonomy (NCBI): domain Eukaryota; kingdom Viridiplantae; phylum Streptophyta; class Magnoliopsida; order Asterales; family Asteraceae; genus Rutidosis; species Rutidosis leptorrhynchoides. The sequence goes on along the minus strand of NC_092337.1, from coordinate 224,965,861 downwards.
GAAGATTTCTTTAATACCTGAGAATAAACATGCTTTAAAGTGTCAACCAAAAGATTGGTGAGTTCATTAGTTTATCATAAATAATCATTTTCAATAGTATAATAGACCACAAGATACTCATATTTAGAAAACAATCTGTACAGGTCTACTTCTACTGTAAAATCATTCATATAAAGAACACCAGAACCTTTCAAACAACTCACCAACGGTAGCTAATGCGTGCGTGCAATGCAAAATCATCTCACCGTGAAAGTTAATACAATATAATTTTTACAATGGGAGCTAATGCGTGCGTGCAATGCAAAATCATCTCTCCGAGGGTAGCTAAAATGGGAGCTAATGCGTGCGTGCAATGACAAAATCATCTCTCCGTTACTAACTACAAAATCAAATACAATACAATACATCGGGAGCTAATGCGTGCGTGCAATGACAAAATCATCTCGCCGATAGTAGCTAAAACGGGAGCTAATGTGTGCGTCCAATGACCAAATCATCTCACTATTACTAACTACTAAATCGATGAAAGGACCCGTCCTAATCCATCTGGACGAATACATTACATTTGGTTACATCGCGAGGTACTTGACCTATATATGATACATTTTATAAAATTGCATTCGTTTTTAAAAGACACACTTTCATTACATCGAAAGTTGACGGCATGCATACCATTTCATAATATATCCAACTGTAATTGACTTAATAATAATCTTGATGAACTCAATGACTCGAATGCAACGTCTTTTGAAATATGTCATGAATGACTCCAAGTAATATCTCTAAAATGAGCAAATGCACAGCGGACGATTTCTTTAATACCTGAGAATAAACATGCTTTAAAGTGTCAACCAAAAGGTTGGTGAGTTCATTAGTTTATCGCAATCAATCATTTCCATATTTTTAATAGACCACAAGATTTCATTTTTCATAAATAACATTACACTCGCAAGTGTATAAAAATCATTCGTATGATGAACACCTGGTAACTGACATTAACATAATGCATATAGAATATTCCCCGCATACTCGCAAGTATGTCATAAATTGGCAATCGCAATCACCATATAAATCGAAGTATTAAAGCATTCCAAATTCTAGAATGTGGTTTGTTAGGCACATAGATCTATCTTTAGGATTCGCGTCAATTAGGGGTCATTTCCCTAATTCTTAGGCTACCAGACTTGAAGGGGCGATATTCGGTATAATAATCCAACCATACAATGTAGTTTCAAGTACTTGTGTCTATTTCGTCAAACATTTATAAAAGTAGTGCATGTATTCTCAACCCAAAAATATATATTGCAAAAAGCATTTAAAAAGGGAGCAAATGAAACTCACTAAATTGTATTTTGTAGTAAAAATACATATGACGGCATTGAACAACTGAACATTGGAGGGTTGACCTTGGATTCACGAACCTATATCAGTTATATATATTAAAACGTATAATTATCATGTAATAATAATTAAACCAGTTTATATATATTAATTATATAATATATTACTTATTATAATGTATTTGTTATTTCAAATATTATATATATCTATATATGTTTCTTTTATATTAAAATAGTAAATTAGATGTACTTATGATATATGTAATAATTATATTTTTTTATATAAATATCTTTTATTTGTTAAAATAATAATTAGGATAATACTTAAATAATGATAATAATACTAATAATGATATTGATAACAATAATTTTTATAGTAGTAATAATAATAATAATAATAGTAGTGATAAAAATAATAGTATTGTCTCTAAAAACAATACAATTGATAATAATAATAATAATAATAATAATAATAATAATAATAATAATAATAATAATGAAACTACCTTTAAAACGTCTCCTAAAAAGAAATGCCTCAGACAAGGCTCGAACCTGAGACCTCTCGCTAACCCGAAACACACCTAAACCATTGAACCACTCACTGTTTTCTTGATTTTTCTTGCATTGTTATTTATTTAACATGGGTACGTGATGGTTTTTGGTCCAACCCAACTTTCCAAAACGGCCCACCGCAGCCCAATCCACTTACAGTTTAATTTACCCAAGAATGTTTAATAAAAAAAAAAAAAAAAGAAACTGCACAGACGAGAATCGAACACAGGACCTCTCGTTTAACACCAACACTCCAAACCACTCAGCTGTTACTTTGTTACTGATTTAATCTCCGAATTAAATTACATAACTTGTATATATCTGTCAGTTTTTCTTCATCATCATCTAATATCAAACGTCATCACTCATCATCGCTTTCTCATTTCATTCTTGCCATTCACGAACCATCATTATCTCTTAATCATCACCTCATCATCTTCAAATCATAATCATCATCTTCTTTGTTATCGATCATCTTTCATCATATCATCATTGATCTTTCTAAATATCATCATTCGAATCACGTACATCATCATAACTATATCATCTAAACATCATCTTCATATTCATCAAAGTAATCGTTATTATCACCATCATCATCAATATCATATTCATACGTATCATCAAATAGTTATCAATATAGAATTATCATTACATCATCACCGAAGTCATCATAAAATCATAATATCGTCATCGTTTTCATTCGTGATTGTTTAAACAGAATCAGATGTGGTAATAGAAAGTTAGCGATTAGATCACTTTACATCATCTCATAACATCTCGTCATCTTTATTTTCTATATAACCTCCCTCATTATCTACGATGTTTTAACAGAACAAGAAACGTAGCTGTAGTAGCAATGAGCAGTTTTTCAAAAGCTTTGATCCTTGATGTTGCTAGACAGAAAATTGAAACGAAAGGCGAATAGCAGTGGTGGTTGCTTATGGGGTTTGAGCAGAATTTTAGAGAGAAAGAGAGAGAGAGAGAGAGAGAGAGAGAGAGAGAGAGAGAGAGAGAGAGAGAGAGAGAGAGAGAGAGAGAGTATGGTGAGGATGGTGATGGTTACAGTGGTGGTCCGGTGATGTGGGGTGCCGGAGGTGAAAGAGGTTGAGTGGTCTTGCTCAAATAGAAAGATAGAAACGAAAAAAAATAATATAATAGCAGTGGTGATGAAATGGTGGTTTACTATGGTTGTTTAGAACCTTGGTGGTTTGGTGATGGTACTTTGACAGAAAATAAAGAAACACAAGATGGTTTCAAGTGCTCTTTATTTTCATCTACAACTTTATTTAGTTTTGTGTTAGTGGGTGTTTGATGTGAGGTCTATTTGACATAGGAAACTAATTCATAAATTGCAAATGGGTTTTTGTGTATGGAGATTGATTGAAGCAAGGGTGAAATGACAAGTTGGATGAATGGTTTTCATAATATTGTACGCATCATCCATATATATATATATATATATATATATATATATATATATATATATATATATATATATATATATATATATATATAATATAATATTAATAATAATTAATAGTAATTATAATATAATAATAATAATTAGTAATCATGAAATGGAATAATTGAAAATGAAAAACAGTAAACGATGGTGTATGTGATCAATTGGTGATTGGTGATGTTTACATGTGGATATATTATATATATCATTCATTGGAAGGATGAAAGAAAGCCACATAATTGAATCACATAATTGAATCTCGTTAGATTAAATTTGTTTATATTCTACCGATAGTTTCATACGGATATAATATCGTGGTCCGTTGTTAAACTGCTGTGAATAAAAGTCTTCAGAAAAATCTCATATTTTTAAATTAAATAGCTTTATTTATTTTGGTTATTATGGTATAAAATTCAGTCATTAACTATTAAATAAAAATTACATTAATTATTCACTCCCAACCCCAAGTAAAATATAAAAAGTTTTAAAATTCAATAAATAGTTCATGAATATATTTTTAATAAGCCTATAATTTATAAAACTCATTTTTAGATCACCGTTTATTTTAAAATCATATAAGTTCACATTAAACTGGTTTAATATCCATCGAATGGAAATTGAGTGTTACTGTGGTTTACTAATTAGATTCGAAATCACAAAATATATATTTAATATACTTTATTTTTATATATATATAATAATTATCATAATATCATATTTTTATTTTATTGTACATAATTAAATTTTAATAGCAATAATATATAATATTTCAAATTATATTTTCAATTAGCATTTTTATATATATATATATATATATATATATATATATATATATATATATATATATATATATACACACACACATTTATTTACAATTAATTGTTCGTGAATCATCGGAAATAGTCGAAGTCAAATGAATATATGAAACAGTTCAAAATTTTTGAGACTCAACATTACAGACTTTGCTTATCGTGTCGAATTCATATAAAGATTAAGTTTAAATTTGGTCAGAAATTTTCGGGTCATCACAATCTAACCATTTCGGGAGCTAATGCGTAGTGCAATGCAAAAACATCTCACCGATGGTCGATAATACAATCTTATAGAAATCGAACCTCTGAATCTAAATAATTCTATCATAGAATGCAGTTTTTAGTACTTGTGTCTATTTCGTCAAACATTTATAAAAGCAGTTCATGTATTCTTAGTTCAAAAATATATCTCAAAAGCATTTAGTAAAACAGTTATAAAAACAACGCTTGTATTCTCAGTCCCAAAAATGTAAAGATTTAAAGGTGATCAAATGAAACTCACAATACTGTATTTTGTAGTAAAAATACATATGACAACATTGAACAATGCATGGTTGGCCTCAGATTCACGAACCTATATCATTCGTATATATATATTAAAACATATACTTGTAATTGAACAAATATATACAAATTTATTAGTTATATCATTTTTATATTAATAACATATATATATATATATATATATATATATATATATATATATATATATATATATATATATATATATATATATATATATATATATATGTTTCATATAATTCATTTTGTATATAAAAATGTTAATTTTTGTTATGTTATATATATTAAATATATCATTTGTATATTAATAACAGTAATTATAATAGTACAAAAATAATATTAATAGTGGTAAAAATGTTTATAATACTTAATATTATTAATAAGATTATAATGTTAATGGTTCTATTAATAATAATAATAATGGAATTAATGATAGTAAAAGTAAAAATAGTAATTTTATTGTTATTGCTAATTATGATAATGATTTTGGTAATTACATAATAATACTCATGATAACATAAATAATAATACTTATATCGATAATAATCATAATAATAACTATGGTACTTATAATGATAATTATAATACTAATAATAATTATAATACTAGTAGTAATAATAATAATAATAATAATAATAATAATAATAATAATAATAATAATAATAATAATAATAATAATAATAATAATGCTATTAACTATAACATGATATAAGTACTAATTTTTAGTGAAATTAATAATAATACATATAGTAATATTAGTGATAATAATAATAACAACCTTAATAGTAATATATATGGTGATAATAATAATTATAGTTATGATAATAACACCTATTTAAATGATAGTAATGTGTAATTGCTTTATTATATAAATACTAATAATTAACTTAACCATAATATTTATAATTATAATTGTGGTTATAATTATGATAGAAATAATATTTACTAGTTAATACCTCTAATGGTAGTAATAATAATATTAGTAGTTATAATACTAATAATAACATCACTAATAATAACAATAATAATAATCATAATAATAATAATACTTATCATAATAATAACAATAATAATAATAATTAGTGTTAATAATAATAATAATAATAATAATAATAATAATAATAATAATAATAATAATAATAATAATAATAATAATAATAATGGAAATGGGAAAAGAATGTATACCCTCCTAAAAATAAATGCTCCAGACGAGACTCGAACCTACGACCTCTCGTTAAACCGAAACACTCCTAACCATTGAACCAACTACTATTTTTATGTTTTAAACCCAACCGAAATATTTATAACCCATATTCTATCTCTATCTTCTTATTCTTCTTCCTAAATCAAATCTGACCAGTGGACAAACGACTCATAATAGCTAATTGAAGTTTAAATTATATTGTGATACAGACACGAAAACATTTTGTTGTGATTGATCAAATAATCAGAAACGAAAAATAAAAATAAAAAATCCAGTAACAAGTCTGTTAAAAAAACACGAAGAACACCCATCTAATATTTGAATTTAAAGCCATTTTAGCTAGTGATTTCTACATGAAAAAGTTTCTAATTCATTCCTACAAACTTTAGGAATCATCAACTGAATGTGAAACATCACAACAAATTCGAATTTTACGATGAACAATCGTTTGACTTTTGAAAAAAATAACTTTGACTCTGAAATTTGACTTCAATAGGAAGAATTGGGTTTTGAAACTTTACAACTAGTTTGAATAGACAATTTCAAACAACTCTGCATTAATAGATTTTTAAGTTTCATTCGAAATCGATTTCTTGACAAAAAGTTGCAAAAACAGAGAACCTGGCTGAGGTTCTTCAATTTTTCTGTTTAATTTCGAAAATTAAAAGCAATTGAGAGTAGTGTAAAGTTGGTAAAGATGGTGTAAATCGGACAAATACTTTAATATCTGTAAATTATTGATTTATAATGGTGAATTGGTAGACAGAAATTACATATGGTCCAGAAAATAAATAAATAAAAATAAAAAGGTAAGAATTGATTGATAACAAACTGGTACGATCGATTAACAACTTGAGAGACAGAAACAAAATCGATTATAGTATGAAAATGATGTGAAACAGATTTTGGTTTATTCAGATATATATATACTTTATATTTTAATTATTTGATATTTATTATTAATAATAATACATAAAAATATTAATAATAGTTATCTTTGTAATATTTATAATATAAATACTGATTTTTAATATATATAACAGTATGTAATGTTCTTATGTATGTATGTATATATATATATATATATATATATATATATATATATATATATATATATATATATATATATATATATATATATCCGTATATATATCTATAATTCATAAATTTTTATAATTAATAATTATATTAGTATTATTAATAATACTATTACTAATATTACCTATAATAATATTATTGATAAAAGATTAGTAATAATAAAAATTATGATACATGATAATTATAATAATTTAATTAATACCAATGATAATAATAATCTTATTAATGATACTAACAATATTACTAGTTATAATAATATTATTAATAATAATATAACAACTTATACATATCAGATTTTATACATAATAATATTACTAATAAATATTAATAGCACTAATAATAATGAAAGTAATGTTAATAATATCAATATATCACTTATATTCAACCTTGTAATTTAATGTAATGTCATTTATGTAATATTATATTATATGATGACATTTAATAAATAGTTAATATATATTTTATATATATTTAACAGAAATAATAGATTTATAATAACATATACATATTTAATATATATTAACACTACTTAATTATTCTAATTGTTATATTGCATTTTAAATTCTAATTATTTAAAATATACTTAATTAAATCAAAATATTATATATTCTTATATTTATATTTATATAATATATACATATTTCTTTACAAATAGTTATTCGTGAATCGTCGGGAATAGTTGAAGGGTAATTGCATATATGAAATAGTTCAAATTTTTTTGAGACTCAACATTACAGACTTTGCTTATCGTGTCGGAACATATAAAGATTTAAGTTTAAATTTGGTCGGAAATTTTCGGGTTGTCACAACGCGATAGTGATTGTCCTTGACTTTTATTTATTGTCATTGCAAAAACTAAATGATTCTATCATTAATGATTTAAAATACATTATCACTGAGACCAAGATCTTCCCGTTCCTGATAACATGTCGTCTTAATCTTCAATAGACTTCAAAAACAGACGTATGTGTGCATGAGGGAATCCATGTTCTTGAAATTCAGTCATGCAAACAACTACAGTAAAAAAGTTAAATAATTAGAGTTCTATTAAAAAAGTTAGAGTTTTAGTAAATATATAATTAAGGAATATGAAGATATTCATTGAAAATACCTTTTTCAACCTCGCCAAAGACATGATTCTCTTTGATCACTTGTATCATACTTTCTAGCTTCATTTCAAATAGCGAACACAATATTTTTGTTATGTCTTCGGGTCTGAAATTTTGATTATGCAAGAAACGGACAATTTCGTGCCACTTTGGATTACAAGTAACATTATGAACACTTTGGATTGCATGATATACTTATAACCTATGATAAAAGTTTAAAGGAGACATGAGTGCAAGAAGTCAACAGAACATTGAAAATTGTCAAAAAAAATATTGAAAAAAGTCAAATTGATTGCCGGATATTTAAATCTTAAACATTTTTAATAATCTAAAATTTAAAGCCGGATATTACAATATCATTAAATAAATCACTATGAAGAAATGTTTATGAAACATAAATGAGGAAAAAAAATTAAACCTGGCCGAAATTTTGATTTGAATTAGATAGAAAATTAGATATTGAAAAAGAAGGTGATTGCAAAAGAAGATGAGGAAGAGAGACAGATTTAGGATTTTTTTTTTAGTTTATACATCTTAGCATTTGATTTTCAAAAATTTATAGAGAAAAAATTAAGAATCTTTGATTTCAAATTTCAAATTTTAAAAACCTACACACCTACATTGAAATTTCTTGGTAGATGTGTGTACTTTTAGTGGCTTTTTAATAAAAAGAATTATTTTTACTTTTGACACATGGTGATACACATATCTTGTAAAAAGTAAGTCTTGATACCTTTCCTATGCACTTAGACAATTTAAAAAAATTAAATAAAATATTAAATTAAGTCATGTGGATGGCTGATGTGGTCTATGTTTTAAAATATAAGGTTTCGTTTGAGGTAAATAAAATAGAAAAAATTGTAACATGTATAGGTTTTTTTTAAAACAAACCTATCTCCTATGTGGCCCTTAAATCATGGGTGATTCACAAATTGGCCAACATAAAACCATTTTATACTAAAACATCTCTCGTATATTTTGCACGGTGAATAAGCCGCAAAGGTTATATAGTATTTTATATTGTAAATGAAATAAGTAATATAGACAATCATTGTCTAAAAGAGTGTCTAGGGCTAAATTAGTAAAGTACGTAGAATACACTATACAAAAATGTTGATTAATTATGTTTTAACATTTTTTCATAATTCGGTCAAATGTTTCCGCGTTATTTTCTTTCCGATTTGAAGATGTATCATCCATAATACAGATAAATTGAACAATAAAAGAAAAGTATAAGAATGAAATGTTAGAATCTAAATAAATGGAATGATGATCTGTAATATTTTGGAAACTCTTTATATTGAATTGTAATATATATTGAAATTACTTAATTTCACAAGTTTACTAAAAATATATTTTGAAAAATTATTTAAGATCGGCCCATGCAAAAATATTTGAAGGGCAATAACTGTTTAAAAACATGGGATTTTTTATGTTATACTCATTAAGTCATATTCTGGCTCAAAACATGGTTAATATATTTCAAAAACTAAAGATACCAAGAAAAATTTAAACCATTCCATTAACATTATAATAATAGCTAAACAATCAAAGGTTTAATAAGTAGAAAAATAAACATAATATCACATAGATTCAACTAAGCATCAGTAAGATAATTAAACACAAAATCAGGACATGTTTTTGAGTCAGTTTCATAAAAAAGGAACACAAACATCATCTTTTTAGCGACTAGCATTCCTTCATCCACTTGATCTTTTCACCCACTTTGTCACATTTTAAGCACAAACATTTATTTACTCGGCATGTAGACAACTTCACATTCATCACCAACTCCTAGGTTGTTTTTTTTTCTACAGGAAAAGGCATCCAGCCAACAGAAATGCTCAACTTTGGTGGTTTTGAACCTTTAACCGGTATGAACCACCACCTCACTTTAACGCCATATGCGTTAAATGTCCACAGAACTACCATTTTCAACTCCAGGAATGTTATAGAACTCAGGTGGAATACGCTATATAAAACCAAATAAAAAGTACAGCATTAGAAAACCTTTTATTGGAATCTGAATGAAATCTTTGTGTAACATATAGAATTTATAATTAAATTAAAAATTTTAAGAATAAAAATGTGTTAATGAAATTGAGTTTGAGCACATTAGTTAATTTAAAAGGAGTGAGCACATTAGTTAATTTAAAAAGAGAAGAATCATACAAAGCATCTTGAGTTGAGGATTTTAAACTTGATGAAACGATCTTCCACATTAGATGTTGAAGGAACTTCATTGTGCTGATGTTTTTGTACAATAGAATTAGAAGTTACATTCATAGGTGTGGTTGAGTGTTTGAGGCGGCTTAGTTCCAAGGTAGGTTATAAATAGAAAATTATTATTGTCTACAGGCTTGAAGATCAAAATGCTGAACTGCTGGAGCTTCATTGTTTACACAAAAGTTCTCCATCCTATTTTAACATTAACTGCACACCATTAGCACTGATCTCTATGATCGAACGATTAACTGTGCTGGTGTTAATGAACACTTCAGAAGGAGGAACTGTATTGTGATCTGTGATGTCAGACTAAAGGTAATAGTTGCATAAAAAATCAAGATAAATGAAGTTAATAATATTTAGGTTGATTAAAAAAATTAAGTAACTGTAAACCTAAATCTAATTGATAAATATACCATGCTTGGGTCATGAAAATCCAACAACCATTTAATGAACATTGGCGGTCGATGTTGTGGAACATGAATTTCAACCAAATCATCATTAAACACAGCAAGATCAAATGTTTTCCTATCAAGTAATGTGATTCACAGTATGTGTTTCTTGGTAATCTTAAGATCCTCCAAAATCTGACTCCACCCAGTTGAAAAAGTGAGATCATCTCCTATCCACTTCAAACCGGATTCATTAATGATGTTCATTAACTTGGAGGTTTTTGTTTTCCTGAAGTAGTTGTTTGCAAAATCATGCGGCATACTCTGGAAATTAATGTGACATATGTTTTAGAAAGTATTATTTGCACTTGTCATTATATAAATTTGATAACATTATAAGTAAAATTTTTTATTTAAAAAGATTAGCATCGTAATACCTGTAATAGCTCATACGGGCACTTAAACATGATAATAAAAGAAGGAAGCCAGAAAGTTTGTTCCATTGGTTGAGTACCCGAAAACAAGCGTCACTTAAGGTCTAAGTGCATATGGTCAAAGGTTATGCATCTGATAGCCTAGTAGGCCTATCCTAATGTGAGGAGTCATCCTCAAATAGATCTATTCATAATATTCGCGTTTACCAAACCGGTAATTAACGATATCAAAATCGGGCTTTCTAAAATTGACCTTTGTTACTTAACATGGAATATAGTTATAAGTACTCGAGTCCAATATGTAAAACAGTAAAAAAGTATTATCTCATCCCAAATGTATAAAAGATTGATAAAAAATGGGACTACGAACTTGTAACGACCCGACTTTTTCGACTTATATTTATACTTTATACTTTCACGAATCTGCGTATATGTGCGTACTGAGCTAAATGATATTTTGGGATCATTATTCATGTTAATTACTTTCGTTAATATCTTAAAACGTGTTATTAAGTGCTTAATCACTTAACTTGATCCTCGAATACTTTTACGACCGCTAGTGTCACTTGTCCTTTAGAACCAGATACGTACTTGGTACACGTTAAACTTTGGTCATAATTGGAGCATTATGACTACTTAATCTTAATTGTACTTCTTAATGACAATTATGAACTTCGTTGATTTCTTAATTACGCTTAGTGTTTTACTAATGCACACTAGTTAGTTTTAATGGACTTATCACCTTAATGGACTTAGTTTATCAAAGGCCCACCCTACTCTAGTTAATGGACTAGTAAATGAGCCCATCTTAATGGACTTATGAGTCCATTAAGACATAAGACAAACCCATTAAATATTAAGACAAATCTCATGCATGCTTATGTACCATTACTTACAAATTTTAACTTCATGCTCCATGCCTCCCAACATGCAAACATCACCATTGTACCACCACCCATGCCAAGCTAAATGGTCCCCCACCCCACTCCAAACCGTCGGCCTTAACCCCTCACCACCACCATTTAATTTTTTTCAAACTTCATTTCATTTTCTCACAACACTCACACATTTCTCTCTAGTTTTCTCTCAAGTTTCTTACTCTAAAAAACATAAGAAAAATTGTAAGTTTTCTTGAATTTCTTCCTTCTTTTTTTTTTCTTTTTCATAAATCATCATCATTATTATTCAAGGATTCAAGTTTTGTAACTTGAATCTTCATATATCTTGTAGATTCAAACCTTAGTTGAAAATCTTCAAGAACATGGAGGATTCAAGCTCTTTAGCTTTAAATCTTCATTACTTTTATTAGATCTAAGCTCATATCTTAAGATCAATTTATTTTTGTTAAAGGATCAAAACTTATGTTTACGATCTTCATGTAACTTGTAGATCTAGCTTTTTACTTTAAGGATCTTCAAGAACATTAGAGATCCAAGCTTTCTAGCTTGAGGTTTCTACAAAAAGTTAGTTAAAAGATCAAGTTTATTAACTTATGATCTTTTTTAAGTTGCTTTACTTTAATTTTGTAACTTAAGTTTTCATTAAACAAAGATACAAGCCTTCTAGCTTGAAGTTGAAGGTTTTTCGTATGCCCGAGAGACATATTAAATTAATGTGGCTAATATGTTACGATCCAAGTCGGATCATACCCAATAACAAGCTTACCGACACCTTAAACGTATTTGATCTTAACGATTGGTTCATTAAACAAATACGCGACACTTGGATTTTAGAAAATCGGATTTCTAAAATGTTATCACGTGAGATAAATTACTTGGATAATTTATACATTAAGGAATTAATTATTTAAAGGTTTAAATAATTAAGTTGTGTTATATTTTATAAAAGATTTATAAGATATATATATATATATATATATATATATATATGTTACTAAACTATACTTAAGTTTTATACAAGTTTATATATGTAAATACAAGTTTGTATATATATAATTCTTGTTATAAAATAAGGAAGTAAGTGGCAGATTTTAGGACTCCAAGAGAGCATCTCATGCTTGCTTTTGTTGCTCCCTATATACACAACTCCAAGGGGAATGTCCACTCTTGAACCAAGTACATTTTGACTCATTCCTTTCAAGTAAAATTGACCAAAACTCTCTCTAAAAACTGCTGTTATGGCCATGATTTTGGGCAGCAAAAGGAGGTGGTTCAAGCTTGGTTAATTAAGTGATTAAGTTTTCTAATTAAATCCTAACCAAAGTGCTAGGTGTTGGTTATAAGTTTGGGGTATAATCACTTGAGGTTTCATCATTTTGGAGCTTACATTCATCATCATTCCTGGAACTGTTTGCTGTCCAGAATTTTGGGTTCAAAGGAAGTGGGTTTCTAGCTTGGTTTTAAGGTGATTAAGTGTCTAAAACATAACCAAGTTCAAAGGTGGTGTTGGTGCATCAAAAGCTTGGGGTTTTAACACACTTGCTCATCATCTTCTTGTTTCCAACAACCCTCAACTTGCTTGAGGAGGTATTGAATCTTACTTCCTTCTTATATATATATATATGTAAGCATTTATCCAAGACTTGATATTATCATGGAATTTAACTTAATGGCTTAACATGTTAACATGACTTTACATAATGCTTCTGCTTGGTTTAACTACATTAAATTGGTTTAATGATCAAGTAAACTATATGAACATATTGTTTGTGAAACTTGTTAAATTCCATCAATGGTATCTAGAGCCGAGGTCTATGGATTATGCTTCTTATATGATCTTTAAACCCATTAAATTTGCATTCTAAGTACATGCATGAAAATGGAATGCAAAATTTTCGGGTTTGGGAGGGTTGCTATGGTTGGCCAATTTCTATGGAGTTCCAAAAGGGTTTGGAACTTGCAAATTGGTCATATTTGGTTGTATGCTGTTGTTCACAATCTAGCCAAGACCTTGTGTATGAATGGATATTTGTTTGGTTAATTTATTATCATATTTGGTTGTAATATTCATTCATTTTGGTTTGTAATAATATTTATTCAATTAGTTTGTAATAATATTATTTTGGTTATGTAATTTATTTTATATTTGGTATGTAAAATAGATTAGGTTGTAATTTCATTTTTTAGACAAAATGTATTAGGATATATTTTGTAAAATAATGAAGATAATGAAGACTTGAAGAACACAAGGAAGGATGCAAGATTAAGTGGGAGATTTAAAATCTCCTACATTGTATTATAACCCCTTAACCGGTGACATTTGTTTTCGGCTAAACAAATGTCTACCAAAATGGCTTGATTGTGAACACATTAGTTTTGCATGCATGGTTGTATATTGTATTTGTATGTTTGGTTACTACAAGTTAATCACAAGTTAACAACAAGCAAAATGACAATTTAATTGGTTAAATTATACATTATTAATGACATGCAAAACGACGATTTAATTGGTTAAATTAAAATGGCAAAAGGACATTAATAAATGGTTATTAAGAACACTAAAAGGATTATAATAATTGGTTATTGAATCACATATATAAAATGGTTTATATCAAGTAATTGGCTTAATTACACGACATGAAAATGGTTTTTCATAAGTACCATACACTACGTGCATGTTGGTATATGGTATAAAAGTTTTCTCAAACTAGAATTAATGAAAACTTAAAATCCGTAATTAACAAGGCAAACAAGTTAAACGCCATCCTTTTGTGTGACACTTAAAAATATTAGGGAACTCATAATGGGATAAAGGTCACCTAACCGTTATGAGCAAACTAATATGATTAAGGTGAATTTCACATGCTTGTGGGATAAAGGTCACCTAACCGCTTGTATGTTAAATTCACAAGTTTACACAAGTAGGACGACTTGATTTGGGAATCATGAACTTATGGTCACCGAAGCATGAGGAACAAATAGGCGTTGATGGGATAAATATGCCATGCAAAAGGATTGCATGATCCCATAACTTAGAAGTTGCAAAAGGATTGCAATTGTCATATAATGACTACCTAGCTAAATCAAATGACGGGATAAAGGTCACCTAACCGAAATTTGGTTTACCGTTGGATTCTAAAATTTAATAAATATCAATTGGATTTAAAGGGTATTGATTGTTAAATTAAAATTAATACTTAAAACAACTTTGTTAAATTTTGTAGATGGCCGCCAATAACAACAACATTCCAAACGCACCAATAAACTTTAACAACCTATCGTTGAGGTCAATCCTCGAAAAGGAAAAACTCAACAATACGAACTTCATGGATTGGTTCTGGAATCTAAGAATTGTCCTCAAACTAGAGGATAGGGCGTATGTGTTGGAAGACCCCATTCCCAATCAACCGAACGAGGATGATACAGAAGGCATGGCTTATTGGGAGAAATATTGCACCGACTCGTTGCAAGTTTCTTGCCTCATGCTTGGGACTATGATACCCGAACTCCAAAAGGACTTCGAGCATCATAGTGCATATGGCATGATCACACAGTTGAAGGAGATGTTCCTTCAACAAGCTCGTGTTGAGTGCTTTAAAACGGTCCGAGCGCTTCATGCATGTCGGATGGACGACTCCCAATCCGTTTCATCTTATGTCCTTAAGATGAAAAGCCTAATTGATCGAGCGAACCGTCTAAACTGCAACGTGTCTAATGAATTAGCCACATACCTTATCCTTAATTTCTTGTCAAAGAGATTTGACACATTTGTAATGAATTACAACATGAATGGACGGGATAAGAGCATTGGCGAATTACACGCCATGCTTAAGACGGCCGAAGCGAGCATAGGTAAAAGGGCTTCACCCATGTTTATGATCAATGAAGGCGGGTCCAAGAACAATAACACTTCTAAGCCGAAGGTGGCTAAGAGGAAAGGACCCGCCTACCAAGGCAAGGGCAAGGGAAAGGGGAATATGGTTACCCCAACCAACAAGAACAAAAAACAAAAGGTTGCCGGTAAAGCTAACCCCAAGGAAGATCCGTGCTTTGGTTGCGGTGAGATGGGTCACTGGAAACGCAGCTGCCCGATCTACCTTAAGGAGTTGAAAGAAAAGAGGGATGCAGGGCAAACCTCAGGTAATGTATATATGGTATACATTGAGCTTAGTATTACTTCTTCTAATACATGGGTATTAGACACAGGATGTGGAACTCACATTTGCAATTCTATGCAGGGGTTCAAAAGAAGTAAGTAAGAAGCGGGAACATCAAGTCTCTTCATGGGAAATGGAGCTAAGGTGCACGTAGTAGCTCAAGGAGACTTTGTTTTGAAGCTACCATGTGGTTTGGATCTTATTTTGAAAAATGTTTTGTATGCACCTGATTTATCTCGAAACATTATTTCTGTATCCCGTTTGAAACAATATGGTTTTAATCTTAAATTCATTAATGATGATATCCATGTTTCTTTAAATAATGTGTTCTATTTCAAGGCTTCGAATTCGAATGGTATTTATGAATTGGTTTATGATGACACATCATACAATAGCTCAATATACAATGCAAACACCAAGAAACTCAAAAGGGATTTGAGTGATTCCTACTTATGGCATTGTCGCCTTGGTCACATAAACAAGAATCGAATGCATACACTTCAAAAGAATGGCCTTTTGAAATCAAATGAATTAGACTCGTTTGATGTATGTGAATCTTGTTTACAAGGCAAAATGACTAAAGCACCTTTCAAAGGGACATATGAAAGGGCTAAGGACTTATTGGGATTAATACATTCGGATGTATGTGGACCCTTTAAACAAATGACTAGGAATGGTGAAAGATACTTCGTTACTTTCATTGATGACTTTAGTCGTTTCGGATATGTCTATTTATTAAGACACAAGGACGAAACTTTTGAAGCATTCAAGGAATATCAAAATGAAGTACAAAATTAACTCAATAAGACAATCAAGGTAATTCATACCGATAGAGGAGGTGAGTACCTAAGCGATGCTTTCCAAGATCATCTTAAAAGTTGTGGGATTATCTCGCAACTCACTCCTCCTGGAACACCCCAACTTAATGGAGTTTCTGAAAGGAGGAACTGAACCCTAATGGATATGGTTCGATCTATGATGGCTAGAAGCTCGTTGCCTCTATCATTTTGGGGTTATTGTCTATGCTCCGTGGCTCGTATTCTAAATATGGCCCCAACCAAGAAAGTGGAACGAACTCCACATGAGATGTGGTTTGGAAAACCTCCATCTCTATCATACTTAAAGGTATGGGGATGTGAAGCTTATCCTAAACGTTAAATCCCTAATAAGTTGAATGCTCGATCCACGAAGTGTATCTTCGTAGGATATCCCAAGGATGATATGGGATACTATTTCTATGATCCTTCTGAGCAGAATGTATTTGTTGTTCGGAAGGTTGAATTCCTTGAAACTAAGTTCCTAATGGAAGGAAATAGTGAAAGGAAGATAGATCTTGAAGAGGTTCAAGATCAAGTAGATGATACACAATTGGATGACACTAGCACTCAACATGAAAATGTTGAGAATGATCAAATGGATGATCAAAATACACAAGACGTTCACAGATCTGGTAGGATTAGTAATCCTCCTGAGAGATATGGGTTTCTCATGGATGGTTGCTATGTAGTTGATTTGGATGAACCAACAAACTATCAAGATGCTTTATCAAGGATTGATAAAGATATATGGCAGGAAGCCATGAACGTTGAGATGCAATCCATGTATGACAACCAAGTTTGGGAACTTGTTGCTCAACCTCCTGGCTCCAGGCTAGTTGATTGTAAATGGTTTTTGAAAATGAAAACCGACATACATGGAAACTTGGATACATATAAAGCTAGACCTGTAGCAAAAGGTTTCATTCAAACTCAAGGGGTTGACTATGATGAAACTTTTTCTCCTGTAGCAATGCTAAAGTCTATTAGGATATTACTTGCCATTGCTGCTCATTATGATTATGAAATATGGCAAATGGATGTCAAGACCGCTTTCCTAAATGGACATCTTGAGGAAAATGTCTATATGGTTCAGCCTGAAGGTTTTGTTGATCCGAAATATCCTAAAAAGGTATGCAAGTTAAAGAAGTCTATATGGTTCAGCCTGAATGTGGAATCATCGTTTTAATGAGGAGGCCAAGAAATTTGGCTTCATTAAGAATGGTGATGAAGCTTGTGTATACAAGAAAGCTAGTGGGAGCACTATCATGTTTCTTGTACTATATGTGGATGATATATTGTTATTTGGAAATTATATTCTGGTAATGGAAGGTGTTAAAAATTGGCTAAGTAAATGCTTCTCTATTAAGGATCTTGGAGAAGCACAATATGTTTTAGGGATTGGGATCTACAGGGATAGATCCAAGAAACTGATAGGTTTGAATCAAATTACATACATTGAAAAGATCTTGAAAAGGTTTAAGATGGAGAACTCTAAGAAAGGTTTGGTACCCATTCAAAAGGGAACACTTCTCAGTTCATCTCAGTGCCCCACCACAAAAGATGAACAGGAGAGAATGAAGAAAGTCCCATATGCGTCTGCTATTGGGTCAATCATGTATGCAATGATATGCACTAGACCGGATGTGTCATGCGCTCTTAGCCTGATAAGTAGATACCAGAATAACCCAGGAAACAGTCATTGGATTGCTGTCAAAAGTATATGGAAATATCTTAGGAGGACTAAGGATATGTTTCTAATATATGGGTCTGGTGAGGAGTAACTCGCTGTAAAAGGTTACGTGGATGCGAGTTTCCAAACTGATCGAGATGATTCTCGATCATAATCTGGTTATGTCTTCACGTTAAATGGAGGTGCGGTCTCTTGGAAGAGTTCAAAATAGGATGTTGTTGCTCTATCCACTACAGAGTCGGAGTACATCACCGCATCATTGGCAGCTCAGGAAGTTGCATGGATGAAGAAATTCATCGACGACTTAGGAGTAGTCCCTTCCATTCAGTTCCCTCTTGAGATCTTTTGTGACAACGAGGGTGCGATTGCTCAAATCAAGGAAACTCGTGCTCATCAAAAGACCCATCACATTGAGCGGAGATTCAACTACATAAGGGATGAAGTTGAAAAGGGAAAGATATGTATTCGTAAAGTTCACACAGATCTTAATATAGCGGATCCTCTCACGAAGCTCTTACATGTAGCAAAACATACTGGACTTGTTTGTGCATTGGGGCTTCGATATTCTAGTGATTGGTCATGATCTGTTTTAAGTATTGTAACGGAACGAAATTGTTCAAACTCATTAATATAATTATGGTTTAATTTATTTTGAGTTAAGTTCCTATTTTGCATATTTTATCCATGAATAAGCAATTATTCTAAATTCCGTAGTCGATCACATTTGTGGGAACAAGTGTGAGGTTTAGACTATTATGAACTTGGATTAGTATACATTCACGGACTGAATGTGGGGCAAGGTTGCAACCAAGGTTCATAGATATTTGTGGGATACAAATATTAGAAGACCCGCCCTCAAGATTTACTAAATGGAGCCTTTGTGGTTGATCACATGTAGTCTTGAGTAAAGACGAATATCATTGTATCCTCTGACCTGAGATACATATTGGGTTCGGATATTTACGAAGTATTGTGCCTTGATTCTTTCCTTCGCTATTCTGAAATATGGTAGTTCATAAGGAAGAGCTCAGGTATAATACAAGGTATATATTTAGGGCGTATGTAGTCAAGATGGAATTTGTCCCTCTTATTCGTTGAGAGTCAGATGTCTAAGGCCTGATAAAGTTAAATCTAGAAGAGTGTGATCACTCTGTGTCTCTTGGATTTAACATGACATCGAGGACGAAAGGATATAATGAAAAGATTCACCTATTCATATTCGAGATGAGAACTCGAAAGGGATGATGTTATTGAATGGCACAAATCGTAACATATTGGGGGTGATGGACGGT
The DNA here is from genome assembly GCF_046630445.1 of Rutidosis leptorrhynchoides. Taxonomy (NCBI): domain Eukaryota; kingdom Viridiplantae; phylum Streptophyta; class Magnoliopsida; order Asterales; family Asteraceae; genus Rutidosis; species Rutidosis leptorrhynchoides. The sequence continues at coordinate 224,945,851 of NC_092337.1, read as the reverse complement.
CGTTAGGTGGTATCCGTCACTTGCATTAATTTCTTATGTTTCTCATGCAAGTGGGAGATTGAAGGTTTTTCGTATGCCCGAGAGACATATTAAATTAATGTGGCTAATATGTTATGATCCAAGTCGAGTCATACCCAATAACAAGCTTACCGACACCTTAAGTGTATTTGATCTTAACGATTGGTTCATTAAACAAATACGCGACACTTGGATTTTAGAAAATCGGATTTCTAAAATGTTATCACTTGAGATAAATTACTTGGATAATTTATACATTAAGGAATTAATTATTTAAAGGTTTAAATAATTAAGTTGTGTTATATTTTATAAAAGGTTTATAAGATATATATATATATATATATATATATATATATATATATATATATATATATATATATATATATATATATATATATATGTTACTAAACTATACTTAAGTTTTATACAAGTTTATATATGTAAATACAAGTTTGTATATATATAATTCTTGTTATAAAATAAGGAAGTAAGTGGAAGATTTTGGGACTCCAAGAGATCATCTCATGCTTGCTTTTATTACTCCCTATATACACAACTCCAAGGGGAATGTCCACTCTTGAACCAAGTACATTTTGACTCATTCCTTTCAAGTAAAAACTGACCAAAACTCTCTCCAAAAACTGCTGTTCTGGCGGTGATTTTGGGCAGCAAAAGGAGGTGGTTCAAGCTTGGTTAATTAAGTGATTAAGTGTTCTAATTAAATCCTAACCAAAGTACTAGATGTTGGTTATAAGTTTGGGGTATAATCACTTGAGGTTTCATCATTTTGGAGCTTACATTCATCATTATTCCTGGAACTGTTTGCTGTCCAGAATTTTGGGTTCAAAGGAAGTGGGCTTCTAGCTTAGTTTTAAGGTGATTAAGTGTCTAAAACATAACCAAGTTCAAAGGTGGTGTTGGTGCATCAAAAGCTTGGGGTTTTAACACACTTGCTCATCATCTTCTTGTTTCCAACAACCCTCAACTTGCTTGAGGAGGTATTGAATCTTACTTCCTTCTTATATATATATATATGTAAGCATTTATCCAAGACTTGATATTATCATGGAATTTAACTTAATGGCTTAACATGTTAACATGACTTTGCATAATGCTTCCGCTTGCTTTAACTACATTAAATTGGTTTAATGATCAAGTAAACTATATGGACATGTTGTTTATGAAACTTGTTAAATTCCATCAGAAGTCTCATAAGTATCGTTAAGAGATCCAAGATTTCTAACTTAGTGTTTCATCATTTTATTGTTTGATCTAAGTAATGTAACTTATTGTCATCCAACTTGTTAAAAAAAAGCTCACTAGCTTATATTCATTCTATGATGTAGAAATCTAAGTTTTATAACTCAAGGTTTTGTAAAAGTTGAAAGTCTATGTTCTATAACTTAGGGTTTCACCTAGAACACACGATCTAGACTTTCTAGTCTAAGGTCTTCAATATTTAGCTAAGATCTAAGTTCTATAACTTAAGGTTTTGCTTGTTTGGTTTGAATCCAAGTTTGTAGCTTTAAATTCCAAATAGAACGTGTACTTGTGTCAAAACTATGAACTTGATGTAACTTTGGTTCATCATTCTTCTAAAACTCTTAAGTGAGTTGTATTTCTTTCCTTAGTCTTAACATTGTGTGTTGATGGTTAAAACTAGGTCAAAATGATGCTAAAACATCAAAGATTTGTACACTTGAGGCTTATACGCATCAAGGATGAGAACCATGATAAGCATCGAACACCAAGAAACCCACCGGAGCACTTAAATCTGTTTTTCAGGGTCTGATCTGACTCCTGGAGCTTCTGAAAGTTGATTTCCAGATAGTTCATTTTGTGTAGATGACTTTTCGTTTAAGACTCGCCTAAATCCGATATACGGTTTAGGATTTATAGTCTTCTGAAGTTCACTACGCCTTCGTAACGACGTGCTGAAATTTCTGACCTACTCGTGCTTTGACTGTCGCTACGGTCAAACGACATCGAGTTAGGATCTGATTTTCGGAAAGCGGTAAGAGGACTCACAAATGGAGCCTTGGCCACTGGTCGCGCGTCATTTCAGTTTGTGTAGAGGACGTAGCGGCTGTTCGAATTCAGCCTTTCGTTTCAACCTCTATTCTTGTTGAAAACTTACTTTATCTTTTACGTATGATGATGATGATACTTAAGACTTAACTTATTTACTTTTAAACTTTTTGGAACGATTTACTGGCTTAGTAATCTTTGACTTAGGTTGAGGACCTTTTGAACCGACTTACTACTTGTTTACACTTTCGTATCGATTTTACCGCACATTCACTGTGAGTTATAGCTCCCTTTTTACTTTAACTATTTTTAGGACTAAGAATACATGCGCTTTTTATGTTTTACATACTAGACATGAGTACTTTAACTTTATATACGTGTGGGTGACATAACGGCACAAACTTTCCCCTTATCTCGGTAACGTTTAGTCATTGGTTTATGAACCGGTGAACGCGAATCTTAGATATGGATCCATAGGGTTTAACATCCCCACTCAGACTAGTTGCGCTAGCATTAAACGGGTGTTTAATACTTCGTCTATTTTAATGCACTCGCCAAGTGTACTTTTAGGGGGTGATATATTTTACTTTGTTAAGTTAGTTACCAAGTGCCCACAGTTAAGCATATACTTTTCATACTGTTTTGAATACAAAATCTCGTGGTCTACATTACATTATTGTTACAATAAAACTATAGCTCACCAACATTCGTGTTGACTTTTTAAAGCATGTTATTTCTAAGGTACTTAGATGAAATTGATTCCGCTGTAATAGACTTGCTGTGTTAGACTTCCGCTGCATTGTTAGAGATGTCTCTTAAGAATGAACTTTTTATTTTGCATTCACTACTTATGTTTTATTCGAACCATGGTTATGTAATGACTTAAGTGTCATGTACTATTGTCAATGCTTTCTATCCGTAGAAGCACTTTACTTTTGTAAAACTTTTGTCGTTGGAAAAACGTTATCTTTTTATGAATGCAAAACCTTGTTTTAAAATAGCATATAGTATTATACCGTGTAATGGACCTGTTGTTGATGATCCGTACCATTGAGGTTTTGGACGGGGCATCACATTTGGTATCAGAGCAACGGTTGTAGGAAATTAGGTTGCGTTAGTGTGTCTTAACCGAGTCGATTAGAATTCACTAATAGGACTAATCTATAACTTGATCGTTTACTTGTTTCTACAGAACTACTGCATGCTACTGCTTACTATTACTGCTATATGTTATTGCCATATGCTACTGTTTATTCCCACTACTGCATGCTACCACTTTCTGCTTTTGATTGCATGATACTACTATATGATACTGTTATTGCCATGCTATGTACTGATGTAGATGATCTAGGCTGCTGTTGTTATTATGCCTGGTTACATGCTTGCTATATGTCTTACTGACATGGAAAAAGTTATTTTTCCTTGTTCAGATGTCGGACATACCGCCTATGATTATTGACCTGGAGAATGATTCGAACTCATCTTCCACTTCACCGACTGTTGTTGCTGACTTACCTATTCCGTCACCATTACCCTCCGACGACTCTGGTGATTCGTCGTCTGGAGATAGTAGTCACTCGCCTGACCTATGGTCAACTCTGACAGTGATGAGGATCCTGAGGAGATCCAGCTCCACTCAGCCCTAGTTTCCCGGAGCAACAGTATCATTCCGATGGTACCGTGATCCCTGGGTAAACGGGGGCCGTCCATTTCTTAACGAACGTGGACACTAGGTTAGATACACAGCTGACGGACGGGTTGTGCCGGTTCCACCTGGCAGACATTGAATCATGACCACCGACCAGACCTATTCTACCACACATGATGCACCTGCACCACCCTCAGACGACTCAGACAGTTCATCATCAGACGAGACCAGTGCAGAGGATCCCGAGGAGGATTCTACGGAGGACCCCGAGGAGGAGCCTGTACCGCCACCCTCTACCCCGTCGAAGAAGCGTTACCATTACGGGTACCGTTATTCCTGGGGTAAATGAAGGCAAGCTGTTCGTGAACGCGCGGGGATAGTTGGTTAGGATCACCGCCCGTAAGCAGGTTGTACCGATACCTCCTGATCCATTTATGCGTAAGGTCACCCGTAAGTCGCCATCTACTTCTGGTGCTACTTCTGCGCCACCTGCACCATCTGCACCACTTGCCCTACCGGCATCTCCCACCATCGAGGAGCTGATGAGGGAAGTGCGTGCCTTACGTGCCCGGGTGACTGAGTTCGAGGACCAGGTGTCCCACATGATGGAAGTCATTTATCCTCCATCTCCATAGGACTTATGTATTATATTTCATTATGTATTTCCATTAGTAGTTTCATGATTTTCATTCATGTATTGTACGAAAACTTATAGAATTGTATGTGACTTTTTCTTATTATGTATGGAACTTAATGTTGTTTGATTAATTATAATACATTTTCTTTAAGTTATTGTATGATGATTTTATGATATCTGTAACTAGTTTGCCATACTTAATTAACATGTATTATGGTGATTAAATAATTGGCTACCATATTACTATGACATTATTATTTATTGAATAATGAATTTTGACTTAAGTCAAAATTTTTGTTTGGAAGATCAATGGCCACAAGGAGAGGTCCAAGGGGAATACCCACTGCAGTGCAAATTGAGGAAATGGTGGTTGTTCGAGTGGCTAAAGCTATGGCGAATGCCAGCCCTACACAAACTCTGCAGGCTAACCAAAATGTTCAGAATGGGTGTACTTACAAAGAATTTCAGAGTTGCAAGCCACAAAATTTCAGTGGAACGGAAGGACCGGTTGGGTTAACAAGATGGTTTGAAAAGTTAGAATCGATGTTTCGGGTTAGCAACTGCTCTGACGCAAACATGACTAAGTACGCATCCTGTACGCTGTCGGATGGCGCTTTGACATGGTGGAACATGCTCGCCCAGGCTCAGGGAATTGACGAAGCATATGTAACACCATGGGAAGAGTTCAAGAGGGCTATAATAGAGGAATACTGCCCTAGAACCGAAATTCAGAAGATGGAGGCAGAATTTTGGGAATTGAAGATCGTAGGAAATGACCTTGATGGTTATAATCGGAGACACTTGGAGTTAGCTAATGTGTCCCACAATGGTTAATCCTGAGTACAAACGGATGGAGCGGTATCTGTGGGGACTTCCCAAAGACATTCAGGGGAATGTCACTTCTTCAAAACCAGGAACTGTCTCAGAATCTATGCGCATGGCGAACACCTTGATGGATCAGGTTATCCGCCAAAAGCCAGAGAAGGTACAATTAAAGTCTGGAGCAAGTAATGGGAAGCGCAAATGGGAAGGAAACAAGGGTAAAGGTATTGATCAGAATCCAGCCAAGAGGTATGAGAACTTTACGGGAAACAATGACGGGAAGAACCCTAATCCAAACTACAAAGGTAACCTTACTCAGTGCAAGAGATCTTATAAGCATCATACTTGTAGTGACCCAAACTTTTCCATGTTCATATATATTAATTGAGATTGATATTTACATGACTAAATGTTTCCAACGTGTTAAGCAATCAAACTTGTTAAGACTTGATTAAATAAAATAAGTTTCATATAGACGATCACCCATGCTGACCGGCGATTCACGAACGTTACAAAATTGTAAAAACTACATGTTGTGGTATATAGAAATATATATATGGTTGACATAATATTATGATGAGTAAGTATCGTACTAAGTATATTAACAATGTGTGATATACATAAAAAATGAGATTACTAAGTTAAGAAACTCGAAATGATATACATAACGATTATCGTTATGATAACGTCTACTAAATACATATGTATCATATTAAGATATTGATACACTATATTTAACATGATAAAATGATATTTAAATATATCATTAAGTGTGTTAACAATGAACTACATAAGTAAAAACAAGACTACTAACCCAAGAATTACGAAACGAGACTTATATGTAACGATTATCGTTGTAACGATATTTTAATGTATATATCATATTAAGAGATATTCATACATCATAATATCATGATAATATAATAATTTAACATCTCATTTGATATAATAAACATTGGGTTAACAACATTAATTGAGATCGTTAACTTAAAGGTTTCAAAACAACACTTACCTGTAACGACTAACGAAGACTTAACGACTCCATTAGAATGTATATACATGTTGTGTTTTGATATATATTCTTACACTTTTGAAAGACTTCAAGACACATATCAAAATACTTCTACTTAACAGAAATTCTTACAATTACATCCTCGTTCAGTTTCATCAACAATTCTACTCGTATGCACCTGTATTCGTACTCGTACAATACCCAGCTTTTAGATGTATGTACTATTGGTATATACACTCCAATTATCAGCTCTTAGCAGCCCATGTGAGTCACCTAACACATGTGGGAACCATCATTTGGCAACTAGCATGAAATAACTCATAAAATTACAAAAATATGAGTAATCATTCATGACTTATTTACATGAAAACAAAATTACACATCCTACCAACGAGCTTATAGCTCAGTGGTACCCGATGCCTTTGATCCCTGGACCCACAGTGGGGGAAGCTTTTACCCAAGAAAGGCGCAAGTTCGATTCTCAGTCTGGGCGCTCCGCATGGAATTATTTCTCCCTCCGGGGGGAAATTTGTGAAGTGTTTCGGGGGTCTAGCTAGCTGGGGTAAAAAGTGCCTTGCCGTCACTGTGGTACCTGGGAGGAGGTACTTTGCCGGCACAGGTCTCTTTCGGGGTGGGATTGGTGGGTGCTACGGCACACAGGGTTAGCGTGTCCCTGCCAACTTACACGTTTTATGACCCAAAATTACACATCCTTTATATCTAATCCATATACCAACGACCGAAAACACCTACAAATACTTTCATTATTAAATTTTTTTCATCTAAGTGATCTCTCTCAAGTTCTATCTTCAAGTTCTAAGTGTTCTTCATAAATTCCATAAGTATAGTTTCATAAAAATCAAGAATACTTCCAAGTTTGCAAGTCTACTTCCAAGCTTTCTAATCCATTCCAAGTAATCATCTAAGATCAAGGAACCTTTGTTATTTATAGTAGGTTATCTTTCTAATTCAAGGTAATATTCATATTCAAACTTTGATTCAATTCTACAACTATAACAATCTTATTTCGAGTGAAAATCTTACTTGAACTGTTTTCGTGTCATGATTCTGTTTCAAGAACTTTCAAGCCATCCAAGGATCCTTTGAAGATAGATCCATTTTTCTCATTTCCAGTGGTTTAATCCAGAAAACTTGAGGTAGTAATGATGTTCATAACATCATTCAATTCATACATATAAAGCTATCTTATTCGAAGGTTTAAACATGTTATCACTCGAACATAGTTTAGTTAATTCTAAACTTGTTCGCAAACAAAAGTTAATCCTTCTAACTTGACTTTTAAAATCAACTAAACACATGTTCTATAAGCTAACTTAATGATTTAAAACCTGGAAACACGATGAACACCATAAAATCGGATATACGCCGTCGTAGTGAAACCGGGGGCTGTTTTGGTTTGGATAATTAAAAACTATGATAAACTTTGATTTAAAAGTTGTTCTTCTAGGAAAATGATTTTTCTTATGAACATGAAACTATATCCAAAAATCATGGTTAAACTGAAAGTGGAAGTATGTTTTCCAAAATGGTCATCTAGACGTCGTTCTTTCGACTGAAATGACTACCTTTACAAAAACGACTTGTAACCTATAATTCTGACTATAAACTTATACTTTTTCTGTATAGATTCATAAAGTTAAGTTCAATATGAAACCATAGCAATTTGATTCACTCAAAACAGATTTAAAATGAAGAAGTTATGGGTAAAACAAGATTGGTTATTTTTGCTTGTTGTAGCTACGTGAAAATTGGTAACAAATGTATATTAATCATATCCTAGCTAACTTATATTGTGTTATACATGTATTCTAATATATTATGTAATCTTGGAATACCATAGACACGTATGCAAATGTTTTGACATATCATATCGACCTATCTATATATATTATTTGGAATAACCATAGACACTCTATATGCAGTAATGTTGGAGTTAGCTATACAAGGTTGAGGTTGATTCCAAAAATATATATAGTTTGAGTTGTGATCTAGCCTGAGACGTGTATACACTGGGTCGTGGATTGATTCAAGATAATATATATCGATTTATTTATGTACATCTAATTATGGACAACTAGTTGTAGGTTACTAACAAGGACAGCTGACTTAATAAACTTAAAACAACAAAACGTATTAAAAATGTTGTAAATATATTTTGAACATACTTTGATATATATGTGAAAGTGAGTTATAGTCCTACTTTTAAAATCTAATATTTTTGGGATGAGAATACATGCAGGTTTTATAAATGATTTACAAAATAGACACAAGTACGTGAAACTACATTCTATGGTTGAATTATCGAAATCGAATATGCCCCTTTTTATTAAGTCTGGTAATCTAAGAATTAGGGAACAGACACCCTAATTGACGCGAATCCTAAAGATAGATCTATTGGGCCTAACAAACCCCATCCAAAGTACCGGATGCTTTAGTACTTCGAAATTTATATCATATCCGAAGGGTGTCCCGGAATGATGGGGATATTCTTATATATGCATCTTGTTAATTTGGTTACCAGGTGTTCACCATATGAATGATTTTTATCTCTATGTATGGGATGTATATTGAAATATGAAATCTTGTGGTCTATTATTATGATTTGATAATATATAGGTTAAACCTATAACTCACCAACATTTTTGTTGACGTTTTAAGCATGTTTATTCTCAGGTGATTATTAAGAGCTTCCGTTGTTGCATACTAAAATAAAGACAAGATTTGAAGTCCATGCTTGTATGATAATATATAAAAACTGCATTCAAGAAACTTATTTTTGATGTAATATATTCTTATTGTAAACCATTATGTAATGGTCGTGTGTAAACGGTATATTTTAGATTATCATTATTTGATAATCTACGTAATGCTTTTAAACCTTTATCGATAAAATAAAGGTTATGGTTGTTTTAAAAATGAATGCAGTCTTTGAAAAACGTCTCATATAGAGGTCAAAACCTCGCGACGAAATCAATTAATATGGAACGTTTATAATCAATATGAACGGGACATTTCAGTTGGTATCCGAGCGTTGGTCTTAGAGAACCAGAAAATTGCATTAGTGTGTCTTACCGAGTTTGTTAGGATGCATTAGTGAGTCTGGACTTCGACCGTGTTTTTTTTCAAAAACGATTGCTTAACATTTTTTTTGTTGGAAACTATATATTATTAACATGTAAATATTATGTGATATATTAATCTCTTAACGTGTTTGATATTGTGTGATAGATGTCTACCTCTAGTACAAATCCCATTGATTCACCTAATAATAATGAAGAGTCGAATATATTTTGGGAAAATTCACAAATTACCGAAGAGGAACCTGAAGAGGAGGAACCGGAAGAGGAGGAACCGGAAGAAGAGGAACCAGAAGAGGATGAATCGGAAGAGGAGGAACCAGAAGAAGAAGAGGTTCCGGAGGAAGAAATATTGATACCTGTTGTAAATCGATTAAATAAAAGAAAATCCTCAACCAACGGACCAAAGTTAATAATGGTCAATGGTGTTTCCACCGAGGAAGCAAAATATTGGGAAGATTACCAATTTTTCGATGAATCGGATTCCGATGAGGATTCCGATGATGTTATAGAAATTACCTCGACCCAATTTAATAAAGCGAAAGAAAATAATAAGGGAAAAGGTATAAAATTAGAGAAACCCGATTCCAACCCCGATGAACTTAATATGTATCGACAACATCCGTATTTCCTAAAATGTAACAATGACCCGGGAACCTCTAAACCACCAGGTTTTTCTAAACCATTATGGAAAACGACGGCTCGTATTAGAGGAACACCATATATTCCTAGAAAATTAGGAAAACGAACCAAGTCTGAAGAAGAAGAATGTCACAACCCGGAAAATTTCGACTAATTTTAAACCAAATTCTTGCTACGATTTAATATTTTTTGGACACGATTGGTAATTAGAAATCAAATTTATGTGATGGGTTTACTATACATTAGATATTTTAATCTCCTACACGTTCTTCATGAATCAAGTGACAGATAACATATTATTATTATATTTATTATGTTACTTGTCAATATTCTAACTTTGCTTTCACTTTTAGAATTATGGATCCGTGAATGAATATATGAAAGTGAGGTTGCTACTTTTTCTTTCATTGTTTATTAATTTCGTTTATTTTTTTTTTCTTTTAGTACCTTATAATAACCCAAGTGGTTATATATATAGTTATATACATAATTGTGAGGAGTGGCTAGGAATGCAAAAAACAAATCCATGATAGTTTCTTGGATTCTTGATTCTCTGGCCAACATCAACTACAAGCAACCACCTTCCCTTTAGTTTTCTGTTTTCGTGATCCCCAAATTCCACCTCAACCATCGGCTTTCATCACTTCCATCGCCACCTTACAATCACCACCATGAAACCATCGATCAAACCACTACACTCTTTTTCTGCTTTGCTACTCTCCACTACCTGCAACACCACCACTACTCGCATGATTTATTGTTGATATTCAATTCGAGACCACGCCACCAAAACAAACAACTCAAGCAATCATCACAAAACGGCTGTAATGAAATTTCTGTTTCTATAATCACGAACCACCTGCAAATCGAAACAATAACACTTGTTGCTGCTATAGCTACCATACTTTTGTTCTGGTTTCCCGTTGCAACCCGAATTAACTAAACTCAACTCAAACTCACTTCATTCTCATAAACCAATACCATATCTTCACCCTACTACCACCCTAATTACCTGTAAACCCCATCAACAAGCTACCATCCTTCTCTACGTCTCTCTCTCCCTCTCCTCTCCTGTTTTTCGACAATAGTCATCAAACCCATTTGTTTTACACCCTCTACTGCAGCTCCTCATTAAATCCCTTTGAAAACACCGCCACCACAACCCTATCGATCTCCTCTCTCTCTTATCTCTCTCTCTTAATCACCATAGTAAATCACCATGATTGAATCAGGTATCTGTTGTACCTACTTCTATTTCGAACATACTCAAAACCAAGCTATGCTATTGCTGCTATGTTACGCTGTTTCTTCTGCAGCTACTAGAGTATGCGTATTATTACTATTGCAGCCATCACCGGGATCAACCCAAATCTCCATATTCTCTTTTATTTTATTTTCTTCATCGTTTAACAAACTACCGCTGCTTATTTCATTATTTATCCGTCGTAAACTGCTGCAATTCGCAGCTTATATTGTCGGTTCCTATTACAATAATAATAATGATATTGGTGACGTGTTGAACATAAGCTTTTAGAAGATTTAAACTAAAGAAAACGTATGATTGGACTAACATAAATTGGGATGTTAAGTGAATGGTGGGGACGGGATTAAGGACATGTTTTCTTGGAATCCTAGGCTCTAATTGCAGTAACATTTACGTTATATAAATATGGATTTTTTTGATCGGGCCATAGATGAGGATTTAAGTTGATTATACCTTAAATGAACATGTAATAGTTGGGCTTCAATTAGATTTAGGATGTTGGGCCGAAAATCGAGCTTGGGTTTTATTGATGGACTAAGATGACAATTGATGATGTGTGTTAGAATGGTACATAAAATGATAACGTGGTGATAATACATGAAGTAATGTCGAGGAGAACATGGTGAGGATCATGATAACATGACGGTGATATACGTTTATAATCATGGATGATGACAATAATAATCCCGATGGATTTAAGGATGTGAGATGATACATGACATATAGATGAAGAAGAAAGGATAGAAACAGCAACGGTTAAACAAAGTTGGGTTATAAAATATAACAGATAAGTATGGTAGAGTGTGTGGTTAGGGTGCGTGTTGAGGGTATCCAGGAGGTCTCGGGTTCGAGCTCGATCCATGGCGTTTTTTTTAGAAAAAGCTTTTCTAAGGGTATACATTTCTACTTTTAATTCTATTATTATTATTGTGATTATTATTATGGGTATTATTATTATTATGATTATGATTATTATGATTATTATTATTATTATTATTATTTTTATTATTAACAAAGGTATTTTTATTAAAATTATTATTTTTAGTATCATATATTATTATCATTAAAACAATCATTACTATTAATAATAGAATTATCAATATTTTTAATTATTATTATCAGTATTACTATTACCTTCATATTAATATTATAAATAAATATTGTTTATTTAGAAGAATATTTTTAAAATAACCATAATATTACATATGTTTATATATTTATGTAAATATTTACACATAACAAAATATTGATTTAATATTAATCATTTTAAATAAATAAATATATATGTATATATAAATTAGATACATAAGATATATAATTTAAACTATAGTATATAAATTGTTTGATTACGATTATAAGTGTTAACATATATACAATTAATATAGGTTCGTGAATCTGAGGCCAACCCTCTATTTGTTCAATGACGTCATATGTATTTTTACTACAAAATACATTAGGTGAGTATATAGTCCCTTTTAAACTCTAAATATTTTTGGGCTGAGAATACATGCGCTGTTTTTTTATATAAATGATTTACGTTATGGACACAAGTGATCAAAAATAAATTCTATGTTGAGTTGTACCATGGCATATTTCTTTATACTTGGTAGCTAATATTTACGTGAGGAGCGTAAACGCGAATCCTGTTGATAGATCTATCGGGCCTGACAACCCCAACCGGGCTGGACGACCAGTTTTAAACGGTTGCACAGTACTTCGTTTCGTTACTACACTTGGTACGGTGTAGGGTTTATTTAAGAATATGCTGCTGTGATTTAAATGTTAAGTATGGTTACCAAGTGCTCAACGACTTTTCATACACGAGGAGTGTATTATGTATAAACATGAAATCTTGTGGTCCATAGTTATAACGCTGCTAGCAATAAAACCTATATCTCACCAACTTTATGTTGACATTTTAAAGCATGTTATTCTCAGGTACAAATTAAGTCTTCCGCTGTGCATTTGCTCATTATAAGGACATTACTTGGAGTCGATCATCGCAATGGGACCAGATGTTGATGATTTCGTCCAGGTGGATAAGGACGGGTTGTTACATGTGGTATCAGAGCGGTGGTCTTAGTGAACCAGGCCTTGCATTAGTGTGTCTAACTAGTAGTTGTTAGTATACATTAGTGAGTCTGGACTTTGACCGTGTTTACATGTCAAAAAGTTTTGCTTATCACATCTAGTCGGAAACCATCTGCTTATCATCCTTAGGAAATTGCCTGCTTATCATTCATAAGTCTAGACATGTCTTACTGCATTTAGTGCATCGACAGTGTATAGACAAAATTCATATCTTAGCGTATCTGATAATTCATATCATCGCGCATCTGTAGACTTGCTTGACATATCCCGTAGGTTCCTCTGTAGTCTACAAAATCTTTAGTATTATATCTATAGATATTCTATATAGTTAGAATATCATCCGATATCCGAAAATCATTTCACATCAAAGATCCCTTCCATCCAACGAATTACTCACTTGGCGATGAACCTGAAGCACTTATCGGCGTACTTGTTCGAAACACCATTTTCTCTCTCATTTCTAGAGTATCTTGTCACGATTATATACCATCCCATATTCCGAATCTTGTTCATTCGCTCGCTCCAACCGCCAATCATCCTGGTGTACTAGCAGAAGTTAACGAACTTCGCGCCGCGTGACGGCTTTGGAGAATATGGTGCGAAGGTTATAAACACCAGCAGCAGCACCGACAGCATAACCAGTACCGCCAGCAATCACATCCGCACCACGTGCCTCAATAACCCATCTATACTTCGAGTATGATCTTCGTTCTACATATCGTTCTACATTGAATATCTTCGCTTTACGTATCGTTCTATCTCATTTATCCTCGTTCGACATGGTGATTATGTAATCTCTAATGTTTTAGAGATCATGTAATCTAGTAATAACGATAAATCAAATGAGTTTAATATCTTATTGACTCATTAGATCCATGATTACATCCGAAGGAAACATATATGCAAGTATATTTTCATAAAGATTGTAATTAAAAATTCTTACGTACAAACTATTAATGATGAAAATATTTTAACGGGTAGGTAGTACCCGAGGAATATTTAGATTTCACATTAATAAGTTACACTGTACATTCTACGAATCTGATTCAACGATCATTTACTATCCTATTTACAACCACTGATATACGTATCCGTTCACCACCGAATAACCATTTCCATTCAAATTAGGATTTTGACCTATCAGAATCCAACAAGTGGCATAATGAAGAAAACATTGGACAAATCAAAAATTTGTTAGAAACAAACAAATTAATTAATTGAAATTCTGTTAAGATTCCACGCTAACTGTTCCTAGCTAACTGTTCCCAGCTAACTGATTAACATTTAATTTATCGCAAATTACATTCTCGCAATTTTATTTATTGTTATTTAATTTTCGCACTTTACATACCGTCGGGACACATGTACAACAATATGTCGGATTAATTCTGAGACAACACGTTGTATAATGGGTCATGATATATATTTATTTATTTTACGCACTTTAAATAACGGGACGCGTATACAAGGTTTCGACTTATCATATTGACCCATCTATGTATATATATTTCGGAACAACCATAGACACTCTATATGTGAAGGTGGGAGTTGGCTATACAGGGTTGGAGTTGATTCCAAAATATATATATGGTTTGAGTTGTGATCGACACTGAGACCGGTACACGGGTCACGATACGTATTAATTAATTCGAATATTATATATTAAATTATATATGAATTCATTGGATCATTGGACGATCGGACTATTGGACTGCTAACTTTGGACAATTAAAATGAATTAAAATATTGATTATAACATATGGAACTAAACAAATCTTCAAGTTTGCCACTTGATTCCATCTTAAACCTCATTTGTACCTCGACAGTTACAATTCGCGTTCAAATATTTTCATGATTCTTGAAAACACCTCAACCGGGAAGTTGAACCAACCACACTTCATCTACGGAAGAAAAGATTTATGCACCTGAAAAACCTTCGAACCCAAATTCATAGTTTAACACATATCTGTGTTGAATCTTTTACCATTTATTAGCAAAAACAACCTTACGATTCTTTCAAAGTAGTCAATTTTGTCACAGCTCCACTTTGACTTTTCAGTAAGACTACTCTTATTATAACCTCGATATATACACGTTGTTCTTTCGCCATCGTTACCGGAGAACCTTTTATAGTCCACTACATCATCAGCAGATGTACCAGCAGCTTGTTATCTCTTCGGCAGAATCCGCAATTAGTATTTTGAAAATCTCGCAGAACTTCTCCAGTTATACCTATAACGTCTATCCCTAAGAATTTCATACTCCGAACGTGAAGTTTCTGAAAAACACCCTGAACTACGAACTAGTTCTTGAAATGCTGATAAAGCAGCAAAAACTGTAAACGACTTTAACAGTCAAAAGTTTGACGATAAAGTACAGTATGTTGGTAAAGCTCAGAAAAAGAGAAGGTTGGGAACTGGAAATTGAATTGGGCAAAGTATGAAAGAGGTTGTGGACAAATCACAAAGAATAAGTTTGACTACAAAGAATCCAAACGATTCAGTGCCTGCTGAAACCGTTAGTAAGAACCCTACTCCTCATTCTAAACCTTCACAGACGAATCTTCCTCGTTATCCATCGACGATAGAAAATCTAAAATATCATCGTGCCTATCATTATAAATATCCTCAATATTTCTGAAGATATTCTTATCTGAGATCATTTATCTCTCCGTAATATCTGCGTTACAATATAAAAGAAATTGTGCTAGTTTCTAAATCCTGAAACCTTCGAGTTTGAAATATGAATGTTTTGAAGTAGTGTTGGGAACTAATGCATGAATTAGTATAATATAATGACACTTGATCAACGTCATTATATTACAGTAAATCATGTTGAGTTTCTAATGGAATGTGATGATTCACAGTACCATCATCATGTGCCATGTTACACGACTCTTTCATTCTACTTAATCTCTAAACATATCACGAAAATATTTCTTTGATATTTCTGTTCTTCCGTAACTCTGACAATCTGCTAATAAATCGTGCGATTACATTTTCTTTCTGATTAGAAGATTTCTTTAAATTCCTTGAATTCTGAAAATCAACCTTGACTATGACAGAAGTTAAGACGAACCTCTAATCACTTCATTTTCACTCTTTTGTGATAGCTTCACTCGTACGCTTTGCATGATCACATCGTTTTAACCATATTAATCGAAAATGATAAAACACTATTCATATTCGTCATGAAAAACATTCTTATTGTTAGCCATGACGACCTCACTCAAATTTTGGGGACGAAATTTCTTTAACGGGTAGGTACTGTCACGACCCGGAAAATTTCGACTAATTTTAAACCAAATTCTTGCTACGATTTAATATTTTTTGGACACGATTGGTAATTAGAAATCAAATTTATGTGATGGGTTTACTATACATTAGATATTTTAATCTCCTACACGTTCTTCATGAATCAAGTGACAGATAACATATTATTATTATATTTATTATGTTACTTGTCAATATTCTAACTTTGCTTTCACTTTTAGAATTATGGATCCGTGAATGAATATATGAAAGTGAGGTTGCTACTTTTTCTTTCATTGTTTATTAATTTCGTTTATTTTTTTTTTCTTTTAGTACCTTATAATAACCCAAGTGGTTATATATATAGTTATATACATAATTGTGAGGAGTGGCTAGGAATGCAAAAACAAATCCATGATAGTTTCTTGGATTCTTGATTCTCTGACCAACATCAACTACAAGCAACCACCTTCCCTTTAGTTTTCTGTTTTCGTGATCCCCAAATTCCACCTCAACCATCGGCTTTCATCACTTCCATCGCCACCTTACAATCACCACCATGAAACCATCGATCAAACCACTACACTCTTTTTCTGCTTTGCTACTCTCCACTACCTGCAACACCACCACTACTCGCATGATTTATTGTTGATATTCAATTCGAGACCACGCCACCAAAACAAACAACTCAAGCAATCATCACAAAACGGCTGTAATGAAATTTCTGTTTCTATAATCACGAACCACCTGCAAATCGAAACAATAACACTTGTTGCTGCTATAGCTACCATACTTTTGTTCTGGTTTCCCGTTGCAACCCGAATTAACTAAACTCAACTCAAACTCACTTCATTCTCATAAACCAATACCATATCTTCACCCTACTACCACCCTAATTACCTGTAAACCCCATCAACAAGCTACCATCCTTCTCTACGTCTCTCTCTCCCTCTCCTCTCCTGTTTTTCGACAATAGTCATCAAACCCATTTGTTTTACACCCTCTACTGCAGCTCCTCATTAAATCCCTTTGAAAACACCGCCACCACAACCCTATCGATCTCCTCTCTCTCTTATCTCTCTCTTAATCAACATAGTAAATCACCATGATTGAATCAGGTATCTGTTGTACCTACTTCTATTTCGAACATACTCAAAACCAAGCTATGCTATTGCTGCTATGTTACGCTGTTTCTTCTACAGCTACTAGAGTATGCGTATTATTACTATTGCAGCCATCACCGGGATCAACCCAAATCTCCATATTCTCTTTTATTTTATTTTCTTCATCGTTTAACAAACTACCGCTGCTTATTTCATTATTTATCCGTCGTAAACTGCTGCAATTTGCAGCTTATATTGTCGGTTCCTATTACAATAATAATAATGATATTGGTGACGTGTTGAACATAAGCTTTTAGAAGATTTAAACTAAAGAAAACGTATGATTGGACTAACATAAATTGGGATGTTAAGTGAATGGTGGGAACGGGATTAAGGACATGTTTTCTTGGAATCCTAGGCTCTAATTGCAGTAACATTTACGTTATATAAATATGGATTTTTTTGATCGGGCCATAGATGAGGATTTAAGTTGATTATACCTTAAATGAACATGTAATAGTTGGGCTTCAATTAGATTTAGGATGTTGGGCCGAAAATCGAGCTTGGGTTTTATTGATGGACTAAGATGACAATTGATGATGTGTGTTAGAATGGTACATAAAATGATAACGTGGTGATAATACATGAAGTAATGTCGAGGAGAACATGGTGAGGATCATGATAACATGACGGTGATACACGTTTATAATCATGGATGATGACAATAATAATCCCGATGGATTTAAGGATGTGCGATGATACATGACATATAGATGAAGAAGAAAGGATAGAAACAGCAACGGTTAAACAAAGTTGGGTTATAAAATATAACAGATAAGTATGGTAGAGTGTGTGGTTAGGGTGCGTGTTGAGGGTATCCAGGAGGTCTCGGGTTCGAGCTCGATCCATGGCGTTTTTTTTAGAAAAAGCTTTTCTAAGGGTATACATTTCTACTTTTAATTCTATTATTATTATTGTGATTATTATTATGGGTATTATTATTATTATTATGATTATTATGATTATTATTATTATTTTTATTATTAACAAAGGTATTTTTATTAAAATTATTATTTTTAGTATCATATATTATTATCATTAAAACAATCATTACTATTAATAATAGAATTATCAATATTTTTAATTATTATTATCAGTATTACTATTACCTGCATATTAATATTATAAATAAATATTGTTTATTTAGAAGAATATTTTTAAAATAACCATAATATTACATATGTTTATATATTTATGTAAATATTTACACATAACAAAATATTGATTTAATATTAATCATTTTAAATAAATAAATATATATGTATATATAAATTAGATACATAAGATATATAATTTAAACTATAGTATATAAATTGTTTGATTACGATTATAAGTGTTAACATATATACAATTAATATAGGTTCGTGAATCTGAGGCCAACCCTCTATTTGTTCAATGACGTCATATGTATTTTTACTACAAAATACATTAGGTGAGTATATAGTCCCTTTTAAACTCTAAATATTTTTGGGCTGAGAATACATGCGCTGTTTTTTTTTATAAATGATTTACGTTATGGACACAAGTGATCAAAAATAAATTCTATGTTGAGTTGTACCATGGCATATTTCTTTATACTTGATAGCTAATATTTACGTGAGGAGCGTAAACGCGAATCCTGTTGATAGATCTATCGGGCCTGACAACCCCAACCAGGCTGGATGACTAGTTTTAAACGGTTGCACAGTACTTCATTTCGTTACTACACTTGGTACGGTGTAGGGTTTATTTAAGAATATGCTGCTGTGATTTAAATGTTAAGTATGGTTACCAAGTGCTCAACGACTTTTCATACACGAGGAGTGTATAATGTATAAACATGAAATCTTGTGGTCCATAGTTATAATGCTGCTAGCAATAAAACCTATATCTCACCAACTTTATGTTGACATTTTAAAGCATGTTATTCTTAGGTACAAATTAAGTTTTCCGCTGTGCATTTGCTCATTATAAGGACATTACTTGGAGTCGATCATCGCAATGGGACCAGATGTTGATGATTTCGTCCAGGTGGATAAGGACGGGTTGTTACAAAGAAACCAGTGATTCAGATTAGAAGGTTGTAGTCATGTTGTGTATTATATGTATTGTAGTGTGCTTGTACTTTTATGTTCTATGTAAAAATTGCTTGTATTGTTTGTTAATTATCTTTTACGAATCTAATCCTTGTCTATTTTACAGTATAAAAACAAAATGGACGTTAAGGGTAGACAACCGAATATTTTAGAAGACCTACCAGAGGATATGATTGAGGAAATCTTGTCTAGAGTCGGTCAGAATTCATCAGCACATTTAGTTATGGCGAAATTAACTTGTCAAACATTTGAAAGACTTTCCAGAAATGCCTTGATTTATAAAAGGCTTTCCTTTGATAGGTAGGGTATATCACATTGGGGAGACCGTAAGTTACGCCGTGTTTTCTTTAAAGCGTTAAATGCGGGGAACCCAAATGCAATTTTACGCTACGGGTTAAGAACCTATTTTGACTCAACATATCCCAACATAGGATTTCGTGAATTAGAAAGAGCTTCTAACATGCAACATAAAGAAGCATGTTATGCTTACGGGTTAGTGATGTTCGCTTCTTACCAAAGTGAGAAAAAGAACATCGGATTGCAACTTTTAAATAAAACCTTCCCACAAGTGACGGATTCAGTAGTTGGGGTGCGAAACAAGGTTTTTAGATTATTACGGGGCTGTTGGATATTACAAAACCCTCGTCCTTTTGACGACATTACAACATGCTGCCTAGCTAATGGTCATAATGGTTATTTTTCACAAGACCAAGGATGGGAAGTCGTCTTAGTAAAACCAGAATGCATGACTTGTTTCTGGACTTATGAATTACGTGTCTTTATTTCCTTTGCTGAACAACTTGCGTATTAACTAGATTTATCTTCAAAACTGTCCTGTATCATAGTGTACTATATTTCATGTTATATGTAATATAGCGAAATTGTAAGTTTGAAGAATATTTGTATGTGATATATTATTATAATCAGTTTTTCATATGGAATTGTAGTAGTTGAATTGTATATTAGCTACTAAGTATGAACTTAACGGGTAGGTAGTACCCGAATTTAAAATTATAAAATGCTAATATGAAGAAAAAGCTTTTTTAAATGAGTTCATATTATGCTACGAGATACTAATGACTACTCTTAATATTCTGTATGATTAAATTGTTTCATTTGACTATTTTGAAAGAAATGGCACCGACTACTCGACACACCTTGAATATGAGCGAAGAGGAATTTCGTGCCTTTCTTGCTTCAAACATAGCCGTAGTACAGGCCGCGCTACATACCAACAATAACTCTGAATCTAGCAATGCAGCTAACGGTGCAAGAAATCGTGTAGGATGCTCCTACAAAGAATTTACTGCCTGCAAACCTTTGGAATTTGATGGAACCAAAGGACCAATTAGATTGAAACGGTGGACCGAGAAAGTCGAATCGGTGTTTGACATAAGTAAGTGTACTGAAGGAGACAAAGTGAAGTACGCTATGCATACCTTCACAGGTATTGCGTTAACATGGTCGAATACCTATCTAGAGCAAGTGTGATAAGATGCTGCTTACGCGCTACCGTGGTCAGCATTCAAGCACTTGATGAACGAGAAGTACCGACCCAGAACCGAGGTTAATAAGATCAAGTCAGAACTTAGAGGGTTACGAACACAGGGATTTGATATTACTTTGTACGAAAGACGATTCACAGAATTGTTCCTATTGTGTCCGAGAGCGTTCGAAGATGAGGAAGAGAAGATTGTGAAAGAGTTACCGGAGAGAATCTAAGAAGATATAAGTTCACACGAGCCTGCCTCCATACAAAAGGCATGTAGAATGGCTCACAAACTAGTGAACCAGATTGAGGGAAGAATTAAAGAACAGGTGGCCGAAGAGGCCAACGTGAAGTTAGTCAAAAGAAAGTGGGAGGAAAACGGCGATAAGAGTCACCAAAACAACAACAACTATCCCAACAATCGCAACATCAATCGCAACTACAACAAACGGCATAACAACAATAACAACAACAACAACTACTACAACAACAATTATCCCAACAATAATAACAACCGCAACAACAACAACAATCAGAAGCAGCTATGCCAAAGGTGTGAAAAGTATCACTCGGGGTTTTGCACCAAATTTTGCAACAAGTGTAAAAGAAATGGTCATAGCACGTCAAAGTGTGAGGTCTACGGACCAGGGGTTAACAGAACGACAGGAACAAATGGTGTCGGAACGAGTAATGGCGGAGCAAGTAGTGTCGGAGAAAGTTATGCCAATGTAGTTTGTTATAAATTTGGAAAACCGGGCCACATTATTAGAAATTGCCCGAACCAGGAGAACACGAATGGACAAGGCCACGGAAGAGTTTTCAATATTAATGCGGCAGAGGCACAGGAACACCCGAAGCTTGTTACGGGTATGTTTCTTATTGGCAATAAATCTGCTTACTTTTTATTTGATTCGGGTGCGGATAGAAGCTATATGAGTAGAGATTTTTGTGCTAAATTAAGTTGTCCATTGACGCCGTTGGATAGTAAATTTTTACTCGAATTAGCAAACGGTAAATTAATTTCAGCAGATTATATATGCCGGAATCGAGAAATTAAACTGGGTAGCTAAATATTTAAGATTGATTTGATACCAGTAGAGTTAGGGAGTTTTGATGTAATAGTTGGCATGGACTGGCTGGAGGACATGAAAGCAGAGATCGTATGTTACAAAAATGCAATTCGCATTGTACGAAAAGAAGGAGAACCCTTAATGGTGTACGGAGAAAAGGGCAACACGAAGCTACATCTTATTAGTAATTTGAAGCCACAAAAACTAATAAGAAAAGGTTGCTATGCTGTTCTAGCACACGTCGAGAAAGTACAAACTGAAGAAAAGAGCATCAGTGATGTTCCCGTCGCAAAAGAAATTCCCGATGTATTTCCGAAAGAATTACCGGGATTACCCCTACATCGATCCGTTAAATTTCAAATAGACCTTGTACCAGGAGCTGCACCAATAGCTCGTGCTTCATACAGACTCGCACCCAGCGAAATGAAAGAATTACAAAGTCAGTTATAGGAACTTTTAGAGCATGGTTTCATTCGACCAAGTACATCACCATGGGGAGCACCTGTTCTGTTTGTGAAGAAGAAAGATGGTACATTCACGTTGTGTATCGACTACCGAGAGTTGAACAAACTTACCATCAAGAACCGCTACCCACTACCGAGAATCGACGACTTATTTGATCAACTACAAGGCTCGTCTATTTATTCGAAGATCGATTTACGTTCTGGATATCATCAAATGCGAGTAAAGGAGGATGATATTCCAAAAACTGCTTTTAGGACGCGTTATGGTCATTACGAGTTTATGGTTATGCCATTTGGATTGACTAACGCACCAGCTGTGCTCATGGACCTTATGAACCGAGTGTGTGGGCCATATCTTCACAAGTTTGTCATTGTTTTCATCGATGACATACTTATTTACTCAAAGAATGATCAAGAGCACAAAAAACATTTGAGAAAAGTGCTAGAAGTATTGAGGAAAGAAAAACTGTACGCTATGTTTTCAAAGTGTGCATTTTGGTTGGAAGAAGTTCAATTCCTAGGTCACATAGTGAACAAAGAAGGTATCCAGGTGGACCCGGCAAAGATCGAAACCGTTGAAAAGTGGGAAACCCCGAAAACTCTGAAACACATACGCCAGTTTTTTTCGGACTAGCTGGTTACTACAGAAGGTTCATCCAAGACTTTTCCAGAATAGCAAAACCCTTAACTGCATTAACGCATAAAGGGAAGAAATTTGAATGGAAAGATGAGCAAGAGAAAGCGTTTCAATTGTTAAAGAAAAAGTTAACTACGGCACCTATATTGTCATTAGCTGAAGGGAATGATGATTTTGTGATATATTGTGACGCCTTAAAGCAAGGTCTCGGTTGTGTATTAATGCAACGAACGAAAGTAATTGCTTATGCGTCTAGACAATTGAAGATTCACGAACAGAATTATACGACGCATGATTTGGAATTAGGCGCGATTGTTTTTGCATTAAAGACTTGGAGGCACTACTTATATGGAGTCAAAAGTATTATATATACCGACCACAAAAGTCTTCAACACATATTTAATCAGAAACAACTGAATATGAGGCAGCGTAGGTGGATTGAATTGTTGAATGATTACGACTTTGAGATTCATTACCACCCGGGGAAGGCAAATGTGGAAGCCGACGCCTTGAGCAGAAAGGACAGAGAACCCATTCGAGTAAAAGCTATGAATATAATGATTCACACTAACCTTACTACTCAAATAAAGGAGGCGCAACAAGGAGTTTTAAAAGAGGGAAATTTAAAGGATGAAATACCCAAAGGATTGGAGAAGCATCTTAATATTCGGGAATATGGAACCCGGTATAGGGCTGAAAGAATTTGGGTACCAAAATTTGGAGATATGAGAGAAATGGTGCTTAGAGAAGCTCATAAAACCAGATACTCAATACATCCTGGAACGGGGAAGATGTACAAGGATCTCAAACAACATTTTTTGTGGCCAGGTATGAAAGCCGATGTTGCTAAATACGTAGGGGAATGTTTGACGTGTTCTAAGGTCAAAGCGGAGCATCAGAAACCATCAGGTCTACTACAACAACCCGAAATCCCGGAATGAAAATGGGAAAACATTACCATGGATTTCATCACTAAATTGCCAAGGACTGCAAGTGGTTTTGATACTATTTGGGTAATAGTTGACCGTCTCACCAAATCAGCACACTTCCTGCCAATAAGAGAAGATGACAAGATGGAGAAGTTAGCACGACTGTATTTGAAGGAAGTCGTCTCCAGACATGGAATACCAATCTCTATTATCTCGGATAGGGATGGCAGATTTATTTCAAGATTCTGGCAGACATTACAGCAAGCATTAGGAACTCGTCTAGACATGAGTACTACCTATCATCAACAAACTGATGGGCAGAGCGAAAGTACGATAGAAACGCTTGAAGACATGCTACGAGCATGTGTTAATGATTTCGGAAACAGTTGGGATCGACACCTACCGTTAGTAGAATTTTCCTACAACAACAGTTATCATTCTAGTATTGAGATGGCGCCGTTTGAGGCACTTTATGGTAGAAAGTGCAGGTCTCCAATTTATTGGAATGAAGTGGGGGATAGACAGATTACGGGTTCGGAGATAATACAAGAAACTACCGAGAAAATCATCCAAATTCAATAACGATTGAAAACCGCCCAGTGTCGACAAAAGAGCTACGCGGACAGTAAAAGAAAAGATGTAGAGTTTGAAATTGGAGAAATGGTCATGCTTAAGGTTTCACCTTGGAAAGGCGTTGTTCGATTCGGTAAACGGGGGAAACTAAATCCAAGGTACATTGGACCATTCAAGATTATAGATTGTGTCGGACCAGTAGCTTACCAACTGGAGCTACCTCAACAACTCGCGGCTGTACATAACACTTTCCACGTTCTCGAATTTGAAGAAATGTTTTGCTAAAGAAGATGTCACTATTCCGTTGGACGAAATCCAAATCAATGAAAAACTTCAATTCATTGAAGAACCTGTCGAAATAATGGATCGTGAGGTTAAGAGACTTAAGGAAAACAAGATACCGATTGTTAAGATTCGATGTAGAGGACCTGAGTTCACCTGGGAGCGGGAAGATCAGATGAAGAAGAAATACCCGCATCTATTTCCAGAAGATTCGTCAACACCTTCAACAGCTTAAAATTTCGGGACGAAATTTATTTAACGGGTAGGTACTGTAGTGACCCGAACTTTTCCATGTTTATATATATTAATTGAGATTGATATTTACATGACTAAATGTTTACAACATGTTAAGCAATCAAACTTTTTAAGACTTGATTAAATGAAATAAGTTTCATATAGACAATTGATCACCCATGTTGACCGGCGATTCACGAACGTTACAAAATTGTAAGAACTACATGTTGTGGTATATATATAGACATATATATATGGTTGACATAAGATTATGATGAGTAAGTATCGCACTAAGTATATTAACAATGTGTGATATACATAAGAAATGAGATTACTAAGTTAAGAAACTCGAAATGATATATATAACGATTATCATTATGATAACGTCTACTAAATACATATGTATCATATTAAGATATTGATACACTATATTTAACATGATAAAATGATATTTAAATATATCATTAAGTGTGTTAACAATGAACTACATAAGTAAAAACAAGACTACTAACCCAAGAATTACGAAACGAGACTTATATGTAACGATTATCGTTGTAACGATATTTTAATGTATATATCATATTAAGAGATATTCATACATCATAATATCATGATAATATAATAATTTAACATCTCATTTGATATAATAAACATTGGGTTAACAACATTAATTGAGATCGTTAACTTAAAGGTTTCAAAACAACACTTACATGTAACGACTAACGAAGACTTAACGACTCCATTAGAATGTATATACATGTTGTGTTTTGATATGTATTCTTACACTTTTGAAAGACTTCAATACACATATCAAAATACTTCTACTTAACAAAAATGCTTACAATTACATCCTCGTTCAGTTTCATCAACAATTCTACTCGTATGCACCCGTATTCGTACTCGTACAATACACAGCTTTTAGATGTATGTACTATTGGTATATACACTCCAATGATCAGCTCTTAGCAGCCCATGTGAGTCACCTAACACATGTAGGAACCATCATTTGGAAACTAGCATGAAATATCTCATAAAATTACAAAATATGAGTAATCATTCATGACTTATTTACATGAAAACAAAATTACACATCCTTTATATCTAATCCATATACCAACGACCAAAAACACCTACAAACACTTTCATTCTTCAATTTTCTTCATCTAAGTGATCTCTCTCAAGTTCTATCTTCAAGTTCTAAGTGTTCTCCATAAATTCCATAAGTATAGTTTCATAAAAATCAAGAATACTTCCAAGTTTGCAAGTCTACTTCCAAGCTTTCTAATCCATTCCAAGTAATCATCTAAGATTAAGGAACCTTTGTAATTTACAGTAGGTTATCTTTCTAATTCAAGGTAATATTCATATTCAAACTTCGATTCAATTTCTACAACTATAACAATCTTATTTCAAGTGAAAATCTTACTTGAACTGTTTTCGTGTCATGATTCTGTTTCAAGAACTTTCAAGCCATCCAAGGATCCTTTGAAGCTAGATCTATTTTTCTCATTTCCAGTGGTTTTATCCAGAAAACTTGAGGTAGTAATGATGTTCATAACATCATTCGATTCATACATATAAAGCTATCTTATTCGAAGGTTTAAACTTGTAATCACTCGAACATAGTTTAGTTAATTCTAAACTTGTTCGCAAACAAAAGTTAATCCTTCTAACTTGACTTTTAAAATCAACTAAACACATGTTCTATATCTATATGATATGCTAATTTAATAATTTAAAACCTGGAAACACGATGAACACCATAAAATCGGATATACGCCGTCGTAGTGAAATCGGGGGCAGTTTTGGTTTGGATAATTAAAAACTATGATAAACTTTGATTTAAAAGTTGTTCTTCTGGGAAATGATTTTTCTTATGAACATGAAACTATATCCAAAAATCATGGTTAAACTGAAAGTGGAAGTATGTTTTCCAAAATGGTCATCTAGATGTCGTTCTTTCGACTGAAATGACTACCTTTACAAAAATGACTTGTAACCAATAATTCCGACTATAAACTTATACATCTTCTGTATAGATTCATAAATTTAAGTTCAATATGAAACCATAGCAATTTGATTCACTCAAAACGGATTTAAAATGAAGAAGTTATGGGTAAAACAAGATTGGTTATTTTTGCTTGTTGTAGCTACGTGAAAATTGGTAACAAATCTATATTAATCATATCCTAGCTAACTTATATTGTATTATACATGTATTCTAATATATTATGTAATCTTAGGATACCATAGACACGTATGCAAATGTTTTGACATATCATATCGACCCATCTATATATATTATTTGGAACAACCATAGACACTCTATATACAGTAATGTTGGAGTTAGCTATACAGGGTTGAGGTTGATTCCAAAAATATATATAGTTTGAGTTGTGATCTAGCCTGAGACGTGTATACACTGGGTCGTGGATTGATTCAAGATAATATATATCAATTTATTTCTGTACATCTAATTATGGACAACTAGTTGTAGGTTACTAACAAGGACAGCTGACTTAATAAACTTAAAACAGTAAAACGTATTAAAAATGTTGTAAATATATTTTGAACATACTTTGATATATATGTACATATTTGTTATAGGTTCGTGAATCGACCAGTAGCCAAGTCTTACTTCCCGACGAACTAAAAATCTGTGAAAGTGAGTTATAGTCCCACTTTTAAAATCTAATATTTTTGGGATGAGAATACATGCATGTTTTATAAATGATTTACAAAATAGACACAAGTACGTGAAACTACATTCTATGGTTGAATTATCGAAATCGAATATGCCCCTTTTTATTAAGTCTGGTAATCTAAGAATTAGGGAACAGACACCCTAATTGACGCGAATGCTAAAGATAGATCTATTGGGCCTAACAAATCCCATCCAAAGTACCAGATGCTTTAGTACTTCGAAATTTATATCATATCCGAAGGGTGTCCCGAAATGATGGGGATATTCTTATATATGCATCTTGTTAATGTCGGTTACCAGGTGTTCACCATATGAATGAGTTTTATCTCTATGTATGGGATGTATATTGAAATATGAAATCTTGTGGTTTATTATTATGATTTGATAATATATAGGTTAAACCTATAACTCACCAACATTTTTGTTGACGTTTTAAGCATGTTTATTCTCAGGTGATTATTAAGAGCTTCCGTTGTTGCATACTAAAATAAGGACAAGATTTGTAGTCCATGCTTGTATGATAATATGTTAAAACTGCATTCAAGAAACTTATTTTTGATGTATTATATTCCTATTGTAAACCATTATGTAATGGTCGTGTGTAAACGGTATATTTTAGATTATCATTATTTGATAATCTACGTAATGCTTTTAAACCTTTATCGATAAAATAAAGGTTATGGTTGCTTTAAAAATGAATGCAGTCTTTGAAAAAAGTCTCATATAGAGGTCAAAACTCGCGACGAAATCAATTAATATGGAACGTTTATAATCAATTTGAACGGGACATTTCAATACAGGGCACAGCAATGTGGTGTGTGAGAAATGTAAGAGGACGGGACACATTGGCAAAGATTGTAGGATCAACACTCCAGCTGTGAAAGCAAATCCGAGTGCGCCAAAGAAGTGCTTCGAGTGCGGCCAACAGGGTCATTTTAAGAATGAGTGTCCTAACAAGAAGAAAGATGGCGGGCCAGCACGTGGAAGAGTCTTTAACATGAATGCCAGAGATGCTCACGAGGATCCTGACTTGGTTGCAGGTACATTTACTATCAATAAACTATTAGCTTTTGTCTTGTTTGATACTGGTGACGATAGGAGTTATATGTGTAGACATTTTTGCTCTAAGTTAGATTGGTCATTAGTTCCTTTGGATGAGAAATATATTGTTGAGGTAGCTAATGGGAAATTTGAGAAAGTTGATCAAATTTGTTGCGGAAGTATAATAAACTTAGCTGGTGTGGATTTTAAGATTGATTTGATACCCAAGCTTTGACGTGATAGTCGGCATGGACTGGCTGTCTAAGGTAAAAGCAGAAGTTGTCTGTGGAGAGAAGATTATTCGTATACCTCGCGAGAACGGTGTACCATTAATAGTTTACGGGGAGAGATGTAGCCCAAAGGTGAACCGTATTAGTTGTATGAAGGCACATAAGTTCTTTAGAAAAGGACGTTTTGCTATTTTGGCGCATGTGAAGAAGTTGGAAACTGAGGAGAAAAGGGTGAAGGATGTACCAATTATAAATGAATACCCCGAAGTTTTTACAGAAGAGTTGCTGGGATTACCCCCACCGTGATCAGTGGAGTTTCAGATCGATCTAGTGTCGGGAGCAGCACCTGTAGCTTGCGCACCTTATCGACTTGCACCAACCGAAATGCAAGAGTTGCAGAGTCAACTACAAGAATGTAGTGACCCGAACTTTTCCATGTTTTTATATATTAAATGAAATTTATATTTACATGATTAAATGTTTCCAATATGTTAAGCAATCAAACTTGTTAAGACTTGATTAATTGAAATAGGTTTCATATAGACAATTGACCACCCAAGTTGACCGGTGATTCACGAACGTTAAAACTTGTAAAAACTATATGATGACATATATATGGTTATATATATAGTTAACATGATATTATGATAAGTAAACATATCATTAAGTATATTAACAATGAACTACATATGTAAAAACAAGACTACTAACTTAATGATTTTGAAACGAGACATATATGTAACGATTATCGTTGTAACGACATTTAATGTATATATATCATATTAAGAGATATTCGTACATCATAATATCATGATAATATAATAATTTAAAATCTCATTTGATATTATAAACATTGCGTTAACAACATTTAACAAGATCGTTAACCTAAAGGTTTCAAAACAACACTTACATGTAACGACTAACGATGACTTAACGACTCAGTTAAAATGTATATACATGTAGTGTTTTAATATGTATTCATACACTTTTGAAAGAATTCAAGACACTTATCAAAATACTTCTACTTAACAAAAATGCTTAAAATTACATCCTCGTTCAGTTTCATCAACAATTCTACTCGTATGCACCCGTATTCGTACTCGTACAATACGCATCTTTTAGATGTATATACTATTGATATATATACTCTAATGATCAGCTCTTAGCAGCCCATGTGAGCCACCTAACACATGTAGGAACCATCATTTGGCAACTAGCATGAAATATCTCATAAAATTACAAATATATGAGTAATCATTCATGACTTATTTACATGAAAACAAAATTACATATCCTTTATATCTAATCCATACACCAACGACCAAAAACACCTACAAACACTTTCATTCTTCAATTTTATTCATCTAATTAATCTATCTTCAAGTTCTAAGTGTTCTTCATAAATTCTACAAGTTCTAGTTTCATAAAATCAAGAATACTTCCAAGTTTGCTAGCTTACTTCCAATCTTGTAGAGTGATCATCCAACCTCAAGAAATATTTCTTATTTACAGTAAGATATCTTTATAATACAACTTAATACTCATATTCAAACTTTGATTCAATTTCTATAACTATAACAATCTTATTTCGAGTGGAAATCTTACTTGAACTTGTTTTCGTGTCATGATTCTGCTTCAAGAACTTTCAAGCCATCCAAGGATCCTTTGAAGCTAGATCCATTTTTCTCATTTCCAGTAGATTTATCCAGAAAACTTGAGGTAGTAATGATGTTCATAACATCATTCGATTCATACATATAAAGCTATATTATTCGAAGGTTTAAACTTGTAATCACTAGAACATAGTTTAGTTAATTCTAAACTTGTTCGCAAACAAAAGTTAATCCTTCTAACTTGACTTTTAAAATCAACTAAACACATGTTCTCTATCTATATGATATGCTAACTTAATGATTTAAAACCTGAAAACACGAAGAACACTGTAAAACCGGACATACACAGTCGTAGTAACACCGCGGGCTGTTTTGGGTTAGTTAATTAAAAACTATGATAAACTATGATTTAAAATTTGTTATTCTGGGAAAATGATTTTTCTTATGAACATGAAACTATATCCAAAAATCATGGTTAAACTCAAAGTGGAAGTATGTTTTCTAAAATGGTCATCTAGACGTCGTTCTTTCGACTGAAATGACTACCTTTATAAAAACGACTTTTAACTTATATATCCGACTATAAACATATACTTTTTCTGTTTTGATTCATAAAATAGAGTTCAATATTAAACCATAGCAATTTGATTCACTCAAAACGGATTTAAAATGAAGAAGTTATGGGTAAAACAAGATTGGATAATTTTTCTTGTTGTAGCAACGTGAAAATTGGTAACAAATCTATATTAATCATATCCTAGCTAACTTATATTGTATTATACATGTATTCTAATATATTATGTAATCTTGGGATACCATAGACACGTATGCAAATGTTTTGACATATCATATCGACCCATGTATATATATTATTTGGAACAACCATAGACACTCTATATGCAGTAATGTGGGAGTTAGCTATACGGGGTTGAGGTTGATTCCAAAAATATACATACTTTGAGTTGTGATCTAGCCTGAGACGTGTATACACTGGGTCGTGGATTGATTCAAGATATTATATATCAATTTTCTTTTCTGTACATCTAACGTTGGACAACTAGTTGTAGGTTACTAACTAGGACAGTTGACTTAATAAACTTAAAACATCAAAATGTATTAAAAGTGTTGTAAATATATTTTGAATATACTTTGATATATATGTACATATTTGTTATAGGTTCGTGAATTGACCAGTGGCCAAGTCTTACTTCCCGACGAAGTAAAAATCTGTGAAAGTGAGTTATAGTCCCACTTTTAAAATCTAATATTTTTGGGATGAGAATACATGCAGGTTTTATAAATGATTTAAAAAATAGACACAAGTACGTGAAACTACATTCTATGGTTGAATTATCGAAATCGAATATTCCCCTTTTTATTAAGTCTGGTAATCTAAGAATTAGGGAACAGACACCCTAATTGACGCGAATCCTAAAGATAGATCTATTGGGCCTAACAAACCCCATCCAAAGTACCGGATGCTTTAGTACTTAGAAATTTATATCATATCCGAAGGGTGTCCCGGAATGATGGGGATATTCTTATATATGCATCTTGTTAATGTCGGTTACCAGGTGTTCACCATATGAATGATTTTTATCTCTATGTATAGGATGTATATTGAAATATAAAATCTTGTGGTCTATTGTTACGATTTGATATATATAGGTTAAACCTATAACTCACAAACATTTTTGTTGACGTTTTAAGCATGTTTATTCTCAGGTGATTATTAAGAGCTTCCGTATGATGACCCGAGAATTTCCGACCAAATTTAAACTTTAATCTTTATATGATTTCGATACGATAAGCAAAGTCTGTAATGTTGAGACTCAAAAACTTTGAGAAATATGTTCATGTGTTCATTTAACCTTGACCATTCCCGACGATTCACAAACAAGTTGTTACAAATAAATATATATATAAATATAAACAAAAGTATATATAATGGTTTGAAATAATAAAATACAATTTAACCAATTGAAATTAAAAATGTGAACTAACGAACATGATAATTAAGTTGCTATGAATATATATTTATGAAGCCTATATATAAGTAATGGTATATAAATATTCAATAATTGATAAAAGATATTAAGTAATATACATATTACATACTTATGAAATATTACATAGCATATAAGATATAATATCAAACCTACTTGCAAATAAAAATATAGTTGCGATATTATTTTCCACATTAATAGTAATATCTGTAATATTATATATAGCATATAGATATGAAAATTAGATATGCAAGAGTTGTTATAACATTTATATTGATAAGTATTACTAGTATTATTATTAGTAATATTAATAATATTAAGATTAGCAGTTTATTAATATTGATTGATATAAAAATTTATTTAAACTATAATTGTTATTATTACTATCATCATATTATTATTATTATTTTTTTAAATTGTATTAATATTATTATCTTATAAATGATATTATGAATATTATCATTAATTATTAACATTTTTAATTATTAGCATTATTTGTAGTATTAATTTTATAAATATTATTATTATCATAAATTAATTATTCTTATTACATTTATATTATTATTATTAGTATGTTTATTATTATTAATAATAATATCAATATTATTATCAATATAATTATTTAATAATTAAAACTAATATCTTATATATTGAAATAGATCTTTTTTCGCGTAATCTAGTATCCAGCTATTTTTTTTTTTTTGTTTTTTTTTTTTTAGCTTATCTGCTATTAGCCTTGTGAGAACCTGTCGACCTCCTTCACTAAAATGCAATCTTGATCGATTTTTGATACAACATCAATCAATCTTTTACATTATATAATATCTGGTATTACTCAGAGATTAAAACAGAAGGAAAAAAAAGAAACAGATAAAGAAAAGAACCCGTCTTCCTGTTCTTAAAACCAAAACACAAAAACTCCAATTCGAAATCAATTTCAAAATGTAAAAATGCCATTGTGTTAGGAATCTTTCATGTAATGTTTCTGCAAAGTTTCAAGCTCCAAATCCATTTATCAAGCTTTAATTTGTGAGTCAAAGCTTTTGGTTTTTAAAAGCCAAATTTCGTTCTTTAATCAAATTCGTGTTATACGTTTCGATTCAAGTTAAATTTATGATTTCATTAGTTTCTATAAACACTTTACAAACTAAATCGTGTTATAACCTTTCTCAGAATCATAATAAATTGCACAATCAATTTTTTTTCTTCTTTTTCCCAAACAGCGACGAAAGGCAGCTGTGGGTTCTTGTTTTTTTTATTTTTTCTGTTAATTGATATTACAATTGTACAACGTTTATGTTTTCTCTGAACGTCCTGGAACTAATTAAATAATTAGTGGGGAGCTTGGTTTGATCTTTAGTTGTTTGAGAGGTTGAAGAAGATGAACACATGTATTACGGGTTTAATATAAAACGAATCTGTGAAATATCGGATAAATGGGCAATAGTCCAATGGTTAAGTGTGTTAGCGGGAAGCGCGAGGTCTTCGGTTCGAGTCCCGTAGTTGCCTTTTCTTTTTGGTAGAAGTTTTAAAGAGGTATATACATTTTATTTCCATTTTAATTTTTATTATTATTATTATTATTATTGTTATTATTATTATTATAATTGTTATTAGTTGTTAATGTGATATGTATGATTATAATCCTTATTGTTATTAGTGTTATTATTGTTATTATTATTATTATCATAAAAATAATTATTATTAACATTGTCCTTACTAATATTATTATTATCTTTGTATTTGTATTGTGCTTAAGTATTAGTATTATTATTAAGATTGTAACTATGATTATTATTATTATTATTTTAATAAATATAATAAAGTTTAGGATTTGATCATTAAAAGTTAAGACTTGTATCATTTTAAAATTTATAGTATTATGATTATTATTACCAGTATTATCATTAGTATTAGTAATGTAAACATTGTTATTATCAATTATCAGTATCACGACTATTAGTATTATTATTATTGTCATAATATGTATTAAGTATTATATAGATATTAAAATCAGTGTCATAAATATCATTAACAGTAAAATTCATATTTTACAATTATAGTTATTATATTCATTATCATTATCATAATCATTAGAATAATTATTAACATTATTATCTTATTTAATAATAATAAGAATTATCATTATTATCATCCTTGCCATTTCTAACATTACTAAGAATACTACATTATATTTAACAAACAAACTATATAAAAATATATTCAATACAGATAACATAATGAAATTTATTTTTTCTATACAAAAAGGAATATATGAAACATATATATATATATATATATATATATATATATATATATATATATAATATTAATATAAAATGATATAACTAATAGAATTATATATATATATTTTTATTTAATTACAAATATGTATATTAATAAATACATCAATGATATAGGTTCGTGAATCTGAGGCCAACCCTGCATTGTTTAGTTGTGTAATGTCGTTATATGTATTTTTACTACAAAATACATTAGGTGAGTTTCATTTGCTCCCTTTTTACTCATTACACTTTTGGGCTGAGAATACATGCAAATGCTTTATTAACTGTTTTGCAATATTTATATGCGTGAGTTTCATTTACTCCCTTTTTACTCATTACATTTTTGGGCTGAGAATACATGCAAATGTTTTATAAACTGTTTTACAATAATTATATGTGTGAGTTTCATTTGCTCCCTTTTTAAATGCTTTTGCAATATATAGTTTTGGGACTGAGAATACATGCGCTGCTTTTATAAATGCTTTACGAAATAGACACAAGTGATCGAAACTACATTCTATGGTTGGATTATTAAACCGAATATGCCCCTTTTTAGTCTGGTAATCTAAGAATTAGGGAACAGACACCCTAATTGACGCGAACTCTAAAGATAGATCTATCGGGCCTAACAAGCCCCATCTAAAGTACCGGATGCTTTAGTACTTCGAAATTTATATCATGTCTGAAGGAGGATCCCAGAATGATGGGGATATTCTTATATGCATATTGTGAATGTCGGTTACCAGGTGTTCAATCCATATGAATGATATTTTTGTCTCTATGCATGGTAAGTATGTTTATGAGAAATGGAAATATGAAATCTTGTGGTCTATTAAAATTATGAAATGATTATTTATGTTAAACTAATGAACTCACCAACCTTTTGGTTGACACTTGAAAGTATGTTTATTCTCAAGTATGCAAGAAATCTTTCGCTGTGCATTTGCTCATCTTAGAGATATTACTTGGAGTCATTCATGACATATTTCAAAAGACGTTGCATTCGGGTCGTTGAGTTCATCAAGATTATTATTAAGTCAATTATAGTAAGATATATTACGAAATGGTATGCATGTTGTCAACTTTCGATGTAACGAAAGATTTTCTTTTCAAAAACGAATGCAATGTTTGTAAAATGTATCATATAGAGGTCAAGAACCTCGCGATGTAATCAACTGTTGTGAATCGTTTATAATCGATATGGACTTCGTCCGGATGGATTAGGACGGGTCCTTTCAGTTGGTATCAGAGCGGTGGTCTTAGCAAACCAGGTCTTGCATTAGTGTGTCTAACTGATAGTCGTTAGGATGCATTAGTGAGTCTGGACTTCGACCATGTCTGCATGTCAATAGTTTTGCTTATCATATTGTGTCAAAAATTACCTGCTTATCATTCTTAGAGAATCACTTGCTTATCATTCTTTGTCTAGACACGTTTTACTGCATTGACTGCATGAATGGTGTATAGACAAAATTCATATCTAAGCGTATCTGCTACTTCAATTCTTAGCGTATCTGTTACTGTAGACTTTTCCTGACAGCTTCCGTAGATTTCTCCGTAACTTATGGGATTTTAGTATTATATATGCATATGTAAATTATGTATTGCAAGGTACTAATCTACATCCTATAATCTATTTCTTATCGAAAATCCTTCATCTGATCGTACGAGATGAATCCTGCAACCAGTTCGAGTCCCTCAGATTCCGATAGCTATTCCGATAGTTATTCCGACAGCTATTCTGACATAGATGTTCACCTAAGCTCCGAAAACAGCGTTATCGGCATGAATCAACCAATCAGCCATTATCAATTCATTTGATGGATTCGTAGTCGACTTAATTAATGGAACAGCGCAGAAGGCAATCCCTCCACCAATCGAATTCACCTCTTGACAATGAACCTGAAGCGTTTACCGGCGAACCTATTCGAAACACCATTTTCAGTCTCATTTACAGGGTAACTCGACAAGATTATATTCTATCCACAATTCTAAACCTCATTCATCTGTTTGTTCTGACCGACAATCATCCTGGAGTAATAAGTCAACGAACTTCGCGCTCGAATAATCAATTCGGAGAATATGGTGCAAAATGTACCAGCTTCAGCAACATCACTGGCATCAACATAACCATCAGTAACAACACCAGTACCATCAACAATTCATGCCTCGACGACTCATTTTGTACCTCGAATATAATTATTGTTCTACGAATCGTTCTACATCATTTATCTTCGTTCGACATGGTGATTATGTAATCTCTAATATGTTAGAGATTATATATTCTTGTTCTAACGATAAATCAAATGAGTTTAATATCATATTGACTCATTAAATCCATGATTACATTTGAAGAAAATATATATGTATATATGTTTTCAAAAAGATTGTAATTAAAAATTCTTTTGTACAAACTGTTAATGGTGAAAATATTTTAACGGGTAGGTAATACCCGAGGAATATTTAAATTTCACATTAATAAGTTACACTGTATATTCTTCGAATCTAATTCAACAGTTATTCACTATCCTATTTACAACCACCGAGATACGTATCCGTTCACCAAAGAATAACTATTTTCATTCATATTTGGATTTTGACCTATCAGAATCCAACAAGTGGCATAATGAAGAAATAATGGACACAATAAAAATTGATTAGAAACAGACTAATTAACAATATTAAATTTTATTAAGAAACCACGCTAACAAAATCCTAGCTAACTGTTAATTCCGTATTACATTTTATTTATCGCAATTTAATTATCGCAATTTATTTTATCGCAATTTATATTCTTGCAATTTTATTTATTGTCATTTAATTTCTGTTATTTACTTTACGCACTTTATTTATCGTCATTTAATTTCTGTTATTTATTTTACGCACTTTAAATATCGGGACACGTATACAAAGTTTTGACATATCATATCGACACATCTATATATATTATTTGGAATCACCATAGACACTCTATATGCAGTAATGATCGAGTTCTCTATACAGGGTTGAGGTTGATTCTATAATAATATATATACTTTGAGTTGTGATCGAGTCTGAGACGTATACGGGTCACGACACATATTAATTAATTCGAATATTATATATTAAACTATATATGAATTATTGGACTGTCAACTGTGGACTATCGACTGTGGACTAATAACATTGGACAATTAAAATGAATTAAAATATTGATTATAACATATGAAACTAAACAATTCTTCAAGTTTCCACTTGATTACATCTTAAACCTTGTTGTATGTCAACGATTACAATATGCGTTCAAATCTTTCATGATTCTTGAAAACACCTCAATCGAGAGGATAAACCAATCGCACATCATCTACGGGAAGGAAAGATTGATGCATATAGTTATGCACCTGAAAACACTCGAAACCTGAGTAAATGTTAAACACGTATCTGTGTTAAATTTATTTGGCATTGTTATTACCAAAAATAACTTTGCAATTCCTTTTCAAAATTAGTCAATTTTGTCACAGCTCCATCAAGTCAACTTCGACTTTTCGTTCGAAACAACCTTATTATAATCTTGATATATACGCGTGCTCTTTTATTGTTACCAGGGAACCTTTCATATTCCATCATATTACGATCAGCGTTTAATCATCTAAAAACACAATTTTCCTGAAACCACCTTGGATTAATAAACGATGATTCAGATATCATAGCATTAAATGTAGAGGAAACAGAAAAATGGTAGATGGTCTAAACGACCAAAAGTTTGATGATAAAGAAAGGAGTGTTGGGAACGCTCGATAGAAAATTGGGTATTGAAAAACAGATTGAGCTATCTATGAAGAAGACCAAGGACAAATAGAAGGACCATACCATATATTCAAAGAATCTAGGTAATTCTGGATCCAATAAAACCTTCAATGAATACCTTGCTCCGTACTCATGTTAAAATCTTGCAGAAAGTCTTTCCCCATCAACCATCGAACATAGAAATTTCAAAATATCATCATCAATATCTTCGATATTTCTGAGGATATTTTCATAAATATTCTCGTCCAAAATTATATACCTCCTCGTGCTTCCTGTCTATCATTATATTGAAAACATTCAATAGAAATTTAGTACTGAAAAGCGGATTATGTGAAACTACGAAGGAAGCCGTGGACAAATCACAAAGAATAAGTTTGACTTCAAAGAATCCAAATGATTCTATTTCTGATGAAGTCTTTAGCAAATACCTTGCTTCCGAATCTAAACCCTTACGGATAAATCTTCTTCATCATCCATCGATATTAGCAATTCCAAGATATCATCGTATCTTTCGTTATAAATATCCTCCATATTTCGGAAGATATTTTCATAACTATTCTTATCTGAAATCATTAATCTCTTCCTGATATCAGTGTTACATCATATAGAAACTGTTAGTTTCTATATTCTGTAAACTTTTGAGCTTAAAATATGAATGTTATTGTAGTAATGTTGGGAACTGATGCATGAATTAGTATAATATAATGACACTTGATCAACGTGATTATATTATAGTAAGTCATGCTGAGTTTCTAAATGGAACGTGATGATTCACAGATCATAACGTCATCATGTGCCATGTTACATAACTCTTTCATCCTACTTAACTCCGGAACAAATCAAGAAAATGTATTCTTGATGGTTCTATCTTCCGTGATGTTGATAAATTTGAAAATCAAATCGTGCTATCACGTTCCTTCCTGCTTCGAACATTATAATCATTCGAGACTCTATATCTACAAATTCTGGACCATTAATTGACTTGAAGTCGGGAAGAGAAAATAAAAGCATAGAGCTTTGAAATATAAGGGAGAATATAAAGCCGATAACAACACATAATCCCAAGGGAGAATTAAAAACATTATAATCCCAAGGGCGAAGTAGAAGAAAACAGATTCCTCTGGTGGAAGTTGGAAAAGGAGAATGATTGTTGCGATAATAAGGATGAGGACAAGGATCAGAACTGGATTAAGCATTTTCAGAATCTTTTGGATGTATGAAACCAGAAGGAAAGCATAGGAAGGGTGAGAATAATAGAACGGAAGAGTTTAATTTATAATAGAAATATCAGACAGAGTAATCAAAGCAGATCACCGCATTT
The DNA here is from genome assembly GCF_046630445.1 of Rutidosis leptorrhynchoides. Lineage (NCBI taxonomy): Eukaryota > Viridiplantae > Streptophyta > Magnoliopsida > Asterales > Asteraceae > Rutidosis > Rutidosis leptorrhynchoides. The sequence continues at coordinate 224,905,438 of NC_092337.1, read as the reverse complement.
AATTCGAGAGATCTTAATTTCATTATTCGCCGAAGAATCAAATCTTTTTGATTTCGAAGATTTTCTATAAATCCCATGAATTCCGAAATTCAACCCTGTCTCCGTCAAAAGTTAAGACGAATCATTATTTTTCCTATTTCAATCTTTTGTGATAGCTTCATTCGTATTTTTCGAATAATCGAATTATTTTATACATATTACTTAATGATGATAAAAACTCAATTTATCAGCTCATATTCGTCATGAAAACATTTTTATTGTTAACCATGACCACCTCACTCAAATTTCGGGACGAAATTTCTTTAACGGGTAGGTACTATGATGACCCGAGAATTTCCGACCAAATTTAAACTTTAATCTTTATATGATTTCGATACGATAAACAAAGTCTGTAATGTTGAGACTCAAAAACTTTGAGAACTATGTTCATGTGTTCATTTAACCTTGACCATTCCCGACGATTCACAAACAAGTTGTTACAAATAAATATATATAAAAATATAAACAAAAGTATATATAATGGTTTGAAATAATAAAATACAATTTAACCAATAGAAATTAAAAATGTGAACTAACGAACATGATAATTAAGTTGCTATGAATATATATTTATGAAGCCTATATATAAGTAATGGTATATAAATATTCAATAATTGATAAAAGATATTATGTAATATACATATTACATACTTATTAAATATTACACAGCATATAAGATATAATATCAAACCTACTTGCAAATAAAAATATAGTTGCGATATTATTTTCCACATTAATAGTAATATCTATAATATTATATATAGCATATAAATATGAAAATTAGATATGCAAGAGTTGTTATAACATTTATATTGATATGTATTACTAGTATTATTATTAGTAATATTAATAATATTAAGATTAGCAGTTTATTAATATTGATTGATATAAAAATTTATTTAAACTATAATTGTTATTATTACTATCATCATATTATTATTATTATTATTTTAAATTGTATTAATATTATTATCTTATAAATGATATTATGAATATTATCATTAATTATTAACATTTTTAATTATTAGCATTATTTGTAGTATTAATTTTATAAATATTATTATTATCAGAAATTAATTATTCTTATTACATTTATATTATTATTATTAGTATGTTTATTATTATTAATAATAATATCAATATTATTATCAATATAATTATTTAATTATTAAAACTAATATCTTATATATAGAAATAGATCTTTTTTCGCGTAATCTAGTATCCAGCTGTTTTTTTTTTTGTTTTTTTATATTTTTAGCTTATCTGCTATTAGCCTTGTGAGAACCTGTCGACCTCCTTCACTAAAATACAATCTTGATCGATTTTTGATACAGCATCAATCAATCTTTTACATTATATAATATCTGGTATTACTCAGAGATTAAAACAGAAGAAAAAAAAAAGAAACAGATAAAGAAAAGAACCCGTCTTCCTGTTCTTAAAACCAAAACACAAAAACTCCAATTCGAAATCAATTTCAAAATGTAAAAATGCCATTGTGTTAGGAATCTTTCATGTAATGTTTCTGCAAAGTTTCAAGCTCCAAATCCATTTATCAAGCTTTAATTTGTGAGTCAAAGCTTTTGGTTTTTAAAAGTCAAATTTTGTTCTTTAATCAAATTCGTGTTATACGTTTCGATTCAAGTTAAATTTATGATTTCATTAGTTTCTATAAACACTTTACAAACTAAATCATGTTATAACCTTTCTCAGAATCATAATAAATTGCACAATCAATTTTTTTTCTTCTTTTTCCCAAACAGCGACGAAAGGCAGCTGTGGGTTCTTGTTTTTTTTTATTTTTTTTTCTGTTAATTGATATTACAATTGTACAACGTTTATGATTTCTCTGAACGTCCTGGAACTAATTAAATAATTAGTGGGGAGCTTGGTTTGATCTTTAGTTGTTTGAAAGGTTGAAGAAGATGAACACATGTATTACGGGTTTAATATAAAACGAATCTGTGAAATATCGGATAAATGGGCAATAGTCCAATGGTTAAGTGTGGTAGCGGGAGGCGCGAGGTCTTGGGTTCGAGTCCCGTAGTTGCCTTTTCTTTTTGGTGGAAGTTTTAAAGAGGTATATACATTTTATTTCCATTTTAATTTTTATTATTATTATTATTATTATTATTATTATTGTTATTATTATTATTATAATTGTTATTAGTTGTTAATGTGATATGTATGATTATAAGCCTTATTGTTATTAGTGTTATTATTGTTATTATTATTATTATCATAAAAATAATTATTATTAACATTGTCCTTACTAATATTATTATTATCTTTGTATTTGTATTGTGCTTAAGTATTAGTATTATTATTAAGATTGTAACTATGATTATTATTATTATTATTTTAATAAATATAATAAAGTTTATGATTTGATCATTAAAAGTTAAGACTTGTATCATTTTAAAATTTATAGTATTATGATTATTATTACCAGTATTATCATTAGTATTAGTAATGTAAACATTGTTATTATCAATTATCAGTATCACGACTATTAGTATTATTATTATTGTCATAATATGTATTAAGTATTATATAGATATTAAAATTAGTGTCATAAATATCATTAAGAGTAAAATTCATATTTTACAATTATAGTTATTATATTCATTATCATTATCATAATCATTAGAATAATTATTAACATTATTATCTTATTTAATAATAATAAGAATTATCATTATTATCATCCTTACCATTTCTAACATTACTAAGAATACTACATTATATTTAACAAACAAACTATATAAAAATATATTCAATACAGATAACATAATGAAATTTATTTTTTCTATACAAAAAGGAATATATGAAACATATATATATATATATATATATATATATATATATATATATATATATATATATATATATATATATATATATATATATAATATTAATATAAAATGATATAACTAATAGAATTATATATATATTTTTATTTAATTACAAATATATATATTAATAAATACCTCAATGATATAGGTTCGTGAATCTGAGGCCAACCCTGCATTGTTCAGTTGTGTAATGTCGTTATATGTATTTTTACTACAAAATACATTAGGTGAGTTTCATTTGCTCCCTTTTTACTCATTACACTTTTGGGCTGAGAATACATACAAATGCTTTATTAACTGTTTTGCAATATTTATATGCGTGAGTTTCATTTACTCCCTTTTTACTCATTACATTTTTGGGCTGAGAATACATGCAAATGTTTTATTAAGTGTTTTACAATAATTATATGCGTGAGTTTCATTTGCTCCCTTTTTAAATGCTTTTGCAATATATATTTTTGGGACTGAGAATACATGCGCTGCTTTTATAAATGCTTTACGAAATAGACACAAGTGATCGAAACTACATTTTATGGTTGGATTATTAAACCGAATATGCCCCTTTTTAGTCTGGTAATCTAAGAATTAGGGAACAGACACCCTAATTGACGTGAACTCTAAAGATAAATCTATCGGGCCTAACAAGCCCCATCCAAAGTACCGGATGCTTTAGTACTTCGAAATTTATATCATGTCCGAAGGAGGATCCCGGAATGATGGGGATATTCTTATATGCATATTGTGAATGTCGGTTACCAGGTGTTCAATCCATATGAATGATATTTTTGTCTCTATGCATGTGACGTATGTTTATGAGAAATGGAAATATGAAATCTTGTGGTCTATTAAAATTATGAAATAATTATTTATGTTAAACTAATGAACTCACCAACCTTTTGGTTGACACTTGAAAGTATGTTTATTCTCAGGTATGCAAGAAATCTTCCGCTGTGCATTTGCTCATCTTAGAGATATTACTTGGAGTCATTCATAACATATTTCAAAAGACGTTGCATTCGGGTCATTGAGTTCATCAAGATTATTATTAAGTCAATTATAGTAAGATATATTACGAAATGGTATGCATGTTGTCAACTTTCGATGTAACGAAAGATTTTCTTTTCAAAAACGAATGCAATGTTTGTAAAATGTATCATATAGAGGTCAAGAACCTCGCGATGTAATCAACTGTTGTGAATTGTTTATAATCGATATGGACTTCGTCCGAATGGATTAGGACGGGTCCTTTCATTCCGCTGTCGCATACTTAAATAAGGACAAGATTTGGAGTCCGTGCTTGTATGATATTGTGTAAAAACTGCATTCAAGAAAGTTATTTCGTTGTAACATATTTGTATTGTAAACCATTATGTAATAGTCGTGTGAAAACAGGATATTTTAGATTATCATTATTTGATAACCTACGTAAAGCTTTTTAAACCTTTATTGATGAAATAAAGGTTATGTTTTGTTTTAAAATGAATGCAGTCTTTGAAAAATGTCTCATATAGAGGTCAAAACCTCGCTACGAAATCAATTAATATGGAACGTTTTTAATCAATAAGAACGGGACATTTCAAAGAATTGCTAGACCGTGAATTTATTCGACCAAGTTCTTCGCCTTGGGGCGCTCCCATTTTGTTCGAAAAGAAGAAGGACGGATCTTTCCATATGTGTATCGATTATCACGAATTAAACAGGTTGACAATCAAGAACCGGTATCCCCTTCCCATGATTGATGATCTATTCGATCAACTGCAAGGATCAAGCGTTTACTCCAAGATTGATTTGCGATCAGGTTATCACCAGTTGAGGGTGAAGGAGGGCGATGTCCCTAAGACCGTGTTCCGAACATGTTATAGTCATTATGAATTTCTTATAATGCCATTCGGTTTAACTAATGCACCGGCTGTGTTCATTGATCTTATGAACTGTGTGTGCAAGCCGTATCTAGACAAATTCGTTATCGTATTCATAGATGATATCTTAATCTATTCAAAAAGCGAAGAAGAACACGAACAACACCTTCAACTCGTGGTTGAACTCTTGAGACAAGAACAACTCTATGCCAAATTCTCCAATTGTGAATTTTGGTTAAAGGAAGTTCAATTTCTTTTTCATGTTGTAAGCGATCAAGGTATTAAAGTCAATCCCGCGAAAATCGAAGCTATTAGTAATTGGGAAACCCCTACTACTCCTACTCAAATTCGTCAATTTTTAGGCCTCGCCGGTTATTATCGTAGATTCATTGAAGGATTCTCTTTGGTTGCACATCCTTTAACCGCGTTAACCCACAAAGGAAAGAAATTCGTTTGGGCGGCCGAACAAGAGTCGGCGTTTCAAACCTTAAAGAAAAAGTTAACCACCGCTCCTATCTTATCCCTTCCCGAAGGCAATGATGATTTTATTGTATATTGCAATGCCTCAAAACATGGTTTTGGATGTGTATTGATGCAACGAAAGAAAGTTATTGCTTATGCCTCTCGACAATTGAAAATTCACGAACGAAACTACATGATACACGATCTCAAATTGTGGAGACACTATCTTTACGGAACCAAAAGTACCATCTTCACCGACTACAAAAGCCTCCAACACATTTTCGATCAAAAACAACTAAATATGAGACAATGACGGTGGATCGAAACATTGAACGATTACGATTGTGAACTTCGTTACCATCCCGGGAAGGCAAATGTAGTAGTCGATGCCTTGAGCTGAAAGGAAAGAATGGTACCTCTTCGTGTCCGAGCCTTAAACATCACCATCCACACAAACCTCAATAGCCAAATCCATGTAGCCCAAGATGAGGCTCTCAAAGATAAAAATATTTTTCACGAACGCTTGAACATTCTCGTCTCTCGATTCGAGGTTAAAGAGACCGGGCTCCAATATTTCGCCGAAATAATTTGGGTGCCTAGTTATGGGGATTTACAAAGCCCATAAGTCAAGGTATTCGATTCATCCAGGGGCCGGTAAGAAGTACCACGATCTCAAAGAACAATATTGGTGGCCGAACCTTAAAAAGGACATTGCTACTTATGTTGGAAAGTGTTTAACATGTTCCAAGGTCAAAGCCGAACATCAAAAGCCATCTGGGTTAATTCAACAACCCGAAATCCCGCAATGGAAGTGGGAAAGAATAACGATGGACTTTATCACGAAACTACCAAAGATGGTAGGTGGTTATGATACCATCTGGATTATTATTGACCGTCTTACAAAATCCGCTCACTTCCTAGCCATGAAAGAAATTGATAAAATGGACAAACTTGCACAACTGTACATAAAGGAAATTGTATCCCATCACGATGTACCCTTATCAATTATTTCAGACCGAGATGCCCGTTTCGCTTCTAGATTTTGGCGTTCCTTACAAGAAGCCTTGGGAACACGTTTAGACATGAGTACCGCATATCACCCACAAACCGACGGACAAAGCGAACACACTATTCAAGCCTTGGAAGACATGTTACGAGCTTGTGTTATTGATTTCGTAAAAGCTTGGGAAAAGCATTTGCCTCTAGCTGAATTCTCTTACAACAATAGTTACCACTCAAGTACTAATGCTGCACCTTTCGAAGCTTTATATGGCCGTAAATGTCATTCTCCTATTTGTTGGGCCGAAGTAGATGATAAGCGCCTAAGTAGGTGATAAGCAAATCACCAGACCCGAATTCATCCATGAAAAAACCGAGAAGATCGTTCAAATCCAAGAAAGGCTCAAGACGGCCCGTAATCGTCAAAAGTTTCATGACCCATCCTAATCCATCCGGACGAAGTCCATATCGATTATAAACGATTCATAATAGTTGATTACATCGCGAGGTACTTGACCTCTATATGATGCATTTTACAAACATTGCATTCGTTTTTAAAAGACAAACTTACTTTACATCGAAAGTTGACGGCATGCATATCATTTCATAATATATCCAACTATAATTGACTAAATAATAATCTTGATGAACTCAATGACTCGAATGCAACGTCTTTTGAAATATGTCATGAATGACTCCAAGTAATATCTCTAAGATGAGCAAATGCACAGCGGAAGATTTCTTTCATACCTGAGAATAAACATGCTTTAAAGTGTCAACCCAAAAGGTTGGTGAGTTCATTAGTTTAACATAAATAATCATTCCATAATTTTAATAGACCACAAGATTTTCATTTTCAGTTCTCATAAATATACGTCCCATTCATAGAGACAAAAATATCATTCATATGGATTGAACACCTGGTAACCGACATTCACAATATGCATATAAGAATATCCCCATCATTCCGGGATCCTCCTTCGGACATGATATAAATTTCGAAGTACTAAAGCATCTGGTACTTTGGATGGGGCTTGTTGGGCCCGATAGATCTATCTTTAGAGTTCGCGTCAATTAGGGTGTCTGTTCCCTAATTCTTAGATTACCAGACTTAATAAAAAGGGGCATATTCGATTTCGATCATTCACCCATATAATGTAGTTTCAATTACTTGTGTCTATTTCGTAAAACATTTATAAAAATTGCGCATGTATTCTCAGCCCAAAAATATAAAGAGTAAAAATGCAAATGAAACTCACGATACTGTATTTTTGTAGTAAAAATACTCATATGACGATACTGAACAATGCAGGTTTGGCCTCGGATTCACGAACCTATATCATTTATATATATATTAACACATATAATTGTATTCGAACAAATTTATATATTATTATTATTAGTGATACAATTGTTATATTTTATAATTTTATAGGTTTTATTAATTAATTAAGTATATTTATTTTATACATATATATATATTTTTTTAAAATATTATTATATTTATAGTTATGTTATATGTATTAAATATATATTTTTTTATATAATTAATATTTATTTATTATAATATTATTAATAGTAATAGTATTAATAATAATGAATGATACTACTAATAATAATGTTAATATTGATAATAAAAATGATAATAATACTAAAATATATAAAATTTTAATAATGATAGTAATAGTAATAAGATAAAAAGGTTGTATTATTTTTACAAAAAAATACTAATTTTGATAAAAATTCTTAATACTAATAATACTTATTAATAATAATTGTTAATGAATATATTAATGTTAATAATAGTAATAATAGTAATAATGATAATAATAATTAAAATTATAAAAATGATAGTAATAATAATATTAATGATAATAATAATAAAATGTATTTTTTTATAATAATAATAATAATAATAATAATAATAATAAAAATTATAATAATAATAATAATAATAATAATAATAATAATAATAATAATAATAATAATAATAATAATAATAATAATAATAATAATAATAATAATAATAATAATAATAATAATAATTTTAGAATACAACCTTTGAAGAAACAAGCTTCTAAAAATAAAACGCCACTGCCCGGACTCGAACCCGCAACCTCTCGCTTAACCCCAAACCCCTAACTATTGAGCTGCAATTACTTTTCTATTATAATTAATACCCGAAATCAATTTAACCTCAATATTCCTGCTGTCTTTTCTATTAAAACCCAATAAGTAATACTTACAACTATCTTTGGTTCTTCATCCTCATTGTTCATTATCATCATCTTATAATCTAAACATCATCGATTTATCTAATCATCAACACCTAAAATCATAATCATTCCATCAATTAACATTATTTACTCTATCGTCTAAACATCATCTTGCTCGCATATCACCTATCCTCTTGTATCATCTCCGTTACTCGTCATCATCATCATCATCTTATATATATCACGTCATGTATAAATCATTTATCATCTATCGGTTAATATAATCAACTCATCATGTAACATTACCATTAAATATCTCGGCCCAAAATTTAAAAAAAAATTGGAACATGACCCAATACAATATATATCAACAGTCCAATATCATGGTCCGATCCAACATCAATTTAGTGGGTTTGTTTTAATTTTTGTTCACTTGGCTCCATCTGATTTCGCAACAAATAAAAAAAATGTCGAACGTTAATCTTCATCCTTATACGTATCATCCATCATCTAATACGGCATCACGTCTATCCTTGCATTGTCCTTGGGTTTAGATTGGTGATATAACAGAGAACATTCAAAGCAGCAACCCAACGAAAATGACAGCCCAACAGAGAACGGATGTGGGATCCCAGCCCAATTGAACTCGGCCAATTCATATTGTATCATTATAGTCCAACATAACAACAACAAAAAAAATATAAAAATAAGGGACACGGTCAACCAAATAAGAATTATGTACAGCTCGATTTCTGTGTGCTTTAATAATCAAATGGGGTTAGAATGTTTGGTACATGTGTCGGCCACAAAGAGGAAGAAAAAGAAAGTGTTTTCAAGGTGGTTGTCTATTATAGAATAGTCGAAAAACAGAAGAAAATAAAGAAAAGAAAACAGCCTACGTGTTTGTTTGAAGAGGAAAAGAAAATATAAAAGCAAAGGTGATGTACGTGAGTGATTTTTGTGGGTTTGAGCTGCTCGGACAGAATACAGCAGGCGTATGCAGTAGCAGGTGCAGTTGGAGGTGATTTTAATGATGGTGGGTTGATGAGGGTATCGGTGGTGGTGATATAGGTGGACATGGGTGTGGTTTTCACGATTATTCAAGTATTCAATGGGCAGGAGATGGTTTATGTGAGTGTTTGAAATTGAAACTAAAATAGAAGGAAGGATAAGAAAACAAGAAAAGTGGTTCTAGGTGATAATAGGTGGCGAAGATGGTTGTTGTGATGGTGAGGATCGAACAATAAAATACATCAGAATATATAAACGATTCTAGGAGCAGTGTTTGCTTGATCAATAGCAAACCCAAATGGGTCTTGGTGTTCGAACAAATTCAAATAACAGCAGTCTTCGATAGTAGAAATGTAGATTGTTCAAATAGAAAACCAAGAGGAGAGTGGCGGTTTTTAAACAGAAGTGGGTCGAATGGTCGATGTTGGGGTTGGTTGTAGGGTGTTGGGTTGTCTAAGAAGAAGAAGTTGGGAGAAGGAGAATCAAGTGGTTTGTGTGGGTTCAATGTATGCAAATAAGATGTATATAAGGAAATAAAACAGATTCATTGCATTGAATCCCAAAACATAGTAATATTAAATATTTTAATATAATTAAACAAATTAAACGTACAGTGGAAAAATAACTATATTAAATACTGAGCCATCACATAGTGGAATATCTCTGTGAATAAACAGAACATACAATAGTCTAAAGTTTGATTATATTAATTTATTCGCAAGTGTATGAAATGTATTAGCCAATATAGTCGGTAGGTTAGAATGAAAAGAAACAATCAACTAGTACAGTACAATATAATATTATAATCAAGGTTTAATTAAACGTGTGAAACATAATAATTAATTCTGCCGACAGTTTTCACGGATTGCCATATCGTGGTCCGTTGTTAATTAGTAGCGGATAAAAGTGTTCAGAAAAATCCCATATTTTTAAATTAACTATATTTATTTATTTTGGTCATTATAGTATAAAATTCGATCATTAACTATTAAATAAAAATTACATTAATTATTCACTCCCAACCCCAAGTAAAATATAAAATTGTTTAAAATTCAACGAATAGTTCCTAAATATATTTTTAATAAGTCTAAAATTTATAGAACTCATTTTTGCATCACCGTTTATTTTAAAATTACATATGTTTGAATTTAACTTGCTTAATATCAATCGGAATATTAGACGAGTATTACAGTCATTTAATATTTATTTTTAATATACTTTATTTATATATATAGATATATTTTAAATACAAATTATTATAATATCCTATTTTTATTTTATTAATTTTTAGTAACAACAACATATAATACATTAAATTATATTTTGAATTATTATTTATGCACATACGCACATATCTATTTACAATTAATTGTTCGTGAATCGTCGAAAGCAGCCGAAGTCAAATGAATGTACAAAAATAGTTCAAAATTTTGAGACTCGGTTTAATAGACTTTGCTTATCGTGTCGGAAACATATAAAGATAAAGTTTAAATTTGGTCGGAAATTCCCGGGTCGTCACAGTACCTACCCGTTAAAGAAATTTCGTCCCGAAATTTGAGCGAGGTGGTCATGGCTAACAATAAAAATGTTTTCATGACGAATATGAGTTGATAATTAGAGTTTTATCATCGCTAAGTATTTGAATAGAATAATTAAATTACTCAGAGCCTAGAAAGAAACTATCGCAAAAGATTTGAATAGAGATTCGCCTTAGCTTTTGACATAGTCAGGGTTGAATTTAGAAAATAAGTTGCGTCTTAACTTTTGACATTGTCTTGGTTGAATTCCGGGATTCAAGGGATTAAAGAAATCTTTGAAATCTGAATAAGATTTGATTCTTCGGGATTGAAGGGAATTAAGATCTTCTTAATTAAATGCGATGATCTGCCTTGATTATCCTGTCAGGTAATTTCTTTATAAATTGAACTCTTCCGTTTTATTATTCTCACCATTCCTATATCTTCTTCCTTAAACCATACATCTAAAAATTGTAACAATGCTTAATCCAGTTCTGATCCTTGTTCTTATTCTGACTATCGTAATGATCGTTCTTCTTTTCCAACTCCCACCAGAAGAATCTGTTTATTTTTACTATGGCCTAGGGATTATTGTACTTATAATCCTCCCATGTCTTTATATTGCTATACGCACTGATATCCACGGTTTGTAATTTCGGTGTTATTGTTGGGCTTTATATTTTCTCTTATATTTTAGAGCTCTTTGCCTTTTTTATTCTCTTCCCGACCTTTAGTAAAGTGAGTAATGGTCCAGAATTCGTAAGTATGGATTTTCGGATGAACTTATTGTTCTAAATGAGAAAGAACGTAATAGCTCGATTTGATTTGTCGAATTGCCAGAATCACTGAGAATAGAACTATCAAGAATATATTTTCCTGATATATTCAGAAGTTAATCAGAATGAAAGAGTTATGTAACATGATATATGATGACGTTATAATCTGTGAATCATCATGTTCCATTTAGAAACTCAGCATGACTTACTGTAATATAATCACGTTGATCAAGTGTCATTATATTATACTAACTCATGCATCAGTTCCCAACATTACTTTAATAACATTCATATTTTAAGCTCGAAAGTTTACAGAATATAGAAACTAACAGTTTCTATATGATGTAACACTGATAGTACGAAGAGATTAATGATTTCAGATAAGAATAGTTATAAAAATATCTTCAAAAATATGGAGGATATTTATAATGAAAGATACGATGATATCTTGGAATTTCTAATATCGAAGGATGGTGAAGAAAATTTGTCCGCAAGAGTTTGGAGTCAGAAGCAAGGTATTCGCTAAAGATTTCATCAGAAACAGAATCATCAGGATTCTTAATGTACAAGTTTAGTCCTTGTGTTTTGTTCAGAGACTCCTTCATAGTTCGCTCAATCTGTTTTTCAGTACCAAATTTTCTATCGAGCATTCCTAACACTACTTTCTTTATCATCAAAATTTTGGCCGTTTAGACCATCTACCATTTTTCTGTTTCCTCTGCATTTAATGCCACGATATCTGAATCATCGGTTATCAATCCGAGGTGGTTTCAGGAGAATTGTGTTTTTAGATGATTAAACGCTGATGGTAATATGGTGGAATATGAAAGGTTCCCCGGTAATAATAAAAGAGCACGCATATATATCAAGGTTATAACAAGGTTGTTTCGAACGAAAAGTCGAAGTTGTCTTGTTAGAGCTGTGACAAAATTTGCTACTTTAAAAGGGATTACCAAGTTATTTTGGGTAATAATAACACTAATGAATTAGCACAGCTACGTGTTAAACGTTTACTCAGTTTTTGAGTGTTTTCAGATGCATTACTATATGCATCAATCTTTTCTTCCGTAGATATATAGTGCGGTTGGTTCATTCTTTCGATTGAGGTGTTTTCAATAATCATGAAAGGTTTGAACGCAGATTCTAATCGTCAAGATACAATTGAGGTTTAAGATGAGATCAAGTGGCAACTTGAAGAATTGTTTAGTTTCATATGTTATAATCAGTATTTGAATTCATTTTAATTGTCCAATATTATTAGTCCTCAGTCGATAGTCTACAGTTAGCAATATATAATATTCGAATTAATTAATACGTGTCGTGACCCGTGTACATGTCTCAGACTCGATCATAACTCAAAGTATATATATTATTATAGAATCAACCTCAACCCTGTATAGAGAACTCGATCATTACTGCATATAGAGTGTCTATGGTTATTCCAAATAATATATATATATATATATATATATATATATATATATATATATATATATATATATATATATATATATATATATATATATATATGCATCGATATGATATGTCAAAACCTTGTATATGTGTCTCGATATTTAAAGTGCGTAAAATAAATACAGAAATTAAATGACGATAAATAAAATGCGTAAAGTAAATAACAGAAATTAAATGACGATAAATAAAATTGCGAGAATTAAAATTGCGATAAAATAAATTGCGATAATTAAATTGTGATAAATAAATTGCGATAATTAAAATATAATACGGAATTAACAGTTAGCTAGGAACAGTTAGCTATGATTTCGTTAGCGTGAATTCTTAACAAAATTTCTCATAATTAATTTGTTTGTTTCTAACAAATTTTATTTTGTCATTGTTTTCTTCATTATGCCACTTGTTGGATTCTGATAGGTCAAAATCCAAATATGAAATTGAATGAACATAATTATTCTGCGGTGAACGGATACGTATATCGGTGGTTGTAAGTAGGATAGTAAATGACTGTTGAATTAGACTTGAAAGAATGTACAGTGTACTTATTAATGTGAAATCTAAATATTCCTCGGGTATTATCTACCCGTTAAAATATTTTCACCATTAACAGTTTGTACGAAAGAATTTTTAATTACAATCTTTATGAAAATATATATACATATATATTTTCTTTAGATGTAATCATGGAGTTAATGAGTTAATATGATATTAATCTCATTTGATTTCTATTTTGGAACTAGAATGAATAATCTCTAAAACTTTAGTGATTACATAATCGCCATGTAGAGCGAAGATAAATGATGTAGAACAATTCGTAGAACGACGATTTTACTTGAGGTATAGAACGAGATGTTGAGGTTTGTGCTGCAGATGTTGTTGTTGATGGTACTGGTGTTACCGGTGCTGTTGCTGAAGCTGGTAGGTTTTGCACCACGTTTTCCAGATTGATTTTTCGAGCGCGAAGTTTGTTGACTTCTTCTCTTATTCCGGGATGATTGTCGGTCGGAACGAGCGGATGAATAAGGTTTAGAATCTGAGATATTATGTAATCATGACGAGATATTCAGGAAATGAGGGTGAAAAATGATTTTTCAGACTGGTTCACCGGTAAGTGCTTCAGGTTCATTGTCAAGAAGTGAATTCGATTGGTGGAAGGAATAGCCTTCTTCGTGTCTCCATTGATTAAGTCGACTACCAACCCATAAGATGAATTGGGGATGGCTGATTGATTGATTCATTCTGGTGACACTGCTTTAGGAGCTTAGGTGAACATCCATGTCGGAATTGCTATCGGAATAGCTATCGGAATCTGAGGGACTCGAACTGGTTGAGGGATTCATCTCGTACGATCAGATGAAGGATTTTCGATAAGAAATAGATTATAGGATGTAGATTAGTACCCTGCAATACATAATTTACATATGCATATATAATACTAAAATCCCATAATGTAGCGACCCGACCAAATCGTCATTGACGGCGCCGTCTACTTAGGTCCCGTTACGTGGTCATAAGTCTTTAAAACAACGTTTGACCAAAAGATATGTCGCATTCATTTCAAATGTAAAGGTTGTTCAAGTTTACAAGAATAGTTCCACCACAAGTTACGATACATAGTTTTAAGTACAAATGAAACTTATGCGACACAATTTAAAAGTATCCAAAAGACGCTCCATGTATGCATATATACTCGACATCCAATGCAAGTATCAAAATAATGAGCGGAAGCATGTATCATGTATCGTTCAAGGACCTGAGAAAAACATAGAAATCTGTCAACGAAAACGTTGGTGAAATCATAGGTTTAAGTAAGTAAGTACAAGTGAACCACAAGATTTGCATCAATGAAATAATAGTAATACATTCCAAAAGTTTGTTTCACGAGCACCCAATTATCAAAGCTTAACATTCCTTCCATTGTATACCCCATCACTTAGTGCTAGAACAAACACTGATTCTCGAAAATATATTTCATCCGTAGACGGTAGCGAACCGTCAGGGATGAGGGTTGTCAACCCATATGGCCATATAACATAAGTTCTCGCTTACACCCGGCAAGTGTAACTAATGATAATCGAATTGAGGATTTTTGTTCTAAACTCGTATGTAGAATGTTTGTTTTCCCGCTCTTGTGTTCACTTAGTTCAAAAGAATCGTTTATGTTTTCTCATCTCAAATATAAGTTCAAAAAGAGTAAAAGTGGGACTATGATCTCACCTTGAGTGCACGAGTAGTAAAGTACTTCGACAAGTAAACGTGTGCAAAGAACAATGCTAGTCTTGACCTAAACAATAGGTTTGTATCAATAACGGTAAACACGATAGGTCAAGGATGTTCAATTAGTCCTATGGCTCGTTAAGACTCGATCATAATAGCATGTGAATCAAATTGTCATGTTTCATGCAAGGTACAAGTATAAAAACATGTTAGAACGATTGCACAAATATTTGGTTAAGTTTGATTAAAAGTCAAACTTTGGTCGGTCAAAGTCAACGAAAGTCAACACGTTCGGGTCGGGTTCCGAACTATTTTTCTGAGGTTTTTAATCATATATGAACATGTTAGAACAAGTTTCATGTGAATCGGAGGTCCGTAGTATGCCAAACATTTTCCATAAAATGGACACCGGAGACAGAAGCTGGGCACGGCTTATGCCGCGCCGCGGCACCCTTCTGTCGCGCCGCGACAATAGGCGGGTGCTGGTGCCTGGTCTTTTTCACTTGTCCAACTTGATCAAAACTTCAAATAAGCATAAAACGCAAACCACAAACACTTAGGACTCGCACCTTATTTCGTTGGAAAGCTCTTTTGACATAGAATGCAACTAAACACAATTTAACAATCAAAAACCTCATTTGTAACAACCGAGTTTTCCAACCAAGTGATCATTCAATGCCCACATTAATGCTTCAAACTCACCAATGCACATTTAATGATTTGGGCATTCAATGCATACATGTGACATGCCATTTTGTAGGTAATGGAGCATACAATACAACTAACAACTTACTAACAACAATTCATGGCAATCAACGCATCAAATAATCACTTCAAGTTCTTCAAACCCTAACTCAATTCCACCAAAAATCAATAATCAAGCTCATGAAGTTTTCTAAGGCAACCTACACATCAAATTGAAGCTAGTGATGCTAGTAACACAATTAAAACATCAACTTTCAACATCTAACAACATATGATCATCCAAAATTCAAGAACAACACACCAAAATTCAAGTTCATGCTAGTTACACTAAAACAACGAGATCGAGCATATAAATCATATATTCATGTTAGACTTGAGCCATAGACACTAATTAACACTTTTATAAGTTAAAAACATCAAGAACACAAAATCTAGTGATTTTAGAAAGTTACCCAAATGAGATGAAGTTGGTGCCAAAATGAAGAGGATGAAGAGAGGATCACGAATATCTAATTTATTTGGTTGCTAGCTCCCTAATCCGGATTTAGATGATGAATGAATGAGAAAGGAAATTGGGTGTGTTCTTGCTAGAGAGAAAGAGAGAGAGATAGGGAGATGGTAATGAATGGGTGAAAGGGGTTTGACCCTTTGACCTAGTCAAGGGTTTGATCCCTTGTCAAGTTTAGTCCCTCAACTTTCGTTCGGGTGCGGGAATTACCTAAACGAGATAATTTAAAACGCGTATCAACGGGAGATGTTATAAACATATAACGGAGTTTAAATTAGTATAACGGAAAAGTAAATGGAAAAAGGCGGGATGTTACACATAAGTTACGGAGGAATCTACAGAAAATGTCAGACAAAGTTTACAATAACAGATACGCTAAGATATGAATTTATCTATACACAGTCTATGCAATAGAGGCAGTAAGACTTGTCTAGACTTTAAGGATGATAAGCAAGTAATTTTCGACACTAATGATAAGCAAAATTTTTGACATGCAGACACGGTCGAAGTCCAGAGTCACTAATGTATCATAACGACTTATCAGTTATACACACTAATGCAGACCTGGTTCGCTAAGACCACCGCTCTGATACCAACTTTCATGACCCGTCCTAATCCATCCGGACGAAGTCCATATCGATTATAAATGATTCATAATAGTTGATTACATCGCGAGGTACTTGACCTCTATATGATACATTTTACAAACATTGCATTCGTTTTTAAAAGACAAACTTACTTTACATCGAAAGTTGACGGCATGCATATCATTTCATAATATATCCAACTATAATTGACTAAATAATAATCTTGATGAACTCAATGACTCGAATACAACGTCTTTTGAAATATGTCATGAATGACTCCAAGTAATATCTCTAAGATGAGCAAATGCACAGCAGAAGATTTCTTTCATACCTGAGAATAAACATGCTTTAAAGTGTCAACCCAAAGGTTGGTGAGTTCATTAGTTTAACATAAATAATCATTTCCATCATTTTAATAGACCACAAGATTTTCATTTTCAGTTCTCATAAATATACGTCCCATTCATAGAGACAAAAATATCAATCATATGGATTGAACACCTGGTAACCGACATTCACAATATGCATATAAGAATATCCCCATCATTCCGGGATCCTCCTTCGGACATGATATAAATTTTGAAGTACTAAAGCATCCGGTACTTTGGATGGGGCTTGTTGGGCCCGATAGATCTATCTTTAGAGTTCGCGTCAATTAGGGTGTATGTTCCCTAATTCTTAGATTACCAGACTTAATAAAAAGGGGCATATTCGATTTCGATCATTCACCCATATAATGTAGTTTCAATTACTTGTGTCTATTTCGTAAAACATTTATAAATATTGCGCATGTATTCTCAGCCCAAAAATATAAAGAGTAAAAAGGCAAATGAAACTCACGATACTGTATTTTTGTAGTAAAAATACTCATACGACGATACTGAACAATGCAGGTTTGGCCTCGGATTCACGAACCTATATCATTTATATATATATTAACACATATAATTGTATTCGAACAAATTTATATATTATTATTATTAGTGATACAATTGTTATATTTTATAATTTTATAGGTTTTATTAATTAATTAAGTATATTTATTTTATACATATATATATATATTTTTTAAAATATTATTATATTTATAGTTATGTTATATGTATTAAATATATATATTTTTATATAATTAATATTTATTTATTATAATATTATTAATAGTAATAGTATTAATAACAATGAATGATACTACTAATAATAATGTTAATATTGATAATAAAAATGATAATAATACTAAAATATATAAAATTTTAATAATGATAGTAATAATAATAAGATAAAAAGGTTGTATTATTTTTACAATAAAAATACTAATTTTGATAAAAAATTCTTAATACTAATAATACTTATTAATAATACTTGTTAATGAATATATTAATGTTAATAATAGTAATAATAGTAATAATGATAATAATAATTATAATTATAAAAATGATAGTAATAATAATATTAATGATAATAATAATAAAATGTATTTTTTTATAATAATAATAATAATAATAATAATAATAAAAAAAAAAATAATAATAATAATAATAATAATAATAATAATAATAATAATAATAATAATAATAATAATAATAATAATAATAATAATAATAATAATAATAATAATAATAATAATAATAATAATAATAATAATTTTAGAATACAACCTTTGAAGAAACAAGCTTCTAAAAATAAAACGCCACTGCCCGAACTCGAACCCGCAACCTCTCGCTTAACCCCAAACCCCTAACTATTGAGCTGCAATTACTTTTCTATTATAATTAATACCCGAAATCAATTTAACCTCAATATTCCTGCCGTCTTTTCTATTAAAACCCAATTAGTAATACTTACAACTATCTTTGGTTCTTCATCCTCATTGTTCATTATCATCATCTTATAATCTAAACATCATCGATTTATCTAATCATCAACACCTAAAATCATAATCATTCCATCAATTAACATTATTTACTCTATCGTCTAAACATCATCATGCTCGCATATCACCTATCCTCTTGTATCATCTCCGTTACTCGTCATCATCATCATCTTATATATATCACGTCATGTATAAATCATTTATCATCTATCGGTTAATATAATCAACTCATCATGTAACATTACCATTCAATATCTCGGCCCAAAAGTTAAACAAAAATTGGAACATGACCCAATACAATATATATCAACAGTCCAATATCATGGTCCGATCCAACATCAATTTAGTGGGTTTGTTTTAATTTTTGTTCACTTGGCTCCATTTGACTTCGCAACAAATAAAAAAAAATGTCGAACGTTAATCTTCATCCTTATACGTATCATCCATCATCTAATATGGCATCACGTCTATCCTTCCATTGTCCTTGCGTTTAGATTGGTGATATAACAGAGAACATTCAAAGCAGCAACCCAACGAAAATGACAGCCCAACAGAGAACGGATGTGGGATCCCAGCCCAATTGAACTCGGCCCATTCATATTGTATCATTATAGTCCAACAGAACAACAACAAAAAAAATATAAAAATAAGGGACACGGTCACCCAAATAAGAATTATGTACAGCTCAATTTCTGTGTGCTTTAATAATCAAATGAGGTTAGAATGTTTGGTACATGTGTTGGCCACAAAGAAGAAGAAAAAGAAAGTGTTTTCAAGGTGGTTGTCTATTATAGAATAGTCGAAAAACAGAAGAAAATAAAGAAAAGAAAACAGCCTACGTGTTTGTTTGAAGAGGAAAAGAAAATATAAAAGCAAAGGTGATGTACGTGAGTGATTTTTGTGGGTTTGAGCTGCTCGGACAGAATACAGCAGGCGTATGCAGTAGCAGGTGCAGTTGGAGGTGATTTTAATGATGGTGGGTTGATGAGGGAATCGGTGGTGGTGATATAGGTGGACATGGGTGTGGTTTTCACGATTATTCAAGTATTCAATGGCAGGAGATGGTTTATGTGAGTGTTTGAAATCGAAACTAAAATAGAAGGAAGGATAAGAAAACAAGAAAAGTGGTTCTAGGTGATAATAGGTGGCGAAGATGGTTGTTGTGATGGTGAGGATCGAACAATAAAATACATCAGAATATATAAACGATTCTAGGAGCAGTGTTTGCTTGATCAATAGCAAACCCAAATGGGTCTTGGTGTTCGAACAAATTCAAATAACAGCAGTCTTCGATAGTAGAAACGTGGATTGTTCGAATAGAAAACCAAGAGGAGAGTGGCGGTTTTTAAACAGAAGTGGGTCGAATGGTCGATGTTGGGGTTGGTCGTAGGGTGTTGGGTTGTCTAAGAAGAAGAAGTTGGGAGAAGGAGAATCAAGTGGTTTGTGTGGGTTCAATGTATGCAAATAAGATGTATATAAGGAAATAAAACAGATTCATTGCATTGAATCCCAAAACATAGTAATATTAAATATTATAATATAATTAAACAAATTAAACGTACAGTGGAAAAATAACTATATTAAATACTGAGCCATCACATAGTGGAATATCTCTATGAATAAACAGAACATACAATAGTCTAAAGTTTGATTATATTAATTTATTCGCAAGTGTATGAAATGTATTAGCCAATATAGTCGGTAGGTTAGAATGAAAAGAAACAATCAACTAGTACAGTACAATATAATATTATAATCAAGGTTTGATTAAACGTGTGAAACATAATAATTAATTCTGCCGACAGTTTTCACGGATTGCCATATCGTGGTCCGTTGTTAATTAGTAGCGGATAAAAGTGTTCAGAAAAATCCCATATTTTTAAATTAAGTATATTTATTTATTTTGGTCATTATAGTATAAAATTCGATCATTAACTATTAAATAAAAATTACATTAATTATTCATTCCCAACCCCAAGTAAAATATAAAATTTTTTAAAATTCAACGAATAGTTCCTAAATATATTTTTAATAAGTCTAAAATTTATAGAACTCATTTTCGCATCACCGTTTATTTTAAAATTACATATGTTTGAATTTAACTTGCTTAATATCAATCGGAATATTAGACGAGTATTATAGTCATTTAATATTTATTTTCAATATACTTTATTTATATATATAGATATATTTTAAATAAAAATTATTATAATATCCTATTTTTATTTTATTAATTTTTAGTAACAACAACATATAATACATCAAATTATATTTTGAATTATTATTTATGCACATACGCACATATCTATTTACAATTAATTGTTCGTGAATCATCGAAAGCAGCCGAAGTCAAATGAATGTACAAAAATAGTTCAAAATTTTGAGACTCGGTTTAATAGACTTTGCTTATCGTGTCGGAAACATATAAAGAAAAAGTTTAAATTTGGTCGGAAATTCCCGGGTCGTCACAAAAAGAGCTACGCCAACATAGGCGTAAAGATCTCGAATTCCAAGTGGGTGACCGCATAATGTTAAAAGTCACACCTTGGAAAGGTGTAATCCATTTTGGAAAGCGTTGAAAGCTAAATCCGCGATATATTAGTCCTTTTGAAATCTTGGAGCGTGTTGGACCCGTTGCTTATCGTTTGGATTTTCCGACTCAATTAAGCTCCGTTCATCCCACTTTCCACGTATCGAACCTAAAGAAGTGTCTTGTCGAACCAGAACTTGTCATACCCCTTGATGAACTTACGATTAATGACAAACTCCACTTCGTGGAAGAACCTGTTGAGATCATGGTGTGACGACCCGAAAATTTCCGACCAAATTTAAACTTAATATTTATATGTTTCCGACACGATAAGCAAAGTCTGTAATGTTGAAATCTCAAAAACTTTGAACTGTGTTCATGTATTCATTGACCTTCGACTGCTCTCGACGATTCACGAACCACTATTTGTAAATAAATACATATATATTTAAAATATATGAATTTGAAATATAAATTAAAATATTATATGACCTAATTGTTAGAATTAATATTGTAAAATAAAATAATATATAATAACTATTATTTAAAATATAACTATATATGTAAATAATGTATAATGAATATATATATATATATATATATATATATATATATATATATATATATATATATATAGTTTTGAATATATTTTGTAACCAACAATAACGCTCAATTGTCATTCGATCGATAATAAGTAAGTTAAAATCAAACTTATATTATTTTAAAATAAACGGTGATACGAAAATGAGTTCTATAAATTTTAGGCTGATTAAAAATATATTTAGGAACTATTTATTGAATTTTAAAACTTTTTATATTTTATTTGGGGTTGGGAGTGAATAATTAATGTAATATTTATTTAATAGTTAATGATCAAATTTTATACCATAATGACTAAAATAAATAATTACTGTAAAAATTTAGGATTTTTCTGTATACTTTTATTCGACACTGATTAATAACAAAGAACGAGATCTAGTCCGTAAATGTTGACAGCTAATTTAATGCACGTTTGATTTCTTTAAATTATATTATAATATTTAATATTAATGTGTTGTTGAATTTATTGCATCTTTCCATTATATGTCATTCTAAATTTACGATCCGTGAATTGATTGAGAACATAGATTACTATTTCTGATTGATTACTGTACATCAATCTATCTATATCTTTAT
Organism: Rutidosis leptorrhynchoides; assembly: GCF_046630445.1. Lineage (NCBI taxonomy): Eukaryota > Viridiplantae > Streptophyta > Magnoliopsida > Asterales > Asteraceae > Rutidosis > Rutidosis leptorrhynchoides. Next base: position 224,882,638 of record NC_092337.1, on the reverse strand, counting down.
CTATCTAAATGATATATATACAAGATAGATTAAACCAACCTATCCTTCAATTCAACAATATTACTTGCTTCTATTTTCTTTTCTATTTAAACCCATTACCAATCCTATATATATATATATATATATATATATATATATATATATATATATATATATATATATATATATATATATATATATAGCACATAAATTTATATACACCCGATATATGCTTATCACCATTACACTTTCAACACCCTAGATCATCCATTTGCGTTGGCATGTGTTTTGTTTTTGATTCTCAAACAAACTAAGCACCCATCTAACCATCATCAAACGAAACCCATCATCATCATCATCACTCGGTTCACCGGATTGTCCATATATCGCCATCAAACAATCACTATTAAATCACCATATGTTGAAGCCATATCGAACACAAGATGAAACGGTGTTCACCTTCTTATCGAAAACCCACTTGGGTTATTGTTGCTTTTACGTCTTCAGTAACCACCCTCGTCAAACCTTAAACCATCGATCACCACCTTGCTCGATCCACCTCACTCTCGATCACCACTCGACCACCATAAACCACCATGATGAACACCACCTTCATCATTTTTTTTCCTTGGATTTGAACGATGATGAAGTCTGCTATTACTGCCGCTACTAAATTATCATGTCTTTGTGGTAAACCGAATACCATCATCAAGTCTGCTATTGATCCTGCTTGTTTATTTGACGAGCTGCTGCGTTGGTATTTTTTTTTCTTCTAACGAACCAAGCCTCACTGATTGACAACCCACCACCACATCTACTCGTCTTTGTTCCTGCTACAACTACTATAATGCATATACCTACTGCAAATCGTTTATGTTTTCTGTTTGTTCGACCCAAAGAAAACTAGAAAATGGTGCATTTGTGGTTTGGTTCGTCAAACTTACAAAACAAAAGAATAATGAAGCTATACCACATATTTTTTTGGATTTGCCAACTTCATTATAGATAATTTTACAGCACATACATGTGGGACAAGACAGCAAGAAATGGCCGACACTCACCCCACCACTAGCTCTTTGTTTGAAAAAAAAAACGCGCATTGTTATATAGAATTCCTAGTTGGGCCGTAAATCCTTTTCTTTTGGGCCATGTTCCTTGCTCAGTTGGGTCACTTATGTTACAAACTCACAAAATGGACTGTTTTCATTTGGGCTAAGATTCAAGTAATCTGTTGGGTTTCTTTTTGGGACTACTCGATTTACAAAACCCATTCACTATATAATCAAATTGTTACTGTACAAAGCCATGGTGATGATATGTTAAATCATGATGACGAGTGTAGTAACAAAATGATAATTATGATAATTAGTTTATGATGAGATTAGGTTAGTGATGATTAATGGTGACGTTACATGATGATATAGATAATAATGATTCATGATGTATGTATAGATTTTGATGATGATATATAATATGGAATAGTTTGACGATGATGATACAGGAAGACGAAACATGATGATGTAATAGTTATGATGATGTGATCAACGATGATCATGGAGGATGATTTTGATTATGATTATGATAATTATGATGATGTTGATGAAGTAGTTATGATTAGGATGATGATGATTAGGATTAGATTAAGTGGGATATCGATGATGATAAATAAGAATGATATAACATGGTTTTGACAATGGTGATACGTAAATAATGAAAATGATGAAATGAAACTGTGATATTAAGGATGATGAGCAAGATGAAGCTGTGATCGAATTCATATAGGAAGATAAATGATTTAAGATGATAATGACATGGTTAGGATTAAATTAAAGATGATGAGGTTAGACAAGTTGATTAAGCAGACATATATGTTATACAGTTATTAACGCAAGATATTATAGAAAAACGATAGTGGTTCAGTGGTTGGAAGTGTGGGTGTTAAGCGAGAGGTCATGGGTTCGAGCTCGGGCAATGGTGTTTCTTTTTAAGCTTATCTTCAAAGGTTGTATTCTAAAATAATAATAATAATAATAATAATAATTATTATTATTATTATTATTATTATTATTATTATTATTATTATTATTATTATTATTACTATTATTATTATTATTATTATTATTATTATTATTAGTATTATTATTAATTATTATTATTATTAATGTAAGCATTATTATTATTATTATTAAAAACTATCATTATTATTATTTGTATTATTTTTATAAAAATTACCATTTTTATTACTATTATTATTATTATTATTATTTTTAAAATGATTATTAGTTATTGTTATTATTATTATAAAGATATTACCACTTTTTACTTAGTATTATTATTATTATTATTATCATTACTAGTATTATCATCAAAATTATTATCATTAACAAAAGTATTTTTTTATATAAGTATTATCATTCTTATTATCATTATTAACTTTAATTTTAGTATTATTATAAATATTATTTTAACAAAAGATAATTATATAAAGATATAAATATTACATACATTATAAGTATATCTAAAATTACTATTTTCATATATAAAAATAAAATATATAGATATATATAACATTTGAAATAATAAATACATTACCATTTTAAATAAGTAATATATTATATAATTAACATATATAAACTGGTTTGATTACAATTACATGTTAATTATAGGTGTTAATATATATATAAATGATATAGGGTCGTGAATCCGAGGCCAACCCTGCATTGTTCAGTTATTCAATATTGTTATATGCATTTTTACTACAAAATACAATAGGTGAGTTTCATTTGCTCTCTTTTTAAATGCTTTTGCAATATATATTTTTGGGACTGAGAATACATGCACTTTTATAATTGTTTTACAAAATAGACACAAGTAATCGAAACTATATTATATGGTTGAATGATCGAAGCCGAATATGCCCCTTTTAGCTTGGTAGCCTAAGAATTAGGGAACAGACCCACTAATTGACACGAATCCTAAAGATAGATCTATCGGGCCCAACAAGCCCCATTTTGGAATTTGGAATGCTTTAGTACTTCAAAATTATCATGTCCGATGGGTGTCCCGGAATGATGGGGATATTCTATATGCATCTTGTTAATGTCGGTTACCAGGTGTTCAATCCATATGAATGATTTTTAAATACTTGCGAGTGTGTGATTATTGAATAAAGGAAATCTTGTGGTCTATTAAAATTATGAAAATGCTTGATTACGATAAACTAATGAACTCACCTACCTTTTGGTTGACACTTGAAAGCATGTTTATTCTCAGGTATGAAAGAAATCTCCCGCTGTGCATTTGCTCATTTTAGAGATATTACTTGGAGTCATTCATAACATATTTCAAAAGACGTTGCATTCGAGTCGTTGAGTTCATCAAGATTAATATTAAGTCAATTATAGTTGGATATATTATGAAATGGTATGCATGCCTGTCAACTTTCGATGTAATGAAAGTTTGTCTTTTAAAAATGAATGCAATGTTTGTAAAATGTATCATATAGAGGTCAAGTACCTCGCGATGTAACCAAATGTAATGTATTTGTCCATATGGAGTAGGACGGGTCATGAAAGTTGGTATCAGAGCGGTGGTCTTGGCGAACCAGGTCTTGCATTAGTGTGTCTAACTGATAGTTATTTAGATGCATTAATGAGTCTGGACTTCGGCCGGGTCTGCATGTCAAAATTTTTGCTTATCATTTAGTGTCGAAAATTACCTACTTATCATCCTTAGGAAATTATCTGTTTATCATTCCTAGTCTAGACACATCTTACTGCATTGATTGCATGAATAGTGTATAGACAAATCCATATCTTAGCGTATCTGTTACTGTAGACTTTATCTGACACGTTTCCTTAATTTCCTCCATAATCTACGGGATCTTCTGTACTATATTAGATATTCTATATAAGTAGAATATTATTCGATAACCGAAAATCATTTCATATCGAAAATCCTCTAACTGATCATAAGAGATGGATCCTACACCTAGCTTGGATTCCATTAGTTCCGAAAGCAATTTTGAGATGCGTATTGAAGTAGACTCCGAAGTCAATGAACCCAAAGTGTCTCCACCGTTTAGCTATTTTTCATTCTGGAGGAGATGGGGGTGGGTCCGAGACTTACTCACATGATGGAGAAATGAAGAAGGCGAGCCCTACCGCGAACCAAACTTACCTCCTAACATCGGAGAAAATGATGTACTCACCGGTGAACCTATGTGCAACACTGTATTTACCCTTCTTGCTAAAGTTTTCCACCTCGAAGGTCGCATTACTGCAATCTCGGAAAATATTCAACCTCTACTTCCGAATACCAATCGAAGGGGAATATTAGAAGAAGTTAGGGAACTTCGAATTAATAATCAAGATCTATCGAATCAGATGAGTGGATGGATAGAAATGATAGAGAGTAGGATAGATCCCTGACAAGAATGATGCGTGATCTACAAGCTATACTTACTATACCAACATCATCACCAACAACACTTGTAGCACCGACAGCAACAGTACCACCATCAGCAGCACCAGCATCATAACTAGTACCAACAACAACAACATCATCACACGTCTCAACCTTGCAATCTATACCTCAAGCATAATCATCGTTCTACGAATTGTTATACATGAATTATCTTCGTCCTTCATGGCGATTATGTAATCTCTAATGTTTTAGAGATTATGTACTCTAGTTCTAGCCATAAATCTGATGAGTTTAATATCACATTGACTCATTAAATCCATGATTTCGTCTGAAGAAAATATATATGTATATATGTTTTCATAAAGATTGTAATTAAAAGTTTTATTGTACAAACTGTTAATGGTGAAAATATTTTAACGGGTAGGTAATACCCTAGGAATATTTAGATTCCACATTAATAAGTTACACTGTACATTCTTCGAATCTGATTCAACGATCATTTACTATCCTATTTACATCCACAGACATACGTATTCGTTCATCATAGAATAACCATTTTCATTCAAATTTCATATTTGGATTTTGACCTATCAGAATTCAACAAGTGGGATAATGAAGAAAACATATGACAAAATTAAATTTGTTAGAAACAGACAAATTAACTATGAGAAATTTTGTTAAGAATCCACTCTAACTGTTCCTAGCTAACTGATTACATTTTATTTATTGCAATTTAATTATCGCAGTTTATATTCTCGCAATTTTATTTATCGTCATTTAATTTCTGTTATTTATTTTTACGCACTTTAAATATCAGGACACGTATACAAGGTTTTGACATATCATATCGACGCATCTATATATATTATTTGGAATAACCATAGACACTCTATATGCAGTAATGCTGGAGTTAGCTATACAGGGTTGAGGTTGATTCTACAATAATATATATACTTTGAGTTATGATCGAGTCTGAGACATGTACACGGGTCACGATATGTATTAATTAATTCAAATATTATATATTAAACTATATATGAATTATCGGACTGTTAACTGTGGACTATCGACTGTGGACTACCAACAATGGACAATTAAAATAAATTAAAATATTGATTTTAACATATAAAACTAAACAATTCTTCAAGTTTGTCACTTGATTTCATCTTAAACCTCATTTGTATCTTGACGATTACAAACTGCGATTCAAACTTTTCATAATTCTTGAAAACACTTCAATCGGTAGGATGAACCAACCGCACTTTATCTACGGAAGAAGAGATTGATGCATATAGTTATGCACCTGAAAACACTCGAAACCTGAGTAAACGTTTAACACGTGTCTGTGCTAGCTCCTTTGGCATTGTTATTACCGAAAATAACATTGCAACTCTTTTTCAAATTAGCCAATTTTGTCACCGCTTCAGCAGATCAACTTCGACTTCCATTCAAATTAGCCTTATTATAACCTCGATATATAAGTTTGCCTGTCGTCATCGTTACCGGGGAACCGTTTATATTCCACCACATTAGCAGTAAACTTACCAGCAACTTCAATGAATTTGGACTTTCTGAAAAATCATTATATTCATTGAAACCCCATCGTGTATTCATCTATACCCTGTAACAATAATTGCCATACCAATTACCGAGAATCAGCAATCAGTATTTTGAATCTCGTAGCATTTCTACATCAATAGTTATATGTATACATATAACAATTATCTCCTAGAATTACGATCTTCAATTCTGAAATTTGGAAAAGCACCCAGCCTACGAATCAATACATTGAACTTTGAAAAAGCTGAATGAAGCAGCAGAAACTGTAGGTAACCGTAAACGACCTTAATCGTCGGAAGTTTGATGATAAAGAATAGTATGTTGGAAAAGCTCAGAAAAGTTAGAACTGGAAAACGAATTGAGCTAACCACGAAGGAGACCAAGGACAAATACAAGGACCATACCCTATGTTCAAAGAATCCAGGTAATTCTGAATCCGTTGAAATCTTTAGAGAATATCTTGCTCCGAAGTCATGTTAAAATCTTGCGAAAAATTTTTCTTCATCAAGCTTCGAGCTTGGAAATTCCAAAATATCATCATCAATATCTTCGATATTTCTGAGGATGTTTTCATAAATATTCTCGTCCGAAATTATATACCTCTTCGTGCTTCCTGTGTTTCATTATATTGGAAACTTCTGTAAAATTTAAGTTTAATTCATGAATGAATTCTAGAGAAATGTAAGGAAATTGATGCATGAATTAGTATAATATAATGACACTTGATCAATGTGGTTATATTATAGTAATTCATGCTGAGCTCCTAATGGAATGTGATGATTCAAAGATTATAACGTCATCATATGCCATGTTACACGACTCTTACATTCTGCCCAAACTCCAAACACATCGAGAACATATATTCTTGATAATTCTATTCTCAGTGATTATGGTAATTTGACAAATCAAATCGTGCTATTACGTTCTTTCTTGTTTAGAACATGAAGTTCATTTGAAACTCCATACTTATGAATTCTGAACCATTATTTTGAAACTCCATACTTACAAATTCTGAACCATTATTCGCTTTGACTTAAAGTCGGGAAGAGAAAACAAAAGAATGAAGATCTGAAATAAAAATAGGAGTATAAATCACAGTAAATTGGAGAGAGTATTAACTGTGGATGTCAGTGATTACAGAAGTAGAGACATCGAAATATAAGGGAAGATATAAAACCCAACAACAAATCAGAAATTACAAACCGTGGATATTAATAAGAATAGCAATATAAAGAAACGGTATAATTAAGAATAGTATCACCCAAGGTAATAGTAAAAGTAAACAGATTCTTCTGGTGGAAGTTTGAAAAGAAGGATGACAGAAATGATAATTAGAAAAATATCAAGGATTAGAACTGGATTAAGCATTTTCACAATCTTTTGGATGTATGAACTAAGAAAGAAAGTATATGAATGGTGAGAATAATGGAATGGAAGAGTTTAATTTATAATGGAAATATCAGACAGAGTAATCGAGGCAGATCACCGCATTTAATTATAGAGATCTTAATTTCCTTATTCGCTGAAGAATCAAATCTTATAGATTTCGAAGATTTTCTTTAAATTCCTTGATTTCTGAAAATCAGCCATGACTACGTCACTGGTTCAGGCGAATCTGCATTTAGTCATTTCATTCTTTTATGATAGCTTCATTCGTACTCTTCGAATAATCAAATTGTTTTATCCACATTACTCAATGATGATAAAACTTTATTTATCAACTCATATTCGTCATGAAAACATTTTTATTATTAGCCATGACCACCTCACTCAAATTTTGGGACAAAATTTCTTTAACGGGTAGGTACTGTGACGACCCGAAAATTTTCGACCAAATTTAAACTTAATCTTTATATGTTTCCGACACGATAAGCAAAGTCTGTAATTTTAAAATCTCAAAAACTTTGAACTGTGTTCATGTATTCATTGACCTTCGACTGCTCTCGACAATTCACGAACCACTATTTGTAAATAAATACATATATATTTAAAATATATGAATTTGAAATATAAATTAAAATATTATATGATGTAATTGTTAGAATTAATAATGTAAAATAAAATAATATATAATAACTATTATTTAAAATATAACTATATATGTAAATAATGTATAATGAATATATATATAGTTTTGAATTTATTTTGTAAGCAACAATAACGCTCAATTGTCATTCGATCGATAATAAGTAAGTTAAAATCAAACTTATATTATTTTAAAATAAACGGTGATACGAAAATGAGTTCTATAAATTTTAGGCTCATTAAAAATATATTTAGGAACTATTTATTGAATTTTAAAACTTTTTATATTTTATTTGGGGTTGGGAGTGAATAATTAATATAGTATTTATTTAATAGTTAATGATCAAATTTTATACCATAATGACTAAAATAAATAAATATAATTACTGTAAAAATTTAGGATTTTTCTGTATACTTTTATTTGACACTGATTAACAACAAAGAACGAGATCTAGTCCGTAAATGGTGACAGCTAATTTAATGCACGTTTGATTTCTTTAAATTATATCATAATATTTAATATTACTGTGTTGTTGAATTTATTGCATCTTTCCATTATATGTCATTCTAAATTTACGATCCGTGAATTGATTGAGAACATAGATTACTGTTTCTGATTGATTACTGTACATCAATCTATCTATATCTTTATCTATCTAAATGATATATATACAAGATAGATTAAACCAACCTATCCTTCAATTCAACAATATTACTTGCTTCTATTTCCTTTTCTGTTTAAACCCATCATCAATCCTATATATATATATATATATATATATATATACATATATATATATATATATATATATATATATATATATATATATATATATATATATATATATATATATATATATATATATATATATATATATATATATATATATATATATATATATATATATTATAGCACATAAATTTATATACACCCGATATATGCTTATCACCATTACACTTTCAACACCATTGAACATCCATTTGCGTTTGCATGTGTTTTGTTTTTTATTCTCAAACAAACCAAACACCTATCTAACCATCATCAAATGAAACCCATCATCATCATCACTCGGTTCACCGGTTCGTCCATGTATCACCATCACACAATCACTATTAAATCGCCATATGTTGAAGCCATATCGAACACAAGATGAAACGGTGTTCACCTTCTTGTCGAAAACCCACTTGGGTTATTGTTGCTTTTACTTCTTCAGTAACCACCCTCGTCAAACCTTAAACCATTGATCACCACCTAGCTCGATCCACCTCACTCACGATCACCACTCGACCACCATAAACCACCAACGATGAACACCAACTTCATCATTTTTTTCTTTCTTTTGTTTCTGTTTATTCTACTTAATTTCCATTTAAAGATTATCAAAACAAACCCACTTATTATGCTTCTACTATCCGATTGTCGCTACTAAATTATTCTGTCTTTGTGGTAAACCGAATACCATCATCAAGTCTGCTATTGATCTTGCTTGTTTATTTGACGAGCTGCTGCGTTGGTATTTTTTTTCTTCTAACGAACCAAGCCTCGCTGATTGACAACCCACCACCACCTCTACTCGTCTTTGTTCCTGCTACAACTACTATAATGCGTATACCTACTGCAAATCGTTTATGTTTTCTGTTTGTTCGACGCAAAGCAAACTAGAAAATGGTGCATTTGTGGTTTGGTTCGTCAAACTTAGAAAACAAAAGAATAATGAAGCTATACCACATATTTGTTTGGATTTGCTAACTTCATTATAGATAATTTTACAGCACATACATGTGGGACAACTCAGCAAGAAATGGTTGACACTCACCCCACCACTAGCTCTTTGTTTAAAAAAAAATGCGCATTGTTATACAGAATTCCTAGTTGGGCCATAAATCCTTTTCGTTTGGGCCATGTTCCTTGCTCAGTTGGGCCACTTATGTTACAAACTCACAAAATAGACTGTTTTCATTTGGGCCGAGATTCAAGTAATCTGTTTGGCTTCTTTTTGGGACTACACGATTTACAAAACCCATTCACTATATAATCAAATTGTTACTGTACGAAGCCATGGTGATGATATGTTAAATCATGATGACGAGTGTAGTAACAAAATGATAATTATGATAATTAGTTTATGATGAGATTAGGTTAGTGATGATTAATGGTGATGTTACATGATGATATAGATAATAATGATTCACGATGTATGTATAGATTTTGATGATGATATATAATACGGAATAGTTTGATGATGATGATACAGGAAGACGAAACATGATGATGTTACAGTTATGATGATGTGATCAATGATGATCATGGAGGATGATTTTGATTATGATTATGATAATTATGATGATGTTGATGAAGTAGTTATGATTAGGATGATGATGATTAGGATTAGATTAAGTGGGATATCGATGATGATAAATAAGAATGATATAACATGGTTTTGACAATGGTGCTACGTAAATAATGAAAATGATGAAATGAAACTGTGATATTAATGATGATGAGCAAGATGAAGCTATGATCGAATTCATATAGGAAGATAAATGATTTAAGATGATAATGACATGGTTAGGATTAAATTAAAGATGATGAGGTTAGACAAGTTGATTAAGCAGACATATATGTTATACAGTTATTAACGCGAGATATTACAGAAAAACGATAGTGGTTCAGTGGTTGGAAGTGTGGGTGTTAAGCGAGAGGTCATGGGTTCGAGCTCGGGCAATGGCGTTTCTTTTTAAGCTTATCTTCAAAGGTTGTATTCTAAAATAATAATAATTATTATTATTATTAGTATTACTATTATTATTATTATTATTATTATTATTATTATTATTATTATTATTATTATTATTAATTTTATCATTTTTATTATTAATGTAAGCATTATTATTATTATTATTAAAAACTATCATTATTATTATTAGTATTATTTTTATAAAAATTACCATTTTTATTACTATTATTATTATTTTTAAAATTATTATTAGTTATTGTTATTATTATTATAAAGATATTACCACTTTTTACTTAGTATTATTATTATTATTATTATTATCATTACTAGTATTATCATCAAAATTATTATCATTAACAAACGTATTTTTTATATATAAGTATTATCATTCTTATTATCATTATTAACTTTAATTTTAGTATTATTATAAATATTATTTTAACAAAAGATAATTATATAAAGATATAAATATTACATACATTATAAGTATATCTAAAATTACTATTTTCATATATAAAAATAACATATATAGATATATATAACATTTTAAATAATAAACACATTACCATTTTAAATAAGTAATATATTATATAATTAACATATATAAACTGGTTTGATTACTATAACATGTTAATTATAGGTGTTAATATATATATATATATATATATATATATATATATATATATATATATATATATATATATATATATATATATATATATATATATATATATATATATATATATATATATATATATATAAATGATATAGGTTCGTGAATCCGAGGCCAACCCTGCATTGTTCAGTTATTCAATATTTTCATCTGTATTTTTACTACAAAATACAATAGGTGAGTTTTATTTGCTCTCTTTTTAAATGCTTTTGCAATATATATTTTTGGGACTGAGAATACATGCGCTTTTATAAATGTTTTACGAAATAGACACAAGTAATCAAAACTACATTTTATGGTTGAATGATAGAAGCCGAATATGCCCCTTTTAGCTTGGTAGCCTAAGAATTAGGGAACAGACCCCCTAATTGACGCGAATCCTAAAGATAAATCTATCGGGCCCAAAAAGCCCCATTCTGGAATTTGGAATGCTTTAGTACTTCGAAATTATCATGTCCGATGGGTGTCCCGGAATGATGGGGATATTCTATATGCATCTTGTTAATGTCGGTTACCAGGTGTTCAATCCATATGAATGATTTTTAAATACTTGCGAGTGTATGATTATTGAATAAAGGAAATCTTGTGGTCTATTTAAATTATGAAAATGATTGATTACGATAAACTAATGAACTCACCAACCTTTTGGTTGACACTTGAAAGCATGTTTATTCTCAGGTATGAAAGAAATCTTTCGCTGTGCATTTGCTCATTTTAGAGATATTACTTGGAGTCATTCATAACATATTTCAAAAGATGTTGCATTCGAGTCGTTGAGTTCATCAAGATTAATATTAAGTCAATTATAGTTGGATATATTATGAAATGGTATGCATGCCTGTCAACTGTCGATGTAATGAAAGTTTGTCTTTTAAAAATGAATGCAATGTTTATAAAATGTATCATATACAGGTCAAGTACCTCGCGATGTAACCAAATGTAATGTATTCGTCCAGATAGATTAGGACGGGTCATGAAACATGGACCGCGAGGTCAAAATCTTTAAGCACAACCAGATTCCAATCGTCCGAGTCATTTGGAATGCAAAATGAGGACCCGAGTTTACTTAGGAACGAGAGGATCAGATGATGCAGAAATATCCTCACCTCTTCCCGACCCTTCCGTCTACCTCAGCTTAAAATTTCGGGACGAAATTTTCTTTAACAGGTGGGTAATGTACCGACCCAACTTTTTTGACTTATATTTATACTTTATACTTTCACAAATCTGCGTATATGTGCGTACTGAGCTAAATGATATTCTAAGATCATTATTCATGTTAATTACTTTCGTGAATATCTTAAAACGTGTTATTAAGTACTTAATCACTTAACTTGATCCTCGAATGCTTTTACGACCGTTAGTGTCACTTGTCGTTTAGAACGAGATACGTACTTGGTACATGTTAAACTTTGGTCATAATTGGAGCATTATGACTACTTAATCTTAATTTTACTTCTTAATGACAATTATGAACTTCGTTGATTTCTTAATTACGCTTAGTATTTTACTAATGCACACTAGTTAATCTTAATGGACTTATCACCATAATGGACTTAGTTTATCAAAGGCCCACCATAGTCTAGTTAATGGACTTGTAAATGAGCCCATCTTAATGGACTTATGAGTCCATTAAGACATAAGACAAACCCATTAAATATTAAGACAAATCTCATGCATGCTTATGTACTATTACTTACAAATTTTAACCTCATGCTCCACGCCTCCCAACATATAAACATCACCATTGTACCACCACCCATGCCAGGCTAAACGGTACCCCCACCCCACTCCAAACCGTCAGCCTTAACCCCTCACCACCACCATTTCATTTTTTTGAAACTTCATTTCATTTTCTCACAACACTCACACATTTCTATCTAGTTTTCTCTCTAGTTTCTTGCTCTAAAAAGCATAAGAAAACTTGTAAGTTTTCTTGAATTTCTTCTTTCTTTTTCTTTTCTTTTTCATAAATCAACATCATTATTATTCAAGGATTCAAGTTTTGTAACTTGAATCTTCATATATCTTGTAGATTCAAAGCTTATTTGAAAATCTTCAAGAACATGGAGGATTCAAGCTCTTTAACTTTGAATCTTCATTACTTTTGTTACATCTAAGCTCATAGCTTAAGATCTCTTTATTTTTGTTAAAGGGTCAAAACTTATGTTTATGATCTTCATGTAACTTGTAGATCTAGGTTTTTTTTCTTTAAGGATCTTCAAGAATATTAGAGATCCAAGCTTTCTAGCATGAGGTTTCTACAAAAAATTGGTTAAAGGATCAAGTTTATTAACTTATGATCTTCTTTAATTTGCTTTACTTTAATTTTGTAACTTAAGTTTTCATTAAACAAAGATACAAGTTTTCTAGCTTGAAGTCTCATAAGTATTATTAAGAGACCCACACTTTATAACTTAGGGTTTCATCATTATATTATTTGATCTAAGTTATGTAACTTATGGTCATCCAACTTGTTAAAAAAAAAGCTCACTAGCTTATATTCATTCTATGTTGTAGAAATCTAAGTTTTATAACTTAAGGTTTTGTAAAAGTTGAAAGTCTAAGTTCTATAACTTAGGGTTTCACCTAGAACACAATATCTAGACTTTCTAGTCTAACGTCTTCAATATTTAGCGAAGACCTAAGTTCTATAACTTAAGGTTTTGCTTCTTTGGTTTGAATCCAAGTTTGTAGCTTTATGTTCCAAATAGAACTTGTACTTGTGTCGAAACTAAGAACTTGATGTAACTTTGGTTCATCATTCTTTTAAAACTCTTAAGTGAGTTGTATTTCTTTTCTTAGTCTTGAAATTGTGTGTTGATGGTTAAAACTTGGTTGTTGATGGTTAAAACTTAAATCTGTTTTTCAGGGTCTTATCTTACTCCTGGAGCTTCGGAAAAGTTGATTTCCAGATATTTCATTTTGTGTAGATGACTTTTCATTTAAGACTCGCCTAAATCCGATATACGGTTTAGGATTTATAGTCTTCCGAAGTTCACTACTTCTTCGTAATAACGTGCTGAAATTTCTGACCTACTTGCGCTTTGACCTTCGCCACGGTCAAACGACATCGAGTTTGGATCTGATTTTTGGATAGAGGTAAGAGGACTCGCAAACGGAGCCTTGGCCCTGTCCGCGCGTCATTTTAGTTTGTGTAGAGGTTGTAGAGGCTGTTCAAATTCAACCTTTCGTTTCGACCTCTATTCTTGTTGAAAACTTACTTTATCTTTTACGTATGATGATGATGATGATACTTAAGACTTAACTTATTTACGTTTAAACTTTTTTTTGACGATTTACTGACTTAGTAACATTTGACTTAGGTTGAGGACCTTTTGGACCGACTTACTACTTGCTTACACTTTCGTATCGATTTTACTGCACATTCACTGTGAGTTATAGCTCCCTTTTTACTTTAACTATTTTTGAAACTGAGAATACATGCACTTTTTATGTTTTACATACTAGGCACGAGTACTTTAACTTTATATATGTGTGGGTGACATAACGACACAAACTTTCCCCTTAGCTCGGTAACGTTTAGTCATTGGTTTATGAACCGGTGAACGCGAATCTTAGATATGGATCCATAGGGTTTGACATCCCCACTCAGGCTAGTCGCTCTAGCATTAAACGGGTGTTTAATACTTTGTCTGTTTTAACGCACTCGCCAAGTGTACTTTTAGGAGTGATATATTTTACTTTGTTAAGTTAGTTACCAAGTGCCCACGGTTAAGCATATACTTTTCATACTATTTTGAATACAAATCTCGTGGTCTACATTACATTATTGTTACAATAAAACTATAGCTCACCAACATTCGTGTTGACTTTTTAAAGCATGTTATTTCTCAGGTGCTTAGATGAAATTGCTTCCGCTATAATAGACTTGTTGTGTTAGACTTCCGCTGCATTATTAGAGATGTCTCTTAAGCATGGACTTTTTATTTTTGCATTCACTACTTATGTTTTATTCGAACCATGGTTATGTAATGACTTAAGTGTCACATACTATTGTTAATGCTTTCTATCCGTAGAAGCACTTTACTTTTGTAAAACTTTTGTCGTTGGAAAAACGTTATCTTTTTATGAATGCAAAACCTTGTTTTAAAATAGCATATAGTATTATACCGTGTAATAGACCTGTTGTTGATGATCCGTACCATTGAGGTTTTGGACGGGG
This sequence comes from Rutidosis leptorrhynchoides, assembly GCF_046630445.1. Classification (NCBI taxonomy): domain Eukaryota; kingdom Viridiplantae; phylum Streptophyta; class Magnoliopsida; order Asterales; family Asteraceae; genus Rutidosis; species Rutidosis leptorrhynchoides. Next base: position 224,867,052 of record NC_092337.1, on the reverse strand, counting down.
CATCACAAAACTCAAAAGTGATGAGGTGCAAGCGTACATGGTAGTCGGTCAGATTGTGTTCGGTGTTTCGGGCTCGAGACCTAATGAAATTTTATAAGGTCAGAGGTCGTACTATCTAATATAGTATTTAGATTAGGTCTAAGATCAATTTCTTAAGTAATCTTACATGTCCATTTCGGTTCTCGATTTCAAAAGTTACTAGTTCATAGTTTTAAAGGTAGACTGTTTTGACTAGTTTTACTATAATATTAGTTTAGGTGATTCTATTAATCTAGACATCCATTTAGGGTGAGATTACCATCTCTGGAAAGCTCCTTAAGTCCATTTTTTAAAAATGTAAGGCTCTGTTTGAGACTCAAAATAAAAGTTGGTTAAAAGTTCAATTCTTTATAAGTGTGCAAAACAGTTCAGTTTTACACTATGAGTTCCTAGGTGAGTATAAAGATAACAAAACTTATTTATTTGACTCAATATTTTCAAAAGAAGTCTTAGGACATGTAAAAGTTCTTATTCTCAAAAGGAATAACCTCCAGGTCTTCATTAACCTTGTCTTTAGAGATAAGGTTTTAGACCAATTTCTGACTTCAAAAAATCTTATGTCAAATTGATGGGACTATATCTCAATTATTTCATAATGGTTTTTAGTGTAACTATCCATTGTTTCCTTATTAAGTCTACTTTTCTAATCAGAAGCCTTTAGTTAAAGATCTATCTTATATTTTGATTTATACATGATTCTTTGACACTTGGTCAGATTGCTTTAAATCTGAACTTGTCTCACCAAATAAAAATGAAAAATGACTTTTTCTTTGTAATAAATCATGAAAATTTTACTAGAAGTCTCAAACACATATATGAACATCATACTAATTTATGACTTCCTGAGATCAACCATAGGTTGGTGTTTAGGTCATGAACTTCAAGTAAAAATTTGGACAGCTTAAAGACAAAACAGTTTGACATAGTTTAACCACTTTAGTTCTCGATTTAGCTTCATTTTAAGACGTAGGACATGTAGAGATCTTAAGTTTACTGATCTAACATCAAGATCATGGTTAGATATATAGTCATCATTGAGTGATTTAACACTCTAGATCAAGCTTTTACACCATGAGAGTTCTTGAAGACGACTAGAAATAATGAATAGATTTAGTTAGTTGTTATACCTTGATGATATGTGATCCTAGAACTTCAGGAAGATGATCTAAAGATACTTTTAGATCTGTATTTAGAGAGTATATATGATTGAGAGTGAATGAGGCAAATGAGGGAAAGAAGAGCTAGAAGTGGGTTTATATAGAAATGGTGGTGGTAGACGTGGCAAAGGGAGGAGGAAGGAGAGCATGACTCATCATCTTGCCATTAATGAACTACATGATTATGTTTTGCATGGATTTTAACCTAAGGACTAAGTATTAGTGGAGGTGGTATGGTGATATGGATGATGATGTTGATGATGGTGTAAATGTTCTAGTCAATTTTTGTTTTGTAAGTGTACATGTACTTGTGTAGTCTTTTAATGTATAATTCTATCTATGATGTTTATTTGTATATTTAGGGTTTAGGAAGTAAGCTAAGGTTAGGTTCTAATCAAGATATATCAAGGTTGGTTAAGTGAAAGATATGGCTAAGTACAAAGTGATCAAGACTAGTTGTGAAAATGATTAAGTGTAGAGAAAGTCTTAACTTATGATCTAATGTTCAAATGAAATTGTTTTAAGTCTTTAATCTAAGTGCTTGGTAAATAAGTTTATTTATTAACAACAAAAACAATACCCAATCCCGCACATGCGAGGTATGGGGGAGGTGCGATGTAGACAATCCTTCCTCTACCGTAGAGTAAGAGACAAATTCGTTTCTTTAACCATGAGTCGAGGCCCATAGGAAGAGAAAGTCATCCCCCTCTCTACTCCAGGGCAGAGAGATTACTTCCGTGGGGACCTCCGGCCAAAAAAAAAAAAAAAAAGACTCCATGAAAATGGTTTAAAATTTCCATGGGTTTTAAAGGCTGCCTGAAAATCAATTTAGGCTCAAAGCGGCAGTCAAGACGCCACTTTATCGACGCTTGTTGTTGCCTCCATAAATTGAGCCAAAACAAAACCTAGTGGACAGAAACTCGAAAGGCATGCCAGGTGGAAGTTGTTGCAAAAGCAAAGAGCCAACCACCCGTAACAAAACAAAACACCACTCATGCACCTTTACGGTAGACATCCCCGAAGCCACACAACTAAAGGAAACCAACCAGGCTCAAGAGCAAAGAGGGTCGTCCTCAGCCATAATAGCCCCAAGATGCACCGAACGATGCGAAGCACCAAAAATCATACATACATACATACATACATACATACATACATACATACATACATACATACATACATACATACATACATACATACATACATACATACATACATACATACATACATACATACATACATACATACATACATATAAACAAGCCTGTATACATACATATTCGAACATACACACATACACAAACCTATATACATGCCTACATACATCTGTACCCAAACATACCTACGCACATACATACATACATACATACATACATACATACATACATACATACATACATACATACATACCATGCACACCTACATAAGCATACATATTACATATATATATATATATATATATATATATATATATATATATATATATATATATATATATATATATATATATATATATATAAGAATTTACATACATCCATACATACATACATACGTACATACATACCTACAAAAAGCATAAACATACATGCAAAAACAAACATACCTACAAACAAAAGCATACGTCCATTCATAGACCTATAAACCTACATCATACATACATACATGCAAAAACAAACAACATACATCAAACATACATAGATGCATAAAAAAAACATCTTGCATCATACATACATAGATACATACAAAAGCATAAACATACACGCAAAAACAGACATACCTATAAACCTACATCATACATACATAGAACACAAAGAAAGAAGATACAAAAGCATACGTCCATCTTTGTATACCAACAAACAAAATCATACCTACAAACATAAGCATAAAAACATACATTCCAAAAACCTACATACATATAACATCCATAAAGATACGTACATACGTACAAACAAACAAACATGCATACATACATACATACACAAACAAACAAAAACATACAGATATAATATTAATAAAAATAGCACAAGGATTGCACTAAGTTTTAACACCTTGTGCTGAAATCCGTAATGCACAAGTGTGCTAAAATCCGCAATGCACAAGTGTGCTGAAATCTGCAATCCGCACAAGAGTGCAAGAATCCGCACAAGAGTGCAAGAATCCGCACAGGAGTGCAGGAATCCGCGAATATTCTGAATACTATAAATAGGGAGCTTGACCTCTCATTTATAGGTTGTTGATTCTCTGCCATTTACCCATACCTTTGTAATTTTCACTTGTGACTTTGCCCAAGAAACTTTTACATTGTGTTAAGGTGAATCATGCTAATTGACAATCAAGACCGGGTCGGGGTGGTTGATCACTTGATTGATAAAGTGAAATACGATCATCGGGGCCCAAAACAAACAACAACACCCCAATCCGCCTCATTGCACTCGATCCTGGATCCAATTCCATAAGGAAGACGGATCTAGGCTCGATCAATTGGCGCCATCCGTGGGACTAGAACAAGCAAAGTCTCATGTTCTTACAGAAAGTTCAATTCGTTTGAATATACTGTAAGTTCATATCACCTTATTCACGATCTGAATCAAGTATAATTTGTGGATGCGATTTGCAAATTTTGTTAACAGCAAATTAATCGCACATCCGTAACTGGATTAAAATATTGATATTAGATCTGTAAGAAATTTTTTGCGTATCTCAGCAACTAATACCTTAATTGATTAAGAGATATGTAATATTTTACTTCCGAAATATGAATAGCATTTGGTTCCAATTTATGGATTAAGATATGATTTTATGATAGCTAAGTTGATTTTCAAGTTGTGATTTAAGATCACAGAACGAAGAAATTCATTCATCAAATGTGATTTATAATCAGTTGGATTGGTCATGATATGTACCAATAATTGCGAAGATATCGATGAAAAAACTTCGATGTTGAAGACGTCATATCGACATTGCTACTTTACAATAATTATATGATAAATGAGAAATTAATCATCATAAAATGTCAATCGGCTCATAGAATTTAGCCTGAGCTCATTGAGTCAGTTTCATACACATTGAATTCTGCCCGAGCTTTGTGATAGAAAGTTCTTGCGCAATATTGAAATTGCGCGGTTTAAAAATATATGTGTACCGTGATTCTGAAAAACAATTCACGCGGTTTACAAGCAACTACTGCGCAGCTCAAAAACAATAAAGTGCGTATATTTTTCCTAGCGCATACAAGTGTGCGACGTTGTATTACGCACTTCAAGTGCTTGAGAAAATATCTCAATTGAACAAACAGCTCTGTTAGCATAAGGAGCAACTTGACACACATTTTTAGCGCACATTAGATAGCCCATTTGTTGAAGAATAAAACACGTCCATTGTCGTGAAAGTATTGCCTTAAAAGTGGCTCTTGTTTGATTCAACAATATTACTCAAAAAGACTTCGCGGTGCCCGATTGTACGGCCAGAGCACGGTCTTGCAAACAGCCCGAATTTAGTTTCAAAAAACACGGCGTTTTCAGACTTCGCGGTGCCTCATTGCGGCCCGAGCATGGTCTTGAAAGCTGCCAAACTTTGGCTTAAAAATAATGAACGAAATCAGACTTTGCGCCGCCTAATTATGGCCCGAGCACGGTCTCGAACATAGTTCAACTTTGGCTTTAATAACATTGCGTACTTAGACTTCGCGGTGCCTGATTGTGGCCCGAGCACGGTCTCGAAAATTGCCCGATTATGGCTTGAGTATGGTCTCAAGAAAATAGCCCAAGCTTTGTTGTGCTTATAGCGAATTATGTGCAGCTTACAAGCAAAGACACATATAACAACATCTGTATTGATACAATTTATGAAGACATGTGCATTAATGTCGATAATATTTTAACAATTTATGCATGGCTGAATTAGCATCACGTGAATACCTTAAAATTCATGAAGAGTATTTCGCATTGCACGGTTGCGGCTATAAAAGCTGCTCATATTGAACTTATAATTCCCGCAACTGACATGTTGATGAAGTACCGATGCATAAGTTCTACAAGTTGTAGCATATGTTTCAACTAATTAAGCAAAGAGTTTAACGTGTGGGCACAGAAAAAACGTAAAACGTTTGGGTTTCTAAAAAAGAGAAATATGTGATGTACGTATGATTAGTAATGCGTGTAGCAACGAAGTGAAAGGTTATTACACGTTCAACTTAAAGAGAAATACGTGGAAGTTTATTGCAGATTGGTTGCCACGTGTAATATATGAAGCAAAATAGTGGGCCGCACATTAACAATTGATTATGAATTACGCAGCTACGGACTTAGAAAAAATTAAATGTATCTCTACTTTGTGCGGGTTCTTTGAAGATCCATTGGGCATTTTAAATTTACAAGGATTAAAACAGCAAGCTTAATGCCACAAGTTTAAAAAACTACAAAGATGATGAGCGAGCTTGAAATTGCAAGGTTTAAAATTGGTGAAACTATAATATTAAAGCTTTTTTGTGCGTATGACGCAACATTACTTAAGTCCATGAGCATTTGGCCATGGCAATATCATCATTTGTGCGATACACACGTTGCAAAATTGTTTAAGTCCGCGAGTATTTGGCCGTGGCAATACTATTGTTTGTGCTAAAAGCACGTGGTTACATTGCTTAAAAGCATGGCCGAATTATTGATTGATTTTGCACACGATGCATGAGGTCATGAAGGTTAAAACCATATGTTCTTATAATAAAAATGCACATTGGCAAGATAGGCTTAAAATATGTCATGTGCTATATGTTATATTAACATAAGCTTCAATTGACTTGCTTCATATATGCTTCGAGCAAATTTCTAAAAAAAAAAAAAAAAAAACTAAATATGCGTGAGACCAAAAATGAATCGTGATCAAATTTTATCAAGTGCGGACGCGTACTTTGATTTTGCAAGTGAAATCGACTTGGCGTGTATATACGCAATGAATGCCTAAGCGTTGAAGAAATCCCGCTTGGATGAATAACATAATATTACAAGTGTTTGCGAAAAGTTGGAACTTGTCCTAAGTATTTGATCTAGCCATGCTTAGATACTTAGCAAAAAACACATATTTTGCCAAAGGATCGTTTCGGCGGACTTAGAAGATTCATAATTTATAAAAGATTGTTTCGCATAAGTACATGTTTGTTATGTGCACAATAACGAATATGGAAATTGCAAAGGACAAGTCTAGAAATTATGAATATATAACAAAGCGCTATATAAATAAACGTTGCAACACGATATTCTCTTCAATAAGGAAGCGCCATGAGTTGCGCATAACTTCACGAACAAAGCATATTGTACACTTAGAGTTCGACATCATATACTTTCAGTTTATAATATCGAACTGGGGGGACTTGATAGTGTATATATTGCTATATTCCCTATGATTGCATACTTACAAGTTCACCATTATATATCTTCAACATATAATACCGAACATGGGGGACTTGATAATGCGCATAGCACTACCTTGCACATTGCACAAGGATTGCACTAAGTTTTAGCACCTTGTGCTGAAATCCGTAATGCACCCGCAATGCACAAGTGTGCTGAAATCCACAATCCGCACAAGAGTGCAAGAATCCGCACAAGAGTGCAAGAATCCGCACAGGAGTGCAGGAATCCGCGAATATTATGAATACTATAAATACGGAGCTTGACCTCTCATTTATAGGTTGTTGATTATCTGCCATTTACCCAGACCTTTGTAATTTTCACTTGTGACTTTGCCCAAGGAACTTTTACATTATGTTAAGGTGAATCATGCTAATTGACAATCAAGACCGGGTCGGGGTGGTTGATCACTTGATTGATAAAGTGAAAGACGATCATCGAGGCCCAAAACAAACAACAACACCCCAATCCTCCTCATTGCACTCGATCCTTGATCCAATTCCGTAAGGAAGATGGATCTAGGCTCGATCACAAAACAAGACATAGATCATTAAATTTACTCGTTAAGTCGGAAATTGTAACTTAAAGAAGTCAAACTAGACATCTTAAGTCAAAAAGCTAGAGTTGGGACAAATATAATTATTAATGATAAATATTTGTAAAAGCACAATCTTATTTTTATAAAAAACACATCACAAAGTTAAAAATTAAAACTTATATTTTTATAAATTTAGAAAATATATAGATTCTTTAGCTAATATTATCAACATACATATATACTGGAGTAACACAATATTCAGATTAAAAGTGTCAGATAGAAGTATCTATAACATTAAAAATCAATATACGGATTTATACTTTAAAATTGAAATTTGAAACCCGATTTAACTACTTGGAAGGATGCATGCATTCAACAATTAGCAATTTCTTTTACATGGGAAAATTATTAAGAAACTAACATAATATCCATTACAAACCCAAACAAATCTAATACAATAGATAAATATATAACAACTTGAACAAATAAAGACGTTTACAGATACTATAGATAGTTGGAAATCGAAGTAGATATTGAAAAAAGAAACTAAAAAAGAAGATGACACTTACAGGTATATTGTGGTCCTTTAGCGTAAAAGCATTTTTGAATGTCGAAAGATTTTGAAGAAGTCAAGGCGACAAACATATGTTTTTTTATCTCACCTACCTTTTTTTATATTACAGTAAAAATTAAGCACAGTAAAAGGGCCTTTTTTATTGAACTAAAAAAACCAGGAATACTTTATACGAACTATATTTATTGGACTGAAACAAAACTGAAAATGTGGTTTAAAAAAATTAGTGGGCCTGAATACAACGAAAACAAATTTAGCCTAAAATTAAATAAAAACAGATTCACATATTAGTGCTGTTGTAATAATTAATCGTATAACAATACAAATATCAAGACACCTACACTAAGAAGCAAAAAAAATATCTTTCTTGAAAGGTGATTTTTAGAAAACAAACAGACATTAAATTTCAATGTAAGTACAAAATTGTTTCCATCACTTTCTACTTCATTTGATTGTAAGTAAACAATTTTTTTAATCACTTTCTACTTCATTTGTTAAATTAAGAGTTGTATATGCTTTGGTTGTATAGAAAGTTGTATATTTAATAATTAGTTTAATATAAATTTATATATATATATTTTGCTGATAGGGTTTTTAAAGATCATAATTTTAAATTAATGTAAACATGATCATCATTTGATAGATAAAGTTATACAGATTTATTTGTTTTGATATATTTATAGGTTGCATGTATGTTAGTTGTTGGATAAGAATAAGTATTTAATATATATAAATTTTGACTTAATTAGTATAAATTGGGATTTAAATAGGGTTTACTAACCAAAATTAGTAATATAAGGTTGTTGTATAAATAATATTTAGATTACATAAATAACAAAAGTAAAGTCAACTACCTGGACGATTTTTAATACTTGAAGATTACTTTAATAGTTTATCATAAACATTGTTATTTAGTTTAGGAGATTAAGTTTTGATGATTGATGGTTCTTAAATCATCATTGTGCAGAGATGAAAAAGATTCAAATCTATTGTGATATTAGCGATTATGAGGATTAGTATATTAGATTAGAAAACAAATATGTTGTCATTATACTATGTTTTTCATGGTTGATACTCTTTTATTGATTTTAAGTTTGATGTATTTGCAAATAATTATACAAATTTATAATTGATAAATGTAATAGAATTTTGTATTAACTAACATGTATTAATTTGATTGATCAGATAATAGAGGTGAATGGATTTTTTTTCAAAGACTACCTTTGTTTCTGACGGTCATTCATGATCCAAATGGGAAGGAAATGGTAAACCATAGACCCACCTATTTATTTATAGGATAATCTTCTGTTAAATTATTCAGCATATGCTTAAATCCAAATTCTCAATGTTCATTTAACGGAACATTTATTCATTTATCAGCACGCACCAGAAGAATTTGTGAGAAGACATATTGATCCACCAGGTACTATTGATTATTTCAGCATTAAGTTAAGACGCACATATTCTATGTAGTGACCCGAACTTTTCCAAGTTTATATATATTAATTGAGATTGATATTTACATGATTAAATGTTTCTAACATGTTAAGCAATCAAACTTGTTAAGACTTGATTAATTGAAATATGTTTCATATAGACAATTGACCACCCAAGTTGACCGGTGATTCACGAACGTTAAAACTTGTAAAAACTATATGATGACATATATATGGATATATATATAGTTAACATGATACTATGATAAGTAAACATATCATTAAGTATATTAACAATGAACTACATATGTAAAAACAAGACTACTAACTTAATGATTTTTAAACGAGACATATATGTAACGATTATCGTTGTAAAGACATTTAATGTATATATATCATATTAAGAGATATTCATACATGATAATATCATGATAATATAATAATTTAAAATCTCATTTGATATTATAAACATTGGGTTAACAACATTTAACAAGATCGTTAACCTAAAGGTTTCAAAACAACACTTACATGTAACGACTAACGATGACTTAACGACTCAGTTAAAATGTATATACATGTAGTGTTTTAATATGTATTTATACACTTTTGAAAGACTTCAATACACTTATCAAAATACTTCTACTTAACAAAAATGCTTACAATTACATCCTCGTTCAGTTTCATCAACAATTCTACTCGTATGCACCCGTATTCGTACTCGTACAATACACAGCTTTTAGATGTATGTACTATTGGTATATACACTCCAATTATCAGCTCTTAGCAGCCCATGTGAGTCACCTAACACATGTGGGAACCATCATTTGGCAACTAGCATGAAATATCTCATAAAATTACAAAAATATGAGTAATCATTCATGACTTATTTACATGAAAACAAAATTACATATCCTTTATATCTTATCCATACACCAACGACCAAAAACACCTACAAACACTTTCATTCTTCAATTTTATTCATCTAATTGATCTCTCTCAAGTTCTATCTTCAAGTTCTAAGTGTTCTTCATATATTCTACAAGTTCTAGTTACATAAAATCAAGAATACTTTCAAGTTTGCTAGCTCACTTCCAATCTTGTAAGGTGATCATCCAACCTCAAGAAATCTTTGTTTATTACAGTAGGTTATCATTCTAATGCAAGGTAATATTCATATTCAAACTTTGGTTCAATTTCTATAACTATAACAATCTTATTTCAAGTGATGATCTTACTTGAACTTGTTTTTGTGTCATGATCCTACTTCAAGAACTTTCAAGCCATCCAAGATCCTTTGAAGCTAGATCATTTCTTGTTACTTCCAGTAGGTTTACCTACTAAACTTTAGGTAGTAATGATGTTCATAACATCATTCGATTCATATATATAAAACTATCTTATTCGAAGGTTTAAACTCGTAATCACTAGAACATAGTTTAGTTAATTCTAAACTTGTTCGCAAACAAAAGTTAATCCTTCTAACTTGACTTTTAAAATTAACTAAACACATTTTCTATATCTATATGATATGCTAACTTAATGATTTAAAACCTGGAAACACGAAAAACACCGTAAAACCGGATTTACGCCGTCGTAGTAACACCGCGGGCTGTTTTGGGTTAGTTAATTAAAAACTATGATAAACTTTGATTTAAAAGTTGTTATTCTGAGAAAATGATTTTTATTATGAACATGAAACTATATCCAAAAATTATGGTTAAACTCAAAGTGGAAGTATGTTTTCTAAAATGGTCATCTAGACGTCGTTCTTTCGACTGAAATGACTACCTTTACAAAAATGACTTGTAACTTATTTTTCCGACTATAAACCTATACTTTTTCAATATGAAACCATAGCAATTTGATTCACTCAAAACGGATTTAAAATGAAGAAGTTATGGGTAAAACAAGATTGGATAATTTTTCTCATTTTAGCTACGTGAAAATTGGTAACAAATCTATTCCAACCATAACTTAATCAACTTGTATTGTATATTATGTAATCTTGAGATACCATAGACACGTATACAATGTTTCGACCTATCATGTCGACACATCTATATATATTTCGGAACAACCATAGACACTCTATATGTGAATGTTGGAGTTAGCTATACAGGGTTGAGGTTGATTCCAAAATATATATAGTTTGAGTTGTGATCAATACTGAGATAAGTATACACTGGGTCGTGGATTGATTCAAGATAATATTTATCGATTTATTTCTGTTCATCTAACTGTGGACAACTAGTTGTAGGTTACTAACGAGGACAGCTGACTTAATAAACTTAAAACATCAAAATATATTAAAAGTGTTGTAAATATATTTTGAACATACTTTGATATATATGTATATATTGTTATAGGTTCGTGAATCAACCAGTGGCCAAGTCTTACTTCCCGACGAAGTAAAAATTTGTGAAAGTGAGTTATAGTCCCACTTTTAAAATCTAATATTTTTGGGATGAGAATACATGCAGGTTTTATAAATGATTTACAAAATAGACACAAGTACGTCAAACTACATTCTATGGTTGAATTATCGAAATCGAATATGCCCCTTTTTATTAAGTCTGGTAATCTAAGAATTAGGGAACAGACACCCTAATTGACGCGAATCCTAAAGATAGATCTATTGGGCCTAACAAACCCCATCCAAAGTACCGGATGCTTTAGTACTTCGAAATTTATATCATATCCGAAGGGTGTCCCGGAATGATGGGGATATTCTTATATATGCATCTTGTTAATGTTGGTTACCAGGTGTTCACCATATGAATGATTTTTATCTCTATGTATGGGATGTGTATTGAAATATGAAATCTTGTGGTCTATTGTTACGATTGATATATATATAGGTTAAACCTATAACTCACCAACATTTTTGTTGACGTTTTAAGCATGTTTATTCTCAGGTGATTATTAAGAGCTTCCGCTGTCGCATACTTAAATAAGGACGAGATTTGGAGTCCATGCTTGTATGATATTGTGTAAAAACTGCATTCAAGAAACTTATTTTGTTGTAACATATTTGTATTGTAAACCATTATGTAATGGTCGTGTGTAAACAGGATATTTTAGATTATCATTATTTGATAATCTACATAAAGCTTTTTAAACCTTTATTGATGAAATAAAGGTTATGGTTTGTTTTAAAATGAATGCAGTCTTTGAAAAACGTCTCATATAGAGGTCAAAACCTCGCAACGAAATCAATTAATATGGAACGTTTTTAATCAATAAGAACGGGACATTTCAGTTGGTATCAGAGCGTTGGTCTTAGAGAACCAGAATTTTGCATTAGTGTGTCTTATCGAGTTTGTTAGGATGCATTAGTGAGTCTGGACTTCGACCGTGTTTACTTGAAAAATGATTGCTTAACAAATTTTGTTGGAAACTATATATTTTTAACATGTGAATATTATGTGATATATTAATCTCTTAACGCGTTTGATATTATGTGATAGATGTCTACCTCTAGAACAAATCCCATTGACTCACCTAATAATAATGAAGAGTCAAATGTAAATTGGAATGATTCATGGACTGATTCACAAGTTCCCGAAGAGGAACCGGAAGAAGAGTCGGAACCGGAAGAAGAATCGGAACCGGAAGAAGAATCGGAACTGGATGAAGAAATAGAACCGGTGGGGGAAATAATAAAACGGTTAAGTAAAAGAAAATCCTCAACCAACCGACCAAGGTTAATTATGGTCAATGGTGTTTCCACCAAGGAAGCAAAATATTGGGAGGATTACCAATTCTCCGATGAATAGGATTCCGACGAGAATTTCGATGATGTTATAGAAATTACCCCAACTGAATTTAAAAAGGCAAAAGAAAATAATAAGGGAAAGGGCATAAAAATAGAGAAATCTAATTCCAACCCCGATGAACTTTATATGTATCGTCAACCCGAGAAGTCCTTAAGTTGTAACAATGACCCGGGAACCTCTAAACCACCAGGTTTTTCTAAACCAATGTGGATAACGACGGCTCGTATTAGGGGAACATCATATATCCCTAGAAACTTAGCAAAACGAACCAAAACTGAAGAACAAGAAACAAGCGAGTCGGAATAAGATAGTTGTATTCGTGTGGTGTAATATATGTAATATAGTGTGCTTATGCTTTTTGATATATGTAAAAATTGCTTGTATTAATAAGTATTTTTTTTTATTATGAATCTAACTCTTGTCTATTTTACAGTATAAAAACACAAAATGGATAGACAACCCAATATTTTAAGAGACCTACCCGGAGACATGATTGATGAAATCTTGTCTAGAGTCGGTCAGAATTCTTCGGCACAACTATTTAAGGCGAGATCAGTTTGTAAGACATTCGAAGAACGTTCCAAGAATGCCTTGGTTTATAAAAGGCTTTCGTTCGAAAGATGGGGGATATCACATTGGGAAATCCATAAGTTACGATGTGTTTACTTTGACGCATATATTGCGGGGAACCCAAATGCTATTTTACGCAATGGGTTAAGAAATTATTTTGACTCAATATATCCGAATATTGGACTTCGTGATTTAGAAAAAGCGGCTAACATGCAACATAAAGAAGCATGTTATACTTACGGATTAGTAATGTTCGCTTCTCACCAAAGTGAGAACAAGAGCATCGGGCTACAACTATTAAACAAAACGTTCCCACAAGTGACGGAGTCGGTAATTGGGGTAAGAAATGAGGTTTTTAGATTGTTACGGGACTGTTGGACATTACGTAACCCTCTTCCCTTTGACGACGTTACAACACGCTGTCTTATCAACGTTCCACAAGACCAAGGATGGGAAGTAATCCTAGTAAAACCAGAATGCATGACTTGTTTCTGGACGTATGAATTACGTGTCTTTATTGCCTTTGCTGAACGACTTGTGTACTAGCTAGAATTATCTTCACAACCATCTTGTATCAAATATATTGTGTGCTATATTTCATGCTATATGTAAAATTAGCGGTATTGTAAGTTTGTAAAATATTGTGTAAAAGTTTGAACGCGAAATATTATTATAATCAGTTTTTCATATAGAATTGTAGTAGTTGAATTGTATATTAGCTACTAAGTATGAACTTAACGGGTAGGTACTACCCGAATTTAAACTTATAAAATGCTAATATGAAGAAAAAGCTTTTATAAATGAGTTCATATTATGCTACGAAATACTATTAACTACTCTTAATATTCTGTATGATTAACTTGTTCCATTTGACTATTTTGAAGGAAATGGCACCGACTACTCGACACACCGTGAATATGAATGAAGAGGAATTCCGTACTTTTCTAGCTTCAAACATAGCCGCAGTACAGGCTGCGCTACATACCAACAATAACCTTGGATCTAGCAGTACAAGAAATCGTGTAGGATGCACCTACAAAGAATTCACTGCCTGCAAACCTTTGGAATTTGATAGAACCGAAGGACCGATCGGATTGAAACGGTGGACCGAGAAGGTCGAATCGGTGTTTGCCATAAGTAAGTGTACTGAAGAGGACAAAGTAAAGTACGCTACGCATACCTTCACAGGTTCTGCGTTAACATGGTGGAATACCTATCTAGAGCAAGTGGGACAAGACGATGCGTACACACTACCGTGGTCAGCATTCAAGCACTTGATGAACGAGAAGTACCGTCCCAGAACCGAGGTCAATAAGCTCAAGACAGAACTTAGAGGGTTACGAACCCAAGGATTTGATATTACCACGTACGAAAGACGATTCACAGAATTGTGCCTATTGTGTCCGGGAGCATTCGAAGATGAGGAAGACAAGATCGACGCGTTTGTGAAAGGATTACCGAAAAGAATCCAAGAAGATATAAGTTTACAATAGCCCGCCTCCATACAACAGGCATGTAGAATGGCTCAAAAACTAGTGAACCAGATTGAAGAAAGAATTAAAGAACAGACTGCTAAAGAGGCCAATGTGAAGCAAGTCAAAAGAAAGTGGGAGGAAAACGGTGATAAGAATCACCAATACAACAACAACAGCAATTACAACAATAATCGCAACAATTATCCCAACAATCGCAACATCAATCGCAACTACAACAAACGGCCCAACAACAACAACAACAACAACAACAACAGCAACTACAACAATCATCCCAACAACAACAATAACCGCAACAACAACAACAATCAGAAGCAGCTATGCCAAAGGTGTGAAAAGTATCACTCGGGGTTCTGCACCAAATTTTGCAACAAGTGTAAAAGAAATGGTCATAGCGCGGCAAAGTGTGAGGTCTACGGACCAGGGGTTAATAGAATGAAAGGAACAAATGGTGTCGGAACGAGTAATGGCGGAGCAAGTAGTGTCGGAGCAAGTTATGCCAATGTAGTTTGTTATAAATGTGGAAAACCGGGCCATATTATTAGAAATTGCCCGAACCAGGAGAACACGAATGGACAAGGCCGCGGAAGAGTTTTCAATATTAATGCGACAGAGGCACAGGAAGACCCGGAGCTTGTTACGGGTATGTTTCATATTGACAATAAATCTGCTTACGTTTTATTTGATTCGGGTGCGGATAGAAGCTATATGAGTAGAGATTTTTGTGCTAAATTAAGTTGTCCATTGACGCCTTTGGATAGTAAATTTTTACTCGAATTAGCAAATGGTAAATTAATTTCAGCAGATAATATATGTCGGAATCGAGAAATTAAACTGGTTAGCGAAACATTTAAGATTGACTTGATACCAGTAGAGTTAGGGAGTTTTGATGTGATAATCGGTATGGACTGGTTGAAAGAAGTGAAAGCAGAGATCGTTTGTTACAAAAATGTAATTCGCATTATACGAGAAAAAGGAAAACCCTTAATGGTGTACGGAGAAAAGGGCAACACGAAGCTACATCTTATTAGTAATTTGAAGGCACAAAAACTAATAAGAAAAGGTTGCTATGCTATTCTAGCACACGTCGAGAAAGTACAAACTGAAGAAAAGAGCATCAATGATGTTCCCGTCGCAAAAGAATTTCCCGATGTATTTCCGAAAGAATTACCGGGATTACCCCCACATCGATCAGTTGAATTTCAAATAGATCTTGTACCAGGAGCTGCACCAATAGCTCGTGCTCCTTACAGACTCGCACCCAGCAAGATGAAAGAACTGCAAAGCCAATTACAAGAACTTTTAGAGCGTGGTTTCATTCGACCAAGCACATCACTGTGGGGAGCTCCTGTTTTGTTTGTCAAGAAGAAAGATGGTACATTCAGGTTGTGTATCGACTACCGAGAGTTGAACAAACTTACCATCAAGAACCGCTACACACTACCGAGAATCGACGACTTATTTGATCAACTACAAGGCTCGTCTGTTTATTCAAAGATTGACTTACGTTCCGGGTATCATCAAATGCGGGTGAAAGAAGATGATATTCCAAAGACTGCTTTCATAACACGTTACGGTCATTACGAGTTTGTGGTCATGCCATTTGGTTTAACTAATGCACCAGCTGTGTTCATGGACCTTATGAACCGAGTGTGTGGACCATACCTTGACAAGTTTGTCATTGTTTTCATTGATGACATACTTATTTACTCAAAGAATGACCAAGAACACGGTGAACATTTGAGAAAGGTGTTAGAAGTATTGAGGAAGGAAGAATTGTACGCTAAGTTTTCAAAGTGTGCATTTTGCTTGGAAGAAGTTCAATTCCTCGGTCACATAGTGAACAAAGAAGGTATTAAGGTGGATCCGGCAAAGATAGAAACTGTTGAAAAGTGGGAAACCCCGAAAACTCCGAAACACATACGCCAGTTTTTAGGACTAGCTGGTTACTACAGAAGGTTCATCCAAGACTTTTCCAGAATAGCAAAACCCTTGACTGCATTAACGCATAAAGGGAAGAAATTTGAATGGAATGATGAACAAGAGAAAGCGTTTCAGTTATTGAAGAAAAAGCTAACTACGGCACCTATATTGTCATTGCCTGAAGGGAATGATGATTTTGTGATTTATTGTGACGCATCAAAGCAAGGTCTCGGTTGTGTATTAATGCAACGAACGAAGGTGATTGCTTATGTGTCTAGACAATTGAAGATTCACGAACAAAATTATACGACGCATGATTTGGAATTAGGCGCGGTTGTTTTTGCATTAAAGACTTGGAGGCACTATTTATATGGGGTCAAAAGTATTATATATACCGACCACAAAAGTCTTCAACACATATTTAATCAGAAACAACTGAATATGAGGCAGCATAGGTGGATTGAATTGTTGAATGATTATGACTTTGAGATTCGTTACCACCCGGGGAAGGCAAATGTGGTAGCCGATGCCTTGAGCAGGAAGGACATAGAACCCATTCGAGTAAAATCTATGAATATAATGATTCATAATAACCTTACTACTCAAATAAAGGAGGCACAACAAGGAGTTTTAAATGAGGGAAATTTAAAAGATGAAATACCCAAAGGATCGGAGCAGCATCTTAATATTCGGGAAGACGGAACCCGGTATAGGGCTGAAAGGATTTGGGTACCAAAATTTGGAGATATGAGAGAAATGGTACTTAGAGAAGCTCATAAAACCAGATACTCAATACATCCTGGAACAGGGAAGATGTACAAGGATCTCAAGAAACATTTTTGGTGGCCGGGTATGAAAGCCGATGTTGCTAAATACGTAGGAGAATGTTTGACGTGTTCTAAGGTCAAAGCTGAGCATCAGAAACCATCAGGTCTACTTCAACAACCCGAAATCCCGGAATGGAAATGGGAAAACATTACCATGGATTTCATCACTAAATTGCCAAGGAATGCAAGTGGTTTTGATACTATTTGGGTAATAGTTGATCGTCTCACCAAATCAGCACACTTCCTGCCAATAAGAGAAGATGATAAGATGGAGAAGTTAGCACGACTGTATTTGAAGGAAGTCGTCTCCAGACATGGAATACCAATCTCTATTATCTCTGATAGGGATGGCAGATTTATTTCAAGATTCTGGCAGACATTACATCAAGCATTAGGAACTCGTCTAGACATGAGTACTGCCTATCATCCACAAACTGATGGGCAGAGCGAAAGGACGATACAAACGCTTGAAGACATGCTACGAGCATGAGTTATTGATTTCGGAAACAGTTGGGATCGACATCTACCGTTAGCAGAATTTTCCTACAACAACAGCTAACATTCAAGCATTGAGATGGTGCCGTTTGAAGCACTTTATGGTAGAAAGTGCAGGTCTCCGATTTGATGGAGTGAAGTGGGGGATAGATAGTTTACGGGTCCGGAGATTATACAAGAAACTACCGAGAAGATCATCCAAATTCAACAACGGTTGAAAACCGCCCAAAGTCGACAAAAGAGCTACGCTGTCATTAAAAGAAAAGATATAGAATTTGAAATTGGAGAGATGGTCATGCTTAAAGTTGCACCTTGGAAAGGCGTTGTTCGATTTGGTAAACGAGGGAAATTAAATCCAAGGTATATTGGACCATTCAAGATTATTGATCGTGTCGGACCAGTAGCTTACCGACTTGAGTTACCTCAACAACTCGCGGCTGTACATAACACTTTCCACGTCTCAAATTTGAAGAAATGTTTTGCTAAAGAAGATCTCACTATTCCGTTAGATGAAATCCAAATCAACGAAAAACTTCAATTCATCGAAGAACCCGTCGAAATAATGGATCGTGAGGTTAAAAGACTTAAGCAAAACAAGATACCAATTGTTAAGGTTCGATGGAATGCTCGTAGAGAACCCGAGTTCACCTGGGAGTGTAAAAATCAGATGAAGAAGAAATACCCGCATCTATTTCCAGAAGATTCGTCAACACCTTCAACAGCTTAAAATTTCGAGACGAAATTTATTTAACGGGTAGGTACTGTAGTGACCCAAACTTTTCCAAGTTTATATATATTAATTGAGATTGATATTTACATGATTAAATGTTTCCAACATGTTAAGCAATCAAACTTGTTAAAACTTGATTAATTAAAATATGTTTCATATAGACAATTGACCACCCAAGTTGACCGGTGATTCATGAACGTTAAAACTTGTAAAAACTATATGATGACATATATATGGATATATATATATATATTTAACATGATACGATGATAAGTAAACATATCATTAAGTATATTAACAATGAACTACATATGTAAAAACAAGACTACTAACTTAATGATTTTTAAACGAGACATATATGTAACGATTATCGTTGTAAAGACATTTAATGTATATATATATCATATTAAGAGATATTAATACATGATAATATCATGATAATATAATAATTTAAAATCTCATTTGATATTATAAACATTGGGTTAACAACATTTAACAAGATCGTTAACCTAAAGGTTTCAAAACAACACTTACATGTAACGACTAACGATGACTTAACGACTCAGTTAAAATGTATATACATGTAGTGTTTTAATATGTATTTATACACTTTTGAAAGACTTCAATACACTTATCAAAATACTTCTACTTAACAAAAATGCTTACAATTACATCCTCGTTCAGTTTCATCAACAATTCTACTCGTATGCACCCGTATTCGTACTCGTACAATACACAGCTTTTAGATGTATGTACTATTGGTATATACACTCCAATGATCAGCTCTTAGCTGCCCATGTGAGTCACCTAACATATGTGGGAACCATCATTTGGCAACTAGCATGAAATATCTCATAAAATTACAAAAATATGAGTAATCATTCATGACTTATTTACATGAAAACAAAATTACATATCCTTTATATCTAATCCATACACCAACGACCAAAAACACCTACAAACACTTTCATTCTTCAATTTTCTTTATCTAATTGATCTCTCTCAAGTTCTATCTTCAAGTTCTAAGTGTTCTTCATATATTCTACAAGTTCTAGTTACATAAAATCAAGAATACTTTCAAGTTTGCTAGCTCACTTCCAATCTTGTAAGGTGATCATCCAACCTCAAGAAATCTTTGTTTCTTACAGTAGGTTATCATTCTAATACAAGGTAATAATCATATTCAAACTTTGGTTCAATTTCTATAACTATAACAATCTTATTTCAAGTGATGATCTTACTTGAACTTGTTTTTGTGTCATGATCCTACTTCAAGAACTTTCAAGCCATCCAAGATCCTTTGAAGCTAGATCATTTCTTGTCACTTCCAGTAGGTTTACCTACTAAACTTGAGGTAGTAATGATGTTCATAACATCATTCGATTCATATATATAAAACTATCTTATTCGAAGGTTTAAACTCGTAATCACTAGAACATAGTTTAGTTAATTCTAAACTTGTTCGCAAACAAAAGTTAATCCTTCTAACTTGACTTTTAAAATTAACTAAACACATTTTCTATATCTATATGATATGCTAACTTAATGATTTAAAACATGGAAACACGAAAAACACCGTAAAACCGAATTTACGCCATCGTAGTAACACCGCGGGCTGTTTTGGGTTAGTTAATTAAAAACTATGATAAACTTTGATTTAAAAGTTGTTATTCTGAGAAAATGATTTTTATTATGAACATGAAACTATATCCAAAAATTATGGTTAAACTCAAAGTGGAAGTATGTTTTCTAAAATGGTCATCTAGACGTCGTTCTTTCGACTGAAATGACTACCTTTACAAAAACGACTTGTAACTTATTTTTACAACTATAAACCTATACTTTTTCTGTTTAGATTCATAAAATAGAGTTCAATATGAAACCATAGCAATTTGATTCACTCAAAACGGATTTAAAATGAAGAAGTTATGGGTAAAACAAGATTGGATAATTTTTCTCATTTTAGCTACGTGAAAATTGGTAACAAATCTATTACAACCATAACTTAATCAACTTGTATTGTATATTATGTAATCTTGAGATACCATAGACACGTATACAATGTTTCGACCTATCATGTCGACACATCTATATATATTTCGGAACAACCATAGACACTCTATATGTGAATGTTGGAGTTAGCTATACAGGGTTGAGGTTGATTCCAAAATATATATAGTTTGAGTTGTGATCAATACTGAGATACGTATACACTGGGTCGTGGATTGATTCAAGATAATATATATCGATTTATTTCTATACATCTAACTGTGGACAACTAGTTGTAGGTTACTAACGAGGACAGCTGACTTAATAAACTTAAAACATCAAAATATATTAAAAGTGTTGTAAATATATTTTGAACATACTTTGATATATATGTATATATTGTTATAGGTTCGTGAATCAACCAGTGGCCAAATCTTACTTCCCGACGAAGTAAAAATTTGTGAAAGTGAGTTATAGTCCCACTTTTAAAATCTAATATTTTTGGGATGAGAATACATGCAGGTTTTATAAATGATTTACAAAATAGACACAAGTACGTGAAACTACATTCTATGGTTGAATTATCGAAATCGAATATGCCCCTTTTTATTAAGTCTGGTAATCTAAGAATTAGGGAACAGACACCCTAATTGACGCGAATCCTAAAGATAGATCTATTGGGCCTAACAAACCCCATCCAAAGTACCGGATGCTTTAGTACTTCGAAATTTATATCATATCCGAAGGGTGTCCCGGAATGATGGGGATATTCTTATATATGCATCTTGTTAATGTTGGTTACCAGGTGTTCACCATATGAATGATTTTTATCTCTATGTATGGGATGTGTATCGAAATATGAAATCTTGTGGTCTATTGTTACGATTGATATATATATATAGGTTAAACCTATAACTCACCAACATTTTTGTTGACGTTTTAAGCATGTTTATTCTCAGGTGATTATTAAGAGCTTCCGCTGTCGCATACTTAAATAAGGACGAGATTTGGAGTCCATGCTTGTATGATATTGTGTAAAAACTGCATTCAAGAAACTTATTTTGTTGTAACATATTTGTATTGTAAACCATTATGTAATGGTCGTGTGTAAACAAGATATTTTAGATTATCATTATTTGATAATCTACATAAAGCTTTTTAAACCTTTATTGATGAAATAAAGGTTATGGTTTGTTTTAAAATGAATGCAGTCTTTGAAAAACGTCTCATATAGAGGTCAAACCCTCGCAACGAAATCAATTAATATGGAACGTTTTTAATCAATAAGAACGTGACATTTCATTCTATTCGGATTCAATTGCGATGGGAAGGTACAAAATTGTTCTTCACTAATGGCTGGGAAGAAATTAATAACTATTTCCAAACTGAACAAAGTGACATATTTGTGAAGACCCGTCCTAATCCATCCGGACGAAGTCCATATCGATTATAAACGATTCACAACAGTTGATTACATCGCGAGGTACTTGACCCCTATATGATACATTTTACAAACATTTCATTCATTTTTGAAAAGACAATCTTTCATTACATCAAAAGTTGACAACATGCATACCATTTCGTAATATATCTTACTATAATCGACTTAATAATAATCTTGATGAACTCAACTACTCGAATGCAACGTCTTTTGAAATATGTCATGAATGACTCCAAGTAATGTCTCTAAGATGAGCAAATGCACAGCGGAAGATTTCTTTCATACCTGAGAATAAACATGCTTTAAAGTGTCAACCAAAAGGTTGGTGAGTTCATTAGTTTAACATAAATAATCATTTCATAATCTTAATAGACCACAAGATTTCATATTTTCATTTCTCATAAACATACGTCCCATGCATAGAGACAAAAATATCATTCATATGGATTGAACACCTGGTAACCGACATTCACAATATGTATATAAGAATATCCCCATCATTCCGGGATCCTCCTTCGGACATGATATAAATTTCGAAGTACTAAAGCATCCAGTACTTTGGATGGGGCTTGTTGGACCCAATAGATCTATCTTTAGAGTTCGCGTCAATTAAGGTGTCTGTTCCCGAATTCTTAGATTACCAGACTAAAAAGGGGCATATTCAGTTTAGATCATTCAACCATAGAACGTAATTTCGATTACTTGTGTCTATTTTGTAAAACTGTTATAAAAAGTTGCGCATGTATTCTCAGCCCAAAAATATAAAGGGTAAAAAAGGCAAATGAAACTCACCTAATGTATTTTGTAGTAAGAATACATATGACGACATTGAACAAATGTAGGGTTGGCCTCGGATTCACGAACCTATATCATTTGTGTATATATTAAAACGTATAATCGTAACATAACATATATTTATATTGTTATTAGTGATAGTTTTTATATTAATAACTGATATATTTTATTATATATTCATCTTGTATATTTTAGATAAATATAAGTATTAATATATTTAGATTATGGGTGTTAAATATATTTTTATATAATTACTCTTTTGTTTACAATTTACTAGTTATAATAGCATTAGCATAATTATAATGTTAATAATAATAATTTTTCATACTGCTAATAATAATAATAATGATAATATTAATGCTAGTACTTATGTTAATAGTAATAATAATAGTAATACTAATATAAAATGATATCAATACTAATGTTTATGACAATAGGACTAATAATACTTAATAATTCTTAATGATACAACTCAATACTAACTAAAAATGATAATGATAATAAGCATGTGACCTATGTTAATAATAATTCTAATAATACTAATGAGTACATAATGATACTAATACTAATAATGATAATAATAATAATTAATAATAACATAACAATAACAATAATAATAATAAGGAAGTAATAATAAAAAAAAATTAATAACTACCTCAAGTGTAAGCTTTTCTAAAAAGATTTGCCACAGACGGGGCTCGAACCCACGACCTCTCGCTTAACCGACACTCTCTTGAACCATCCCTCTATTTCATTTTTCTGTTATAATTCGCTGAATAACATATATACTCAATATAACTATCTGTTTCTTCTTATGGGTCTCGGCCCAATTCAATAACTGCCCAACATAATAGCAGTCCAATTGCAAGTTAAACAAGCCCAGTCCACAAGCCCAACCTCTCAAGACAGCTTTTTAAAAAAAAAAAATCTTGTAGTTTCCTGGTTTCGAACCCCAGACCTCCAGTTCAAACCTCCAACACCCAACCATCCGTCCAGTTAAACTTATCTGAAGTTATTTCCCCCTAAATATTTAAAACCCGTATATTTGTGTTCTTTATACTTCTTCTTCTTCTTCTTCACCAATTCAATCTCTTCCAAAATCCTTTCTACTCTTAATGAGTATTACATAATCGAATTTAGGACTTAATATTCAACACTTAACTAAATATTTGAGATTAATTAACGAAAGAGAAAAAAAAAAAAAAAAAAAGGGTGCACCAGCTGTCGATACTTTAAAAAAAAAATTGATTTCAATTTTTACGACGTTTTGGAGATTTGTTACAACATGAAATATGTTACATAACATTCGTATAAACTTCTCAAATCATCAATTGAATCTGAAACATAACGATAAACTCGAATTTGATTAATGAACCCTGAGTTGACTTTTTCAAATTAAAACCTTGACTTCAAAATTCGAAGTCGTTAGGATGATTTGGAACTTGTAATTTTTTTCAGGAAGTTTGAGTAGGCGATTTCTAACAAGACTACAATTTTAGATTTTCGAAATTGATACAAAATCAAGATTTTGAAAAAATGGCTTAAGAACAGAGGGACGACACCCATTTTCCTTATATTCTTTGTTTTCAATTTCAATTGCAGTTTGTCAAATATATAAAGTGATTAAGGACATAAATTAACAGTTAGTTTGACTCTATTTAATTGATGAAATCGACTGGTAACCATTTGGACAAAAAATTCAATTTGTTGCAGTAAATGGAAGAAAAGTTAAACAGATAAAAATAAAAATTGAAATTTGATTTGTACTGGTTTCGGCTATATCCTGGATTTGATTCCAACTGGTGGAGACAAGAAACTAAGTTCCACAAAGTGATGGATACCCCTAACAGATTCGTACTATATCCATTTTATATAATTTAAATAATTAATATTAATAATTAATAATTATATTAATAGTATTAATTATTATATTACTAAAAAAATATAACTAGTAAAGATATAAAAATGATAATAATTATATTTATTAATGATTTTAGTAATAGATGGTATTATTTTTCAATAATTATAATAAAAATGATAATATTACTAATATTAGTAATAATAATAATATTATTAACAATATTAATAAGAGTAATAATAATGATATCAAAATAATAAGTTTGATAATAACACTACAACAAAACCATTGTATCAATTTTCCTATTTATGTATGTTTTCTTAATAATAAAACACCGATATTTATACTCTATTCACATATT
The DNA here is from genome assembly GCF_046630445.1 of Rutidosis leptorrhynchoides. Classification (NCBI taxonomy): domain Eukaryota; kingdom Viridiplantae; phylum Streptophyta; class Magnoliopsida; order Asterales; family Asteraceae; genus Rutidosis; species Rutidosis leptorrhynchoides. Next base: position 224,841,645 of record NC_092337.1, on the reverse strand, counting down.
ATAAAAATCAAATATATTTATATATAACTTCTTTTTAAAAATACTACATAATTATTTTATAACTTATCTTACCTTTTTAATTCAAATGTTTAAATCCTATTTTTATTATTTTTAACTATCATATATACTTAGAGTTATATATGTATATATATTTAATTGCATATTAATTTACAACTAAATTGTTCGTGAATCGTCGAGAATGGTCAAAGGGTAATTGGTTACATGAATGTAGATTTCAAAACTTTCGAGACTCAACATTACATACTTTTCTTATCGTGTTGAAATTATATAAAGATCAAGTTTAAATTTGATAGGAAATTTTCGGGTCACTACAGTACCTACCCGTTAAAGAAATTTCATCTCGAAATTTGAGTGAGGTCGTCATGGCTAATAATAAAAAATGTTTTCATGAGGAATATGAGTTGATAAACAGAGTTTTATCATCATTGAGTAATATGGATAAAATCATTTAATTTTGTGAAGAGTACGAGTGAAACTATCACCAAAGAGTGAAATGAGTAGGTATAGGTTCGTCATATCTTTTGACGTAGATAGGATTGATTTCCAAGTTCAAGAGGTTTGGAGAAAATCTTCGTAATAAGATTTGATTCTTTGGTAATCAAGGGGATTAGGATCCGCTTTAAATGCGATAATCTGCTTTGATTGCTCTGTCGGATATTTCACTATAAATCCATCCCCTTCGTTTTCTTACAACTCATACCTTCTATTCTTTCTCCCCCAACTCATACTTTAAAACATCCATTAATATGCTCCATCCAGTATTGATTATTGATATACTCCTAACTTTCATATCTGTCATTCTTCTTTTTTCATTTACCACCGGAGAATTTTATTTATTTCTACTATTACCTTGGGGTTATAATAATTTTAATTCTCCCGTGCCTTTACGTGGCAATACGTATTGATATGCACGTTTTGTAATTTATGTGTTGTTGTCGAGTTTTATATTTTCTATTATATTTAGGAGCTTCATGCTTTTGTTTTCCCTTCCCGTCCACGAGTCAAGCGAATAATGGTCCAGAATTAGTAGATATGAGGTTTTGGATTAACATAGTTAATGTTTTAAGAAGGAAATCGAAATTGCACGATCTTGATTTGGTAAATTACCAGAATATCCGAAAGGATAGAACTATCAAGAAGATATGTTCTTAATATGTTTGGAAATTGGGTAGAATGTAAGAGTCGTGTAAATGGCACATGATGACGGTATATTCTGTGAATCATCACGTTTCATTAGAAACTCAGCATGACTTACTTAAATATAATCACGTTGATCAAGTGTCATTATATTATACTAACTCATGCATCAATTCCCAACATTACTTCAATAACATTCATATTTTAAGCTCGAAAGTTTACAGAATATAGAAACTAACAGTTTCTATATGATGTAATACTGATAGCACGTAGAGATTAATGATTTCAGATAAGAATAGTTATAAAAATATCTCCAGAAATATGGATGAAAGGACCCGTTCATATACATTATAAACGATTCACAATAGTTGATTACATCGCGAGGTATTTGACCTCTATATGATACTTTTTACAAACATTGCATTCGTTTTTAAAAGACAAACTTTCTTTACATCAAAAATTGACGTCATGCATACCATTTCATATTACATCCAACTATAATTGACTTAATATTAATCTTGATGAACTCAATGACTCGAATGCAACATCTTTCAAAGTATGTCATGAATGACTCCAGGTAATATCCTTAAAATGAGCTAATGCACAGCGAAAGATTTCTGTAATACCTGAGAATAAACATGCTTTAAATTGTCAACCAAAAGGTTGGTGAGTTAATTAGTTTATCATAATCAATCATTTCCGTAATAGTAATAGACCACAAGATTTCAGTTTCCATAAATATCCGTACACTCGCAAGTGTTTAAAAGTATTCTATAAGTTGTAGGCACCCGGTAACAAGCCTTAACATTCATGTTTTACCCTCTGAAGTACACCAGATCAGGTGTGTTTAAAATAACCTCGAAGTACTAAAGCATCCCATAGTCAGGATGGGGTTTGTCAGGCCCAATAGATCTATCTTTAGGATTCGCGCCTACCGTACATAGACAAGTAGTTTAATGTTACCAAGCTAAGGGTATATTTCTGGTTTAAACAAACATAGAATTAGTTTTAGTACTTGTGCCTACTTCGTAAAACATTTATAAAACAGTGCATGTATTCTCAGCCCAAAAATATATATTGCAAAAGCAATTAAAAAGGGAGCAAATGAAACTCACAATATTGTATTTCATAGCAATTATGTATATGACGGCACTGAACAAGTGGAGGGTTTGTCTCGGATTCACGAACGTATCAATATTGTGATTCAATATTGCAGGAAAGTACGTAGACGCAACGAAAATGATAAACGTTAGGTTGACCTCACGAGCAATACCCTCGATCAATACCCATAACCTCCATAGCTATAACCCATAATTTCCTTAGCTCTATCCCGTCGTAGTATAACTCCGTCGTAGTATTTTATGTATACTAATAATATCTTGAAATAATACAAAAAATATATATATATGTAATTCGATTGAGAGAGTTTAGAGAAATATATTTTCAAGTTTCTATGAAATAATGAAACCTATTCAATTCTATTTATAATATATTTTTGAATTATTAAAGTGAATTATTAAAGTATGAATTATTAAAGTGAATTATTAAAGTAAATTATTAAAGTATGAATAATAAAAGTGAATTATTAAAGTGAATTATTAAAATATTAATTATTAAAGTGAATTATTAAAGTGAATTATTAAAGTATGAATTATTAAAGTGATTATTATTAAAGTATGAATTATTAAAGTGAATTATTAAAGTATGAATTATTAAAGTTAAAGTAAAGTAAAAGTAAAGTAAATGTAAAGTTAAAGTATAGTAAAAGTATAAAACTATATACGTATAATACGCGTATAAATATATATAATATTAATTTAAATCGTTATATATATTTAATAAAATAAAATATAAATATCGTTATCTTTATCATACTGGTTAAGTAATGAGTTGTCAAAAGTGGTTCTAGATATTTATAAAAGATATATACGTTTTAATAATAAAGTTCTTTTTAAACTGAAAACGTTTTTTGTACTTTTGAAACTAAATCATATAAATATGATAATTTTGTTTTCCAAAACTAAATATATTTAAGAATCATTTTGTTAAAAGGTTAAAATAATGGAAATCGTTATATCATAAAACATTTTAGAAAAGTAGAATTATATATATTCATAATATGTTTCAAGTTTTTAAATTACAGTCTATTGGTGAAGCATGTAGTGACCCGAACTTTTCCATGTTTATATATATATTAATTGAGATTGATATTTACATGATTAAATTTTTCCAACATGTTAAGCAATCAAACTTGTTAAGACTTGATTAATTGAAATATGTTTCATATAGACAATTGACCACCCAAGTTGACCGGTGATTCACGAACGTTAAAACTTGTAAAAACTATATGATGACATATATATGGATATATATATATATAGTTAACATGATACTATGATAAGTAAACATATCATTAAGTATATTAACAATGAACTACATATGTAAAAACAAGACTACTAACTTAATGATTTTTAAACGAGACATATATGTAACGATTATCGTTGTAAAGACATTTAATGTATATATATCATATTAAGAGATATTCATACATGATAATATAATAATTTAAAATCTCATTTGATATTATAAACATTGGGTTAACAACAATTAACAAGATCGTTAACTTAAAGGTTTCAAAACAACACTTACATGTAACGACTAACGATGACTTAACGACTCAGTTAAAATGTATATACATGTAGTGTTTTAATATGTATTTATACACTTTTGAAAGACTTAAATACACTTATCAAAATACTTCTACTTAACAAAAATGCTTACAATTACATCCTCGTTCAGTTTCATCAACAATTATATTCGTATGCACCCGTATTCGTACTCGTACAATACACAGCTTTTAGATGTATGTACTATTGGTATATACACTCCAATGATCAGCTCTTAGCAGCCCATGTGAGTCACCTAACACATGTGGGAACCATCATTTGGCAACTAGCATGAAATATCTCATAAAATTACAAAAATATGAGTAATCATTCATGACTTATTTACATGAAAACAAAATTACATATCCTTTATATCTAATCCATACACCAACGACCAAAAACACCTAAAAACACTTTCATAAAAACACTTTCATTCTTCAATTTTCTTCATCTAATTGATCTCTCTCAAGTTCTATCTTCAAGTTCTAAGTGTTCTTCATATATTCTACAAGTTCTAGTTACATAAAATCAAGAATACTTTCAAGTTTGCTAGCTCACTTCCAATCTTGTAAGGTGATCATCCAACCTCAAGAAATCTTTGTTTCTTACACTAGGTTATCATTCTAATACAAGGTAATAATCATATTCAAACTTTGGTTAAATTTCTATAACTATAACAATCTTATTTCAAGTGATGATCTTACTTGAACTTGTTTTCGTGTCATGATTCTGCTTCAAGAACTTCGTGCCATCCAAGGATCCGTTGAAGCTAGATCCATTTTTCTCTTTTCCAGTAGGTTTATCTAAGGAACTTAAGGTAGTAATGATGTTCATAACATCATTCGATTCATACATATAAAGCTATCTTATTCGAAGGTTTAAACTTGTAATCACTAGAACATAGTTTAGTTAATTCTAAACTTGTTCGCAAACAAAAGTTAATCCTTCTAACTTGAATTTTAAAATCAACTAAACACATGTTCTATATCTATATGATATGCTAATTTAATGATTTAAAACCTGGAGACACGAAAAACACCGTAAAACCGGATTTACGCCGTCGTAGTAACACCGCGGGCTGTTTTGGGTTAGTTAATTAAAAACTATGATAAACTTTGATTTAAATGTTGTTATTCTGAGAAAATGATTTTTATTATGAACATGAAACTATATTCAAAAATTATGGTTAAACTCAAAGTGGAAGTATGTTTTCTAAAATGGTCATCTAGACGTCGTTCTTTCGACTGAAATGACTACCTTTACAAAAACGACTTGTAACTTATTTTTCCGACTATAAACCTATACTTTTTCTGTTTAGATTCATAAAATAGAGTTCAATATGAAACCATAGCAATTTGATTCACTCAAAACGGATTTAAAATGAAGAAGTTATGGGTAAAACAAGATTGGATAATTTTTCTCATTTTAGCTACGTGAAAATTGGTAACAAATCTATTCCAACCATAACTTAATCAACTTGTATTGTATATTATGTAATCTTGAGATACCATAGACACGTATACAATGTTTCGACCTATCATGTCGACACATCTATATATATTTCGGAACAACCATAGACACTCTATATGTGAATGTTGGAGTTAGCTATACAGGGTTGAGGTTGATTCCAAAATATATATAGTTTGAGTTGTGATCAATACTGAGATACGTATACACTGGGTCGTGGATTGATTCAAGATAATATTTATCGATTTATTTCTGTACATCTAACTGTGGACAACTAGTTGTAGGTTACTAACGAGGACAGCTAACTTAATAAACTTAAAACATCAAAATATATTAAAAGTGTTGTAAATATATTTTGAATATACTTTGATATATATGTATATATTGTTATAGGTTCGTGAATCAACCAGTGGCCAAGTCTTACTTCCCGACGAAGTAAAAATCTGTGAAAGTGAGTTATAGTCCCACTTTTAAAATCTAATATTTTTGGGATGAGAATACATGCAGGTTTTATAAATGATTTACAAAATAGACACAAGTACGTGAAACTACATTCTATGGTTGAATTATCGAAATCGAATATGCCCCTTTTTATTAAGTCTGGTAATCTAAGAATTAGGGAACAGACACCCTAATTGACGCGAATCCTAAAGATAGATCTATTGGGCCTAACAAACCCCATCCAAAGTACCGGATGCTTTAGTACTTCGAAATTTATATCATATCCGAAGGGTGTCCCGGAATGATGGGGATATTCTTATATATGCATCTTGTTAATGTCGGTTACCAGGTGTTCACCATATGAATGATTTTTATCTCTATGTATGGGATGTGTATTGAAATATAAAATCTTGTGGTCTATTATTATGATTTGATATATATAGGTTAAACCTATAACTCACCAACATTTTTGTTGACGTTTTAAGCATGTTTATTCTCAGGTGATTATTAAGAGCTTCCGCTGTCGCATACTTAAATAAGGATGAGATTTGGAGTCCATGCTTGTATGATATTGTGTAAAAACTGCATTCAAGAAACTTATTTTGTTGTAACATATTTGTATTGTAAACCATTATGTAATGGTCGTGTGTAAACAGGATATTTTAGATTATCATTATTTGATAATCTACGTGAAGCTTTTTAAACTTTTATTGATGAAATAAAGGTTATGGTTTGTTTTAAAATGAATGCAGTCTTTGAAAAATGTCTCATATAGAGGTCAAAACCTCGCAACGAAATCAATTAATATGGAACGTTTTTAATCAATAAGAACGGGACATTTCAGTTGGTATCCGAGCGTTGGTCTTAGAGAACCAGAATTTTGCATTAGTGTGTCTTATCTAGTTTGTTAGGATGCATTAGTGAGTCTGGACTTCGACCGTGTTTACTTGAAAAATGATTGCTTAACAAATTTTGTTGGAAACTATATATTTTTAACATGTGAATATTATGTGATATATTAATCTCTTAACGCGTTTGATATTATGTGATAGATGTCTACCTCTAGAACAAGTCCCATTGACTCACCTAATAATAATGAAGAGTCAAATGTAAATTGGAATGATTCGTGGACTGATTCACAAGTTCCCGAAGAGGAACCGGAAGAAGAGTCAGAACCGGAAGAAGAATCGGAACCGGAAGAAGAATCGGAACCGGATGAAGAAATAGAACCGGTGGGGGAAATAATAAAACGGTTAAGTAAAATTAAATCCTCAACCAACCGACCAAGGTTAATTATGGTCAATGGTGTTTCCGCCAAGGAAGCAAAATATTGGGAGGATTACCAATTCTCCGATGAATAGGATTCCGACGAGAATTCCGATGATGTTATAGAAATTACCCCAACTGAATTTAAAAAGGCAAAAGAAAATAATAAGGGATAGGGCATAAAAATAGAGAAATCTAATTCCAACCCCGATGAACTTTATATGTATTGTCAACCCCCGAAGTCCTTAAGTTGTAACAATGACCCGAGAACCTCTAAACCACCAGGTTTTTCTAAACCAATGTGGATAACGACGGCTCGTATTAGGGGAACATCATATATCCCTAGAAACTTGGCAAAACGAACCAAAACCGAAGAAGAAGAAACAAGCGAGTCGGAATAAGATAGTTGTATTCGTGTGGTGTAATATAAGTAATATAGTGTGCTTATGCTTTATGATATATGTAAAAATTGCTTGTATTAATAAGTATTTTTTTTTATGAATCTAACTCTTGTCTATTTTACAGTATAAAAACACAAAATGGATAGACAACCCAATATTTTAAGAGACCTACCCGGAGACATGATTGATGAAATCTTGTCTAGAGTCGGTCAGAATTCTTCGGCACAACTATTTAAGGCGAGATCAGTTTGTAAGACATTCGAAGAACGTTCCAAGAATGCCTTGGTTTATAAAAGGCTTCCGTTCGAAAGATGGGGGATATCACATTAGGAAATCCATAAGTTACGATGTGTTTACTTTGACGCATATATTGCGGGGAACCCAAATGCTATTTTACGCAATGGGTTAAGAAATTATTTTGACTCAATATATCCGAATATTGAACTTCGTGATTTAGAAAAAGCGGCTAACATGCAACATAAAGAAGCATGTTATACTTACGGATTAGTAATGTTCGCTTCTCACCAAAGTGAGAACAAGAACATCGGCCTACAACTATTAAACAAAACGTTCCCACAAGTGACGGAGTCGGTAATTGGGGTAAGAAATGAGGTTTTTAGATTGTTACGGGACTGTTGGACATTACGTAACCCTCGTCCCTTTGATGACGTTACAACACGCTGTCTTATCAACGGCCATAACGGTTATGTTCCACAAGACCAAGGATGGGAAGTAGTCCTAGTAAAACCAGAATGCATGACTTGTTTCTGGACGTATGAATTACGTGTCTTTATTGCCTTTGCTGAACGACTTGTGTACTAGCTAGAATTATCTTCACAACCATCTTGTATCAAATTTATTGTGTGCTATATTTCATGCTATATGTAAAATAAGCGGTATTGTAAGTTTGTAAAATATTGTGTAAAAGTTTGAACGCGAAATATTATAATAATCAGTTTTTCATATAGAATTGTAGTAGTTGAATTGTATATTAGCTACTAAGTATGAACTTAACGGGTAGGTACTACCCGAATTTAAATTTATAAAACGCTAATATGAAGAAAAAGCTTTTATAAATGAGTTCATATTATGCTACGAAATACTATTAACTACTCTTAATATTCTGTATGATTAACTTGTTCCATTTGACTATTTTGAAGGAAATGGCACCGACTACTCGACACACCGTGAATATGAATGAAGAGGAATTCCGTACTTTTCTAGCTTCAAACATAGCCGCAGTACAGGCTGCGCTACATACCAACAATAACCTTGGATCTAGCAGTACAGGAAATCGTGTAGGATGCACCTACAAAGAATTCACTGCCTACAAACCTTTGGAATTTGATGGAACTGAAGGACCGATCGGATTGAAACGGTGGACCGAGAAGGTCGAATCGGTGTTTGCCATAAGTAAGTGTACCGAAGAGGACAAAGTAAAGTACGCTACGCATACCTTCACAGGTTCTGCGTTAACATGGTGGAATACCTATCTAGAGCAAGTGGGACAAGACGATGCGTACGCACTACCGTGGTCAGCATTCAAGCACTTGATGAACGAGAAGTACCGTCCCAGAACCGAGGTCAATAAGCTCAAGACAGAACTTAGAGGGTTACGAACCCAAGGATTTGATATTACCACGTACGAAAGACGATTCACATAATTGTGCCTATTGTGTCCGGGAGCATTCGAAGATGAGGTAGAGAAGATCGAAGCGTTTGTGAAAGGATTACCGGAAAGAATCCAAGAAGATATAAGTTCACACGAGCCCGCCTCCATACAACATGCATGTAGAATGGCTCACAAACTAGTGAACCAGATTGAAGAAAGAATTAAAGAACAGACTGCTGAAGAGGCCAATGTGAAGCAAGTCAAAAGAAAGTGGGAGGAATACGGTGATAAGAATCACCAATACAACAACAACAGCAATTACAACAATAATCGCAACAATTACCCCAACAATCGCAACATCAATCGCAACTACAATAAACGGCCCAACAACAACAACAACAACAACAACAACAACAACAACAACAACAACAACAACAGCAACTACAACAATCATCCCAACAACAATAATAACCGCAACAACAACAACAATCAGAAGCAGCTATGCCAAAGGTGTGAAAAGTATCACTCGGGGTTCTGCACCAAATTTTGCAACAAGTGTAAAAGAAATGGTCATAGCGCGGCGAAGTGTGAGGTCTACGGACCAGGGGTTAATAGAACGAAAGGAACAAATGGTGTCGGAACGAGTAATGGCAGAGCAAGTAGTGTCGGAGCAAGTTATGCCAATGTAGTTTGTTATAAATGTGGAAAACCGGGCCACATTATTAGAAATTGCCCGAACCAGGAGAACACGAATGGACAAGGCCGCGGAAGAGTTTTCAATATTAATGCGGCAGAGGCACAAGAAGACTCGGAGCTTGTTACGGGTACGTTTCCTATTGACAAAAAACCTGCTTACGTTTTATTTGATTCGGGTGCGGATAGAAGCTATATGTGTAGAGATTTTTGTGCTAAATTAAGTTGTCCATTGACGCCTTTGGATAGTAAATTTTTACTCGAATTAGTAAATGGTAAATTAATTTCAGCAGATAATATATGTCGGAATCGAGAAATTAAACTGGTTAGCGAAACATTTAAGATTGATTTGATACCAGTAGAGTTAGGGAGTTTTGATGTGATAATCGGTATGGACTGGTTGAAAGAAGTAAAAGCAGAGATCGTTTGTTACAAAAATGCAATTCGCATTATACGAGAAAAAGGAAAACCCTTAATGGTGTACGGAGAAAAGGTTAACACGAAGCTACATCTTATTAGTAATTTGAAGGCACAAAAACTAATAAGAAAAGGTTGCTATGCTGTTCAAGCACACGTCGAGAAAGTACAAACTGAAGAAAAGAGCATCAATGATGTTCCCATTGCAAAAGAATTTCCCGATGTATTTCCGAAAGAATTACCGGGATTACCCCCACATCGACCCGTTGAATTTCAAATAGATCTTGTACCAGGAGCTGCACCAATAGCTCGTGCTCCTTACAGACTCGTACCCAGCGAGATGAAAGAACTGCAAAGCTAATTAGAAGAACTTTTAGAGCGTGGTTTCATTCGACCAAGCACATCACCGTGGGGAGCTCCTGTTTTGTTTGTCAAGAAGAAAGATGGTACATTCAGGTTGTGTATCGACTACCGAGAGTTGAACAAACTTACCATCAAGAACCGCTACCCACTCCCGAGAATCGATGACTTATTTGATCCACTACAAGGCTCGTCTGTTTATTCAAAGATTGACTTACGTTCCGGGTATCATCAAATGCGGGTGAAAGAAGATGATATTCCAAAGACTGCTTTAAGAACACGTTACGGTCATTACGAGTTTATGGTCATGCCGTTTGGTTTAACTAATGCACCAGCTGTGTTCATGGACCTTATGAACCGAGTGTGTGGACCATACCTTGACAAGTTTGTCATTGTTTTCATTGATGACACACTTATTTACTCAAAGAATGACCAAGAACACGGTGAACATTTGAGAAAGGTGTTAGAAGTATTGAGGAAGGAAGAATTGTACGCTAAGTTTTCAAAGTGTTCATTTTGGTTGGAAGAAGTTCAATTCCTCGGTCACATAGTGAACAAAGAAGGTATTAAGGTGGATCCGGCAAAGATAGAAACTGTTGAAAAGTGGGAAACCCCGAAAACTCCAAAACACATACGCCAATTTTTAGGACTAGCTGGTTACTACAGAAGGTTCATCCAAGACTTTTCCAGAATAGCAAAACCCTTGACTACATTAACGCATAAAGGGAAGAAATTTGAATGGAATGATGAACAAGAGAAAGCGTTTCAGTTATTGAAGAAAAAGCTAACTACGGCACCTATATTGTCATTGCCTGAAGGGAATGATGATTTTGTGATTTATTGTGACGCATCAAAGCAAGGTCTCGGTTGTGTATTAATGCAACGAGCGAAGGTGATTGCTTATGCGTCTAGACAATTGAAGATTCATGAACAAAATTATACGACGCATGATTTGGAATTAGGCGCGGTTGTTTTTGCATTAAATACTTGGAGGTACTACTTATATGGGGTCAAAAGTATTATATATACCGACCACAAAAGTCTTCAACACATATTTAATCAGAAACAACTGAATATGAGGCAGCGTAGGTGGATTGCATTATTAAATGATTACGACTTTGAGATTCGTTACCACCCGGGGAAGGCAAATGTGGTAGCCGATGCCTTGAGCAGGAAGGACAGAGAACCCATTCGAGTAAAATCTATGAATATAATGATTCATAATAACCTTACTACTCAAATAAAGGAGGCACAACAAGGAGTTTTAAAGGAGGGAAATTTAAAGGATGAAATACCCAAAGGATCGGAGAAGCATCTTAATATTCAGGAAGACGAAACCCGGTATAGGGCTGAAAGGATTTGGGTACCAAAATTTGGAGATATGAGAGAAATGGTACTTAGAGAAGCTCATAAAACCAGATACTCAATACATCCTGGAACGGGGAAGATGTACAAGGATCTCAAGAAACATTTTTGGTGGCCGGGTATGAAAGCCGATGTTGCTAAATACGTAGGAGAATGTTTGACGTGTTCTAAGGTCAAAGCTGAGCATCAGAAACCATCAGGTCTACTTCAACAACCCGAAATCCCAGAATGGAAATGGGAAAACATTACCATGGATTTCATCACTAAATTGCCAAGGACTGCAAGTGGTTTTGATACTATTTGGGTAATAGTTGATCGTCTCACCAAATCAGCACACTTCCTGCCAATAAGAGAAGATGACAAGATGGAGAAGTTAGCACGACTGTATTTGAAGGAAGTCATCTCCAGACATGGAATACCAATCTCTATTATCTCTGATAGGGATGGCAGATTTATTTCAAGATTCTGGCAGACATTACAGCAAGCATTAGGAACTCGTCTAGACATGAGTACTGCCTATCATCCACAAACTGATGGGCAGAGCGAAAGGACGATACAAACGCTTGAAGACATGCTACGAGCATGTGTTATTGATTTCGAAAACAGTTGGGATCGACATCTACCGTAAGCAGAATTTTCCTACAACAACAGCTACCATTCAAGCATTGAGATGGCGCCGTTTGAAGCACTTTATGGTAGAAAGTGTAGGTCTCCGATTTGTTGGAGTGAAGTGGGGGATAGACAGATTACGGGTCCGGAGATTATACAAGAAACTACCGAGAAGATCATCCAAATTCAACAACGGTTGATAACCGCCCAAAGTCAACAAAAGAGCTATGCTGACATTAAAAGAAAAGATATAGAATTTGAAATTGGAGAGATGGTCATGCTTAAAGTTGCACCTTGGAAAGGCGTTGTTCGATTTGGTAAACGAGGGAAATTAAATCCAAGGTATATTGGACCATTCAAGATTATTGATCGTGTCGGACCAGTAGCTTACCGACTTGAGTTACCTCAACAACTCGCGGCTGTACATAACACTTTCCACGTCTCGAATTTGAAGAAATGTTTTGCTAAAGAAGATCTCACTATTCCGTTAGATGAAATCCAAATCAACGAAAAACTTCAATTCATCGAAGAACCCGTCGAAATAATGGATCGTGAGGTTAAAAGACTTAAGCAAAACAAGATACCAATTGTTAAGGTTCGATGGAATGCTCGTAGAGGACCCGAGTTCACCTGGGAGCGTGAAGATCAGATGAAGAAGAAATACCCGCATCTATTTCCAGAAGATTCGTCAACACCTTCAACAGCTTAAAATTTCGGGACGAAATTTATTTAACGGGTAGGTACTGTAGTGACCCGAACTTTTCCATGTTTATATATATATTAATTGAGATTGATATTTACATGATTAAATTTTTCCAACATGTTACGCAATCAAACTTGTTAAGACTTGATTAATTGAAATATGTTTCATATAGACAATTGACCACCCAAGTTGACCGGTGATTCACGAACGTTAAAACTTGTAAAAACTATATGATGACATATATATGGATATATATATATAGTTAACATGATACTATGATAAGTAAACATATCATTAAGTATATTAATAATGAACTACATATGTAAAAACAAGACTACTAACTTAATGATTTTTAAACGAGACATATATGTAACGATTATCGTTGTAAAGACATTTAATGTATATATACCATATTAAGAGATATTCATACATGATAATATCATGATAATATAATAATTTAAAATCTCATTTGATATTATAAACATTGGGTTAACAACATTTAACTAGATCGTTAACTTAAAGGTTTCAAAACAACACTTACATGTAACGACTAACGATGACTTAACGACTCAGTTAAAATGTATATACATGTAGTGTTTTAATATGTATTTATACACTTTTGAAAGACTTAAATACACTTATCAAAATACTTCTACTTAACAAAAATGCTTACAATTACATCCTCGTTCAGTTTCATCAACAATTCTACTCGTATGAACCCGTATTCGTACTCGTACAATACACAGCTTTTAGATGTATGTACTATTGGTATATACACTCCAATGATCAGCTCTTAGTAGCCCATGTGAGTCACCTAACACATGTGGGAACCATCATTTGGCAACTAGCATGAAATATCTCATAAAATTACAAAAATATGAGTAATCATTCATGACTTATTTACATGAAAACAAAATTACATATCCTTTATATCTAATCCATACACCAACGACCAAAAACACCTACAAACACTTTCATTCTTCAATTTTCTTCATCTAATTGATCTCTCTCAAGTTCTATCTTCAAGTTCTAAGTGTTCTTCATATATTCTACAAGTTCTAGTTACATAAAATCAAGAATACTTTCAAGTTTGCTAGCTCACTTCCAATCTTGTAAGGTGATCATCCAACCTCAAGAAATCTTTGTTTCTTACAGTAGGTTATCATTCTAATACAAAGTAATAATCATATTCAAACTTTGGTTCAATTTCTATAACTATAACAATCTTATTTCAAGTGATGATCTTACTTGAACTTGTTTTCGTGTCATGATTCTGCTTCAAGAACTTCGTGCCATCCAAGGATCCGTTGAAGCTAGATCCATTTTTCTATTTTCCAGTAGGTTTATCCAAGGAACTTAAGGTAGTAATGATGTTCATAACATCATTCGATTCATACATATAAAGCTATCTTATTCGAAGGTTTAAACTTGTAATCACTAGAACATAGTTTAGTTAATTCTAAACTTGTTCGCAAACAAACGTTAATCCTTCTAACTTGACTTTTAAAATCACCTAAACACATGTTCTATATCTATATGATATGCTAATTTAATGATTTAAAACCTGGAGACACGAAAAACACCGTAAAACCGGATTTACGCCGTCGTAGTAACACCGCGGGCTGTTTTGGGTTAGTTAATTAAAAACTATGATAAACTTTGATTTAAAAGTTGTTATTCTGAGAAAATGATTTTTATTATGAACATGAAACTATATCCAAAAATTATGGTTAAACTCAAAGTGGAAGTATGTTTTCTAAAATGGTCATCTAGACGTCGTTCTTTCGACTGAAATGACTACCTTTACAAAAATGACTTGTAACTTATTTTTCCGACTATAAACCTATACTTTTTCTGTTTAGATTCATAAAATAGAGTTCAATATGAAACCATAGCAATTTGATTCACTCAAAACGGATTTAAAATGAAGAAGTTATGGGTAAAACAAGATTGGATAATTTTTCTTATTTTAGCTACGTGAAAATTGGTAACAAATCTATTCCAACCATAACTTAATCAACTTGTATTGTATATTATGTAATCTTGAGATACCATAGACACGTATACAATGTTTCGACCTATTATGTCGACACATCTATATATATTTCGGAACAACCATAGACACTCTATATGTGAATGTTGGAGTTAGCTATACAGGGTTGAGGTTGATTCCAAAATATATATAGTTTGAGTTGTGATCAATACTGAGATACGTATACACTGGGTCGTGGATTGATTCAAGATAATATTTATCGATTTATTTCTGTACATCTAACTGTGGACAACTAGTTGTAGGTTACTAACGAGGACAGCTAACTTAATAAACTTAAAACATCAAAATATATTAAAAGTGTTGTAAATATATTTTGAACATACTTTGATATATATGTATATATTGTTATAGGTTCGTGAATCAACCAGTGGCCAAGTCTTACTTACCGACGAAGTAAAAATCTGTGAAAGTGAGTTATAGTCCCACTTTTAAAATCTAATATTTTTGGGATGAGAATACATGCAGGTTTTATAAATGATTTACAAAATAGACACAAGTACGTGAAAGTACATTCTATGGTTGAATTATCGAAATCGAATATGCCCCTTTTTATTAAGTCTGGTAATCTAAGAATTAGGGAACAGACACCCTAATTGACGCGAATCCTAAAGATAGATCTATTGGGCCTAACAAACCCCATCCAAAGTACCGGATGCTTTAGTACTTCGAAATTTATATCATATCCGAAGGGTGTCCCGGAATGATGGGGATATTCTTATATATGCATCTTGTTAATGTCGGTTACCAGGTGTTCACCATATGAATGATTTTTATCTCTGTGTATGGGATGTGTATTGAAATATGAAATCTTGTGGTCTATTATTATGATTTGATATATCTAGGTTAAACCTATAACTCACCAACATTTTTGTTGACGTTTTAAGCATGTTTATTCTCAGGTGATTATTAAGAGCTTCCGCTGTCGCATACTTAAATAAGGATGAGATTTGGAGTCCATGCTTGTATGATATTGTGTAAAAACTGCATTCAAGAAACTTATTTTGTTATAACATATTTGTATTGTAAACCATTATGTAATGGTCGTGTGTAAACAGGATATTTTAGATTATCATTATTTGATAATCTACGTGAAGCTTTTTAAACCTTTATTGATGAAATAAAGGTTATGGTTTGTTTTAAAATGAATGTAGTCTTTGAAAAATGTCTCATATAGAGGTCAAAACCTCGCAACGAAATCAATTAATATGGAACGTTTTTAATCAATAAGAACGGGACATTTCAAAGCATGGGATAAAGTCTAAAGGTTAAATAAACGTATGGAATCATCTTAATGAAAAATGTCGAGTTGCTTAACTTGTCGATATCCAACATCTAAGTTATTTACACTCCACGTTCTTATTTTCATATTAAATAAAATGAAAGTTAACATAGTTATCTTATCAAGGTCACGAGGAAAATATTATAAAACATGCCTTGGAAATTAAACAGGAATTTCCACTAACCCTTGTCTAGTTCCTGTTAATTGAAACATTTGTTCTTATTTATAAATCACTTTACCATTTTCCGAATGTTGTCAAAAAGAATAGATTTCTTAAATCACAGTGGACCTCATAACATAGGCCCGTAATCATATCATAATGTATCTGATAATTCAATCATTTGATATTATCTCTTAATTCTGTCGATAAATATATCGAAACAAATACGTTCATGTAAAGTGTCATATATCTAATACTTTGTTAATGTTTTCAGTTAACATTATATATTATATATACATATCTATATATTCATAATTGTTCGTGAATCGTCGAACACGGTCAAAGGGTAATTGATTACATGAATGTAGTTCCAAACTTTTTGAGATTCAACATTACAAAGTCTGCTTATCGTGTCGGAAACATATAAAGGTTAAGTTTAAATTTGGTCAGAAATTTTCGGGTCGTCACAGTACCTACCCGTTAGAGAAATTTCGTCCCGAAATTTGATCGAGGTCGTCATGGCTAACAATAAGAATGTTATTAAGACGAATATAAGTTGATTCATAGGGTTTTATCATGATTGAGAAATATGGATAAAATAATTCGATTACTTAAAACGTAAGAGTGAAGCTATCGTAAAAGAGTGAAATGAGAAAATGGGGATTCATCTTATCTTTTGACGTCATCATAGTTGATCTCCGGATTAAAGAAAATCTTTGTAATCTATATAGGATTTGATTCTTCGATGATTAAGGAAATTATGATCCTCTTCGATTTAATGAGATGATTCATCTCGATTTTTCTGTCGGATATTTCACTATAAATCCACCTCTTTTGTTTCCTTTTAATTCACACCTTCTATTCTTTCTCCCTCAATTCTTACTTTAAAATTATTCATCAATATGCTTAATCCAGTGCTGATTCTCGATATACTCCTCACTTTCATATCTGTCGTTCTTCTTTTTCATCTACCTCCAGAAGAATCTATTTACTTCTACTATACTCTTGGTTTTATAGTGTTTTTAGTTCTCCCGTGTCTTTATATTGCTAAATGCATCGATATATACGGTTTATAGTTTCTGGGTTGTTGTTGGGTTTTATATCTTCCCTTATATTTCGATGTCCCTGCTTCTGTCTTCTATAATCATTGTCATCCCCAATTAATGCTCTCTTTTATTTGCTGCGATTTATACCCCAATTTCTATTTCGGAGTTTTGTCCTTTCGTTTCTTCTTCTTGCGATTAAGCACCGCTTGTAATGGTCCAGAATTCGCATATATGAATTTTGAAATGAACATTGTTAATGTTCTAAGAAGGAAATTGTAATGGCACGATCTTGACTTGTCAAATTACTAGAATACCTCGGAAAAGGCCGAATCATCAAGAAATATTTTCTTGATATTTTAGAGGTTAAAGAGAATACAAGAGTCATGTAACATAGCACATGATGACGTTATGATCTGTGAATCATCACGTTCCATTTAGAAACTCAGCATGACTTACTGTAATATAATCACATTGATCAAGTGTCATTATATTATACTAGTTCATCCTTCAGTTCCCAACACTACTTCAAAAATATTCCTATTTTAAATTCGAAAGTTTCAGAATTTAGAAACTAAAATAGTTTCTTTTATGATGTAATACAGACAGCATGAAGAGGTAAATGATTTCAGATAAGAATAATTATGGAAATATCTTCAGAAATATGGAGGATATTTATAATGAAAGATACGATGATATCTTAAAATTTCTAATATCAGAGGATGATGAAGAATATTGTCCGTAAAGGTTTAGAGTCAGGAGCAAGGTATTCGATAATGACTTCAACACACACGGAATCATTTGGATTCTTTGAAGGTAGATTTCGTCCTTGTGATTTATCCACAGCCTTCTTCATGGTTTGCTCAATCCGTATTTTTCAGTACCAAATCTTCTCTTTTTCTGAGCTTTGCCAACACACTACTCTTTATCATCAAACTTTTTACTGTTAAGGTCGTTTATAGTTTTTGCTGCTTCATCAGTATTTCGAGAACTAGTTCGCAGTTTAGGGTGTTTTTCAGAAACTTCACATTCAAAGTATATAAGTCCAGAAGATAGACACATATAATTGTTGGCGTAGACATGCTGCGAGATTTCAAAATACTGATTGCTAATTTCCGATGATTCGTATGGCAATTCTCGTTACAAGATGCAGATGAGTAAATGATGGGGTTTTAATAAATATAAATATTTTTCGGAAAGTCAAAGATTAATGAAGTTGTTAATAAGTTTACTGCTAATGTGGCGAGATATGAAAGGTTCCCCAGTAATAATGATGAAGGGGTAATCATTATAATAAGGCTTATTCGAATGAACAATTGAAGTTGGTTTGCTGGAGCTGTGACAAAATCGTCTATTTTTAGAAGGGATTGAAAAGTTATTTTAGCTAGTAAATGCCAAAAGGTCTGACATGGATACATGTTAAATTATGATTTTGGTTTCAAGAGTTTTTCAGGTACATAACTGTGGATAACATGTGGTTGGATCATCATCTCCATTGTTCATTATTTGAAGTGTCTTCAGGTATTTCGAAGGGCTTGAACACAGATTATAATCGTTAATATACATACGATGTTCTAATACAGTTTTGAAGTTAAAGTATAGCTTTGAAAGATGTAAGAATCTAAGAGTGATGATACCGGTTATAACTTGAATTGAATTCGGCAATTTCAAAATCAGAATATGTAATTAGATTTTTGAATGAGTATGGTTGTTTTGATTTCTATAAAAGAATGTATATTGTTGTGAAAGTAGGGAGTATAATGGATGATTTGCTGAATCAGATTCGAAGAACGTAACATATTAATCGTGAATTTATATATCTCTCGGGTATTACCTCCCCGTTAAAAAAAATGTCACAATTAATATTTTGTACAAAAGAATTTTATTACAGTCTTTATGGAAATATATGTGTATATTTCTTCAGATGTAATATAGATTTAATGAGTTAATATTAAATTAAACTCACTTGATTTATGGTTAAGGCTAGGATAGATAATTTCTAAACTTTAGAAATTACATAATCGTCGTAGAATGTTTTCCCAATGAAGTTATGAATCAATACTTCATCGTTGTGGTATTCCTTAGTATCTACATGGCGTATGACGTCGATGCTCATGGGACAGATTGTGAAGTTGAGGTTTGTGATGCGGTTGTTGTTGGTGGTGGTAATGGTACTGTTGATGTTGTTGATGGTGGTACTGGTTATGTTGCTGGTGCTGCTGCTGGTGTTTGTAACCTTTGCACCATATTCTCCAAAGCCACTACCCGAGCGCTAAGCTCGTTGACTTCTTCTATTACACCGGGGTGATTGTCGGTTCGGACGAGCGGATAAATAAGATCTAGAATTTGGTGTAGTATATAATCATGACGAGATACTCTGGAAATGAGAGAGAAAATGGTGTTTCGGACAGGTTCGTCGGTAAGTGCTTCAGGTTCATTGCCAAGAGGGCAATGTGGTGGATGGAAAGGATCGCCTTCTTCTTGTCTCCAATGATTAAGGAGGCTACGAACCTATCCCCAATTCATCCAGAATAGATGATGGCTGATTGGTTGATCCATTCCAGTCACACTGGTTTTGGAGCTTGAGTGGGATTCCATTTCGGAATCCGAGGAACTTGAACTGATGACGAATTCCATTTCGTACGATTTGATAAAGGATTTTTCGATACGAAATAATTTTTCAGCTATCGGGTGGTATTCTAACTACATAAAATATCTATATATATAGATCAAAAGATTTCGTAGATTACGGAGGAATTTACGGAATATGTCAGGCAAAGTTTATGGTAATAGATACGATAAGATATGATTTAGTAGATACGCTAAGATATGAATTTTGTCTATACACTATTCATGCAATCAATGCAACAAGACGTGTCTAGACTAAGAATGATAAGCAGGTAATTTCCTAAGGATGGTAAGTAGATGATTTCCGACTAAAAATGATAAACAAAACTTTTGACATGCAGACACGGTCGAAGTCCAGACTCACTAATGCATCTTAACAACTATCAGTTAGACACACTAATGCAAGACCTGGTTCGCTAAGACCACCACTCTGATACCAACTGAAAGGACCCGTTCATATACATTATAAACGATTCACAATAGTTGATTACATCGCGAGGTATTTGACCTCTATATGATACTTTTTACAAACATTGCATTCGTTTTTAAAAGACAAACTTTCTTTACATCAAAAATTGACGGCATGCATACCATTTCATATTACATCCAACTATAATTGACTTAATATTAATCTTGATGAACTCAACGACTCGAATGCAACGTCTTTCAAAGTATGTCATGAATGACTCCAGGTAATATCCTTAAAATGAGCTAATGTACAGCGGAAGATTTCTTTAATACCTAAGAATAAACATGCTTTAAAGTGTCAACCAAAAGGTTGGTGAGTTCATTAGTTTATCATAATCAATCATTTCCGTAATAGTAATAGACCACAAGATTCCAGTTTCCATAAATATCCGTACACTCGCAAGTGTTTAAAAGTATTCTATAAGTTGTAGGCACTCGGTAACAAGCCTTAACATTCATGTTTTACCCTCTGAAGTACACCAGATCAGGTGTGTTTAAAATAACCTCGAAGTACTAAAGCATCCCATAGTCAGGATGGGGTTTGTCAGGCCCAATATATCTATCTTTAGGATTCGCGCCTACCGTACATAGACAAGTAGTTTAATGTTACCAAGCTAAGGGTATATTTATGGTTTAAACCCACATAGAATTAGTTTTAGTACTTGTGCCTACTTCGTAAAACATTTATAAAACAGTGCATGTATTCTCAGCCCAAAAATATATATTGCAAAAGCAATTAAAAAGGGAGCAAATGAAACTCACAATACTGTATTTCATAGAAATTATGTATATGACGACACTGAACAAGTGCAGGGTTTGTCTCGGATTCACGAACGTATCAATATTGTGATTCAATATTGCAGGAAAGTACGTAGACGCAACGAAAATGATAAACGTTAGGTTGACCTCACGAGCAATACCCTCGATCAATACCCATAACCTCCATAGGTATAACCCATAATTTCCTTAGCTCTATCCCGTTTGAAAACTTATTTTGAAATCGTCTAACTCCGTCGTAGTATTTTATGTATACTAATAATATCTTGAAATAATACAAAGAAAATATATATATGTAATTCGATTGAGAGAGTTTAGAGAAATATATTTTCAAGTTTCTATGAAATAATGAAACCTATTCAATTCTATTTATAATAGATTTTTGAATTATTAAAGTGAATTATTAAAGTATGAATTATTAAAGTGAATTATTAAAGTATTAATTATTAAAGTAAATTATTAAAGTGAATTATTAAAGTATGAATTATTAAAGTGAATTATTAAAGTATGAATTATTAAAGTGAATTATTAAAGTATGAATTATTAAAGTTAAAGTAAAGTAAAAGTAAAGTAAAGGTAAAGTTAAAGTATAGTAAAAGTATAAAACTATATACATATAATACGCGTATAAATATATATAATATTAATTTAAATCGTTATATATATTTAATAAAATAAAATATAAATATCGTTATCTTTATCATACTGGTTAAGTAATGAGTTGTCAAAAGTGGTTCTAGATATTTATAAAAGATATATACGTTTTAATAATAAAGTTCTTTTTAAACTGAAAACGTTTTTTGTACTTTTGAAACTAAATCATATAAATATGATAATTTTATTTTCCAAAACTAAATATATTTAAGAATCATATTGTTAAAAGGTTAAAATAATGGAAATCGTTATATCATAAAACATTTTAGAAAAGTAGAATTATATATATTCATAATATGTTTCAAGTTTTTAAATTACAGTCTATTGGTGAAGAATGGGATAAAGTCCAAAGGTTAAATAAACGTATGAAATCATCTTAATGAAAAATGTCGAGTTACTTAACTTGTCGATATCCAACATCTAAGTTATTTACACTCCACGTTCTTATTTTCATATTAAATAAAATGAAAGTTAACATAGTTATCTTATCAAGGTCACGAGGAAAATATTATAAAACATGCCTTGGAAATTAAACAGGAATTTCCACTAACCCTTGTCTAGTTCCCGTTAATTGACACATTTGTTCTTATTTATAAATCTCTTTACCATTTTCCGAATGTTGTCAAAAAGAATAGATTTCTTAAATCACAGTGGACCTCATAACATAGGCCCGTAATCATATCATAATGTATCTGATAATTCAATCATTTGATATTATCTCTTAATTCTGTCGATAAATATATCGAAACAAATACGTTCATGTAAAGTATCATACATCTAATACTTTGTTAATGTTTTCAGTTAACATTATATATTATATATACATATCTATATACTCATAATTGTTCGTGAATCGTCGAACACGGTCAAAGGGTAATTGATTACATGAATGTAGTTCCAAACTTTTTGAGATTCAACATTACAAATTCTGCTTATCGTGTCGGAAACATATAAAGGTTAAGTTTAAATTTGGTCGGAAATTTTCGGGTGGTCACAATGGAGGATATTTATAATGAAAGATACGATAATTTCTCGGAATATCTAAGATCAGAGGATGATAGAAACTATTGTCTGCAAGGGTTTAGAGTAAGGAACAAGATATTCACTAAAGACTTTAGCAGACATTGAATCGTTTGGATTCTTTGAAGTCAAACTTATTCTTTGTGATTTGTCCATGGCTTTCTTCATAGTTTCGCATAATCTGCTTTTCGGTACTAAATTTTCTATTGAATGTTTCCAATATAATGATACACAGGAAGCACGAAGAGGTATATAATTTCGGACGAGAATATTTATGAAAATATCCTCAGAAATATCGAAGATATTGATGATGATATTTTGGAATTTCTAAGTTCGATGGTTGATGGAGAAAGATTTTCCGCAAGATTTTAACATGACTTCGGAGCAAGATATTCTCTAAAGATTTCAACGGATCCAGAATTATCTGGATTCTTTGAATATAGGGTATGGTCCTTGTATTTGTCCTTGGTCTCCTTCATGGTTAACTTTATCCGTTTTCCAGTTCCAGCGTTTCTGAGATTTTCCAACATATTATTCTTTATCGTCAAGCTTCCGACGACTAAGGTCGTTTACGGTTGCCTACAGTTTTTGCTGCTTCATTCAGCTTTTTCAACATTGAGAGTATTGATTTGTAGACTGAGTATTTTTCAGAATTTCAGAATGGAAGATCATAGTTCTAAGAGATAAATGTTATATGGATACATATAACTGTTGATGTGGAATCGTTGCGAGACTCAAAATACAAATTTGCCGATTCCCGGTAATTGGTAAGGCAATTCTTGTTACAAGCTACGGATGTGTACATGATGAGACTTCAATAGATAAATATAGTGATTTGTCAGAGAGATTTAAACCAAGGAGCGACGAGGTTGCTGGTAGATCTGCTGGTAATATGGTGGAATATAAATGGTTCCCCGGTGACAATAAAAGAGCACACATATAAATCAAGGTTATATTAAGATTGTTTCGAACGGAAAGTCAAGGTTCAACGAGGTTGTTGGTAAGTTTACTACTAATGTGGTGGGATATAAACGGTTCCCCGGTAACGATGACGAAAGGCAAAATTATATATTAAGGTTATAATAAGACCAATCCGGATGAAAAGTCGAAGTTGACTTGCTGAAGCTGTGACAAAACTGGCTATTTTGAAAAGGAATTGTAATGTTATTTTCAGTAATAGCAATGCGAAAGGATCTAGCACAGATACGTGTTAAATGTTTACTCAGGTTTCGAGTGTTTTTAGGTGCATAATTATATGCATCCATCTTTTCTTCCGTAGATGAAGTGTGGTTGGTTCATCCTCTCGATTGAGGTGTTTTCAAGAATTATGAAATGTTTGAACGCAGATTGGAATCGTCAAGATACGAATGAGGTTTAAGATGAAATCAAGTTGCAAACTTGAAGAATTGTTTAGTTTCATATATTTTAATCAATATTTTAATTCATTTTAATTGTCCAACGTTATTAGTCCTCAGTCGATAGTCCACAGTTGACAGTCTAATAATTCATTTATAGTTTAATATATAATATTTGAATTAATTAATACCTCTCGTGACCCGTGTACATGTCTCAGACTCGATCACAACTCAAAGTATATATATATTATTGTAGAATCAACCTCAACCCTGTATAGAGAACTCGATCATTACTGCATATAGAGTGTCTATGGTTATTCTAAATAATATATATATATATATATATATATATATATATATATATATATATATATATATATATATATGTCAAAACCTTGTATAGGTCTCCCGATATTTAAAGAGCGTAAAATAAATACAGAAATTAAATGACGATAAATAAAGTGCGAAAAAATAAATAACAGAAATTAAATGACGATAAATAAAATTTCGTAAATTAAATTTGCGATAATTAAATTGCGATAAATAAAATATAATACTGAATTGACAGTTAGCTAGGAACAGTTAGCTAGGATTTAGTTAGCGTGGTTTCTTAACAAATTTTCTCATAGTTAATTTGTTTGTTTCTAACAAATTTTATTTTTGTCCAATGTTTTCTTAATTATGCCATTTGTTGGATTCTGATATATCAAAATATAAATATGAAATTGAATGAAAATGGTTATTCTGCGGTGAACGGATTCGTATATCTGTGGATGTAAGTAGAATAGTAAATGACCGTTGAATCAGATTCGAAGAGTGTACAGTGTAACTTATTAATGTGAAATCTAAATATTCCTCGGGTATTACCTACCCGCTAAAATATTTTCAGCATTAACAGTATGTACAAAAGAATTTTTAATTACAATCTTTATGAAAACATACTTAAATATATATTTTCTTCAAATGTAATTATAGTTTTAATGAGTTAATATAGTATTAATCTCATTTCATTTATCGTCAGAACTAAGATACATAATCTATAAAACATTAGAGATTACATGTTCGCCATGTCGAACGAAGATAAAATAAATAGAACGATACGTAGAACGATAATTATGCTCGTGGCACAGAATGTGATATTGAGGCAAGGATTGTTGATGATACAGGTGCTGTTACTGATGGTACTGTTGGTGTCGGTGATATTGCTGAAGCTGGTAAGTTTTGCACCATGTTCTCCAAATTGATTACTCGAGCGCGAAGCTCGTTGACTTCTTCGATTACTCCGGGATGATTGTCGATCGGAACGAGCGAATGAATAAGGTTTAGAATCTGAGTTATGATATAGTCGTGGCGAGATATTCAGGAAATGAGGGTGAAAATGGTGTTACTAACAGGTTCGCCGGTAAGTGCATCAGGGACTTCGCCAAAAGGTGAATTCGGTTAGTGGAAGGGATCTCCTTCTGCGCGTCTCCATTGATTAAGTCGACTACGAATCCATCAGATGAATTGAGGATGGATGATTGGTTGATTCATTCTAGTAACGTTGTTTCCGGAGCTTAGATGACTATCCATTCGGAATAACTGTCGGGATAACTATCGGAATAGTTGTCGGAATCCGAGGGACTCGAACTGGTTGAGGGATTCATCTCATACGATCAGATAAAGGATTTTCGATAAGGAATAGATTATAGGATGTAGATTAGTACCCTGCAATACATGGTTTACATACGCATATATAGTACTAAAATCCCATAAGTTACGGAGGAATCTACGGAAGCTGTCAGGCAAAGGTAACAATAACAGATACGCTAAGATATGTATTTGTCTATACACTGTCTATGCAATAGAGGCAGTAAGACGTGTCTAGAATTTAAGGATGATAAGCAAATGATTTCTGACATGAAATGATAAGCAAAACTTTTGACATGCAGACACGGTCGAAGTCCAGACTCACTAAAGCATCCTAACGACTATCAGTTAGACACACTAATGCAAGACCTGGTTCACTAAGACCACCGCTCTGATACCAACTGTGAAGACCCTTCCTAATCCATCCAGACGAAGTCAATATTGATTATAAACGATTCACAACAGTTGATTATATCGCGAGGTACTTGACCCCTATATGATACATTTTACAAACATTGCATTCGTTTTTGAAAAGACAATCTTTCATTACATCGAAAGTTGACAACATGCATACCATTTCGTAATATATCTTACTATAATCGACTTAATAATAATCTGATGAACTCAACTACTCGAATGCAACGTCTTTTGAAATATGTCATGAATGACTTCAAGTAATATCTCTAAGATGAGCAAATGCACAGCGGAAGATTTTTTTCATACCTGAGAATAAACATGCTTTAAAGTGTCAACCAAAAGGTTGGTGAGTTCATTAGTTTAACATAAATAATCATTTCATAATCTTAATAGACCACAAGATTTCATATTTCCATTTCTCATAAACATACGTCCCATGCATAGAGACAAAAATATCATTCATATGGATTGAACACCTGGTAACCGACATTCACAATATGTATATAAGAATATCCCCATCATTCCGGGATCCTTTTTCGGACATGATATAAATTTCGAAGTACTAAAGCATCTGGTACTTTGGATGGGGCTTGTTGGACCCGATAGATCTATCTTTAGAGTTTGCGTCAATTAGGGTGTCTGTTCCCTAATTCTTAGATTACCAGACTAAAAAGGGGCATATTCAGTTTCGATCATTCAATCATAGAACGTAATTTTGATTACTTGTGTCTATTTCGTAAAACAGTTATAAAAAGTTGCGCATGTATTCTCAGCCCAAAAATATAAAGGGTAAAAAAGGCAAATGAAACTCACCTAATGTATTTTGTAGTAAAAATACATATGACGACATTGAACAAATGTAGGGTTGGCCTCAGATTCACGAACCTATATCATTTGTGTATATATTAAAACGTATAATCGTAACATAACATATATTTATATTGTTATTAGTGATAGTTTTTATATTAATAACTTATATATTTTATTATATATTCATCTTGTATATTTTAGATAAATATAAGTATTACTATATTTAGATTATGGGTGTTAAATATATTTTTATATAATTACTCTTTTGTTTACAATTTACTAGTTATAATAGCATTAGCAAAATTATAATGTTAATAATAATAATTTTTCATACTGCTAATAATAATAATGATAATATTAATGCTAGTACTTATGTTAATAGTAATAATAATAGTAATACTAATATAAAATGATATCAATACTAATGTTTATGACAATAAGACTAATAATACTTAATAATTCTTAATGATACAACTCAATACTAACTAAAAATGATAATGATAATAAGCATGTGACCTATGTTAATAATAATTCTAATAATACTAATGAGTACATAATGATACTAATACTAATAAAAATAATAATAATACTTAATAATAACATAAAAATAACAATAATAATAATAAGGAAGTAATAATAAAAAAAAAATTAATAATTACCTCAAGTGTAAGCTTTTCTAAAAAGATTTTCCACAGACGGGGCTCGAACCCACGACCTCTCGCTTAACCGACACTCTCTTGAACCATCCCTCTATTTCATTTTTCTGTTATAATTCGCTGAATAACATATATACTTAATATAACTATATGTTTCTTCTTATGGGTCTCGGCCCAATTCAATAACTGCTCAACATAATAGCAGTCCAATTGCAAGTTAAACAAGCCCAGTCCACAAGCCCAACCTCTCAAGACAGCTTTTAAAAAAAAAAAATCTTGTAGTTGCCTGGTTTCGAACCCCAGACCTCCAGTTCAAACGTCCAACACCCAACCATCCATCCAGTTAAACTTATCTGAAGTTATTTCCCCTAAATATTTAAAACCCGTATATTTGTGTTCTTTATACTTCTTCTTCGTCTTCACCAATTCAATCTCTTCCAAAATCCTTTCTACTCTTAATGAGTATTACATAATCAAATTTAGGACTTAATATTCAACACTTAACTAAATATTTGAGATTAATTAACGAAAGAGAAAAAAAAAAAAGGTGCACCTGCTGTCGCTACTTTTAAAAAAAAAATTATTTCAATTTTTAGGACGTTTTGGAGATTTGTTACAACATGAAATATGTTACATAACATTCGTATAAACTTCTCAAATCATCAATTGAATCTAAAACATAACGATAAACTCGAATTTGATTAATGAACCCTGAGTTGACTTTTTCAAATTAAAACCTTGACTTCAAAATTCGAAGTCGTTAGGATGATTTGGAACTTGTAATTTTTTTCAGAAAGTTTGAGTAGGCAATTTCTAACAAGATTACAATTTTAGATTTTCGAAATTGATACAAAATCAAGATTTTGACAAAATGGCTTAAGAACAGAGGGACGACACCCATTTTCCTTGTATTCTTTGTTTTCAATTTCAATTGCAGTTTGTCAAATATATAAAGTGATTAAGGACATAAATTAACAGTTAGTTTGACTCTATTTAATTGATGAAATCGACTGGTAACCATTTGGACAAAAAATTCAATTTGTTGCAGTAAATGGAAGAAAAGTTAAACAGATAAAAATAAAAATTGAAATTTGATTTGTACTAGTTTCGGCTATATCCTGGATTTGATTCCAACTGGTGGAGACAAGAAACAAAGTTCCACAAAGTGATGGATACCCCTAACAGATTCGTACTATATCCATTTTATATAATTTAAATAATTAATATTAATAATTAATAATTATATTAATAGTTAATTATTATATTACTAAAAAAATATAACCAGTAAAGATATAAAAATGATAATAATTATATTTATTAATGATTTTAGTAATAGATGGTATTATTTTTCAATAATTATAATAAAAATGATAATATTACTAATATTAGTAATATTAATATTATTAACAATATTAATAAGAGTAATAATAATGATATCAAAATAATAAGTTTGATAATAACACTACAACAAAACCATTGTATCAATTTTCCTATTTATGTATGTTTTCTTAATAATAAAACACTGATATTTATACTCTATGCACATATTATAAAAATCAAATATATTTATATATAACTTCTTTTTAAAAATACTACATAATTATTTTATTACTTATCTTACCTTTTTAATTCAATTGTTTAAATCCTATTTTTATTATTTTTAACTATCATATATACTTAGAGTTATATATGTATATATATTTAATTGCATATTTATTTACAACTAAATTGTTCATGAATCGTGGAGAATGGTCAAAGGGTAATTGGTTACATGAATGTAGATATCAAAACTTTTGAGACTCAACATTACATACTTTGCTTATCGTGTTGAAATTATATAAAGATCAAGTTTAAATTTGATCGGAAATTTCCGGGTCACTACAATATTAACGTTGGCATATGGGGGTGAGTACACATTTAAAGTGAAACATTACGTAGCAAGAGACGATTTCTGTGAAAGTTTTTCTTCAAAAAATGGCGTGTCTATCATGCTTAAAAATGAACATGAATCCAAACGCCTCGAAATTGGTTTGTATTTTGTACACTAATTAAATGTACATTTTCTATGTTGTTAATATATTAAACATGTTTAATTATTAACAGGTGTTGCCAACCAAATGGATTGGAAATCAGGCAATGGACTATGATATAGAAATTAGGTTGGAGGCACCAAACATCGGAGGATATGTATATGACGTGGAAATGAGTTGTATTGGCAATAAGTTATGGTTAAAAAATGGTTTTCTAAAATTGGTAAAGGATCTTAAAGTGAATAAGTCTGAGGTGCTTTGCTTAACGATGATCGATGAAGATCATATAGGGATGATGGTTTAATCTGGTGATGGATGTGAGAATCAATACTTGGAACTTATTAATTCAAAGACATATGAGCATGGAGAAACATCTGGCAGCAAACCGTCTTCATTAATTGACATAATTGTCATTGATTCATCAACTGATTGTACTGAGAGTGAGACATCAATAGGTAGTGAGCATGATGATATATCAGAGGAAAACTTTTTTCAGGTTGACACATATAGAAGTGAGAATGAGGATATATCAGAGGAAGATTAGTCTGGTGATGGCACAGATGGTGTGGAAAACACAGATATTATCGTGAAAATGACCATTAAAAAGGAAAATGTTTTTATAAGCTTTCGTTACTTTCATTAAGGTCATACATATGTTTTAATAGTTATTTAATCCGAATAATCCATTAGTTTTTATGTTTATGATTAACTCTATGTTTTCATAGCGTCTACCAGAAGAATTCGTTGGATTGCGGGTATTGAAAGATGGGATGAAGGTTCATGTAGTTAATGAAGATGGTATTGAATGCATCTTGGGGTTGAAAACAGATTTCACAAAGCGTCATCCGAATTTCTATGTATCAGCTGGTTGGTATGAGTTTAAGTGCGTCAATAATCTCAAAAACAGATGATGAAGCAGTTTTCACCTTCAAGAATAGTGAAAGAAAGTCCAATGTTGAAATGTCCCGTTCTTATTGATTAAAAACGTTTCATATTAATTGATTTCGTTGCGAGGTTTTGACCTCTATATGAGACGTTTTTTCAAAGACTGCATTCATTTTAAAACAAACCATAACCTTTATTTCATCAATAAAGGTTTAAAAAGCTTTATGTAGATTATCAAATAATGATAATCTAAAATATCCTGTTTACACACGACTATTACATAATGGTTTACAATACAAATATGTTACAACGAAATAAGTTTCTTGAATGCAGTTTTTACACAATATCATACAAGCTTGGACTCCAAATCTTGTCCTTATTTAAGTATGCGACAGCGGAAGCTCTTAATAACACCTGAGAATAAACATGCTTAAAACGTCAACAAAAATGTTGGTGAGTTATAGGTTTAACCTCTATATATCAAATCGTAACAATAGACTACAAGATTTCATATTTCAATATACATCCCATACATAGAGATAAAAATCATTCATATGGTGAACACCTGGTAACCGACATTAACAAGATGCATATATAAGAATATCCCCATCATTCCGGGACACCCTTCGGATATGATATAAATTTCGAAGTACTAAAGCATCCGGTACTTTGGATGGGGTTTGTTAGGCCCAATAGATCTATCTTTAGGATTCGCGTCAATTAGGGTGTCTGTTCCATAATTCTTAGATTACCAGACTTAATAAAAAGGGGCATATTCGATTTCGATAATTCAACCATAGAATGTAGTTTCACGTACTTGTGTATATTTTGTAAATCATTTATAAAACCTGCATGTATTCTCATCCCAAAAATATTAGATTTTAAAAGTGGGACTATAACTCACTTTCACAGATTTTTACTTCGTCGGAAAGTAAGACTTGGCCACTGGTCGAGTCACGAACGTATAACAAATATGTACATATATATCAAAGTATGTTCAAAATATATTTACAACACTTTTAATACATTTTGATGTTTTAAGTTTATTAAGTCAGCTGTCCTCGTTAGTAACCTACAACTAGTTGTCCACAGTTAGATGTACAGAAATAAATCGATATATATTATCTTGAATCAATCCACGATCCAGTGTATACACGTCTCAGGCTAGATCACAATATAAGTTAACTAGGATATCATTTGTATAGAATTGTTAATATTTCCCGTAGCTACAAAAAATATCCAATCTTGTTTTACCCATAACTTCTTCATTTTAAATCCGTTTTGAGTGAATCAAATTGCTATGATTTCATATTGAACTCTATTTTATGAATCTAAAAAGAAAAATTATAGGTTTATAGTCGGAAATATAAGTTACAAGTCATTTTTGTAAGAGGTAGTCATTTCAGTCGAAAGAACGACGTCTTGATGACCATTTTGAAAAACATACTTCCACTTTGAGTTTAACCATGATTTTTGGATATAGTTTCATGTTCATAACAAAAATCATTTTCCCAGAAGAACAACTTTTAAATCAAAGTTTATCATAGTTTTTAATTATCAAACCCAAAATAGCCCGCGGTGTTACTACGACGGCGTATGTCCAGTTTTACGGTATTTTTTGTGTTTCCTGGTTTTAAATCATTAAGTTAGCATATCATATAGATATAGAACATGTGTTTAGTTGATTTTAAAAGTAAAGTTATAAGGATTAACTTTTGTTTGCGAACAAGTTTAGAATTAACTAAACTATGCTCTAGTGATTTCAAGTTTAAACCTTCGAATAAGATAGCTTTATATGTATTAATCGAATGATGTTATGAACATCATTACTACCTCAAGTTTTGTGGATAAACCTACTAGAAAAGAGACAAATGGATCTAGCTTCAAAGGATCTTGGATGGCTTGAAAGTTCTTGAAGTAGAATCATGACATGAAAACAAGTTCAAGTAAGATTTTCACTCGAAATAAGATTGTTATAGTTATAGAAATTGAATCAAAGTTTGAATATGAGTATTACCTTATATTAGAAAGATATCTTACTGTAAATAAGAAAGATTTCTTGAGGTTGGATGATCACTCTACAAGATTGGAAGTAAGCTAGCAAACTTGGAAGTATTCTTGATTTTATGAAACTAGAACTTGTAGAATTTATGAAGAACACTTAGAACTTGAAGATAAAACTTGAGAGAGATCAATTAGATGAATAAAATTGAAGAATGAAAGTGTTTTTAGGTTTTTTTGGTCGTTGGTGTATGGATTAGATATAAAGGATATGTAATTTTGTTTTCATGTAAATAAGTCATGAATGATTACTCATATTTTTGTAATTTTATGAGATATTTCATGCTAGTTGCCAAATGGTGGTTCCCACATGTGTTAGGTGACTCACATGGGCTGCTAATAGCTGATCATTGGAGTGTATATACCAATAGTACATACATCTAAAAGCTGTGTATTGTACGAGTACGAATACGGGTGCATACGAGTAGAATTGTTGATGAAACTGAACGAGGATGTAATTGTAAGCATTTTTGTTAAGTAGAAGTATTTTGATAAGTGTCTTGAAGTCTTTCAAAAGTGTATGAATACATATTAAAACTACATGTATATACATTTTAACTGAGTCGTTAAGTCATCGTTAGTCGTTACATGTAAGTGTTGTTTTGAAACCTTCAGGTTAATGATCTTCTTAAATGTTGTTAACCCAATGTTTATAATATCAAATGAGATTTTAAATTATTATATTATCATGATATTATGATGTACGAATATCTCTTAATATGATATATATACATTAAATGTCGTTACAACGATAATCGTTACATATATGTCTCGTTTCAAAATCATTAAGTTAGTAGTCTTGTTTTTACAAATGAAGTTCATTGTTAATATACTTAATGATATGTTTAATTATCATAATATCATGTTAACTATATATATAACTATATATATGTCATCATATAGTTTTTACAAGTTTTAACGTTCGTGAATCACCGGTCAACTTGGGTGGTCAATTGTCTATATGAAACCTATTTCAATTAATCAAGTCTTAACAAGTTTGATTGCTTAACATGTTGGAAACACTTAATCATGTAAATAACAATTTCATTTAATATATATATAAACATGGAAAAGTTCGGGTCACTACAGTACCAACCCGTTAAATAAATTTCGTCCCGAAATTTTAAGTAGTTGGAGGTGTTGACGTATCTTCTGGAAATAAATGCTGGTATTTCTTCTTCATCTGATCTTCTCGTTCCCAGGTGAACTCGTGTCCTCTACGAGCATTCCATCGAACCTTAACAATTGGTATCTTGTTTTGCTGAAGTCTTTTAACCTCACGATCCATTATTTCGACGGGTTCTTCGATGAATTAAAGTTTTTCGTTGATTTGGATTTCATCTAACGGAATAGTGAGATCTTCTTTAGCAAAACATTTCTTCAAATTCGAGATGTGGAAAGTGTTATGTACAGCCGCGAGTTGTTGAGGTAACTCAAGTCGGTAAGCTACTGGTCCGACAAGATCAATAATCTTGAATGGTCTGATATACCTTGGATTTAATTTCCCTCGTTTAACAAATCAAACAACGCCTTTCCAAGGTGCAACTTTAAGCATGACCATCTCTGCAATTTCAAATTCTATATCATTTCTTTTAATGTCAGCGTAGCTCTTTTGTCGACTTTGGGCGGTTTTCAACCGTTGTTGAATTTGGATGATCTTCTCGGTAGTTTGTTGTAATATCTCCGGACCCGTAATCTGTCTATCCCCCACTTCACTCCAACAAATTGGAGACCTGCACTTTCTACCATAAAGTGCTTCAAACGGCGCCATCTCAATGCTTGAATGGTAGCTGTTGTTGAAGGAAAATTCTGCTAACGGTAGATGTCGATCCCAACTGTTTCCGAAATCAATAACACATGCTCGTAGCATGTCTTCAAGCATTTGTATCGTCCTTTCACTCTGCCCATCAGTTTGTGGATGATAGGCAGTACTCATGTCTAGACGAGTTCCTAATGCTTGCTGTAATGTCTGCCAGAATCTTGAAATAAATCTGCCATCCCTATCAGAGATAATAGAGATTGGTATTCCATGTCTGGAGATGACTTCCTTCAAATACAGTCGTGCTAACTTCTCCATCTTGTCATCTTCTCTTATTGGTAGGAAGTTTGCTGATTTGGTGAGACGATCAACTATTACCCAAATAGTATCAAAACCACTTGCAGTCCTTGGCAATTTAGTGATGAAATCCATGGTAATGTTTTCCCATTTCCATTCCGGGATTTCGGGTTATTGAAGTAGACCTGATGGTTTTTGATGCTCAACTTTGACCTTAGAACACGTCAAACATTCTCCTACGTATTTAGCAACATCGGCTTTCATACCCGGCCACCAAAAATATTTCTTGAGATCCTTGTACATCTTCCCCGTTCCAGGATGTATTGAGTATCTGGTTTTATGAGCTTCTCTAAGTACCATTTCTCTCATATCTCCAAATTTTGGTACCCAAATCCTTTCAGCCCTATACCGGGTTCCGTCTTCCCGAATATTAAGATGCTTCTCCGATCCTTTGGGTATTTCATCCTTTAAATTTCCCTCTTTTAAAACTCCTTGTTGTGCCTCCTTTATTTGAGTCGTAAGGTTATTATGAATCATTATATTCATAGATTTTACTCGAATGGGTTCTGTGTCCTTCCTGCTCAAGGCGTCGGCTACCACATTTGCCTTCCCCGGGTGGTAACGAATCTCAAAGTCGTAATCATTTAACAATTCAATCCACCTACGCTGCCTCATATTCAGTTGTTTCTGATTAAATATGTGTTGAAGACTTTTGTGGTCGGTATATATAATACTTTTGACCCCATATAAGTAGTGCCTCCAAGTCTTTAATGCAAAAACAACCGCGCCTAATTCCAAATCATGCGTCGTATAATTTTGTTCGTGAATCTTCAATTGTCTAGACGTATAAGCAATCACCTTCTTTCGTTGCATTAATACACAATCGAGACCTTGCTTTAATGCGTCACAATAAATCACAAAATCATCATTCCCTTCAGGCAATGACAATATAGGTGCCGTAGTTAGCTTTTTCTTCAATAACTGAAATGCTTTCTCTTGTTCATCCTTCCATTCAAATTTCTTCCCTTTATGCGTTAATGCAGTCAAGGGTTTTGCTATTCTGGAAAAGTCTTGGATGAACCTTCTGTAGTAACCAGCTGGTCCTAAAAATTGGCGTATGTGTTTCGGAGTTTTCGGGGTTTCCCATTTTTCAACAGTTTCTATCTTTGCCGGATCCACCTTAATACCTTCTTTGTTCACTATGTGACCGAGGAATTGAACTTCTTCCAACCAAAATGCACACTTTGAAAACTTAGCGTACAATTCTTCCTTCCTCAATACTTCTAACACCTTTCTCAAATGTTCACCGTGTTCTTGGTCATTCTTTGAGTAAATAAGTATGTCAACAATGAAAACAATGACAAACTTGTCAAGGTATGGTCTACACACTCGGTTCATAAGGTCCATGAATACAGCTGGTGCATTAGTCAAACCAAACGGCATGACCATAAACTTGTAATGACCGTAACGTGTTCTAAAAGCAGTCTTTGGAATAACATCTTCTTTCACCCGCATTTGATGATACCCGGAACGTAAGTCAATCTTTGAATAAATAGACGAGCCTTGTAGTTGATCAAATAAGTCGTCAATTCTCGGTAGTGGGTAGCGGTTCTTGATGGTAAGTTTGTTCAACTCTCGGTAGTCGATACACAACATGAATGTACCATCTTTCTTCTTGACAAACAAAATAGGAGCTCCCCACGGTGATGTGCTTGGTCGAATGAAACCACGCTCTAAAAGTTCTTGTAATTGGCTTTGTAGTTCTTTCATCTCACTGGATGCGAGTCTGTAAGGAGCACGAGCTATTGGTGCAGCTCCTGGTACAAGATCTATTTGAAATTCAACGGATCGATGTGGGGGTAATCCCGGTAATTCTTTCGAAAATACATCGGGAAATTCTTTTGTGACGGGACCATCATTGATGCTCTTTTCTTCAGTTTGTACTTTCTCGACGTGTGCTAGAACAGCGTAGAAACCTTTTCTTATTAGTTTTTGTGCCTTCAAATTACTAATAAGATGTAGCTTCGTGTTGCCCTTTTCTCCGTACACCATTAAGGGTTTTCCTTTTTCTCGTATAATGCGAATTACATTTTTGTAACAAACGATCTCTGCTTTCACTTCTTTCAACCAGTCCATACCGATTATCACATCAAAACTCCCTAATTCTACTGGTATCAAGTCAATCTTAAATGTTTCGCTAACCAGTTTAATTTCTCAATTCCGACATATATTATCTGCTAAAACTAATTTACCATTTGCTAATTCAAGTAAAAATTTACTATCCAAAGGCGTCAATGGACAACTTAATTTAGCACAAAAATCTCTACTCATATAGTTTCTATCCGCACCCGAATCAAATAAAACGTAAGCAGATTTATTGTCAATAAGAAATGTACCCGTAAAAACTCCGGGTCTTCCTATGCCTCTGCCACATTAATATTGAAAACTCTTCCGCGGCCTTGTCCATTCGTATTCTCCTGGTTCAGGAAATTTCTAATAATGTGGCCCGGTTTTCCACATTTATAACAAACTACATTGGCATAACTTGCTCCGACACTACTTGCTCTGCCATTACTCATTCCGACACCATTTGTTCCTTTCGTTCTGTTAACCCCTGGCCCGTATACCTCACACTTCGCCGCGCTATGACCATTTCTTTTACACTTTTTGCAAAATTTGGTGCAGAACCTCGAGTGATACTTTTCACACCTTTGGCATAGCTACTTCTGATTGTTGTTGTTGTTGCGGTTGTTATTGTTGTTGCAATGATTGTTGTAGTTGTTGTTGTTGTTGTTTTGCCATTTGTTGTAGTTGCGATTGATGTTGCGATTATAGGGATAGTTGTTGTTGTTTTGGTGACTCTTATCACCGTTTTCCTCCCACTTTCTTTTGACTAGCTTCACGTTGGCCTCTTCGGCCACCTGTTCTTTAATTCTTCCCTCAATCTGGTTCACTAGTTTGTGAGCCATTCTACATGCCTTTTGTATGGAGGCAGGCTCGTGTGAACTTATATCTTCTTGGATTCTCTCCGGTAACCCTTTCACAAACGCGTCGATCTTCTCTTCCTCATCTTCGAACGCTCTCGGACACAATAGGCACAATTCTGTGAATCGTCTTTCGTACGAAGTAATATCGAATCCCTGTGTTTGTAACCCTCTAAGTTCGGACTTGAGCTTATTGACCTCGGTTCTAGGACGGTACTTCTCGTTCATCAAGTTCTTGAATGCTGACCACAGTAGCGCGTAAGCAGCATCTTATCCCACTTGTTCTAGATAGGTATTCCACCACGTTAACGCAATACCTGTGAAGGTATGCGTAGCGTACTTCACTTTGTCTCTTTCAGCACACTTACTTATGGCAAAGACCGATTCAACTTTCTCGGTCCACCGTTTCAATCCGATTGGTCCTTCGGTCCTATCAAATTCTGAAGGTTTGCAGGTAGTGAATTTCTTGTAGGAGCATCCTACACGATTTCTTGCGCTGTTTGCTGTATTGCTAGATTCAGAGTTATTGTTGGTATGTAGCGCGGCCTGTACTGCGGCTATGTTTGAAGCAAGAAAGGCACGAAATTCCTCTTCGCTCATATTCAAGGTGTGTCGAGTAGTCGGTACCATTTCCTTCAAAATAGTCAAACGAAACGAGTTAATCATATAGAATATCAAGAGTAGTCAATAGTATTTTGTAGCGTAATATGAACTTATTTATAAAAGCTCTTTCTTCATATTAGCGTTTTATACTCTTTAATTCGGGTAGTACCTACCCGTTAAGTTCATACTTAGTAGCTAACATACCATTTCAACTACTACAATTCTATATGAAAAACTAATCACAAAAAAAAAAAAAAAAAAATATATATATATATATATATATATATATATATCATATTCAAACCTTTATACAATAACTTGCAAACTTACAATACCGCTATTTTACATATAGCATGAAATATAGCACATAAAATTTTGATACAAAGTAGTTGCGAAGATAATTCTAGTTAATAAATAAGGCGTTCAGCAAAGGCAATAAAGACACGTAATTCATACGTCCAGAAACAAGTCATGCATTCTGGTTTTACTAATACCACTTCCCATCCTTGGTTTTGTGGAACATAACCATTGTGACCGATAGTAAGACAATGTGTTGTAACGTCGTCAAAAGGATGAAGGTTACGTAATGACCAACAGTCTCGTAATAACCTAAAAACCTCATTTCTTACCCCAATTACTGACTCCGTCACTTGTGGGAACGTTTTGTTTAATAGTTGTAGCCCGATGTTCTTGTTCTCACTTTAGTGAGAAGCGAAAATTACTAACCCATAAGCATAACATGCTTCTTTATGTTGCATGTTAGCCGCTTTTTCTAAATCACGAAGTCCTATATTCGGATATATTGAGTCAAAATAATTTCTTAACCCATTGCGTAAAATAGCATTTGGGTTCCCCGCAATATATGCGTCAAAGTAAAACACATCGTAACTTATGGATTTCCCAATGTGATATCCCCCATCTTTCGAACGAAAGCCTTTTATAAACCAAGGCATTCTTGGAACGTTCTTCGAATGTCTTACAAACTGATCTCGCCTTAAATAGTTGTGCCGAGGAATTCTGACCGACTCTAGACAAGATTTCATCAATCATGTCTCCAGGTAGGTCTCTTAAAATATTGGGTTGTCTATCCATTTTGTGTTTTTATACTGTAAAATAGACAATAGTTAGATTCATAAAAAAATACTTATTAATACAAGCAATTTTTACATATATCATAAAGCATAAGCACACTATATTACATATATTACACCACACGAATAGAACTATCTTATTCCGACTCGCTCGTTTCTTCTTGTTCGGTTTTGGTTCGTTTTGCCAAGTTCTAGGGATATATGATGTTCCCCTAATACGAGCCGTCGTTTTCCATATTGGTTTAGAAAAACCTGGTGGTTTAGAGGTTCCCGGGTTATTGTCAGAACTTAAGAAATACGGGTGTTGACGATACATATCAAGTTCATCGGGTTTGGAATCAAATTTCTCTATTTTTATTTAAGTATGCGACAGCGGAAGCTCTTAATAATCACCTGAGAATAAACATGCTTAAAACGTCAACAAAAATGTTGGTGAGTTATAGGTTTAACCTATATATATCAAATCGTAACAATAGACCACAAGATTTCATATTTCAATATACATCCCATACGTAGAAATAAAAATCATTCATATGGTGAACACCTGGTAACCGACATTAACAAGATGCATATATAAGAATATCCCCATCATTCTGGGACACCCTTCGGATATGATATAAATTTCGAAGTACTAAAGCATTTGGTACTTTGGATGGTGTTTTTTAGGCCCAATATGAAATGTCCCGTTCTTATTGATTAAAAACGTTCCATATTAATTGATTTCGTTGCGAGCTTTTGACCTCTATATGAGACGTTTTTCAAAGAATGCATTCATTTTAAAACAAACCATAACCTTTATTTCATCAATAAAGGTTTAAAAAGCTTTACGTAGATTATCAAATAATGATAATCTAAAATATCCTGTTTACACACGACCATTACATAATGGTTTACAATACAAATATGTTACAACAAAATAAGTTTCTTGAATGCAGTTTTTACACAATATCATACAAGCATGGACTCCAAATCTCGTCCTTATTTAAGTATGCGATAGCGGAAGCTCTTAATAATCACCTGAGAATAAACATGCTTAAAACGTCAACAAAAATTTTGGTGAGTTATAGGTTTAACCTATATATATCAAATCATAATAATAGACCACAAGATTTCATATTTCAATAAACATCCCATACATAGAGATAAAAATCATTCATATGGTGAACACCTGGTAACCGACATTAACAAGATGCATATATATAAGAATATCCCCATCATTCCGGGACACCCTTCGAATAGGATATAAATTTCGAAGTACTAAAGCATTCGGTACTTTGGATGGGGTTTGTTAGGCCCAATAGATCTATCTTTAGGATTCGCGTCAATTAGGGTGTCTGTTCCCTAATTCTTAGATTACCAGACTTAATAAAAAGGGGCATATTCGATTTCGATAATTCAACCATAGAATGTAGTTTCACGTACTTGTGTCTATTTTGTAAATCATTTATAAAACCTGCATGTATTCTCATCCCAAAAATATTAGATTTTAAAAGTGGGACTATAACTCACT
Source organism: Rutidosis leptorrhynchoides (assembly GCF_046630445.1). NCBI lineage: Eukaryota > Viridiplantae > Streptophyta > Magnoliopsida > Asterales > Asteraceae > Rutidosis > Rutidosis leptorrhynchoides. The sequence continues at coordinate 224,800,318 of NC_092337.1, read as the reverse complement.
TTCACAGATTTTTACTTCGTCGGGAAGTAAGACTTGGCCACTGGTTGATTCACGAACCTATAACAATATATACATATATATCAAAGTATGTTCAAAATATATTTATAACACTTTTAATATATTTTGATGTTTTAAGTTTATTAAGTCAGGTGTCCTCGTTAGTAACCTACAACTAGTTGTCCACAGTTAGATGTACAGAAATAAATCGATAAATATTATCTTGAATCAATCCACGACCCAGTGTATACGTATCTCAGTATTGATCACAACTCAAACTATATATATTTTGGAATCAACCTCAACCCTGTATAGCTAACTCCAACATTCACATATAGAGTGTCTATGGTTGTTCCGAAATATATATAGATGTGTCGACATGATAGGTCGAAACATTGTATACGTGTCTATGGTATCTCAAGATTACATAATATACAATACAAGTTGATTAAGTTATGGTTGGAATAGATTTGTTACCAATTTTCACGTAGCTAAAATGAGAAAAATTATCCAATCTTGTTTTACCCATAACTTCTTCATTTTAAATCCGTTTTGAGTGAATCAAATTGCTATGATTTCATATTGAACTATATTTTATGAATCTAAATAGAAAAAGTATAGGTTTATTGTCGGAAAAATAAGTTACAATTCATTTTTGTAAAGGTAGTCATTTCAGTCGAAAGAACGACGTCTAGATGACCATTTTAGAAAACATACTTCCACTTTGAGTTTAACCATAATTTTTGGATATAGTTTCATGTTCATAATAAAAATCATTTTCTCAGAATAACAACTTTTAAATCAAAGTTTATCATATTTTTTAATTAACTAACCCAAAACAGCCCGCGGTGTTACTACGACGATGTAAATCCGGTTTTACGGTGTTTTTCGTGTTTCCAGGTTTTAAATCATTAAGTTAGCATATCATATAGATATAGAACATGTGTTTAGTTGATTTTAAAAGTCAAGTTAGAAGGATTAACTTTTGTTTGCGAACAAGTTTAGAATTAACAAAACTATGTTCTAGTGATTACAAGTTTAAACCTTTGAATAAGATAGCTTTATATGTATGAATCGAATGATGTTATGAACATCATTACTACCTTAAGTTCTTTGGATAAACCTACTGGAAAAGAGAAAAATGGATCTAGCTTCAACGGATTCTTGGATGGCTCGAAGTTCTTGAAGCAGAATCATGACACGAAAACAAGTTCAAGTAAGATAATCATTTGAAATAAGATTGTTATAGTTATAGAAATTGAACCAAAGTTTGAATATGATTATTACCTTGTATTAGAATGAAAACCTACTGTAAGAAACAAAGATTTCTTGAGGTTGGATGATCACCTTACAAGATTGGAAGTGAGCTAGCAAACTTGAAAGTATTCTTGATTTTGTGAAACTAGAACTTTTGGAATTTATGAAGAACACTTAGAACTTGAAGATAGAACTTGAGAGAGATCAATTAGATGAAGAAAATTGAAGAATGAAAGTGTTTGTAGGTGTTTTTGGTCGTTGGTGTATGGATTAGATATAAAGGATATGTAATTTTGTTTTCATGTAAATAAGTCATGAATGATTACTCATATTTTTGTAATTTTATGAGATATTTCATTCTAGTTGCCAAATGATGGTTCCCACATGTGTTAGGTGACTCATATGGGCTGCTAAGAGCTGGTCATTGGAGTGTATATACCAATAGTACATACATCTAAAAGCTGTGTATTGTACGAGTACGAATACGGGTGCATACGAGTAGAATTGCTGATGAAACTGAACGAGGATGTAATTGTAAGCATTTTTGTTAAGTAGAAGTATTTTGATAAGTGTATTGAAGTCTTTCAAAAGTGTATAAATACATATTAAAACACTACATGTATATACATTTTAACTGAGTCGTTAAGTCATCGTTAGTCGTTACATGTAAGTGTTGTTTTGAAACCTTTAGGTTAACGATCTTGTTAAATGTTGTTAACCCAATGTTTATAATATCAAATGAGATTTTAAATTATTATATTATCATGATATTATCATGTATGAATATCTCTTAATATGATATATATACATTAAATGTATTTACAACGATAATCGTTACATATATGTCTCGTTTAAAAATCATTAAGTTAGTAGTCTTGTTTTTACATATGTAGTTCATTGTTAATATACTTAATGATATGTTTACTTATCATAGTATCATGTTAACTATATATATATCCATATATATGTCATCATATAGTTTTTACAAGTTTTAACATTCGTGAATCACCGGTCAACTTGGGTGGTCAATTGTCTATATGAAACATATTTCAATTAATCAAGTCTTAACAAGTTTGATTTCTTAACATGTTGGAAACATTTAATCATGTAAATATCAATCTCAATTAATATATATAAACATGGAAAAGTTCGGGTCACTACAGTACCTACCCGTTAAATAAATTTCGTCCCGAAATTTTAAGCTGTTGAAGGTGTTGACGAATCTTCTGGAAATAGATGCGGGTATTTCTTCTTCATCTGATCTTCACGCTCCCAGGTGAACTCGGGTCCTCTACGAGCATTCCATCGAACCTTAACAATTGGTATCTTGTTTTGCTTAAGTCTTTTAACCTCACGATCCATTATTTCGATGGGTTCGATGAATTGAAGTTTTTCGTTGATTTGGATTTCATCTAACGGAATAGTGAGATCTTCTTTAGCAAAACATTTCTTCAAATTCGAGACGTGGAAAGTGTTATGTACAGCCGCGAGTTGTTGAGGTAACTCAAGTCGGTAAGCTACTGGTCCGACACGATCAATAATCTTGAATGGTCCAATATACCTTGGATTTAATTTTCCTCGTTTACCAAATCGGACAACGCCTTTCCAAGGTGCAACTTTAAGCATGACCATCTCTCCAATTTCAAATTCTATATCTTTTCTTTTAATGTCAGCGTAGCTCTTTTGTCGACTTTGGGCGTTTTTCAACCGTTGTTGAATTTGGATGATCTTCTCGGTAGTTTCTTGTATAATCTCCGGACCCGTAATCTGTCTATCCCCCACTTCACTCCAACAAATCGGAGACCTGCACTTTCTACCATAAAGTGCTTCAAACGGCGCCATCTCAATGCTTGAATGGTAGCTGTTGTTGAAGGAAAATTCTGCTAACGGTAGATGTCGATCCCAACTGTTTCCGAAATCAATAACACATGCTCGTAGCATGTCTTCAAGCATTTGTATCGTCCTTTCACTCTGCCCATCAGTTTGTGGATGATAGGCAGTACTCATGTCTAGACGAGTTCCTAATGCTTGCTGTAATGTCTGCCAGAATCTTGAAATAAATCTGCCATCCCTATCAGAGATAATAGAGATTGGTATTCCATGTCTGGAGACGACTTCCTTCAAATACAGTCGTGCTAACTTCTCCATCTTGTCATCTTCTCTTATTGGCAGGAAGTGTGCTGATTTGGTGAGACGATCAACTATTACCCAAATAGTATCAAAACCACTTGCAGTCCTTGGTAATTTAGTGATGAAATCCATGGTAATGTTTTCCCATTTCCATTCCGGGATTTCGGGTTATTGAAGTAGACCTGATGGTTTTTGATGCTCAACTTTGACCTTAGAACACGTCAAACATTCTCCTACGTATTTAGCAACATCGGCTTTCATACCCGGCCACCAAAAATATTTCTTGAGATCCTTGTACATCTTCCCTGTTCCAGGATGTATTGAGTATCTGGTTTTATGAGCTTCTCTAAGTACCATTTCTCTCATATCTCCAAATTTTGGTACCCAAATCCTTTCAGCCCTATACCGGGTTCCGTCTTCCCGAATATTAAGATGCTTCTCCGATCCTTTGGGTATTTCATCCTTTAAATTTCCCTCTTTTAAAACTCCTTGTTGCGCCTCCTTTATTTGAGTCGTAAGGTTATTGTGAATCATTATATTCATAGATTTTACTCGAATGGGTTCTGTGTCCTTCCTGCTCAAGGCGTCGGCTACCACATTTGCCTTCCCCGGGTGGTAACGAATCTTAAAGTCGTAATCATTTAACAATTCAATCCACCTACGCTGCCTCATATTCAGTTGTTTCTGATTAAATATGTGTTGAAGACTTTTGTGGTCGGTATATATAATACTTTTGACCCCATATAAGTAGTGCCTCCAAGTCTTTAATGCAAAAACAACCGCGCCTAATTCCAAATCATGCGTCGTATAATTTTGTTCGTGAATCTTCAATTGTCTAGACGCATAAGCAATCACCTTCATTCGTTGCATTAATACACAACCGAGACCTTGCTTTGATGCGTCACAATAAATCACAAAATCATCATTCCCTTCAGGCAATGACAATATAGGTGCCGTAGTTAGCTTTTTCTTCAATAACTGAAACGCTTTCTCTTGTTCATCATTCCATTCAAATTTCTTCCCTTTATGCGTTAATGCAGTCAAGGGTTTTGCTATTCTGGAAAAGTCTTGGATGAACCTTCTGTAGTAACCAGCTAGTCCTAAAAACTGGCGTATGTGTTTCGGAGTTTTCGGGGTTTCCCACTTTTCAACAGTTTCTATCTTTGCCGGATCCACCTTAATACCTTCTTTGTTCACTATGTGACCGAGGAATTGAACTTCTTCCAACCAAAATGCACACTTTGAAAACTTAGCGTACAATTCTTCCTTCCTCAATACTTCTAACACCTTTCTCAAATGTTCGCCGTGTTCTTGGTCATTCTTTGAGTAAATAATTATGTCATCAATGAAAACAATGACAAACTTGTCAAGGTATGGTCCACACACTCGGTTCATAAGGTCCATGAACACAGCTGGTACATTAGTTAAACCAAACGGCATGACCATAAACTCGTAATGACCGTAACGTGTTCTGAAAGCAATCTTTGGAATATCATCTTCTTTCACCCGCATTTGATGATACCCGGAACGTAAGTCAATCTTTGAATAAACAGACGAGCTGTGTAGTTGATCAAATAAGTCGTCGATTCTCGGTAGTGGGTAGCGGTTCTTGATGGTAAGTTTGTTCAACTCTCGGTAGTCGATACACAACCTGAATGTACCATCTTTCTTCTTGACAAACAAAATAGGAGCTCCCCACGGTGATGTGCTTGGTCGAATGAAACCACGCTCTAAAAGTTCTTGTAATTGGCTTTGTAGTTCTTTCATCTCGCTGGGTGCGAGTCTGTAAGGAGCACGAGCTATTGGTGCAGCTCCTGGTACGAGATCTATTTGAAATTCAACGGATCGATGTGGGGGTAATCCCGGTAATTCTTTCGAAAATACATCGGGAAATTCTTTTACAATGGGAACATCATTGATGCTCTTTTCTTCAGTTTGTACTTTCTCTACATGTGCTAGAACAGCGTAGCAACCTTTTCTTATTAGTTTTTATGCCTTCAAATTACTAATAAGATGTAGCTTCGTGTTGCCCTTTTCTCCGTACACCATTAAGGGTTTTCCTTTTTCTCGTATAATGCGAATTGCATTTTTGTAAGAAACGATCTCTGCTTTCACCTCTTTCAACCAGTCCATACCGATTATCACATCAAAACTCCCTAACTCTACTGGTATCAAGTCAATCTTAAATGTTTCGCTAACCAGTTTAATTTCTCAATTCCGACATATATTATCTGCTAAAACTAATTTACCATTTGCTAATTCAAGTAAAAATTTACTATCCAAAGGCGTCAATGGACAACTTAATTTAGCACAAAAATCTCTACTCATATAGCTTCTATCCGCACCCGAATCAAATAAAACGTAAGCAGATTTATTGTCAATAAGAAACGTACCCGTAACAAGCTCCGGGTCTTCCTGTTGATGGAATTCAACATAACAACATGTTTAACATAATCACAAATCCATTTGGTGTTGTTAAAGTAAGCGGAAGCATGATGATTAATAAAACAAGTTTATATGCATAACCATTTAGATTGAATTCCATGTAGTTATCAAGTTATGAAATAATGCTTACAAATAACATATAAGGAAGAAGATTATACCTCTTGTATGATGAGTTAAGAGCTGAATTTGGACAGCAATATGGATGATAAATATGATGGAATAAAGCCTCTAACTTGAAGCCTCAAGTGTGTAATACCCCAAGCTTTTAGTGCACCAACACAACCTTTAATTTGTTAGGATTTTAGACACTTGAACACTTGATTTTACAAGCAAAATCCTCTCTCTTTGGGGCTGTACCAGTTCGACAGAATGAAGGGAAAAGAGGGCTGCAAAATGCAGTTTTTTTTGAGCATATATCACATGTAAACTTTGGTCAAACTTTGGTATTAAAGCCCTTGCATATTTCATGAGGAATCTTGTGTTAAAAGTAGCAAAATGGCATGTGTTTGTCATCCTTGGAGACACAAATTCTGCATACACATGCTCTTTAAACAATAATATATTTAAGTTTATAAAAGTTTATAAACTTGTTATAAACTTATGTATTATTATTTGTTACTTATACATTTTATAAAACCTTTTATAAAATGTAACACAATGCAATCATTTAAACCTATAAACAATTATATATAAATTATCCCAATAATTTATCTCAAGTGATTATATTTTAGAAACCCGATTTTCTAAAATCCAAGTGTCGCGTATTTGTTTAATCATCCAATCGTTAAGATCAAATACGTATACGGTGTCGGTAAGCTTGTTATTGGGTATGACCCGACTTGGATCATAACATATTGGCCACATTAATTTAATATGTCTCTCGGGCATACGAAATACCTTCAATCTCCCACTTGCACGAGAAACATAAGGAATTAATGCAAGTGACGGATACCACCTAACGACCGTCCATCACCCCCAATGCATTATGACTTAGTGCCATTCAATAACATCATCCCTTTCGAGTTCCCATCTCGAACATGATTAGGTGAATCTTTCAATATATCCTTTTGTCCTAGATGTCATGTTAAATCCAAGAGACATAGAGTGATCACTCTCTTATAGATTTAACTTTATCAGGCCTTAGACATCTGACTCTCAACGAATAAGAGGGACAAATTCCATCTTGGCTACATACGTCCTAGACACTACACTTTGTACCATACCTGAAGCCTCCCTTATGAGCTACCTTTTCAGAATAGCGAAGGAAAGAATCAAGGCACGATATTCGGTGAATATCTGAACCCAATATGTATCTCAGGTCAGAGGATACAATGATATTCTCCTTTACTCAAGATTACATGTGATCAACCACAAAGGCTCCATACAGTAAATCTTGAGAGCGGGTCCTCCAATATTTGTGTCCCACAAATATCTATGAACCTTGGTTGCAACCTTGCCCCACATTCTCCATTTGAATGTTAACCAATCCAAGTTCATAATAGTCTAGACCTCACACTTGTTCCCACAAATGTGATCAACTACGGAATTTAGAATAATAGTTTATTCATGGATAAAATATGCAAAACTGGAACATGACTCATAATTAAATTAACACCATAATTATATTAATGAGTTTGAATAATTTCGTTCCGGTACAATACATAAAATAGATCATATCCAATCACTAGAATATCGAAGCCCTAATGCACAAACATGTCCCTCATGTTTTGGCCCATGTAAAAGCTTCGTGAGTGGATCCGCAACATTATGATCTGTATGAACTTTGCGAATACATATCTTTCCTTTTTCAACTTCATCCCTTATGTAGTTGAATCTCCGCTCAATGTGACGAGTCTTTTGATGGGCACGAGGTTCCTTGATTTGAGCAATCGCACCCTCGTTGTCACAAAAGATCTCAAGAGGGTCCTGAATGGAAGGGACCACTCCTAAGTCATCGATGAATTTCTTCATCCATGCAGCTTCCTGAGCTGCCAGTGAGGCGGCAATGTACTCCGACTCTGTAGTGGATAACGCAACAACCTCCTGTTTCGAACTCTTCCAAGAGACCGCACCACCATTTAACATGAATACATAACCGGATTGTGATCGAGAGTCATCTCGATCAGTTTGGAAACTCGCGTCCACGTAACCTTTTACAGCGAGTTCCTCCTCACCAGACCCATATATTAGAAACATATCCTTAGTTCTCCTAAGGTATTTCAATATACTTTTAACAGCAATCCAATGACTGTTTCCTGGGTTGTTCTGGTATCTACTTGTCAAGCTTAGAGCGCATGACACATCCGGTCTAGTACATATCATTGCATACATGATAGACCCAATAGCAGATGCGTATGGGACTTTCTTCATTCTCTCTTGTTCATCTTTCGTGGTAGGACACTGAGATGAACTGAGAACAGTTCCTCTTTGAATAGGTACCAAACCTTTCTTAGAGTTTTCCATCTTGAACCTTTTCAAGATTTTATCAATGTATGTTCTTTGACTTAAACCTATCAATCTCTTGGATCTATTCCTATAGATCCCTATCCCCAATATGTATTGTGCTTCTCCAAGATCCTTAATGGAGAAGCAACTCTTTAGCCAAGTTTTGACTTCTTGCATTGTGGTAATATCATTCCCAAATAATAATATATCATCCACATACAGCACAAGGAACATTATACAGCTCCCACTAGCCTTCTTGTATACACAAGCTTCATCACCATTTTTAATGAAGCCAAATTTCTTTGCCTCTTCATTAAAACGATGATTCCACATTCTAGATGCTTGTTTCAATCCGTAGATTGATTTCTTTAACTTGCATACCTTTTTAGGATTTTTCGGATCAACAAAACCTTCGGGCTGTACCATATAGACATCTTCCTCAAGATATCCATTTAGGAAAGCGGTTTTGACATCCATTTGCCATATTTCATAGTCATTATGAGCAGCTATGGCAAATAATATCCTAATAGACTTTAGCATTGCCACTGGTGAGAAGGTTTCATCATAATCAACCCCTTGAGTTTGAGTGAAACCTTTTGCTACAAGTCTAGCTTTATATGTATCCAAGTTTCCATGTATGTCGGTTTTCATCTTGAAAAGCCATTTACAATCAACTAGCCTTGAGCCAGTAGGTTGTTCAACAAGTTCCCAAACTTGGTTGTCATACATGGATTGCATCTCAGCGTTCATGGCTTCCTGCCATTTATCCTTATCAATCCTTGATAAAGCATCTTGGTAGTTTGTTGGTTCATCCAAATCAACCACATAGCAACCATCCATGAGAAACCCATATCTCTCAGGAGGATTACTAATCCTACCAGATCTGCGAACGTCTTGTGTATTTTGATCATCCATTTGATCACTCTCAACATTTTCATGTTGAGTGCTAGTGTCAACCAATTGTGTATCATCTACTTGATCTTGAACCTCTTCAAGATCTATCTTCCTTTCACTATTTCCTTCCATTAGGAACTTAGTTTCAAGGAATTCAGCCTTTCGAGCAACAAATACATTTTGCTCGGATGGATCATAGAAATAATATCCCATATCATCCTTGGGATATCCTATGAAGATACACTTCGTGGATCGAGCATTCAACTTATTAGGGACGTAACGCTTAGGATAAGCTTCACATCCCCATACCTTTAAGTATGATAGAGATGGAGGTTTTCCAAACCACATCTCATGAGGAGTTCGTTCCACTTTCTTGGTTGGGGCCATATTTAAAATACGGGCCGCGGAGCATAGACAATAACCCCAAAATGATAGAGGCAACGAGCTTCTTGCCATCATAGATCGAACCATATCCATTAGGGTTCGGTTCCTCCTTTCGGAAACTCCATTAAGTTGGGGTGTTCCGGGTGGAGTAAGTTGTGAGATAATCCCACAACTCCTAAGATGATCTTGGAAGGCATCGCTTAGGTATTCACCTCCTCTATCGGTACGAAGTACCTTAATTGTCCTATTGAGTTGATTTTGTACTTCGTTTTGATATTCTTTGAATGCTTCAAACGTTTCGTCCTTATGTCTTAATAAGTAGACATATCCGAAACGACTAAAGTCATCAATGAAAGTAACAAAGTATCTTTCACCATTCCTAGTCATGGGTTTAAAGGGTCCACATACATCCGAATGTATTAATCCCAATAAATCTTTAGCCCTTTCATAGGTCCCTTTGAAAGGTGCTTTAGTCATCTTGCCTTGTAAACAAGATTCACATACTTCAAACGAATCCATTTCATTTGATTTCAAAAGTCCATTCTTTTGAAGTGTATGTATTCGGTTCTTGTTTATGTGACCAAGGCGACAATGCCATAAGTAGGAATCACTCAAATCCCTTTTGAGCTTCTTGGTGCTTGTATGGTACATTGAGCTATTAGATGATGTGTCATCATGAACCAATTCATAAATTCCATTTGAAGGTGAAGCCTTGAAATAGAATACATTATCTAAATAAATATGGATATCATCATTAACAAAATTAAGATAAAAACCACATTGTTTCAAACGGGAAATGGAAATAATGTTTCGACATAAATCGGGCGCATACAAAACATCTTTCAAAATAAGTTCCAAACCACTTGGAAGCTTTAACACAAAGTCTCCTTGAGCCTTCACTTGCACTTTGGCTCCATTACCCATGTAGAGACTTGATGTTCCCGTTTGCTTGCTACTTCTTTTGAACCCCTGCAATGAATTGCAAATGTGAGTTCCACATCCAGTGTCTAATACCCATGTATTAGAAGAAGTAATATTAAGCTCAATATATACCATATATATATTACCTGAGGTTTGCCCTGCATCCCTCTTGTCCTTCAACTCCTTAAGATAGACCGGGCAATTTCGCTTCCAGTGACCCATTTCACCGCAACCGAAACACGGGTCTTCTTTGGGGTTTGCCTTCTCGGATACCTTTTGCTTCTTAGCCTTGTTCTTGGTTGGGGTAACCATCTTCCCCTTCCCTTTGCCTTGATAGGCGGGTCCTTTCCTCTTAGCCACCTTTGGCTTAGAGGTGTTACCTTTGGATCCACCTTGATCGATTGCTAACACGGGTAAAGCCCTTTTACCCATGCTAGTTTCCGCCGTTCTAAGCATACCGTGAAGCTCACCTATGCTCTTATCCATCCCATTCATATTGTAATTAATTACAAATTGATCAAACCTTTTCGATAGGGAGTTAAGGATAAGATCGGTGGCTAACTCATTTGATATGTTTAGGTTAAGTCGGTTAGCACGATCGATAAGGCTTTTCATCTTGAGTACATAAGATGAAACCGATTGGGTATCGTCCATACGACAAGCATGTAGCGCCCGAACCGTTTCGAAGCGCTCGACACGCGCTTGTTGGAGGAACATCTCCTTCAATTGCGTTATCATGTCGTATGCACTATGGTGCTCGAAATCCTTTTGGAGTTCGGGTATCATAGTCCCAAGCATTAAGCATGAGACTTGAAGGGAGTCGTGGCAATACTTATCGTAAGAGGCCATTGCCTCCACATCATTCTCATCCGGTTGATCGGGAATGGGGTCCTCAAGCACATACATTTTATCCTCTTGTTTGAGGACAATCCGAAGATTGCGGAACCAATCCATAAAGTTTGTATGGTTGAGTTTGTCTTTCTCTAAGAGAGACCTTAATGATAGGTGGTTTAGGTTAAGTGGTGCGTTTGGAATGTTGTTGTTGATATTGGCGGCCATCTACAAAATTTAACAAAGTTCATTTAAGTATCGATTTTAAATTTAATAAACAATACCCTTTTATATTTTAATTGACTTATTAAATATTAGAATCCAACGGTAAACCAAATTTCGGTTAGGTGACCTTTATCCCGTCATTTGATTTAGCTAGGTAGTCATTTTATGACAATTGCAATCCTTTTGCAACTTCTAAGTTATGGGATCATGCAATCCTTTTGCATGGCATATTTATCCCATCAACGCCTATTTGTTCATCATGCTTCGGTGACCCTAAGTTCATGATTCCCAAATCAAGTCGTCCTACTTGTATAGACTTGTAAATTTAACATACAAGCAGTTAGGTGACCTTTATCCCACAAGCATGCGAAATTTACCTTAATCATATTAGTTTGCTCATAACGGTTAGGTGACCTTTATCCCATCATGAGTTCCCTAATACTTTTAAGTGTCACACAATAGGATGGCGTTTAACTTGTTTGCCTAGTTAATAAGGGATTTTAAGTTTTCATTAATTCTAGTTTGAGAAAACTTTTGCACCATACACCAACATGCATTTAGTGTATGGTTTATTTGAAAATCCATTTTCATGTTTTGTAATTAAACCAATTACTTGATATAAACCATTTTATATGTGTTTTAATAACCATTTATTAAAATCCATTTGGTGTTGTTAATAACCATTTATTAATGTCCTTTTAACATTTTAATTTAACCAATTAAATTGTAGTTTGTTCATTGCATATCGTTAATAACGTCTAATTTAACCAATTAAATTTCATTTTAGCTTGTTGTTAACTTGTGTGATTAATTTTTAGCAACCAAACATACAAACCATAATCAAACAACACAACAATGCATGCAAAACATTTTTGTTCACAATCAAGCCTTTTGGTAAGCATTTTGTTTAGCCGAAAACAAAATGCCACCGGGTAATGGGTCATAACACAAAATAGGAGATTTTACCACTCCCACTTATTCTTGCATCCAAGTAGATTCTTCTTGTGTTCTTCCTTTGACTCCATCCTTTCATCTTCATTTTTACAAAAAATATATCCTAATACATTTTTTCTAAAAAATGAAAATACAACCTAATCTATTTTACATACCAAATATAAAATAAATTACATAACTAAAATTAATATTACATACCAAATGAATAATTAATTTTACAAACCAAATGAATGAATATTACAACCATATCAATTGAATAATAAATCAACCAAACAAGCATTCATTCAAACACATGGTCATGGCTATGATTGTGAACAATAATATAACAACAAATATGAACCAAATGGCAAGTCCAAAACCACTTTTGGAACCCCTCCAAATTCGGCCTAAATGATAACCCACCCAAACCCGAACATTTTTACATTCTACCTTCATGCATGTTAATAGAATGCAAAGTTGGTGGGTTTTAAAGACCATGAATAAGAAGCATATTTCATAGACTTCGGCTCTAGATACCATTGATGGAATTCAACATAACAACATGTTTAACATAATCACAAATCCATTTGGTGTTGTTAAAGTAAGCGGAAGCATGATGATTAATAAAACAAGTTTATATGCATAACCATTTAGATTGAATTCCATGTAGTTATCAAGTTATGAAATAATGCTTACAAATAACATATAAGGAAGAAGATTATACCTCTTGTATGATGAGTTAAGAGCTGAATTTGGACAGCAATATGGATGATAAATATGATGGAATAAAGCCTCTAACTTGAAGCCTCAAGTGTGTAATACCCCAAGCTTTTAGTGCACCAACACAACCTTTAATTTGTTAGGATTTTAGACACTTGAACACTTGATTTTACAAGCAAAATCCTCTCTCTTTGGGGCTGTACCAGTTCGACAGAATGAAGGGAAAAGAGGGCTGCAAAATGCAGTTTTTTTTGAGCATATATCACATGTAAACTTTGGTCAAACTTTGGTATTAAAGCCCTTGCATATTTCATGAGGAATCTTGTGTTAAAAGTAGCAAAATGGCATGTGTTTGTCATCCTTGGAGACACAAATTCTGCATACACATGCTCTTTAAACAATAATATATTTAAGTTTATAAAAGTTTATAAACTTGTTATAAACTTATGTATTATTATTTGTTACTTATACATTTTATAAAACCTTTTATAAAATGTAACACAATGCAATCATTTAAACCTATAAACAATTATATATAAATTATCCCAATAATTTATCTCAAGTGATTATATTTTAGAAACCCGATTTTCTAAAATCCAAGTGTCGCGTATTTGTTTAATCATCCAATCGTTAAGATCAAATACGTATACGGTGTCGGTAAGCTTGTTATTGGGTATGACCCGACTTGGATCATAACATATTGGCCACATTAATTTAATATGTCTCTCGGGCATACGAAATACCTTCACCTGTGCCTCTGCCGCATTAATATTGAAAACTCTTCCGCGGCCTTGTACATTCGTATTCTCCTGGTTCAGGCAATTTCTAATAATGTGGCCCGGTTTTCCACATTTATAACAAACTACATTGGCATAACTTGCTCCGACACTACTTGCTCTGCCATTACTCATTCCGACACCATTTGTTCCTTTCGTTCTGTTAACCCCTGGCCCGTAGACCTCACACTTCGCCGCGCTATGACCATTTCTTTTACACTTTTTGCAAAATTTGGTGCAGAACCTCGAGTGATACTTTTCACACCTTTGGCATAGCTGCTTCTGATTGTTATTGTTGTTGCGGTTGTTATTGTTGTTGCAATGATTGTTGTAGTTGTTGTTGTTGTTGTTTTGCCATTTGTTGTAGTTGCGATTGATGTTGCGATTGTTGGGATAGTTGTTGTTGTTTTGGTGACTCTTATCACCGTTTTCCTCCCACTTTCTTTTGACTAGCTTCACGTTGGCCTCTTCTGCCGCCTGTTCTTTAATTCTTCCCTCAATCTGGTTCACTAGTTTGTGAGCCATTCTACATGCCTTTTGTATGGAGGCAGGCTCGTGTGAACTTATATCTTCTTGGATTCTCTCCGGTGACTGTAACATCCCGCCTTTTTCCATTTACTTTTCCGTTTAACTATTTAAGTTCCGTTATATGTTTATAACACATCTCGTTAATACGCGTTTGAATTATCTCGTTTAGGTAATTCCCGTACCCGTTTCCTAAGTTGAGGGACTAAAGTTGCCAAATGGAGAAAGAGATGACTAGGTCAACTAGTCAACTCTTTCCCCTCCATTCATTTTATCACCTCCCAAATAATACTTCACCTTTTTCTCTCAAAACCCTCAAACCTTCAATCATCATCCAAATTCGTTCAAGAAGGATTCGATCAAAACAAATTGCATATTTGAACTCCTCGTGATCTCCTCTTCGTTTCCATACCGATTTCATCAATTTTGGGTAACTTTCTAAAATCACTAATTCTTGTGTTCTTGAGATTTTTAAGTTATAAGGTTGTTAATTAGTGTCTATGGCTCGAGTCTAGTTTGTTTATGTGATTTGTATGCTCGTTTTTGATATTTTGATGTAACTAGTTCATATTGAAAGAATGCTTGCTTAATCTTGAGTTTTAGGTGTTCATATGTTGTTGAATGATGAAAGTTCATGTTTTAATTGTGTTCCTAACATCACTAGCTTCAAATTGGTATGTAGGTTGACATGGATTAGTTTCATATGCAAGATTGTTGAATTTGTGATTTTGGATTAGGGTTTGATGAGCTTTACATGAACTTTTGATGCGTCAAATGCTATGAGATATTGTTGTTAAGTGTTTTGTTGCAATGTGTGTTTGATTACCTTCGAAACGGCATAACATACATGTAAATTGGTTGCCCGAATCATAAAATGCGTTTTTGGAACTTAAACTTTGATTATGAATGTTTAATTACGGTTTTTGGTTGTTGTAAGTGGAACTTTGATTGATGAAATGTACTTAGTTGTATTCCTCGTCAAAATACCTTTCCAACGATATATAATAGGCATTATAAGTGTTTGCGGGTCAAGAGTTGGGTTGGAAAAGGTTTTGGCTCGTGCATACTTGGGAAAAACAGAAACAGACCTGCACAGAGGGTGGCGCGGCGCGCCCCTACCCCGCGCGGCGCGCCAAATGGCCTGGCCAGAATTCTGTCCAACTTGGTCAATTTTTGAATAATGTTTGGCATGCTACGCACCTCCGATTAACATGTAACTTGGCCAACATGCTCATATATGATTTCTAAGATTAGAAAAATAGTTCGGAACCCGACCCGAACGTGTTGACTTTCGTTGACTTTGACCGACCAAAGTTTGACTTTTTGTCAAACTTAACCAAATGATTATGCAACCTTCCTAACTTATTTATATACTTGTATCTTGCATGAAACTTGGCAATTTGATTTCACATGCTAAATAATCGAGTCGTAACGAGCCATAGGACTAATTGAACATCTTTGACCTATCGTGTTTACCGTTATTGATACAACCTATTGTTTAGGTCAAGACTAGCATTGTTCTTTGCACACGTTTACTTGTTGAAGTACTTTACTACTCGTGCACTCAAGGTGAGATCATAGTCCCACTTTTACTCTTTTTGAACTTATATTTGGGATGAGAAAACATAAACGATTCTTTTGAACTAAGTGAACACAAGTACAGGAAAACAAACATTCTACATACGAGTTTAGAACAAAATCCTCAATTCGATTATCATTAGTTACACTTGCCGGGTGTAAGCGAGAACTTATGTTGTATGGATCCATATGGGTTTGACAAACCCTCATTCAAACGGTTCGCTACCGTTTACGAATGAAATATATTTTCGAGAAACAGTGTATGTTCTAGCACTAAGTGATGGGGTTCAATGGAAGGAAACGTTAAGCATTGATAATTGGGTGCTCGTGAAACAAACTTTTGGAATGTATTACTATTATTTCATTGATGCAAATCTTGTGGTTCACTTGTACTTATTTACTTAAACCTATGATTTCACCAACGTTTTCGTTGACAGATTTCTATGTTTTTCTCAGGTCCTTGAACGATACATGATACATGCTTCCGCTCATTATTTTGATACTTGCATTGGATGTCGAGTATACATGCATACATGGAGCGTCTTTTGGATACTTTTAAATTGTGTCGCATAAGTTTCATTTGTACTTAAACTTGGTATCGTAACTTGTGGTGGAACTATTCTTGTAAAACTTGAACAACCTTTACATTTGAAATGAATGCGACATATCTTTTGGTCAACGTTGTTTTAAAGACTTATGACCACGTAACGGGACCTAAGTAGACGGCGCCGTCAATGACGATTTGGTCGGGTCGCTACAGATGGTATCAGAGCGTTGGTTGTAGGGATTTAGAGTTCATTAGTGTCAACCCCGAGTCATAGGGTACATTGGTGAGTCTAGACTACAACCGGCATATAGACTTGAAGTAGGAATTACTTGACTACTTGTGCATTTATACTCGAACGTTTCTACTCATATCTACTCTTAGTTCATCTTAATCTCACGTTGTTTAATTTGATTGACACGCCACCTTGACTATATGAAATGATGTCGAATGCACATATGAATTAGGGTAATATAATTTCCGGGATTATATTACGGTGACTCGTATGAACGTTCCGACATTATGACATAAAGAATTTAAGGCGAGTCGAGAAAAAAAAAAAAAAAAAAAAAAAAAAAAAAAAAAAAAAAAAAACTTCTCTTTATCTTTATTCTATATCACGGTTAGTATTATTGAGAATACTAATCAATGATATTCTTGTGTCTTGAAGGAACAATGGCTCCTCGTCGTGTACGCCGCAATGAAACTCCCGAACAAGCTCTCGAACGGATGATAGCTACCGCCGTAGATGCGGCCATGGCCGGTCACTCATCCAACAACAATAATAATAACAACCACAACAACAACAACAACAACAACAACAATGGAGCCGGAAACTCAAACGAGGGATGCTCCTATAAAGCTTTCATGGGGTGCAAACCTCACACTTTTGATGGAACCGGGGGACCGGTCGTGCTCACCCGATGGTTTGAGCAAACGGAAGCCGTCTTTAGCATAAGCGGTTGTCGGGACCAAGACAAGGTCAAATACTCCACTCACACTTTCTCCGGAATTGCTCTAACATGGTGGAACACCTATGTTCAATCGGTGGGTACCGATGAAGCTCATGCCCTCTCTTGGGCCGATCTAAAGGAAAAGATGATTGTTGAATATTTTCCGCGCGAAGAAACCCGAAAGCTTGAGGAAGAACTAAGAGCTTTGAAAGCGGTCGGAAACGACCTTAAAGATTATAATCAACGCTTCGCCGAACTGTCCTTGATGTGTCCTAATCTTGTTAACCCCGAAACTCAAAGGATTGAGCTCTACATGCTCGGTCTTCCAAAAAGCATCAAACAAGGGGTGATGTCATCCAAACCCACTACTCATCAAGCCGCTATGAACATGGCTCGCCAACTAATCGAAACGGTTGACGAAATCGTAGTTCTGACACCTAAAGCCGAGGATAAATCGAGCGGCAACAAAAGAAAGTGGGAACCCTCCCAATCAAGCAACAACAACTTTGCTAAGAAGCCTTACACCTCCGACGGCAAGAAAGGTTATGCCGGGAACCTACCTCTTTGCAACAAATGCAACAAACATCACTTTGGCGAATGTAGTAAGATAATTTGCCACCGGTGCCAAGGAGTTGGTCATAAGGCCAACGATTGTAAAAGTGCCACTCCCGTCGCTCGAAAGTGGCCCAATGCACCAAAGACGGGCACTTGTTACGAATGTGGCCAAACGGGTCATTATAGAAATGCATGCCCGAAAAGGAAAGATAACACCAATACGCGCGGCCGAGCTTTCAACATCAACACGGAGGAAGCCCGGGATGATACTGAACTAGTCACGGGTACGTTTCTTCTCAACAATTCTTATGTCTCTTGCTTATTCGATTCGGGTGCCGATAAATGCTTTGTATCCAAGACTTTGACTCATTCTTTTAGCACTCCACCTCTTCCATTAGATACCACTTATACCATTGAAGTAGCTAACGGAAAACTATTAAGTGCCGACACATATTACCGAGGGTGTACGTTAAACATTTTGGGTAAGGAATTTGAAATTGACTTGATACCCATGGAACTAGGAAGCTTTGATGTAATAATCGGTATGAATTGGTTAGTCAAAACGAAATCTCACATTCTTTGTGATCTTAACGCAATCCGAATTCCTATCGAGAATGGTGAACCTTTGATTGTTTATGGCGATAAGAGTTGCACCAGACTCAACCTCGTTTCGTGCCTTAAAGTTAGAAAACTACTCCGTAAGGGTTGTTTTGCGATCCTTGCCCACGTTAAGAAAGTCGAGTCCGATGAGAAGCACATCGATGATGTGCCAATTGTTAGTGACTATTCCGATGTATTTCCCGATGAATTGCCGGGTCTTCCGCCTCATCGACCGGTTGAATTCCAAATCGATCTTATTCCGGGAGCCGCACCCGTAGCGCGTGCACCATATAGACTCGCTCCATCTGAAATGCAAGAATTGCAAAGTCAAATCCAAGAACTACTTGATCGTGGTTTTATCCAACCTAGCCATTCACCTTGGGGCGCTCCGATTTTGTTTGTTAAAAAGAAAGACGGATCCCTACGAATGTGCATTGATTATCGCGAACTAAATAAATTGACGGTTAAGAACCGATATCCTCTTCCTCGCATCGATGACCTCTTTGATCAACTACAAGGGTCTTGTGTATATTCGAAAATCGATCTCCGCTCGGGTTATCATCAATTGAGGGTTAAGGGGGAAGATGTCTCCAAAACCGCTTTCCGAACTCGTTATGGTAGTTATGAATTCCTTGTCATGCCATTTGGTCTCACTAACGCACCGGCGGTGTTCATGGATCTTATGAACCGCGTGTGCAAACCGTATCTCGATAAATTCGTTATTGTGTTCATCGATGACATATTGATCTATTCTAAAAATGAAGAAGAGCACGAACAACATCTCCGACTTGTGCTTGAACTTTTAAGACAAGAACAACTCTATGCCAAATTCTCCAAGTGTGAATTTTGGTTAAAGGAAGTTCAATTTCTTGGTCATGTTGTAAGTGACCAAGGTATTAAAGTCGATCCATCGAAAATCGAAGCCATTAGCAAATGGGAGACTCCTACTACTCCTACTCACATTCGTCAATTTTTGGGTCTCGCCGGGTACTATCGTAGATTCATCGAAAATTTCTCTTTGGTTGCACGTCCTCTAACCGCCTTGACTCACAAGGGAAAGAAATTCATTTGGGCGACCGAACATGAATCCGCATTCCAAATCTTGAAAACGAAGCTAACCACCGCTCCTATCTTGTCACTTCCCGAAGGCAATGATGACTTTGTTGTATATTGCGATGCCTCAAAACATGGTTTTGGGTGTGTATTGATGCAACGAACGAAAGTCATTGCTTATGCTTCTCGACAACTTAAAATTCATGAACGAAACTATACGACACATGATCTCGAACTCGGAGCCGTTGTCTTTGCACTTAAAATGTGGAGACACTATCTTTATGGAACCAAGAGTACTATCTTTACCGACCACAAAAGTCTCCAACACATTTTCGATCAAAAGCAACTAAACATGAGACAACGACGGTGGATTGAAACTTTGAACGATTACGATTGCGAGCTTCGTTACCATCCCGGGAAGGCAAATGTAGTAGCCGATGCCTTAAGTCGAAAAGAAAGAGTGGTGCCTCTCCGTGTCCGAGCTTTAAACATCACCATTCACACCAACCTTAATAGCCAAATTCGGGTAGCCCAAGATGAGGCTCTTAAGGATGAAAACATCTCTCTCGAACACTTGAACGTCCTCACCTCTCGATTCGAAGTTAAAGAAACCGGACTCCGATATTTCGCCGGAAGAATTTGGGTGCCTAGTTATGGGGACCTACGAAGCCTTATTTTAGATGAAGCCCATAAGTCACGATACTCGATTCACCCCGGTGCCAATAAGATGTACCACGACCTTAAACAGCTATATTGGTGGCCGAATATCAAAAGGGAAGTAGCTACTTATGTTTCCAAGTGTTTGACATGTTCCAAAGTCAAAGCCGAACACCAAAGACCGTCCGGACTACTTCGACAACCCGAGATCCCGCAATGGAAGTGGGAAGGAATAACGATGGATTTTATCACCAAACTACCAAAAACGACGGGCGGTTATGATACCATTTGGGTTATTGTTGACCGTCTCACCAAATCCGCACACTTCCTTGCCATGAAAGAAACGGACAAAATGGAGAAACTTGCACAACTTTACATTAAGGAGATCGTAGCCCGACACGGTGTACCTTTATCGATTATCTCCGACCGAGATGGCCGTTTCGTTTCTAGATTTTGGCGTACATTGCAAGAAGCGTTGGGAACGCGTTTAGACATGAGCACCGCATATCATCCTCAAACCGATGGACAAAGCGAACGTACAATTCAAACCTTAGAGGACATGTTACGAGCTTGCGTGGTTGACTTCGGAAAAGCTTGGGACAAGCACTTACCTCTCGCCGAGTTCTCTTACAACAATAGTTATCACGCGAGTATTAAAGCCGCACCTTTTGAAGCGCTATATGGCCGCAAATGTCGTTCACCTCTTTGTTGGGCCGAGGTAGGCGACGTGCAAATCACCGGACCCGAACTCATTCACGAAACCACCGAGAAAATCGTTCAAATCCGAGATAGACTTAGGACGGCCCGAAGTCGTCAAAAGAGCTATACCGATAAACGACGCAACGATCTTGAATTTCAAGTCGGTGACCGAGTAATGTTAAAAGTCGCACCTTGGAAGGGTGTAATCCGTTTTGGGAAACGCGGGAAGCTAAATCCGCGGTATATTGGTCCTTTCGAAATCTTGGAGCGTATTGGAACCGTTGCTTATCGTTTGGATCTTCCGCCTCAATTGAGCTCCGTTCATCCTACTTTCCATGTATCTAACTTGAAAAAGTGTCTTGCCGAACCCGATATCGTCATTCCTCTCGAGGAGCTTACCATTGATGACAAACTTCATTTTGTGGAGGAACCGGTTGAAATTGTGGACACCTCCGTCAAGACATTGAAACAAAGCCGAATCCCGATTGTTAAAGTCCGTTGGAACGCCAAAAGGGGACCCGAGTTTACTTGGGAAAGACAAGATCAAATGCAAAGGAAGTATCCTCATCTATTCGTGAATTCGGAAACGCAAGATCTCGAGGAAGAAACAACGACTACTACGCCTACTTAAATTTCGGGACGAAATTTCTTTTAAGGTGTAGGTAATGTAACATCCCGCCTTTTTCCATTTACTTTTCCGTTTAACTATTTAAGTTCCGTTATATGTTTATAACACATCTCGTTAATACGCGTTTGAATTATCTCGTTTAGGTAATTCTCGTACCCGTTTCCTAAGTTGAGGGACTAAAGTTGCCAAATGGAGAAAGAGATGACTAGGTCAACTAGTCAACTCTTTCCCCTCCATTCATTTTATCACCTCCCAAATAATACTTCACCTTTTTCTCTCAAAACCCTCAAACCTTCAATCATCATCCAAATTCGTTCAAGAAGGATTCGATCAAAACAAATTGCATATTTGAACTCCTCGTGATCTCCTCTTCGTTTCCATACCGATTTCATCAATTTTGGGTAACTTTCTAAAATCACTAATTCTTGTGTTCTTGAGATTTTTAAGTTATAAGGTTGTTAATTAGTGTCTATGGCTCGAGTCTAGTTTGTTTATGTGATTTGTATGCTCGTTTTTGATATTTTGATGTAACTAGTTCATATTGAAAGAATGCTTGCTTAATCTTGAGTTTTAGGTGTTCATATGTTGTTGAATGATGAAAGTTCATGTTTTAATTGTGTTCCTAACATCACTAGCTTCAAATTGGTATGTAGGTTGACATGGATTAGTTTCATATGCAAGATTGTTGAATTTGTGATTTTGGATTAGGGTTTGATGAGCTTTACATGAACTTTTGATGCGTCAAATGCTATGAGATATTGTTGTTAAGTGTTTTGTTGCAATGTGTGTTTGATTACCTTCGAAACGGCATAACATACATGTAAATTGGTTGCCCGAATCATAAAATGCGTTTTTGGAACTTAAACTTTGATTATGAATGTTTAATTACGGTTTTTGGTTGTTGTAAGTGGAAGTTTGATTGATGAAATGTACTTAGTTGTATTCCTCGTCAAAATACCTTTCCAACGATATATAATAGGCATTATAAGTGTTTGCGGGTCAAGAGTTGGGTTGGAAAAGGTTTTGGCTCGTGCATACTTGGGAAAAACAGAAACAGACCTGCACAGAGGGTGGCGCGGCGCGCCCCTACCCCGCGCGGCGCGCCAAATGGCCTGGCCAGAATTCTGTCCAACTTGGTCAATTTTTGAATAATGTTTGGCATGCTACGCACCTCCGATTAACATGTAACTTGGCCAACATGCTCATATATGATTTCTAAGATTAGAAAAATAGTTCGGAACCCGACCCGAACGTGTTGACTTTCGTTGACTTTGACCGACCAAAGTTTGACTTTTTGTCAAACTTAACCAAATGATTATGCAACCTTCCTAACTTATTTATATACTTGTATCTTGCATGAAACTTGGCAATTTGATTTCACATGCTAAATAATCGAGTCGTAACGAGCCATAGGACTAATTGAACATCTTTGACCTATCGTGTTTACCGTTATTGATACAACCTATTGTTTAGGTCAAGACTAGCATTGTTCTTTGCACACGTTTACTTGTTGAAGTACTTTACTACTCGTGCACTCAAGGTGAGATCATAGTCCCACTTTTACTCTTTTTGAACTTATATTTGGGATGAGAAAACATAAACGATTCTTTTGAACTAAGTGAACACAAGTACAGGAAAACAAACATTCTACATACGAGTTTAGAACAAAATCCTCAATTCGATTATCATTAGTTACACTTGCCGGGTGTAAGCGAGAACTTATGTTGTATGGATCCATATGGGTTTGACAAACCCTCATTCAAACGGTTCGCTACCGTTTACGAATGAAATATATTTTCGAGAAACAGTGTATGTTCTAGCACTAAGTGATGGGGTTCAATGGAAGGAAACGTTAAGCATTGATAATTGGGTGCTCGTGAAACAAACTTTTGGAATGTATTACTATTATTTCATTGATGCAAATCTTGTGGTTCACTTGTACTTATTTACTTAAACCTATGATTTCACCAACGTTTTCGTTGACAGATTTCTATGTTTTTCTCAGGTCCTTGAACGATACATGATACATGCTTCCGCTCATTATTTTGATACTTGCATTGGATGTCGAGTATACATGCATACATGGAGCGTCTTTTGGATACTTTTAAATTGTGTCGCATAAGTTTCATTTGTACTTAAACTTGGTATCGTAACTTGTGGTGGAACTATTCTTGTAAAACTTGAACAACCTTTACATTTGAAATGAATGCGACATATCTTTTGGTCAACGTTGTTTTAAAGACTTATGACCACGTAACGGGACCTAAGTAGACGGCGCCGTCAATGACGATTTGGTCGGGTCGCTACAGTGACCCTTTCACAAACGCGTCGATCTTCTCTTCCTCATCTTCGAACGCTCTCGGACACAATAGGCACAATTATGTGAATCGTCTTTCGTACGTGGTAATATCAAATCCTTGGGTTCGTAACCCTCTAAGTTCTGTCTTGAGCTTATTGACCTCGGTTCTGGGACGGTACTTCTCGTTCATCAAGTGCTTGAATGCTGACCACGGTAGTGCGTACGCATCATCTTATCTCACTTGCTCTAGATAGGTATTCCACCATGTTAACGCAGAACCTGTGAAGGTATGCGTAGCGTACTTCACTTTGTCCTCTTCAGTACACTTACTTATGGCAAACACCGATTCGACCTTCTCGGTCCACCGTTTTAATCCGATCGGTCCTTCGGTTCCATCAAATTCCAAAGGTTTGCAGGCAGTGAATTCTTTGTAGGTGCATCCTACACGATTTTCTGTACTGCTAGATCCAAGGTTATTATTGGTATGTAGCGCAGCCTGTACTGCGGCTATGTTTGAAGCTAGAAAAGTACGGAATTCCTCTTCATTCATATTCACGGTGTGTCGAGTAGTCGGTGCCATTTCCTTCAAAATAGTCAAATGGAACAAGTTAATCATACAGAATATTAAGAGTAGTTAATAGTATTTCGTAGCATAATATGAACTCATTTATAAAAGCTTTTTCTTCATATTAGCGTTTTATAAGTTTAAATTCGGGTAGTACCTACCCGTTAAGTTCATACTTAGTAGCTAATATACAATTCAACTACTACAATTCTATATGAAAAACTGATTATAATAATATTTCGTGTTCAAACTTTTACACAATATTTTACAAACTTACAATACCGCTTATTTTACATATAGCATGAAATATAGCACACAATAAATTTGATACAAGATGGTTGTGAAGATAATTCTAGCTAGTACACAAGTCGTTCAGCAAAGGCAATAAAGACACGTTATTCATACGTCCAGAAACAAGTCATGCATTCTGGTTTTACTAGGATTGCTTCCCATCCTTGGTCTTGTGGAACATAACCGTTATGGCTGTTGATAAGACAGCGTGTTGTAACGTCGTCAAAGGGACGAGGGTTACGTAATGTCCAACAGTCCCGTAACAATCTAAAAACCTCATTTCTTACCCCAATTACCGACTCCGTCACTTGTGGGAACGTTTTGTTTAATAGTTGTAGCCCGATGTTCTTGTTCTCACTTTGGTGAGAAGCGAACATTACTAATCCGTAAGCATAACATGCTTCTTTATGTTGCATGTTAGCCACTTTTTCTAAATCACGAAGTCCAATATTCGGATATATTGAGTCAAAATAATTTCTTAACCCATTGCGTAAAATAGCATTTGGGTTCCCCGCAATATATGCGTCAAAGTAAATACATCGTAACTTATGGATTTCCCAATGTGATATCCCCCATCTTTCGAACGAAAGCCTTTTATAAACCAAGGCATTCTTGGAACGTTCTTCGAATGTCTTACAAACTGATCTCGCCTTAAATAGTTGTGCCGAAGAATTCTGACCGACTCTAGACAAGATTTCATCAATCATGTCTCCGGGTAGGTCTCTTAAAATATTGGGTTGTCTATCCATTTTGTGTTTTTATACTGTAAAATAGACAAGAGTTAGATTCATAAAAAAAAATACTTATTAATACAAGAAATTTTTACATATATCATAAAGCATAAGCACACTATATTACGTATATTACACCACACGAATACAACTATCTTATTCCGACTCGCTTGTTTCTTCTTCTTCGGTTTTGGTTCGTTTTGCCAAGTTTCTAGGGATATATGATGTTCCCCTAATATGAGCCGTCGTTTTCCACATTGGTTTAGAAAAACCTGGTGGTTTAGAGGTTCCCGCGTCATTGTTACAACTTAAGGACTTCGGGGGTTGATGATACATATAAAGTTCATCGGGGTTGGAATTAGATTTCTCTATTTTTATGCCCTTTCCCTTATTATTTTCTTTTGCCTTTTTAAATTCAGTTGGGGTAATTTCTATAACATCATCGGAATTCTCGTCGGAATCCGATTCATCGGAGAATTGGTAATCCTCCCAATATTTTGCTTCCTTGGCGGAAACACCATTGACCATAATTAACCTTGGTCGGTTGGTTGAGGATTTTCTTTTACTTAACCGTTTTATTATTTCCCCCACCGGTTCTATTTCTTCATCCGGTTCCGATTCTTCTTCCGGTTCCGATTCTTCTTCCGGTTCCGACTCTTCTTCCGGTTCCTCTTCGGGAACTTGTGAATCAGTCCACGAATCATTCCAATTTACATTTGACTCTTCATTATTATTAGGTGAGTCAATGGAACTTGTTCTAGAGGTAGACATCTATCACATAATATCAAACGCGTTAAGAGATTAATATATCACATAATATTCACATGTTAAAAATATATAGTTTCCAACAAAATTTGTTAAGCAATCATTTTTCAAGTAAACACGGTCAAAGTCCAGACTCACTAATGCATCCTAACAAACTCGTTAAGACACACTAACGCAAAATTCTGGTTCTCTAAGACCAACGCTTGGATACCAACTGAAATGTCCCGTTCTTATTGATTAAAAACGTTACATATTAATTGATTTCGTTGCGAGGTTTTTGTAGTGACCCGAACTTTTCCATGTTTATATATATTAAATGATATTGATATTTACATGATTAAATGTTTCCAACATGTTAAGCAATCAAACTTGTTAAGACTTGATTAATTGAAATATGTTTCATATAGACAATTGACCACCCAAGTTGACCGGTGATTCACGAACGTTAAAACTTGTAAAAACTATATGATGACATATATATGGATATATATATAGTTAACATGATACTATGATAAGTAAACATATCATTAAGTATATTAACAATGAACTACATATGTAAAAACAAGACTACTAACTTAATGATTTTTAAACGAGACATATATGTAACGATTATCGTTGTAAAGACATTTAATGTATATATATCATATTAAGAGATATTCATACATGATAATATCATGATAATATAATAATTTAAAATCTCATTTGATATTATAAACATTGGGTTAACAACATTTAACAAGATCGTTAACCTAAAGGTTTCAAAACAACACTTACATGTAACGACTAACGATGACTTAACGACTCAGTTAAAATGTATATACATGTAGTGTTTTAATATGTATTTATATACTTTTGAAAGACTTAAATACACTTATCAAAATACTTCTACTTAACAAAAATGCTTACAATTACATCCTCGTTCAGTTTCATCAACAATTCTACTCGTATGCACCCGTATTCGTACTCGTACAATACACAGCTTTTAGATGTATGTACTATTGGTATATACACTCCAATGATCAGCTCTTAGTAGTCCATGTGAATCACCTAACACATGTGAGAACCATCATTTGGCAACTAGCATGAAATATCTCATAAAATTACAAAAATATGAGTAATCATTCATGACTTATTTACATGAAAACAAAATTACATATCCTTTATATCTAATCCATACACCAACGACCAAAAACACCTACAAACACTTTCATTCTTCAATTTTCTTCATCTAATTGATCTCTCTCAAGTTCTATCTTCAAGTTCTAAGTGTTCTTCATATATTCTACAAGTTCTAGTTACATAAAATCAAGAATACTTTCAAGTTTGCTAGCTCACTTCCAATCTTGTAAGGTGATCATCCAACCTCAAGAAATCTTTGTTTCTTACAGTAGGTTATCATTCTAATACAAGGTAATAATCATATTCAAACTTTGGTTCAATTTCTATAACTATAACAATCTTATTTCAAGTGATGATCTTACTTGAACTTGTTTTCGTGTCATGATTCTGCTTCAAGAACTTCGAGCCATCCAAGGATCCGTTGAAGCTAGATCCATTTTTCTCTTTTCCAATAGGTTTATCCAAGGAACTTAAGGTAGTAATTATGTTCATAACATCATTCGATTCATACATATAAAGCTATCTTATTCGAAGGTTTAAACTTTTAATCACTAGAACATAGTTTAGTTAATTCTAAACTTGTTCGCAAACAAAAGTTAATCCTTCTAAATTGACTTTTAAAATCAACTAAACACATGTTCTATATCTATATGATATGCTAACTTAATGATTTAAAACCTGGAGACACGAAAAACACCGTAAAACCGGATTTACGCCGTCGTAGTAACACCGCGGGCTGTTTTGGGTTAGTTAATTAAAAACTATGATAAACTTTAATTTAAAAGTTGTTATTATGAGAAAATGATTTTTATTATGAACATGAAACTATATCCAAAAATTATGGTTAAACTCAAAGTGGAAGTATGTTTTCTAAAATGGTCATCTAGACGTCGTTCTTTCGACTGAAATGACTACCTTTACAAAAACGACTTGTAACTTATTTTTCCGACTATAAACGTATACTTTTTCTGTTTAGATTCATAAAATAGAGTTCAATATGAAACCATAGCAATTTGATTCACTCAAAACGGATTTAAAATGAAGAAGTTATGGGTAAAACAAGATTGGATAATTTTTCTCATTTTAGCTACGTGAAAATTGGTAACAAATCTATTCCAACCATAACTTAATCAACTTGTATTGTATATTATGTAATCTTGAGATACCATAGACACGTATACAATGTTTCGACCTATCATGTCGACACATCTATATATATTTCGGAACAACCATATACACTCTATATGTGAATGTTGGAGTTAGCTATACAGGGTTGAGGTTGATTCCAAAATATATATAGTTTGAGTTGTGATCAATACTGAGATACGTATACACTGGGTCGTGGATTGATTCAAGATAATATTTATCGATTTATTTCTGTACATCTAACTGTGGACAACTAGTTGTAGGTTACTAACGAGGACAGCTGACTTAATAAACTTAAAACATCAAAATATATTAAAAGTGTTGTAAATATATTTTGAACATACTTTGATATATATGTATATATTGTTATAGGTTCGTGAATCAACCAGTGGCCAAGTCTTACTTCCCGACGAAGTAAAAATCTGTGAAAGTGAGTTATAGTCCCACTTTTAAAATCTAATATTTTTGGGATGAGAATACATGCAGGTTTTATAAATGATTTACAAAATAGACACAAGTACGTGAAACTACATTCTATGGTTGAATTATCGAAATCGAATATGCCCCTTTTTATTAAGTCTGGTAATCTAAGAATTAGGGAACAGACACCCTAATTGACGCGAATCCTAAAGATAGATCTATTGGGCCTAACAAACCCCATCCAAAGTACCGGATGCTTTAGTACTTCGAAATTTATATCATATCCTTAGGGTGTCCCGGAATGATGGGGATATTCTTATATATGCATCTTGTTAATGTCGGTTACCAGGTGTTCACCATATGAATGATTTTTATCTCTATGTATGGGATGTGTATTGAAATATGAAATCTTGTGGTCTATTATTATGATTTGATATATATAGGTTAAACCTATAACTCACCAACATTTTTGTTGACGTTTTAAGCATGTTTATTCTCAGGTAATTATTAAGAGCTTCCGCTGTCGCATACTTAAATAAGGACGAGATTTGGAGTCCATACTTGTATGATATTGTGTAAAAACTGCATTCAAGAAACTTATTTTGTTGTAACATATTTGTATTGTAAACCATTATGTAATGGTCGTGTGTAAACAGCATATTTTAGATTATCATTATTTGATAATCTACGTAAAGCTTTTTAAACCTTTATTGATGAAATAAAGGTTATGGTTTGTTTTAAAATGAATGCAGTCTTTGAAAAACGTCTCATATAGAGGTCAAAACCTCGCAACGAAATCAATTAATATGGAACGTTTTTAATCAATAAGAACGGGACATTTCAGTTGGTATCCGAGCGTTGGTCTTAGAGAACCAGAATTTTGCATTAGTGTGTCTTATCGAGTTTGTTAGGATGCATTAGTGAGTCTGGACTTCGACCGTGTTTACTTGAAAAATGATTGCTTAACAAATTTTGTTGGAAACTATATATTTTTAACATGTGAATATTATGTGATATATTAATCTCTTAACGCGTTTGATATTATGTGATAGATGTCTACCTCTAGAACAAGTCCCATTGACTCACCTAATAATAATGAAGAGTCAAATGTAAATTGGAATGATTCGTGGACTGATTCACAAGTTCCCGAAGAGGAACCTGAAGAAGAGTCGGAACCGGAAGAAGAATCGGAACCGGGAGAAGAATCGGAACCGGATGAAGAAATAGAACCGGTGGGGGAAATAATAAAATGGTTAAGTAAAAGAAAATCCTCAACCAACCGACCAAGGTTAATTATGGTCAATGGTGTTTCCGCCAAGGAAGCAAAATATTGGGAGGATTACCAATTCTCCGATGAATCGGATTCCGACGAGAATTCCGATGATGTTATAGAAATTACCCCAACTGAATTTAAAAAGGCAAAAGAAAATAATAAGGGAAAGGGCATAAAAATAAAGAAATCGAATTCCAACCCCGATGAACTTTATATGTATCGTCAACCCCCGAAGTCCTTAAGTTGTAACAATGACCCGGGAACCTCTAAACCACCAGGTTTTTCTAATCCAATGTGGAAAACGACGGCTCGTATTAGGGGAACATCATATATCCCTAGAAACTTGGCAAAACGAACCAAAACCGAAGAAGAAGAAACAAGCGAGTCAGAATAAGATAGTTGTATTCGTGTGGTGTAATATATGTAATATAGTGTGCTTATGTTTTATGATATATGTAAAAATTGCTTGTATTAATAAGTATTTTTTTTTATGAATCTAACTCTTGTCTATTTTACAGTATAAAAACACAAAATGGATAGACAACCCAATATTTTAAGAGACCTACCCGGAGACATGATTGATGAAATCTTGTCTAGAGTCGGTCAGAATTCTTCGGCACAACTATTTAAGACGAGATCAGTTTGTAAGACATTCGAAGAACGTTCCAAGAATGCCTTGGTTTATAAAAGGCTTTCGTTCGAAAGATGGGGGATATCACATTGGAAAATCCATAAGTTACGATGTGTTTACTTTGACGCATATATTGCGGGGAACCCAAATGCTATTTTACGCAATGGGTTAAGAAATTATTTTGACTCAATATATCCGAATATTGGACTTCGTGATTTAGAAAAAGAGGCTAACATGCAACATAAAGAAGCATGTTATGCTTACGGATTAGTAATGTTCGCTTCTCACCAAAGTGAGAACAAGAACATCGGGCTACAACTATTAAACAAAATGTTCCCACAAGTGACGGAGTCGGTAATTGGGGTAAGAAATGAGGTTTTTAGATTGTTACGGGACTGTTGGACATTACGTAACCCTCGTCCCTTTGACGACGTTACAACATGATGTCTTATTAAATGCCATAACGGTTATGTTCCACAAGACCAAGGATGGGAAGTAATCCTAGTAAAACCAGAATGCATGACTTGTTTCTGGACGTATGAATTACGTGTCTTTATTGCCTTTGCTGAACGACTTGTGTACTAGCTAGAATTATCTTCACAACCATCTTGTATCAAATTTATTGTGTGTTATATTTTATGCTATATGTAAAATAAGCGGTATTGTAAGTTTGTAAAATATTGTGTAAAAGTTTGAACGCGAAATATTATTATAATCAGTTTTTCATATAGAATTGTAGTAGTTGAATTGTATATTAGCTACTAAGTATGAACTTAACGGGTAGGTACTACCCGAATTTAAACTTATAAAACGCTAATATGAAGAAAAACCTTTTATAAATGAGTTCATATTATGCTACGAAATACTATTAACTTCTCTTAATATTCTGTATGATTAACTTGTTCCATTTAACTATTTTGAAGGAAATGGCACCGACTACTCGACACACCGTGAATATGAATGAAGAGGAATTCCGTACTTTTCTAGCTTCAAACATAGCCGCAGTACAGGCTGCGCTACATACCAACAATAACCTTGGATCTAGCAGTACAGGAAATCGTGTAGGATGCACCTACAAAGAATTCACTGGCTGCAAACCTTTGGAATTTGATGGAACCGAAGGACCGATCGGATTGAAACGGTGGACCGAGAAGGTCGAATCGGTGTTTGCCATAAGTAAGTGTACTGAAGAGGACAAAGTGAAGTACGCTACGCATACCTTCACAGGTTCTGCGTTAACATGGTGGAATACCTATCTAGAGCAAGTGGGACAAGACGATGCGTACGCACTACCGTGGTCAGCATTCAAGCACTTGATGAACGAGAAATACCGTCCCAGAACTGAGGTCAATAAGCTCAAGACAGAACTTAGAGGGTTACGAACCCAAGGATTTGATATTACCACGTACGAAAGACGATTCACAGAATTGTGCCTATTGTGTCCGGGAGCATTCGAAGATGAGGAAGAGAAGATCGACGCGTTTGTGAAAGGATTACCGGAAAGAATCCAAGAAGATATAAGTTCACACGAGCCCGCCTCCATACAACAGGCATGTAGAATGGCTCACAAACTAGTGAACCAGATTGAAGAAAGAATTAAAGAATAGACTACTGAAGAGGCCAATGTGAAGCAAGTCAAAAGAAAGTGGGAGGAAAACGGTGATAAGAATCACCAATACAACAACAACAGCAATTACAACAATAATCGCAACAATTATCCCAACAATCGTAACATCAATCGCAACTATAACAAACAGCCCAACAACAACAACAACAACAACAACAACAACAACAACAGCAACTACAACAACCATCCCAATAACAATAATAACCGCAACAACAACAATAATCAGAAGCAGCTATGCCAAAGGTGTGAAAAGTATCACTCGGGGTTCTGCACCAAATTTTGCAACAAGTGTAAAAGAAATGGTCATAGCGCGGCGAAGTGTGAGGTCTATGGACCAGGGGTTAATAGAACGAAAGGAACAAATGGTGTCGGAACGAGTAATGGCGGAGCAAGTAGTGTCGGAGCAAGTTATGCAAATGTAGTTTGTTATAAATGTGGAAAACCGGGCCACATTATTAGAAATTGCCCAAACCAGGAGAACACGAATGGACAAGGCCGCGGAAGAGTTTTCAATATTAATGCGGCAGAGGCACAGGAAGACCCGGAGCTTGTTACGGGTACGTTTCTTATTGACAATAAATCTGCTTACGTTTTATTTGATTCGGGTGCGGATAGAAGCTATATGAGTAGAGATTTTTGTACTAAATTAAGTTGTCCATTGGCGCCTTTGGATAGTAAATTTTTACTCGAATTAGCAAATGGTAAATTAATTTCAGCAGATAATATATGTCGGAATCGAGAAATTAAACTGGTTAGCGAAACATTTAAGATTGATTGATACCAGTAGAGTTAGGGAGTTTTGATGTGATAATCGGTATGGACTGGTTGAAAGAAGTGAAAGCAGAGATCGTTTGTTACAAAAATGCAATTCACATTATACGAGAAAAAGGAAAACCCTTAATGGTGTACGGAGAAAAGGGCAACACGAAGCTACATCTTATTAGTAATTTGAAGGCACAAAAACTAATAAGAAAAGGTTGCTATGCTGTTCTAGCACACGTCGAGAAAGTACAAACTGAAGAAAAGAGCATCAATGATGTTCCCATTGCAAAAGAATTTCCCGATGTATTTCCGAAAGAATTACCGGGATTACCCCCACATCGATCCGTTGAATTTCAAATAGATCTTGTACCAGGAGCTGCACCAATAGCTCGTGCTCCTTACAGACCCGCACCCAGCGAGATGAAAGAACTGCAAAGCCAATTACAAGAACTTTTAGAGCGTGGTTTCATTCGACCAAGCACATCACCGTGGGGAGCTCCTGTTTTGTTTGTCAAGAAGAAAGATGGTACATTCAGGTTGTGTATCGACTACCGAGAGTTGAACAAACTTACCATCAAGAACCGCTACCCACTACCGAGAATCGATGACTTATTTGATCAACTACAAGGCTCGTCTGTTTATTCAAAGATTGACTTACGTTCCGGGTATCATCAAATGCGAGTGAAAGAAGATGATATTCCAAAGACTGCTTTAAGAACACGTTACGGTCATTACGAGTTTATGGTCATGCCGTTTGGTTTAACTAATGCACCAGCTGTGTTCATGGACCTTATGAACCGAGTGTGTGGACCATACCTTGACAAGTTTGTCATTGTTTTCATTGATGACATACTTATTTACTCAAAGAATGACCAAGAACACGGTGAACATTTGAGAAAGGTGTTAGAAGTATTGAGAAAGGAAGAATTGTACGCTAAGTTTTCAAAGTGTGCATTTTGCTTGGAAGAAGTTCAATTCCTCGGTCACATAGTGAACAAAGAAGGTATTAAGGTGGATCCAGCAAAGATAGAAACTGTTGAAAAGTGGGAAACCCCGAAAACTCCGAAACACATACGCCAGTTTTTAGGACTAGCTGGTTACTATAGAAGGTTCATCCAAGACTTTTCCAGAATAGCAAAACCCTTGACTGCATTAACGCATAAAGGGAAGAAATTTGAATGGAATGATGAACAAGAGAAAGCGTTTCAGTTATTGAAGAAAAAGCTAACTACGGAACCTATATTGTCAATGCCTGAAGGGAATGATGATTTTGTGATTTATTGTGACGCATCAAAGCAAGGTCTCGGTTGTGTATTAATGCAACGAACGAAGGTGATTGCTTATGCGTCTAGACAATTGAAGATTCACGAACAAAATTATACGACGCATGATTTGGAATTAGGCGCGGTTGTTTTTGCATTAAAAACTTGGAGGCACTACTTATATGGGGTCAAAAGTATTATATATACCAACCACAAAAGTCTTCAACACATATTTAATCAGAAACAACTGAATATGAGGCAGCGTAGGTGGATTGAATTATTGAATGATTACGACTTTGAGATTCGTTACCACCCGGGGAAGGCAAATGTGGTAGCCGATTCCTTGAGCAGGAAGGACAGAGAACCCATTCGAGTAAAATCTATGAATATAATGATTCATAATAACCTTACTACTCAAATAAAGGAGGCGCAACAAGGAGTTTTAAAAGAGGGAAATTTAAAGGAAGAAATACCCAAAGGATCGGAGAAACATCTTAATATTCGGGAAGACGGAACCCGGTATAGGGCTGAAAGGATTTGGGTACCAAAATTTGGAGATATGAGAGAAATGGTACTTAGAGAAGCTCATAAAACCAGATACTCAATACATCCTGGAACGGGGAAGATGTACAAGGATCTCAAGAAACATTTTTGGTGGCCGGGTATGAAAGCCGATGTTGCTAAATACGTAGGAGAATGTTTGACGTGTTCTAAGGTCAAAGCTGAGCATCAGAAACCATCAGGTCTACTTCAACAACCCGAAATCCCAGAATGGAAATGGGAAAACATTACCATGGATTTCATCACTAAATTGCCAAGGACTGCAAGTGGTTTTGATACTATTTGGGTAATAGTTGATCGTCTCACCAAATCAGCACACTTCCTGCCAATAAGAGAAGATGACAAGATGGAGAAGTTAGCACGACTGTATTTGAAGGAAGTCGTCTCCAGACATGGAATACCAATCTCTATTATCTTTGATAGGGATGGCAGATTTATTTCAAGATTCTGGCAGACATTACAGCAAGCATTAGGAACTCGTCTAGATATGAGTACTTCCTATCATCCACAAACTGATGGGCAGAGCGAAAGGACGATACAAACACTTGAAGACATGCTACGGGCATGTGTTATTGATTTCGAAAACAGTTGGGATCGACATCTACCATTAGCAGAATTTTCCTACAACAACAGCTACCATTCAAGCATTGAGATGGCGCCGTTTAAAGCACTTTATGGTAGAAAGTGCAGGTCTCTGATTTGTTGGAGTGAAGTGGGGAATAGACAGATTACGGGTCTGGAGATTATACAAGAAACTACCGAGAAGATCATCCAAATTCAACAACGGTTGAAAACCGCCCAAAGTCGACAAAAGAGCTACGCTGACATTAAAAGAAAAGATATAGAATTTGAAATTGGAGAGATGGTCATGCTTAAAGTTGCACCTTGGAAAGGCGTTGTTCGATTTGGTAAATGAGGGAAATTAAATCCAAGGTATATTGGACCATTCAAGATTATTGATCGTGTCGGACCAGTAGCTTACCGACTTGAGTTACCTCAACAACTCGCGGCTGTACATAACACTTTCCACGTCTCGAATTTGAAGAAATGTTTTGCTAAAGAAGATCTCACTATTCCGTTAGATGAAATCCAAATCAACGAAAAACTTCAATTCATCGAAGAACCCGTCGAAATAATGGATCGTGAGGTTAAAAGACTTAAGCAAAACAAGATACCAATTGTTAAGGTTCGATGGAATGCTCGTAGAGGACCCGAGTTCACCTGGGAGCGTGAAGATCAGATGAAGAAGAAATACCCGCATCTATTTCCAGAAGATTCGTCAACACCTTCAACAGCTTAAAATTTCAGGACGAAATTTATTTAACGGGTAGGTACTGTAGTGATCCGAACTTTTCCATGTTTATATATATTAAATGAGATTGATATTTACATGATTAAATGTTTCCAACATGTTAAGCAATCAAACTTGTTAAGACTTGATTAATTGAAATATGTTTCATATAGACAATTGACCACCCAAGTTGACCGGTGATTCACGAACGTTAAAACTTGTAAAAACTATATGATGACATATATATGGATATATATATAGTTAACATGATACTATGATAAGTAAACATATCATTAAGTATATTAACAATGAACTACATATGTAAAAACAAGACTACTAACTTAATGATTTTTAAACGAGACATATATGTAACGATTATCGTTGTAAAGACATTTAATGTATATATATCATATTAAGAGATATTCATACATGATAATATCATGATAATATAATAATTTAAAATCTCATTTGATATTATAAACATTGGGTTAACAACATTTAACAAGATCGTTAACCTAAAGGTTTCAAAACAACACTTACATGTAACGACTAACGATGACTTAACGACTCAGTTAAAATGTATATACATGTAGTGTTTTAATATGTATTTATACAATCTTGAAAGACTTAAATACACTTATCAAAATACTTCTACTTAACAAAAATGCTTACAATTACATCCTCGTTCAGTTTCATCAACAATTCTACTCGTATGCACCCGTATTCGTACTCGTACAATACACAACTTTTAGATGTATGTACTATTGGTATATACACTCCAATGATCAGCTCTTAGCAGCTCATGTGAGTCACCTAACACATGTGAGAACCATCATTTGGCAACTAGCATGAAATATCTCATAAAATTACAAAAATATGAGTAATCATTCATGACTTATTTACATGAAAACAAAATTACATATCCTTTATATCTAATCCATACACCAATGACCAAAAACACCTACAAGCACTTTCATTCTTCAATTTTCTTCATCTAATTGATCTCTCTCAAGTTCTATCTTCAAGTTCTAAGTGTTCTTCATATATTCTACAAGTTCTAGTTACATAAAATCAAGAATACTTTCAAGTTTGCTAGCTCACTTCCAATCTTGTAAGGTGATCATCCAACCTCAAGAAATCTTTGTTTCTTACAGTAGGTTATCATTCTAATACAAGGTAATAATCATATTCAAACTTTGGTTCAATTTCTATAACTATAACAATCTTATTTCAAGTGATGATCTTACTTGAACTTGTTTTCGTGTCATGATTCTGCTTCAAGAACTTCGATCCATCCAAGGATCCGTTGAAGCTAGATCCATTTTTCTATTTTCCAGTAGGTTTATCCAAGGAACTTAAGGTAGTAATGATGTTCATAACATCATTCGATTCATACATATAAAGCTATCTTATTCGAAGGTTTAAACTTGTAATCACTAGAACATAGTTTAGTTAATTCTAAACTAGTTCGCAAACAAAAGTTAATCCTTCTAACTTGACTTTTAAAATCAACTAAACACATGTTCTATATCTATAAGATATGCTAACTTAATGATTTAAAACCTGGAGACACGAAAAACACCGTAAAACCGGATTTACGCCGTCGTAGTAACACCGCGGGCTGTTTTGGGTTAGTTAATTAAAAACTATGATAAACTTTGATTTAAAAGTTGTTATTCTGAGAAAATGATTTTTATTATGAACATGAAACTATATCCAAAAATTATGGTTAAACTCAAAGTGGAAGTATGTTTTCTAAAATGGTCATCTAGACGTCGTTCTTTCGACTGAAATGACTACCTTTAAAAAAACGACTTGTAACTTATTTTTCCGACTATAAATGTATACTTTTTCTGTTTAGATTCATAAAATAGAGTTCAATATGAAACCATAGCAATTTGATTCACTCAAAACGGATTTAAAATGAAGAAGTTATGGGTAAAACAAGATTGGATAATTTTTCTCATTTTAGCTACGTGAAAATTGGTAACAAATCTATTCCAACCATAACTTAATCAACTTGTATTGTATATTATGTAATCTTGAGATACCATAGACACGTATACAATGTTTCGACCTATCATGTCGACACATCTATATATATTTCAGAACAACCATAGACACTCTATATGTGAATGTTGGAGTTAGCTATACAGGGTTGAGGTTGATTCCAAAATATATATAGTTTGAGTTGTGATCAATACTGAGATACGTATACACTGGGTTGTGGATTGATTCAAGATAATATTTATCGATTTATTCTGTACATCTAACTGTGGACAACTAGTTGTAGGTTACTAACGAGGACAGCTGACTTAATAAACTTAAAACATCAAAATATATTAAAAGTGTTGTAAATATATTTTGAACATACTTTGATATATATGTATATATTGTTATAGGTTCGTGAATCAACCAGTGGCCAAGTCTTACTTCCCGACGAAGTAAAAATCTGTGAAAGTGAGTTATAGTCCCACTTTTAAAATCTAATATTCTTGGGATGAGAATACATGCAGGTTTTATAAATGATTTACAAAATAGACACAAGTACGTGAAACTACATTCTATGGTTGAATTATCGAAATCGAATATGCCCCTTTTTATTAAGTCTGGTAATCTAAGAATTAGGGAAAAGACACCCTAATTGACGCGAATCCTAAAGATAGATCTATTGGGCCTAACAAACCCCATCCAAAGTACCGGATGCTTTAGTACTAAGAAATTTATATCATATCCGAAGGGTGTCCCGGAATGATGGGGATATTCTTATATATGCATCTTGTTAATGTCGGTTACCAGGTGTTCACCATATGAATGATTTTTATCTCTATGTATGGGATGTGTATTGAAATATGAAATCTTGTGGTCTATTATTATGATTTGATATATATAGGTTAAACCTATAACTCACCAACATTTTTGTTGACGTTTTAAGCATGTTTATTCTCAGGTAATTATTAAGAGCTTCCGCTGTCGCATACTTAAATAAGGACGAGATTTGGAGTCCATACTTGTATGATATTGTGTAAAAACTGCATTCAAGAAACTTATTTTGTTGTAACATATTTGTATTGTAAACCATTATGTAATGGTCGTGTGTAAACAGGATATTTTAGATTATCATTATTTGATAATCTACGTAAAGCTTTTTAAACCTTTATTGATGAAATAAAGGTTATGGTTTGTTTTAAAATGAATCCAGTCTTTGAAAAACGTCTCATATAGAGGTCAAAACTTCGCAACGAAATCAATTAATATGGAACGTTTTTAATCAATAAGAACGGGACATTTCAGTTTTGACCTCTATATGAGACGTTTTTCAAAGACTGCATTCATTTTAAAACAAACCATAACCTTTATTTCATCAATAAAGGTTTAAAAAGCTTTACGTAGATTATCAAATAATGATAATCTAAAATATCCTGTTTACACACGACCATTACATAATGGTTTACAATACAAATATGTTACAACAAAATAAGTTTCTTGAATGCAGTTTTTACACAATATCATACAAGCATGGACTCCAAATCTCGTCCTTATTTAAGTATGCGATAGCGGAAGCTCTTAATAATCACCTGAGAATAAACATGCTTAAAACGTCAACAAAAATGTTGGTGAGTTATAGGTTTAACCTATATATATCAAATCATAATAATAGACCACAAGATTTCATATTTCAATAAACATCCCATACATAGAGATAAAAATCATTCATATGGTGAACACCTGGTAACCGACATTAACAAGATGCATATATATAAGAATATCCCCATCATTCCGGGACACCCTTCGAATATGATATAAATTTCGAAGTACTAAAGCATCCGGTACTTTGGATGGAGTTTGTTAGGCCCAATAGATCTATCTTTAGGATTCGCGTCAATTATGGTGTCTGTTCCCTAATTCTTAGATTACCAGACTTAATAAAAAGGGGCATATTCGATTTCGATAATTCAACCATAGAATTTAGTTTCACGTACTTGTGTCTATTTTGTAAATCATTTATAAAACCTGCATGTATTTTCATCCCAAAAATATTAGATTTTAAAAGTGGGACTATAACTCACTTTCACAGATTTTTACTTCGTCGGGAAGTAAGACTTGGCCACTGGTTGATTCACGAACCTATAACAATATATACATATATATCAAAGTATGTTCAAAATATATTTATAACACTTTTAATATATTTTGATGTTTTAAGTTTATTAAGTCAGCTGTCCTCGTTAGTAACCTACAACTAGTTGTCCACAGTTAGATGTACAGAAATAAATCGATAAATATTATCTTAAATCAATCCACGACCAAGTGTATACGTATCTCAGTATTGATCACAACTCAAACTATATATATTTTGGAATCAACCTCAACCCTGTATAGCTAACTCCAACATTCACATATAGAGTGTCTATGGTTGTTCCGAAATATATATAGATGTGTCGACATGATAGGTCGAAACATTGTATACGTGTCTATGGTATCTCAAGATTACATAATATACAATACAAGTTGATTAAGTTATGGTTGGAATAGATTTGTTACCAATTTTCACGTAGCTAAAATGAGAAAAATTATCCAATCTTGTTTTACCCATAACTTCTTCATTTTAAATCCGTTTTGAGTGAATCAAATTGCTATGGTTTCATATTAAACTATATTTTATGAATCTAAATAGAAAAATTATAGGTTTATTGTCGGAAAAATAAGTTACAAGTCATTTTTGTAAAGGTAGTCATTTCAGTCGAAAGAACGACGTCTAAATGACCATTTTAGAAAACATACTTCCACTTTGAGTTTAACCATAATTTTTGGATATAGTTTCATGTTCATAATAAAAATCATTTTCTCAGAATAACAACTTTTAAATCAAAGTTTATCATAGTTTTTAATTAACTAACCCAAAACAGCCCGCGGTGTTACTACGACGGCGTAAATCCGGTTTTACGGTGTTTTTCGTGTTTCCAGGTTTTAAATCATTAAGTTAGCATATCATATAGATATAGAACATGTGTTTAGTTGATTTTAAAAGTCAAGTTAGAAGGATTAACTTTTGTTTGCGAACAAGTTTAGAATTAACTAAACTATGTTCTAGTGATTACAAGTTTAAACCTTCGAATAAGATAGCTTTATATGTATGAATCGAATGATGTTATGAACATCATTACTACCTTAATTTACTTGGATAAACCTACTGGAAAAGAGAAAAATGGATCTAGCTTCAACGGATTCTTGGATGGCTCGAAGTTCTTGAAGTAGAATCATGACACGAAAACAAGTTCAAGTAAGATCATCATTTGAAATAAGATTGTTATAGTTATAGAAATTGAACCAAAGTTTGAATATGATTATTACCTTGTATTAGAATGATAACCTACTGTAAGAAACAAAGATTTCTTGAGGTTGGATGATCACCTTACAAGATTGGAAGTGAGCTAGCAAACTTGAAAGTATTCTTGATTTTATGAAACTAGAACTTTTGGAATTTATGAAGAACACTTAGAACTTGAAGATAGAACTTGAGAGAGATCAATTAGATGAAGAAAATTGAAGAATGAAAGTGTTTGTAGGTGTTTTTGGTC
The DNA here is from genome assembly GCF_046630445.1 of Rutidosis leptorrhynchoides. Taxonomy (NCBI): domain Eukaryota; kingdom Viridiplantae; phylum Streptophyta; class Magnoliopsida; order Asterales; family Asteraceae; genus Rutidosis; species Rutidosis leptorrhynchoides. The sequence continues at coordinate 224,758,243 of NC_092337.1, read as the reverse complement.
GTTGGTGTATGGATTAGATATAAAGGATATGTAATTTTGTTTTCATGTAAATAAGTCATGAATGATTACTCGTATTTTTGTAATTTTATGAGATATTTTATGCTAGTTGCCAAATGATGGTTCCCACATGTGTTAGGTGACTCACATGGGCTGATAAGAATTGATCATTGGAGTGTATATACCAATAGTACATACATCTAAAAGATGTGTATTGTACGAGTACGAATACGGGTGCATACGAGTAGAATTGCTGATGAAACTGAACGAGGATGTAATTGTAAGCATTTTAGTTAAGTAGAAGTATTTTGATAAGTGTATTGAAGTCTTTCAAAAGTGTATAAATACATATTAAAACACTACATGTATATACATTTTAACTGAGTCGTTAAGTCATCGTTAGTCGTTACATGTAAGTGTTGTTTTGAAACCTTTAGGTTAACGATCTTGTTAAATGTTGTTAACCCAATGTTTATAATATCAAATGAGATTTTAAATTATTATATTATCATGATATTATCATGTATGAATATCTCTTAATATGATATATATACATTAAATGTCTTTACAACGATAATCGTTACATATATGTCTCGTTTAAAAATCATTAAGTTAGTAGTCTTGTTTTTACATATGTAGTTCATTGTTAATATACTTAATGATATGTTTACTTATCATAGTATCATGTTAACTATATATATATCCATATATATGTCATCATATAGTTTTTACAAGTTTTAACATTCGTGAATCACCGGTCAACTTGGGTGGTCAATTGTCTATATGAAACATATTTCAATTAATCAAGTCTTAACAAGTTTGATTGCTTAACATGTTGGAAACATTTAATCATGTAAATATCAATCTCAATTAATATATATAAACATGGAAAAGTTCGGGTCACTACACAATAGATCTATCTTTAGGATTCGCGTCAATTAGGGTGTCTGTTCCCTAATTCTTAGATTACCAGACTTAGTAAAAAGGGGCATATTCAATTTCGATAATTCAACCATATAATGTAGTTTCACATACTTGTGTCTATTTTGTAAATCATTTATAAAACCTGCATGTATTCTCATCCCAAAAATATTAGATTTTAAAAGTGGGACTATAACTCACTTTCACAGATTTTAATTCGTCGGGAAGTAAGACTTGGCCACTGGTCGATTCACGAACCTATAACAAATATGTACATATATATCAAAGTATGTTCAAAATATATTTACAACACTTTTAATACATTTTGATGTTTTAAGTTTATTAAGTCAGCTGTCCTCGTTAGTAACCTACAACTAGTTGTCCACAGTTAGATGTACAGAAATAAATCGTTATATATTATCTTGAATCAATCCACGACCCAGTGTATACACGTCTCAGGCTAGATCACAACTCAAAGTATATATATTTTTTTGAAATCAACCTCAACCCTGTATAGCTAACTCCAACATTACTGCATATAGAGTGTCTATGGTTGTTCCAAATAATATATATACATGGGTCGATATGATATGTCAAACATTTTCATACATGTCTATGGTATCCCAAGATTACATAATATATTATAATACATGTATAATACAATATAAGTTAGCTAGGATATGATTTGTATAGAATTGTTAATATTTCCCGTAGCTACAAAAATAAAAAATATCCAATCTTGTTTTACCCATAACTTCTTCATTTTAAATCCATTTTGAGTGAATCAAATTGCTATGGTTTCATATTGAACTTTATTTTATGAATCTAAACAGAAATAGTATAGGTCTATAGTCGGAAATATACGTTACAAGTCGTTTTTGTAAGAGGTAGTCATTTCAGTCGAAAGAACGACGTCTTGATGACCATTTTGAAAAACATACTTCCACTTTGAGTTTAACCATGATTTTTGGATATAGTTTCATGTTCATAAGAAAAATCATTTTCCCAGAAGAACAACTTTTAAATCAAAGTTTATCATAGTTTTTAATTATCAAACTCAAAACAGCCCGCGGTGTTACTACGACGGCGTATGTCCAGTTTTACGGTGTTTTTCGTGTTTCCAGGTTTTAAATCATTAAGTTAGCATATAATAGAGATATAGAACATGTGTTTAGTTGATTTTAAAAGTCAAGTTAGAAGGATTAACTTTTGTTTGCGAACAAGTTTAGAATTAACTAAACTATGTTCTAGTGATTTCAAGTTTAAACTTTCGAATAAGATAGCTTTATATGTATGAATCAAATGATGTTATGAACATCATTACTACCTCAAGTTTTGTGGATAAACCTACTGGAAAAGGGGCAAATGGATCTAGCTTCAAAGGATCTTGGATGGCTTGAAAGTTCTTGAAGTAGAATCATGACACGAAAACAAGTTCAAGTAAGATTTCCACTCGAAATAAGATTGTTATAGTTATAGAATTTGAATCAAAGTTTGAATATGAGTATTACCTTATATTAGAAAGATATCTTACAGTAAATAAGAAAGATTTCTTGAGGTTGGATGATCACTCTAAAAGATTGGAAGTAAGCTAGCAAACTTGGAAGTATTCTTGATTTTATGAAACTAGAACTTGTAGAATTTATGAAGAACACTTAGAACTTGAAGATAGAACTTGAGAGAGATCAATTAGATGAAGAAAATTGAAGAATGAAATTGTTTGTAGGTGTTTTTGGTCGTTGGTGTATGGATTAGATATAAAGGATATGTAATTTTGTTTTCATGTAAATAAGTCATGAATGATTACTCATATTTTTGTAATTTTATGAGATATTTCATGCTAGTTGCCAAATGATGGTTCCCACATGTGTTAGGTGACTCACATGGGCTGCTAAGAGCTGATTATTGGAGTGTATATACCAATAGTACATACATCTAAAAGCTGTGTATTGTACGAGTACGAATACGGGTGCATACGAGTAGAATTGTTGATGAAACTGAACGAGGATGTAATTGTAAGCATTTTGGTTAAGTAGAAGTATTTTGATAAGTGTCTTGAAGTCTTTCAAAAGTGTATGAATACATATTAAAATACTACATGTATATACGTTTTAACTGAGTCGTTAAGTCATCGTTAGTCGTTACATGTAAGTGTTGTTTTGAAACCTTTAGGTTAACGATCTTGTTAAATGTTGTTAACCCAATGTTTATAATATCAAATGAGATTTTAAATTATTATATTATCATGATATTATGATGTACAAATATCTCTTAATATGATATATATATACATTAAATGTCATTACAACGATAATCGTTACATATATGTCTCGTTTCAAAATCATTAAGTTAGTAGTCTTGTTTTTACAAATGAAGTTCATTGTTAATATACTTAATGATATGTTTACTTATCATAATATCATGTTAACTATATATATAACCATATATATGTCATCATATAGTTTTTACAAGTTTTAACGTTCGTGAATCACCGGTCAACTTGGGTGGTCAATTGTCTATATGAAACCTATTTCAATTAATCAAGTCTTAACAAGTTTGATTGCTTAACATGTTGCAAACACTTAATCATGTAAATAACAATTTCATTTAATATATATATAAACATGGAAAAGTTCGGGTCACTACAAATGTCTCTAATGTAAGGCGAGTGATTTAGCGATTGTGTTGTTGTTATTTCGGTTGATAGTAAACATAATTATCCTTTGTAAGTGTTTGTAACTAATACCACTCTGTGATGTGGTATGCATGGATGTTGTGATCAAACGTTTTTTGTGATTGTGGTAGTTTGAACACTATATGATAAATAGTAACGGATTTTTTTAATTAGTGAGAATTCATATGGGGTCGTATTATATGCTGAGTGTGATGCATTTTATAACATCATCAATGTCTTAGAAATGTTTTTGTTTGATGTATCAGATACAAATGTATGTACAGTAGTAACAATGTGTATCGAAACTAATTGACCTGAATATTCATGTATACATATTCATGGGCATTAGCCATTCTATAGTGGTTAAACCACATTATTAATATTTTAAACAATGAGTAAATACATGTGAAATGCAAAAGTTTTAACAAATAGAAAGTGTTCGGTTACAACACCGGTAATTAAAAATAAACATACGTTAGTGATATTATAACTCAACGTGGTTTAACATTACACATATGTAGATTCTTCGATAATTGAATTTAGACTACTCAAATACATTCTTATTTGAGTAAGAAATTGGAAAATGGTAATTAATTCAAACCATCAACATAATTTGTACATAAACATGGCCATTAACATAATATTGTTCAAAAATAACAGAAACAACAATCACAAATACATAGTATTGTTAATCCACGCCATAAGGCAGTTACATCAAATTTCATCCAAATTAAAAAGTAGTAGCAGCATTCATCCATTTAAAACACAGAAACAAACTTCCAAACAAATTTTCATCCAAAAAAACTTCCACACAAACTTCAAACCACAAAAAAACTTCTAAACATTACGTTTGACAAAGTGAGACATAACAAAGTTGTCTGAACCAGCTTTGTATGTTAAAATAGCTTCATCAAAAGGTTTAAAATTATATCAAACACGAACAAAGTGGTACCAACCACCCAAAATATATAAATTTGTTTTGGGCCTGTCAGGGTTTGTTTTTAACACCCACTGGTATGTGTTTCCCTCGTGAGTTGTTACCATCACATATCTATTGGGTTTCAACTTTCTGATAGCTAACAATTCATCAGGTAGGCGCTACATCATTAAAATAGTAAATGGGTTTTAGTATAGATGGAAAACATAACATATAATTACGAAAAAACATAACAATAAATTCTTTAATCACAAATTTCTTACCCATACGTTGCCTTTTCAAAAAATCATCTTAACGCTAACATCATTGGTATCTTCATATGCGCTAACATCATCATCATCATCTTCAATTGAAATTACATCAGTATCATTCTCGTTTTCATAGTCACAGGTTGTAGAATTTGAGGTATCATCAAAAAAATCAATTGGTCTTAAATTGCTACGCTGCTTAGTCATTGTCTCTACAAAGTGTATGTTAGACATAAACCATTAGCAGCAAAATAAGTGAAGTGTAAATTGTCATCATCCAAGACTGTGAAGCACATTAGATCTCCCTTCTTGAGTCGAAGATCTTCTAATAAGTCAGGAAAACCATGGGTTAAAAAGAGGTTGATGTCGTCGCATCACCGACTGATAACTCGTTTGTATTCAAGCCTCGCATTGATTATGATATCAACTTTAGATTTCCAACTTGGGTAATGCAAAGTCAGCCATTGATAAGGGAAAATCTGTGTAAATACAATAGATAGAAAATGGTAACCATATTTATGTTTAAACATGTATTATATAAATCAAAAAGGGTAATAATTATAATACCATTTCAAATGTCTGTTGTTTGTAAAGAATACTATAACAACCATCACTTTTCCCCTTCTATATTTACTAAATTACCCTTAGGGTTTGTGTGCTCGTAAACTTTCTTTAACAAAACGTTGACCAAATAGTGAACTTTTAGTTGACACTCACTATTAATTAAGGTTTATGAATTTCTGTGATATTATAGCTATTAAACTGTAAATAATAATAAAATGTGTCGTTATATATACCGAAACCATTCTATCCAGATAATATATATATATATATATATATATATATATATATATATATATATATATATATATATATATATATATATATATATATATATATACAAATGTGGATTTAATTAAATAAAGCTTATAATACTCATTTAAATATATATATATATATATATATATATATATATATATATATATATATATATATATATATATATACATATACATATACATATATACATAAATATATATATACCGAAATCATTCTATCCAGATAAATTGATGGCTCTTTTTTTCACCACGTTTAATCCTAATCCTAACTCATAGTTATCATAAACCAATACCAACTAGAAATTTAACTTTGAGGAATTAGTATCCAATATAAACTCTAATTCATATCCCATAAATAAAGCATCACCTCAACCATTTGCTCACAATCAAAACCATCTGTTTCTTTTCTATTTTGTCGACTACCGGGCCTCACAAATAAGTTGACATAGTCAACTATACAACCCAAAATTGAAACCCTTATGTTGTCTGCTGCCGATTAAAAACCCAGGCCAAACACCCCTTCGGTCTACTGCTTTGCAGTCGAAAACCACCCTACATCTACCACCATTTGACCCCTATAAATGTCTGCTACCTTTGGCCACTGATGAACTACGATACCGGTTTCCTGCTGTTCGAAGGCCTAAAACCCACCCAAATCGCCACCCAAAAGCTGTTAAAAATAGGCCTGCAACTGCTACTATTATTCTGTTTCTGTTCACCAAAATAACCATCACTACCGCCACTCTGCTGCTGTGTTTTTGGCAGCCCAAACCGCCACACTTCTAACGCTGGTTTGCTTTTTATGCAGTTGCAACCGCCAACAAACTACTGCATTTTGCAGCTCACTTTCGCCATTTAAACCGCAGCTTTTGTTGATGTGCTCGAACACCAAAACAGTCCCTCCATCTGCCATATTTCTTCAGCTCCTACTGCTGTTTCTGTAAACCCAAAACAGCCCATAGACCCGCCCAATTCAGGCCCTGCTACTGCTTTTCTGTCTTGCTGCTCTCCGCCTTTGAACCATCACCAAAACCGCCACTTTTGATCAATTTTTTGCTCCTGTTTCCTTCCTACCGCTGTTCGGTTTCATCATCACCAACAAACACCACTGTTACTTTATATTAACTCACTTAAGGTACCTCATTAACCCATAAACTAATAATACCTTTTATTTGTTTCAATTCTTTAAAGTTATAAGTTTATATTATGAATAAAAGAATCATATTTATGAGTAATAATAATAAGTATGTATAAAGCTTTAAATATGAAAACATGAAGACATATAATGAATATGGTTATGAGTAATAATAACAATAGTTAAAGATCAAGAAACGATTTTTATTCAATAATTATGAATATCGATATATATATATATATATATATATATATATATATATATATATATATATATATATATATATATATATATATATATATATATATATATATATATATATATATATATATATATATATATAAATTGGTATAAATTGTTTTATATACTTAAAATTGGTTATGATAATTTTTATATAGGTTTACAGACTTATAAAAATTATTGGATAAGAAAAATTAATTATTATAACATTATATAATTATTCTATAATATATTGTTTTACCGAATGGAACTAAGATAAAAGTGAATTTAAGTTATATAAAATATTAACACCAGTTATATTTTGATGGAAATTATTGAACAGTACTAGAACATATAAAAATAATTATAATAATTTTAAGAATATTATTTATAATTAAATACTAATTATTTAGTAATTAATCTTGTAAATGGGATAAAATTCATAATAAATATATAAAATAATAATAAAAATATATATATAATTTTTTTGAGTTTATTAAACTTATTTAAGTATGTAAAAATTATAAAAATATATTTCTGGTCGAATTAGTATTTATTTATAATTTAAACTCTTATTATATATAAACCGGAAAATAAATACATAAATAAATATTAAATAAGATAAAATTTTATCTAAAAATTTTATATGATTATCTTATCTATTTTGATCAGTAGAAGAATAAAAGATATTATTTTTGAAGTAATTTAGATATTTATTTAATTTAAAATTAATTAAAGGTAATAAGATAATTATAAATAATAATTAAATTAATAAATAAATATGGTAATTATAAAGTTGATAAGTAATACTTTGTATTTATATGTATGTACCAAACATGATAAGATTCTATAATGATGGTTGATTAATTAAAGGATAATAATACTATTACTATAACTTGTAAACCTATCTATATGGTAACACCTTAATTACACTAAGTTATATTATCATATATATATATATATATATATATATATATATATATATATATATATATATATATATATATATATATATATATATATATATATATATATATAGTTATTAAGTACATTAATAGTATATTAATGAATTGTGTTTATACATCTATAACGTGAAGGTTATAATCAAAAGATAACGTACAAAATATACGAACTTCACCGCTACTCATGGTCGTAAGTGAATGATGCCTAGGTTGCCATTTATGGGGGTAGCTTGTGGATCTCGAATGCCATGACTTAGATTCTAGTCAAGAGTCCTGGGTCTCCGGTTACATCAGGTCATTCCTGACTTACTTGATAGCAATCATTTTTGGGCAAAATTGTATAACGTCTTTGTGAAGATTATAACTCGACATTACTAAAATTAGAAACTTACTATAACTGGAAGCTTTCCATAAATAGTAGGCTTCTGAGAACAGAAACTTTTGATAAATAGGAACTTTTCTCGTGAACCGTCACTGTTAATATAGTTGCTATGTTAATAAACATACTTTATGTCTATTAGACATTAACTAACCAAACGTTATATCTATAGGTTGAGATCTTCGGTTACTTACTCCGTTCATTCTTCTTTGCGTTGAATAACTTACTTGCTACTAAGGTGAAATTCATAGCCCCACTTTTTAACTTTCTTTATATACTTATTTTAAATTTTGGGGTGAGACACATGCTTGCTTGTAAAACTGTTTACTCTTAGACACAAGTACACAAAACTGTTTAACTGTGCTGCCATGCTATGTTTCATGCTAAATCCCTACCATGATATCATTAATTGCTTTGTGAATGCAAACTTAGTTAATGTGAGTAGGCCTACTGAGAGCGACATCTCTATCTAGTTGACCGTTTGTCAATGTGAAGGTATTTCGTATGCCCGAGAGACATATTAAATTAATGTGGCTAATGTGTTATGATCCAAGTCGGGTCATACCCAATAACAAGCTTACCGACACTTTATATGTATTTAATCTTAACGATTGGATCGTTAAATAAATCCGCGACACTTGGATTTTAGAAAATCGGTTTTCTAAAATATTATCACTTGAGATAAATTATTTGGATAATTTATATGATTAGGATTAATTATTTATAGGTTTAAATAATTACATTATGTTACATTTTATAAATGGTTTATAAAATATGCAAGTAACTTAATAAAATGCATGGTTTTACATCAAGTTTGAAAAAACAATTAAAATATTAAAAGTCTCCATGGTGGTGGACGGTTTTGAGGATTCCAAGGGAGTCTAACCCATGCTTGTTTTGTTACTTTTAAAGACATATTCCCTCAAGTGCATGCCAAGACTCTAGAACCAAGTTATTTGACTCAAGAATACAACTTACAAGCTCTCAATTGTTCTATCTTGTTCTTGGGGGCTGCTGGCCGAATTTTTGAGAGCAAAAGGAGAGTGTTTAAGCTTGGTAATTTTGCTCATTCAAGTGTCAAAAATCCTAACTAAACAAAGGTTGTGTTGGTGCAAAAAGGGCTTGTGGGTATTACACACTTGATGCTTCAAGTTAGAGGTTGTTGTAGCTTCATCGTCATCATCAGTTTGTTCATCAAATCAACCCTCAATTAACTTGAGGAGGTATAAACTCTCTTCCTTTCTTGTTATATGTAAGCATATGTTTCAAGACTTTATAACAATATGGAATTCATTTAAAATGGTTAAACATATTAACTTGTTTTCTTAATAATTATGCTTTTGCTTGCTATAACTCTATAACAATTGGTTTTGTGATAATGTTAACATTAAGAACTTGTTATTATGTTGAATTCTATCAATGGTATCTAGATCCGAAGTCTATGAAATATGCTTCTTATATATAGTCTTTAAAACCCATCAACTTTGCATTCTACTAACATGCATGAAAGTAAAATGCAAAAATTAATGGATTTGGGTAGGCATGAGGGTTTGGCTGAATTATTGGGAGGTTCCAAATGGGTTTGGAACTTACCATTTGGTCATATTATGTTGTATATTAATGTTCACAATCACTGCCTTGACCTTATGTTTTGCTTGTTTGGTTGATTTGTTATTCATTCATTTGGTGTGTAATAATATTTATTCAATTGGTTTGTAATAATATTATTTTGGTTATGTAATTTATTTTATATTTGGTATGTAAAATAGATTAGGTTGTATTTCATTTTCTAGACAAAATGTATTAGGATATATTTTGTAAAAAGATGAAGATGATGAAGACTTGGAAGAACTTAAGAAGATGCTTTTGGATGCAAGATTAAGTGGGAGATTTAAAATATCGTACTTAGTGTTATAACCCCTTAACCAGTGGCATTTGTTTTCGACTAAACAAATGTCTAGCAAATTGGCTTGATTGTGAACATATTTGTTTTGCATGCATGGTTGTTTATTGTGTTTGTATGTTTGGTTGCTACAAGTAAATCACAAGTTAACAACAAGCAAAATGACAATTTAATTGGTTAAATTAGATATTATTATCGACATGCAAAACGACAATTTAATTGATTAAATTAAAAGTGGCATAAGGACATTGATAAACGGTTATTAAGAACATGAAAAGGATCACATATATAAAATGGTTTATATCAAGTAATTGGCTTAATTACAAGACATGAAAATGGTTTTTCATAAGTACCATACACTAAATACATGTTGGTGTATAGCATAATAGTTTTATTAAACTAGAAATAATGAAAACTTAAAATCCCTTATTAACAAGGCAAACAAGTTAAACGCCATCCTTGTGTGTGACACTTAAACATATTAGGGAACTCATAATGGGATAAAGGTCACCGAACAGTTATGAGCAAACTAATATGATTAAGGTGAATTTCGCATACTTGTAGGAAAAAGGTCACCTAACCACTTGTATGTTAAATTTACATGTTTACACAAGTAGGACGACTTGATTTGGAAATCATGAACTTAGGGTTACCGAAGCATGAGGAAAAAATAGGCGTTGATGGGATAAATATGCCATGCAAAAGGATTGCATGATCCCATAACTTAGAAGTTGCAAAAGGATTGAAATTGTCATATAATGACTACCTAGCTAAATCAAATGACGGGATAAATGTCACCTCACCGAAATTTGGTTTACCGTTGGATTCTAAAATTTAATAAATATCAATTGGATTTAAAGGGTATTGATTGTTAAATTAAAATTGATACTTAAACAACTTAGTTAAATTTTGTAGATGGCCGCCAATAACAACAACATTCCAAATGCACCAATCAACTTTAACAACCTATCGTTGAGGTCTATTCTCGAAAAGGAAAAACTCAACCATACAAATTATTGGTTTCGCAATCTAAGAATTGTCCTCAAACTTGAGGATAGGGCGTATGTGTTGGAAGACTTCATTCCTGATCAACCCGACGAGGATGATACGGAAGGCATGGCTTATTGGGATAAGTATTGCACCGATTCGGTGCAAGTCACTTGCCTTATGCTTGGGACTATGATACCCGAACTCCAAAAGGACTTCGAGCATCATAGTGCATATCACATGATCACATAATTGAAGGAGATATTCCTTCAATAAGCTCGTGTCGAGCGCTTCATGCATGTCATATGGATGACTCCCAATCCGTTTCATCTTATGTCCTGAAGATGAAAAGCCTAATTGATTGAGCGAACCGTCTAAATTGCAACGTGTCTAATGAATTAGCCACGGACCTTATTCTCAACTCATTGTCAAAAAGGTTTGACACATTCGTAATGAATTACAACATGAATGGTTGGGATAAGAGCATTGGCGAATTACATGCCATGCTTAAGACGGCCAAAGCAAGCATGGGTAAAAGGGCTTCACCCGTGCTTATGATCAATGAAGGCGGGTCCAAAAACAATAACACTTCTAAGCCAAAGGTGGCTAAGAGGAAAGGACCCGCCTACCAAAGGAAGGGCAAGGGAAAGGGGAAGATGGTTACCCCAACCAACAATAACAAGAAGCAAAAGGTTGCTGGTAAAGCAAACCCCAAGGAAACGCAATTGCCCGATCTACCTTAAGAAGTTGAAAGAAAAGAGGGATGCAGGGAAAACCTCAGGTAATATATATATATGGTATACATTGAGCTTAGTATTACTTCTTCTAATGCATGGGTATTAGACACAGGATGTGAAACTCACATTTGCAATTCTATGCAGGGGTTCAAAAGAAGTAAACAATAAGCGGGAACATCAAGTCTCTTCATGGGAAATGGAGCTAAGGTGCACGTAGTAGCTCAAGGAGACTTTATTTTGAAGCTTCCAAGTGGTTTGGAGCTTATTTTGAAAAATGTTTTGTATACACCCGATTTATCTCGAAACATTATTTCTGTATCCCGTTTGAAACAATGTGGTTTTAATCTTAATTTCATTAATGATGATATCCACGTTTCTTTAGATAATGTGTTCTATTTCAAGGCTTCACCTTTGAATGGTATTTATGAATTCTTTCATGATGACGCATCATACAATAGCTCAATATACCATGCAAACACCAAGAAACTCAAAAGGGATTTGAGTGATTCCTATTTATGGCATTGTCGCCTTGGTCACATAAACAAGAACCGAATGCATACACTTCAAAAAAATGGCCTTTTAAAATCAAATGAACTAGACTCATTTGATGTATGTGAATCTTGTTTACAAGGTAAAATGACTAAAGCACCTTTCAAAGGGACCTATGAAAGGGCTAAGGACTTATTGGGATTAATACATTCAGATGTATGTGGACCCTTTAAGCCCATGACTAGGAATGGTGAAAGATACTTCGTTACTTTCATTGATGACTTCAGTCGTTTTGGATATGTCTACTTATTAAGACATAAGGATGAAACTTTTGAAGCATTCAAGGAATATCAAAACGAAGTACACAATCAACTCAATAAGACAATCAAGGTACTTCGTACCGATAGAGGAGGTGAATACCTAAGCGTTGCTTTCCAAGATCATCTTAGAAGTTGTGGGATTATCTAGTAACTTACTCCTCCTGGAATGCCCCAACTTAATGGGGTTTCCGAAAGGAGGAACCGAACCCTAATGGATATGGTTAGATCTATGATGGCAAGAAGCTCGTTACCTCTATCATTTTGGGGTTATTGTCTATGCTTCGCGGCTCGTATTCTAAATATGGCCCCAACCAAGAAAGTGGAACGAACTCCTCATGAGATGTGGTTTGGAAAACCTCCATCTCTATCATACTTAAAGGTATGGGGATGTGAAGCTTATCCTAAGCGTTACTTCCCTAATAAGTTGAATGCTCGATCCACGAAGTGTATCGTCATAGGATATCCCAAGGATAATATGGGATATTATTTCTATAATCCTTCCGAGTAGAATGTATTTGTTGCTCGGAAGGTTGAATTCCTTGAAACTAAGTTCCTAATGGAAGGTAATAGTGAAAGGAAGATAGATCTTGAAGAGGTTCAAGATCAAGTAGATGATACACAATTGGTTGACACTAGCACTTAACATGAAAATGTTGAGAATGATCAAATGGATGATCAAAGTATACAAGTCGTTCGCAGATCTGGTAGGATTAGTAATCCTCCTGAGAGATATGGTTTTTTCATGGATGGTTGCTATGTGGTTGATTTCGATGAACCAACAAACTACCAAGATGCTTTATCAAGGATTGATAAGGATAAATGGCAGGAAGTCATGAATGCTGAGATGCAATCCATGTATGACAACCAAGTTTGGGAACTTGTTGCACAACCTACTGGCTCAAGGCTAGTTGATTGTAAATGGCTTTTCAAAATGAAAATCGACATACATGGAAACTTGGATACATATAAAGCTAGACTTGTAGCAAAAGGTTTCACTCAAACTCAAGGGGTTGACTATGATGAAACTTTTTCGCCTGTGACAATGCTAAAGTCTATTAGGATATTACTTGCCATTGCTGCTCATTATGATTATAAAATATGGAAAATGGATGTCAAGACCGCTTTCCTAAATGGACATCTTGAGGAAGATGTCTATATGGTTCAGCCTGAAGGTTTTGTTGATCCAAAATATCCTAAAAAGGTATGCAAGTTAAAGAAGTCAATCTACGGATTGAAACAAGCATCTAGAATGTGGAATCATCGTTTTAATGAGCAGGCCAAGAAATTTGGCTTCATTAAAAATGGTGATGAAGCTTGTGTATACAAGAAATCTAGTGGGAGCATAATCATGTTCCTTGTACTATATGTGGATGATATATTGTTATTTGGAAATGATATTCTGGCAATGCAAGGTGTTAAAACTTGGCTAAGTAAATGCTTCTCCATTAAGGATCTTGGAGAAGCACAATACGTTTTGGGGATTGGGATCTACAGGGATAGATCCAAGAAACTGATAGGTTTGAATCAAAGTGTATACATTGAAAAGATCTTGAAAAGGTTCAATATGGAGAACTCTAAGAAAGGTTTGGTACCTATTCATAGGGGAACGCTTCTCAGTTCATCTCAGTGCCCTACCACGAAAGATGAATAAGAGAGAATGAAGAAAGTCCCGTACGCATTTGCTATTGGGTCAATCATGTATGCAGTGATATGTACTAGACCGGATGTGTCATGCGCTCTTAGCTTGACAAGTAGATACCAAAATAACCCAGAAAATAATCATTGGATTGCGGTTAAAAGTATATTGAAATACCTTAGGAGGACTAAGGATTTTTTTTCTAATATATGGGTCTGGTGAGGAGGAACTCACAGTAAAAGGTTACGTGGATGCGAGTTTCCAAACTGATCGAGATGATTCTCGATCACAATCCGGTTATGTCTTCACATTAAATGGAGGTTCGGTCTCCCGGAAGAGTTCAAAATAGGATGTTGTTGCTTTATCCACTACAGAGTCGGAGTACATTGCCGCCTCATTGGCAGCTCAGGAAGCTGCATGGATGAAGAAATTCATCAACGACTTAGGAGTAGTCCCTTCCATTCAGGACCCTCTTGAGATCTTTTGTGACAACGAGGGTGCGATTGCTTAAATCAAGGAACCTCGTGCTCACCAAAATTCACGTCACATTGAGCGGAGATTCAACTACATAAGGTATGAAGTTGAAAAGGGAAAGATATGTATTCGCAAAGTTCACACAGATCTTAATATAGCGAATCCACTCACGAAACTCTTACATGGTGCAAAACATCAAGGGCATGTTAGTGCATTAGGGCTTCGATATTCTAGTGATTGGTTGTGATCTGTTTTATGTATTGTAATGGAATGAAGTGGTTCAAACTCATTAATATAATTATGGTGTTAATTTATTAATCTTGAGTCAGGTTCCTATTTTGCATATTTTATCCATGAATAAGTAATTATTCTAAATTCCGTAGTCGATCACATTTGTGGGAGCAAGTGTGAGGTTTAGACTATTATGAACTTGGATTGGTATACATTCACGGGATGAATGTGGTGCAAGGTTGCAACCAAGGTTCATACATATTTGTAGAATACAAATATTGGAAGACCCGTCCTCAAGATTTACTAAATGGAGCCTTTGTGGTTGATCACATGTAATCTTGAGTAAAGGCGAATGTCATTGTATCCTCTGACCTGAGATACATATTGGGTTTGGATATTCACTAAGTGTTGTGCCTTGATTCTTTCCTTCACTATTCTGAAATATGGTAGTTCACAAGGAAGAGCTCAGGTGTGATACAAAGTATATATCTAGGACGTATGTAGTCAAGATGGAATTTGTCCCTCATATTCATTGAGAGTCAGATGTCTAAGGCCTGATAAAGTTAAATCTATAAGAGAGTGATCACTCTGTGTCTCTTGGATTTAACATGATATCTAGGATGAAAGGATATAATGAAAAGATTCACCTATTCATATTCGAGATGGGAACTCGAAAGGGATGATGTTATTGAATGGCACAAAGTCATAACATATTGGGGGTGATGGACGGTCGTTAGATGGTATCCATCACGTGCATTAATTTTTTATGTTTCTCGTGCAAGTGGAAGATTGAATGTATTTCGTATGCCCGAGAGACATATTAAATTAATGTGGCTAATGTGTTATGATCCAAGTTCGGTCATACCCAATAACAAGCTTACTGACACTTTATATGTATTTAATCTTAACGATTGGATCGTTAAATAAATACGCGACACTTGGATTTTAGAAAATCAGTTTTCTAAAATATTATCACTTAAGATAAATTATTTGGATAATTTATATGATTAGGATTAATTATTTATAGGTTTAAATAATTACATTATGTTACATTTTATAAATGGTTTTATAAAATATGCAAGTAACTTAATAAAATGCATGGTTTTACATCAAGTTTGAAAAAACAATTAAAATATTAAATGTCCCAATGGTGGTGGACGGTTTGAGGACTCCAAGGGAGTCTAACCCATGCTTGTTTTGTTACTTTTAAAGACGTATTCCCTCAAGTGCATGCCATAACTCTAGAACCAAGTTATTTGACTCAAGAATACAACTTACAAGCTCCCAATTGTTCTATCTTGTTCTTGGGGGCTGCTTGTAATGACCCGGAATTTTACGACCAAATTATACTTATGAGATTAATATTTACATAAATTAAACCATACCAACATGATAAGCAATCCAAATTGTTGAGACTTGTGTTTTTGAAAAGAGTTTTACACAACGTTTGACCGTCCAATATGACCGATGATATCACGAACTATATAACATACGATAATTATACGTTTGTGTATATATATGTATTTATATATATTTAACATGATCTAAGGATGGTTTAACATCTCATTGTGTACTAATGACAATGAGTTATAAGTATATTTTGAAACTACTAACTTAAGTTTTCAAAACGATAACTACACGTAACATTCTTTGATATATGTACTTATAATATATAATGCTTATACACGTATCATATATATAAAGTATTTAATCACTTTTTAAGGACTTAAATACATAAAACAATATAAGTATATTCATAAAAGATAGCTATATTTGAATTCTCCTTCCGTTTCCTCAAGATTTCTATACGTATATCTAGGGTATATGTACCCGTATCATACCCAGCTTCTATACGTATTTACTATTGGTATATACACATCAAATCAACATCCTAATCAACATTATTACTGCCCTAGATATGAGATAACTAGGATTTGTCAAGTAGTATGAATTATTAGTAAGAAAACAAAATTAGAAATCCTTTTCTTTCTTTATAAACTAAAAACGTTTTTATAAATGAACACCATTTCTTCACTCCATTTTCTCATACCTACACCCTCATTTCTCTCTCAAAATACTCCTAACTTCATACTTGATCATCTCCGAGCATTTTCCCCATCATTTAGCTTCAATTACAAGCCTTAAACACCATAAGAAAACTCTTTCAAGAACATATCAAAATAACCACCCATTTGAAGAAGTTTACTTCCAACCTTTTGATCTAACTCCACCACTCTTTGATTCCAAGATTATTTCTTATCTTTTGCAGTAACTTTGTCCAAGTAACTTGAGGTAGTAACCTTGTTCATAATCTTATTCAATTCATATTCATATAGCTATTTTATTTTGTGGTATAAAATTTTAACAACAAGAACATAGTTTGAATGATTTCAAACTTGTTCGAAAACTAAATAGATCCTTCTAACTTGACTTTTAAAACACTTCAAGACCTGTAATATATCATAATGATATGCTAACATAACAAGATATAACTTGGTTTTACAAAGAACATCTTAAAAACTGAATCTACGTCGTCGGAGTGCAACCGGGGGCTGTTTTGGGTTGGATAATTAAAAACCATCTTGAACTTTGAATTGGAAGTTCATGTTCTGGAAAAATGATATTTCTTATGAATATGTTAACACATAAAAATTTCATGGTTAAACTAGAAGTGTAAGTATTTTTAGAAAAAATGATCATTAAATGTTGTTTTTATGATGGAAAATGATCACTTTCATAAGTTTCACCAAAGTTTGACCTATAACCTATGATTTCGAATGCAAACTAAGGTATTTTCAGTTCATATTCTTAAAATTTTACTCGATCCAAGGAAGTGGCAAGTTGAATCAACAAAAACGGAGTTGTAATGAAGAAACTACGACTAAAACAAGATTGGGTATCCGAAGCTAGTTTAGCTACGAAAATATTTGGAGAAAAAGTATATTAATCATATCTTTTCTAATTAATATGATATTTTATATATAATTACTTATGATTTGATTTTATATATTTTAGGACCACCCGTAAACAACACGAGAGGATTAATCATAAGACCTCATGATTGTACGCAACACGTCATTTGACAACACAGTACTTTATGTATGCAACACGTCATTTGACAACATGGTACCATGGGTCGAGATTAATTCTAATCAATACGAATACGATGGAGTCTTTATTTATTTTATTTAAGCAACTAATTGTGGACCACTAACATCGGACTGCTAACTACGGACTAAGAAAATATTAAAAGTATTAATAGTATATATATATATATATGTAACGATTACTTAAAAAAGAAAATATGTTGATATATTATATATATGGTTAGGTTCGTGATATCTATCAGAGACCAAGTCGAATTAAATACCTTCAAGGCAAAAGTGAGTTTCATTTGCTCCCTTTTATATATATTTTTGGGACTGAGAATACATGCGCTGTTTTTATAAATGTTTTACGAAATAGGCACAAGTACTAAAACTAATTCTACGTGGGTTTAAACCAGAAATATACCCTTAGCTTGGTAACATTAAACTACTTGTCTATGTACGGTAGGCGCGAATCCTAAAGATAGATCTATTGGGCCTGACAAACCCCATCCTGACTATGGGATGCTTTAGTACTTCGAGGTTATTTTAAACACACCTGATCTGGTGTACTTCAGAGGGTAAAACATAACGTTAAGGCTTGTTACCGGGTGCCTACAACTTATAGTGTACATATATTTATAAACGGAAATCTTGTGGTCTATTAATATATTGAAATGATTGTTATGATAAACCTATGAACTCACCAACCTTTTGGTTGACACTTTAAAGCATGTTTATTCTCAGGTATTAAATAAATCTTCCGCTGTGCATTAGCTCATTTTAAGGATATTACTTGGAGTCATTCATGGCATATTTTGAAAGACGTTGCATTCGAGTCATTGAGTTCATCAAGATTATTATTAAGTCAATTATAGTTGGATATATTATGAAATGGTGTGCATACCGTCAATTTTCGTTGTAAAGAAAGTTTGTCTTTTAAAAACGAATGCAATGTTTGTAAAATGTATCATATAGAGGTCAAATACCTCGCGATGTAATCAACTATTGTGAATCGTTTATAATGTATATGAATGGGTACTTTCAGTTGGTATCAGAGCGGTGGTCGTAGCGAACCAGGTCGTGCATTAGTGTGTCTAACTAGTCGGAAATCATCTGCTTATCATCCTTAGGAAATTACCTGCTTATCATTCATAATTCTAGACACGTTTTACTGCTTTTACTGCATTGATAGTGTATAGACGAATTCTTATCTTAGCATATCTGTTATTGCGAACTTTGATTGATATCTTTTCAAAGATTCTCCGTAATTTACGGGATTTTGGTATTATATATACATATGTAAATTATGTATTGAAGAGTACCAAATCTAACTCCTATAATCTATTCCATACCAAAAATTCATTTTACCCATTATACAAGATGGATTCCGCATCTTGTTCGAATTCTTCAGATTCCGACAGTTATGCCGATATGGATTTCCATTCGGGCTCTGAAAGCAGCGTCACCGGAATGGATCAACCAATTTCCCATCATCTATTCTGGATGAATAGGGGATGGGTTCGTAATATACTAAATCACTGGAGACAAGAAGAAGGTGATCCATTCCATCCACCAAATTGCCCTCTTGGCGATGAACCTGAAGCACTTACCGGCGAACCTATTCGAAACACCATTTTCTCTCTCATTTCTAGAGTATCTCATCACGATTATATACTATGCCATATTACAAATCTTTTTCATTCGCTCGCTCCAACCGCCAATCATCCCGGTGTACTAGCAGAAGTTAACGAACTTCGCACTCGCGTGACGGCTTTGGAGAACATGGTGTGACGGTTACAAACACCAGCAGCAGCACCAGCAGCATAATCAGCACCACCATCAATAACATCAACAATACCATCATCACCACTAACAAACAACATCCGCATCACACGTCTCGACATCATAATCTGTCCTAAAAACATCAACATCATACGCACCATAGATACCAAGGAGTACCAACAATAATGAACGATGAAGTATTGATCCATAACTTTATTGATGTTCTGCGAAGAATATGTGGTTTCAAAAAGTTTTAGAGATTTCTTATTCTAGCTCAAACCGAAAAGCAAATGAGATTAATATCATATTAACTCATTAAATTCATGATTTCATCTGAAGAAAATATATATGTATATATGTTTTCATAAAGATTGTAATTAAAAGTTCTTTTGTACAAAATATTAATGGTGAAATTATTTTTTTAACGGGTAGGTAATACCCGAGGAATAATTAGATTTCATCTTAATAAGTTACATTGTACATTCGTCGAAGCTGATTACAGTCATTTACTATCCTACTTACAACCACCGATATACGTATCCATTCACCGCAGAATAACCATTTTCATTCAATTTCATATTTGGATTTTGACTTCCCAGAATCCAACAAGTGGCATATGAAGAAAACATATGACAAAATAAAATCTATTAGAAACAAACAAATTAACTATGAAAAATTTTGTTAAGAATCCACGCTAACTGTTCCAGCTAACTGTTCCTAGCTAACTGATTACATTTTATTTATCGCAGTTTATTTATCGCAATTTAATTATCACACTTTTATTTATCATCATTTAATTTCTGTAATTATTTTACGCTCTTTAAATATCGGGACACGTATACAATGTTTTGACATATCATATCGACGAATCTATATATATTATTTGAAATCACCATAGACACTCTATATGTAGTAATGATCGAGTTCTCTATACAGGGTTGAGGTTGATTCTACAATAATATATATAGTTTGAGTTGTGATCGAGTCTGAGACGTATACGGGTCACGACACGTATTAATTAATTCGTATATTATATATTAAACTATATATGAATTATTGGACTGTTACTGTGGACTATCGACTGTGGACTAATGACATTGGACAATTAAAATGAATTAAAATATTGATTATAACATATGAAACTAAACATTTCTTCAAGATTGCCACTTGATTTCATCTTAAACCTCATTGTATCTCGACGATTACAATCAGCGTTCAAATCTATCATGATTCTTAAAAACACCTCAATCGAGAGGATAAACCAACCGCACTTCATCTACGGAAGAAAAGATTGATGCATATAGTTATGCACCTGAAAAATCCTCGGAAACTGAGTAATCGTTTGACACGTATATGTTCTAGTTCCTTTGACATTGTTATTACCGAAGATCGTTTTGCAATCCCTTTCCAAAGTAGCTAATTTTGTCACAGCTCCAGCAAGTCAACTCCGATTTTTCATCCGGAAAAACTTTATTATAACCGCGATATATATGCGTACTCTTTATTGTTACTGGGGAACCTTTTATATTCCACAATATTACCATCAGCGATTAATCATTCTAAAAACACAATTCTCCTGAAACTACCTCGGTTTGATAACCAATGACCCAGATCAGTTAACTTTGAAAATGCTGACGAAGCAGCATGTTGTAGATGATCTTAATGGCCAAAAGTTTGATGATAAAGAAAGGAGTGTTAGGAACGCTCGATAGAAAATTTAGTACCGAAAAGCGGATTATGCGAAACTATGAAGAAAGCCGTGGACAAATCACAAAGAATAAGTTTGCCTTCAAAGAATCCAAATGATTCTGTGCCTGCTGAAATCGTTCGCAAACATCTTATTTCTCATTCTAAACCTTCACAGACAAATCTTCTTCATCATCCATTGATATTAGAAATTTTAAGATATTCTCGTATGTTCTATTATAAATATCCTCCATATTTCTGGCGATATTTTCACAACTATTCTTATCTGAGATCATTTATCTCTCCGTAATATCTGCAACATAAAAGAAACTGTGTTAGTTTCTAAATTCTTAAACCTTCGAGTTTAAAATATGAATGTTTTGAAGTAGTGTTGGGAACTGAAGCATGGATTAGTATAATATAATGACACTTGATCAACGTCATTATATTACAGTAAGTCATGCTGAGTTTCTAATGAAGCATGATGATTCACAGTACCGTCATCATGTGCCATTTACACGACTCTTACATTCTATCTAATCTCTAAACATATCAAGAGAATATTTTTCTGGATGACTCGGTCTTCTCCAGGGTATTCTGGTAATTTAACAAATCAAAATCGTTCTATTTCCATTTTCTTCTTAGAGCATTAGCTATGTTCATTCTGAATTTCATATCTACGAATTCCGGACCATTACTCGCTTGACTCGAAGTCAGGAAGAGAAAATGAAA
The DNA here is from genome assembly GCF_046630445.1 of Rutidosis leptorrhynchoides. Classification (NCBI taxonomy): domain Eukaryota; kingdom Viridiplantae; phylum Streptophyta; class Magnoliopsida; order Asterales; family Asteraceae; genus Rutidosis; species Rutidosis leptorrhynchoides. The sequence goes on along the minus strand of NC_092337.1, from coordinate 224,735,866 downwards.
GCATGAAGCTCCGAAAAATAATGAAGAATATAAACTCCGATAATAACCCCGAAATTACAAACCGTGTATATCGATGCAGATAGCAATATAGAGACACGGGAGAATTAGAAACACTATAAACACAAGAGTATAGTAGAAGTAAATAGATTCTTCTGGTGGTAGATGAAAAAGAAGAATGACAGATATAAAAGTTAGGAGTATATCAAAAATCAGGACTGGATGGAGCATATTGATGAATGCTTTAAAGTAAGAATCAAGGGAGAAAGAATAGAAGGTGTGAGTCGTGGAAAATAAGGAAACAAAGGGGTGAATTTATAGTGAAATATCCGACAGAGCAATCGAAACAGATTATTGCATATAATCAAAGAAGATCCTGATTTCTTTAATCACCAAAGAACCAAATCTTGTTACGTAAGATTCTCTTTAAATCCCTTAAATCCCGGAAATCAATCATAACTACGTCATCGGTTAAGACGAATATATTTTACTCATCTCACTCTTTTACGATAGTCTCATTTATATTCTTCGCATAATCGAATCGTATTATCTACATTACTCAATGATGATAAAACTCCATTATCACCTTATATTTGTCATGAAAACTTTCTTATTGTTATCCATAACAACCTCTATCAAATTTCGGGGACGAAATTTCTTTAACGGGTAGGTACTGTAATGACCCGGAATTTTCCGATCAAATTATACTTATGAGATTAATATTTACATAAATTAAACCATACCAACATGATAAGCAATCCAAATTGTTGAGACTTGTGTTTTTGAAAAGAGTTTTACACAACGTTTGACCGTCCAATATGACCGATGATATCACGAACTATATAACATACGATAATTATACGTTTGTGTATATATATGTATTTATATATATTTAACATGATCTAAGGATGGTTTAACATCTCATTGTGTACTAATGACAATGAGTTATAAGTATATTTTGAAACTACTAACTTAAGTTTTCAAAACGATAACTACACGTAACATTCTTTGATATATATACTTATAATATATAATGCTTATACACGTATCGTATATATAAAGTATTTAATCACTTTTTAAGGACTTAAATACATAAAACAATATAAGTATATTCATAAAAGATAGCTATATTTGAATTCTCGTTCCGTTTCCTCAAGATTTCTATACGTATATCTAGGGTATATGTACCCGTATCATACCCAGCTTCTATACGTATTTACTATTGGTATATACAAATCAAATCAACATCCTAATCAAAATTATTACTGCTCTAGATATGAGGTAACTAGGATTTGTCAAGTAGTATGAATTATTAGTAAGAAAACAAAATTAGGAATCCTTTTCTTTCTTTATAAACTAAAACGTTTTTATAAATGAACACCATTTCTTCACTCCATTTTCTCATACCTACACCCTCATTTCTCTATCAAAATACTCCTAACTTCATACTTGATCATCTCCAGGCATTTTCCCCATCATTTAGCTTCAATTACAAGCCTTAAACACCATAAGAAAACTCTTTCAAGAACATATCAAAATAACCACCCATTTGAAGAAGTTTACTTCCAACCTTTTGATCTAACTCCACCACTCTTTGATTCCAAGATTATTTCTTATCTTTTGCAGTAACTTTGTCCAAGTAACTTGAGGTAGTAACCTTGTTCATAATCTTATTCAATTCATATTCATATAGCTATCTTATTTTGTGGTATAAAATTTTAACAACAAGAACATAGTTTGAATGATTTCAAACTTGTTCACAAACTAAATAGATCCTTCTAACTTGACTTTTAAAACAATTCAAGACCTGTAATATATCATAATGATATGCTAACCTAACAAGATATAACTTGGTTTTACAAAGAACATCTTAAAAACTGAATCTACGTCGTCGGAGTGCAACCGGGGGCTGTTTTGGGTTGGATAATTAAAAACCATCTTGAACTTTGAATTGGAAGTTCATATTCTGGAAAAATGATATTTCTTAACACATAAAAATTTCATGGTTTAACTCAAAGTGTAAGTATTTTTAGAAAAATGATCATTAAATGTTGTTTTTATGATGGAAAATGATCACTTTCATAAGTTTCACCAAAGTTTGACCTATAACCTATGATTTCGAATGAAAACTAAGGTATTTTCAGTTCATATTCTTAAAATTTGACTCGATCCAAGGAAGTGGCAAGTTGAACCAACAAAAATGGAGTTGTAATGAAGAAACTACGACTAAAACAAGATTGGGTATCCGAAGCTAGTTTAGCTACGAAAATATTTGGAGAAAAAGTATATTAATCATATCTTTTCTAATTAATATGATATTTTATATATAATTACTTATGATTTGATTTTATATATTTCAGGACCACCCGTAAACAACACGAGAAGATTAATCATAAGACCTCATGATTGTACGCAACACGTCATTTGACAACACGGTACTTTATGTACGCAACACGTCATTTGACAACATGGTACCATGGGTCGAGATTAATTCTGATCAATACGAATACGATGGAGTCTTTATTTATTTTATTTAAGCAACTAATTTTGGACCACTAATGTAGTGACCTGAACTTTTCCATGTTTATATATATTAATTGAGATTGATATTTACATGATTAAATGTTTCCAACATGTTAAGCAATCAAACTTGTTAAGACTTGATTAATTGAAATATGTTTCATATAGACGATTGACCACCCAAGTTGACCGGTGATTCACGAACGTTAAAACTTGTAAAAACTACACGATGACATATATATGGTTATATATATAGTTAACATGTTTTTATTATAAGTATGTATCTCATTAGGTATTTTAACAATGAGTTATATACATAAAAATGAGACTATTAATTTAAGAAACTCGAAAACGATATATATAACGATTATCGTTATAACAACGACTTACTAGGTACATATGAATCATATTAAGATATTGATACACTTGGTTAATTATGTTAAATGATAAGTAAATATATTATTAAGTGTATTAACAATGAAATACATATGTAAAAATAAGACTACTAACTTAATGATTTCGAAACGAGACATATATGTAACGATTATCGTTGTAACGACATTTAACTGTATATACATCATACTAAGATATATTATATATCATAATATCATGATAATATAATAATTTAACATCTCATTTGTTATAATAAACAATGGGTTAACAACATTCAACAAGATCGTTAACCTAAAGGTTTCAAAACAACATTTACATGTAACGACTAACGATGACTTAACGACTCAGTTAAAATGTATATACATGTAGTGTTTTAATATGTATTCATACACTTTTGAAAGACTTAAAGACACTTATCAAAATACTTCTACTTAACAAAAATTCTTACAATTACATCCTCGTTCAGTTTCATCAACAATTCTACTCGTATGCACCCGTATTCGTACTCGTACAATACACAGCTTTTAGATGTATGTACTATTAGTATATACACTACAATGATCAGCTCTTAGTAGCCCATGTGAGTCACCTAACACATGTGGGAACCATCATTTGGCAACTAGCATGAAATATCTCATAAAATTACAAAAATATGAGTAATCATTCATGACTTATTTACATGAAAACAAAATTACATATCCTTTATATCTAATCCATACACCAACGACCAAAAACACCTACAAACACTTTCATTCTTCAATTTTCTTCATCTAATTGATCTCTCTCAAGTTCTATCTTCAAGTTCTAAGTGTTCTTCATATATTTTACAAGTTCTAGTTACATAAAATCAAGAATACTTTCAAGTTTGCTAGCTCACTTCCAATCTTGTAAGGTGATCATCCAACCTCAAGAAATCTTTGTTTCTTACAGTAGGTTATCATTCTAATACAAGGTAATAATCATATTCAAACTTTGGTTCAATTTCTATAACTATAACAATCTTATTTCAAGTGATGATCTTACTTGAACTTGTTTTCGTGTCATGATTCTGCTTCAAGAACTTCGAGCCATCCAAGGATCCATTGAAGCTAGATCCATTTTTCTCTTTTCCCGTAGGTTTATCCAAGGAACTTAAGGTAGTAATGATGTTCATAACATCATTCGATTCATACATATAAAGCTATCTTATTCGAAGGTTTAAACTTGTAATCACTAGAACATAGTTTAGTTAATTCTAAACTTGTTCGCAAACAAAAGTTAATCCTTCTAACTTGACTTTAAAAATCAACTAAACACATGTTCTATATCTATATGATATGCTAACTTAATGATTTAAAACCTGGAAACACGAAAAACACCGTAAAACCGGATTTACGCCGTCGTAGTAACACCGCGGGCTGTTTTGGGTTAGTTAATTAAAAACTATGATAAACTTTGATTTAAAAGTTGTTATTCTGAGAAAATGATTTTTATTATGAACATGAAACTATATCCAAAAATTATGGTTAAACTCAAAGTGGAAGTATGTTTTCTAAAATGGTCATCTAGACGTCGTTCTTTCGACTGAAATGACTACCTTTACAAAAATGACTTGTAACTTATTTTTCCGCCTATAAACCTATACTTTTTCTGTTTATATTCATAAAATAGAGTTCAATATGAAACCATAGCAATTTGATTCACTCAAAACGGATTTAAAATGAAGAAGTTATGGGTAAAACAAGATTGGATAATTTTTCTCATTTTAGCTACGTGAAAATTGGTAACAAATCTATTCCAACCATAACTTAATCAACTTGTATTGTATATTATGTAATCTTGAGATACCATAGACACGTATACAATGTTTCGACCTATCATGTCGACACATCTATATATATTTCGGAACAACCATAGACACACTATATGTGAATGTTGGAGTTAGCTATACAGGGTTGAGGTTGATTCCAAAATATATATAGTTTGAGTTGTGATCAATACTGAGATACGTATACACTGGGTCGTGGATTGATTCAAGATAATATTTATCGATTTATTTCTGTACATCTAATTGTGGACAACTAGTTGTAGGTTACTAACGAGGACAGCTGACTTAATAAACTTAAAACATCAAAATATATTAAAAGTGTTGTAAATATATTTTGAACATACTTTGATATATATGTATATATTGTTATAGGTTCGTGAATCAACCAGTGGCCAAGTCTTACTTCCCGACGAAGTAAAAATCTGTGAAAGTGAGTTATAGTCCCACTTTTAAAATCTAATATTTTTGGGATGAGAATACATGCAGGTTTATAAATGATTTACAAAATAGACACAAGTACGTGAAACTACATTCTATGGTTGAATTATCAAAATCGAATATGCCCCTTTTTATTAAGTCTGGTAATCTAAGAATTAGGGAACAGACACCCTAATTGACGCGAATCCTAAAGATAGATCTATTGGGCCTAACAAACCCCATCCAAAGTACCGAATGCTTTAGTACTTCGAAATTTATATCCTATTCGAAGGGTGTCCCGGAATGATGGGGATATTCTTATATATATGCATCTTGTTAATGTCGGTTACCAGGTGTTCACCATATGAATGACTTTTATCTCTATGTATGGGATGTGTATTGAAATATGAAATCTTGTGGTCTATTATTATGATTTGATATATATAGGTTAAACCTATAACTCACCAACATTTTTGTTGACGTTTTAAGCATGTTTATTCTCAGGTGATTACTAAGAGCTTCCACTATTGCATACTTAAATAAGGATGAGATTTGGAGTCCATGTTTGTATGATATTGTGTAAAAACTGCATTCAAGAAACTTATTTTGTTGTAACATATTTGTATTGTAAACCATTATGTAATGGTCATGTGTAAACAGGATATTTTAGATTATCATTATTTGATAATCTACGTAAAGCTTTTTAAACCTTTATTGATGAAATAAAGGTTATGGTTTGTTTTAAAATGAATGCAGTCTTTGAAAAACGTCTCATATAGAGGTCAAAACCTCGCAACGAAATCAATTAATATGGAACGTTTTTAATCAATAAGAACGGGACATTTCAGTTGGTATCAGAGCGCTGGTCTTAGAGAACCAGAATTTTGCATTAGTGTGTCTTATCGAGTTTGTTAGGATGCATTAGTGAGTCTGGACTTCGACCGTGTTTACTTGAAAAATGATTGCTTAACAAATTTTGTTGGAAACTATATATTTTTAACATGTGAATATTATGTGATATATTAATCTCTTAACGTGTTTGATATTATGTGATAGATGTCTACCTCTAGAACAAGTCCAATTGACTCACCTAATAATAATGAAGAGTCAAATGTAAATTGGAATGATTCGTGGACTGATTCACAAGTTCCCGAAGAGGAACCGGAAGAAGAGTCGGAACCGGAAGAAGAATCGGAACCGGAAGAAGGATCGGAACCGGATGAAGAAATAGAACCGGTGGGGGAAATAATAAAACGGTTAAGTAAAAGAAAATCCTCAACCAACCGACCAAGGTTAATTATGGTCAATGGTGTTTCCGCCAAGCAAGCAAAATATTGGGAGGATTACCAATTTTCCGATGAATCGGATTCCGACGAGAATTCCGATGATGTTATAGAAATTACCCCAACTGAATTTAAAAAGGCAAAAGAAAATAATAAGGGAAAGGGCATAAAAATAGAGAAATCTAATTCCAACCCCGATGAACTTTATATGTATCGTCAACCCCCGAAGTCCTTAAGTTGTAACAATGACCCGGGAACCTCTAAACCACCAGGTTTTTCTAAACCAATGTGGAAAATTACGGCTCGTATTAGGGGAACATCATATATCCCTAGAAACCTGGAAAAACGAACCAAAACCGAAGAAGAAGAAACGAGCGAGTCGGAATAAGATAGTTGTATTCGTGTGGTGTAATATATGTAATATAGTGTGCTTATGCTTTATGATATATGTAAAAATTGCTTGTATTAATAAGTATTTTTTATGAATCTAACTCTTGTCTATTTTACAGTTTAAAAACACAAAATGGATAGACAACCCAATATTTTAAGAGACCTACCCGGAGACATGATTGATGAAATCTTGTCTAGAGTCGGTCAGAATTCCTCGGCACAACTATTTAAGGCGAGATCAGTTTGTAAGACATTCGAAGAACGTTTCAAGAATGTCTTGGTTTATAAGAGACTTTCGTTTGAAAGACGGGGGATATCACATTGGGAAACCCATAAGTTACGATGTGTTTACTTTGACGCATATATTGCGGGGAACCCAAATGCTATTTTACGCAACGGGTTAAGAAACTATTTTGACTCAATATATCCGAATATTGGACTTCGTGATTTAGAAAAAGCGGCTAACATGCAACATAAAGAAGCATGTTATGCTTACGGATTAGTAATGTTCGCTTCTCACCAAAGTGAGAACAAGAACATCGGGCTACAACTATTAAACAAAACGTTTCCACAAGTGACGGAGTCGGTAATTGGGGTAAGAAATGAGGTTTTTAGATTATTACGGGACTGTTGGACATTACGTAACCCTCGTCCCTTTGACGACGTTACAACACGCTGTCTTATCAACGGCCATAACGGTTATGTTCCACAAGACCAAGGATGGGAAGTAGTCCTAGTAAAACCAGAATGCATGACTTGTTTCTGGACGTATGAATTACGTGTCTTTGTTGCCTTTGCTGAACGACTTGTGTACTAGCTAGAATTATCTTCACAACTATCTTGTATCAAAGTTATTGTGTGCTATATTTCATGCTTTATTTAAAATAAGCGGTATTGTAAGTTTGTAAAATATTGTATAAAAGTTTGAACGCGAAATATTATTATAATCAGTTTTTCATATAGAATTGTAGTAGTTGAATTGTATATTAGCTACTAAGTATGAACTTAACGGGTAGGTACTACCCGAATTTAAACTTATAAAACGCTAATATGAAGAAAAAGCTTTTATAAATGAGTTCATATTATGCTATGAAATACTATTAACTACTCTTAATATTCTGTATGATTAACTTGTTCCATTTGACTATTTTGAAGGAAATGGCACCGACTACTCGACACACCGTGAATATGAATGAAGAGGAATTCCGTACTTTTCTAGCTTCAAACATAGCCGCAGTACAGGCTGCGCTACATACCAACAATAACCTTGGATCTAGCAGTACAGGAAATCGTGTAGGATGCACCTACAAAGAATTCACTGCCTGCAAACCTTTGGAATTTGATGGAACCGAAGGACCGATCGGATTGAAACGGTGGACCGAGAAGGTCAAATCGGTGTTTGCCATAAGTAAGTGTACTGAAGAGGACAAAGTGAAGTACGCTACGCATACCTTCACAGGTTCTGCGTTAACATGGTGGAATACCTATCTAGAGCAAGTGGGACAAGACGATGCGTACGCACTATCGTGGTCAGCATTCAAGCACTTGATGAACGAGAAGTACCATCCCAGAACCGAGGTCAATAAGCTCAAGACAGAACTTAGAGGGTTACGAACCCAAGGATTTGATATTACCACGTACGAAAGACGATTCACAGAATTGTGCCTATTGTGTCCGGGAGCATTCGAAGATGAGGAAGAGAAGATCGACGCGTTTGTGAAAGGATTACCGGAAAGAATCCAAGAAGATATAAGTTCACACGAGCCCGCCTCCATACAACAGGCATGTAGAATGGCTCACAAACTAGTGAACCAGATTGAAGAAAGAATTAAAGAACAGACTGCTGAAGAGGCCAATGTGAAGCAAGTCAAAAGAAAGTGGGAGGAAAACGGTGATAAGAATCACCAATACAACAACAACAGCAATTACAACAATAATCGCAACAATTATCCCAACAATCGCAACATCAATCGCAACTACAACAAACGGCCCAACAACAACAACAACAACAGCAACTACAACAATCATCCCAACAACAATAATAACCGCAACAACAACAACAATCAGAAGCAGCTATGCCAAAGGTGTGAAAAGAATCACTCGGGTTCTGCACCAAATTTTGCAACAAGTGTAAAAGAAATGGTCATAGCGCGGCGAAGTGTGAGGTCTACGGACCAGGGGTTAATAGAACGAAAGGAACAAATGGTGTCGGAACGAGTAATGGCGGAGCAAGTAGTGTCGGAGCAAGTTATGCCAATGTAGTTTGTTATAAATGTGGAAAACCGGGCCACATTATTAGAAATTGCCCGAACCAGGAGAACACGAATGGACAAGGCCGCGGAAGAGTTTTCAATATTAATGCGGCAGAGGCACAAGAAGACCCGGAGCTTGTTACGGGTACGTTTCTTATTGACAATAAATCTGCTTACGTTTTATTTGATTCGGGTGCGGATAGAAGCTATATGAGTAGTGATTTTTGTGCTAAATTAAGTTGTCCATTGACGCCTTTGGATAGTAAATTTTTACTCGAATTAGCAAATGGTAAATTAATTTCAGCAGATAATATATGTCGGAATCGAGAAATTAAACTGGTTAGCGAAACATTTAAGATTGATTTGATACCAGTAGAGTTAGGAAGTTTTGATGTGATAATCGGTATGGACTGGTTGAAAGAAGTGAAAGCAGAGATCGTTTGTTACAAAAATGCAATTTGCATTATACGAGAAAAAGGAAAACCCTTAATGGTGTACGGAGAAAAGGGCAACACGAAGCTACATCTTATTAGTAATTTGAAGGCACAAAAACTAATAAGAAAAGGTTGCTATGCTGTTCTAGCACACGTTGAGAAAGTACAAACTGAAGAAAAGAGCATCAATGATGTTCCCATTGCAAAAGAATTTCCCGATGTATTTCCGAAAGAATTACCGGGATTACCCCCACATCGATCCGTTGAATTTCAAATAGATCTTGTACCAGGAGCTGCACCAATAGCTCGTGCTCCTTACAGACTCGCACTCAGCGAGATGAAAGAACTACAAAGCCAATTACAAGAACTTTTAGAGCGTGGTTTCATTCGACCAAGCACATCACCGTGGGGAGCTCCTGTTTTGTTTGTCAAGAAGAAAGATGGTACATTCAGGTTGTGTATCGACTACCGAGAGTTGAACAAACTTACCATCAAGAACCGCTACCCACTACCGAGAATCGATGACTTATTTGATCAACTACAAGGCTCGTCTGTTTATTCAAAGGTTGACTTACGTTCCGGGTATCATCAAATGCGGGTGAAAGAAGATGATATTCCAAAGACTGCTTTCAGAACACGTTACAGTCATTACGAGTTTATGGTCATGTCGTTTGGTTTAACTAATGCACCAGCTGTGTTCATGGACCTTATGAATCGAGTGTGTGGACCATACCTTGACAAGTTTGTCATTGTTTTCATTGATGACATACTTATTTACTCAAAGAATGACCAAGAACACGGTGAACATTTGAGAAAGGTGTTAGAAGTATTGAGGAAGGAAGAATTGTACGCTAAGTTTTCAAAGTGTGCATTTTGGTTGGAAGAAGTTCAATTCCTCGGTCACATAGTGAACAAATAAGGTATTAAGGTGGATCCGGCAAAGATAGACACTGTTGAAAAGTAGGAAACCCCGAAAACTCCGAAACACATACGCCAGTTTTTAGGACTAGCTGGTTACTACAGAAGGTTCATCCAAGACTTTTCCAGAATAGCAAAACTCTTGACTGCATTAACGCATAAAGGGAAGAAATTTGAATGGAATGATGAACAAGAGAAAGCGTTTCAGTTATTGAAGAAAAAGCTAACTACGGTACCTATATTGTCATTGCCTGAAGGGAATGATGATTTTGTGATTTATTGTGATGCATCAAAGCAAGGTCTCGGTTGTGTATTAATGCAACGAACGAAGGTGATTGCTTATGCGTCTAGACAATTGAAGATTCACGAACAAAATTATACGACGCATGATTTGGAATTAGGCGCGGTTGTTTTTGCATTAAAGACTTGGAGGCACTACTTATATGGGGTCAAAAGTATTATATATACCGACCACAAAAGTCTTCAACACATATTTAATCAGAAACAACTGAATATGAGGCAGCGTAGGTGGATTGAATTATTGAATGATTACGACTTTGAGATTCGTTACCACCCGGGGAAGGCAAATGTGGTAGCCGATGCCTTGAGCAGGAAGGACAGAGAACCCATTCGAGTAAAATCTATGAATATAATGATTCATAATAACCTTACTACTCAAATAAAGGAGGCGCAACAAGGAGTTTTAAAAGAGGGAAATTTAAAGGATGAAATACCCAAAGGATCGGAGAAGCATCTTAATATTCGGGAAGACGGAACCCGGTATAGGGCTGAAAGGATTTGGGTACCAAAATTTGGAGATATGAGAGAAATGGTACTTAGAGAAGCTCATAAAACCAGATACTCAATACATCCTGGAACGGGGAAGATGTACAAGGATCTCAAGAAACATTTTTGGTGGCCGGGTATGAAAGCCGATGTTGCTAAATACGTAGGAGAATGTTTGACGTGTTCTAAGGTCAAAGCTGAGCATCAGAAACCATCAGGTCTACTTCAACAACCCGAAATCCCAGAATGGAAATGGGAAAACATTACCATGGATTTCATCACTAAATTGCCAAGGACTGCAAGTGGTTTTGATACTATTTGGGTAATAGTTGATCGTCTCACCAAATCAGCACACTTCCTGCCAATAAGAGAAGATGACAAGATGGAGAAGTTAGCACGACTGTATTTGAAGGAAGGCGTCTCTAGACATGGAATACCAATCTCTATTATCTCTGATATGGATGGTAGATTTATTTCAAGATTCTGGCAGACATTACAGCAAGCATTAGGAACTCGTCTAGACATGAGCACTGCCTATCATCAACAAACTGATGGGCAGAGCAAAAGGACGATACAAACGCTTGAAGACATGCTACGAGCATGTGTTATTGATTTTGGAAACAGTTGGGATCGACATCTACCGTTAGCAGAATTTTCCTACAACAACAGCTACCATTCAAGCATTGAGATGGCGCCGTTTGAAGCACTTTATGGTAGAAAGTGCAGGTCTCCAATTTGTTGGAGTGAAGTGGGGGATAGACAGATTACGGGTTTGGAGATTATACAAGAAACTACCGAGAAGATCATCCAAATTCAACAACGGTTGAAAACCGCCCAAAGTCGACAAAAGAGCTACGCTGACATTAAAAGAAAAGATATAGAATTTGAAATTGGAGAGATGGTCATGCTTAAAGTTGCACCTTGGAAAGGCGTTGTTCGATTTGGTAAACGAGGGAAATTAAATCCAAGGTATATTGGACCATTCAAGATTATTGATCTTGTCGGACCAGTAGCTTACCGACTTGATTTACCTCAACAACTCGCGGCTGTACATAACACTTTCCACGTCTCGAATTTGAAGAAATGTTTTGCTAAAGAAGATCTCACTATTCCGTTAGATGAAATCCAAATCAACGAAAAACTTCAATTCATCGAAGAACCCGTCGAAATAATGGATCGTGAGGTTAAAAGACTTAAGCAAAACAATATACCAATTGTTAAGGTTCGATGGAATGCTCGTAGAGGACCCGAGTTCACCTGGGAGCATGAAGATCAGATGAAGAAGAAATACCCGCATCTATTTCCAGAAGATTCGTCAACACCTTCAACAGCTTAAAATTTCGGGACGAAATTTATTTAACGGGTAGGTACTGTAGTGACCCGAACTTTTCCATGTTTATATATATTAATTGAGATTGATATTTACATGATTAAATATTTCCAACATGTTAAGCAATCAAACTTGTTAAGACTTGATTAATTGAAATATGTTTCATATAGACGATTGACCACCCAAGTTGACCGGTGATTCACGAACGTTAAAACTTGTAAAAACTACACGATGACATATATATGGTTATATATATAGTTAACATGTTTTTATTATAAGTATGTATCTCATTAGGTATTTTAACAATGAGTTATATACATAAAAATGAGACTATTAATTTAAGAAACTCGAAAACGATATATATAACGATTATCGTTATAACAACGTCTTACTAGGTACATATGAATCATATTAAGATATTGATACACTTGGTTAATTATGTTAAATGATAAGTAAATATATTATTAAGTGTATTAACAATGAAATACATATGTAAAAATAAGACTACTAACTTAATGATTTCGAAACGAGACATATATGTAACGATTATCGTTGTAACGACATTCAACTGTATATACATCATACTAAGATATATTATATATCATAATATCATGATAATATAATAATTTAACATCTCATTTGTTATAATAAACAATGGGTTAACAACATTCAACAAGATCGTTAACCTAAAGGTTTCAAAACAACATTTACATGTAACGACTAACGATGACTTAACGACTCAGTTAAAATGTATATACATGTAGTGTTTTAATATGTATTCATACACTTTTGAAAGACTTCAAGACACTTATCAAAATACTTCTACTTAACAAAAATGCTTACAATTACATCCTCGTTCAGTTTCATCAACAATTCTACTCGTATGCACCCGTATTCGTACTCGTACAATACACAGCTTTTAGATGTATGTACTATTAGTATATACACTCCAATGATCAGCTCTTAGCAGCCCATGTGAGTCACCTAACACATGTGGGAACCATCATTTGGCAACTAGCATGAAATATCTCATAAAATTACAAAAATATGAGTAATCATTCATGACTTATTTACATGAAAACAAAATTACATATCCTTTATATCTAATCCATACACCAACGACCAAAAACACCTACAAACACTTTCATTCTTCAATTTTCTTCATCTAATTGATCTCTCTCAAGTTCTATCTTCAAGTTCTAAGTGTTCTTCATATATTTTACAAGTTCTAGTTACATAAAATCAAGAATACTTTCAAGTTTGCTAGCTCACTTCCAATCTTGTAAGGTGATCATCCAACCTCAAGAAATCTTTGTTTCTTACAGTAGGTTATCATTCTAATACAAGGTAATAATCATATTCAAACTTTGGTTCAATTTATATAACTATAACAATCTTATTTCAAGTGATGATCTTACTTGAACTTGTTTTCGTGTCATGATTCCGCTTTAAGAACTTCGAGCCATCCAAGGATCCATTGAAGCTAGATCCATTTTTCTCTTTTCCAGTAGGTTTATCCAAGTAACTTAAGGTAGTAATGATGTTCATAACATCATTCGATTCATACATATAAAGCTATCTTATTCGAAGGTTTAAACTTGTAATCACTAGAACATAGTTTAGTTAATTCTAAACTTGTTCGCAAACAAAAGTTAATCCTTCTAACTTGACTTTAAAAATCAACTAAACACATGTTCTATATCTATATGATATGCTAACTTAATGATTTAAAACCTGGAAACACGAAAAACACAGTAAAACCGGATTTACGCCGTCGTAGTAACACCGCGGGCTGTTTTGGGTTAGTTAATTAAAAACTATGATAAATTTTGATTTAAAAGTTGTTATTCTGAGAAAATGATTTTTATTATGAACATGAAACTATATCCAAAAATTATGGTTAAACTCAAAGTGGAAGTATGTTTTCTAAAATGGTCATCTAGACGTCGTTCTTTCGACTGAAATGACTACCTTTACAAAAACGACTTGTAACTTATTTTTCCGACTATAAACCTATACTTTTTCTGTTTATATTCATAAAATAGAGTTCAATATGAAACCATAGCAATTTGATTCACTCAAAACGGATTTAAAATGAAGAAGTTATGGGTAAAACAAGATTGGATAATTTTTCTCATTTTAGCTACGTGAAAATTGGTAACAAATCTATTCCAACCATAACTTAATCAACTTGTATTGTATATTATGTAATCTTGAGATACCATAGACACGTATACAATGTTTCGACCTATCATGTCGACACATCTATATATATTTCGGAACAACCATAGACACTCTATATGTGAATGTTGGAGTTAGCTATACAGGGTTGAGGTTGATTCCAAAATATATATAGTTTGAGTTGTGATCAATACTGAGATACGTATACACTGGGTCGTGGATTGATTCAAGATAATATTTATCGATTTATTTCTGTACATCTAATTGTGGACAACTAGTTGTAGGTTACTAACGAGGACAGCTGACTTAATAAACTTAAAACATCAAAATATATTAAAAGTGTTGTAAATATATTTTGAACATACTTTGATATATATGTATATATTGTTATAGGTTCGTGAATCAACCAGTAGCCAAGTCTTACTTCCCGACGAAGTAAAAATCTGTGAAAGTGAGTTATAGTCCCACTTTTAAAATCAAATATTTTTGGGATGAGAATACATGCAGGTTTATAAATGATTTACAAAATAGACACAAGTACGTGAAACTACATTCTATGGTTAAATTATCAAAATCAAATATGCCCCTTTTTATTAAGTCTGGTAATCTAAGAATTAGGGAACAGACACCCTAATTGACGCGAATCCTAAAGATAGATCTATCGGGCCCAACAAGCCCCATCCAAAGTACCGGATGCTTTAGTACTTCGAAATTTATATCATATCCGAAGGGTGTCCCGGAATGATGGGGATATTCTTATATATGCATCTTGTTAATGTCGGTTACCAGGTGTTCACCATATGAATGACTTTTATGAAATGACCCGTTCATATACATTATAAACGATTCATAATAGTTGATTACATCGCGAGGTATTTGACCTCTATATGATACATTTTACAAACATTACATTCGTTTTTAAAAGACAAACTTTCTTTACAACGAAAGTTGACGGCATGCATACCATTTCATAATACATCCAACTATAATTGACTTAAAAATAATCTTGATGAACTCAATGACTCGAATGCAACGTCTTTCAAAATATGCCATGAATGACTCCAAGTAATATCCTTAAAATGAGCTAATGCACAGCGGAAGATTTCTTTAATACCTGAGAATAAACATGCTTTAAAGTGTCAACCAAAAGGTTGGTGAGTTCATAGGTTTATCATAACAATCATTTCAATATATTAATAGACCACAAGATTTCCGTTTATAAATATATGTACACTCGCAAGTGTATAAAACCGTTCTGCTTATGTTGAGGCCTCAGTAACCAACCTTAACAATAATATAATAAGTCATCTTCGCAAAGATGGATACGTACACTCGCAAGTGTATAAATAATCCTCGAAGTACTAAACATCCGCCCACTAGCTCTAATGTCTAGTGCAGCCTACAGGATGGGGGTGTTAAGCCCGATAGATCTATCTTTAGGATTCGCGCTCACATGCTCTTATAACATGTAACTAAATTACCTAGCACATCAATCCGCAGAATTATCATTTTTGATCACTTGTCTCTATTTCGTAAAGCATTTATAAAAGCAGCGCATGTATTCTCAGCCCAAAAATATATATTGCAAAAGCAATTAAAAAGGGAGCAAATGAAACTCACCATACTGTATTTCGTAGTAAAAATACATATAACGTCATTTAACAAGTGCAAGGTTGGCCTCGGATTCACGAACCTATATTAATTATATATATTTATATGTTGGTCAATATTTGTCTAACAATTTTTGGTCAAGTCATAGTGTACCACAATCCTAATGCTCGAGACTAATATGCAAAAGTCAACAAAAGTCAACTTGACCCAAAATGACTTCTAAAATTTATACGTGTTTATTATATAACTTAACTATAGTCGTTTTATATATTTAAATATATTTATTAGATTTTATAAAAATAAAAGTCATTTATTAATAAAAATTTATATTAACGTTTATATATAATATATACTTTTATATATCTTAAGTAGTAAAATTTATAAAGTTCACTTAATATCGTAAAACTATAGTGGTAAGTATTATTAATGTAATTATATTACGCGTGGTGAAAAATATCTTTGTATCCCCTATTTATTTGATAAAATAATATTGATCATAATAATAATAAGTAAAAGTTGTATTATTTTGTAATAATAATTATTATTATTCTATAACAATATTTATATTTACTAAAAATGTTATTATGATAAAATGATAATACTAACATAATAGTAATAATGATATTTTATAATAACAATGATATTTCTATTAAAATAATAACGACGATAGTAATAATAATCATTTTAACAATAATACTAAAATTCAGTTGACTATAACTTCAAATTCGTTCATCGAAACCATTCGATATCTAAATGAAAAGTTCTTAATTTTTCGCTAGCTTTCCAATGACATGCATATCATATACCTTATCTCAGTAGCATATGTATCTAATTCAGGATTCAACAAACCTATCTAAGGACAATATCGAATGTACAAGCATGCATAATCCTATATACTCGAGCACTAGTCAGGGATACACTATTGATATATAAAAGTTAAGTTATGAGTGCTCACGTATCAATATTGAGATTCAATATTGCAGGAAAGTACGTAGACGCAACGGAGATGATAAACACTAGATTGACCTCACGAGCATACCCATGAACCATACCCATCACCTCCATAGCTATAACCCATAATTTCCTTAGCTTCGACTCATTCAAAAAAACTATTTTGAAATCACTCGGACATCACTCCGTCGTAATATTTTATGTATACTAATAATATCTTGAAATAATACAGAGCAAATATATATATATATATATATATATATATATATATATATATATATATATATATATATATATATATATATATATATATATATATATATATATATATATGTGTGTGTGTGTGTGTGTGTGTAAATCGATTGAGAGAGTTTAGAGAAATATATTTTCAAGTTTCTATGAAATAATGAAACCTATTGAATTCTATTTATAATAGATTTTTGAATTATTAAAGTGAATTATTAAAGTATGAATTATTAAAGTGAATTATTAAAGTATGAATTATTAAAGTGAATTATTAAAGTATGAATTATTAAAGTGAATTATTAAAGTATGAATTATTAAAGTGAATTATTAAAGTATGAATTATTAAAGTGAATTATTAAAGTTAAAGTAAAGTAAAAGTAAAGTAAAGGTAAAGTTAAAGTATAGTAAAAGTATAAAAACTATGTATGTATAATACGCGTATAAATATATATAATATTAATTTAAATCGTTATATATATTTAATGAAATAAAATATAAATATCATTATATTTATTATACTGGTTAAGTAATGAGTTGTCAAAAGTGATTCTAGATATTTATAAAAGTTATATATATTTTAATAATAAAGTTCTTTTTAAACTGAAAACGTTTTTGTACGTTTGAAAATAGATTAATAGAATATTATGGAAACCAATTCTCCACTAACTTTTGTCTAACTTTCGTAAATGACACTTTTTGTTTTTATTTATAAATAGCTTTACAAATTATTCCGAATATCGTTAAAAGGAATAGATTTTCTCAATCATAGTGGACCTCTCAACAGAGACTTGTAATCATAATTCAATGTTTCTGATAATTCAAGCATTTAATATATATTTTTTAATTTCGTCGATAATCATATTGAAACAAATACGTTCATGTAAAGCATTATACGTTTAAATACTTTTTTGACATTTTCAATTTATAATATATATACATATACATACATATTCATATATGTTCATTTAATGGTTCGTGAATCATTGGAATTTGGTCGAGGTTTAAATGAATGTATAAACATAGTTTAAAATCCTTGAGATTTAACTTAACAAACATTGCTTATCGTGTCAGAATAATATAAAGATAAAGTTTAAATTTAGTCGGAAATTTCTGGGTCGTCACAGTACCTACCCGTTAAAGAAATTTCGTCCCCGAAATTTGATAGAGGTCGTCATGACTAACAATGAGAATGTTATTATGACGATTATAAAGTTTTATCATGTCTAAGAAGTATGGATAAAATAGTTCGATTACTCGAAGCGTATGAGGGAAGTTATCGTAAATGAAGGAAATAAGATTATAGTGATTCGTCATATCTTTTGACGTCATCACAATTGATCTCCGAATTTAAAGAAAATCTTTGTAATCTATGTTGGATTTGATGCTTCGGTGATTAAGGAGATTATGATTCTCTTCGAATTAATACGATAATCCATCTTGATTTCTCTGTCGGGTATTTCACTATAAATCCACCTCCTTCGTTTCCTTACAACTCACACCTTCTATTCTTTCTCCCTCAACTCATATTTTAAAGTATTTGTCAATATGCTTCATCCAGTACTGATTCTCGATATACTCCTCACTTTCATATCTGTCATTCTTCTTTTTCATCTGCCTCCGGAAGAATCTATTTACTTCTACTATACTCTTGGTTTTATAGTGTTTTTAGTTCTCCCGTGTCTTTATATTGCTATATGCATTGATATATACGGTTTGTGATTTCTGGGTTGTTGTTGGGTTTTATATCTTCCCTTATATTTTAAAGTCCTTGCTTCTTCTATAATCATTGTCATCCACAGTTAATGCTCTCTTCTATTTGCTATGATTTATACTCCCATTTCTAGTTCAGAGCTTTGTCCTTTCGTTTCTTCTTCTTGCGATTAAGCACCGCTTGTAATGGTCCAGAATTCGCAGATATAAATTTCGGAATGAACATTGTTAATGTTCTAGGAAGGAAATTGTAATAACACGATCTTGATTTGTTAATTTACCAAAATACCCTGAAAAGACCGAATCATCAAGAAAATATATTCTTGATATTTTTAGAGATTAAATAGAATACAAGAGTCGTGTAACATAGCACATGATGATGTTATGATCTGTGAATCATCATGTTCCATTTAGAAACTCAGCATGAATTACTGTAATATAATCAAGTTGATCAAGTGTCATTATATTATACTAACTCATGCTTCAGCTCCCAACACTTCTTCAAGAATATTCCTATTTTAAACTCGAATGTTTCAGAATTTAGAAACTAAAATAGTTTCCTTTATGATATAATACAGATAGCGCGAAGAGTTAAATGATTTCAGATAAGAATAATTATAAAAATATCTTCAGAAGTATGGATGATATTTATAATGAAAGATACGATGATATCTTAGAATGTCTAATATCAGAGGATGATGAAGGATATTGTCCGCAGGGGTTTAGAGTTAGGAGCAAGGTATTCGTTAATGACTTCAGCAAGTAATGAATCATTTGGATCCTTTGAAGGCAGGTTCAGCCTTTATGATTTGTCCACAGCCTCCTTCATACTTTGCTCAATCCGTTTTCCAGTTCTAAAGCTTCTCTTTTTCTGAGCTTTGCCAATATACTATCCTTTATAATCCAACTTTTTACTGTTAAGGTCGTTTACAGTTTTTGTTGCTTCATCAGCATTTTTCAAAATTTCGAGAACTGGTTCGCAGTTTAGGGTGTTTTTCAGAAATTTCTCATTCAAAGAATGTAAGTCTTGGAGGTAGACGTTGTGTGTATATGTAATTGTTGATGTAGACATGCTGCGAGGTTTCAAAATACTGATTGCTGATTCTCAATAATTGGTATGGCAATTCTTGTTATAAGGTACGAATAAATATATGATAGGGTTTCGATAATTATAATGATTTTTTTTTTTTTTTTTTTTTGGAAAGTCAAAGATCAGTGAAGTTGTTGGTAAGTTTATTGCTAATGTGGTGAATATAAACGATTCCCCGGTAACGTTGGCGAAAGGGCAACGTATTTATCGAGGTTATAATAAGACTAGTCCGACTGAAAAGTCGAAGTTGACTTGCTGGAGCTGTGACAAAACTGTCTACTTTGAAAAGGAATTGAAAAGTCATTTTAGCTAATAAATGCCAAAGGGTCTGACACGGATACGCGTTGAACTATGACTTTGGCTTCGAGAGCTTTTTAGGTACATAAATGTGGGTAATATGTGGTTGGATCATCATCTCGATTGTTCATTGTTTGAAGTGTCTTCGAAAACTTCGGAGAGTTTGAACACAGTTTGTAATCGTTAATATACATATGATGTTCTAACACAGTTTTGAAGCCAAAGTATAGCTTTGAAAGATGTAGGAATCTAAGAGTGATGTCTTCTGTTAAATCATGACTTGGATTTTGATTTGTCAAAATCAGAATGCGTAATCAAATTTGGGTGAGAATGGTTGTTTTGATTACTATACAAGAACGTATATTGTTGTGAAATTTTGGGAGTATAGTTGATGATTTGCTTAATCAGATTCGAAAAATGTAACATATTAATTTTGAATTTATATATCTCTCGGGTATTACCTACCCGTTAAAAAAAATTTCACAATTAATATTTTGTACAACAGAATATTATTACAGTCTTTATGAAAATATATATGTGCATATTTTCTTCAGATGTAACATAGATTTAATGAGTTAATATTAAATTAAACTCATTTGATTTACGGTTGAAACTAGAACTGAATAATCCCTAAAGACTTTATAAATTACATAACTTTTACGGAGTATTTATTCAATAAAATTGAAATTATGAATTAATACTTCGTTATTTGTTGGTGTTTGTAACCCTTGTACCATATTCTCTAAAGCCACTACTCGAGCGCGAAGCGAGTTGACTTCTTCTGTTACACCGGGGTGATTGTTGGTTCGGACGAGCGGATAAATAAAATCTAGAATTTGATGTAGTATATAATCATGACGAGATACTCTGAAAATGAGAGAGCAAATGGTGTTTCAGACCGGTTCGCCGGTAAGTGCTTCAGGTTCATCGCCAAGAGGGCAATGTGGTGGATGGAAGGGATCACCTTCTTCTTGTCTCCAATTATTGAGGAGGCTACGAACCTATCCCCAATTCATCCAGAATAGATGATGGCTAATTGGTTGATCCATTCCGGTCACACTGCTTTCGGAGCTTGAGTGGGATTCCATATCGGAATTCGAGGGACTTGAACTAATGACGAATTCCATTTCGTTCGATTGAATAAAGGATTTTTCGATATGAAATGATTTTTCGGCTATCGGGTGGTATTATAATTACATAGAATATCTATATATATAGCGCAAAAGATTTCGTAGATTACGGAGGAATTTACGGAATATGTCAGGCAAAGTTTACAGTAATAGATACGTTAAGATATGAATTAGCAGATACGCTAAGATATGAATTTTGTCTATACACTATTCATGCAATCAATGCAATAAGATGTGTCTAGACTAAGAATGATAAGCAAGTAATTTCTGATAAGAATGATGAGCAAAACTTTTGACATGCAGACACGGTCGAAGTCCAGACTCACTAATGCATCCTAACGACTATCAGTTAGACACACTAATGCAGACCTGGTTCGCTAAGACCACCGCTCTGATACCAACTGAAATGACCCGTTCATATACATTATAAACGATTCATAATAGTTGATTACATCGCGAGGTATTTGACCTCTATATGATACATTTTACAAACATTACATTCGTTTTTAAAAGACAAACTTTCTTTACAACGAAAGTTGACGGCATGCATACCATTTCATAATACATCCAACTATAATTGACTTAAAAATAATCTTGATGAACTCAATGACTCGAATGCAACGTCTTTCAAAATATGCCATGAATGACTCCAAGTAATATCCTTAAAATGAGCTAATGCACAGCGGAAGATTTCTTTAATACTGAGAATAAACATGCTTTAAAGTGTCAACCAAAAGGTTGGTGAGTTCATAGGTTTATCATAACAATCATTTCAATATATTAATAGACCACAAGATTTCCGTTTATAAATATATGTACACTCGCAAGTGTATAAAACCGTTCTGCTTATGTTGAGGCCTCAGTAACCAACCTTAACAATAATATAATAAGTCATCTTCGCAAAGATGGATACGTACACTCGCAAGTGTATAAATAATCCTCGAAGTACTAAACATCCGCCCACTAGCTCTTATGTCTAGTGCAGCCTACAGGATGGGGGTGTTAAACCCGATAGATCTATCTTTAGGATTCGCGCTCACATGCTCTTATAACATGTAACTAAATTACCTAGCACATCAATCCGCAGAATTATCATTTTTGATCACTTGTCTCTATTTCGTAAAGCATTTATAAAAGCAGCGCATGTATTCTCAGCCCAAAAATATATATTGCAAAAGCAATTAAAAAGGGAGCAAATGAAACTCACCATACTGTATTTCGTAGTAAAAATACATATAACGTCATTTAACAAGTGCAAGGTTGGCCTCGGATTCACGAACCTATATTAATTATATATATTTATATGTTGGTCAATATTTGTCTAACAATTTTTGGTCAAGTCATAGTGTACCACAATCCTAATGCTCGAGACTAATATGCAAAAGTCAACAAAAGTCAACTTGACCCAAAATGACTTCTAAAATTTATACGTGTTTATTATATAACTTAACTATAGTCGTTTTATATATTTAAATATATTTATTAGATTTTATAAAAATAAAAGTCATTTATTAATAAAAATTTATATTAACGTTTATATATAATATATACTTTTATATATCTTAAGTAGTAAAATTTATAAAGTTCACTTAATATCGTAAAACTATAGTGGTAAGTATTATTAATGTAATTATATTACGCGTGGTGAAAAATATCTTTGTATCCCCTATTTATTTGATAAAATAATATTGATCATAATAATAATAAGTAAAAGTTGTATTATTTTGTAATAATAATTATTATTATTCTATAACAATATTTATATTTACTAAAAATGTTATTATGATAAAATGATAATACTAACATAATAGTAATAATGATATTTTATAATAACAATGATATTTCTATTAAAATAATAACGACGATAGTAATAATAATCATTTTAACAATAATACTAAAATTCAGTTGACTATAACTTCAAATTCGTTCATCGAAACCATTCGATATCTAAATGAAAAGTTCTTAATTTTTCGCTAGCTTTCCAATGACATGCATATCATATACCTTATCTCAGTAGCATATGTATCTAATTCAGGATTCAACAAACCTATCTAAGGACAATATCGAATGTACAAGCATGCATAATCCTATATACTCGAGCACTAGTCAGGGATACACTATTGATATATAAAAGTTAAGTTATGAGTGCTCACGTATCAATATTGAGATTCAATATTGCAGGAAAGTACGTAGACGCAACGGAGATGATAAACACTAGATTGACCTCACGAGCATACCCATGAACCATACCCATCACCTCCATAGCTATAACCCATAATTTCCTTAGCTTCGACTCATTCAAAAAAACTATTTTGAAATCACTCGGACATCACTCCGTCGTAATATTTTATGTATACTAATAATATCTTGAAATAATACAGAGTAAATATATATATATATATATATATATATATATATATATATATATATATATATATATATATATATATATATATATATATATATATATATATATATGTGTGTGTGTGTGTGTGTGTAAATCGATTGAGAGAGTTTAGAGAAATATATTTTCAAGTTTCTATGAAATAATGAAACCTATTGAATTCTATTTATAATAGATTTTTGAATTATTAAAGTGAATTATTAAAGTATGAATTATTAAAGTGAATTATTAAAGTATGAATTATTAAAGTGAATTATTAAAGTATGAATTATTAAAGTGAATTATTAAAGTATGAATTATTAAAGTGAATTATTAAAGTATGAATTATTAAAGTGAATTATTAAAGTTAAAGTAAAGTAAAAGTAAAGTAAAGGTAAAGTTAAAGTATAGTAAAAGTATAAAAACTATGTATGTATAATACGCGTATAAATATATATAATATTAATTTAAATCGTTATATATATTTAATGAAATAAAATATAAATATCATTATATTTATTATACTGGTTAAGTAATGAGTTGTCAAAAGTGATTCTAGATATTTATAAAAGTTATATATATTTTAATAATAAAGTTCTTTTTAAACTGAAAACGTTTTTGTACGTTTGAAAATAGATTAATAGAATATTATGGAAACCAATTCTCCACTAACTTTTGTCTAACTTTCGTAAATGACACTTTTTGTTTTTATTTATAAATAGCTTTACAAATTATTCCGAATATCGTTAAAAGGAATAGATTTTCTCAATCATAGTGGACCTCTCAACAGAGACTTGTAATCATAATTCAATGTTTCTGATAATTCAAGCATTTAATATATATTTTTTAATTTCGTCGATAATCATATTGAAACAAATACGTTCATGTAAAGCATTATACGTTTAAATACTTTTTTGACATTTTCAATTTATAATATATACACATATACATACATATTCATATATGTTCATTTAATTGTTCGTGAATCATTGGAATTTGGTCGAGGTTTAAATGAATGTATAAACATAGTTTAAAATCCTTGAGATTTAACTTAACAAACATTGCTTATCGTGTCAGAATAATATAAAGATAAAGTTTAAATTTAGTCGGAAATTTCTGGGTCGTCACATTTTATCTCTATGTATGGGATGTGTATTGAAATATGAAATCTTGTGGTCTATTATTATGATTTGATATATATAGGTTAAACCTATAACTCACCAACATTTTTGTTGACGTTTTAAGCATGTTTATTCTCAGGTGATTACTAAGAGCTTCCACTGTTGCATACTTAAATAAGGACGAGATTTGGAGTCCATGTTTGTATGATATTGTGTAAAAACTGCATTCAAGAAACTTATTTTGTTGTAACATATTTGTATTGTAAACCATTATGTAATGGTCATGTGTAAACAGGATATTTTAGATTATCATTATTTGATAATCTACGTAAAGCTTTTTAAACCTTTATTGATGAAATAAAGGTTATGGTTTGTTTTAAAATGAATGCAGTCTTTGAAAAACGTCTCATATAGAGGTCAAAACCTCGCAACGAAATCAATTAATATGGAACGTTTTTAATCAATAAGAACGGGACATTTCAACTAACATCGGACTGCTAACTACGGACTAAGGAAATATTAAAAGTATTAATAGTATATATATATGTAACGATTACTTAAAAAAGAAAATATGTTGATATATTATATATATGGTTAGGTTCGAGATATCTATCGGAGACCAAGTCGAATTAAACACTGATCATATACATAGCATTGTATATGTATATTGTATTTTCTAAAAAGCTAAGGACAGAACTACGCGGATTATAAGGCACAGTTATGCCATATTCGCTGAAAATAAATACTACGGTTAAGTATTCACTGAAATGCCAAACTGCAGTTTGATCCGCTGACTTTCCGCGGAGAGCCGAGCATCTCGCAGACCGCGGATATCACGGATACTATAAATAGGGAGCTTAGCCTCTCATTTATAGGTTGTTGATTCTCTGCCATTTGCCTAAGCCTTTGTAGATTTCACTTGTGACTTTGCCCAAGGACTTCTTACATTGAGTTAAGGCGAATCATGCTAATCAATAACGAAGACTGGGTCGGGGTGGTTGATCACTTGATAGTTAAAGTGAAAAACGATCATCGGGGCCCAAAATAATCATTGAACATCCCATCCTCCATTATAATCTTATTGCACTCAATCCGTAATTAAGCAACATCATTAATTAAGGATTGATCAATTGGCGCCATCCGTGGGACTCGTTTTACAAATTAAACTGAAAATTTTTTGTTTTACGCCGATTAAACAATTAATTCAACGGTTTAATTTCAAATCATGATTTTGTTGTGATGATTTGCAGGTGTTTTTTCCAATACACAAATTATTAATCTGCTTAACAATCATGACGTCGAATGCAAAACAAACTGGCGTCTCTGCGAATGCTGATGCATTGCCTGGCGATTCGCAGAACGTTATCGTATTTCCAATGCAAACAGATGCAAGTGTTACTGCGGGAAAATCGGTTCAGGAAACGAATGCTAAAAAATCTAATGCAAACAATGCTAACGATTCGCAGCCTGAAGCAGCCGCTGAAAAAATGATCGCACGCAGAACGTTATTGCAAAATCGCGAAGAATCAATCGCTGAAGGAAAGCGAGCGAAAATCTTATCGGGAAAATCCAGTTTACGCACTAAGAAAATTGTTAATACTACTATTGAGCAAGCCAAAAGAGACGCTAAGCATAATTGTGAATCTCGCATACCGCGCACATACTTATGGCCATTAAGTGGTTCAGGATCACAAAGTGATCGGTTGGTTCTTGAGCACAATGACAGCGATAGTGATAACGCGGATGATCAAATCCACGCGCGCTCCGCACACAAGTCCAGATTGGCGAAAGCGCCAAGGCAGGAAGATGAATTTTCTGATGACTCAGACAGCGCAGAAGAGTTTGTTAAAAATCCATACGTCAAGCGAAAGCGACCACCAACACCTTTCCCTCGCTATGGGGAGGAAGGTGAAGCGTCTGAAGCAGTGCGCAGAGAAAACGCCCAAAATTTTTTAGCGGATGCTTTCAGAAGCATTGCGCCGAAATCAATGCAACATAAGTTCGATCAGCCAAATTTTCTGCAAGATATGCTTACCAAATTCTGTGCGGATAACACAGACATTCGCGCAAAAAAGGCAACTGAAATTACCACTGCTGCAGATAAATTTGTCCAGCACATTTCTGACTATCCAATTGTTTCTCCGCCGATTGTGCCGGTGACGTTGGGAGTTTACTCAGGCCTCACTGATCCCTTGGATTTTCTGCAACGCTTTGAGGGCGTCGTAAGCACTTACAACTGAGATGAACCAGTCGCATGTAGAGTGTTTCCTATGGCCTTGCAGGGGTCAGCAAGGGAATGGTTTCACAGCTTGCCATCTCGCAGTATCGTTGGCTTTGTGGATATGCGAGAAAAGTTTTTGCTGCAGTTTCAAAATTTATTACCGCAGAAAAAGACACATATAGAGTGTCACGATATTAAACAAGGCAACAAGGAGACTCTAAGTGCGCTACTTACTCGGTATATTTATGAGTGCCAGAAAATTCCGCGGTTGAATGAAGATCAGAAAATTTCTGGTTTCTTGCATGCTATCAACCCACAGCGACACCCTTCGCTTGTGCGGCGATTAAGAAGAGATGTCCCGCAGACATTCGCAAAAGTGCAACAGGAAACTTATGATTATATTCGCGGAGGAGAAGATAGCAGTATTACCCCTGCATGTGGCTGAGGTAGAGATAAAAGTTGACGAGATGACAATGACTCTTTCAGAGATGGTAACAGCGATAGCTATCGCGGTCCAGGCTTTTCGCGAAAAAATGGTGGCGGCGGATATCAGCGTAATGACAGGTTTCAAGGTCAGAACGATAACAATTCATATGGCCGTAATAACCCCTATTCTACGCGCAAGTGGAATAATGAGTCATTCAATATCATTCAGATGCTAACAAAAACGCCCAAAGAAATCTTACTGCAAGAGCGAGTTGCTAAGTTTTTCCCTGATCCGCAGCCATTGGGAGAAAACAGCAGGCGTGACAGATCAAAGTTTTGTGTCTTTCACGACGATTACGGTCATGACACCAATCGCTGCAGAGATTTAGCGGAATTTATTGCGGAAGCGTATGAACAGGGTAAGTTGGACCATTTGTTGGCTCAGAACTCATCCAGCACTGCAAATGCGATCATTATGCCAGCTGAAGCTAATGGTTCGAGTGCCCCAAACGCGGTTGAGCGGAAAGCTCCTGCGGTGAAAAATTTGGGAGTACGGATGGTAAATAAGAAAGAAAATCAGCGCGGGGTACAAGTGATTAATGTGGTGGAAGTGCACGGTGAAATGTCAGTGCTGCAAATTTCGGCGCAAACTGTTAGCTGGAAATGTCCCTCTATTACATTTCCCTCAGCGCGTTTGAATGCGGATGTTGATAAGCCCGTGGTTATTTCATGTCGTGTTGCTAATACCGGCATTATAATCATGAAGGTACATGTTGACACTGGTAGCAGTGTAGATAGCATGTACGAGCAATGTTTTCTCAAGCTGCCCGCACAAATTCAGGCTTTGATGAAACCTACTGCGGTTTCATTGGCTGGTTTTTCGGGAGAATCATCATGGCCTGTTGGCCAATTGGAATTACAAATGGAATTGGTTGATGATAGCGATGAGTCGCTAAGGCGTCAAGCCTTATTGAATTTGTACATTATGCGGAATCAATCGCGGTTCAATATGATACTTGGCCGCACAGCTTTGCGCATGTTTGGCGCTATACCATCTACAATACATGGTATGCTAAAGTTTTCTGCTAATAAGGGAATTGGCACGCTGATTTCTGCGGAAATGGAGCCTTCATGTGCTATGGTTATGACAAGTGCGGATATGTGTGTTGAAGGGCATTCAGTTAACCCTGCTTAGTGCGAAAATGATTAACAAAATATTGTATTGAAATTCCATTAATGCGAGACATGTTATGTTCATGATTTGAATAATGTAATGCGAATTAATAAAGAATAAAGCGAAGTTAATTTCAGTGTTAGTACTTGTTTCTTTAAACAGCGAAAACACTGCGTGTGGCCACGCGTAGTGTTTATTTCGCAGAATACAAATACTTATCTTTTTGAAACACTAAGTTAATGTTTGCTCTGCGGATGCTTTAAGTAAGGTGGCATTGTTTTCACTAAACATGACCTGCTTAAAATAATATATCAATACATAACTGTATTGCGAAATATTTTACAGAAAAGCCAAGTGATGAAATTGCCCACTTATGTTAATAAAAATTGCGAAAGGATAAATTTTCCTAAGTGTTTGATCTTGCCAACACTTAGATGCTTCGCAATGCTAGATTTTACCTAAGGATCGTTTTGTCGGACTTAGAAGATTCATAATGTTAAAAGATTATTTCGCACAAAGTACGCTTTGTTATGTGCATAATAACGAATGCGGAAATTGCAATGGACAAGTCTGAATTATGAATAATTAAAGTAAAAGCGCTATAAAAATAAAAAAGTTGCAACTGCGTACTGCGAAAAAGTAATTAATATTAAACGCGTATGCGACGCGGAATCTTACAACAGACGAAAGTTGTAATTGCGAAAATACATTCAATAAGCAAATTAGTTAAGGCAAAGCTAAAATTCTAATGCTTTGATATCTGCAAATGTAACGCCTTCCCGCTGACTGAGTTCCTCAAGAACAGGTATGTTGATTTTCTCAACCTCTTTCTTTGCCCTCTCAAGTATTTCGCGAGCATCATCGGTGGTGATAATTTCTTTCTCCATGTCAGAGGGAAGAGGTTGCGAAAGATCGCCAAGTTGGTATAATAAATCGTGCCACTCGCAGCGAGTGGCGAGCTTTGATGCTTGGGCATATGTTTGAAATTTTTCAGTGACTGGCTCGGAGTCCATCACTTTATCCGCAAATGTCGGTAGATATTTGACTAGCTGTACGAACTCGTGTTCCGCGACCTCTGCCCTTTTTTTAAGTCGGGCGTTCTCTTCCATCACCTTTTCAAGCCGCGATTCAGCCTTTCGCGCCCTTCTCTCTTGGGCGTTGGCAGCCTTAGTTGCTTTCTCATACTCGTCTGACATCTCAGTAAAACGCTCCATGCTATCGACTGTTAGATAAATTGCATTATAGCAATTATGCAGTCGTTGCCTGGCCGCTGCGGGATAAGACAGTTTGCGGTATTGCTCCCTTGTTTCTGCAGGAACAAATTTATAAAGCTTTTGGTACAGCTTAAACGCCCGATCTGCTGCGACAGTTTCTTCCGTAGTGGTTTCTCTTTCCTCTTCCTTGTTGGACGCTTCTGCGTCAGATGGAAGAGATAAATCTTCATTCCCGGGTTCATTAAGAACATCTGTAGGGATTCTCCCTCTGATGTTATAAAGCGGTGTAGCTTCAGCTGATGAGCCTGGAAGAATAGCTATAAACAGATCAGCAAATATAGCAAGTTCATGCCAATATAAACAATGCGTAATCAAATAAATACTGCGAAATAGGATTTGCTTACTTGCTTCTTGTTCAGAGTGAATGCGCAGGCGTTTTCTGCGTGGAGTGGGAGTCGTATCCGCAACCTTGCGCTTACCGCAGTCCTCACCTCCAATAATAAAGCATGTATTGATGATCGGTTCATCAATAAGAATAATGTTGCCGTCGCCATTTTTTAGGCGACGGGCAGGGCTAATCCTGCTTATATCAGCGGACCTCATGACAAGGTCAAGTGCAACCGCTGAAAAATAAAAGCGCGTAAAGTTATGCAAAGCAAAAATATTGCGAAAAATGAAAGTACGATTGATACATTGCGATAAAGTTAAGCGGCATACTGTTTTTTGATTGGTCAACTAAAAGCGCATCATAGTCGCTCCACGACCATTGAATCGACACTCTGCCAATATACAGCGGTACATTCGAGTAAGGTCGCAGAAATATACCCGCGTTTTTAAGTATCTTGAGAGTGTCATCCTCAAGATCATCAAGTACAGGCCTCTCATTGACGTCGGGATTAAGCTCTGTACACCACGTTTTCGGTATTTTGCTATTCACATATGCGGTATCGTTAATATAGAAGAAGGAACTACGCCAATTCCTAATTGAATCTTTTGGTGAAGTCATTACGCCAAGTTTACTTCGGAAAGAAAACCACCCAATGTCATATAGCACCAGGCTATTGCACATCTGAAAAACATTTAGCAGCGGTGGTTGGCTGATGGCGTTGCAATACATCTCAAATAGCACAATCTTGTTAATTGCGTTAGGATGCAACTGCGCCATAGCGATGTTATAATATTCGCAAACGCTGCGAAAAAAACGGGTAAGGGGAAATCGAAGGTTGCCTTGAGAAATGGCAACCTCGTACACGGATATCATCCCTTTAGGGGGAGTATCGACTAGCTGCTCTGCCGCAGGCACGGTAGGAACGAATTGGGCAAGTGGTGGGTACCATTCTTGCAAAGTTTGCAAATAAATTGAAGAAGACGATGCCATTTGCAAATAAATTGGATGATAAAATTGAAGAAATTAAAGATTGAAATTGATTAATTGCACGGTACGATTATGATTCAACGAATTTGAATGCGAAATTGGGAAAGGAAAGCGTAAAGTTTTTGTGCGGCGTTGTCTGCTATTTATAATTGGGATTAGGGCGAGCAAGTTGAAAAGGTAATCATTGAATTTTAACGGCTGTAATTATTGTGATGCGTAAAACGGTAAAAATCTAGCCGTTAAAATAAGCTGATTTGACAGAATAGCGAAAGTTACCGTTGTAATTACGCGTTTCGCCTAATTAAAACAACGGTAATAAATGGACAGTAAAAAATATATAATAAAGTTCGCGAGATATTTTAAAGATGCACTTCTTTATTTTTAGAGTTTATCATGATGCATTTGCTTCGCGAAAATGCATCATAATAAACTGGGGGGACTTGATCATATACATAGCATTGTATATGTATATTTTATTTTCTAAAAAGCTAAGGACAGAACTACGTGGATTATAAGGCACAGTTATGGCATATTCGCTGAAAATAAATACTGCGGTTAAGTATTCGCTGAAATGCCAAACTACGGTTTGATCCGCTGACTTTCCGCGGAGAGCCGAGCATCTCGCAGACCGCGGATATCACTGATACTATAAATAGGGAGCTTAGCCTCTCATTTATAGGTTGTTGATTCTCTGCCATTTGCTTAAGCCTTTGTAGATTTCACTTGTGACTTTGCCCAAGGACATCTTACATTGAGTTAAGGTGAATCATGCTAATCGATAACGAAGACCGGGTCGGGGTGGTTGATCACTTGATAGTTAAAGTGAAAAACGATCATCGGGGCCCAAAATAATCATTGAACATCCCATCCTCCATTATAATCTTATTGCACTCAATCCGTAATTAAGCAACATCATTAATTAAGGATTGATCAAATACCTTCAAGGCAAAAGTGAGTTTCATTTGCTCCCTTTTATATATATTTTTGGGACTGAGAATACTGAAGGTATTTCGTATGCCCGAGAGACATATTAAATTAATGTGGCTAACATGTTATGATCCAAGTCGGGCCATACCCAATAACAAGCTTACCGACACCTTATATGTGTTTATCTTATCGATTGGTTCGTTAAATAAATACGCGACACTTGAATTTTAGAAAATCGGTTTTCTAAAACATTATCACTTGAGATAAATTATTTGGATAATTTATATATAATTATTTATAGGTTTAAATAATTATATTGTGTTATATTTTATAAAAGGTTTTATAAAATATGCAAGTAACAAGATAAATACATAATGTATTTTCACAAGTTTATAAAAATTGAATTTTTTTATAAAAACAAAAGGGTGGCCGTTTTTTTAAGGGTGGTCTTCAAGACACACATGCTCCCTTTTCTTGTTACTTGTGTTTACACAACTCCATAGACAAGCATGCTTGATACCTTTTAAAGACACACATGGAAGCATCTTTCTAAAAAGTAAAAAAAAAAAAAAACTAGTAAATACTCTCTTCATTTTTTTGGTCAAGGTGGGTGAAAAATTCCTGCAGAAAAATAAGAGTGTTCTTGAGCTTTAGGAAGCTCATTTTCAAGTGTAAAAATCCTAACCAACTTGTACAAGGTGTTGGTTAAAGGCTTGGGGTATAATCCCTTGAGGTCTCATTGTTTTGAGGCTTGCATTCACCATCAAATTAAGTCAGCTGCTGTTCGGTTTTTGAGCAGAAAAGAAAGTGAGTTTAAAGCTTGTGTTCAAGGTGTTTAAGGGTCCTAAATATTAGCAAGCTCAAGGGTGGTGTTGTAGCTTCAAAGTCTTGGAGTTTAACACACTTGAAGCATCAATTTGGAGGCTATTTTCACCATCATCTCCATCAATTTTCTGCACATTTGAGTAGCCCTCAAACTTGGTTTTGAGGAGGTACGACACTCTTATCCTTTCTTGTTAATTAGTAAGCATCATTTCACAACTTGATCCAAGATGGGATTTAGCTTTAATTGGGTTAAAGATAACAAGTTAAATTGGTAATTTCACGCTTCCGTTTTATAATGATTCTTAAATGGTTTTAAGAGTTTCAAACTTGTTAAATCCCAACAATGGTATCTAGAGCCGAAGTTGTTGAAATATGCTTCGAGATGGTTATTAAACCCACTATAATTTTGCATTCTATGAACATGCATGAAGGAGAATGTAAAATTTTCGGTTTTGGGTGGTTTATCATTTTGGCCAAAATCACTTGTGATTCTGTACTGCCAATCACTTGTGATTCTGTACTGCCAATCATTTGTGATTCTGTACTGCCAATCACTTGTGATTCTGTACTGCCAATCACTTGTGATTCTGTGTTTCCAATCACTTGTGATTCTGTATTGCCTATCAGTTATGTAGATAATGTTCACAATCTATGCCTTGACCTTGTGTTTGGTTGCATGTTTGGTTGATTTAATATTTATTCATTTGGTATGTAATAATATTTATTCATTTGATCATGTAATTTATTTTATATTTAGTATATAAAATAGATTAGGTTGTATTTCATTTTCTAGAAAAAATGTATTAGGATACATATTTTGTAAAAAAAAATGAAGATACAAGATAATGAAGACTTGAAGAACACAAGGAGCATATGGATGCAAGGTTAAGTGGGAGATTTGAAATCTCCTACTTTGTATTATTACCCCTTAACCCGGTGACATTTGTTTTCGGCTAAACAAATGTCCACCAAAATCGCTAGATTGTGAACATACTTGTTTTGCATGTGTGGTTGTTTGTTTGTTTATTGTATTGTATGTTTGGTTGATACAATTAATCACAAGATAACAACAAGCAAAATGACAATTTAATTGGTTAAATTAGACGTATTAATAACATGCAAGACGACAATTTAATTGGTTAAATTAAAAGCAATTAAAGACCTTAATAAATGGTTATTAAGAACAAGAAAAGGATCACATATATATAAAATGGTTTATATCAAGTAATTGGCAAATTACAAGACATCAAAGTGGTTTTTCATAAGTACCATACACTAAATGCATGTTGGTGTATGGCATAAAAGTTTTCTCA
The DNA here is from genome assembly GCF_046630445.1 of Rutidosis leptorrhynchoides. NCBI lineage: Eukaryota > Viridiplantae > Streptophyta > Magnoliopsida > Asterales > Asteraceae > Rutidosis > Rutidosis leptorrhynchoides. The sequence continues at coordinate 224,701,144 of NC_092337.1, read as the reverse complement.
TACTAGAATAAACGAAAACTTAAAATCCCTTTTACAAACAAGGTAAACAAGTTTAACGCCATCCTTTTGTGAGACACTTAAACATATTAGGGAACTCATGATGGGATAAAGGTCACCTAACCGTCATGAACAAACTAATGTGGTTAAGGTGAATTTGACATGCTTGTGGGATAAAGGTCACCTAACCACTTGTATGTTAAGTTTACACGTTTACACAAGTAGGACGACTTGATTTGGGAATCATGAACTTAGGGTCACCGAAGCATGAGGAACAAATAGGCGTTGATGGGATAAATATGCCATGCAAAAGGATTGCATGATCCCATAATCTAGAAGTTGCAAATGGATTGAATTGTCATATAATGACTACCTAGCTAAATCAAATGACGAGATAAAGGTCACCTAACCGAAATTTGGTTTACCGTTGGATTCTAGAATTTAATATATCAATTGGATTTAAAGGGCATTGAATGTTAAATTGAAATTGATACTTAAACGAACTTTGTTAAATTTTGTAGATGGCCGCCAATAATAACAACAACATTCCAAACACACCAATCAACTTTAATAACCTATCATTGAGGTCCATCCTCGAAAAGGAAAATAACTCCCAATCCGTTTCATCTAATGTACAAAAGATGAAAAGCCTCATTGATCGATTGCACCATCTCAACTGTCCCGTGTCTAATGAATTAACCACGGACCTTATCCACAACTCTTTGTCAAAAAGGTTTGACACATGCGTGTTGAATTACAGCATGAATGATTGGGATAAGAGCATTGGCGAATTACATGCCATGCTAAGGACGGTTGAATCAAGCATAGGTAAAAAGGCTTCACCCATGCTAATGATCAATGATGGTGGGTCCAAAGGTAATAACACCTCTAAGCCTAAGGCGGATAAGAGGAAAGGACCCGCTCATCAAGGCAAGGGAAAAGGGAAGATGGTTACCCCAACCAAAAACAAGAACAAGAAGCAAAAGGTTGCCGGACAAGCAAACCCCAAGGAAGACCCGTGCTTCGGTTGCGGTGAAATGGGTCACTGGAAACGCAACTGCCCGGTCTACCTAAAGGAGTTGAATGCAAAGAGGGATGCAGGGCAAACCTCAGGTAATGTATACATGATATACGTTGAGCTTAGTATTACTTCTTCTAATACATGGGTATTAGACACAGGATGTGGAACTCATATTTGCAATTCATTGCAAGGGTTCATAAGAAGTAAACTAAATACGGGAATAACAAGTCTCTACATGGGAAATGGTGCAAAGGTACACGTAAAAGCTCAAGGAGACTTTATTTTAAAGCTACCAAGTGGTTTGGAGCTTATATTGAAAAATGTTTTGTATGCACCGGATTTAACACGAAACGTTATTTCTGTTTCCCGTTTAAGACTATGTGGTTTTAATCTTAATTTTATCAATGATGATATCCATGTTTCTTTGAATGATATGTTCTATTTTAAGGCCTCGCCTTTGAATGGTATTTATGAATTGGTTCATGATAACACATCATTCGATAGCTCAATATACCAAGCAAGCACCAAGAAGCTCAAAAGGGATTTGAGTGATTCCTACTTATGGCATTATCGCCTTGGTCACATAAACAAGAATCGAATGCATACACTTCAAAAGAATGGTCTTTTAAAATCAAGTGAGCTGGATTCGTTTGATGTATGTGAATCTTGTTTACAAGGCAAAATGACTAAAGCACCTTTCAAAGGGACCTATGAAAGGGCTAAGGACTTATTGGGATTAATACATTCGGATGTATGTGGACCCTTTAAGCCCATAACTAGGAATGGTGAAAGATACTTCGTTACTTTCATTGATGACTTCAGTCGTTTCGGATATGTCTACCTGTTAAGACATAAGGACGAAACTTTTGAAGCATTCAAGGAATATCAAAACGAAGTACAAAATCAACTCAACAAGATAATTAAGGTACTTCGTACCGATAGAGGAGGTGAATACCTCAGTGATGCCTTCCAAGATCATCTTAGAAATTGTGGGATTATCTCACAACTTACTCCACCCGGAACACCCCAGCTTAATGGAGTGTCCGAGAGGAGAAACCGAACCCTAATGGATATGGTTCGATCTATGATGGCAATAAGCTTGTTACCTCTATCTTTTTGGGGTTATTGTCTATGCTCTGCAGCTCGTATTTTAAATATGGCCCCAACCAAGAAAGTGGAACGAACTCCTCACGAGATGTGGTTCGGAAAACCTCCTTCTCTATCATACTTGAAAGTATGGAGATGTGAAGCTTATCCTAAGCGCTATGATGCTAATAAGTTGCATGCTCGATCCACAAAGTGTATCTTCATAGGATATCCTAAGGATGATATGGGATACTATTTCTATGATCCGACTGAGCAAAATGTATTTGTTGCTCGAAAGGCGGAATTCCTTGAAGCTAAGTTCCTAATGGAAGGAAATAGTGAAAGGAAGATAGATTTTGAAGAGGTTCAAGATCAAATAGATGATACACAATTGGTTAACACTAGCACTCAACATGAAAATGTTGAAAATGATCAAGTAGTTGATCAAAGTATACAAGACATTCGAAGATCTAGTAGGATTAGTAATCCTCCTGAGAGATATGGTTTTCTCGTGGATGGTTGCTATACGGTTGATTTGGATGAACCCACAAACTACGAAGATGCTTTATCAAGGATTGATAAAGACAAATGGCAGGAAGCCATGAACGCCGAGATGCAATCCATGTATGAAAACCAAGTTTGGGAACTTGTTGTGCAACCTCCTAGCTCCAAACTAGTTGATTGCAAATGGCTTTTCAAGAAGAAAACCAACATACATGGAAACTTGGATACATACAAAGCTAGACTTGTAGCAAAAGGTTTCACTCAAACTCAAGGGGTTGACTATGATGAAACTTTCTCGCATGTGGCAATGCTAAAGTCTATTAGGATATTATTTGTCATTGCTGCTCACTATGACTATGAAATATGGCAAATGGATGTCAAAACCGCTTTCCTAAATGGATATCTTGAGGAAGATGTCTATATGGTACAGCCCGAAGGTTTTGTTGATCCGAAACATCCTAAAAAGGTATGCAAGTTAAAGAAATCAATCTACAGATTGAAACAAGCATCTAGAATGTGGAATCATCATTTTAATGAGGAGGCAAAGAAATTTGGCTTCATTAAAAATGGTGATGAAGCTTGTGTATACAAGAAAGCTAGTGGGAGCTCTGTTATGTTCCTCGTACTATACGTGGATGATATATTATTATTTGGGAATGATATTACCACAATGCAAGGAGTCAAAACTTGGCTTAAAAGTTGCTTCTCCATTAAAGATCTTGGAGAAGCACAATATATATTGGGGATAGGGATCTATAGGAATAGATCCAAGAAATTGATAGGTTTGAATCAAAGTGCATACATTGAAAAGATCTTGAAAAGGTTCAAGATGGAGTACTCTAAGAAAGGTTTGGTACCTATTCAAAAGGGAACACTTTTCAGTTCATCTCAGTGCCCCACCACGAAAGATGAACAGGAGAGAATGAAGAAAGTCCCATATGCATCTTCTATTGGGTCAATCATGTATGCAATGATATGTACTAGACCAGACGTGTCATGCGCTCTAAGCTTGACAAGTAGATACCAGAATAACCCAGGAAATAGTCCTTGGATTGCTGTTAAAAGTATATTGAAATACCTTAGGAGGACTAAGGATATGTTTCTTATATACGGGTCTGGTGAGGAGGAACTCGCTGTAGAAGGTTACGTGGACGCGAGTTTCCAAACTGATCGTGATGATTCTCGATCACAATACGGTTATGTCTTCACATTAAATGGAGGTGCGGTCTCTTGGAAGAGTTCAAAACAGGATGTTGTTGCATTATCCACTACAGAGTCGGAGTACATTACCGCCTCATTAGCAGCTCAGGAAGCTGCATGGATGAAGAAATTCATCGACGACTTAGGAGTTGTCCCTTCCATTCAGGACCCTCTTGAGATCTTTTGTGACAACGAGGGTGCGATTGCTCAAATCAAGGAACCTCGTGCTCACCAAAAGACCCGTCACATTGAGCGGAGATTCAACTACATAAGGGATGAAGTTGAAAAGGGAAAGATATGTATTCGCAAAGTTCACACAGATCTTAACATAGCGGATCCACTCACGAAACTCTTACATGGTGCAAAACATCAAGGGCATGTTAGTGCATTAGGGCTTCGATATTCTAGTGATTGGTCATGATCTGTTTTAAGTATTGTAACGGAACAAAATGGTTCAAACTCATTAATATAATTATGGATTAATTTATTTTGAGTTATGTTCCTATTTTGCATATTTTATCCATGAATAAGCAATTATTCTAAATTCCGTAGTCGATCACATTTGTGGGAACAAGTGTGAGGTTTAGACTATTATGAACTTTGATTGGTATACATTCAGGTTGAATGTGGGGCAAGGTTGCAACCAAGGTTCATAGATATTTGTGGGATGCAAATATTGGAAGACCCGCTCTCAAGATTTACTAAATGGAGCCTTTGTGGTTGATCACATGTAATCTTGAGTAAAGGCGAATATCATCGTATCCTCTGACCTGAGATACATATTGGGTTCGAATATTCACTAAGTATTATGCCTTGATTCTTTCATTCACTATTCTGAAATATGGTAGTTCATAAGGAAGAGCTCAGGTATAATGCATAGTGTATATCTAGGACATATGTAGTCAAGATGGAATTTGTCCCTCTTATTCGTTGAGAGTCAGATGTCTAAGGCCTGATAAAGTTAAATCTAGAAGAGAGTGATCACTCTATGTCTCTTGGATTTAACATGACATCTAGGATGAAAGGATATAATGAAAGATTCACCTACTCATATTCGAGATGGGAACTCAAAAAGGATGATGTTATTGAATGGCACAAAGTCATAACATATTGGGGGTGTTGGACGGTCGTTAGGTGGTATCTGTCACTTGCATTAATTTCTTATGTTTCTCGTGCAAGTGGGAGATTGAAGGTATTTCGTATGCCCGAGAGACATATTAAATTAATGTGGCTAACATGTTATGATCCAAGTCAGGTCATACCCAATAACAAGCTTACCGACACCTTATATGTGTTTATCTTATCGATTGGTTCGTTAAATAAATACGCGACACTTGAATTTTAGAAAATCGGTTTTCTAAAACATTATCACTTGAGATAAATTATTTGGATAATTTATATATAATTATTTATAGGTTTAAATTATTATATTGTGTTATATTTTATAAAAGGTTTTATAAAATATGCAAGTAACAAGATAAATACATAATGTATTTTCACAAGTTTATAAAAATTGAATTTTTTTATAAAAACAAAAGGGTGGCCATTTTTTTTAAGGGTGGTCTTCAAGACACACATGCTCCCTTTTCTTGTTACTTGTGTTTACACAACTCCATAGACAAGCATGCTTGATACCTTTTAAAGACACACATGGAAGCATCTTTCTAAAAAGAAAAAAAAAAACTAGTAAATACTCTCTTCATTTTTTTGGTCAAGGTGGGTGAAAAATTCCTGCAGAAAAATAAGAGTGTTCTTGAGCTTTAGGAAGCTCATTTTCAAGTGTAAAAATCCTAACCAACTTGTACAAGGTGTTGGTTAAAGGCTTGGGGTATAATTCCCTGAGGTCTCATTGTTTTGAGGCTTGCATTCTCCATCAAATTAAGTCAGCTGCTGTTCGGTTTTTGAGCAGAAAAGAAAGTGAGTTTAAAGCTTGTGTTCAAGGTGTTTAAGGGTCCTAAATATTAGCAAGCTCAAGGGTGGTGTTGTAGCTTCAAAGGCTTGGAGTTTAACACACTTGAAGCATCAATTTGGAGGCTATTTTCACCATCATCTCCATCAATTTTCTGCACATTTGAGTAGCCCTCAAACTTGGTTTTGAGGAGGTATGACACTCTTATCCTTTCTTGTTAATTAGTAAGCATCATTTCACAACTTGATCCAAGATGAGATTTAGCTTTAATTGGTTTAAAGATAACAAGTTAAATTGGTAATTTCACGCTTCCATTTTATAATGATTCTTAAATGGTTTTAAGAGTTTCAAACTTGTTAAATCCCAACAAATACATGCGCTATTTTTATAAATGTTTTACAAAATAGGCACAAGTACTAAAACTAATTCTACGTGGGTTTAAACCAAAAATATACCCTTAGCTTGGTAACATTAAACTACTTGTCTATGTATGGTAGGAGCGAATCCTAAAGATAGATCTATTGGGCCTGACAAACCCCCATCCTGACTATGGGATGCTTTAGTACTTCGAGGTTATTTTAAACACACCTGATCTGGTGTACTTCAGAGGGTAAAACATGAACGTTAAGGCTTGTTACCGGGTGCCTACAACTTATAGAATACCTTTATACACTTGCGAGTGTACATATATTTATAAACGGAAATCTTGTGGTCTATTAATATATTGAAATGATTGTTATGATAAACCTATGAACTCACCAACCTTTTGGTTGACACTTTAAAGCATGTTTATTCTCAGGTATTAAAGAAATCTTCCGCTGTGCATTAGCTCATTTTAAGGATATTACTTGGAGTCATTCATGGCATATTTTGAAAGACGTTGCATTCGAGTCATTGAGTTCATCAAGATTATTATTAAGTCAATTATAGTTTGATATATTATGAAATGGTGTGCATACCGTCAATTTTCGTTGTAAAGAAAGTTTGTCTTTTAAAAACGAATGCAATGTTTGTAAAATGTATCATATAGAGGTCAAATACCTCGTGATGTAATCAACTATTGTGAATCGTTTATAATGTATATGAACGGGTCCTTTCACTGCTGGCCGACTTTTGAGAGCAAAAGGAGAGTGTTTAAGCTTGGTAATCTTGCTCATTCAAGTGTAAAAAATCCTAACTAAACAAAGGGTATGTTGGTGCAAAAAGGGCTTGTGGGTATTACACACTTGAGGCTTCAAGTTAGAGGTTGTTGTAGCTTCATCTTCATCTTCATCATCAATTTGTTCATCAAATCAACCCTCAATTAACTTGAGGAGGTATAAACTCTCTTCCTATCTTGTTATATGTAAGCATATGTTTCAAGACTTGATAACAATATGGAATTCATTTAAAATGGTTAAACATATTAACTTATTTTCTTAATAATTATGTTTCCGCTTGCTATAACTCTATAACAATTGGTTTTGTGATAATGTTAACATTAAGAACTTGTTATTATGTTGAATTCCATCACAATGGATACATATTAATGATTCAACGACACGAACGTGAAGTGTTTAGGGTAACTTATGTTTAGTCTCGATATCATAACTTCGGCACTTACTTTAGAACAATGTTGCTACATAAAACTTTCTAACTAAATCTTGTTGTCTAAAAACGATTATAAACCTATGTTGTTCACTCAACCATTTTTGGCTGACACTTTAAGCATATTTTGTCTCAGGTGAAGATTGCTAGAGATTATGTGCTACATAGACTATGCTGCTTTGGAGTGCGCATTTTAGATTATTACATTAAAACATTTATATTTACATTTACATTTTGGGTTTACATTTGTAATGACTATTTGATTCCGCTGCTTTAAATACATTGGTTTTTAATAAAAATGTCTCATTTAGAGTCGTTCTCGCTTTACACTTGTGTTTTGATATTGGTTAGTCACATATGACCCCCGGTCCCATTTAGGGGGTGTGACAGATTGGTATCAGATCCAGGTTGTTATAGAAAACCAGGATTGCATTATATGTATGCCTTATGTGCTAGCTAGGGTGCCTTAGCAATCTTTAGGACTATAACCTTTCCTGCCTTAGTTTTAAGCGCTTTCTCTTAATCTTAATACTACCATTTCACCTTACTTCTTGCTTTTAGCCCTTCTAATATTCTATATCCTTTCCTAAGGATGTCAAGCCAAAACCCAATCATCTTGCCTGATCCCAACTCTGAAGGATCAATTAGTATGTGATTGTTATCATATCCATACATATCTTTATGACCTGACTCCGCCATTGTGATTCAAAGTATTCTTTTACTCACACGAGTTCTTTTATAAGACCACTTCGGTTAGTGAAACCGAGGGATGTCACTCATGACTCAACATTCCAATGTCAAAGTTTGATCACGTATCCTGACCTTATGGGGTGATATTAAAGTGGAAATATGAATTAGTGAAATATAATGACGCCTGGCAACATGATTATATTACGGTAACTCATATAGAAATTTCAATATCATGACATATGGAATAGAAAGTGAATCGAAGAAAAATTCCCAAGCCATTCATTCAAAAATCTCAATGTTGTTACATGAAGGGTAATCATCATATGATTTGTAGATATACGAAGAGCTCGTTCCAACCAAACTATCTATATCATACCCATGAGTCGATTAACATTCCCTCCTATACCATAAAGGCTGTAAAACTTTGCATTCTTTCTTTCTTAAACAACATATCTCTTTATCTTTGATGCTTAATATTACGTTCCTTCACTGGAAGGAAGGATGCAAATTCGTAAGTGACCTGAAGTGACACCCCCAAAATTTCTTTGAAGCATGCCTCCTGTTATCTATAATTATGCTCCTAGTGTAGATTTTCGTAAACCCATTAGGAAATTCGTCGAAGATAAGCGACAACCACTCGTAAGATTTTCATTTAAATTATTTAAACGTCCCATTCACTATTACGTTCTCTATGCTGAGATGATCACTATCTCACAGGCGTAATCTCTTGAAGAATAGGACCTTCCAATAAGTATCTTTTTATTTTCATAGCCAAGGAAAACTTTTCATGCTCATGCATTCATTACTTGGCACCATGCGAGTAATAATGTCATACCCAAATAATAATCGATAACTGTCGATTGAAAATCTAGGGTAAGATACATCAACTGAAGTTCCTCCATTTTCTCGTAGGCTGCGGCTTGAGCTAAACTCACCCTAATAACATCTGAAAACTATCATTGCAATTAAAAGAATCCCATCATACTTTAGTGGATACTCATAGCAATTAAAGGAATCTCATCATACTTTAGTGGATAGTATCCACAGTTCTGTCCAGTTAAGGCTAAAGTGTACATATATTTCGATCACCATATTGAAAAGCACGTGATCCCTCAAAGGTAGCGTTGATATGATTATCATACGTTACTTAAGGTCAAAACATCGCATGATTTGTTGTACCTAAACAATAAGTCGGGACCTTTGAATCGTTAACCGTTTTTCTGAAAAATCTTACAATTTTACCTCGGTGTTAAAAGCATGTTAGATGTATCATTAAATGATCATATATTAATGGTTCTAATAATAGGCAAGTGACACCATGTCCTTACATCGCACTTACTCATTGGGGAAATTCATACCATCTCTGCAATAATCATAGATTTAGCGAGAACTTGATAAATTGATGTTCAATGATCATCACATAGTCGAAAGCCACTGCATTAGTGTGTCTTCATACTTGTCTATGTGAACATCGGATTAATCATGCTCAAGTTATTATGAAATCTTTGTGAATGACGGAATCAAGAAATCCATGAGTATATAATAAGGGCACTTACTGCCAGCCTTCCGACCCCCAATACTAGTCAGGACCAGTTGCTATTTCAAAGTCAACAGGGGACTAACTTCACGTTCTCATGCTCTACCATTCATACCTCACTTGTCAGCAACAGCTTCACACATGAACAATTTGAATTTCAAGAACTTATGCCCTAATAATAGTCATTAACCACATTTAAATTCAATAGTTTTCATTACCTCGTAGCATTGTTGCTCAAATATCACCCGAAATTTTCAAGGTCCTTCACTCGATTTTTCTAGGTCTTTCTCCAACTCGTAACCTTCAAAATATGAATATTCTATTTATAAAAATTTTATACACACTATTTTACTGTGCGATCCTCTAATAATTTTTATAAATAAATCTATTTACTGCCACTCGTGCATATTTTTATTAAATCGTATATATTTATATAATAAAGTTAATAAAATTACCTTTACTTATTTTTGATTAGTACATATCTTTTTCCTATAAATCAGATTCTTTTATGGGTGGCTTAACCAACCCAAAATTGTTTTACTTAAAATAGTACAAATTTTACTAAGAACTTCGTTCCATTATTATTGTAACATTAAAACAACTCAAACTTTTTTCAAAATTTCTTTGACGCATTTTTCTAAAAGAAAATTTTTATTACTTTACACTATGATTGGATCACAATTCCTCCTATCCTATGCGCAATAATAAAATATACCTCTTACGCTCATCAACTATTCTTTTAAGGGTTGGCTGTGGCATAAATGCGGAAATTCAACCCCAATCGTATTTCAGATTGGTATCAATCCTAACTGTTATTACACTGGTATCATGGATAGAGATTTCACTAAGCTCGTCTGAGAAGTTTCTACTTCCGATATTTCACAGCTAAACCACAACACCCTCGTAAAAATCAATTTCATGATTTAATATCTTTTGGCACAAGAAAGCATATTCGCCAATTTTTAGGGCTCGCTGTTTACCACCGAAGATTTATCAAAGACTTTTCCATTCTAGACAAACCTCTCACCAAACTAACTCACACGGGAAGAATTTTAAGTGGTCCGAAGAACATGAATCTTTATTAAGGGTTCTAAAGGATAAATTGACCACAACTCCGATTCTATCATTACGCGATGGCACTGACGATTTCGTAATCTATTGTGATGCCTCGAATCAAGGTTTCAGATGTGTTTTGATTCAACGTAACAATGATATTGATTACGCATCTAGACAACTGAAGAAACATGAGAAGGACTATACCACACATGACCTGGAGTTAGGAGCTATGGTATTTTCATTGAAGATGTGGAGACATTACCTTTACGGAATTAAATTCACGGTGTCCACTGATCATAAAAGTCTTCAGCATATTTTTGATCAGAAATAACTAAACATGAGGCAAAGGCGTTGGGTCGAGTTATTAAATGACTACTACTGTGAGCTTAAGTATCATCCCAAGAAGGCAAATGTAGTTGCCGATGCCCTTAATAGAAAGGATTGTGTCAAACCGATTCGAGTCCGAGCATTAAATATGCTTATTCATACGAATCTTACGTCTCAAATTCGCGAAGCACAACATGAGGCATTAAAGGAAGAGAATGCCCAACTCGAAGGACTGAAGGGTCTCGAAAAGCAACTTGAACTCAAGGGAAATGGAACACGGTATTTCAAATAACCGAATCTGGGTCCCAATTTTCAGAAATCTTCGAGAGCTAGTCTTGGATGAAGCACATAAGACTAGATATGGTAAAATGTATCACAGTGTGAATGAGTTTTATTGATGGCCTAATCTGAAATCTGATATTGGTGAATATTTGATCAAGTGTCTTACTTGTTTGAAAGTTAAGGTTGAGCATCAAAAGTCGTCTGGTTTACTTCAACAGCCGGGTATTCCACAGTGGAAGTGGGAATATGTCACTATGGACTTTATTACTAAATTCCCTAAGACTTCTAGTGGCAATGATACCATTTGGGTCATAGTGGATCATCTTACTAAATCGTCACATTTCTTACTAATCATGGAAACCGACAAAATGGAGAAATTGTCACAACTTTATATTAAAGAGATTGTCTCACGTCATGGTGTTCCTATCTCTGTCATCTCTGATTGCGACCACCGATTTACTTCTAGATTCTGAAAATCCTTACAATCTGCTCTTGGAACATAACTCAACATGAGTACTGCTTATCACCCATAAACGGATGGTCAAAGTGAATGAACCATTCAAATATTGGAAGATATGCTTCGTGCTTGTATTATTGATTTTGGCAATGGTTGGGATAGACATTTGCCTTTGGCTGAATTTTCTTACAACAACAGTTACCGCGAAAGTATTAAGGCTGAACCTTTTGAGGCCTTATACGAATGAAATGTAGATCCCCACTGTAATTGAGTGTAAACTTTGTCTTAACAAAACGTTAACCGAATGGTAATTTTTAGTCAACACTTCCTGTTAATTAAAGTTCATACATTTCATGTCTCGAATCTGAAAAAGTGTCTTGTGATGACATACTTGTTATTCCCTTGGATGATCTCCGCATTGATGATAAAATGCACTTCATTAAAGAACCTATAGAAATTATGAATTGTGAGGTTAAACGCTTGAAGCAAAGCAACATTCCTATTGTTAAAATCCGTTGGAATTCACAAAGAGGCCCTGAGTATACGTGGGAATGTGAAGACCAGATGAGGCAGAAATATCCCCAGCTATTCTCACCCGCAGATGCATCCAGGAAGTCTACCTAAAAATTTGGGATGAAGTATTCATTAACGAGGAGGTACTCTAACGACCCTCACTTTTCCACTTCAATTTACTAAATTACCCTTAGGGTTTGTATTCTCGTAAACTTTCTTTAACAAAACGTTGACCAAATAGTGAACTTTTAGTCGACACTCACTGTTAATTAAGGTTTATGCATTTCTGTGATATTATAGCTATTAAACTGTAAATAATAATAAAATGTGTCAATATAAAAATAATAAAACAAATGGGGAAACAATTAAGATTAAATAAAGTTGTGGATTTAATTAAATAAAGTTTATAATACTTATTCAAAATATATATATATATATATATATATATATATATATATATATATATATATATATGTATACATATATATATATATATACATATATATATGTATATATATATACCGAAACCATTCTATCCTGATAAATTGATGGCTCTTTTTTTCACCACGTTTAATCACAATCCTAACTCATAGTTATCATAAACCAATACCAACTAGAAATCTAACTTTAAGGAATTAGTATCCAATATAAACTCTAATTCGTATGCCATAAATAAAGCATCACCTCAACCATTTGCTCATAAGCAAAACCATCTGTTTCTTTTCTATTTTGTCGACTACCAGGCCTCACAAATAAGTCTACATAGTCAACTATACAATCCAAAATCGAAACCCTTTTGTTGTCTGCTGCCGATTAAAAACCCAGGCCAAACACCCATTCGGTCTGCAGCTTTGTAGTCAAAAACCACCATACATCTACCACCATTCGACCCCTACAACTGCCTGCTACCTTCGGGTTTACTACTGTTCGAAGGCCTAAAACCCACCCAAATCGCCACCCAAAAGCTGTTAAAAACATGCCTGCAACTGCTACTATTATTCTATTTCTGTTCACCAAAATAACCACCACTACCGCCACTCTACTGCTGCATTTTTGACAGCCCAAACCACCACACTTCCACCTCTGCTCTGCTATTTTCTGTAGCTACAACCGCAAACAAACTGCTGCATTTTGTAGCTCACTTTCGCCATCTAAACCGCAGCTTTTGTTGCTGTACTCGACCACCAAAACAGTCCCTCCATCTGCCATATTTCTGCAGCTCCTACTGTTGTTTCTATAAACCTAAAACAGCCCCAAGACTTGCCCAATTCAGGACCCGCTGATGCATTTCTGTCTTGCAGCTGTCCGCCTTTGAACCATCACCAAAACTGCCACTTTTGATCGATTTTTTGCTCCTGTTTCCTTCCTGTCGCTGTTCAGATTCATCATCACCAACAAACACCACTTTTTCTTGATATTAACTCAATTAAGGTACCTCATTAACCTATAAATTAATAATACCTTTTATTTATTTCAATTCTTTAAAGTTATAAGTTTATATTTTGAATAAAAGAATGATATTTATGAGTAATAATAATTAGTATGTATAAAGCTTTAAACCTGAAAACATGAAGACGAATAATGAATATGGAGGTTTATAGACTTAAAAAAATTATTGGATGAGAAAAATTAATTATTATAACATTATATAATTATTATATAATAAATTGTTTTACCGAATGGAATTGATGAATAAAAGTGAATTTAAGTTATATAAAATATTTACATCAGTAATATTTACATGGAAATTATTTAGAACAGTACTAGAACATACAAAAATAATTATAATAATTTTTGGAATATTATTTATAATTGAATACGAATTATTTAGTAATTATTCTTGTAAAAGGGATAAAATTCATAATAAATATATAAAATAATAATAAAATATATATATAAATTTTTTGTGTTTATTAAACTTATTTAAGTCTGTAAAAATTATAAAAATATATTTCTGATCGAATTAGCATTTAATTATAATTAATAATCTTATTATATATAAACCGAAAAAATAAATACATAAATAAATATTAAATAAGATAAAATTTTATCTGAAATTTTTATATAATTATCTTATCTATTTTGATCAGTAGAAAAATAAAAGATATTATTTTTGAAGTAATTTAGATATTTATTTAATTTAAAAGTAATTAAATATAATAAGATAATTATAAATAATAATTAAATTAATAAATAAATATGTTAATTATAAAAGTAGTAATACTATGTATTTATATGTATGTACAAAACATAATAAGATTCTATAACGATGGTTGATTAATTAAAGGATAATAATACTATTACTATAACTTGTAAACCTATCTATATGGTAACACCTTAATTACACTAAGTTATATTATCACATACATAAATATGTAGTTATTAAGTGCATTAATAGTATATTAATGAATTGTTTTTATATATGTATAACGTGAAGGTTATAATCAAAAGATAACGTACAAAATATACGAACTTCACCACTACTCACGATCGTAAATGAATGATGTCTAGGTTGCCATTTATGGGGGTAGCTTGTGGATCTCGAATGCCATAACTTAGATTCTGGTCAAGAGTCCCGGGTCCCCGGTTACATCTGGTCATTCCGGACTTACTTGATAGCAACGAAGTTCGGGAAAAATTGTACAACGTCTTTGTGAAGGATTATAACCCGAACTTACTAAAACTAGAAACTTACTATAAGTGGAAGCTTTCCATAAATAGTAGGTTTCCGAGAATAGAAACTTTTGAGAAATAGGAACTTTTCTCGTGAACCGTCACTGTTAATATAGTTGCTATCTTAATAAACATACTTTATGTCTGTTAGACATTAACTAACCAAACGTTATATCTCTAGGTTGAGATCTCCGGTTACTTACTCCGTTCATTCTTCTTTGCGTGGAATAACTTACTTGCTACTAAGGTGAACTTCATAGCTCCACTTTTTTGTAGTGACCCGAACTTTTCCATGTTTATATATATATTAAATGAAATTGTTATTTACATGATTAAGTGTTTCCAACATGTTAAGCAATCAAACTTGTTAAGACTTGATTAATTGAAATAGGTTTCATATAGATAATTGACCACCCATGTTGACCGGTGATTCACGAACGTTAAAACTTGTAAAAACTATACGATGACATATATATGGTTATATATATAGTTAGCATGATTTTATTATAAGTATGTATCTCATTAGGTATTTTAACAATGAGTTATATCCATAAAAATGAGACTATTAATTTAAGAAACTCGAAAACGATATATATAACGATTATCGTTATAACAACGTCTTACTAGGTACATATGAATCATATTAAGATATTGATACACTTGGTTAATTATGTTAAATGATAAGTAAATATATTATTAAGTGAATTAACAATGAAATACTTATGTAAAAATAAGAATACTAACTTAATGATTTCGAAACGAGACATATATGTAACGATTATCGTTGTAACGACATTTAACTGTATATACTGATCAATCCTTAATTAATGATGTTGCTTAATTACGGATTGAGTGCAATAAGATTATAATGGAGGATGGGATGTTCAATGATTATTTTGTGCCCCGATGATCGTTTTTCACTTTAACTATCAAGTGATCAACCACCCCGACCCGGTCTTCGTTATCGATTAGCATGATTCACCTTAACTCAATGTAAGAAGTCCTTGGGCAAAGTCACAAGTGAAATCTACAAAGGCTTAGGCAAATGGTATAGAATCAACAACCTATAAATGAGAGGCTAAGCTCCCTATTTATAGTATCCGTGATATCCGCGGTCTGCGAGATGCTCGGCTCTCCGCGGAAAGTCAGCGGATCAAATCGAAGTTTGGCATTTCAGCGAATACTTAACCGCAGTATTTATTTTCAGCGAATATGGCATAACTGTGCCTTATAATCCGCGTAGTTCTGTCCTTAGCTTTTTAGAAAATAAAATATACATATACAATGCTATGTATATGATCAAGTCCCCCCAGTTTATTATGATGCATTTTCGCGAAGCAAATGCATCATGATAAACTCTAAAAATAAAGAAGTGCATCTTTAAAATATCTCGTGAACTTTATTATATATTTTTTACTGTCTATTTATTACCGTTGTTTTAATTAGGCGAAACGCGTAACTACAACGGTAACTTTCGCTATTCTGTCAAATCAGCTTATTTTAACGGCTAGATTTTTACCATTTTACGCGTCACAGTAATTACAGCCATTAAAATTCAATGATTACCTTTTCAACTTGCTCGTCCTAATCCCAATTATAAATAGCAGACAACACCGCACAAAAACTTTACGCTTTCCTTTCCCAATTTCGCATTCAAATTCGTTGAATCATAATCGTACCGTGCAATTAATCAATTTCAATCTTTAATTTCTTCAATTTTATCATCCAATTTATTTGCAAATGGCATCGTCTTCTTCAATGCACACTCCCGGAGGATATGTTTCCTACATGACGGAAGCAAAACTGCAAACTTTGCAAGAATGGTACCCACCACTTGCCCAATTCGTTCCTACCGTGCCTGCGGCAGAGCAGCGAGCTGATACTCCTCCTAAAGGGATGATATCCTTGTACGAGGTTGCCATTTCTCAAGGCAACCTTCGATTTCCCCTTACCCGTTTTTCTCGCAGCGTTTGCGAATATTATAACATCGCTATGGCGCAGTTGCATCCTAACGCAATTAACAAGATTGTGCTATTTGAGATGTATTGCAACGCCATCAGCCAACCACCGCTGCTAAACGTTTTTCGGATGTGCAATAGCCTGGTGCTATATGACGTTGGGTGGTTTTCTTTCTGCAGTAAACTTGGCGTAATGACTTCACCAAAAGATTCAATTGGGAATTGGAGCAGTTCCTTCTTCTATATTAACGATACCGCATATGTGAATAGCAAAATACCGAAAACGTGGTGTACAGAGCTTAATCCCGACGTCAATGAGAGGCCTGTACTCGATGATCTTGAGAATGACACTCTCAAGATACTTAAAAACGCGGGTATATTTCTGCGACCTTACTCGAATGTACCGCTGTACATTGGCAGAGTGTCGATTCAATGGCCGTGGAGTGACTATGATGCGCTTTTAGTTGACCAATCAAAAAACAGTATGCCGCTTAACTTTATCGCAATGTATCAATCGTACTTTCATTTTTCGCAATATTTTTTCTTTGCATAACTTTACGCGCTTTTATTTTTTCAGCGGTTGCACTTGACCTTGTCATGAGGTCCGCTGATATAAGCAGGATTAGCCCTGCCCGTCGCCTAAAAAATGGCGACGACAACATTATTCTTATTGATGAAGCGATCATCAATACATGCTTTATTATTGGAGGTGAGGACCGCGGTAAGCGCAAGGTTGCGGATACGACTCCCACTCCACGCAGAAAACACCTGCGCACTCACTCTGAACAAGAAGCAAGTAAGCAAATGCTATTTCGCAGTATTTATTTGATTACGCATTGTTTATATTGGCATGAACTTGCTATATTTGCTGATCTGTTTATAGCTATTCTTCCAGGGTCATCCGCTGAAGCTACACCGCTTTATAACATCAGAGGGAGAATCCCTACAGATGTTCTTAATGAACCCGGGAATGAAGATTTATCTCTTCCATCTGACGCAGAAGCGTCCAACGAGGAAGAGGAAAGAGAAACCACTACGGAAGAAACTGCCGCAGCAGATCGGGCGTTTAAGCTGTACCAAAAGCTTTATAAATTTGTTCCTGCAGAAACAAGGGAGAAATACCGCAAACTGTCTTATCTCGCAGCGGCCAGGCAACGACTGCATAATTGCTATAATGCAATTTATCTAACAGTCGATAGCATGGAGCGTTTTACTGAGATGTCAGACGAGTATGAGAAAGCAACTAAGGCTGCCAACGCCCAAGAGAGAAGGGCGCCAAAGGCTGAATCGCGGCTTGAAAAGGTGATGGAAGAGAACGCCTGACTTAAAAGAAGGGCAGAGGTCACGGAACACGAGTTCTCACAGCTAGTCAAATATCTACCGACATTTGCGGATAAAGTGATGGACTCCGAGCCAGTCACTGAAAAATTTCAAACATATGCCCAAGCATCAAAGCTCGCCACTCGCTGTGAGTGGCACGATTTATTATGCCAACTTGGCGATCTTTCGCAACCTCTTCCCTCTAACATGGCGAAAGAAATTATCGCCACCGATGATGCTCGCGAAATACTTGAGAGGGCAAAGAAAGAGGTTGAGAAAATCAACATACCTGTTCTTGAGGAACTCAGTCAGCGGGAAGGCGTTACATTTGCAGATATCAAAGCATTAGAATTTTAGCTTTGCCTTAACTAATTTGCTTATTGAATGTATTTTCGCAATTACAACTTTTGTTTGTTGTAAGATTCCGCGTTGCATACTCGTTTAATATTAATTACTTTTTCGCAGTTCGCAGTTGCAACTTTTTTATTTGTATAGCGCTTTTACTTTAATTATTCATAATTCAGACTTGTCCATTGCAATTTCCGCATTCGTTATTGTGCACATAACAAAGCGTACTTTGTGCGAAACAATCTTTTAACATTATGAATCTTCTAAGTCCGACAAAACGATCCTTAGGTAAAATCTAGCATTGCGAAGCATCTAAGTGTTGGCAAGATCAAACACTTTGGAAAATTTATCCTTTCGCAATTTTTATTAACATAAGTGGGCAATTTCATCACTTGGCTTTTCTGCAAAATATTTCGCAATACAGTTATGTATTGATATATTATTTTAAGCAGGTCATGTTTAGTGAAAACAATGCCACCTTACTTAAAGCATCCGCAGAGCAAACATTAACTTAGTGTTTCAAAAAGATAAGTATTTGTATTCTGCGAAATAAACACTACGCGTGGCCACATGCAGTGTTTTCGCTGTTTAAAGAAACAAGTACTAACACTGAAATTAACTTCTCTTTATTCTTTATTAATTCGCATTACATTATTCAAATCATGAACATAACATGTCTCGCATTAATGGAATTTCAATACAATATTTTGTTAATCATTTTCGCACTAAGCAGGGTTAACTGAATGCCCTTCAACACACATATCCGCACTTGTCATAACCATAGCACATGAAGGCTCCATTTCCGTAGAAATTAGCGTGCCAATTCCCTTATTAGCAGAAAACTTTAGCATACCATGTATTGTAGATGGTATAGCGCCAAACATGCGCAAAGCTGTGCGGCCAAGTATCATATTGAACCGCGATTGATTCCGCATAATGTACAAATTCAATAAGGCTTGACGCCTTAGCGACTCATCGCTATCATCAACCAATTCCATTTGTAATTCCAATTGGCCAACAGGCCATGATGATTCTCCCGAAAAACCAGCCAATGAAACCGCAGTAGGTTTCATCAAAGCCTGAATTTGTGCGGGCAGCTTGAGAAAACATTGCTCGTTCATGATATCTACACTGCTACCAGTGTCAACATGTACCTTCATGATTATAATGCCGGTATTAGCAACACGACATGAAATAACCACGGGCTTATCAACATCCGCATTCAAACGCGCTGAGGGAAATGTAATAGAGGGACATTTCCAGCTAACAATTTGCGCCGAAATTTGCAGCACTGACATTTCACCGTGCACTTCCACCACATTAATCACTTGTACCCCGCGCTGATTTTCTTTCTTATTTACCATCCGTACTCCCAAATTTTTCACCGCAGGAGCTTTCCGCTCAACCGCGTTTGGGGCACTCGAACCATTAGCTTCAGCTGGCATAATGATCGCATTCGCAGTGCTGGATGAGTTCTGCTCCAACAAATGGTCCAACTTACCCTGTTCATACGCTTCCGTAATAAATTTCGCTAAATCTCTGCAGCGATTGGTGTCATGACCGTAATCGTCGTGAAAGACACAAAACTTTGATCTATCACGCCTGCTGTTTTCTCCCAATGGCTGCGGATCAGGGAAAAACTTAGCAACTAGCTCTTGCAGTAAGATTTCTTTAGGCGTTTTTGTTAGCATCTGAATGATATTGAATGACTCATTATTCCACTTGCACGTAGAATAGCGGTTATTACGGCCATATGAATTGTTATCGTTCTGATCTTGAAACCTGTCATTACGCTGATATCCGCCGCCACCATTTTTTCGCGAAAAGCCTGGACCGCGATAGCTATCGCTGTTACCATCTCTGAAAGAGTCATTGTCATCTCGCCAACTTTTATCTCTACCCCAGCCACATGCAGGGGTAATACTGCTATCTTCTCCTCCGCGGATATAATCATAAGTTTCCTGTTGCACTTTTGTGAATGTCTGCGGGACATCTCTTCTTAATCGCCGCACAAGCGTAGGGTGTCGCTGTGGGTTGATAGCATGCAAGAAACCAGAAATTTTCTGATCTTCATTCAACCGTAGAATTTTCTGGCACTCATAAATATACCGCATAAGTAGCGCACTTAGAGTCTCCTTGTTGCCTTGTTTAATATCGTGACACTCTATATGTGTCTTTTTCTGCGGTAATAAATTTTGAAACTGCAGCAAAAACTTTTCTCGCAGATCCACAAAGCCAACGATACTGCGAGATGGCAAGCTGTGAAACCATTCCCTTGCTGACCCCTGCAAGGCCATAGGAAACACTCTACATGCGACTGGTTCATCCCAGTTGTAAGTGCTTACGACGCCCTCAAAGCGTTGCAGAAAATCCAAGGGATCAGTGAGGGCTGAGTAAACTTCCAACGTCGCCGGCACAATCGGCGGAGAAACAATTGGATAGTCAGAAATGTGCTGGACAAATTTATCGGCAGCAGTGGTAATTTCTGTTGCCTTTTTTGCGCGAATGTCTGTGTCATCCGCACAGAATTTGGTAAGCATATCTTGCAGAAAATTTGGCTGATCGAACTTATGTTGCATTGATTTCGGCGCAATGCTTCTGAAAGCATCCGCTAAAAAATTTTGGGCGTTTTCTCTGCGCGCTGCTTCAGACGCTTCACCTTCCTCCCCATAGCGAGGGAAAGGTGTTGGTGGTCGCTTTCGCTTGACGTATGAATTTTTAACAAACTCTTCTGCGCTGTCTGAGTCATCAGAAAATTCATCTTCCTGCCTTGGCGCTTTCGCCAATCTGGACTTGTGTGCGGAGCGCGCGTGGATTTGATCATCCGCGTTATCACTATCGCTGTCATTGTGCTCAAGAACCAACCGATCACTTTGTGATCCTGAACCACTTAATGGCCATAAGTATGTGCGCGGTATGCGAGATTCACAATTATGCTTAGCGTCTCTTTTGGCTTGCTCAATAGCAGTATTAACAATTTTCTCAGTGCGTAAACTGGATTTTCCCGATAAGATTTTCGCTCGCTTTCCTTCAGCGATTGATTCTTCGCGATTTTGCAATAACGTTCCGCGTGCGATCATTTTTTCAGCGGCAGCTTCAGGCTACGAATCGTTAGCATTGTTTTCATTAGATTTTTTAGCATTCGTTTCCTGAACCGATTTCCCCGCAGTAACACTTCCATCTGTTTGCATTGGAAATACGATAACGTTTTGCGAATCGCCAGGCAATCCATCAGCATTCGCAGAGACGCCAGTTTGTTTTGCATTTGACGTCATGATTGTTAAGCAGATTAACAATTTGCGTATTGGAAAAAACACCTGCAAATCATCACAACAAAATCATGATTTGAAATTAAACCGTTGAATTAATTATTTAATCGGCGTAAAACAAAAAATTTTCAGTTTAATTTGTAAAACGAGTCCCACGGATGGCGCCAATTGATCAATCCTTAATTAATGATGTTGCTTAATTACGGATTGAGTGCAATAAGATTATAATGGAGGATGGGATGTTCAATGATTATTTTGGGCCCCGATGATCGTTTTTCACTTTAACTATCAAGTGATCATATACATCATACTAAGATATATTATATATCATAATATCCTGATAATATAACAATTTAACATCTCATTTGTTATAATAAACAATGGGTTAACAACATTCAACAAGATCGTTAACCTAAAGGTTTCAAAACAACATTTACATGTAACGACTAACGATGACTTAACGACTCAGTTAAAATGTATATACATGTAGTGTTTTAATATGTATTCATACACTTTTGAAAAACTTCAAGACACTTATCAAAATACTTCTACTTAACAAAAATGCTTACAATTACATCCTCGTTCAGTTTCATCAACAATTCTTCTCGTATGCACCCGTATTCGTACTCGTACAATACACAACTTTTAGATGTATGTACTATTGGTATATACACTCCAATGATCAGCTCTTAGCAGCCCATGTGAGTCACCTAACACATGTGGGAACCATCCTTTGGCAACTAGCATGAAATATCTCATAAAATTACAAAAATATAAGTAATCATTCATGACTTATTTACATGAAAACAAAATTACATATCCTTTATATCTAATCCATACACCAACGACCAAAAACACCTACAAACACTTTGATTCCTCAATTTTCTTCATCTAATTGATCTCTCTCAAGTTCTATCTTCAAGTTCTAAGTGTTCTTCATAAATTCCAAAAGTTCTAGTTTCATAAAATCAAGAATACTTCCAAGATTGCAAGTTTACTTCCAAGTTTTCTAAATCCATTCCAAGTAATCATCCAAGATCAAGAAACCTTTGTTACTTACACTAGGTTATCTTTCTAATACAAGGTAATAATCATATTCAAACTTTAATTCAATTTCTATAACTATAACAATCTTATTTCGAGTGGAAATCTTACTTGAAATTATTTTCGTGTCATGATTCTGCTTCAAGAACTTTCAAGCCATCCAAGGATCCTTTGAAGCTAGATCTATTTTTCTCATTTCTAGTAGTTTTATCCAAGGAACTTGAGGTAGTAATGATGTTCATAACATTATTCGATTCATACATATAAAGCTATCTTATTCGAAGGTTTAAACTTGTAATCACTAGAACATAGTTTAGTTAATTCTAAACTTGTTCGCAAATAAAAGTTAATCCTTTTAACTTGACTTTTAAAATCATCTAAACACATGTTCTATATCTATATGATATGCTAACTTAATGATTTAAAACCTGGAAACACGAAAAACACCTCAAAACCGGATTTACGCCGTCGTAGTAACACCGCGGGCTGTTTTGGGTTAGTTAATTAAAAACTATGATAAACTTTGATTTAAAAGTTTTTATTCTGGGAAAATGATTTTTATTATGAACATGAAACTATATCCAAAAATCATGGTTAAACTCAAAGTGGAAGTATGTTTTCTAAAATGGTCATCTAGACGTCGTTCTTTCGACTGAAATGACTACCTTTACAAAAACGACTTGTAACTTAGTTTTCAGACTATAAACCTATACTTTTTCTGGTTAGATTCATAAAATAGATTTCAATATGAAACCATAGCAATTTGATTCACTCAAAACGGATTTAAAATGAAGAAGTTATGGGTAAAACAAAATTGAATAATTTTTCTCATTTTAGCAACGTGAAAATTGGTAACAAATCTATTCCAACCATAACTTAATCAACTTGTATTGTATATTATGTAATCTTGAGATACCATAGAAACGTATACAATGTTTTGACCTATCATGTCGACACATCTATATATATTTCGGAACAACCATAGACACTCTATATGTGAATGTTGGAGTTAGCTATACAGGGTTGAGGTTGATTCCAAAATATATATAGTTTGAGTTGTGATCAATAATGAGATACGTATACACTGGGTTGTGGATTGATTCAAGATAATATTTATCGATTTATTTCTGTACATCTAACTGTGGACAACTAGTTGTAGGTTACTAACAAGGACAGCTGACTTAATAAACTTAATACATCAAAATATATTAAAAGTGTTGTAAATATATTTTGAACATACTTTGATATATATATATATATATATATATATATATATATATATATATATATATATATATATATATATATATATATATATATATATATATATATATATATATATATATATATATATATATATATATATATATATATATATATATATATATATATATATATATATATATATATTGTTATAGGTTCGTGAATAAACAAGTGGCCAAGTCTTACTTCCCGACGAAGTAAAAATCTGTGAAAGTGAGTTATAGTCCCACTTTTAAAATCTAATATTTTTGGGATGAGAATACATGCAGTTTTTATAAATGATTTACAAAATAGACACAAGTACGTGAAACTACATTCTATGGTTGAATTATCGAAATCGAATATGCCCCTTTTTATTAAGTCTGGTAATCTAAGAATTAGGGAACAGACACCCTAATTGACGCGAATCCTAAAGATAGATCTATTGGGCCTAACAAACCCCATCCAAAGTATCGGATGCTTTAGTACTTTGAAATTTATATCATATCCGAAGGGTGTCCCGGAATGATGGGGATATTATTATATATGCATCTTGTTAATGTCGGTTACCAGGTTTTCACCATATGAATGATTTTTATCTCTATGTATGGGATGTGTATTGAAATATGAAATCTTGTGGTCTATTGTTACGATTTGATATATATAGGTTAAACCTATAACTCACCAACATTTTTGTTGACGTTTAAAGCATGTTTATTCTCAGGTGAATACTAAGAGCTTCCGCTGTTGCATACTAAAATAAGGACAAGATTTGGAGTCCATGTTTGTAGGATATTGTGTAAAAACTGCATTCAAGAAACTGATTTCGATGTAACATATTTGTATTGTAAACCATTATGTAATGGTCGTGTGTAAACAGGATATTTTAGATTATCATTATTTGATAATCTACGTAAAGCTTTTTAAACCTTTATTTATGAAATAAAGGTTATGGTTTGTTTTAAAAATGAATGCAGTCTTTGAAAAACGTCTCATATAGAGGTCAAAACCTCGCAACGAAATCAATTAATATGGAACGTTTTTAATCAATAAGAACGGGACATTTCAGTTGGTATCAGAGCGTTGGTCTTAGAGAACCAGAAAATTTGCATTAGTGTGTCTTATCGAGTTTGTTAGGATGCATTAGTGAGTCTGGACTTCGTCCGTGTTTTCTTTAAAAATGATTGCTTAACATTTTTGTTGGAAACTATATATTATTAACATGTATATATTATGTGATATATTAATCTCTTAACATGTTTGATATTGTGTGAAAGATGTCTACCTCTAGCACAAATCCCATTGACTCACCTAATAATAACGAAGAGTCGAATATATATTGGACTGATTCACAAGTTCCCGAAGAGGAACCGGAAGAAGAATCAGAACCGGAAAAAGAATCAGAACCGGAAGAGGAGGAACCGGAGGAGGAAATAGAACCGGTGGGAGAAATAATAAAACGGTTAAGTAAAAAAAATCCTCAACCAACCGACCAAGGTTAATTATGGTCAATGGTGTTTCCGCCAAGGAAGCAAAATATTGGGAGGATTACCAATTCTCCGATGAATCGGATTCCGACGAGGATTCCGATGATGTTATAGAAATTACCCCAACTGAATTTAAAAAAGCAAAAGATAATAATAAGGTAAAGGGCATAAAAATAGAGAAATCTAATTCCAACCCCGATGAACTTTATATGTATCGTCAACCCCCGAAGTCCTTAAGTTGTAACAATGACCTGGGAACCTCTAAACCACCAGGTTTTTCTAAACCAATGTGGAAAACGATGGCTCGTATTAGGGGAACATCATATATCCCTAGAAACTTGGCAAAATGAACCAAAACCGAAGAAGAAGAAACAAGCGAGTCGGAATAAGATAGTTGTATTCGTGTGGTGTAATATATGTAATATAGTGTGCTTATGCTTTATGATATATGTAAAAATTGCTTGTATTGATAAGTATTTTTTTATGAATCTAACTCTTGTCTATTTTACAGTTTAAAAACACAAAATGGATAGACAACCCAATATTTTAAGAGACCTACCCGGAGACATGATTGATGAAATCTTGTCTAGAGTCGGTCAGAATTCCTCGGCACAACTATTTAAGGCGAGATCAGTTTGTAAGACATTCGAAGAACGTTCCAAGAATGTCTTGCTTTATAAGAGACTTTTGTTTGAAAGATGGGGGATATCACATTGGGAAACCCATAAGTTACGATGTGTTTACTTTGACGCATATATTGCGGGGAACCCACATGCTATTTTACGCAACGGGTTAAGAAATTATTTTGACTCAATGTATCCGAATATAGGACTTCATGATTTAGAAAAAGCTGCTAACATGCAACATAAAGAAGCATGCTATGCTTACGGGTTAGTAATGTTCGCTTCTCACCAAAGTGAGAAAAAGAACATTGGGCTACAGCTATTAAACAAAATGTTCCCACAAGTGACGGAGTCGGTAATTGGGGTAAGAAATGAGGTTTTTAGGTTATTACGAGACTGTTGGTCATTACGTAACCCTCGTCCCTTTGACGACGTTACAACACGTTGTCTTATCAACGGACATAACGGTTATGTTCCACAAGACCAAGGATGGGAAGTAGTCCTAGTAAAACCAGAATGCATGACTTGTTTCTGGACGTATGAATTACGTGTCTTTATTGCCTTTGCTGAACGGCTTGTGTACTAGCTAGAATTATCTTCACAACTATCTTGTATCAAAGTTATTGTGTGCTATATTTCATGCTTTATGTAAAATAAGCGGTATTGTAAGTTTGTAAAATATTGTATAAAAGTTTGAACGCGAAATATTATTATAATCAGTTTTTCATATAGAATTGTAGTAGTTGAATTGTATATTAGCTACTATGTATGAACTTAACGGGTAGGTACTACCCGAATTTAAACTTATAAAACGCTAATATGAAGAAAAAGCTTTTATAAATGAGTTCATATTATGCTACGAAATACTATTAACTACTCTTAATATTCTGTATGATTAACTTGTTCCATTTGACTATTTTGAAGGAAATGGCACCGACTACTCGACACACCGTGAATATGAATGAAGAGGAATTCCGTACTTTTCTAGCTTCAAACATAGCCCCAGTACAGGCTGCGCTACATACCAACAATAAACTTTGATCTAGCAGTACAGGAAATCGTGTAGGATGCACCTACAAAGAATTCACTGCCTGCAAACCTTTGGAATTTGATGGAACTGAAGGACCGATCGGATTGAAACGGTGGACCGAGAAGGCCGAATCGATGTTTGCCATAACTAAGTGTACTAAAGAGGACAAAGTGAAGTACGCTACGCATACCTTCACAGGTTCTGCGTTAACATGGTGGAATACCTATCTAGAGCAAGTGGGACAAGATGATGCTTACGCACTACCGTGGTCAGCATTCAAGCACTTGATGAACGAGAAGTACCGTCCCAGAACTGAGGTCAATAAGCTCAAGACAGAACTTAGAGGGTTACGAACCGAAGGATTTGATATTACTACGTATGAAAGACGATTCACAGAATTGTGCCTATTGTGTCCGGGAGCGTTCGAAGATGGGGAAGAGAAGATCGACGCGTTTGTGAAAGGATTACCGGAAAGAATCCAAGAAGATATAAGTTCACACGAGCCCGCCTCCATACAACAGGCATGTAGAATGGCTCACAAACTAGTGAACCAGATTGAGGAAAGAATTAAAGAACAGACGGCTGAAGAGGCCAATGTGAAGCAAGTCAAAAGAAAGTGGGAGGAAAACGGTGATAAGAATCACCAATACAACAACAACAGCAATTACAATAATAATCACAACAATTATCCCAACAATCGCAACATCAATCGCAACTACAACAAATGGCCCAACAACAACAACAACAACAACAACAACAACAACAACAACAACTACAACAATCATCCCAACAACAATAACAACCGCAACAACAACAACAATCAGAAGCAGCTATGCCAAAGGTGTGAAAAGTATCACTCGGGGTTCTGCACCAAATTTTGCAACAAGTGTAAAAGAAATGGTCATAGCGCGGCGAAGTGTGAGGTCTACGGACCAGGGGTTAATAGAACGAAAGGAACAAATGGTGTCAGAACGAGTAATGGCGGAGCAAGTTATGCCAATGTAGTTTGTTATAAATGTGGAAAACCGGGCCACATTATTAGAAATTGCCCGAACCAGGAGAACACGAATGGACAAGGCCGCGGAAGAGTTTTCAATATTAATGCGGCAGAGGCACAGGAAGACCCGGAGCTTGTTACGGGTACGTTTCTTATTGACAATAAATCTGCTTACGTTTTATTTGATTCGGGTGCGGATAGAAGCTATATGAGTAGAGATTTTTGTGCTAAATTAAGTTGTCCATTGACACCGTTGGATAGTACATTTTTACTCGGATTAGCAAACGGTAAATTAATTTCAGCAGATAATATATGCCGGAATCGAGAAATTAAACTGGGTAGCGAAATATTTAAGATTGATTTGATACCAGTAGAGTTAGGGAGTTTTGATGTAATAGTTGGCATGGACTGGCTGAAGAAGGTGAAAGCAGAGATCGTATGTTATAAAAATGCAATTCGCATTGTACGAGAAGAAGGAGAACCCTTAATGGTGTACGGAGAAAAGGGCAACATGAAGCTACATCTTATTAGTAATTTGAAGGCACAAAAAATAATAAGAAAAGGTTGCTATGCTGTTCTAGCACACGTCGAGAAAGTACAAACTGAAGAAAAGAGCATCAATGATGTTTTCGTCGCAAAAGAATTTCCCGATGTATTTGCGAAAGAATTACCGGGACTACCTCCACATCGATCTGTTGAATTTCAAATAGATCTTATACCAGGAGCTGCACCAATAACTCGTGCTCCTTATAGACTCGCACCCAGCGAGATGAAAGAAATGCAAAGCCAACTGCAAGAACTATTAGAACGTGGTTTCATTCGACCAAGCACATTGAAATGTCCCGTTCTTATTGATTAAAAACGTTCCATATTAATTGATTTCGTTGCGAGGTTTTGACCTCTATATGAGACGTTTTTCAAAGACTGCATTCATTTTAAAACAAACCATAACCATTATTTCATCAATAAAGGTTTAAAAAGCTTTACGTAGATTATCAAATAATGATAATCTAAAATATCCTGTTTACACACGACCATTACATAATGGTTTACAATACAAATATGTTACAACAAAATAAGTTTCTTGAATGCAGTTTTTACACAATATCATACAAGCATGGACTCCAAATCTCGTCCTTATTTAAGTATGCGACAGCGGAAGCTCTTAATAATCACCTGAGAATAAACATGCTTAAAACGTCAACAAAAATGTTGGTGAGTTATAGGTTTAACCTATATATATCAAATCATAATAATAGACCACATGATTTCATATTTCAATACACATCCCATACATAGAGATAAAAATCATTCATATGGTGAACACCTGGTAACCGACATTAACAAGATGCATATATAAGAATATCCCCATCATTCCGGGACACCCTTCGGATATGATATAAATTTCGAAGTACTAAAGCATCCAGTACTTTGGATGGGGTTTGTTAGGCCCAATAGATCTATCTTTAGGATTCGCGTCAATTAGGGTGTCTGTTCCCTAATTCTTAGATTACCAGACTTAATAAAAAGGGGCATATTCGATTTCGATAATTCAACCATAGAATGTAGTTTCACGTACTTGTGTCTATTTTGTAAATCATTTATAAAACCTGCATGTATTCTCATCCCAAAAATATTAGATTTTAAAAGTGGGACTGTAACTCACTTTCACAGATTTTTACTTCGTCGGGAAGTAAGACTTGGCCACTGGTTGATTCACGAACCTATAACAATATATACATATATATCAAAGTATGTTCAAAATATATTTACAACACTTTTAATATATTTTGATGTTTTAAGTTTATTAAGTCAGCTGTCCTCGTTAGTAACCTACAACTAGTTGTCCACAGTTAAATGTACAGAAATAAATCGATAAATATTATCTTGAATCAATCCACGACCCAGTGTATACGTATCTCAGTATTGATCACAACTCAAACTATATATATTTTAGAATCAACCTCAACCCTGTATAGCTAACTCCAACATTCACATATAGAGTGTCTATGGTTGTTCCGAAATATATATAGATGTGTCGACATGATAGGTCGAAACATTGTATACGTGCCTATGGTATCTCAAGATTACATAATATACAATACAAGTTGATTAAGTTATGGTTGGAATAGATTTGTTACCAATTTTCACGTAGCTAAAATGAGAAAAATTATCCAATCTTGTATTACCCATAACTTCTTCATTTTAAATCCGTTTTGAGTGAATCAAATTGCTATGGTTTCATATTGAACTCTATTTTATGAATCTAAACAGAAAAAGTATTGGTTTATAGTCAGAAAAATAAGTTACAAGTCATTTTTGTAAAGGTAGTCATTTCAGTCGAAAGAACGACGTCTAGATGACCATTTTAGAAAACATACTTTCACTTTGAGTTTAACCATAATTTTTGGATATAGTTTCGTGTTCGTAATAAAAATCATTTTCTCAGAATAACAACTTTTAAATCAAAGTTTATCATAGTTTTTAATTAACTAACCCAAAACAGCCCGCGGTGTTACTACGACGGCGTAAATCCGGTTTTACGGTGTTTTTCGTGTTTCCAGGTTTTAAATCATTAAGTTAGCATATCATATAGATATAGAACATGTGTCTAGTTGATTTTAAAAGTCAAGTTAGAAGGATTAACTTTTGTTTGCGAACAAGTTTAGAATTAACTAAACTATGTTCTAGTGATTACAAGTTTAAACCTTCGAATAAGATAGCTTTATATGTATGAATCGAATGATGTTATGAACATCATTACTACCTTAAGTTCCTTGGATAAACCTACTGGAAAAGAGAAAAATGGATCTAGCTTCAACGGATCCTTGGATGGCTCGAAGTTCTTGAAGCATAATCATGACACGAAAACAAGTTCAAGTAAGATCATCACTTGAAATAAGATTGTTATAGTTATAGAAATTGAACCAAAGTTTGAATATGATTATTACCTTGTATTAGAATGATAACCTACTGTAAGAATAAAAGATTTCTTGAGGTTGGATGATCACCTTACAAGATTGGAAGTGAGCTAGCAAACTTGAAAGTATTCTTGATTTTATGTAACTAGAACTTGTAGAATGTATGAAGAACACTTAGAACTTGAAGATAGAACTTGAGAGAGATCAATTAGATGAAGAAAATTGAAGAATGATTACTCATATTTTTGTAATTTTATGAGATATTTCATGCTAGTTGCCAAATGATGGTTCCCACATGTGTTAGGTGACTCACATGGGCTGCTAAGAGCTGATCATTGGAGTGTATATACCAATAGTACATACATCTAAAAGCTGTGTATTGTACGAGTACGAATACGGGTGCATACGAGTAGAATTGTTGATGAAACTGAACGAGGATGTAATTGTAAGCATTTTTGTTAAGTAGAAGTATTTTGATAAGTGTATTGAAGTCTTTCAAAAGTGTATAAATACATATTAAAACACTACATGTATATACATTTTAACTGAGTCGTTAAGTCATCGTTAGTCGTTACATGTAAGTGTTGTTTTGAAACCTTTAGGTTAACGATCTTGTTAAATGTTGTAACCCAATGTTTATAATATCAAATGAGATTTTAAATTATTATATTATCATGATATTATCATGTATGAATATCTCTTAATATGATATATATACATTAAATGTCTTTACAACGATAATCATTACATATATGTCTCGTTTAAAAATCATTAAGTTAGTAGTCTTGTTTTTACATATGTAGTTCATCGTTAATATACTTAATGATATGTTTACTTATTATAGTATCATATTAACTATATATATATATCCATATATATGTCATCATATAGTTTTTACAAGTTTTAACGTTCGTGAATCACCGGTCAACTTGGATGGTCAATTGTCTATATGAAACATATTTCAATTAATCAAGTCTTAACAAGTTTGATTGCTTAACATGTTAGAAACATTTAATCATGTAAATATCAATCTCAATTAATATATATAAACATGGAAAAGTTCGGGTCACTACACACATCACCATGGGGAGCTCCTGTTTTGTTTGTCAAGAAGAAGGATGGTACATTTAGGTTGTGTATTGACTACAGAGAGTTGAACAAACTTACCATCAAAAACCGTTATCCACTGCCGAGAATTGACGACTTATTTGATCAACTACAAGGCTCGTCGATTTATTCGAAGATCGATTTACGTTCTGGATATCATCAAATGCGAGTAAAGGAGGATGATATTCCAAAAACTACTTTTAGGACGCGTTATGGTCATTACGAGTTTATGGTTATGCCGTTTGGATTGACTAACGCACCAGCTGTGTTCATGGACCTTATGAACCGAGTGTGTGGGCCATATCTTGACAAGTTTGTCATTGTTTTCATCGATGACATACTTATTTACTCAAAGAATGATCAAGAGCACGAAGAACATTTGAGAAAAGTGCTAGAAGTATTGAGGAAAGAAAAACTGTACGCTAAGTTTTCAAAGTGTGCATTTTGGTTGGAAGAAGTTCAATTTCTCGGTCACATAGTGAACAAAGAAGGTATCCAGGTGGACCCGACAAAGATCGAAACCGTTGAAAAGTGGGAAACCCCAAAAACTCCGAAGCATATACGTCAATTTTTAGGATTGGCTGGTTACTACAGAAGATTCATCCAAGATTTCTCCAAAATAGCAAAACCCTTGACTGCATTAACGCATAAAGGGAAGAAATTTGAATGGAAGGATGAACAAGAGAAGGCGTTTCAATTATTGAAGAAAAACTAACTACGGCACCTATATTGTCATTGCCTGAAGGGAATGATGATTTTGTGATTTATTGTGACGCATCAAAGCAAGGTCTCGGTTGTGTATTAATGCAACGGACGAAGGTGATTGCTTATGCGTCTAGACAATTAAAGATTCACGAGCAAAATTATACGACGCATGATTTGGAATTAGGCGCGGTTGTTTTTGCATTAAAGACTTGGAGGCACTACTTATATGGGGTCAAAAGTATTATATATACCGACCACAAAAGTCTTCAATACATATTTAATCAGAAACAACTGAATATGAGGCAGCGTAGGTGGATTGAATTGTTGAATGATTACGACTTTGAGATTCGTTACCACCCGGGGAAGGCAAATGTGGTAGCCGATGCCTTGAGCAGAAAGGACAGAGAACCCATTCGAGTAAAATCTATGAATATAATGATTCACACTAACCTTACTACTCAAATAAAGGAGGCGCAACAAGGAGTTTTAAAAGAGGGAAATTTAAAGGATGATATACCCAAAGGATCGGAGAAGCATCTTAATATTCTGGAAGACGGAACCCGGTATAGGGCTGAAAGGATTTGCGTACCAAAATTTGGAGATATGAGAGAAATGGTACTTAGAGAAGCTCATAAAACCAGATACTCAATAAATCCTGGAACGGGGAAGATGTACAAGGATCTCAAGAAACATTTTTGGTGGCCGGGTATGAAAGCCGATATTGCTAAATGCGTAGGAGAATGTTTGACGTGTTCTAAGGTCAAAGCTGAGCATCAGAAACCATCAGGTCTACTTCAACAACCTGAAATCCCGGAATGGAAATGGGAAAACATTACCATGGATTTCATTACTAAATTGCCAAGGACTGCAAGTGGTTATGATACTATTTGGGTAATAGTTGATCGTCTCACCAAGTCAGCACACTTCCTGCCAATAAGAGAAGATGACAAGATGGAGAAGTTAGCACGACTGTATTTGAAGGAAGTCGTCTCCAGACATGGAATACCAATCTCTATTATCTCTGACAGGGATGGTAGATTTATTTCAAGATTCTGGCAGACATTACAGCAAGCATTGGGAACTCGTCTAGACATGAGTACTGCCTATCATCCACAAACTGATGGGCAAAGCGAAATGACGATACAAACGCTTGAAGACATGCTACGAGCTTGTGTTATTGATTTCGGAAACAGTTGGGATCGACATCTACCGTTAGCAGAATTTTCCTACAACAACAGCTACCATTCAAGCATTGAGATGGCGCCGTTTGAAGCACTTTATGGTAGAAAGTGCAGGTCTCCGATTTGTTGGAGTGAAGTGGGAGATAGACAGATTACGGGTCCGGAGATAATACAAGAAACTACTGAGAAAATCATCCAAATTCAACAAAGATTGAAAACCGCCCAGAGTCGACAAAAGAGCTACGCGGACAGTAAAAGAAAAGATATAGAGTTTGAAATTGGAGAAATGGTCATGCTTAAGGTTTCACCTTGGAAAGGCGTTGTTCGATTTGGTAAACGGGGGAAACTAAATCCAAGGTACATTGGACCATTCAAGATTATAGATCGTGTCGGACCAGTAGCTTACCAACTGGAGCTACCTCAACAACTCGCGGCTGTACATAACACTTTCCACGTCTCAAATTTGAAGAAATGTTTTGCTAAAGAAGATCTCACTATTCCGTTGGACGAAATCCAAATCAATAAAAAACTTCAATTCATTGAAGAACCCGTCGAAATAATGGATCGTGAGGTTAAGAGACTTAATCAAAACAAGATACCGATTGTTAAGGTTCGATGGAATGCTCGTAGAGGACCCGAGTTCACCTGAGAGCGTGAAGATTAGATGAAGAAGAAATATCCGCATTTATTTACAGAAGATACGTCAACACCTCCAACTGCTTAAAATTTCGGGACGAAATTTATTTAACGGGTAGGTACTGTAGTGACCCGAACTTTTCCATGTTTATATATATATTAAATGAAATTGTTATTTACATGATTAAGTGTTTCCAACATGTTAAGCAATCAAACTTGTTAAGACTTGATTAATTGAAATAGGTTTCATATAGACAATTGACCACCCAAGTTGACAGGTGATTCACGAACGTTAAAACTTGTAAAAACTATACGATGACATATATATGGTTATATATATATTTAACATGATTTTATTATAAGTATGTATCTCATTAGGTATTTTAACAATGAGTTATATACATAAAAATGAGATTATTAATTTAAGAAACTCGAAAACGATATATATAACGATTATCGTTATAACAACGTCTTACTAGGTACATATGAATCATATTAAGATATTGATATACTTGTTTAATTATGTTAAATGATAATTAAATATATTATTAAGTGTATTAACAATGAAATACATATGTAAAAATAAGACTACTAACTTAATGATTTCGAAACGAGACATATATGTAACGATTATCGTTGTAACGACATTTAACTGTATATACATCATACTAAGATATATTATATATCATAATATCATGATAATATAACAATTTAACATCTCATTTGTTATAATAAACAATGGGTTAACAACATTCAACAAGATCGTTAACCTAAAGGTTTCAAAACAACATTTACATGTAACGACTAACGATGACTTAACGACTCAGTTAAAATGTATATACATGTAGTATTTTAATATGTATTCATACACTTTTGAAAGACTTCAAGACACTTATCAAAATACTTCTACTTAACAAAAATGCTTACAATTACATCCTCGTTCAGTTTCATCAACAATTCTACTCGTATGCACCCGTATTCGTACTCGTACAATACACAGCTTTTAGATGTATGTACTATTGGTATATACACTCCAATGATTAGCTCTTAGCAGCCCATGTGAGTCACCTAACACATGTGGGAACCATCATTTGGCAACTAGCATGAAATATCTCATAAAATTACAAAAATATGAGTAATCATTCATGACTTATTTACATGAAAACAAAATTACATATCCTTTATATCTAATCCATACACCAACGACCAAAAATACCTACAAACACTTTCATTCTTCAATTTTCTTCATCTAATTGATCTCTCTCAAGTTCTATCTTCAAGTTCTAAGTGTTCTTCATAAATTCCAAAAGTTCTAGTTTCATAAAATCAAGAATACTTCCAAGATTGCAAGTTTACTTCCAAGTTTTCTAAATCCATTCCAAGTAATCATCCAAGATCAAGAAACCTTTGTTACTTACAGTAGGTTATATTTCTAATACAAGGTAATAATCATATTCAAACTTTAATTCAATTTCTATAACTATAACAATCTTATTTCGAGTGGAAATCTTACTTGAAATTGTTTTCGTGTCATGATTCTGATTCAAGAACTTTCAAGCCATCCAAGGATCCTTTGAAGCTAGATCTATTTTTCTCATTTCCAGTAGGTTTATCCAAGGAACTTGAGGTAGTAATGATGTTCATAACATCATTCGATTCATACATATAAAGTTATCTTATTCGAAGGTTTAAACTTGTAATCACTAGAACATAGTTTAGTTAATTCTAAACTTGTTCGCAAATAAAAGTTAATCCTTCTAACTTGAATTTTAAAATCAACTAAACACATGTTCTATATCTATATGATATGCTAACTTAATGATTTAAAACCTGGAAACTCGAAAAACACCGTAAAATCGGATTTACACCGTCGTAGTAACACTGCGGGCTGTTTTGGGTTAGTGAATTAAAAACTATGATAAATTTTGATTTAAAAGTTGTTATTCTGGGAAAATGATTTTTATTATGAACATGAAACTATATCCAAAAATTATGATTAAACTCAAAGTGGAAGTATGTTTTCTAAAATGGTCATCTAGACGTCGTTCTTTCGACTGAAATGACTACCTTTACAAAAACGACTTGTAACTTATTTTTCTGACTATAAACATATACTTTTTCTGTTTAGATTCATAAAATATAGTTCAACATGAAACCATAGCAATTTGATTCACTCAAAACGGATTTAAAATGAAGAAGTTATGGGTAAAACAAGATTGGATAATTTTTCTCATTTTAGCTACGTGAAAATTGGTAACAAATCTATTCCAACCATAACTTAATCAACTTGTATTGTATATTATGTAATCTTGAGATACCATAGACACGTATACAATGTTTCGACCTATCATGTCGACCCATCTATATATATTTCGGAACAACCATAGACACTCTATATGTGAATGTTGGAGTTAGCTATACAGGGTTGAGGTTGATTCCAAAATATATATAGTTTGAGTTGTGATCAATACTGAGATACGTATACACTGGGTCATGGATTGATTCAAGATAATATTTATCGGTTTATTTCTGTACATCTAACTGTGGACAACTAGTTGTAGGTTACTAACGAGGACAGCTGACTTAATAAACTTAAAACATCAAAATATATTAAAAGTGTTGTAAATATATTTTGAACATACTTTGATATAAATGTATATATTGTTATAGGTTCGTGAATCAACCAGTGGCCAAGTCTTACTTCCCGACGAAGTAAAAATCTGTGAAAGTGAGTTATAGTCCCACTTTTAAAATCTAATATTTTTGGGATGAGAATACATGCAGGTTTTATAAATGATTTACAAAATAGACACAAGAACGTGAAACTACATTCTATGGTTGAATTATCGAAATCGAATATGCCCCTTTTTATTAAGTCTGGTAATCTAAGAATTAGGGAACAGACACCCTAATTGACGCGAATCCTAAAGATAGATCTATTGGGCCTAACAAACCCCATCCAAAGTAGTACTTCGAAATTTATATCATATCCGAAGGGTGTCCCGGAATGATGGGGATATTCTTATATATGCATCTTGTTAATGTCGGTTATCAGGTGTTCACCATATGAATGATTTTTATCTCTATGTATGAGATGTGTATTGAAATATTAAATCTCGTGGTCTATTGTTACGATTTGATATATATAGGTTAAACCTATAACTCACCAACATTTTTGTTGACGTTTAAAGCATGTTTATTCTCAGGTGAATACTAAGAGCTTCCGCTGTTGCATACTAAAATAAGGACAAGATTTGGAGTCCATGTTTGTATGATATTGTGTAAAAATTGCATTCAAGAAACTGATTTCGATGTAACATATTTGTATTGTAAACCATTATGTAATGGTCGTGTGTAAACAGGATATTTTAGATTATCATTATTTGATAATCTACGTAAAGCTTTTTAAACATTTATTTATGAAATAAAGGTTATGGTTTGTTTTAAAAATGAATGCAGTCTTTGAAAAACGTCTCATATAGAGGTCAAAACCTCGCAACGAAATCAATTAATATGGAACGTTTTTAATCAATAAGAACGGGACATTTCATTTTTAACTTTCCTTATATACTTATTTTAAACTTTGGCGTGAGACACATGATTGCTTTTAAAACTGTTTACACTTAGACACAAGTACTCAAAACTGTTTAACTGTGCTGCCATGCTATGTTTCATGCTAAATCCCTACCATGATATCATTAATTGCTCTGTGAATGCAAACTTAGTTAATGTGAGTAGGCCTACTGAGAGCGACATCTCTATCTAGTTGACCGTTGGTCAATGGATACATATTAATGATTCAACGACACGAACGTGAAGTGTTTAGGGTAACTTATATTTAGTCTCGATATTATAACTTCGGCACTTACTTTGGAATGATGTTGCTACATCAAACTTGATAACTAAATTTTATGGTCTAAAAACGATTATAAACCTATGTTGTTCAATCAAACCATTTTTTTTGACACTTTAAGCTTGTTTTGTCTCTGGTGAAGATTGTTAGAGATTATGTGCTACTTGGACTATGCTGCTTTGGAGTTCGCATTTTAGATTATTGCATTAAAACATTTATGTTTACATTTACATTTTGGGTTTGCATTTGTAATGACTTTTTAATTCCGCTTCTTTAAATACATTGGTTTTTAATAAAAAAAAACGTCTCATTTAGAGTCTTTCTCACTTTACACTTGTGTTTTTATATTGATTAGTCACATATGACCCCCGATCCCATTTAGGGGGTGTGACAAATACTTAGAAATGAAGTGGATATCTTGTTTCCTACAGACATGTGGCAGTAATCATCTTCATACACATAATGGGTTAATTTAAAAGTACGGTTACCAATGTCAGTAAAGAAAATATAATCAATTTTATTCACATCAACTAGTTTGTGTAAATAATAGTATCAAAATTCATCATAGTACACATTTGGATCTTTCAGTTCGCATTACATAATTAGTTTCCATAAATTAGATTGATATTCATGGAGATAAGCAAAAATATTACAACAAAATTGACCAACACTAAATTAACCTTAAAATAAAATTAATATTTGACAAAGCCAACATAATTAAATAAACCTTACAGTCGTGAATATTTTGTGTAAACCTTCAATTGGTAACAATTTCGGTCTTAATGCACTTCGATTAAGAATAGATTGAATGGTGGTAACCTTAATAACTTTTTAACAAAAAGTGATTAGATACATACATAATCTATGGTGGTAACCTTAATGGTGGTAACCTTAATAAGTCATTATGCTTAACACACACACATACTATATAGTCTACTATTTTAACATCTTTTTTTAAAAACAATATGAGATACTTATAACACATATGCATGTTATACGATGGTAAGCATAATCAACGGTATTAATAATGAGTTAAAGGAAAAATTGTACCTTTAGGGATAAACTTAATCAAGCAAGAGATACAGTTAAAGTTGAAGGTAGAGTGAAGAACCTTCTATCTCAGTCGATTATTCAAGTATATTATTAAGTATAAATTAATTTTTGATATAACATGATTTGACTCTTCACCTAACAAAGAATCAAAGTGTGTATATTATTGGGCTAATTTTTTGGACATGCACAAATAGGTTTTAAGAGTGGGCTGTAATACTTTTATAATATATCATGGGCCAAAGAGAATTTATGGTTTTCAAAAAGT
Source organism: Rutidosis leptorrhynchoides (assembly GCF_046630445.1). NCBI lineage: Eukaryota > Viridiplantae > Streptophyta > Magnoliopsida > Asterales > Asteraceae > Rutidosis > Rutidosis leptorrhynchoides. The sequence goes on along the minus strand of NC_092337.1, from coordinate 224,661,266 downwards.
AATATAAAAAATTTCGTTTGATACGAATAAATCAAGGATAACACTATATATATATATATATATATATATATATATATATATATATATATATATATATATATATATATATATATATATATATATATATATATATATATATATATATATATATAATATTTATGATATTTTATACTCTATTATTTTAAACCAAATGTGGTGTATTATATAGTATTGGTTGTTTATTAACATTAGGTCGTATTGTATAGTATTGGTTGTTTGTAAACCATATTTAGAAATATGATGATAAGTCATTTGTGTTTCAGCCATTCCCAAATGAATTTGTTAGTATAAAATTTGAATTAATGTCTGAATCCAATGTTTATAGGAAAAACACAACATTTCTTTTTAAATAAAAGGGCTATGTATTACAATGATATTTTTTAATTTTTTTGGTGGAGTAATAGTAACAATAAGATGACAAGTTTTGTGTGGACTAGACTCAACTTTTATAGTAATATTGTAACAACACATCTTTGATAGTCCGTACACAATACAAAGGTATTCAATAAATAAGAATTATCATATTGTTTAAACTTAAGAGAATAAACATTGTTTAAAACAACAATTCAAACATTGTCAAATTTTGTGAAATGATGCTTGGATCCTATCTTTATAAGAAAACCATAACATTTCTTTTAAAAGGGGTATGTATTACAATGATATTTTATTTTAATTTTTTGGAGGAGTAATAGTAACAATAAGATGACAAATTTTGTGTGGACAGGGTCTTCAACTCTTATAATAATATTGTAATAACACGTCTTTGATAGTCCGTAAACAATACAAATGTATTCAATAATTAACAACGATCAAATTGTTAAAAGTTAAGAGAATAAACATTGTTTAAAACAACAAACCAAACATTGTCAACTCTAAGGAAGAAGGTTCTTCCTGGTTTGAAACTTTGAACACCCGACCGAGAGTGGACTTTCATAATGTTCCTGCTTTATGACCTTCTTAGGTGGTGGACTAAGCATATATGGGCATGAGGCAAATCATGTATCTGAAATTCCAGGGTATAGACTTCTAAAAATAAATAAACAAAGTATTAATAAGGATGTCTAATTTAACAGATGTTTAAATATTCTAAAAAATTAAAAGGTAACGGTCAAACCTGGGGAATAAAACTGATTTGTCTTCTGGTTTAAAACCAGTGAGGTCCAATTCTCTTGTGATTTCTGGCCACTTGGGATCACATGTGAAAGTTACAAACAAGACTGAAGAGCAAAATACACAAAAAAGTGCCATAGCATCATGATAATTCATAACTTTGAGTCCATCATTATCTCCGACCTTAATGATACTGGTAGATGTGAACATTATTTAAAACTAAAATGAAAACAAACAAAAGTTAAGAAAATTAATTATCATGAAATAAATATGTTATGAATAAATAACCAAAAATAAAACACGGGGTATTATGGAATTATGAAATTTGAGTAAAATAGTTATACCTGGAGGAGTCTAGAATCTGAAATCGAGAGGTAAAACGGAATTAAATCATTACAAATACACTAAAATTAAGAAAATCGAGTAAAAATATTATACCTGGATGGGTGGTTGTGCAACGATTCTGAAATCGAGAGAGAATTGAAATTGAAAATAAGAAAGAAGATTTTGAATAAAATGATATAATGGGCGGGATTAAGCAAAAATGAGATATGTCAACATAAGATATCTTGGTAAATGTGTGCACTTGAGTGTATTTTTAAAAAAAATAGTACTTTTTGAAAAAATGCGTGCACTTGAGTGGATGTTTGAAAAAAAATCAACATTCTCACCACTTTCTATACAAAAAAGAAATTTGGAATTTAAACTGATAATATTTTCGGATGCCATGTGGGATGATGAGGTGGTGTATGTATTGTATGTATAGGTTTGGTGTGAGGTAAAAAAAAGCAACAAATAGTGTATATATATAGTTTTTTTGTGAGACAAATATCTCTCCTATGTGGACCGAAAATTAAGGGCTGAAGGACATGTGGACAAAAGCTTTATATATATATATATATATATATATATATATATATATATATATATATATATATATATATATATATATATATATATATATATATATATATATATATATATATATATATATATATATATATATATATATATGTATGTATATATATGTATGTATGTATGTATGTATGTATGTATGTATGTATGTATGTATGTATGTATGTATGTGTGTGTGTGATATATCTTTCTATACAATTTGAAAGGATTAAATGAAAAATGAGCAACGATAGCACACATTTTGGTGAAAAATAAGGACATTTGTTATGGAGTGATAATGACATCCTGAATAGAGTATTGAAAAATTATTATTGTTATCCTATTTAGTTTATTACAAAAATATTGGGATTCGAACCAGAATATGAAAGTTACAATGATAAAAAAGTTGATATAAATTCTGATATTGTTATAATTTAGTAGGCTTATAACTACCTTTAGTGGTTCTTGACTGTAGAAGGTATATAGAGATAGAGATACTGTAAAACGGAGAAAACAAAGGTTGAACAAAAGGTATTAGTAATTGGTTTTTTATTTATAGAAAAATGTACAATGAGAGTTTGGTGGCATTTGGAATATAGAGAGAGAGTGTGTTTTTGTTAACCAAAAAAAATACATACAATAAACTCTAACTCAACACACCTATTTATACTCAAAATAAAATATACTATGCAATATCTATAATAATAATAAAATTATCATCCAATTATTACTTTTATAACACTCCCCCTTGGATGATAATTTTATTAGTGAATAACTAGTACTGCCTCGTTAAAAACCTTGCTAAAGAAAACCCTTTGGGATAAAACTTTAGCTAAGGGAAAAAGAGTGCAGCATAGAGTTGACTCCCCCTCAAGTAGGCAACGCCTGAGTTGTTACATCTTCTGAACATGCCTCATGCCAATATTATGAACGTGTGTTCTGAAAATAGCAGTTGGAAGTGCTTTGGTGAAGAGGTCAGCAGAGTTTTTGCTGGACTGAACATATCTCATTTCAATCTGGTTGTCCTTAATGAGATTTTGAGTGTATGAGAAGAATCTAGGGGGTATGTGTTTTGTTCGGTCACTTTTGATATACCCTTCTTTCATCTGTGTTATGCAAGCTACATTATCTTCATAGATAGTTGTTGAACTTTTATTGCGTTCTAGTCCACAAGAATCAGTAATGAGTTGTGTCATTGATCTCACCCAAAAACATTCCCGACTGGCTTCATGTAATGCAATTACTTCGGCATGATTTGATGATGTTGCAACAAGTGTTTGTTTTTGAGAACGCCATGATATTGCGGTACCTCCATTTAGGAATACATATCCATTTTGAGATTTAGCTTTATGTGGATCAGATAAATAATCTGCATCTGCATAACCAACCAAATCTTGTTTTGATTCATTAGAATAAAATAAACCTAAATCAGTAGTTCCTCGAAGGTATCGAAATATGTGTTTGATCCCATTCCAGTGTGTTTTGGTAGGAGCTGAGCTGAACCTTGCCAACAAATTAACTGCAAAAGAAATGTCAGGTCTTGTACAATTTGTAAGATACATAAGAGCTCCAATTGCACTAAGATATGGTACTTCTGGTCCCAGGATATCTTCATGATCTTCACAGGGACGAAATGGATCAGTGTCAACATTAAGTGATCTAACAACCATAGGAGTACTTAATGGTTTTTCCTTGTCCATATTAAAACGTTTTAAAATCTTTTCAGTATATGTTGTTTGATGTACAAGTAAACCATTAGGCATATGTTCAATTTGTAAACCAAGGCAATACTTGGTTTTTCCGAGATCTTTCATTTCAAATTCTTTCTTTAGAAGTTGAATGGCTTCATGGATCTCTTTATTTGTACCTATGATATTAAGATCATCAACATAAACAGCTATGATCACATATCCGGATGTTGTTTTCTTAATGAAAACACATGGGCAAATAAGATTATTGGTATACCCTTTGCTTATCAAGTAATCACTTAATCGTTTATACCACATGCGACCCGATTGTTTCAACCCATATAAAGACCTTTGTAACTTGATTGAGTACATTTCTTTGGGTTTTGCATTGGTTGCTTCTGATACCTTAAATCCTTCAGGAATCTTCATATATATATCACTATCAAGTGATCCATAAAGATAAGCAGTCACAACATCCATGAGATGCATTTCTAAATTTTCAGAAACTGCCAGGCTGATTAAGTATCTAAAAGTAATTACATCCATAACAGGAGAATAAGTTTCCTCATAATCAATTCCCGGTCTTTGAGAAAAACCTTGAGCTACAAGTCTAGCTTTATACCTTGTAACTTCATTTTTCTCATTTCTTTTTCGCACAAAAACCCATCTATATCCCACAGGTTTCACATCTTTAGGTGTGAGAATGATAGATCCGAAAACTTTTCTTTTATTGAGTGATTCAAATTCAGCTCGTATTGCTCCTTTCCAATGATCCCAATCATGTCTATTTTGACATTCCATGACGGATTTTGGTTCTGGATCATCATCATCATTCATGATGTCATATGCAACATTATATGAAAATATCTCATCACGATTTTTCATTTCATTTCGGTTCCATAATATTTTTGAATGTGCGTAATTGATTGAAAATTCCGTATTGACATCATCAATCTCCTCTGCAGAAGGAGTATTGATTTGTAGTTCTTCTTGAACACTTTCTTTTACCTAATTATCAGCTGATTTTCTTTTCTGAGGATTTTTATCTTTGGAACCAATTGGTCTCCCACGTTTCTGGCGTGGCAAAGACTCAAGAATAACATTATTGCCAGTTTTTGGAATTTCAATTCGAGCTGGAGCATTTGCTGCTGGTATATATGATTTAGTCACTCTTTTTGTATCTGTAAATGCATCAGGCAATTTATTTGCAAGTTCTTGCATATGCATTATTTTTTGAACTTCGATCTCGTATTCTTTTGTGCGAGGATCAAGATACATTAATTGAGGTTCACACCATGAAACATCATTTTCTTTATTTTTTATTTCTCCCCCTAATCTAGGGAATAATGTTTCATTAAAGTGACAATCAGCAAAACGTGCTGTAAAAACATCACCCGTCATGGGTTCAATATATCTTATTATTGAAGATGTTTCATATCCAACATATATTCCCATCCTTCTTTGAGGACCCATTTTAGTGCATTGTGGTGGTGCGATAGGGACATAAACCGCACAACCAAATGTTCTAAGGTGGGAAATATTTGGCTGATGACCAAAAGCAAGTTGCAAAGGAGAATATGTTTGACTTGCGCTTGGTCTAATGCGAATCAATGATGCAGCATGCAAAATTGCATGGCCCCATACAGATACTGGGAGTTTTGTTCGCATTATCAATGGTCTAGCTATTAGCTGCAATCGTTTAATTAATGATTCAGCTAAACCATTTTGTGTATGCACATGTTCAACGGGATGTTCAACAATAATCCCAATAGACATGCAAAAGTTATTAAATGCTTGAGACGTAAACTCACCGGCATTATCTAGTCTCACCCTTTTAATAGTATAATCAGGGAAATGTGCTCTCAATTTAATAATTTGAGCAAGAAATTTTGCAAATGCCATATTTCGACTTGATAATAGACAAACATGAGACCATCTACTAGATGCGTCTATTAGAACCATAAAATATCTAAATGGTCCACATGGTGGATGAATTGGTCCACATATATCACCTTGAATTCTTTCAAGAAATATTGGTGATTCTTTTTCAACCTTAAGAGGTGATGGTCTTATTATCAACTTTCCAAGTGAGCATGATGTACATGGGATAAGTGCATCATGAGGGATCCTTTGATCCGCCAATGGATGTCCATGTGTATTTTGTATTATTCTTTTCATCATTGTTGATCTTGGGTGACCTAATCTCTCATGCCACAAACTGATCATTACAGGATCACATAATTTTTCTTTAACTACCACATTTACTTCAGGTACATTTATATGTGTATAATGTAAACCAGAATGAAGTCTTGGTAGTTTTTCAATTACACGATTCTTATCAGTGATACTTAAATATTTTTCATTTTCTGTTGTCACTGACTGATAATCATATCCATTTTGTTATATGTCAGAGAAACTTAACAAATTTCTCTTTGACATGGGAGAAAATAAGGCATTATTTATCAGAAAATTCGTACCATTTGGTAACATGAATTTTGCCTTTCCCATTCCTTTTATTAAGTCCACAGGACCAGATATAGTATGTATAGTTCCTTCCGTTGCTTTCAAGTCTGTGAAATATTTTTTAGATTTGAGTATGGTGTGAGTGGCACCACTGTCTGCAATACAAATATCTCCACCATTTGACTGATTTTTTACTCTAGCAGTATACATCATGAACTTCAAAAAAAATATGAGAAACAAATAATGAGTATATAATTCATCAATATATTACATTCAAAAACATGTTACAAACGATAGCACATAATAAGGAAATATGTGGTAAACTAGATATGGTGTAGATTGAAAATCTACAACCATTTATTTAACGAGAACATATAATAGGATATCTATATATATATATATATATATATATATATATATATATATATATATATATATATATATATATATATATATATATATATATATATATATATATATATATATATATATATATATAGATATTAGAAATTTATTCATTAAAGTAGTCACAAGTTGGCTCAGTGATTTTTGTATCAAGGTCATCCACAAGATTTGCTTCTTTTCCTTTTCCCTTAAGGGATTCTTGATACCGATTAACAGAATGCTGATTTGTTCGGCAGTTTTTAGACCAGTGGCTAATTTTACCACATCGGTAACAAGAATCTTCAACATTCTTTGAAGAGCCTTCTTCAACATTGTGATTTGTGGGATTGTATGGTGTTTGGATTTTATAATTTTGTGGATTATTATTTCTTTGTCCACGACCTCGACCACCACGACCGCCACGACCACGACCACCACCACGAGCATTACCATAAGGGTGATTTCGAATATAGTTATGATTTTTATTATTGTTATGGTAATTTCCATGATGATGGTTTTGGCCAATATGGCTACGACCTCTTCCACGCCCTCGTCCATGTGCATTTCTTCTTTTATTATTATTATTATTATTGTTAATAGCATTAGCTTCAGGAAATGCTAGCGCACCGGTAGGACGAGATTCTTGATTTTTCATCAGTAATTCTCTATTAACTTCTGCAACTAAGAGATAAGTTTGAAGTTTGGAAAAAGTTTTATAATTCTGCAATCTTAAATTTTCTTGCACAGTTATATTTGCAGAATGCATTGTGGAGAAAGTTTTCTCCATCATATCAGCATCACTTATTTCTTGACCACAGAATTGAAGCTTTGAACGGATCTTGAACATGGCCGAGCTGTATTCACTTACCTTTTTGAAATCTTGGAACCTTAGATTTCTCCATTCTTCCCTCGCAGCTGGAAGTAATATTTCCTTTTGATTATCGAATCTACTCTTGATACTTTCCCATAAAACATGTGGATCTTTGATAGTGAGAAACATATGTTTTAAGGTGGTATCAATATGTTTGCGAATAAAAGCAATTGATTTTAATTTATCTTGATCGGAACAAGTATTATTTTCTTTTAAAGTTTCTAGAATACCCAATGATCCAAGATTTATTTCTACGTCCATAACCCATGATGTGTAGTTTGTTCCCGATACGTCTAAGGCATCAAACTCAAGCTTTGATAAGTTTGACATTTTCTATTTTCAGAAAGATGAACAACATAAATCATAATCATAATCATAATCATAATCATAATATTTTTTTTTCGTAGATAAATAACAACATGCAATTAGAATTAGTTTAGATTCATAAGTAGTAAACAAAGGAATAATGGTATGATTACAAATAATAAAATCATAAGGGAATATAGGTTCATATTATATTATATTATTAATGATATTATTATAATATATATTAAGTTATAATATATATTATTATAATATATTTTTCTTATTTTAACCTTTAAGATTTACTTTTAATAAAAATACAAACTACTTTTCTTATTTTAACTTTTAAGATTTACTTTTAATAAAAATACAAACTACTTTTTTTATTTTAACTTTTAAGATTTACTTTTAATAAAAATATAAACTATTTTTTCTATTTTAACTTTTAAGATTTACTTTTAATAAAAATACAAACTACTTTTTTTATTTTAACTTTTAAGATTATAAATTTAAGAATAAACATTAGTATGCATGAAATAAATAATGATTAATTGCATAAGTAATCATAAATGTTAGATAACATATAAAGACCCCATCGTATTCGTATTGATCGGAATTAATCTCGACTCATGGTACCGTGTTGTCAAATGACGTGTTGCGTACATAAAGTACCGTGTTGTCAAATGACGTGTTGCGTACAATCATGAGGTCTTATTAACATAAATATAAATGTTAGTGAAGTTAATAAGAGTTAGATTACAGAAAATATAATTCAGGTGGTATAACCGACCATATATAACTTAAAATAACATAAATATAAATGTTAGTGAAGTTAATAAGAGTTAGATTACAGAAAATATAACTCAGGTGGTATAACCGACCATATATAACTTAAATAACATAAATATAAATGTTAGTGAACATAACTGTAAATGTTAGTATACATAAATAAATGTTAGATAACATAAATGTAAATGTTAGTATACATAAATAAATGTTAGATAACATAAATGTAAATTAGGCGACAGTGTCGACCATATATCATTTAGGTGGTATAACCGACCATATATTAGTTAGGTGGCAGAGCCAACCATATTTAGTATAAATGTTGAGATAATCGTGCTGATAACGTGTTATAATTCAGTAGGCTTATAACTACCTTTAGTGGTTCTTGACTGTAGAAGGTATATAGAGATAGAGATACTGTAAAACGGAGAAAACAAAGGTTGAACAAAAGGTATGAGTAATTGGTTTTTTATTTATAGAAAAATGTACAATGAGAGTTTGGTGGCATTTGGAATCTAGAGAGAGAGAGTGTTTTTGTTAACCAAAAAAAATACATACAATAAACTCTAACTCAACACACCTATTTATACTCAAAATAAAATATACTATGCAATATCTATAATAATAATAAAATTATCATCCAATTATTACTTTTATAACAGATATGTTATTATACATTTATACTGATATCCGGGGTGGGTCATTACAAGAAAAATGAACTTTATTAGCGAGGGTCATTGGTCACTAGTAACACTAATTTTGTCACTAAATAGAGTTAGTGATGAAAATAGGTTGATCAATTTCCGTCACTATCGTCACAATACATGATAAGAGACCAATATACAAAAATTGGTCAATAGTAACTATTTTGACAATTTGTTTGGTCATTAATATTACATAGTGACTAAAATTTACTGATGAATTTTTTGATGGTAAGCACTATTAATGAGCAAATAATTCTAAGTCACTAATAGATCGTCACAAATGACTATTTTTCTTGTAGTAGGGTCACCCTTAGATAATTAGGTTCAGATGATGAAAGGTATAGATTCGACGAGGTCATGATAATTTGCAATAAAATCGTATGTATCGATGTGAATATATGTGAATTAAGATGATTAATCTGATGTATGATGATGTATAGTTGCAGTACTAGTGATAAATATGATAACTGTTATAATTCAATAGGCTTATAACTACCTTTAATGGTTATAAGAACAAAGAGAGAAAAAGAGAGAAGAAGGAGAGAAGAAATATTGATATTGATATTTCAAGAGAAATGGTGCACCTTAAATGGTTACCATACATGTCTATTTATAGTATAAAATATTACTATGCAAGAAATATAATAATAATAAAATTAACATCCAATCTAGATATTTTATAACACTATCTAGATATTTTATAACACTCCCCCTTGGATGACAATTTTATTAGAGAATAACTAGTACTGCCTCGTTAAAAACCTTGCTAAAGAAAACCCATTGGGATAAAACTTTAGCTAAGGGAAAAAGAGTGCAGCATAGAGTTGACTCCCCCTCAAGTAGGCAACGCCTGAGTTGTTACATCTTCTGAACATGCCTCATGCCAATATTATGAACGTGTGTTCTGAAAATAGCAGTTGGCAGTGCTTTAGTATAAAGATCAGCAGAGTTGTTGATTGAACGTATCTCATTTTAATCTGGTTGTCTTTTACGAGATCTTGAGTATATGAGAAGAATCTGAGGTTTTCATTTGAAACTGTATCATCTAAATCTTTTATGTACAAGTTTAGCCCTTGTGATTTGTCTACAGTCTCCTTCATGGTTTGCTCAAACCCTTGTTTCAATTCCTATTCCCTTGTAGTCTTTTCTGAGCCTTACCAACATACCATTCTTTTCCACCAAACTTATGACCGTTAAGACCGTCTATGGCTTTGGCGCCTCCTCAGTATTTATATTTTGTTCAGTCACTTTTGATACTCTTCTTTCATTTGTATTATGCAAGCTGCATTATCTTCATATATAGTTATTGGTGAAGATAGTTGTAGGTCTTTTATAGCGTTCTAGTCCACAAGAATCATTAATGATTTGTGTTATTAATCTCAACCAAACACATTTTTGAGTAGTTTCATATAATGCAATCACTTCGTCATGATTTGATGATGTTGCAATAAGTGTTTGTTTTAAGAACGCCATGATTTTGTGGTACCTCCATTTAGGAATACATATCGAGTTTGAGATTTATCTTTATGAGGATTTGATGAATGACCTGCATATACATAATCAACCAAATCTTGTTTTGAAACGTTAGAATAAAATAATTTTAAATCAGTAGTTTCTCAAGGGTATCAAAATATGTGTTTGATCCCGCTCCATTGTCATTTGAGCTGAATCTTGCCAACAAATTAACTGCAAGAGAAATGTTAGGTCTTGTACAATCTATAAGATACATAAGAACCTCAATTGCACTAAAATATGGAACTTCCGATCTGTTTAAGATTTTCATGATCTTCGCAGGAATGAAATAGATCAGTGTTAATATTGAGTGATCTAACAACAATGAGTTTGTCTGTTTTTTTTAAAAATGTTTTAAAATCTTTTCGGTATAAGTTGTTTGATGTACAAGTAAACCATTAGGCATATGCTCAATTTGCAATCCAAGGTAATACTTGGTTTTTTCAAGATCTTTCATTTCAAAATAATTCTTTAGAAGTTGAATGATTTCATAGATCTCTTTATTTGTTCATATGATGTTAAGAACATTGACATAAACAACTACGATCTCATATCCGAACATTGTTTTTATAAAACATACGTGCAAAATAAGTTTATATTTATACCCTTTTTTTTTATCAAGTAGTCATTTAATCGGTTATACCACATACGTCCCGTTTGTATAAACCCACTTAGAAATCTTTGTGATTTAATGGAATATATTCCCTTGGGTTTTAATTTAGATGCTTATGATACCTTAACCCTTTAGGTATATTCATATATATCACTATTAAGTGATACATACAGATAAGTAGTAACAACATTCATGAGATGCATTTAAATAACTACCAGGTTGATTAAGTATCTAATAAGTAATTGTATCCATTACAGGAGGATAATTTTTCCTCCTAATTCATTTCTGGTCTTTGTGGGAAATATTGAGTTACAAGTCTAGTTTTGCCTTGTAACTTCATTTGCACATTTCTTTTCGGATAAAAAATTCATTTGTATCCCATACGTTTCACATCTTTAAAAGTGATAACGATTGATCCGAAAACTTTTCTTTTATCGAGCGATTCTAATTCAGCTCGTATTGCTCCTTTCCATTTAGCTTAATCATGTCCATTTTGTATATTCAATGACAGATTTTAGTTCCAGATCATCATCTTTATTCATGATGTCATTGTAACATTATATGAAAATATCTCATAGAGATTTTAATTTCATTTCGGTTCCATAATATTGCATAATTTATCGCAATTTTAGTATTTACATTTATCAATATCCTCTGCAGAAGGAATATTGATTTGTGGTTCTTCTTGAACACTTTCTCTTACCTCATTATCAGCTGATTTTCTTTTTCGAGGATTTTTATCTTCGGAATCAATTGATCTTCCACGTTTGATGCGTGGCAAAGACTCAACAGTGACATTATTGCCAGCTTTTGGAATTTCAGTTTGAGCTGGAGCATTTATCGCTGGTATATATGATTTAGTCACTTTTTTATATATGTAAATGCATAAAGTAATTAATTTGCAAGTTCTTGCATATGCATTATTTTTGAACTTTCGTTTCACATTCTTTTGTGCGAGTTCAATATACCTTAATTGATGTTCACATCATGAAGCATCATTTTATTTTTTATTTTTATTTCTCCCCCTAATCTAGGGAACAATGTTTTATTAAAATGACAATCAGCAAAACGTGCTGTAAAAACATCACCCATCATGGGTTCAATATATCTTATGATTGAAGATGTTTTATATCCAAAATATATTATCATCTTTCTTTGAAGAACCATTTTATTGTGTTGTGGTGATACAATTGGAACATACACTGCACAACCAATGTTCTAAGGTGGAAAATATTTGGCTCTTGGCCAAAATCAAGTATTAAGTGAAAATATTTATGACTTCCACATGGTATAATGCGAATTAATGTCGCAACATGTAAATTTACATGTCCACATATACATATTGAGAGATTTGTACTCATTATCAATTGTCTAGTTATTAGCTGCTATTGATTCAGCTAAACTAATTTTGTGTATGCACATGAGCAACTGGATGTTCAACAACAATCCCTGTAGATATATAATGATCATTAAATGTTTTAGATGTTAACTCACCAGCATTATCAAGTCTCATCCTTTTAATGGTGTAATCAGAATAATGTGTTCTCAATTTAATAATTTGTGCAAGAAACTTTGCAAATGCCATATTACGGCTTGATAACATACAAATATGAGACCATCCGCTAGATGCGTCTATTATCAAAATGCTTCACATGATGGATGAATTGGTTCATATATCTTACCTTGAATTCTTTCAAGAAACATTTGTGATTCTTTTTCACAATATACTTTTCATTAATCACCATATGTGCTTTCCATTAATCACCATATGTGTTTTTTTTTTTTTTAAATCACCATATGTGTTTTTTTATATCATATATCCTTTTCACCATATACGCTTTTAATCATATGCGTTGTGTTTTTCACCATATGCGCTTTTAATCATATGTGATTTTCATCATATGCGTTGTGCTTTTCATCATATTCGCTTTTTATCATATGCGCTTATCATATGCGATGCGCTTTTTATCATATGCGCTTTTTTATGTGAATAGTAAATTAATTAATTTCGTTTTACTATTCATATGAATTAATTTAGATTTACTATTTTGTTAATTGAGTAATATATATATACATCATATACTTGTGACTCCGAAGGCTCAAATGAATTTGACCATATAGTTATACGTTGTACCTTGCACATTAATTTTCAGTAGAAGCTTTAGATGCATATTATTTTCAGTAGAAGCTTTAGATGCACTTTTTTTTTAATCACCAAATACCACAAACACTTTGTTTGCGTTTGTTCATAGTCATCAATGAAAACCATTTTCTTTAATTTTATTTTATACAATAAAATTAACGCATCATTATTGTTTTCAAAAACAATAATCTATTGTTATTGTTCACTTGTGCCATGTTTAACAACAAAAGTCAACAACCTCTGTCTTGTTTGTTGTGGCAACCAAAAACAACCTTTGCTTTTGTTACCGAGAATCCAAGACCAAAAAACAATTAATTTTTAATTAATCTTTTATCAAAACCATAAATGATTTTATTGATCTACGTTGATATGGCCATAAAGAATTGACGGCTGACCTACTTTTGTAAGTGTATTTCGGCTATCATCCCGAAAACGCACAACGACTTTTTTTTTATTTTTTTTATGAACTATTTGTTTCATATCTAGCTTAGGCAATTATTGTGAACATTTGGTCCCTATAAGAGCATTTATTTTTTAGACTTTTAGTTGATTTGTACTTGTCACAATTAGGGATAGCACCCGCGGGTCGTGGATGCGGATCCATTGGATCCATCACCCGTACCCGCGGATTTTTTTTAAGAGACATCCAATTGAATCCTTGTTCGTTGAAACAATTTGACTATATTTTTACTCCCCATTATTAAACGGGCCATTTTGATGCACACTCTTAAAAAAATAATTTGTTTTTTAAGTTTTATTATTCAACCTCCTTTTTTCAACGGTCACGTTTTTAACAAAACATTTGACAAGTTTGGGAAAAAGTTTTTTATTGATTATCATCAAAAGTTTTCTATTGTCACTCTACTGGATGGAATTATGGCATACAACCAAAATTGCAACCCAACACTACATAAGAACAAAAAGGTTGTTTTTAATTAACATATGTATATGTGTTAAACTCGGAATAATAATAACTTATTTTAGAAAATTAACATAAGACATGTTGAAACATTTTTGTCACATTTAGCTCATCAAGTCTAATACTTACCATTGATAGATTTTATCACGTCTAGGAGATGTTTACTTTTTTCTTGTATTAAGTCCTACTTTCATTTACCTTTGTTTGGAAAAAAGTTTTTTTTTTACTTTGCTTTCCCCCTTTCTGTAAAACTCATTTAAACACTTTCTTTGTTTTTTTTTTTTTAAAAACTTCCTTTTTTTTTACATTACCCGTAAATTATAAATATATAAAAAAAACTTTTTGTTTAAATTTTTTTTTTCTAGTTTTTAAAAGGCCACTTGACCAATTTTTTAATTCTTTCACAACACCTGATATCGTGATCGTGACCTTTCATCAAAGCAAGAGATATTCTTGATAAACTAAACACGAACTCGTGTTTGAAATTGTCGGCCACAAAAAAATTCATTTGATAAAAGTATATATTTTTTTTTAGTTATAGAAGGAGACCACTTCATTTTTAATACTTCATTTTTGACAAAAAACTATTCCATTTTACCATCCCTTTTTTTTCTTACTTTAACTTTTAAGATATACTTTTAATAAAAATACAAACTATTTTTTCTTATTTTAACTTTTAAGATTTACTTTTAATAAAAATACAAACTACTTTTTGTATTTTAACTTTTAAGATTTACTTTTAATAAAAGTACAAACTACTTTTTCTTATTTTAACTTTTAAGATTTACTTTTAATAAAAATACAAACTATTTTTTTATTTTAACTTTTAAAATTATAAATTTAAGAATAAACATTAGTATGCATGAAATAAATAATGATTAATTGCATAAGTAATCATAAATGTTAGATAACATATAAAGACCCCGTCGTATTCGTATTGATCGGAATTAATCTCGACCCATGGTACCGTGTTGTCAAATGACGTGTTGCGTACATAAAGTACCGTGTTGTCAAATGACGTGTTGTGTACAATCATGAGGTCTTATTAACATAAATATAAATGTTAGTGAAGTTAATAAGAGTTAGATTACAGAAAATATAATTCAGGTGGTATAACCGACCATATATAACTTAAATAACATAAATATAAATATTAGTAAAGTTAGTAAAAGTTAGATTACAGAAATATAATTCAGGTGGTATAACCGACCATATATAACTTAAATAACATAAATATAAATGTTAGTGAAGTTAGTAAAAGTTAGATTACAGAAATATAATTCAGGTGGTATAACCGACCATATATAACTTAAATAACATAAATATAAATGTTAGTAGTCCAAAATTTGATATATTCGAGTCTGAAAATTATTAATAATTTCATACCTTGATTAGTGATTCGTGATCGTTTGAGATATCTTTTAATTACACTAAGCTTTTCGTGCTGATAACGTGTTATAATTCAATAGGCTTATAACTACCTTTAATGGTTATAAGAACAAAGAGAGAAAAAGAGAGAAGAAGGAGAGAAGAAATATTGATATTGATATTTCAAGAGAAATGGTGCACCTTAAATGGTTACCATACATGTCTATTTATAGTATAAAATATTACTATGCAAGAAATATAATAATAATAAAATTAACATCCAATCTAGATATTTTATAACACAATCTAGATATTTTATAACAATAACAAGTATTATTCTCAAAAAATATGTCAAAATTGATATGATGATGAAGGTTAGTTATGTGTTTACTGTGTGTAGGTGAAGGTGTAAGTGATGGTGTTAAATGGTAGGGGGCTTAAAGTAATTACACATGGATGGAGTATATATACCTCCATATCAAAAGTCTAATTCTAGCCTAATACGAGACAAATCTTATCAATTTAATTGGAGTTAACAATCTCCCCATTTGATAAGATTCGTTGTTGAACGTCTCTTGTCTTTGATCTTTTGAGAACTTCTTGAAGAAAACTTGTCTCAAAGGCTCACTACAAGAAAAACGGGCTTATAGGACCAATTTTTATTTGGTCAAAAATGCGAAGGTCGTAAAAAAATACATATTAGGACCATTATTTCAGGGTCCTAATAGGGTCATGGAAAGGGTCCTAACAGATTACTATGTAGGACCTTTTAGTAATTATGTCATATATGTTTATTGATGGAATTTATTTAGGGTCCTAAAAGGTATAACTAATAGGACACTTTTTCAAAGGTCCTATCATAACTTGTGACCTTTTTAAAAAGCGTCCTATAATGGGATTAAATAGGACATTTATTAATGGTGTCCTATATGTTGATTGACAAAATTTATTTAAGGTCCTAAAAGGTATAACTAATATGACACTTTTTCAAAGGTCCTATCAGAACTTGTGACATTTTTAAAAAGGGTCCTATAATGAGATTAAATATGACCTTTTAGTAATGATATCCTATATGTTGATTGACGGAATTTATTTAAGGTCCTAAACGGTATAAATAATAGGACACTTTTTAAAGGTCCTATCATAACTTGTGACCTTTTTAAAAAGGGTCCTATAATGGGATTTAATAGGACCTTTTAGTAATGGTGTCCTATATGTTGATTAACTGAATTTATTTAGGGTCCTAAAAGGTATAACTAATAGGACACTTTTTAAAAGTCCTATCATAGCTTGTGACCTTTTTAAAAAGGGTCCTATAATGGGATTATATAGGACCTTTTAGTAATGATATCATATATGTTGATTGACAGAATTTATTTAGGGTGCTAAAAGGTATAACTAATAGGACACTTTTTAAAGGTCCTATCATAACTTGTGACCTTTTTAAAAAGGGTCCTATAATGGGATTAAATATGACCTTTTAGTAATAGTTTCCTATATGTTAATTGACGGAATTTATTTAGGGTCCTAAAAGGTGTAACTAATAGGACACTTTTTAAAAGGTCCTATAATAACTTGTGACCTTTTTAAAAAGGGCCTTATAATGGGATTAAATAGGACATTTAGTAATGGTGTCCTATATATTGATTGACGAAATTTATTTAGGGTCCTAAAAGGTATAACTAATAGGACACTTTTTAAAAGTCCTATCATAACTTGTGACCTTTTTAAAAAGGGTCTTATAATGTGATTAAATAGGACCTTATAGTAATAGTGTCCTATATGTTGATTGACGAAAATTATTTAGGGTCCTAAAAGGTGTAACTAATAGGACACTTTTTAAAAGGTCCTATAATAACTTGTGACCTTTTTAAAAAGGGTCTTATAATGGAATTAAATAGGACTTTTTAGTCCTATTAACTTCAACATCATGAAGTAGTAATAAACAATCAAGTGTTTTATAAAAAGTAAAACAATCAAAGTGGAGCAGGGACTCGAACCCACGACATCCCCTTTACATACCAATATGACAACCATTTGACCCATTGTGTTAACCTGAAAGGTTTTTCTCTTTTTTTTTTTTTTTTTACATAAAACCGTTAAGGTATAACTAATAGGATACTTTTTTAAAGGTCCTATGATAACTTGTGAGCTGTTTAAAAAGGGTCCTATAATGAGAAGATCCAACGACTTAATAGAACATTTTTGTAATCTCTAGTTCAAATCTCAAATTCAAACAACCAAAAGCAAACAACATAAATTTGTTCAAAGTTAATATTACAAAGTAGTAACTAGTAATAGATTAATGGAACATGTTTGGTACCAATCAAAAACCATAACCAAAAGGACGATTACATTGTTTCAAGTTGCAAAGATGCACTAACAACTTACAAACATAACATGACATAAATTGTTTCAACCTGATAGAATTACTTAGTTTTCACCAGCCATAAATACAAAGATGCAATTAAAAACTAGTCAACCATAAATTGTTTTAAGCAGCACAAACATAACAGTTTTATAGAACAAGTTTCTTTCATATCAAAGTTCAATTAAAGTGCTTCAATCTTGATCATTAGCTTCTTGAGGAGTACCATCACTTCTGTCACCATCTAAAACCGTATGCGGGGGTGAAGGAAATGAATATCCTAGTTGCTTAATCAAAAAGCTGAGTGCATCGTTTGACCATTTAACCTGTGAAGCTTGAAATGTTCCGTTCTTATTGATTAAAAACGTTCCATATTAATTGATTTCGTTGCGAGGTTTTGACCTCTATATGAGACGTTTTTCAAAGACTGCATTCATTTTAAAACAAACCATAACCTTTATTTCATCAATAAAGGTTTAAAAAGCTTTACGTAGATTATCAAATAATGATAATCGAAAATATCCCGTTTACACACGACCATTACATAATGGTTTACAATACAAATATGTTACAACAAAATAAGTTTCTTGAATGCAGTTTTTACACAATATCATACAAGCATGGTGTAGTGACCCGAACTTTTCCATGTTTATATATATTAATTGAGATTGATGTTTACATGATTAAATGTTTCCAACATGTTAAGAAATCAAACTTGTTAAGACTTGATTAATTGAAATAGGTTTCATATAGACAATTGACCACCCAAGTTGACCGGTGATTCACGAACGTTAAAACTTGTAAAAAAACTATATGATGACATATATATGGTTATATATATAGTTAACATGATATTATGATAAGTAAACATATCATTAATTATATTAACAATGAACTACATATGTAAAAACAAGACTACTAACTTAATGATTTTGAAACGAGACATATATGTAACGTTTATCGTTGTAACGACATTTAATGTATATATATCATATTAAGAGATATTCGTACATCATAATATCATGATAATATAATAATTTAAAATCTCTTTTGATATTATAAACATTGGGTTAACAACATTTAACAAGATCGTTAACCTAAAGGTTTCAAAACAACACTTACATGTAACGACTAACGATGACTTAACGACTCAGTTAAAATGTATATACATGTAGTGTTTTAATATGTATTTATACACTTTTGAAAGACTTAAATACACTTATCAAAATACTTCTACTTAACAAAAATGCTTACAATTACATTCTCGTTCAGTTTCATCAACAATTCTACTCGTATGCACCCGTATTCGTACTCGTACAATACACAGCTTTTAGATGTATGTACTATTGGTATATACACTCCAATGATCAGCTCTTAGCAGCCCATGTGAGTCACCTAACACATGTGGGAACCATCATTTGGCAACTAGCATGAAATATCTCATAAGATTACAAAAATATGAGTAATCATTCATGACTTATTTACATGAAAACAAAATTACATATCCTTTATATCTAATCCATACACCAACGACCAAAAACACCTACAAACACTTTCATTCTTCAATTTCTTCATCTAATTGAACTCTCTCAAGTTCTATCTTCAAGTTCTAAGTGTTCTTCATAAATTCCAAAAGTTCTAGTTTCATAAAATCAAGAATACTTTCAAGTTTGCTAGCTCACTTCCAATCTTGTAAGGTGATCATCCAACCTCAAGAAATCTTTGTTTCTTACAGTAGGTTATCATTCTAATACAAGGTAATAATCATATTCAAACTTTGGTTCAATTTCTATAACTATAACAATCTTATTTCAAGTGATGATCTTACTTGAACTTGTTTTCGTGTCATGATTTTGCTTCAAGAACTTTGAGCCATCCAAGGATCCATTGAAGCTAGATCCATTTTTCTCTTTTCCAGTAGGTTCATCCAAGGAACTTAAGGTAGTAATGATGTTCATAACATCATTCGATTCATACATATAAAGCTATCTTATTCGAAGGTTTAAACTTGTAATCACTAGAACATAGTTTAGTTAATTCTAAACTTGTTCGCAAACAAAAGTTAATCCTTCTAACTTGACTTTTAAAATCAACTAAACACATGTTCTATATCTATATGATATGCTAACTTAATGATTTAAAACCTGGAAACACGAAAAACACCGTAAAACCGGATTTACGCCGTCGTAGTAACACCGCGGGCTGTTTTGGGTTAGTTAATTAAAAACTATGATAAACTTTGATTTAAAAGTTGTTATTCTGAGAAAATGATTTTTATTATGAACATGAAACTATATCCAAAAATTATGGTTAAACTCAAAGTGGAAGTATGTTTTCTAAAATGGTCATCTAGACGTCGTTCTTTCGACTGAAATGACTACCTTTACAAAAATGACTTGTAACTTATTTTTCCGACTAGAAACCTATACTTTTTTTTTTTAGATTCATAAAATAGAGTTCAATATGAAACCATAGCAATTTGATTCACTCAAAACGGATTTAAAATGAAGAAGTTATGGGTAAAACAAGATTGGATAATTTTTCTCATTTTAGCTACGTGAAAATTGGTAACAAATCTATTCCAACCATAACTTAATCAACTTGTATTATATATTATGTAATCTTGAGATACCATAGACACGTATACAATGTTTCGACCTATCATGTCGACACATCTATATATATTTCGGAACAACCATAGACACTCTATATGTGAATGTTGGAGTTAGCTATACAGGGTTGAGGTTGATTCCAAAATATATATAGTTTGAGTTGTGATCAATACTGAGATACGTATACACTGGGTCGTGGATTGATTCAAGATAATATTTATCGATTTATTTCTGTACATCTAACTGTGGACAACTAGTTGTAGGTTACTAACGAGGACAGCTGACTTAATAAACTTAAAACATCAAAATATATTAAAAGTGTTGTAAATATATTTTGAACATACTTTGATATATATGTATATATTGTTATAGGTTCGTGAATCAACCAGTGGCCAAGTCTTACTTCCCGACGAAGTAAAAATCTGTGAAAGTGAGTTATAGTCCCACTTTTAAAATCTAATATTTTTGGGATGAGAATACATGCAGGTTTTATAAATGATTTACAAAATAGACACAAGTACGTGAAACTACATTCTATGGTTGAATTATCGAAATCAAATATGCCCCTTTTTATTAAGTCTGGTAATCTAAGAATTAGGGAACAGACACCCTAATTGACGCGAATCCTAAAGATAGATCTATTGGGCCTAACAAACCCCATCCAAAGTACCGGATGCTTTAGTACTTCGAAATTTATATCATATCCGAAGGGTGTCCCGGAATGATGGGGATATTCTTATATATGCATCTTGTTATTGTCGGTTACCAGGTGTTCACCATATGAATGATTTTTATCTCTATGTATGGGATGTGTATTGAAATATGAAATCTTGTGGTCTATTGTTACGATTTGATATATATAGGTTAAACCTATAACTCACCAACATTTTTGTTGACGTTTTAAGCATGTTTATTCTCAGGTGATTATTAAGAGCTTCCGCTGTCGCATACTTAAATAAGGACAAGATTTGGAGTCCATGCTTGTATGATATTGTGTAAAAACTGCATTCAAGAAACTTATTTTGTTGTAACATATTTGTATTGTAAACCATTATGTAATGGTCGTGTGTAAACAGGATATTTTAGATTATCATTATTTGATAATCTACGTAAAGCTTTTTAAACCTTTATTGATGAAATAAAGGTTATGGTTTGTTTAAAAATGAATGCAGTCTTTGAAAAACGTCTCATATAGAGGTCAAAACCTCGCAACGAAATCAATTAATATGGAACGTTTTTAATCAATAAGAACGGGACATTTCAGTTGGTATCCGAGCGTTGGTCTTAGAGAACCAGAAAATTTGCATTAGTGTGTCTTATCGAGTTTGTTAGGATGCATTAGTGAGTCTGGACTTCGACCGTGTTTTCTTTAAAAATGATTGCTTAACATTTTTGTTGGAAACTATATATTTTTAACATATGAATATTATGTGATATATTAATCTCTTAACGTGTTTGATATTATGTGATAGATGTCTACCTCTAGAACAAGTCCCATTGACTCACCTAATAATAATGAAGAGTCAAATGTAAATTGGAATGATTCATGGACTGATTCACAAGTTCCCGAAGAGGAACCAGAAGAAGAGTCGGAACCGGAAGAAGAATCGGAATCGGACGAAGAATCGGAACCGGAAGAAGAATCGGAACCGGTGGGGGAAATAATAAAACGGTTAAGTAAAAAAAGAATCCTCAACCAACCGACCAAGGTTAATTATGGTCAATGGTGTTTCCGCCAAGGAAGCAAAATATTGGGAGGATTACCAATTCTCCGATGAATCGGATTCCGACGAGAATTCCGATGATGTTATAGAAATTACCCCAACTGAATTTAAAAAGGCAAAAGAAAATAATAAGGGAAAGGGCATAAAAATAGAGAAATCTAATTCCAACCCCGATGAACTTTATATGTATCGTCAACCCCCGAAGTCCTTAAGTTGTAACAATGACCCGGGAACCTCTAAACCACCAGGTTTTTCTAAACCAATGTGGAAAATTACGGCTCGTATTAGGGGAACATCATATATCCCTAGAAACCTGGCAAAACGAACCAAAACCGAAGAAGAAGAAATGAGCGAGTCGGAATAAGATAGTTGTATTCGTGTGGTGTGATATATGGAATATAGTGTCTTATGCTTTATGATATATGTAAAAATTGCTTGTATTAATAAGTATTTTTTTTATGAATCTAACTCTTGTCTATTTTACAGTTTAAAAACACAAAATGGATAGACAACCCAATATTTTAAGAGACCTACCCGGAGACATGATTGATGAAATCTTGTCTAGAGTCGGCCAGAATTCTTCGGCACAACTATTTAAGGCGAGATCAGTTTGTAAGACATTCGAAGAACGTTCCAAGAATGTCTTGGTTTATAAGAGACTTTCGTTTGAAAGATGGGGGATATCACATTGGGAAACCCATAAGTTACGATGTGTTTACTTTGACGCATATATTGCGGGGAACCCAAATGCTATTTTACGCAACGGGTTAAGAAATTATTTTGACTCAATATATCCGAATATTGGACTTCGTGATTTAGAAAAAGCGGCTAACATGCAACATAAAGAAGCATGTTATGCTTACGGATTAGTAATGTTCGCTTCTCACCAAAGTGAGAACAAGAACATCGGGCTACAACTATTAAACAAAACGTTTCCACAAGTGACGGAGTCGGTAATTGGGGTAAGAAATGAGGTTTTTAGATTATTACGGGACTGTTGGACATTACGTAACCCTCGTCCCTTTGATGACGTTACAACACGCTGTCTTATCAACGGCCATAACGGTTATGTTGCACAAGACCAAGGATGGGAAGTAGTCCTAGTAAAACCAGAATGCATGACTTGTTTCTGGACGTATGAATTACGTGTCTTTATTGCCTTTGCCGAACGACTTGTGTACTAGCTAGAATTGTCTTCACAACTATCTTGTATCAAAGTTATTGTGTGCTATATTTCATGCTTTATGTAAAATAAGCGGTATTGTAAGTTTGTAAAATATTGTATAAAAGTTTGAACGCGAAATATTATTACAATCAGTTTTTCATATAGAATTGTAGTAGTTGAATTGTATATTAGCTACTAAGTATGAACTTAACGGGTAGGTACTACCCGAATTTAAACTTATAAAACGCTAATATGAAGAAAAAGCTTTTATAAATGAGTTCATATTATGCTACGAAATACTATTAACTACTCTTAATATTCTGTATGATTAACTTGTTCCATTTAACTATTTTGAAGGAAATGGCACCGACTACTTGACACACCGTGAATATGAATGAAGAGGAATTCCGTACTTTTCTAGCTTCAAACATAGCCGCAGTACAGGCTGCGCTACATACCAACAATAACCTTGGATCTAGCAGTACAGGAAATCGTGTAGGATGCACCTACAAAGAATTCACTGCCTGCAAACCTTTGGAATTTGATGGAACCGAAGGACCGATAGGATTGAAACGGTGGACCGAGAAGGTCGAATCGGTGTTTGCCATAAGTAAGTGTACTGAAGAGGACAAAGTGAAGTACGCTACGCATACCTTCACAGGTTCTACGTTAACATGGTGGAATACCTATCTAGAGCAAGTGGGACAAGACCATGCGTACGCACTACCGTGGTCAGCATTCAAGCACTTGATGAATGAGAAGTACCGTCCCAGAACCGAGGTCAATAAGCTCAAGACAGAACTTAGAGGGTTACGAACCCAAGGATTTGATATTACCACGTACGAAAGACGATTCACAGAATTGTGCCTATTGTGTCCGGGAGCATTCGAAGATGAGGAAGAGAAGATCGACGCATTTGTGAAAGGATTACCGGAAAGAATCCAAGAAGATATAAGTTCACACGAGCCCGCCTCCATACAACAGGCATGTAGAATGGCTCACAAACTCGTGAACCAGATTGAAGAAAGAATTAAAGAACAGACTGCTGAAGAGGCCAATGTGAAGCAAGTCAAAAGAAAGTGGGAGGAAAACGGTGATAAGAATCACCAATACAACAACAACAGCAATTACAACAATAATCGTAACAATTATCCCAACAATCGCAACATCAATCGCAACTACAACAAACGGCCCAACAACAACAACAACAACAACAGCAACTACAACAATCATCCCAACAACAATAATAACCGCAACAACAACAACAATCAGAAACAGCTATGCCAAAGGTGTGAAAAGAATCACTCGGGGTTCTGCACCAAATTTTGCAACAAGTGTAAAAGAAATGGTCATAGCGCGGCGAAGTGTGAGGTCTACGGACCAGGGGTTAATAGAACGAAAGGAACAAATGGTGTCGGAACGAGTAATGGCGGAGCAAGTAGTGTCGGAGCAAGTTATGCCAATGTAGTTTGTTATAAATGTGGAAAACCAGGCCACATTATTAGAAATTGCCCGAACCAGGAGAACACGAATGGACAAGGCCGTGGAAGAGTTTTCAATATTAATGCGGTAGAGGCACAGGAAGACCCGGAGCTTGTTACGGGTACGTTTCTTATTGACAATGAATCTGCTTACGTTTTATTTGATTCGGGTGCGGATAGAAGCTATATGAGTAGAGATTTTTGTGCTAAATTAAGTTGTCCATTGACGCCTTTGGATAGTAAATTTTTACTCGAATTAGCAAATGGTAAATTAATTTCAGCAGATAATATATGTCGGAATCGAGAAATTAAACTGGTTAGCGAAACATTTAAGATTGATTTGATACCAGTAGAGTTAGGGAGTTTTGATGTGATAATCGGTATGGACTTGTTGAAAGAAGTGAAAGCGGAGATCGTTTGTTACAAAAATGCAATTCGCATTATACGAGAAAAAGGAAAACCCTTAATGGTGTACGGAGAAAAGGGCAACACGAAGCTACATCTTATTAGTAATTTGAAGGCACAAAAACTAATAAGAAAAGGTTGCTATGCTGTTCTAGCACACGTCGAGAAAGTACAAACTGAAGAAAAGAGCATCAATGATGTTCCCATTGCAAAAGAATTTCCCGATGTATTTCCGAAAGAATTACCGGGATTACCCCCACATCGATCCGTTGAATTTCAAATAGATCTTGTACCAGGAGCTGCACCAATAGCTCGTGCTCCTTACAGACTCGCACCCAGCGAGATGAAAGAACTACAAAGCCAATTACAAGAACTTTTAGAGCGTGGTTTCATTCGACCAAGCACATCACCGTGGGGAGCTCCTGTTTTGTTTGTCAAGAAGAAAGATGGTACATTCAGGTTGTGTATCGACTACCGAGAGTTGAACAAACTTACCATCAAGAACCGCTACCCACTACCGAGAATCGATGACTTATTTGATCAACTACAAGGCTCGTCTGTTTATTCAAAGATTGACTTACGTTCCGGGTATCATCAAATGCGGGTGAAAGAAGATGATATTCCAAAGACTGCTTTCAGAACACGTTACGGTCATTACGAGTTTATGGTCATGCCGTTTGGTTTAACTAATGCACCAGCTGTGTTCATGGACCTTATGAACCGAGTGTGTGGACCATACCTTGACAAGTTTGTCATTGTTTTCATTGATGACATACTTATTTACTCAAAGAATGACCAAGAACACGGTGAACATTTGAGAAAGGTGTTAGAAGTATTGAGGAAGGAAGAATTGTACGCTAAGTTTTCAAAGTGTGCATTTTGGTTGGAAGAAGTTCAATTCCTCGGTCACATAGTGAACAAAGAAGGTATTAAGGTGGATCCGGCAAAGATAGAAACTGTTGAAAAGTGGGAAACCCCGAAAACTCCGAAACACATACGCCAGTTTTTAGGACTAGCTGGTTACTACAGAAGGTTCATCCAAGACTTTTCCAGAATAGCAAAACCCTTGACTGCATTAACGCATAAAGGGAAGAAATTTGAATGGAATGATGAACAAGAGAAAGCGTTTCAGTTATTGAAGAAAAAGCTAACTACGGCACCTATATTGTCATTGCCTGAAGGGAATGATGATTTTGTGATTTATTGTGACGCATCAAAGCAAGGTCTCGGTTGTGTATTAATGCAACGAACGAAGGTGATTGCTTATGCGTCTAGACAATTGAAGATTCACGAACAAAATTATACGACGCATGATTTGGAATTAGGCGCGGTTGTTTTTGCATTAAAGACTTGGAGGCACTACTTATATGGGGTCAAAAGTATTATATATACCGACCACAAAAGTCTTCAACACATATTTAATCAGAAACAACTGAATATGAGGCAGCGTAGGTGGATTGAATTATTGAATGATTACGATTTTGAGATTCGTTACCACCCGGGGAAGGCAAATGTGGTAGCCGATGCCTTGAGCAGGAAGGATAGAGAACCCATTCGAGTAAAATCTATGAATATAATGATTCATAATAACATTACTACTCAAATAAAGGAGGCGCAACAAGGAGTTTTAAAAGAGGGAAATTTAAAGGATGAAATACCCAAAGGATCGGAGAAGCATCTTAATATTCGGGAAGACGGAACCCGGTATAGGGCTGAAAGGATTTGGGTACCAAAATTTGGAGATATGAGAGAAATGGTACTTAGAGAAGCTCATAAAACCAGATACTCAATACATCCTGGAACGGGGAAGATGTACAAGGATCTCAAGAAACATTTTTGGTGGCCGGGTATGAAAGCCGATGTTGCTAAATACGTAGGAGAATGTTTGACGTGTTCTAAGGTCAAAGCTGAGCATCAGAAACCATCAGGTCTACTTCAACAACCCGAAATCCCGGAATGGAAATGGGAAAACATTACCATGGATTTCATCACTAAATTGCCAAGGACTGCAAGTGGTTTTGATACTATTTGGGTAATAGTTGATCGTCTCACCAAATCAGCACACTTCCTACCAATAAGAGAAGATGACAAGATGGAGAAGTTAGCACGACTGTATTTGAAGGAAGTCGTCTCCAGACATGGAATACCAATCTCTATTATCTCTGATAGGGATGGCAGATTTATTTCAAGATTCTGGCAGACATTACAGCAAGCATTAGGAACTCGTCTAGACATGAGTACTGCCTATCATCCACAAACTGATGGGCAGAGCGAAAGGACGATACAAACGCTTGAAGACATGCTACGAGCATGTGTTATTGATTTCGGAAACAGTTGGGATCGACATCTACCGTTAGCAGAATTTTCCTACAACAACAGCTACCATTCAAGCATTGAGATGGCGCCGTTTGAAGCACTTTATGGTAGAAAGTGCAGGTCTCCGATTTGTTGGAGTGAGGTGGGGGATAGACAGATTACGGGTCCGGAGATTATACAAGAAACTACCGAGAAGATCATCCAAATTCAACAACGGTTGAAAACCGCCCAAAGTCGACAAAAGAGCTACGCTGACATTAAAAGAAAAGATATAGAATTTGAAATTGGAGAGATGGTCATGCTTAAAGTTTCACCTTGGAAAGGCGTTGTTCGATTTGGTAAACGAGGGAAATTAAATCCAAGGTATATTGGACCATTCAAGATTATTGATCGTGTCGGACCAGTAGCTTACCGACTTGAGTTACCTCAACAACTCGCGGATGTACATAACACTTTCCACGTCTCGAATTTGAAGAAATGTTTTGCTAAAGAAGATCTCACTATTCCGTTAGATGAAATCCAAATCAACGAAAAACTCCAATTCATCGAAGAACCCGTCGAAATAATGGATCGTGAGGTTAAAAGACTTAAGCAAAACAAGATACCAATTGTTAAGGTTCGATGGAATGCTCGTAGAGGACCCGAGTTCACCTGGGAGCGTGAAGATCAGATGAAGAAGAAATACCCGCATCTATTTCCAGAAGATTCGTCAACACCTTCAACAGCTTAAAATTTCGGGACGAAATTTATTTAACGGGTAGGTACTGTAGTGACCCGAACTTTTCCATGTTTATATATATTAATTGAGATTGATGTTTACATGATTAAATGTTTCCAACATGTTAAGAAATCAAACTTGTTAAGACTTGATTAATTGAAATAGGTTTCATATAGACAATTGACCACCCAAGTTGACCGGTGATTCACGAACGTTAAAACTTGTAAAAAAACTATATGATGACATATATATGGTTATATATATAGTTAACATGATATTATGATAAGTAAACATATCATTAATTATATTAACAATGAACTACATATGTAAAAACAAGACTACTAACTTAATGATTTTGAAACGAGACATATATGTAACGTTTATCGTTGTAACGACATTTAATGTATATATATCATATTAAGAGATATTCGTACATCATAATATCATGATAATATACTAATTTAAAATCTCTTTTGATATTATAAACATTGGGTTAACAACATTTAACAAGATCGTTAACCTAAAGGTTTCAAAACAACACTTACATGTAACGACTAACGATGACTTAACGACTCAGTTAAAATGTATATACATGTAGTGTTTTAATATGTATTTATACACTTTTGAAAGACTTCAATACACTTATCAAAATACTTCTACTTAACAAAAATGCTTACAATTACATTCTCGTTCAGTTTCATCAACAATTCTACTCGTATGCACCTGTATTCGTACTCGTACAATACACAGCTTTTAGATGTATGTACTATTGGTATATACACTCCAATGATCAGCTCTTAGCAGCCCATGTGAGTCACCTAACACATGTGGGAACCATCATTTGGCAACTAGCATGAAATATCTCATAAGATTACAAAAATATGAGTAATCATTCATGACTTATTTACATGAAAACAAAATTACATATCCTTTATATCTAATCCATACACCAACGACCAAAAACACCTACAAACACTTTCATTCTTCAATTTTCTTCATCTAATTGAACTCTCTCAAGTTCTATCTTCAAGTTCTAAGTGTTCTTCATAAATTCCAAAAGTTCTAGTTTCATAAAATCAAGAATACTTTCAAGTTTGCTAGCTCACTTCCAATCTTGTAAGGTGATCATCCAACCTCAAGAAATCTTTGTTTCTTACAGTAGGTTATCATTCTAATACAAGGTAATAATCATATTCAAACTTTGGTTCAATTTCTATAACTATAACAATCTTATTTCAAGTGATGATCTTACTTGAACTTGTTTTCGTGTCATGATTTTGCTTCAAGAACTTTGAGCCATCCAAGGATCCATTGAAGCTAGATCCATTTTTCTCTTTTCCAGTAGGTTCATCCAAGGAACTTAAGGTAGTAATGATGTTCATAACATCATTCGATTCATACATATAAAGCTATCTTATTCGAAGGTTTAAACTTGTAATCACTAGAACATAGTTTAGTTAATTCTAAACTTGTTCGCAAACAAAAGTTAATCCTTCTAACTTGACTTTTAAAATCAACTAAACACATGTTCTATATCTATATGATATGCTAACTTAATGATTTAAAACCTGGAAACACGAAAAACACCGTAAAACCGGATTTACGCCGTCGTAGTAACACCGCGGGCTGTTTTGGGTTAGTTAATTAAAAACTATGATAAACTTTGATTTAAAAGTTGTTATTCTGAGAAAATGATTTTTATTATGAACATGAAACTATATCCAAAAATTATGGTTAAACTCAAAGTGGAAGTATGTTTTCTAAAATGGTCATCTAGACGTCGTTCTTTCGACTGAAATGACTACCTTTACAAAAATGACTTGTAACTTATTTTTCCGACTAGAAACCTATACTTTCTTTTTAGATTCATAAAATAGAGTTCAATATGAAACCATAGCAATTTGATTCACTCAAAACGGATTTAAAATGAAGAAGTTATGGGTAAAACAAGATTGGATAATTTTTCTCATTTTAGCTACGTGAAAATTGGTAACAAATCTATTCCAACCATAACTTAATCAACTTGTATTATATATTATGTAATCTTGAGATACCATAGACACGTATACAATGTTTCGACCTATCATGTCGACACATCTATATATATTTCGGAACAACCATAGACACTCTATATGTGAATGTTGGAGTTAGCTATACAGGGTTGAGGTTGATTCCAAAATATATATAGTTTGAGTTGTGATCAATACTGAGATACGTATACACTGGGTCGTGGATTGATTCAAGATAATATTTATCGATTTATTTCTGTACATCTAACTGTGGACAACTAGTTGTAGGTTACTAACGAGGACAGCTGACTTAATAAACTTAAAACATCAAAATATATTAAAAGTGTTGTAAATATATTTTGAACATACTTTGATATATATGTATATATTGTTATAGGTTCGTGAATCAACCAGTGGCCAAGTCTTACTTCCCGACGAAGTAAAAATCTGTGAAAGTGAGTTATAGTCCCACTTTTAAAATCTAATATTTTTGGGATGAGAATACATGCAGGTTTTATAAATGATTTACAAAATAGACACAAGTACGTGAAACTACATTCTATGGTTGAATTATCGAAATCGAATATGCCCCTTTTTATTAAGTCTGGTAATCTAAGAATTAGGGAACAGGCACCCTAATTGACGCGAATCCTAAAGATAGATCTATTGGGCCTAACAAACCCCATCCAAAGTACCGGATGCTTTAGTACTTCGAAATTTATATCATATCCGAAGGGTGTCCCGGAATGATGGGGATATTCTTATATATGCATCTTGTTATTGTCGGTTACCAGGTGTTCACCATATGAATGATTTTTATCTCTATGTATGGGATGTGTATTGAAATATGAAATCTTGTGGTCTATTGTTACGATTTGATATATATAGGTTAAACCTATAACTCACCAACATTTTTGTTGACGTTTTAAGCATGTTTATTCTCAGGTGATTATTAAGAGCTTCCGCTGTCGCATACTTAAATAAGGACAAGATTTGGAGTCCATGCTTGTATGATATTGTGTAAAAACTGCATTCAAGAAACTTATTTTGTTGTAACATATTTGTATTGTAAACCATTATGTAATGGTCGTGTGTAAACAGGATATTTTAGATTATCATTATTTGATAATCTACGTAAAGCTTTTTAAACCTTTATTGATGAAATAAAGGTTATGGTTTGTTTAAAAATGAATGCAGTCTTTGAAAAACGTCTCATATAGAGGTCAAAACCTCGCAACGAAATCAATTAATATGGAACGTTTTTAATCAATAAGAACGGGACATTTCACATGGACTCCAAATCTCGTCCTTATTTAAGTATGCTACAGCGGAAGCTCTTAATAATCACCTGAGAATAAACATGCTAAAAACGTCAACAAAAATGTTGGTGAGTTATAGGTTTAACCTATATATATCAAATCATAATAATAGACCACAAGATTTCATATTTCAATATACATCCCATACATAGAGATAAAAATCATTCATATGGTGAACACCTGGTAACCGACATTAACAAGATGCATATATAAGAATATCCCCATCATTCCGGGACACCCTTCGGATATGATATAAATTTCGAAGTACTAAAGCATCCGGTACTTTGGATGGGGTTTGTTAGGCCCAATAGATCTATCTTTAGGATTCGCGTCAATTAGGGTGTCTGTTCCCTAATTCTTAGATTACCAGACTTAATAAAAAGGGGCATATTCAATTTCGATAATTCAACCATAGAATGTAGTTTCACGTACTTGTGTCTATTTTGTAAATCATTTATAAAACCTGCATGTATTCTCATCCCAAAAATATTAGATTTTAAAAGTGGGAGTATAACTAACTTTCACAGATTTTTACTTCGTCGGGAAGTAAGACTTGGCCACTGGTTGATTCACGAACCTATAACAATATATACATATATATCAAAGTATGTTCAAAATATATTTACAACACTTTTAATATATTTTGATGTTTTAAGTTTATTAAGTCAGCTGTCCTCGTTAGTAACCTACAACTAGTTGTCCACAGTTAGATGTACAGAAATAAATCGATAAATATTATCTTGAATCAATCCACGACCCAGTGTATACGTATTTCAGTATTGATCACAACTCAAACTATATATATTTTGGAATCAACCTCAACCCTGTATGGCTAACTCTAACATTCACATATAGAGTGTCTATGGTTGTTCCGAAATATATATAGATGTGTCGACATGATAGGTCAAAACATTGTATACGTGTCTATGGTATCTCAAGATTACATAATATACAATACAAGTAGATTAAGTTATGGTTGGAATAGATTTGTTACCAATTTTCACGTAGCTAAAATGAGAAAAATTATCCAATCTTGTTTTACCCATAACTTCTTCATTTTAAATCCGTTTTGAGTGAATCAAATTGCTATGGTTTCATATTGAACTCTATTTTATGATTCTAAATAGAAAAAGTATAGGTTTCTAGTCGGAAAAATAAGTTACAAGTCGTTTTTGTAAAGGTAGTCATTTCAGTCGAAAGAACAACGTCTAGATGATCATTTTAGAAAACATACTTTCACTTTGAGTTTAACCATAATTTTTGGATATAGTTTCATGTTCATAATAAAAATCATTTTCTCAGAATAACAACTTTTAAATCAAAGTTTATCATAGTTTTTAATTAACTAACCCAAAACAGCCCGCGGTGTTACTACGACGGCGTAAATCCGGTTTTACGGTATTTTTCGTGTTTCCAGGTTTTAAATCATTAAGTTAGCATATCATATAGATATAGAACATGTGTTTAGTTGATTTTAAAAGTCAAGTTAGAAGGATTAACTTTTGTTTGCGAACAAGTTTAGAATTAACTAAACTATGTTCTAGTGATTACAAGTTTAAACCTTCGAATAAGATAGCTTTATATATATATGAATTGAATGATGTTATGAACATCATTACTACCTTAAGTTCCTTGGATAAACCTACTGAAAAAGAAAAAAATGGATCTAGCTTCAATGGATCCTTGGATGGCTCGAAGTTCTTGAAGCAGAATCATGACACGAAAACAAGTTCAAGTAAGATCATCACTTGAAATAAGATTGTTATAGTTATAGAAATTGAACCAAAGTTTGAATATGATTATTACCTTGTATTAGAATGATAACCTACTGTAAGAAATAAAGATTTCTTGAGGTTGGATGATCACCTTACAAGATTGGAAGTGAGCTAGCAAACTTGAAAGTATTCTTGATTTTAGGTAACTAGAACTTGTAGAATATATGAAGAACACTTAGAACTTGAAGATAGAACTTGAGAGAGATCAATTAGATGAAGAAAATTGAAGAATGAAAGTGTTTGTAGGTGTTTTTGGTCGTTGGTGTATGGATTAGATATAAAGGATATGTAATTTTGTTTTCATGTAAATAAGTCATGAATGATTACTCATAATTTTGTAATTTTATGAGATATTTCATGCTAGTTTCCAAATGATGGTACCCACATGTGTTAGGTGACTCACATGGGCTGCTAAGAGCTGATCATTGGAGTGTATATACCAATAGTATATACATCTAAAAGCTGTGTATTGTACGAGTACGAATACGGGTGCATACGAGTAGAATTGTTGATGAAACTGAACTAGGATGTAATTGTAAGCATTTTTGTTAAGTAGAAGTATTTTGATAAGTGTATTGAAGTCTTTCAAAAGTGTATAAATACATATTAAAACACTACATGTATATACATTTTAACTGAGTCGTTAAGTCATCGTTAGTCGTTACATGTAAGTGTTGTTTTGAAACCTTTAGGTTAACGATCTTGTTAAATGTTGTTAACCCAATGTTTATAATATCAAATGAGATTTTAAATTATTATGATTTTAAATTATTAAATTAATATGATATATATACATTAAATGTCTTTACAACGATAATCGTTACATATATGTCTCGTTTAAAAATCATTAAGTTAGTAGTCTTGTTTTTACATATGTAGTTCATTGTTAATATACTTAATGATATGTTTACTTATCATAGTATCATGTTAACTATATATATATCCATATATATGTCATCATATAGTTTTTAAAAGTTTTAACGTTCGTGAATCACCGGTCAACTTGGGTGGTCAATTGTCTATATGAAACATATTTCAATTAATCAAGTCTTAACAAGTTTGATTGCTTAACATGTTGGAAACATTTAATCATGTAAATATCAATCTCAATTAATATATATAAACATGGAAAAGTTCGGGTCACTACAGTACCTACCCGTTAAATAAATTTCGTCCCGAAATTTTAAGTAGTTAGAGGTGTTGACGTATCTTCTGGAAATAGATGCGGGTATTTCTTCTTCATCTGATCTTCATGCTCCCAGGTGAACTCGGGTCCTCTACGAGCATTCCATCGAACCTTAACAATTGGTATCTTGTTTTGCTTAAGTCTTTTAACCTCACGATCCATTATTTCGACGGGTTCTTCGATGAATTGAAGTTTTTCGTTGATTTGGATTTCATCTAACGGAATAGTGAGATATTCTTTAGCAAAACATTCCTTCAAATTCGAGACGTGGAAAGTGTTATGTACAGTCGCGAGTTGTTGAGGTAACTCAAGTCGGTAAGCTACTGGTCTGACACGATCAATAATCTTGAATGGTCCAATATACCTTGGATTTAATTTACCTCGTTTACCAAATCGAACAACGCCTTTCCAAGGTGCAACTTTAAGCATGACCATCTCTCCAATTTCAAATTCTATATATTTTCTTTTAATGTCAGCGTAGCTCTTTTGTCGACTTTGGGCGGTTTTTAACCGTTGTTGAATTTGGATGATCTTCTCGGTAGTTTCTTGTATAATCTCCGGACCCGTAATCTGTCTATCCCCCACTTCACTCCAACAAATCAGAGACCTGCACTTTCTAACATAAAGTGCTTCAAACGGCGCCATCTCAATGCTTGAATGGTAGCTGTTGTTGTAGGAAAATTCTGCTAACGGTAGATGTCGATCCCAACTGTTTCCGAAATCAATAGCACATGCTCGTAGCATGTCTTCAAGAGTTTGTATCGTCCTTTCGCTCTGCCCATCAGTTTGTGGATGATAGGCAGTACTCATGTCTAGACGAGTTCCTAATGCTTGCTGTAATGTCTGCCAGAATCTTGAAATAAATCTACCATCCCTATCAGAGATAATAGAGATTGGTATTCCATGTCTGGAGACGACTTCCTTCAAATACAGTCGTGCTAACTTCTCCATCTTGTCATCTTCTCTTATTGGCAGGAAGTGTGCTGATTTGGTGAGACGATCAACTATTACCCAAATAGTATCAAAACCACTTGCAGTCCTTGGCAATTTAGTGATGAAATCCATGGTAATGTTTTCCCATTTCCATTCCGGGATTTCGGGTTGTTGAAGTAGACCTGATGGTTTCTGATGCTCAGCTTTGACCTTAGAATACGTCAAACATTCTCCTACGTATTTAGCAACATCGGCTTTCATACCCGGCCACAAAAAATGTTTCTTGAGATCCTTGTACATCTTCCCCGTTCCAGGATGTATTGAGTATCTGGTTTTATGAGCTTCTCTAAGTACCATTTCTCTCATATCTCCAAATTTTGGTACCCAAATCCTTTCAGCCCTATACCGGGTTCTGTCTTCCCGAATATTAAGATGCTTCTCCGATCCTTTGGGTATTTCATCCTTTAAATTTCTCTCTTTTAAAACTCCTTGTTGCGCCTCCTTTATTTGAGTAGTAAGGTTATTATGAATCATTATATTCATAGATTTTACTAGAATGGGTTCTCTGTCCTTCTTGCTCAAGGCATCGGCTACCACATTCGCCTTCCCCGGGTGGTAACGAATCTCAAAGTCGTAATCATTCAATAATTCAATCCACCTACGCTGCCTCATATTCATTTGTTTCTGATTAAATATGTGTTGAAGACTTTTGTGGTCGGTATATATAATACTTTTGACCCCATATACGTAGTGCCTCCAAGTCTTTAATGCAAAAACAACCGCGCCTAATTCCAAATCATGCGTCGTATAATTTTGTTCGTGAATCTTCAATTGTCTAGACGCATAAGCAATCACCTTCATTCGTTGCATTAATACACAACCGAGACCTTGCTTTGATGCGTCACAATAAATCACAAAATCATCATTCCCTTCAGGCAATGACAATATAGGTGCCGTAGTTAGCTTTTTCTTCAATAACTGAAACGCTTTCTCTTATTCATCATTCCATTCAAATTTCTTCCCTTTATGCGTTAATGCAGTCAAGGGTTTTGCTATTCTGGAAAAGTCTTGGATGAACCTTCTGTAGTAACCAGCTAGTCCTAAAAACTGGCGTATGTGTTTCGGAGTTTTCGGGGTTTCCCACTTTTCAACAGTTTCTATCTTTGACGGATCCACCTTAATACCTTCTTTGTTCACTATGTGACCGAGGAATTGAACTTCTTCCAACCAAAATGCACACTTTGAAAACTTAGCGTACAATTCTTCCTTCCTCAATACTTCTAACACCTTTTTCAAATGTTCACCGTGGTCTTGGTCATTCTTTGAGTAAATAAGTATGTCATCAATGAAAACAATGACAAACTTGTCAAGGTATGGTCCACACACTCGGTTCATAAGGTCCATGAACACAGCTGGTGCATTAGTTAAACCAAACGGCATGTCCATAAACTCGTAATGACCGTAACGTGTTCTGAAAGCAGTCTTTGAAATATCATCTTCTTTCATCCGCATTTGATGATACCCGGAACGTAAGCCAATCTTTGAATAAATAGACGAGCCTTGTAGTTGATCAAATAAGTCGTCGATTCTCGATAGTGGGTAGCGGTTCTTGATGGTAAGTTTGTTCAACACTCGGTAGTCGATACACAACCTGAATGTACCATCTTTCTTCTTGACAAACAAAACAGGAGCTCCCCACGATGATGTGCTTGGTCGAATGAAACCACACTCTAAAAGTTCTTGTAATTGGCTTTGCAGTTCTTTCATCCCCGCTGCGTGCGAGTCTGTAAGGAGCACGAGCTATTGGTGCAGCTCCTGGTACAAGATCTATTTGAAATTCAACGGATCGATGTGGGGGTAATCCCGGTAATTCTTTCAAAAATACATCGGGAAATTCTTTTGCAATGGGAACATCATTGATGCTCTTTTCTTCAGTTTGTACTTTCTCGACGTATGCTAGAACAGCATAGCAACCTTTTCTTATTAGTTTTTGTGCCTTCAAATTACTAATAAGATGTAGCTTCGTGTTGCCCTTTTCTCCGTACACCATTAAGGGTTTTCCTTTTTCTCGTATAATGCGAATTGCATTTTTGTAACAAACGATCTCTGCTTTCACTTCTTTCAACCAGTCCATACCGATTATCACATCAAAACTCCCTAACTCTACTGGTATCAAATCAATCTTAAATGTTTCGCTAACCAGTTTAATTTCTCGATTCCGACATATATTATCTGTTGAAATTAATTTACCATTTGCTAATTCGAGTAAAAATTTACTATCCAAAGGCGTCAATGGACAACTTAATTTAGCACAAAAATCTCTACTCATATAGCTTCTATCCGCACCCGAATCAAATAAAACGTAAGCAGATTTATTGTCAATAAGAAACGTACCCGTAACAAGCTCTGGGCCTTCCTGTGCCTCTTCCACATTAATATTGAAAACTCTTCCGCGGCATTGTCCATTCGTGTTCTCCTGGTTCGGGCAATTTCTAATAATGTGGCCTGGTTTTCCACATTTATAAAAAACTACATTGGCATAACTTGCTCCGACACTACTTGCTCCGCCATTACTCGTTCCGACACCATTTTTTCCTTTCGTTCTATTAACCCCTGGTCCGTAGACCTCACATTTCGCCGCGCTATGACCATTTCTTTTACAATTGTGGCAAAATTTGGTGCAGAACCCCGAGTGATACTTTTCACACCTTTGGAATAGCTGCTTCTGATTGTTGTTGTTGTTGTTGTGGTTATTATTGTTGTTGGGATGATTGTTGTAGTTGCTGTTGTTGTAGTTGTTGTTGTTGTGGTTGTTGGGCCGTTTGTTGTAGTTGCGATTGATGTTGCGATTGTTGGGATAATTGTTGCGATTATTATTGTAATTGCTGTTGTTGTTGTATTGGCGATTCTTATCACCGTTTTCCTCCCACTTTCTTTTGACTTGCTTCACATTGGCCTCTTTAGCAGTCTGTTCTTTAATTCTTTCTTCAATCTGGTTCACTAGTTTGTGAGCCATTCTACATGCCCGTTGTATGGAGGTGGGCTCGTGTGAACTTATATCTTCTTGGATTCTTTCCGGTAATCCTTTCACAAACGCGTCGATCTTCTCTTCCTCATCTTCGAATGCTCCCGGACACAATAGGCACAATTCTGTGAATCGTCTTTCGTACGTGGTAATATCAAATCCTTGGGTTCGTAACCCTCTAAGTTCTGTCTTGAGCTTATTGACCTCAGTTCTGGGACGGTACTTCTCGTTCATCAAGTGCTTGAATGCTGACCACGGTAGTGCGTACGCGTCGTCTTGTCCCACTTGCTCTAGATAGGTATTCCACCATGTTAACGCAGAACCTGTGAAGGTATGCGTAGCGTACTTCACTTTTTCCTCTTCAGTACACTTACTTATGGCAAACACCGATTCGACCTTCTCGGTCCACCGTTTCAATCCGATCGGTCCTTCGGTTCTGTAGTGACCCGAACTTTTCCATGTTTATATATATTAATTGAGATTGATATTTACATGATTAAATGTTTCCAACATGTTAAGCAATCAAACTTGTTTAGACTTGATTAATTGAAATATGTTTCATATAGAAAATTGACCACCCAAGTTGACCGGTGATTCACGAACGAAAACTTGTAAAAACTATATGATGACATATATATGGATATATATATAGTTAACATGATACTATGATAAGTAAACATATCATTAAGTATATTAACAATGAACTACATATGTAAAAACAAGACTACTAACTTAATGATTTTTAAACGAGACATATATGTAACGATTATCGTTGTAAAGACATTTAATGTATATATATATATATCATATTAAGAGATATTCATACATGATAATATCATGATAATATAATAATTTAAAATCTCATTTGATATTATAAACATTGAGTTAACAACATTTAACAAGATCGTTAACCTAAAGGTTTCAAAACAACACTTACATGTAACGACTAACGATGACTTAACGACTCAGTTAAAATGTATATACATGTAGTGTTTTAATATGTATTTAGACACTTTTGAAAGACTTCAATACACTTATCAAAATACTTCTACTTAACAAAAATGCTTACAATTACATCCTCGTTCAGTTTCATCAACAATTCTACTCGTATGCACCCGTATTCGTACTCGTACAATACACAGCTTTTAGATGTATGTACTATTGGTATATACACTCCAATGATCAGCTCTTAGCAGCCCATGTGAGTCACCTAACACATGTGGGAACTATCATTTGGCAACTAGCATGAAATAT
Organism: Rutidosis leptorrhynchoides; assembly: GCF_046630445.1. Lineage (NCBI taxonomy): Eukaryota > Viridiplantae > Streptophyta > Magnoliopsida > Asterales > Asteraceae > Rutidosis > Rutidosis leptorrhynchoides. The sequence goes on along the minus strand of NC_092337.1, from coordinate 224,621,179 downwards.
CTCATAAAATTACAAAAATATGAGTAATCATTCATGACTTATTTACATGAAGACAAAATTACATATCCTTTATATCTAATCCATACACCAACGACCAAAAACACCTACAAACACTTTCATTGTTCAATTTTTTTCATCTAATTGATCTCTCTCAAGTTCTATCTTCAAGTTCTAAGTGTTCTTCATATATTCTACAAGTTCTAGTTACATAAAATCAAGAATACTTTCAAGTTTGCTAGCTCACTTCCAATCTTGTAAGGTGATCATCCAACCTCAAGAAATCGTTGTTTCTTACAGTAGGTTATCATTCTAATACAAGGTAATAATAATATTCAAACTTTGGTTCAATTTCTATAACTATAACAATCTTATTTCAAGTGATGATCTTACTTGAACTTGTTTTCGTGTCATGATTCTGCTTCAAGAACTTCGAGCCATCCAAGGATCCATTGAATCTAGATCCATTTTTCTCTTTTCCAGTAGGTTTATCCAAGGAACTTAAGGTAGTAATGATGTTCATAACATCATTCGATTCATACATATAAAGCTATCTTATTCGAAGGTTAAAACTTGTAATCACTAGAACATAGTTTAGTTAATTCTAAACTTGTTCGCAAACAAAAGTTAATCCTTCTAACTTGACTTTTAAAATCAACTAAACACATGTTCTATATCTATATGATATGCTAACTTAATGATTTAATACCTGAAAACACGAAAAACACCGTAAAACCGGATTTACGCCGTCGTAGTAACACCGCGGGCTGTTTTGGGTTAGTTAATTAAAAACTATGATAAACTTTGATTTAAAAGTTGTTATTCTAAAAAATGATTTTTATTATGAACATGAAAGTATATCCAAAAATTATGGTTAAACTCAAAGTGGAAGTATGTTTTCTAAAATGGTCATCTAGACGTCGTTCTTTCGACTGAAATGACTACCTTTACAAAAATGACTTGTAACTTATTTTTCCGACTATAAACCTATACTTTTTCTATTTAGATTCATAAAATAGAGTTCAATATGAAATCATAGCAATTTGATTCACTCAAAATGGATTTAAAATGAAGAAGTTATGGGTAAAACAAGATTGGATAATTTTTCTCATTTTAGCTACGTGAAAATTGGTAACAAATCTATTCCAACCATAACTTAATCAACTTGTATTGTATATTATGTAATCTTGAGATACCATAGACACGTATACAATGTTTTGACCTATCATGTCGACACATCTATATATATTTCGGAACAACCATAGACACTCTATATGTGAATGTTGGAGTTAGCTATACAGGGTTGAGGTTGATTCCAAAATATATATAGTTTGAGTTGTGATCAATACTGAGATACGTATACACTGGGTCGTGGATTGATTCAAGATAATATTTATCGATTTATTTCTGTACATCTAACTGTGGACAACTAGTTGTAGGTTACTAACGAGGACAGCTGACTTAATAAACTTAAAACATCAAAATATATTAAAAGTGTTGTAAATATATTTTGAACATACTTTGATATATATGTATATATTGTTATAGGTTCGTGAATCAACCAGTGGCCAAGTCTTACTTCCCGACGAAGTAAAAATCTGTGAAAGTGAGTTATAGTCCCACTTTTAAAATCTAATATTTTTGGGATAAGAATACATGCAGGTTTTATAAATGATTTACAAAATAGACACAAGTACGTGAAACTACATTCTATGGTTGAATTATCGAAATCGAATATGCCCCTTTTTATTAAGTCTGGTAATCTAAGAATTAGGGAACAGACACCCTAATTGACGCGAATCCTAAAGATAGATCTATTGGGCCTAACAAACCCCATCCAAAGTACCGGATGCTTTAGTACTTTGAAATTTATATCATGTCCGAAGGAGGATCCCGGAATGATGGGGATATTCTTATATGCATATTGTTAATGTCGGTTACCAAGTGTTCACCATATGAATGATTTTTATCTCTATGTATGGGATGTGTATTGAAATATGAAATCTTGTGGTCTATTATTATGATTTGATATATATAGGTTAAACCTATAACTCACCAACATTTTTGTTGACGTTTTATGCATGTTTATTCTCAGGTAATTATTAAGAGCTTCCGCTGTCGCATACTTAAATAAGGACGAGATTTAGAGTCCATGCTTGTATGATATTGTGTAAAAAATGCATTCATGAAACTTATTTTGTTGTAACATATTTGTATTGTAAACCATTATGTAATGGTCGTGTGTAAACAGGATATTTTAGATTATCATTATTTGATAATCTACGTAAAGCTTTTTAAACCTTTATTGATGAAATAAAGGTTATGGTTTGTTTTAAAATGAATGCAGTCTTTGAAAAACGTCTCATATAGAGGTCAAAACCTCGCAACGAAATCAATTAATATGGAACGTTTTTAATCAATAAGAACGGGACATTTCAGTTGGTTTCAGAGCGTTGGTCTTAGAGAACCAGAATTTTGCATTAGTGTATCTTATCGAGTTTGTTAGGATTCATTAGTGAGTCTAGACTTCGACCGTGTTTACTTGAAAAATGATTGCTTAACAAATTTTGTTGGAAACTATATATTTTTAACATGTGAATATTATGTGATATATTAATCTCTTAACGCGTTTGATATTATGTGATAGATGTCTACCTCTAGAACAAGTCCCATTGACTCACCTAATAATAATGAAGACTCAAATGTAAATTGGAATGATTCGTGGACTGATTCACAAGTTCCCGAAGAGGAACCGGAAGAAGAGTCGGAACCGGAAGAAGAATCGGAACCGGAAGAAGAATCGGAACCGGATGAAGAAATAGAACCGGTGGGGGAAATAATAAAACGGTTAAGTAAAAGAAAATCCTCAACCAACCGACCAAGGTTAATTATGGTCAATGGTGTTTCCGCCAAGGAAGCAAAATATTGGGAGGATTACCAATTCTCCGATGAATCGGATTCCGACGAGAATTCCGATGATGTTATAGAAATTACCCCAACTAAATTTAAAAAGGCAAAAGAAAATAATAAGGGAAAGTGCATAAAAATACAAATCGAATTCCAACCCCGATGAACTTTATATGTATCGTCAACCCCCGAAGTCCTTAAGTTGTAACAATGACCCGGGAACCTCTAAACCACCAGGTTTTTCTAAACCAATGTGGAAAACGACGGCTCGTATTAGGGGAAAATCATATATCCCTAGAAACTTGGCAAAACGAACCAAAACTGAAGAAGAAGAAACAAGCGAGTCGGAATAAGATAGTTGTATTCGTGTGGTGTAATATATGTAATATAGTGTGCTTATGCTTTATGATATATGTAAAAATTGCTTGTATTAATAAGTATTTTTTTTATGAATCTAACTCTTGTCTATTTTACAGTATAAAAACACAAAATGGATAGACAACCCAATATTTTAAGAGACCTACCCGGAGACATGATTGATGAAATCTTGTCTAGAGTCGGTCAGAATTCTTCGGCACAACTATTTAAGGCGAGATCAGTTTGTAAGACATTCGAAGAACGTTCCAAGAATGCCTTGGGTTATAAAAGGCTTTCGTTCGAAAGATGGGGATATCACATTGGGAAATCCATAATTTACGATGTGTTTACTTTGACGCATATATTGCGGGGAACCCAAATGCTATTTTACGCAATGGGTTAAGAAATTATTTTGACTCAATATATCCGAATATTGGACTTCGTGATTTAGAAAAAGCGGCTAACATGCAACATAAAGAAGCATGTTATGCTTACGGATTAGTAATGTTCGCTTCTCACCAAAGTGAGAACAAGAACATCGGGCTACAACTATTAAACAAAACGTTCCCACAAGTGACGGAGTCGGTAATTGGGGTAAGAAATGAGGTTTTTAGATTGTTACGGGACTGTTGGACATTACGTAACCCTCGTCCCTTTGACGACGTTACAACACGATGTCTTATCAACGGCCATAACGGTTATGTTCCACAAGACCAAGGATGGGAAGTAATCCTAGTAAAACCAGAATGCATGACTTGTTTCTGGACGTATGAATTACGTGTCTTTATTGCCTTTGCTGAACGACTTGTGTACTAGCTAGAATTATCTTCACAACCATCTTGTATCAAATTTATTGTGTGCTATATTTCATGCTATATGTAAAATAAGCGGTATTGTAAGTTTGTAAAATATTGTGTAAAAGTTTGAACGCGAAATATTATTATAATCAGTTTTTCATATAGAATTGTAGTAGTTGAATTGTATATTAGCTACTAAGTATGAACTTAACGGGTAGGTACTACCCGAATTTAAACTTATAAAACGCTAATATGAAGAAAAAGCTTTTATAAATGAGTTCATATTATGCAACGAAATACTATTAACTACTCTTAATATTCTGTATGATTAACTTGTTCCATTTGACTATTTTGAAGGAAATGGCACCGACTACTCGACACACCGTGAATATGAATGAAGAGGAATTCCGTACTTTTCTAGCTTCAAACATAGCCGCAGTACAGGCTGCGCTACATACCAACAATAACCTTGGATCTAGCAGTACAGGAAATCGTGTAGGATGCACCTACAAAGAATTCACTGCCTGCAAACCTTTGGAATTTGATGGAACCGAAGGACCGATCGGATTGAAACGGTGGACCAAGAAGGTCGAATCGGTGTTTGCCATAAGTAAGTGTACTGAAGAGGACAAAGTGAAGTACGCTACGCATACCTTCACAGGTTCTGCGTTAACATGGTGGAATACCTATCTAGAGCAAGTGGGACAAGACGATGCATACGCACTACCGTGGTCAGCATTCAAGCACTTGATGAACGAGAAGTACCGTCCCAGAACCGAGGTCAATAAGCTCAAGACAGAACTTAGAGGGTTACGAACCCAAGGATTTGATATTACCACGTACGAAAGACGATTCACAGAATTGTGCCTATTGTGTCCGGGAGCATTCGAAGATGAGGAAGAGAAGATCGACGCGTTTGTGAAAGGATTACCGGAAAGAATCCAAGAAGATATAAGTTCACACGAGCCCGCCTCCATACAACAGGCATGTAGAATGGCTCACAAACTAGTGAACCAGATTGAAGAAAGAATTAAAGAACAGACTGCTGAAGAGGCCAATGTGAAGCAAGTCAAAAGAAAGTGGGAGGAAAACGGTGATAAGAATCACCAATACAACAACAACAGTAATTACAACAATAATCGCAACAATTATCCCAACAATCGCAACATCAATCGCAACTACAACAAACGGCCCAACAACAACAACAACAACAACAACAACAATAACAACAACATCAACTACAACAATCATCCCAACAACAATAATAACCGCAACAACAACAACAATCAGAAGCAGCTATGCCAAAGGTGTGAAAAGTATCACTCGGGGTTCTGCACCAAATTTTGCAACAAGTGTAAAAGAAATTGTCATAGCGCGGCGAAGTGTGAGGTCTACGGACCAGGGGTTAATAGAACGAAAGGAACAAATGGTGTCGGAACGAGTAATGGCGGAGCAAGTAGTGTTGGAGCAAGTTATGCCAATGTAGTTTGTTATAAATGTGGAAAACCGGGCCACACTATTAGAAATTGCCCGAACCAGGAGAACACGAATGGACAAGGCCGCGGAAGAGTTTTCAATATTAATGCGGCAGAGGCACAGGAAGACCCGGAGCTTGTTACGGGTACGTTTCTTATTGACAATATATCTTCTTACGTTTTATTTGATTCGGGTGCGGATAGAAGCTATATGAGTAGAGATTTTTGTGCTAAATTAAGTTGTCCATTGACGCCTTTGGATAGTAAATTTTTACTCGAATTAGCAAATGGTAAATTAATTTCAGCAGATAATATATGTCGGAATCGAGAAATTAAACTGGTTAGCGAAACATTTAAGATTGACTTGATACCAGTAGAGTTAGGGAGTTTTGATGTGATAATCGGTATGGACTGGTTGAAAGAAGTGAAAGCAGAGATCGTTTGTTACAAAAATGTAATTCACATTATACGAGAAAAAGGAAAACCCTTAATGGTGTACGGAGAAAAGGGCAACACGAAGCTACATCTTATTAGTAATTTGAAGGCACAAAAACTAATAAGAAAAGGTTGCTATGCTGTTCTAGCACACGTCGAGAAAGTAAAAACTGAAGAAAAGAGCATCAATGATGTTCCCATTGCAAAAGAATTTCTCGATGTATTTTCGAAAGAATTACCGGGATTACCCCCACATCGATCCGTTGAATTTCAAATAGATCTTGTACCAGAAGCTGCACCAATAGCTCGTGCTCCTTACAGACTCGCACCCAGCGAGATGAAAGAACTGCAAAGCCAATTACAAGAACTTTTAGAGTGTGGTTTCATTCGACCAAGCACATCACCGTGGGGAGCTCCTGTTTTGTTTGTCAAGAAGAAAGATGGTACATTCAGGTTGTGTATCGACTACCGAGAGTTGAACAAACTTACCATCAAGAACCGCTACCCACTACCGAGAATCGACGACTTATTTGATCAACTACAAGGCTCGTCTGTTTATTCAAAGATTGACTTACGTTCCGGGTATCATCAAATGCGGGTGAAAGAAGATGATATTCCAAAGAATGCTTTCAGAACACGTTACGGTCATTACGAGTTTATGGTCATGCCGTTTGGTTTAACTAATGCACCAGCTGTGTTCATGGACCTTATGAACCGAGTGTGTGGACCATACCTTGACAAGTTTGTCATTGTTTTCATTGATGACATACTTATTTACTCAAAGAATGACCAAGAACACGGTGAACATTTGAGAAAGGTGTTAGAAGTATTGAGGAAGAAAGAATTGTACGCTAAGTTTTCAAAGTGTGCATTTTGGTTGGAAGAAGTTCAATTCCTCGGTCACATAGTGAACAAAGAAGGTATTAAGGTGGATCCGGCAAAGATAGAAACTGTTGAAAAGTGGAAAACCCCGAAAACTCCGAAACCCATACGCCAGTTTTTAGGACTAGCTGGTTACTACAGAAGGTTCATCCAAGACTTTTCCAGAATAGCAAAACCCTTGACTGCGTTAACGCATAAAGGGAAGAAATTTGAATGGAATGATGAACAAGAGAAAGCGTTTCAGTTATTGAAGAAAAAGCTAACTACGGCACCTATATTGTCATTGCCTGAAGGGAATGATGATTTTGTGATTTATTGTGACGCATCAAAGCAAGGTCTCGGTTGTGTATTAATGCAACGAACGAAGGTGATTTCTTATGCGTCTAGACAATTGAAGATTCACGAACAAAATTATACGACGCATGATTTGGAATTAGGCGCGGTTGTTTTTGCATTAAAGACTTGGAGGCACTACTTATATGGGGTCAAAAGTATTATATATACCGACCACAAAAGTCTTCAACACATATTTAATCAGAAACAACTGAATATGAGGCAGCGTAGGTGGATTGAATTGTTGAATGATTACGACTTTGAGATTCGTTACCACCCGGGGATGGCAAATGTGGTAGCCGACGCCTTGAGCAGGAAGGACAGAGAACCCATTCGAGTAAAATCTATGAATATAATGATTCATAATAACCTTACTACTCAAATAAAGGAGGCGCAACAAGGAGTTTTAAAAGAGGGAAATTTAAAGGATGAAATACCCAAAGGATCGGAGAAGCATCTTAATATTCGGGAAGACGGAACCCGGTATAGGGATGAAAGGATTTGGGTACCAAAATTTGGAGATATGAGAGAAATGGTACTTAGAGAAGCTCATAAAACCAGATACTCAATACATCCTGGAACGGGGAAGATGTACAAGGATCTCAAGAAACATTTTTGGTGGTCGGGTATGAAAGCCGATGTTGCTAAATACGTAGGAGAATGTTTGACGTGTTCTAAGGTCAAAGCTGAGCATCAAAACCATCAGGTCTACTTCAACAACCCGAAATCCCGGAATGGAAATGGGAAAACATTACCATGGATTTCATCACTAAATTGCCAAGGACTGCAAGTGGTTTTGATACTATTTGGGTAATAGTTGATCGTCTCACCAAATCAGCACACTTCCTGCCAATAAGAGAAGATGACAAGATGGAGAAGTTAGCAAGACTGTATTTGAAGGAAGTCATCTCTAGACATGGAATACCAATCTCTATTATCTCTGATAGGGATGGCAGATTTATTTCAAGATTCTGGCAGACATTACAGCAAGCATTAGGAACTCGTCTAGACATGAGTACTGCCTATCATCCACAAACTGATGGGCAGAGAAAAAGGACGATACAAACGCTTGAAGACATGCTACGAGCATGTGTTATTGATTTCGGAAACAGTTGGGATCGACATCTACCGTTAGCAGAATTTTCCTGCAACAACAGCTACCATTCAAGCATTGAGATGGCGCCGTTTGAAGCACTTTATCGTAGAAAGTGCAGGTCTTCGATTTGTTGGAGTGAAGTGGGGGATAGACAGATTACGGGTCCGGAGATTATACAAGAAACTACTGAGAAGATCATCCAAATTTAACAACGGTTGAAAACCGCCCAAAGTCGACAAAAGAGCTACGCTGACATTAAAAGAAAAGATATAGAATTTGAAATTGGAGAGATGGTCATGCTTAAAGTTGCACCTTGGAAAGGCGTTGTTCGATTTGGTAAACGAGGGAAATTAAATCCAAGGTATATTGGACCATTCAAGATTATTGATCGTGTTGGACCAGTAGCTTACCGACTTGAGTTACCTCAACAACTCGCGGCTGTACATAACACTTTCCACGTCTCGAATTTGAAGAAATGTTTTGCTAAAGAAGATCTCACTATTCCGTTAGATGAAATCCAAATCAACGAAAAACTTCAATTCATCGAAGAACCCGTCGAAATAATGGATCGTGAGGTTAAAAGACTTAAGCATAACAAGATACCAATTGTTAAGGTTCGATGGAATGCTCGTAGAGGACCCGAGTTCACCTGGGAGCGTGAAGATCAGATGAATAAGAAATACCCGCATCTATTTCCAGAAGATTCGTCAACATCTTCAACAGCTTAAAATTTCGGGACGAAATTTATTTAACGGGTAGGTACTGTAGTGACCCGAACTTTTCCATGTTTATATATATTAATTGAGATTGATATTTACATGATTAAATGTTTCCAACATGTTAAGCAATCAAACTTGTTAAGACTTGATTAATTGAAATATGTTTCATATAGAAAATTGACCACCCAAGTTGACCGGTGATTCACGAACGAAAACTTGTAAAAACTATATGATGACATATATATGGATATATATATAGTTAACATGATACTATGATAAGTAAACATATCATTAAGTATATTAACAAGGAACTACATATGTAAAAACAAGACTACTAACTTAATGATTTTTAAACGAGACATATATGTAACGATTATCGTTGTAAAGACATTTAATGTATATATATATATATATATATCATATTAAGAGATATTCATACATGATAATATCATGATAATATAATAATTTAAAATCTCATTTGATATTATAAACATTGAGTTAACAATATTTAACAAGATCGTTAACCTAAAGGTTTCAAAACAACACTTACATGTAACGACTAACGATGACTTAACGACTCAGTTAAAATGTATATACATGTAGTGTTTTAATATGTATTTAGACACTTCTGAAAGACTTCAATACACTTATCAAAATACTTCTACTTAACAAAAATGCTTACAATTACATCCTCGTTCAGTTTCATCAACAATTCTACTCGTATGCACCCGTATTCGTACTCGTACAATACACAGCTTTTAGATGTATGTACTATTGGTATATACACTCCAATGATCAGCTCTTAGCAGCCCATGTGAGTCACCTAACACATGTGGGAACCATCATTTGGCAAATAGCATGAAATATCTCATAAAATTACAAAAATATGAGTAATCATTCATGACTTATTTACATGAAGACAAAATTACATATCCTTTATATCTAATCCATACACCAACGACCAAAAACACCTAAAAACACTTTCATTCTTCAATTTTTTTCATCTAATTGATTTCTCTCAAGTTCTATCTTCAAGTTCTAAGTGTTCTTCATATATTCTACAAGTTCTAGTTACATAAAATCAAGAATACTTTCAAGTTTGCTAGCTCACTTCCAATCTTGTAAGGTGATCATCCAACCTCAAGAAATATTTGTTTCTTACAGTAGGTTATCATTCTAATACAAGGTAATAATCATATTCAAACTTTGGTTCAATTTCTATAACTATAACAATCTTATTTCAAGTGATGATCTTACTTGAACTTGTTTTCGTGTCATGATTCTGCTTCAAGAACTTCGAGCCATCCAAGGATCCATTGAAGCTAGATCCATTTTTTTCTTTTCCAGTAGGTTTATCCAAGGAACTTAAGGTAGTAATGATGTTCATAACATCATTCGATTCATACATATAAAGCTATCTTATTCGAAGGTTAAAACTTGTAATCACTAGAACATAGTTTAGTTAATTCTAAACTTGTTCGCAAACAAAAGTTAATCCTTCTAACTTGACTTTTAAAATCAACTAAATACATGTTCTATATCTATATGATATGCTAACTTAATGATTTAATACCTGAAAACACGAAAAACACCGTAAAACCGGATTTACGCCGTCGTAGTAACACCGCGGGCTGTTTTGGGTTAGTTAATTAAAAACTATGATAAACTTTGATTTAAAAGTTGTTATTCTGAGAAAATAATTTTTATTATGAACATGAAAGTATATCCAAAAATTATGGTTAAACTCAAAGTGGAAGTATGTTTTCTAAAATGGTCATCTAGACGTCGTTCTTTCGACTGAAATGACTACCTTTACAAAAATGACTTGTAACTTATTTTTCTGACTATAAACCTATACTTTTTCTATTTAGATTCATAAAATAGAGTTCAATATGAAATCATAGCAATTTGATTCACTCAAAATGGATTTAAAATGAAGAAGTTATGGGTAAAACAAGATTAGATAATTTTTCTCATTTTAGCTACGTGAAAATTAGTAACAAATCTATTCCAACCGTAACTTAATCAACTTGTATTGTATATTATGTAATCTTGAGATACCATAGACACGTATACAATGTTTCGACCTATCATGTCGACACATCTATATATATTTCGGAACAACCATAGACACTCTATATGTGAATGTTGGAGTTAGCTATACAGGGTTGAGGTTGATTCCAAAATATATATAGTTTGAGTTGTGATCAATACTGAGATACGTATACACTGGGTCGTGGATTGATTCAAGATAATATTTATCGATTTATTTCTGTACATCTAACTGTGGACAACTAGTTGTAGGTTACTAACGAGGACAGCTGACTTAATAAACTTAAAACATCAAAATATATTAAAAGTGTTGTAAATATATTTTGAACATACATTGATATATATGTATATATTGTTATAGGTTCGTGAATCAACCAGTGGCCAAGTCTTACTTCCCGACGAAGTAAAAATCTGTGAAAGTGAGTGATAGTCCCACTTTTAAAATCTAATATTTTTGGGATGAGAATACATGCAGGTTTTATAAATGATTTACAAAATAGACACAAGTACGTGAAACTACATTCTATGGTTGAATTATCGAAATCGAATATGCCCCTTTTTATTAAGTCTGGTAATCTAAGAATTAGGGAACAGACACCCTAATTGACGCGAATCCTAAAGATAGATCTATTGGGCCTAACAAACCCCATCCAAAGTACCGGATGCTTTAGTACTTTGAAATTTATATTATGTCCGAAGGAGGATCCCAGAATGATGGGGATATTCTTATATGCATATTGTTAATGTCGGTTACCAGGTGTTCACCATATGAATGATTTTTATCTCTATGTATGGGATGTGTATTGAAATATGAAATCTTGTGGTCTATTATTATGATTTGATATATATAGGTTAAACCTATAACTCACCAACATTTTTGTTGACGTTTTAAGCATGTTTATTCTCAGGTAATTATTAAGAGCTTCTGATGTCGCATACTTAAATAAGGACGAGATTTAGAGTCCATGCTTGTATGATATTGTGTAAAAACTGCATTCAAGAAACTTATTTTGTTGTAACATATTTGTATTGTAAACCATTATGTAATGGTCGTGTGTAAACAGGATATTTTAGATTATCATTATTTGATAATCTACGTAAAGCTTTTTAAACCTTTATTGATGAAATAAAGGTTATGGTTTGTTTTAAAATGAATGCAGTCTTTGAAAAACGTCTCATATAGAGGTCAAAACCTCGCAACGAAATCAATTAATATGGAACGTTTTTAATCAATAAGAACGGGACATTTCAGGTTCCATCAAATTCTAAAGGTTTGCAGGCAGTGAATTCTTTGTAGGTGCATCCTACACGATTTCCTGTACTGCTAGATCCAAGGTTATTGTTGGTATGTAGCGCAGCCTGTACTGCGGCTATGTTTGAAGCTAGAAAAGTACGGAATTCCTCTTCATTCATATTCACGGTGTGTCGATTAGTCGGTGCCATTTCCTTCGAAATAGTCAAATGGAACAAGTTAATCATACAGAATATTAAGAGTAGTTAATAGTATTTCGTAGCATAATATGAACTCATTTATAAAAGCTTTTTCTTCATATTAGCATTTTATAAGTTTAAATTCGGGTAGTAACTACCCGTTAAGTTCATACTTAGTAGCTAATATACAATTCAACTACTACAATTCTATATGAAAAACTGATTATAATAATATTTCGCGTTCAAACTTTTACACAATATTTTACAAACTTACAATACCGCTTATTTTACATATAGCATGAAATATAGCACACAATAAATTTGATACAAGATGGTTGTAAAGATAATTCTAGCTAGTACACAAGTCGTTCAGCAAAGGCAATAAAGACACGTAATTCATACGTCCAGAAACAAGTCATGCATTCTGGTTTTACTAGGATTACTTCCCATCCTTGGTTTTGTGGAACATAACCGTTATGGCCGTTGATAAGACAGCGTGTTGTAACGTCGTCAAAGGGACGAGGGTTACGTAATGTCCAACAGTCCCGTAACAATCTAAAAACCTCATTTCTTACCCCAATTACCGACTCCGTCACTTGTGGGAACGTTTTGTTTAATAGTTGTAGCCCGATGTTCTTGTTCTCACTTTGGTGAGAAGCGAACATTACTAATCCGTAAGCATAACATGCTTCTTTATGTTGCATGTTAGCCGCTTTTTCTAAATCACGAAGTCCAATATTCGGATATATTGAGTCAAAATAATTTCTTAACCCATTGCGTAAAATAGCATTTGGGTTCCCCGCAATATATGGGTCAAAGTAAACACATCGTAACTTATGGATTTCCCAATGTGATATCCCCAATCTTTCGAACGAAAGCCTTTTATAAACTAAGGCATTCTTGGAACGTTCTTCGAATGTCTTACAAACTGATCTCGCCTTAAATAGTTGTGCCGAAGAATTTTGACCGACTCTAGACAAGATTTCATCAATTATGTCTCCGGGTAGGTCTCTTAAAATATTGGGTTGTCTATCCATTTTGTGTTTTTATACTGTAAAATAGACAAGAGTTAGATTCATAAAAAAAAATACTTATTAATACAAGCAATTTTTACATATATCATAAAGCATAAGCACACTATATTACATATATTACACTACACGAATACAACTATCTTATTCCGACTCGCTTGTTTCTTCTTCTTCGGTTTTGGATCATTTTGCCAAGTTTCTAGGGATATATGATGTTCCCCTAATACGAGCCGTCGTTTTCCACATTGGTTTAGAAAAACCTGGTGGTTTAGAGGTTCCCGGGTCATTGTTACAACTTAAAGACTTCGGGGGTTGACGATACATATAAAGTTCATCGGGGTTGAAATTAGATTTCTCTATTTTTATGCCCTTTCCCTTATTATTTTCTTTTGCCTTTTTAAATTCAGTTGGGGTAATTTCTATAACATCATCGGAATTCTCGTCGGAATCCGATTCATCGGAGAATTGGTAATCCTCTCAATATTTTGCTTCCTTGGCGGAAACACCATTGACCATAATTAACCTTGGTCGGTTGGTTGAGGATTTTCTTTTACTTAACCATTTTATAATTTCCCCCACCGGTTCTATTTCTTCATCCGGTTCCGATTCTTCTTCCGGTTCCGATTCTTCTTCCGGTTCCGACTCTTCTTCCGGTTCCTCTTCGGGAACTTGTGAATCAGTTCACGAATCATTCCAGTTTACATTTGACTCTTCATTATTATTAGGTGAGTCAATGGGACGTTCTAGAGGTAGACATCTATCACATAATATCAAACGCGTTAAGAGATTAATATATCACATAATATTCACATGTTAAAAATATATAGTTTCCAACAAAATTTGTTAAGCAATCATTTTTCAAGTAAACACGGTCGAAGTCCAGACTCACTAATGCATCCTAACAAACTCGATAAGACACACTAATGCAAAATTCTGGTTCTCTAAGACCAACGCTCGGATACTAACTGAAATGTCCCGTTCTTATTGATTAAAAACGTTCCATATTAATTGATTTCGTTGCGAGGTTTTGACCTCTATATGAGACGTTTTTCAAAGACTGCATTCATTTTAAAACAAACCATAACCTTTATTTCATCAATAAAGGTTTAAAAAGCTTTACGTAGATTATCAAATAATGATAATCTAAAATATCCCGTTTACACACGACCATTACATAATGGTTTACAATACAAATATGTTACAACAAAATAAGTTTCTTGAATGCAGTTTTTACACAATATCATACAAGCATGGACTCCAAATCTCGTCCTTATTTAAGTATACGACAGCGGAAGCTCTTAATAATCACCTGAGAATAAACATGCTTAAAACGTCAACAAAAATGTTGGTGAGTTATAGGTTTAACCTATATATATCAAATCATAATAATAGACCACAAGATTTCATATTTCAATACACATCCCATACATAGAGATAAAAATCATTCATATGGTGAACACCTGGTAACCGACATTAACAAGATGCATATATAAGAATATCCCCATCATTCCGGGACACCCTTCGGATATGATATAAATTTTGAAGTACTAAAGCATCCGGTACTTTGGATGGGGTTTGTTAGGCCCAATAGATCTATCTTTAGGATTCGCATCAATTAGGGTGTCTGTTCCCTAATTCTTAGATTATCAGACTTAATAAAAAGGGGCATATTCGATTTCGATAATTCAACCAAAGAATGTAGTTTCACGTACTTGTGTCTATTTTGTAAATTATTTATAAAACCTGCATGTATTCTCATCCCAAAAATATTAGATTTTAAAAGTGGACTATAACTCACTTTCACAGATTTTTACTTCGTCGGGAAGTAAGACTTGGCCACTGGTTGATTCACGAACCTATAACAATATATACATATATATCAAAGTATGTTCAAAATATATTTACAACACTTTTAATATATTTTGATGTTTTAAGTTTATTAAGTCAGCTGTCCTCGTTAGTAACCTACAACTAGGTGTCCACAGTTAGATGTACAGAAATAAATCGATAAATATTATCTTGAATCAATCCACGACCCAGTGTATACGTATCTCAGTATTGATCACAACTCAAACTATATATATTTTGGAATCAACCTCAACCCTGTATAGCTAACTCCAACATTCACATATAGAGTGTCTATGGTTGTTTCGAAATATATATAGATGTGTCGACATGATAGGTCGAAACATTGTATACGTGTCTATGGTATCTCAAGATTACATAATATACAATACAATTTGATTAAGTTATGGTTGGAATAGATTTGTTACCAATTTTCACGTAGCTAAAATGAGAAAAATTATCCAATCTTGTTTTACCCATAACTTCTTCATTTTAAATCCGTTTTGAGTGAATCAAATTGCTATGGTTTCATATTGAACTCTATTTTATGATTCTAAACAGAAAAAGTATAGGTTTATAGTCGGAAAAATAACTTACAAGTCGTTTTTGTAAAGGTAGTCATTTCAGTCGAAAGAAGGACGTCTAGATGATCATTTTAGAAAACATACTTCCACTTTGAGTTTAACCATAATTTTTGGATATAGTTTCATGTTCATAATAAAAATCATTTTCTCAAAATAAAAACTTTTAAATCAAAGTTTATCATAGTTTTTAATTAACTAACCCAAAACAGCCCGCGGTGTTACTACGACGGCGTAAATCCGGTTTTACGGTGTTTTTCGTGTTTCCAGGTTTTAAATCATTAAGTTAGCATATCATATAGATATAGAACATGTGTTTAGTTGATTTTAAAAGTCAAGTTAGAAGGATTAACTTTTGTTTGCGAACAAGTTTAGAATTAACTAAACTATGTTCGAGTGATTACAAGTTTAAACCTTCGAATAAGATAGCTTTATATATATGAATCGAATGATGTTATGAACATCATTACTACCTTAAGTTCCTTGGATAAACCTACTAGAAAATAGAAAAATGGATCTAGCTTCAACGGATCCTTAGATGGCTCGAAGTTCTTGAAGCAGAATCATGACACGAAAACAAGTTCAAGTAAGATCATCACTTGAAATAAGATTGTTATAGTTATAGAAATTGAACCAAAGTTTGAATATGATTATTACCTTGTATTAGAATGATAACCTACTATAAGAAACAAAGATTTCTTGAGGTTGGATGATCACCTTACAAGATTGGAAGTGAGCTAGCAAACTTGAAAGTATTCTTGATTTTATGTAACTAGAACTTGTAGAATATATGAAGAACACTTAGAACTTGAAGATAGAACTTGATAGAGATCAATTAGATGAAGAAAATTGAAAAATGAAAGTGTTTATAGGTGTTTTTGGTCGTTGGTGTATGGATTAGATATAAAGGATATGTAATTTTGTTTTCATGTAAATAAGTCATGAATGATTACTCATATTTTTGTAATTTTAAGAGATATTTCATGCTAGTTGCCAAATGATGGTTCCCACATGTGTTAGGTGACTCACATGGGCTGCTAAGAGCTGATCATTAGAGTGTATATACCAATAGTACATACATCTAAAAGCTGTGTATTGTACGAGTACGAATACGGGTGCATACGAGTAGAATTGTTGATGAAACTGAACGAGGATGTAATTGTAAGCATTTTTATTAAGTAGAAGTATTTTGATAAGTGTATTGAAGTCTTCAAAAGTGTATAAATACATATTAAAACACTACATGTATATACATTTTAACTGAGTCGTTAAGTCATCGTTAGTCGTTACATGTAAGTGTTGTTTTGAAACCTTTAGGTTAACGATCTTGTTAAATGTTGTTAACCCAATGTTTATAATATCAAATGAGATTTTAAATTATTATATTATCATGATATTATCATGTATGAATATCTCTTAATATGATATATATACATTAAATGTCTTTACAACGATAATCGTTACATATATGTCTCGTTTAAAAATCATTAAGTTAGTAGTCTTGTTTTTACATATGTAGTTCATTGTTAATATACTTAATGATATGTTTACTTATCATAGTATCATGTTAACTATATATATATCCATATATATGTCATCATATAGTTTTTACAAGTTTTAACGTTCGTGAATCACCGGTCAACTTGGGTGGTCAATTGTCTATATGAAACATATTTCCATTAATCAAGTCTTAACAAGTTTGATTGCTTAACATGTTGGAAACATTTAATCATGTAAATATCAATCTCAATTAATATATATAAATATGGAAAAGTTCGGGTCACTACAAAGCTAGTGTGGCAGGTGTTGTAGATTCACTATGTGAATTGGTTGCCATTTTCTTAGTAGGATCGACAAAACCCAAAGGATCGTCCTTCTCTACTATTTCTAGCTTTCTTAATAGTTGTTCATCAAATAATTTAGTATTTCCCACAACTTTCATGCCATTCAAAGCCTCCTGTGTGACAATCCCTAACCCAATTGCTAACTGGGTGACATATGCTCCTCCACACACGGCACTATTGACACACTTCCCCGGGCCCTTATACAGAAAATTTGCAAGACACCTTGTCACATGTGACGATCCTTCCAAATCCCTTTGGACGAATACATCATTCATTGATTTCATAGTGAGGCTTTGGCCTATATATGATACGTTTTGTAAACATTGCATTCTTTTGAAAAGGCACACCATAAATGAATATATAAATCCAAGGTTTTCGACGTCTGATGATTTCTACGTAAAGATAATTACCGTATATAATAGTTTACAATACTACATCCGTTGACAATGCAGTCAAAATAAGATACATGGTGATGATTTTTTAAATGCAACGTTTTCTTGAATAAAGCATGTATGACTCCATGCACATAGCTTGTATAACGTATAAGTAAACAGCGGAAGACTTCTAGAAACCTGAGAATAAACATGCTTCCTGTGACGACCCGGAAATTTCCGATCAAATTTAAACCTAATCTTTATATAATTCCGACACGATAAGTAAAGTCTGTAATAGTGAGTCTCGAAAATTTTGGAACTATGTTCATGAAACCAGTTATCCTTTGACTGTGCTCGACGATTCACGAACAATTGTTTGTAACTAAATATGTATATATAAGAATTAATAAATATAAATGTATGTATATATAATAACTAAATATAATTGAAACATTAAAATCAAATATGTAAAATGTTATGCAAGATAATAAGATTGCTATTAAAAATTAATCTATATAAACATATATGAATTATGTACATAATTATTATTATATGTATATTGTAATATATAAAAAATATGTAAATAATAAATATTTAATATAAGTATATATATCTATATATATTTAAATATAAACAAAAGTATATATAATTTAGAATTTATTTAATAAACGCTTGTAGCACTCGTTTATCATCTTGATGGATACTAATCAAGTTAAAAACGAACTTATATGATTTTAAAATAAACGGTGATCCGAAAATGAGTTCTATAAATTCTAGGCTTACTAAAAATGTATTTAGGATCTAGTTATTTAATTTCAACACTTTTTATATTTTACCCAGAATTAAGAGGGACAGTTGATGTAATTTTTATTTAATAATTAATGATCAAATTTTATACCATAATGACCGAAATAAATAAAGATAATTACTGTGAAAGTTTGGGATTTTTCTGAAGACTTTTTATTCGCCACTGAGTGAACAACGGGGCACGATATAATAGTCCGTGAAAAGTGTAGTGACTCGAACTTTTCCATGTTTATATATATTAATTGAGATTGATATTTACATGATTAAATGTTTCCAACATGTTAAGCAATCAAACTTGTTAAGACTTGATTAATTGAAATATGTTTCATATAGACAATTGACCACCCAAGTTGACCGGTGATTCACGAACGTTAAAACTTGTAAAAACTGTATGATGACATATATATGGATATATATATATATATAGTTAACATGATACTATGATAAGTAAACATATCATTAAGTATATTAACAATGAACTACATATGTAAAAACAAGACTACTAACTTAATGATTTTTAAACGAGACATATATGTAACGATTATCATTGTAAAGACATTTAATGTATATATATCATATTAAGAGATATTCATACATGATAATATCATGATAATATAATAATTTAAAATCTCATTTGATATTATAAACATTGGGTTAACAACATTTAACAAGATCGTTAACCTAAATGTTTCAAAACAACACTTACATGTAACGACTAACGATGACTTAACGACTCAGTTAAAATGTATATACATGTAGTGTTTTAATATTTATTTATACACTTTTGAAAGACTTCAATACACTTATCAAAATACTTCTACTTAACAAAAATGCTTACAATTACATCCTCGTTCAGTTTCATCAACAATTCTACTCGTATACACCCGTATTCGTACTCGTACAATACACAGCTTTTAGATGTATGTACTATTGGTATATACACTCCAATGATCAGCTCTTATCAGCCTATGTGAGTCACCTAACACATGTAGGAACCATCATTTGGAAACTAGCATGAAATATCTCATAAAATTACAAAAATATGAGTAATCATTCATGACTTATTTACATGAAAACAAAATTACATATCCTTTATATCTAATCCATACACCAACGACCAAAAACACCTACAAACACTTTCATTCTTTAATTTTCTTCATCTAATTGATGTCTCTCAAGTTCTATCTTCAAGTTCTAAGTGTTCTTCATATATTCTACAAGTTCTAGTTACATAAAATCAAGAATACTTTCAAGTTTGCTAGCTCACTTCCAATCTTGTAAGGTGATCATCCAACCTCAAGAAATCTTTGTTTCTTACAGTAGGTTATCATTCTAATACAAGGTAATAATCATATTCAAACTTTGGTTCAATTTCTATAACTATAACAATCTTATTTCAAGTGATAATCTTACTTGAACTTGTTTTCGTGTCATGATTCTGCTTCAAGAACTTCGAGCCATCCAAGGATCCGTTGAAGCTAGATCCATTTTTCTCTTTTCCAGTAGGTTTATCCAAGGAACTTAAGGTAGTAATGATGTTCATAACATCATTCGATTCATACATATAAAGCTATCTTATTCGAAGGTTTAAACTTGTAATCACTAGAACATAGTTTAGTTACTTCTAAACTTGTTCGCAAACAAAAGTTAATCCTTCTAACTTGACTTTTAAAATCAACTAAACACATGTTCTATATCTATATGATATGCTAACTTAATGATTTAAAACCTGGAAACACGAAAAACACCGTAAAACCGGATTTACGCCGTCGTAGTAACACCGCGGGCTGTTTTGGGTTAGTTAATTAAAAACTATGATAAACTTTGATTTAAAAGTTGTTATTCTGAGAAAATGTTTTTTATTATGAACATGAAACTATATCCAAAAATTATGGTTAAACTCAAAGTGGAAGCATGTTTTCTAAAATGGTCATATAGACGTCGTTCTTTCGACTGAAATGACTACGTTTACAAAAACGACTTGTAACTTATTTTTCCGACTATAAACCTATACTTTTCCCGTTTAGATTCATAAAATATAGTTCAATATAAAACCATAGCAATTTGATTCACTCAAAACGGATTTAAAATGAAGAAGTTATGGGTAAAATAAGATTGGATAATTTTTCTCATTTTAGCTACGTGAAAATTGGTAACAAATCTATTCTAACCATAACTTAATCAACTTGTATTGTATATTATGTAATCTTGAGATACCATAGACACGTATACAATGTTTCGACCTATCATGTCGACACATCTATATATATTTCGGAACAACCATAGACACTCTATATGTGAATGTTGGAGTTAGCTATACAGGGTTGAGGTTGATTCCAAAATATATATAGTTTGAGTTGTGATCAATACTGAGATACGTATACACTGGGTCGTGGATTGATTCAAGATAATATTTATCGATTTATTTCTGTACATCTAACTGTGGACAACTAGTTGTAGGTTACTAACGAGGACAGCTGACTTAATAAACTTAAAACATCAAAATATATTAAAAGTGTTGTAAATATATTTTGAAGATACTTTGATATATATGTATATATTGTTATAGGTTCGTGAATCAACCAGTGGCCAAGTCTTACTTCCTGACGAAGTAAAAATCTGTGAAAGTGAGTTATAGTCCCACTTTTAAAATCTAATATTTTTGGGATGAGAATACATGCAGGTTTTATAAATGATTTACAAAATAGACACAAGTACGTGAAACTACATTCTATGGTTGAATTATCGAAATAGAATATGCCCCGTTTTATTAAGTTTGGTAATCTAAGAATTAGGGAACATACACCCGAATTGACGCGAATCCTAAAGATAGATCTATTGGGCCTAACAAACCCCATCCAAAGTACCGGATGCTTTAGTACTTCTAAATTTATATCATATCCGAAGGGTGTCCCGGAATGATGGGGATATTCTTATATATGCATCTTGTTAATGTCGGTTATCAGGTGTTCACCATATGAATGATTTTTATCTCTATGTATGGGATGTGTATTGAAATATGAAATCTTGTGGTCTATTATTATGATTTGATATATATAGGTTAAACCTATAACTCACCAACATTTTTGTTGACGTTTTAAGCATGTTTATTCTCAGGTGATTATTAAGAGCTTCCGCTGTCGCATACTTAAATAAGGACGAGATTTGGAGTCCATGCTTGTATGATATTGTGTAAAAACTGCATTCAAGAAACTTATTTTGTTGTAACATATTTGTATTGTAAACCATTATGTAATGGTCGTGTGTAAACAGGATATTTTAGATTATCATTATTTGATAATCTACGTAAAGCTTTTTAAACCTTTATTGATGAAATAAAGGTTATGGTTTGTTTTAAAATGAATGCAGTCTTTGAAAAACGTCTCATATAGAGGTCAAAACCTCGCAACGAAATCAATTAATATGGAACGTTTTTAATCAATAAGAACGGGACATTTCAGTTGGTATCAGAGCGTTGGTCTTAGAGAACCAGAATTTTGCATTAGTGTGTCTTATCGAGTTTGTTAGGATGCATTAGTGAGTCTGGACTTCGACTGTGTTTACTTGAAAAATGATTGCTTAACAAATTTTGTTGGAAACTATATATTTTTAACATGTGAATATTATGTGATATATTAATCTCTTAACGCGTTTGATATTATGTGATAGATGTCTACCTCTAAAACAAGTCCCATTGACTCACCTAATAATAATGAAGAGTCAAATGTAAATTGGAATGATTCGTGGACTGATTCACAAGTTCCCGAAGAGGAACCGGAAGAAGAGTCAGAACCGGAAGAAGAATCGGAACCGAAAGAAGAATCGGAACCGGATGAAGAAATAGAACCGGTGGGGGAAATAATAAAACGGTTAAGTAAAAGAAAATCCTCAACCAACCGACGAGAATTCCGATGATGTTATAGAAATTACCCCAACTGAATTTAAAAAGGCAAAAGAAAATAATAAGGGAAAGGGCATAAAAATAGAGAAATCTAATTCCAACCCCGATGAACTTTATATGTATCGTCAACCCCTGAAGTCCTTAAGTTGTAACAATGACCCGGGAACCTCTAAACCACCAGGTTTTTCTAAACCAATGTGGAAAACGACGGCTCGTATTAGGGGAACATCATATATCCTTAGAAACTTGGCAAAACGAACCAAAACTGAAGAAGAAGAAACAAGCGAGTCGGAATAAGATAGTTGTATTCGTGTGGTGTAATATATGTAATATAGTGTGCTTATGCTTTATGATATATGTAAAAATTGCTTGTATTAATAAGTATTTTTTTTTATAAATCTAACTCTTGTCTATTTTACAGTATAAAAACACAAAATGGATAGACAACCCAATATTTTAAGAGACCTACCCCGAGACATGATTGATGAAATCTTGTCTAGAGTCGGTCAGAATTCTTCGGCACAACTATTTAAGGCGAGATCAGTTTGTAAGACATTCGAAGAACGTTCCAAGAATGCCTTGGTTTATAAAAGGCTTTCGTTCGAAAGATGGGGGATATCACATTGGGAAATCCATAAGTTACGATGTGTTTACTTTGACGCATATATTGCGGGGAACCCAAATGCTATTTTACGCAATGGGTTAAGAAATTATTTTGACTCAATATATCCGAATATTGGACTTCGTGATTTAGAAAAAGCAGCTAACATGCAACATAAAGAAGCATGTTATGCTTACGGATTAGTAATGTTCGCTTCTCACCAACGTGAGAACAAGAACATCGGGCTACAACTATTAAACAAAACGTTCCCACAAGTGACAGAGTCGGTAATTGGGGTAAGAAATGAGGTTTTTAGATTGTTACAGGACTGTTGGACATTACGTAACCCTCGTCCCTTTGACGACGTTACAACACGCTGTCTTATCAACGGCCATAATGGTTATGTTCCACAAGACCAAGGATGGGAAGTAATCATAGTAAAACCAGAATGCATGACTTGTTTCTGGACGTATGAATTACGTGTCTTTATTGCCTTTGCTGAACGACTTGTGTACTAGCTAGAATTATCTTCACAACCATCTTGTATCAAATTTATTGTGTGCTATATTTCATGCTATATGTAAAATAAGCGGTATTGTAAGTTTGTAAAATATTGTGTAAAAGTTTGTGAAGGTATTTCGTATGCCCGAGAGACATATTAAATCAATGTGGCTGATATGTTATGATCCAAGTCGGGTCATACCCAATAACAAGCTTACCGACACCTTAAAAGTATTTGATCTTAACGATTGGTTCATTAAGCAAATACGCGACACTTGGATTTTAGAAAATCGGTTTTCTAAAATATTATTACTTGAGATAAATTATTTGGATAATTTATAAATTAAGGATTTAATTGTTTATAAGGATAAACAATATATATTGTGTTATATTTATAAAAGGTTTATAAAAAATATGTATGTAACTTAACAAGTCCTTTTGTATACAAGTTTTATAAAAAATAAAAGGATTATTTTTATATAAAACCCATGTGAAGTGTATGCAGTTTTGGGGACTCCTAGACAAGCATCTCATGCTTGTTTTGTTACTTTTAACATAACACAAGTATTGAGGTACATGGGTATTAAGTCCTTGACCAAAGAGAGAAGTGTGGACTTGCAAAAACACAAAATCACTTCAAAAAAAAAAAACTGCAACAGCCTTTTTTTGCTGCTGGCTGCCGTGGCCCTTTGTTGCTCAAAGGGTGTTCATACTTTGGTCTTTTGAAGGTAAACTCAAGTGTCAAAAATCCTAACTAAAGGCTAGGGTGTTGGGTAATAGTTTGGGGTATTATCTCTTGAGGCTTCATAGTTTTGGAGCTTGCTTTCATCAACATTTACCCTACTTGTTGCTGTCCAAATTCAGCTCAATACTCATCATTGTGAGGAGGTATAATCTTCTTCTTCACTCATTTTATATGTAAGCATGATTCAAGACTTGATATTTATATGGAATTTGACAAAATGGCTTTACAAATATACTTGTTCTTATAATGCTTCCGCTTGCTTTAACTATCATAAATTGGTTTTGTGATGATGTAAACTTTAAGTGCATGTTGTTTTGAAACTTGTTAAATTCCATCAATGGTATCTAGAGCCGAAGTCTATGGATTATGCTTCGTATATTGTCTTTAAACCCACTATATTTACATTCCATGTACATGCATGAATATGGAATGTAAAAATGTTCGGGTTTGGGTGGGTTTGGTAAGTTGGCCGAATTATTGGGGTTCCAAAAGGGTTTGGAACTTGTCATTTGGTCAATTTTATTCTATGTTGTTGTTCACAATCAATGCCTAGACCTTATGTTTGTTTGGTTGTGTGTTTGAATGATTTATATTATTCATTTGGTTTGTAAAATTAATTATTCATTTGGTATGTAATATTAATTTTGGCTATGTAATTTATTTTATATTTGGTATGTAAAATAGATTAGGTTGTATTTTCATTTTTTTTAGAAAAATGTATTAGGATATATTTTTTGTAAAAAATGAAGATGAAAAGATGGTGTCAAAGGAAGAACACAAGAACAATCTACTTGGATGCAAGATTAAGTGGGAGTGGTAAAATCTCCTACTTTGTGTTATGACCCATTACCCGGTGGCATTTTGTTTTCGGCTAAACAAAATGCTTACCAAAAGGCTTGATTGTGAACAAAATTGTTTTGCATGCATGTTGTGTTGTTTGATTATGGTTTGTATGTTTGGTTACTACAAGTTATCACACAAGTTTACAACAAGCACAACTACATTTAATTGGTTAAATTATTAACAAACATGAAATTTATCAAACCACAATTTAATCGGTTAAATTGAAATGGCTAAAAGGACATTAATAAGTGGTTATTAAGAACATGATAAGGATCATAATGTATAAAATGGTTTATATCATGTAATTGGCTAAAATTACAAGACATGAAAATGGTTTTTTATAAGTACCATACACTAAATGCATGTTGGTGTATGGCATAAAAGTTTTCTCAAACTAGAATTAACGAAAACTTAAAATCCCTTTTACAAACAAGTTAAACGCCATCCTTTTGTGGAAACACTTAGACGTATTAGGAAACTCTTGATAGGATAAAGGTCACCTAACCGTCATGAGCGAACTAATATGAATAAGGTACACTTCGCATACATGTGGGATAAAGGTCACCTAACCACTTGTATGTTAAGTCTACATGTTTACACAAGTAGGACGACTTGATTTGGGAATCATGAACTTAGGGTCACCGAAGCATGATGAACAAATAGGCGTTGATGGGATAAATATGCCATGCAAAAGGATTGCATGATCCCATACTCTAGAAGTTGCAAATGGATTGCAATTGTTATTTATTGACTACCTAGCTAAATCAAATTACGGGATAAAGGTCACCTAACCGAAATTTGGTTTACCGTTGGATTCTAGAATTTAATAATTCAAATTGATTTAAAAGGGTATTGTTTATTAAATTTAAAATCGATACTTAAACGAACTTTGTTAATTTTGTAGATGGCCACCAATAACAACAACAACATTCCAAACGCACCACTTAACCTAAACCACCTATCATTAAGGTCTCTCTTAGAGAAAGACAAACTCAACCATACCAACTTTATGGATTGGTTCCGCAATCTTCGGATTGTCCTCAAACAAGAGGATAAAATGTATGTACTTGAGGACCCCATTCCCGATCAACCGGATGAGAATGATGTGGAGGCAATGGCCTCTTACGATAAGTATTGCCACGACTCCCTTCAAGTCTCATGCTTAATGCTTGGGACTATGATACCCGAACTCCAAAAGGATTTCGAGCATCATAGTGCATACGACATGATAACGCAATTGAAGGAGATGTTCCTTCAACAAGCACGTGTCGAGCGATTCGAAACGGTTCGGGCGCTACATGCTTGTCGTATGGACGATTCCCAATCGGTTTCATCTTATGTACTTAAGATGAAAAGCCTTATCGATCGTGCTAACCGTCTTAACCTAAACATTTCCAATGAGTTAGCCACCGATCTTATCCTTAACTCCCTATCAAAAAGGTTTGATCAATTTGTAATTAATTACAATATGAATGGGATGGATAAGAGCATAGGTGAGCTTCACGGTATGCTTAGAACGGCGGAAACTAGCATGGGTAAAAGGGCTTTACCCGTGTTAGCAATCGATCAACGTGGATCCAAAGGTAACACCTCTAAGCCAAAGGTGGCTAAGAGGAAAGGACCCGCCCATCAAGGCAAAGGGAAGGGGAAGATGGTTACCCCAACCAAGAACAAGGCTAAGAAGCAAAAGGTAGCCGAGAAGGCAAACCCCAAGGAAGACCCATGTTTCGGTTGCGGTGAGATGGGTCATTGGAAACGAAACTGTCCGGTTTATCTTAAGGAGTTGAAGGACAAGAGGGATGCAGGGAAAACCTCAGGTAATATATATATGGTATATATAGAGCTTAGTATTACTTCTTCTAATACATGGGTATTAGACACTGGATGTGGAACTCACGTTTGCAATTCATTGCAGGGGTTCAAAAGAAGTAGCAAGCAAACGGGAACATCAAGTCTCTACATGGGTAATGGAGCCAAAGTGCAAGTGAAGGCTCAAGGAGACTTTGTGTTAAAGCTTCCAAGTGGTTTGGAACTTATTTTGAAAGATGTTTTGTATGCACCCGACTTATGTCGAAACATTATTTCAGTTTCCCGTTTGAAACAATGTGGTTTTAATCCTAATTTTGTTAATGATGATATCCACTTTTATTTAGATAATGTATTCTATTTCAAGGCTTCACCTTCAAATGGAATTTATGAATTGATTCACGATGACACATTATCTAGTAGCTCAATGTACCATACAAGCACCAAGAAACTCAAAAGGGATTTGAGTGATTCCTACTTATGGCATTGTCGCCTTGGTCACATAAACAAGAACCGAATGCATACACTTCAAAAGAATGGACTTTTGAAATCAAATGAAATGGATTCGTTTGAAGTATGTGAATCTTGTTTACAAGGCAAGATGACTAAAGCACCTTTCAAAGGGACCTATGAAAGGGCTAAAGATTTATTGGGATTAATACATTCGGATGTATGTGGACCCTTTAAACCCATGACTAGGAATGGTGAAAGATACTTTGTTACTTTCATTGATGACTTTAGTCGTTTCAGATATGTCTACTTATTAAGACACAAGGACGAAACGTTTGAAGCATTCAAAGAATATCAAAACGAAGTACAAAATCAACTCAATAGGACAATTAAGGTACTTCGTACCGATAGAGGAGGTGAAAACCTAAGCGATGCCTTCCAAGATCATCTTAGGAGTTGTGGGATTATCTCACAACTTACTCCACCCGGAACACCCCAACTTAATGGAGTTTCCGAAAGGAGGAACCGAACCCTAATGGATATGGTTCGATCTATGATGGCAAGAAGCTCGTTGCCTCTATCATTTTGGGGTTATTGTCTAAGCTCCGCGGCTCGTATTTTAAATATGGCCCCAACCAAGAAAGTGGAACGAACTCCTCACGAGATGTGGTTTGGTAAACCTCCATCTCTATCATACTTAAAGGTATGGGGATGTGAAGCTTATCCTAAGCGTTACGTCCCTAATAAGTTGAATGCTCGATCCACGAAGTGTATCTTCATAGGGTATCCCAAGGATGATATGGGATATTATTTCTATGATCCATCCGAGCAGAATGTATTTGTTGCTCGGAAAGCGGAATTCCTAGAAACCAAGTTCCTTATGGAAGGTGATGGTGAAAGGAAGATAGATCTTGTAGAGGTACAAGATCAAGCCGATGATACACAATTGGTTGGCACTAGTACTCAACATGAGGATGTTGAAAATGATCAAGTGGATGATCAAGGTACACAAGATGTTCGAAGATCTAGTAGGATTAGTAATCCTCCCGAGAGATATGGGTTTCTCGTGGATGGTTGCTATACGGTTGATTTGGATGAACCAACAAACTACCAAGATGCTTTATCAAGGATTGATAAAGATAAATGGCAGGATGCCATGAACGCCGAGATGCAATCCATGTATGAAAACCAAGTGTGGGAACTTGTTGAGCAACCTCCTAGCTCTAAGCTAGTTGATTGCAAATGGCTTTTCAAGAAGAAAACCGACATACATGGAAACTTGGATACATATAAAGCTAGACTTGTAGCAAAAGGTTTCACTCAAACTCAAGGGGTTGATTATGATGAAACTTTCTCGCCAGTGGCAATGCTAAAGTCTATTAGGATATTATTTGCCATTGCTGCTCACTACGACTATGAAATATGGCAAATGGATGTCAAAACCGCTTTCCTAAATGGATATCTTATGGAAGATGTCTATATGGTCCAGCCTGAAGGTTTTGTTGATCCAAAATATCCTAAAAGGGTATGCAAGTTAAAGAAGTCAATCTACGGATTGAAACAAGCATCTAGAATGTGGAATCATCGTTTTAATGAGGAAGCCGAGAAATTTGGCTTCATTAAAAATGGTGATGAAGCTTGTGTATATAAGAAAGCTAGTGGGAGCACTATCATATTCCTTGTACTATATGTGGATGATATATTATTATTTGGGAATGATATTACCACAATGCAAGGAGTCAAAACTTGGCTAAGGAGTTGCTTCTCCATTAAGGATCTTGGAGATGCACAATACATATTGGGGATAGGGATCTATAGGAATAGATCCAAGAGATTGATAGGTTTAAGTCAAAGTACATACATTGATAAAATCTTGAAAAGGTTCAAGATGGAAAACTCTAAGAGAGGTTTGGTACCTATTCAAAAAGGAACCGTTCTCACTTCATCTCAGTGTCCTGCCACGAAAGATGAACAAGAGAGAATGAAGAAAGTCCCATACGCATCTGCTATTGGGTCTATCATGTATGCAATGATATGTACTAGACCGGATGTGTCATGCGCTCTAAGCTTGACAAGTAGATACCAGAACAACCCAGGAAACAGTCATTGGATTGCTGTTAAAAGTATATTGAAATACCTTAGGAGAACTAAGGATATGTTTCTAATATATGGGTCTGGTGAGGAGGAACTCGCCGTAAAAGGTTACGTGGACGCGAGTTTCCAAACTGATCGAGATGACTCTCGATCACAATCCGGTTATGTCTTCATGTTAAATGGTGGTGCGGTCTCTTGGAAGAGTTCAAAACAGGAGGTTGTTGCGTTATCCACTACAGAGTCGGAGTACATTGCCGCCTCACTGGCAGCTCAGGAGGCTTCATGGATGAAGAAATTCATCGACGACTTAGGAGTGGTCCCTTCCATTCAGGACCCTCTTGAGATCTTTTGTGACAACGAGGGTGCGATTGCTCAAATCAAGGAACCTCGTGCTCATCAAAAGACTCGTCACATTGAGCGGAGATTCAACTACATCAGGGATGAGGTTGAAAAGGGAAAGATATGTATTCACAAAGTTCACACAGATCAAAATGTTGCGGATCCACTCACGAAGCTTTTACATGGACCAAAACATGAGGGACATGTTTGTGCATTAGGGCTTCGATATTCTAGTGATTGGATATGATCTATTTTATGTATTGTACCGGAACGAAATTATTCAAACTCATTAATATAACTATGGTATTAATTTATTTGAGTTATGTTCCTATTTTGCATATTTCATCCATGAATAAGCAATTATTCTAAATTTCCGTAGTCAATCACATTTGTGGGAACAAGTGTGAGGTTTAGACTATTATGAACTCGGATTGGTATACATTCATAGGTTGAATGTGGGGCAAGGTTGCAACCAAGGTTCATAGATATTTGTGGGAAACAAATATTGGAAGACCCGCTCTCAAGAATTACTGTATAGAGCCTTTGTGGTTGATCACATGTAATCTTGAGTAAAGGCGAATATCATTGTATCCTCTGACCTGAGATACATATTGGGTTCGGATATTCACCAAGTACTGTGCCTTGATTCTTTCCTTCACTATTCTGAAACATGGTAGTACATAAGGAAGAACTCAGGTATATTACAAAGTGTATATCTAGGACGTATGTAGTCAAGATGGAATTTGTCCCTCTTATTCGTTGAGAGTCAGATGTCTAAGGCCTGAAAAGTTAAATCTATAAGAGAGTGATCACTCTGTATCTCTTGGATTTAACATGACATCTAGGATGAAAGGATATAATGAAAGATTCACCTAATCATATTCGAGATGGGAACTCGAAAGGGATGATGTTATTGAATGGCACAAAGTCATAACATATTAGGGGTGATGGACGGTGTGTTAGGCTGTATCCATTACTTGCATTAATTTCTTATGTTTCTCGTGCAAGTGGGAGATTGAAGGTATTTCGTATGCCCGAGAGACATATTAAATCAATGTGGCTGATATGTTATGATCCAAGTCGGGTCATACCCAATAACAAGCTTACCGACACCTTAAAAGTATTTGATCTTAACGATTGGTTCATTAAGCAAATACGCGACACTTGGATTTTAGAAAATCGGTTTTCTAAAATATTATTACTTGAGATAAATTATTTGGATAATTTATAAATTAAGGATTTAATTGTTTATAAGGATAAACAATATATATTGTGTTATATTTATAAAAGGTTTATAAAAAATATGTATGTAACTTAACAAGTCCTTTTGTATACAAGTTTTATAAAAAATAAAAGGATTATTTTTATATAAAACCCATGTGAAGTGTATGCAGTTTTGGGGACTCCTAGACAAGCATCTCATGCTTGTTTTGTTACTTTTAACATAACACAAGTATTGAGGTACATGGGTATTAAGTCCTTGACCAAAGAGAGAAGTGTGGACTTGCAAAAACACAAAATCACTTCAAAAAAAAAAAAAACTGCAACAGCCTTTTTTTGCTGCTGGCTGCCGTGGCCCTTTGTTGCTCAAAGGGTGTTCATACTTTGGTCTTTTGAAGGTAAACTCAAGTGTCAAAAATCCTAACTAAAGGCTAGGGTGTTGGGTAATAGTTTGGGGTATTATCTCTTGAGGCTTCATAGTTTTGGAGCTTGCTTTCATCAACATTTACCCTACTTGTTGCTGTCCAAATTCAGCTCAATACTCATCATTGTGAGGAGGTATAATCTTCTTCTTCACTCATTTTATATGTAAGCATGATTCAAGACTTGATATTTATATGGAATTTGACAAAATGGCTTTACAAATATACTTGTTCTTATAATGCTTCCGCTTGCTTTAACTATCATAAATTGGTTTTGTGATGATGTAAACTTTAAGTGCATGTTGTTTTGAAACTTGTTAAATTCCATCAGTTTGAACGCGAAATATTATTATAATCAGTTTTTCATATAGAATTGTAGTAGTTGAATTGTATATTAGCTACTAAGTATGAACTTAACGGGTAGGTACTACCCGAATTTAAACTTATAAAATGCTAATATGAAGAAAAAGCTTTTATAAATGAGTTCATATTATGCTATGAAATACTATTAACTACTCTTAATATTCTGTATGATTAACTTGTTCCATTTGACTATTTTGAAGGAAATGGCACCGACTACTCGACACACCGTGAATATGAATGAAGAGGAATTCCGTACTTTTCTAGCTTCAAACATAGCCGCAGTACAGGCTGCGCTACATACCAACAATAACCTTAGATCTAGCAGTACAGGAAATTGTGTAGGATGCACCTACAAAGAATTCACTGCCTGCAAACCTTTGGAATTTGATGGAACCGAAGGACCGATCGGATTGAAACGGTGGACCGAGAAGGTCGAATCGGTGTTTGCCATAAGTAAGTGTAC
Source organism: Rutidosis leptorrhynchoides (assembly GCF_046630445.1). NCBI lineage: Eukaryota > Viridiplantae > Streptophyta > Magnoliopsida > Asterales > Asteraceae > Rutidosis > Rutidosis leptorrhynchoides. The sequence goes on along the minus strand of NC_092337.1, from coordinate 224,588,467 downwards.
TGAAGAGGACAAAGTGAAGTACGCGACGCATACCTTCACAGGTTCTGCGTTAACATGGTGGAATACCTATCTAGAGCAAGTGGGACAAGACGATGCGTACGCACTACCGTGGTCAACATTCAAGCACTTGATGAACGAGAAGTACCATCCCAGAACCGAGGTCAATAAGCTCAAGACAGAACTTAGAGGGTTACGAACCCAAGGATTTGATATTACCACGTACGAAAGACGATTCACAGAATTGTGCCTATTGTGTCCGGGAGCATTCGAAGATGAGGAGGAGAAGATCGACGCGTTTGTGAAAGGATTACCGGAAAGAATCCAAGAAGATATAAGTTCACACGAGCCCGCCTCCATACAACAGGCATGTAGAATGGCTCACAAACTAGTGAACCAGATTGAAGAAAGAATTAAAGAACAGACTGCTGAAGAGGCCAATGTGAAGCAAGTCAAAAGAAAGTGGGAGGAAAACGGTGATAAGAATCACCAACAACAACAATAGCAATTACAACAATAATCGCAACAATTATCCCAACAATCGCAACATCAATCGCAACTACAACAAACGGCCCAACAACAACAACAACAACAACAACAACAACAACAGCAACTACAGCAATCATCCCAACAACACTAATAACCGCAACAACAACAACAATCAGAAGCAGCTATGCCAAAGGTGTGAAAAGTATCACTCGGGGTTCTGCACAAAATTTTGCAACAAGTGTAAAAGAAATGGTCATAGCGCGGCGAAGTGTGAGGTCTACGGACCAGGGGTTAATAGAACGAAAGGAACAAATGGTGTCGGAACGAGTAATGGTGGAGCAAGTAGTGTCGGAGCAAATTATGCCAATGTAGTTTGTTATAAATGTGGAAAACCGGGCCACATTATTAGAAATTTCCCGAACCAGGAGAACACGAATGGACAAGGCCGCGGAAGAGTTTTCAATATTAATGCGGCAGAGGCACAGGAAGAGCCGGAGCTTGTTACGGGTACGTTTCTTATTGACAATAAATCTGTTTACGTTTTATTTGATTCGAGTGCGGATAGCAGCTATATGAGTAGAGATTTTTGTGCTAAATTAAGTTGTCCATTGACGCCTTTGGATAGTAAATTTTTACTCGAATTAGCAAATGGTAAATTAATTTCAGCAGATAATATATGTCGGAATCGAGAAATTAAACTGGTTAGCGAAACATTTAAGATTGATTTGATACCAGTAGAGTTAGGGAGTTTTGATGTGATAATCTGTATGGACTGGTTGAAAGAAGTGAAAGCAGAGATCGTTTGTTACAAAAATGCAATTCGCATTATACGAGAAAAAGGAAAACCCTTAATGGTGTACGGAGAAAAGGGCAACACGAAGCTACATCTTATTAGTAATTGGAAGGCACAAAAACTAATAAGAAAAGGTTGCTATGCTGTTCTAGCACACGTCGAGAAAGTACAAACTGAAGAAAAGAGCATCAATGATGTTCCCATTGCAAAAGAATTTCCCGATGTATTTCCGAAAGAATTACCGGGATTACCCCCACATCGATCTGTTGAATTTCAAATAGATCTTGTACCAGGAGCTGCACCAATAGCTCGTGCTCCTTACAGACTCGCACCCAGCGAGATGAAAGAACTGCAAAGCCAATTACAAGAACTTTTAGAGCGTGGTTTCATTCGACCAAGCACATCACCGTGGGGAGCTCCTGTTTTGTTTGTCAAGAAGAAAGATGGTACATTCAGGTTGTGTATCGACTACCGAGAGTTGAACAAACTTACCATCAAGAACCACTACCCACTACCGAGAATCGACGACTTATTTGATCAACTACAAGGCTCGTCTGTTTATTCAAAGATTGACTTACGTTCCGGGTATCATCAAATGCGGGTGAAAGAAGATGATATTCCAAAGACTGCTTTCAGAACACGTTACGGTCATTACGAGTTTATGGTCATGCCGTTTGGTTTAACTAATGCACCAGCTGTGTTCATGGACCTTATGAACCGAGTGTGTGGACCATACCTTGACAAGTTTGTCATTGTTTTCATTTATGACATACTTATTTACTCAAAGAATGACCAAGAACACGGTGAATATTTGAGAAAGGTGTTAGAAGTATTGAGGAAGGAAGAATTGTACGCTAAGTTTTCAAAGTGTGCATTTTGGTTGGAAGAAGTTCAATTCCTCGGTCACATAGTGAACAAAGAAGGTATTAAGGTGGATCCGGCAAAGATAGAAACTGTTGAAAAGTGGGAAACCCCGAAAACTCCGAAACACATACGCCAGTTTTTAGGACTAGCTGGTTACTACAGAAGGTTCATCCAAGACTTTTCCAGAATAGCAAAACCCTTGACTGCATTAACGCATAAAGGGAAGAAATTTGAATGGAATGATGAACAAGAGAAAGCGTTCCAGTTATTGAAGAAAAAGCTAACTACGGCACCTATATTGTCATTGCCTGAAGGGAATGATGATTTTGTGATTTATTGTGACGCATCAAAGTAAGGTCTCGGGTGTGTATTAATGCAACGAACGAAGGTGATTGCTTATGCGTCTAGACAATTGAAGATTCACGAACAAAATTATACGACGCATGATTTGGAATTAGGCGCGGTTGTTTTTGCATTAAAGACTTGGAGGCACTACTTATATGGGGTCAAAAGTATTATATATACCGACCACAAAAGTCTTCAACACATATTTAATCAGAAACAACTGAATATGAGGCAGCGTAGGTGGATTGAATTATTGAATGATTACGACTTTGAGATTCGTTACCACCCGGGGAAGGCAAATGTGGTAGCCGATGCCTTGAGCAGGAAGGACAGAGAACCCATTCGAGTAAAATCTATGAATATAATGATTCATAATAACCTTACTACTCAAATAAAGGAGGCGCAACAAGGAGTTTTAAAAGAGGGAAATTTAAAGGATGAAATACCCAAAGGATCGGAGAAGCATCTTAATATTCGGGAAGACGGAACCCGGTATAGGGCTGAAAGGATTTGCGTACCAAAATTTGGAGATATGAGAGAAATGGTACTTAGAGAAGCTCATAAAACCAGATACTCAATACATCCTGGAACGGGGAAGATGTACAAGGATCTCAAGAAACATTTTTGGTGGCCGGGTATGAAAGCCGATATTGCTAAATGCGTAGGAGAATGTTTGACGTGTTCTAAGGTCAAAGCTGAGCATCAGAAACCATCAGGTCTACTTCAACAACCCGAAATCCCGGAATGGAAATGGGAAAACATTACCATGGATTTCATCACTAAATTGCCAAGGACTGCAAGTGGTTTTGATACTATTTGGGTAATAGTTGATCGTCTCACCAAATCAGCACACTTCCTGCCAATAAGAGAAGATGACAAGATGGAGAAGTTAGCACGACTGTATTTGAAGGAAGTCATCTCTAGACATGGAATACCAATCTCTATTATCTCTGATAGGGATGGCAGATTTATTTCAAGATTCTGGCAGACATTACAGCAAGCATTAGGAACTCGCCTAGACATGAGTACTGCCTATCATCCACAAACTGATGGGCAGAGCGAAAGGACGATACAAACGCTTGAAGATATGCTACGAGCATGTGTTATTGATTTAGGAAACAGTTGGGATCGACATCTACCGTTAGCAGAATTTTCCTACAACAACAGCTACCATTCAAGCATTGAGATGGCGCCGTTTGAAGCACTTTATGGTAGAAAGTGCAGGTCTCTGATTTGTTGGAGTGAAGTGGGGGATAGACAGATTACGGGACCGGAGATTATACAAGAAACTACCGAGAAGATCATCCAAATTCAACAACGGTTGAAAACCGCCCAAAGTCGACAAAAGAGCTACGCTGACATTAAAAGAAAAGATATAGAATTTGAAATTGGAGAGATGGTCATGCTTAAAGTTGCACCTTGGAAAGGCGTTGTTCGATTTGGTAAATGAGGGAAATTAAATCCAAGGTACATTGGACCATTCAAGATTATTGATCGTGTCGGACCAGTAGCTTACCGACTTGAGTTACCTCAACAACTCACAGCTATACATAACACTTTCCACGTCTCGAATTTGAAGAAATGTTTTACTAAAGAAGATCTCACTATTCCATTAGATGAAATCCAAATCAACGAAAAACTTCAATTCATCGAAGAACCCGTTGAAATAAAGGATCGTGAGGTTAAAAGACTTAAGAAAAACAAGATACCAATTGTTAAGGTTCGATGGAATGCTCGTAGAGGACCCGAGTTCACCTGGGAGCATGAAGATCAGATGAAGAAGAAATACCCGCATCTATTTCCAGAAGATTCGTCAACACCTTCAACAGCTTAAAATTTCGGGACAAAATTTATTTAACGGGTAGGTACTGTAGTGACCCGAACTTTTCCATGTTTATATATATTAATTGAGATTTATATTTACATGATTAAATGTTTCCAACATGTTAAGCAATCAAACTTGTTAAGAATTGATTAATTGAAATATGTTTCATATAGACAATTGACCACCCAAGTTGACCGGTGATTCAAAAATGTTAAAACTTGTAAAAACTATATGATGACATATATATGGATATATATATATATATATATATATATATATATATATATATATATATATATAGTTAACATGATACTATGATAAGTAAACATATCATTAAGTATATTAACAATGAACTACATATGTAAAAACAAGACTACTAACTTAATGATTTTTAAACGAGACATATATGTAACGATTATCGTTGTAAAGACATTTAATGTATATATATCATATTAAGAGATATTCATACATGATAATATCATGATAATATAATAATTTAAAATCTCATTTGATATTATAAATATTGGGTTAACAACATTTAACAAGATCGTTAACCTAAAGGTTTCAAAACAACAGTTACATGTAACGACTAACGATGACTTAACGACTCAGTTAAAATGTATATACATGTAGTGTTTTAATATGTATTTATACACTTTTAAATACTTCAATACACTTATCAAAATACTTCTACTTAACAAAAATGCTTACAATTACATCCTCGTTCAGTTTCATCAACAATTCTACTCGTATGCACCCGTATTCGTACTCGTACAATACACAGCTTTTAGATGTATGTACTATTGGTATATACACTCTAATGATCAGCTCTTAGCAGCCCATGTGAGTCACCTAACACATGTGGGAACCATCATTTGGCAACTAGCATGAAATATCTCATAAAATTACAAAAATATGAGTAATCATTCATGACTTATTTACATGAAAACAAAATTACATATCCTTTATATCTAATCCATACACCAACGACCAAAAACACCTATAAACACTTTCATTTTTCAATTTTCTTCATCTAATTGATCTCTCTCAAGTTCTATCTTCAAGTTCTAAGTGTTCTTCATATATTCTACAAGTTCTAGTTACATAAAATCAAGAATACTTTCAAGTTTGCTAGTTCACTTCCAATCTTGTAAGGTGATCATCCAACCTCAAGAAATCTTTGTTTCTTATAGTAGGTTATCATTCTAATACAAGGTAATAATCATATTCAAACTTTGGTTCAATTTCTATAACTATAACAATCTTATTTCAAGTGATGATCTTACTTGAACTTGTTTTCGTGTCATGATTCTGCTTCAAGAACTTCGAGCCATCTAAGGATCCGTTGAAGCTAGATCCATTTTTCTATTTTCCAGTAGATTTATCCAAGGAACTTAAGGTAGTAATGATGTTCATAACATCATTCGATTCATATATATAAAGCTATCTTATTCGAAGGTTTAAATTTGTAATCACTCGAACATAGTTTAGTTAATTTTAAACTTGTTCGCAAACAAAAGTTAATCCTTCTAACTTGACTTTTAAAATCAACTAAACACATGTTCTATATCTATATGATATGCTAACTTAATGATTTAAAACCTGGAAACACGAAAAACACCGTAAAATCGGATTTACGCCGTCGTAGTAACACCGCGGGCTGTTTTGGGTTAGTTAATTAAAAACTATGATAAACTTTGATTTAAAAGTTGTTATTCTGAGAAAATGATTTTTATTATGAACATGAAACTATATCCAAAAATTATGGTTAAACTCAAAGTGGAAGTATGTTTTCTAAAATGATCATCTAGACGTCGTTCTTTCGACTGAAATGACTACCTTTACAAAAACGAATTGTAACTTATTTTTCCGACTAGAAACCTATACTTTTTCTATTTAGAATCATAAAATAGAGTTCAATATGAAACCATAGCAATTTGATTCACTCAAAACGGATTTAAAATGAAGAAGTTATGGGTAAAACAAGATTGGATAATTTATCTCATTTTAGCTACGTGAAAATTGGTAACAAATCTATTCCAACCATAACTTAATCTACTTGTATTGTATATTATGTAATCTTGAGATACCATAGACACGTATACAATGTTTTGACCTATCATGTCGACACATCTATATATATTTCGGAACAACCATAGACACTCTATATGTGAATGTTGGAGTTAGCTATACAGGGTTGAGGTTGATTCCAAAATATATATAGTTTGAGTTGTGATCAATACTGAGATATGTATACACTGGGTCGTGGATTGATTCAAGATAATATTTATCGATTTATTTCTGTACATCTAACTGTGGACAACTAGTTGTAGGTTACTAATGAGGACAGCTGACTTAATAAACTTAAAACATCAAAATATATTAAAAGTGTTGTAAATATATTTTGAACATACTTTGATATATATGTATATATTGTTATAAGTTCGTGAATCAACCAGTGGCCAAGTCTTACTTCCCGACGAAGTAAAAATCTGTGAAAGTGAGTTATAGTCCCACTTTTAAAATCTAATATTTTTAGGATGAGAATACATGCAGGTTTTATAAATGATTTACAAAATAGACACAAGTACGTGAAACTACATTCTATGGTTGAATTATCGAAATCGAATATGCCCCGTTTTATTAAGTCTGGTAATCTAAGAATTAGGGAACAGACACCCTAATTGACGCGAATCCTAATGATAGATCTATTCGGCCTAACAAACCCCATCCAAAGTACCAGATGCTTTAGTACTTCGAAATTTATATCATATCCGAAGGGTGTCCCGGAATGATGGGGATATTCTTATATATGCATCTTGGTAATGTCGGTTACCAGGTGTTCACCATATGAATGATTTTTATCTCTATGTATGGGATGTGTATTGAAATATGAAATCTTGTGGTCTATTATTATGATTTAATTTATATAGGTTAAACCTATAACTCACTAACATTTTTGTTGACGTTTTAAGCATGTTTATTCTCAGGTGATTATTAAGAGCTTCCGCTGTCGCATACTTAAATAAGGTCGAGATTTGGAGTCCATGCTTGTATGATATTGTGTAAAAACTGCATTCAAGAAACTTATTTTGTTGTAACATATTTGTATTGTAAACCATTATGTAATGGTCGTGTGTAAACAGGATATTTTAGATTATCATTATTTGATAATCTACGTAAAGCTTTTTAAACCTTTATTGATGAAATAAAGATTATGGTTTGTTTTAAAATGAATGCAGTCTTTGAAAAATGTCTCATATAGAGGTCAAAACCTCGCAACGAAATCAATTAATATGGAACCTTTTTAATCAATAAGAACGGGACATTTCAAAAAGTGTCGCCACATAATTCTAATAAGATGGCTGCTTCACTATTCGAATTACTATTTAACATAGTTGTTAATTATTAATATTGCGTACTGTGTTTGTATGCATATATATGTAATATGCATATTTCTTTCATCAATCCATCTATCTGGTTATCTATCTTTATCTATATATGTACGTACTACATAAAATAAAGAAACTAACACTATTTTAAATTGATTTCTTTCCACATGTTCCTTTCAAAATTATAATTTAAATTTTATTGTTTTGCTTTTCATTATCACCACCATCCTATATTATATGTCTATATATGGAGATACATGCATCTCTTCAAATCAACAAACCCACTGCATATACAAATGATACATATCACATACAGAGAACTCAAACTTCTTATTTTTCCTCTCAAACGCAACACCACCCTAAACCCACTTACTATTTCGTTTATGTTTATGATCGAGAACCCTCACCACCTTTCATCGTGAACCATGACCCTCCATAAAATCACCACCTTGATCATTATGAAACTTCCACAACTATTCCTTGTTGTTGCTGTAAAACCGTCACTACAGACCACTATGAACACCATCTTCAACCTCAAGCCAACCGTCACTCTAATCACTACAATTCCACCATTGAAGATGGAAACTAGGCTCACTGTTTCTATTTCCAATCGAGCTAAACAACAACCACATAATGTTCTTGTTTCTATTTCTTGAGTGCATCCGAAAAACCACAACCACCATTAAAACCCATTATTCTGTTTCTGTTAATCAACGAAAAAGGTGATGATTATTGAAACTAATTGCTATTGTAATGTTGTTTCTGTTCCTGTACAAATCAAACCGTCACTGTTGTCTACTACTGCATGATTATCATCTTCAAAAAAACTCATTTAAATACTACCACGGCTGCGTGTTTTATCCTGTCATTGTTCAACGATAATGATAGTGATGTCATATAAAATGGCGAATTTGATAAATGTTAAAGTTAATGAATTGAACTACTCCTTTCACTTTTTGGCCGCCACCTACTACCCTTTTCAAACCACCTAATATACCCACTTACTTGTGTCCATATTATTTAATTATCGAACGTATCATATAACCGAACCTTTCCATTTTTTTTTGAGCTGTCATGGGGCCATCGGAAACCCAATATTCATTATCTATATTTTTTTTTACTGACTAACTAATAGAACCAAGGCTTGCTACGCTTATTCTTTATATTTCTTATCTTGAGCAAATCCATACTCGCATATCATTTATTTCGGATTCCTGTGCTGATTTAAAATCAATATTAATGTTGATGATACTGTTGCGTTAAGAACCGAAAACCTCTTTTTGGATTTATAAAAACAAATTAGTGATGACCTGCAAGAAGACCCTTTGTTTGTTGCTCGTTTCTTGCTGCTACTCGCATTTTTCTGTTTCTTATCGCTAATTGAAGGACAAACCATCGGTTATGGTTTCATTTACATAACCGAATCCTACAAAGTTCAAACAATCAAATTAGTGGGCTTAAGAAGTTTTTCCTTATCGGGCTATCCTTTTACTATTGTGACGTTTTTATTGGATCTTATATAATTGGGTTTGCTAATGAAATTAGAAGCTGATGAGGTAGAAGTATGGAGATTAGACGAATTATATATATAAATAATATCCGATTTAAAATAGAAAAGTATCAGGCAGTCCATCGGTTAAGGGTGTTGGGTTAAGCAAGGGGTCTTGAGTTCGAGACCAGGCTGGAACGTATATATATATTATTTTTTTTGGAAAGGAAGAAGTAAACAGGGGATGTAGTTTATAAGGATCTGGGGTAGTAATAAACCAAAAATGTAAAGACAGAAGCATGGTCAAGGGTATTATGTTTAAGCGAGAGGTTGCGGGTTCGAGCTCGGGCATGGTCATTATTATTTTTAAGGCTTATTTCATGAGGTAGCCATTCTTATTATACTTTTAATTATTATTATTATTATTATTATTATTATTATTATTATTATTATTATTATTATTATTATTATTATTATTATTATTATTATTATTATTATTATTATTATTGTTATTGTTATTGTATATTAGTTATTATTATCATAGTTATTATTATTATTAGTATTATTATCATCATTATTAGTTTCATTAACATGATTTTTATATAATTTTAAATTACATTATTATCATTATTATTATCATTAATATTATTAGTATTACAGTATTATTATTGCTACAAGAAAAATGGCTATTATTATCAAAATTATAATTTTCATTATTACTACTAAGATTATTATTATTAATGTACTACATAAATATTACATATATATAAGAAAAATATATTTACTACATATAACATAACTATATTAACACTTTTATAATAAATATTAATAAATGAAATTAACTAGGTTATTAATAAAACATATAAACTATTAATGTAACCATTATATCACTAATAGTAAACAAATTTGTTCGCTTATGATCATACGTGTTAATACATTTAATTGATATAGGTTCGTGAATCCGAGACCAACCCTATACTTGTTCAATGTCGTCATATGTATTTTTACTACAAAATACAGTATGGTGAGTTCATTTGATTCCCTTTTACTCTTTACATTTTTGGGACTGAGAATACATGCGCTATTTTTATAACTGCTTTATTAAATGCTTTTGAAATATATTTTGAACTGCGAATACATGAAATGCTTTTATAAATGTTTGAAGAGATAGACACAAACAAAACATTCCTCGAATGAATTATTATGCAGACAGAAGTTCTGCGGAATATTATTGAATTATGTGGACATGATAATTGCCACCATTGAATTATGTGGACATGATAATTGCCACCATTGAATTATGTGGACATGATAATTGCCACTAATTGAAGTGAATGTTATATATCGAGAGAATGATTTTATACACAGATTATGTGTATGATATTTTGTACACGAGATATGTGTACGGTTACAAAGATTTGTTAAAATGATTTTGTACACGAGAAAGGTGTACTGTATTTAAAAGATATCGCATGTACATTACAGGTGGGTATAGGATTCGGGCCCATTTGTACCATGCAGGATTTAAATCTTGTGGTCTATCAAAATGATGAATTTTATTGTTTTATGATAAACCTATGAATTCACCAACCTTTTTGGTTGACACTTGAAAGCATGTTTATTCTCAGGTATGAAAGAAATCTTCCGCTGTGCATTTGCTCATTTTAGAGATATTACTTGGAGTCATTCATGACATATTTTCAAAAGACGTTGCATTCGAGTCATTGAGTTCATCAAGATTATTATCAAGTCATTTATAGTTTGATATATTAGGACATGGTATGCATGCCGTCAACTTTTGATGTAATGAAAGTTTGTCTTTTTAAAACGAATGCAATGTTTGTAAAATGTATCATATAGTGGTCAAGTACCTCGCGATGTAACCAAATGTAATGTATTCGTCCGGATGGATTAGGAAGGGTCCTTTTAGTTGGTATCAGAGCGGTGGTCTTAGAGAACCAGGTCTTGCATTAGTGTGTCTAACTGATAGTCGTTAGGAGGCATTAGTGAGTCTGGACTTCGACCGTAGTTGCATGTCAAAAGTTTTGCTTATCGTTAGTGTCGAAAATTATTCGCTTATCATCCTTAAGTCTAGACACTTCTTATTGTATCTATTGCATAGACAGTGTATAGATAAATTCATATCTTAGCATATCTGTTACTGTAGACTTTGCCTGACAACTTCCGTAGATTCCTCCGTAACTTATGGGATTTTAGTATTATATATGCATATGTAAATTATGTATTGCAGGGTACTAATCTATGGAGACGCGAGAATGAATCAACCAATTCATCTAATGGGTTCGTAGTCGACATAATCAATGGAGACGCGAAGAAGGCGATCCCTTCCACTAACCGAATTCACCTATTGGCGAAGAACCTGACGCACTTACCGGCGAACCAGTCCGAAACACCATTTTCACCATCATTTCCTGAATATCTCGCCATGATTATATAATATCTCAAAATTCGAAACCTTATTCATCTGCTCGTTCCGACCGACAATCATCCCGGAGTAATACAAGAAGTCAACGAACTTCACGCACGAGTAATCAATTTGGAGAATATGGTGCAAAATGTACCAGCTTCAGCAACATCACCGACACCAACAATACCATTAGTAACAGCACCAGTACCATCAACAATTCATGCCTCCACATCTCATTCTGTATCTCGAGTATAAATTATCGTTCTACGAATCATTCTACATCATTTTTCTTCGTTCGACATGGCGATTATGTAATCTCTAATGTTTTAGAGATTATATATTCTTGTTCTAACGGTAAATTCTAACGGTAAATCAAATGAGTTTAATATCACATTAACTCATTAAATCCATGATTATATCTGAAGAATATATATATATATATATATATATATATATATATATATATATATACACACACACACATATATATATATATACACACACACACACACACACACACACATATATATATATATATATATATATATATATATATATATATATATATATATATATTTTCATAAAGAGTGTAATTAAAAAGTCTTTCGTACAAACTGTTAATGGTGAAAATATTTTAACGGGTAGGTAATACCCGAGGAATACTTAGATTTCACATTAATAAGTTACAGTGTACATTCTTCGAATCTGATTCAACAGTCATTTACTATCCTACTTACACCCACAGATATATGTATCCGTTCACCGCAGAATAATCATTCTCATTCAATTTCATATTTGGATTTTGACCTATCAGAATCCAACAAGTTGCATAATGAAGAAAACATTTGACAAAATAAAATTTGTTAGAAACAGACAAATTAACTATGAGAAATTTTGTTAAGAATTCACGCTAACAAAATCCTAGCTAACTGTTCCTAGCTAACTGTTAATTCCGTATTACATTTTATTTATTGCAATTTATTTATCGCAATTTACATTCTTGCAATTTTATTTATCGTCATTTAAATTATGTTATTTACTTTACGCACTTTATTTATCGTCATTTAATTTCTGTTATTTATTTTACGCACTTTAAATATCGGGACATGTATACAAGGTTTTGACATATCATATCGACCCATCTATATATATTATTTGGAATAACCATAGACACTCTATATGCAGTAATGCGGGAGTTAGCTATACAGGGTTGAGGTTGATTCTATAATAATATATATAGTTTGAGTTGTGATCGAGTCTGAGGCGTATACGGGTCATGATACATATTAATTAATTCGGATATTATATATTAAACTATATATGAATTATTGGACTGTTAATTGTGGACTATCAACTGTGGACTGCCGACACTGGACAATTAAAATGAATTAAAATATTGATTATAACATATGAAACTAAACATTTCTTCAAGTTTGCCACTTGATCTCATCTTAAACCTCATTTGTAACTTGACGGTTACAATCTGCATTCAAACTTTTCATGATTCTTGAAAACACCTCAATCTAGAGGATGAACCAAACGCACTTCATCTACGGAAGAAAAGATTGATGCATATTGTTATGCACCTGAAAAAACTCGGAACCTGAGTAAACGTTTAACACATATCTGTGCTAGCTCCTTTGGTGTTGTTATTAACGAAAATAATTTTGCAATTCCTTTTCGAATTAGAAAATTTTATCACAGCTCCAGCAAATCAACTTCGACTTTCCATTCGAATTAGCCTTATTATAACCTCGATATATAAGTTTGTCTGTCGTCATCGTTACCGGAGAACCGTTTATATTTCACCACATTAGCAGTAAAATTACCAGCAACTTCAATGAATTTGGACTTTCCGAAAAATCATTATATTCATTGAAACCCCATTTTGTATTCATCTATACCCTGTAACAATAATTGCCATACCAATTACCGAGAATCAGCAATCAGCATTTCGAATCTCGTAGCATTTCTACATCAACAGTTATATGTATCCATATAACATTTATCTCTTAGAACTATGATCTTCCATTCTGAAATTCTGAAAAGCACTCAGTCACAAATCAATACTCTGAATGTTGAAAAAGCTTAATGAAGCAGCAGAAACCATAGAAAACCGTAAATGACCTTAATCATCTGAAGTTTGATGATAAAGCTTAGTATGTTGGAAAAGCTCAGAAAAGTTGGAACTAGAAAACGGATTGAGCTAACCATGAAAGAGACCAAGGACAATTACCAGGACCAAACTCTATATTCAAAGAATCCAGGTAATTCTGGATCCGTCGAAATTTTTAGAGAATATCTTGCTCCGTACCCATGTTAAAATCTAGCGGAAAAATCTTTCTTCATCAACCATCAAACTTAGAAATTCTAAAATATCATCATAATAACTTTGATATTTCTGAGGATATTATCATAAATATTTTCGTCCGAAATTATTTATCTCTTCGTGCTATCTGTATTACATCATATTGAAAACTGTTTTAGTTTTCAATATTCTGTAACATCTAAGTATAAATTATGAATGAATTTTGAAGTAATGTTGGAAATTGATGCATGAGTTAGTATAATATAATGACACTTGATCAACGTGATTATATTAAAGTACGTCATGCTGAGTTTCTAATGGAACATGATGATTCACAGATCATAACGTCATCATGTGCCATGTTAGATAGTTCTTTCATTCTGCTTAACTTCTGAACATATCAAGAAAGTATATTCTTGATAGTTCTATTCTTAGTGATTCTGGTAATTTGACAAATCAAATCGTGCTAATACGTTCTTTCCTGTTTAGAACATTAAGATCATTTGAAACTCCATACTTACGAATTCTGGACCATTAATCGCTTTACTAGAGGTCGAGAGGAGAATAAAAAGGCAAAGAGCTCCAAAATATAAGAGAAAACATAAAGCCCAATAACAACACGGAGGTTACAAACCATGGATATTAATACGAATAGCAATATAAAGACACGGTATAATAAAGAATAGCATCATCCCAAGGTAATAGTAGAAGTAAACAGATTGTTCTGATGGAAGATTGAAAAGAAGAATGACAGAAATGATAATTAGAAAAATATCAAGGATTAGAACTAGATTAAGCATTTCCACAATCTTTTGGATGTATGAACTAAGAAAGAAAGTATAGGAATGGTGAGAATAATGGAACGGAAGAGCTTAATTTATAGTAGAAATATCAGACAGAGTAATCGATGCAGATCACCGTACTTAATTATAGAGATCTTAATTTCCTTACTCGCCAAAGAATCAAATCTTTTAGATTTCGAAGATTTTCTTTAAATCCCTTAAATTCCGGAATTCAACTGTTACCACGTCAAAAGTTAAGACGAATCTTTGATTACTAATTTCACTCTTTGGTGATAGCTTCATTCGTACTCTTCGAATAATCGAATTATTTTATCCTTATTACTCAATAGTAATAAAACTCTATTTATCAACTCATATTCTTCATGAAAACATTTTTATTGTTAGCCATGACCACCTTACTCAAATTTCGGGATGAAATTTCTTTAACAGATAGGTACTGTGACGACCCGGAAATTTCCGATCAAATTTAAACCTAATCTTTATATAATTCCGACACGATAAGCAAAGTCTGTAATAGTGAGTCTCGAAAATTTTGGAACTATGTTCATGAAACCAGTTATCCTTTGACTGTGCTCGACGATTCACGAACAATTGTTTGTAACTAAATATGTATATATAAGAATTAATAAATATAAATGTATGTATATATAATAATTAAATATAATTGAAACTTTAAAATCAAATATGTAAAATGTTATGCAAGAAAATAAGATTGCTATTAAAAATTAATCTATATAAACATATATGAATTATGTACATAATTATTATATGTATATTGTAATATATACAAAATGCGTAAATAATAAATATTTAGTATAAGTATATATATCTATATATATTTAAATATAAACAAAAGTATATATAATTTAGAATTTATTTAATAAACGCTTGTAGCACTCGTTTATCATCTTGATGGATACTAATCAAGTTAAAAATGAACTTATATGATTTTAAAATAAACGGTGATCCGAAAATGAGTTCTATAAATTCTAGGCTTACTAAAAATGTAGTTAGGATCTAGTTATTTAATTTCAACATTTTTTATATTTTACCCAGAATTAAGAGGGACAGTTGATGTAATTTTTATTTAATAATTAATGATCAAATTTTATACCATAATGACCGAAATAAATAAAGATAATTACTGTGAAAGTTTGGGATTTTTCTGAAGACTTTTTATTCGCCACTGAGTGAACAACGGGACACGATATAATAGTCCGTGAAAAGTGTCGGCACATAATTCTAATATGATGGCTGCTTCATTATTCGAATTACTATTTAACATAGTTGTTAATTATTAATATTGTGTACTGTGTTTGTATGCATATATATGTAATATGCATATTTCTTTCATCAATCCATCTATCTGGTTATCTATCTTTATCTATATATGTACGTACTACATAAAATAAAGAAACTAACACTATTTTAAATTGATTTCTTTCCACACGTTCCTTTCAAAATTATAATTTAAATTTTATTGTTTTGCTTTTCATTATCAACACCATCCTATATTATATGTCTATATATGGAGATACATGCATCTCTTCAAATCAACAAACCCACTGCATATACAAATCATACATATCACATACAGAGAACTCAAACTTCTTATTTTTCCTCTCAAACGCAACACCACCCTAAACCCACTTACTATTTCGTTTATGTTTATGATCGAGAACCCTCACCACCTTTCATCGTGAACCATGAACCTCCATAAAATCACCACCTTTATCATTATGAAACTTCCACAACTATTCCTTGTTGTTGCTGTAAAACCGTCACTACATACCACCATGAACACCATCTTCAACCTCAAGCCAACCGTCACTCTAATCACAACAATTCCACCATTGAAGAAGGCAACTAGGCTCACTGTTTCTATTTCCAATCGTGCCAAACAACAACCACATAATGTTCTTGTTTCCATTTCTTGAGTGCATCCAAAAAACCACAACCACCATTAAAACCCATTATTCTGTTTCTGCTAATCAACGAAAAAGGTGATGATTATTGAAACTAATTGCTATTGTAATGCTGTTTATGTTCCTGTACAAATCAAACCGTCGCTGTTGTCTACTACTGCATGATTATAATCTTCAACCAAACTCATTTAAATACTACCACGGCTGTGTGTTTTATCCTGTCATTGTTCAATGATAATGATAGTGATGTCACATAAAATGGCGAATTTGATAGATGTTAAAGTTAATGAATTGAACTACTCCTTTCACTTTTTGGCCGACACCTACTACCCTTTTCAAACCACCTAATATACCCACTTACTTGTGTCCATATTATTTAATTATCGAACGTATCATATAACCGAACCTTTCCATTTTTTTTGAGCTGTCATGGGGCCATCGGAAACCCAATATTTATTATCTATATTTTTTTTGCTGACTAACTAATAGAACCAAGGCTTGCTATGCTTATTCTTTATATTTATTATCTTGAGCAAATCGATACTCGCATATAATTTATTTCGGATTCCTTTTCTGATTTAAAATCAATATTAATGTTGATGATACTGTTGCGTTAAGAACCGAAAACCTCTTTTTGGATTTATGAAAACAAATTAGTGATGACCTGCAAGAAGACCCTTTGTTTGTTGCTCGTTTCTTGCTGCTACTCGCATTTTTCTGTTTCTTATCGCTAATCGAAGGACAAACCATCGGTTATGGTTTCATTTACACAACCGAATCCTACAAAGTTCAAAAAATCAAATTAGTGGGCTTAAGAAGTTTTTCCTTATCGGGCTATCCTTTTACTATTGGGCCGTTTTTATTGGATCTTATATAATTGGGTTTGCTAATGAAATTAGAAGCTGATGAGGTAGAAGTATGGAGATTAGACGAATTATATATATAAATAATATCCAATTTAAAATAGAAAAGTATCAGGCAGTCCATTGGTTAAGGGTGTTGGGTTTAAGCAAGGGGTCTTGAGTTCGAGACCAGGCTGGAGCGTATATATATATATTTATTTTTTTTTGGAAAGGAAGAAGTAAACAGGGGATGTAGTTTATAAGGATATGGGGTAGTAATAAACCAAAAATATAAAGACAGAAGCATGGTCAAGAGTATTATGTTTAAGCGAGAGGTTGCGGGTTCGAGCTCGGGCATGGTCAATATTATTTTTAAGGCTTATTTCATGAGGTAGCCATTCTTATTATACTTTTTATTATTATTGTTATTGTATATCAGTTATTATTATCATAGTTATTATTATTATTAGTATTATTATCATCATTATTAGTTTCATTAACGTGATTTTTATGTAATTTTAAATTACGTTATTATCATTATTATTATCATTAATATTATTAGTATTACAGTATTATTATTGCAATAAGCAAAATGGCTATTATTATCAAAATTATTATTTTCATTATCACTACTAAGATTATTATTATTAATGTACTACATAAATATTACATATATATAAGAAAAATATATTTACTACATATAACATAACTATATTAACACTTTTATAATAAATATTAATAAACGAAATTAACTAGGTTATTAATAAAACATATAAACTATTAATGTAACCATTATATCACTAATAGTAAACAAATTTGTTCGCTTATGATCATACGTGTTAATACATATAATTGATATAGGTTCGTGAATTCGAGACCAACCCTATACTTGTTCAATGTCGTCATATGTATTTTTACTACAAAATACAGTATGGTGAGTTCATTTGATTCCTTTTTACTCTTTACATTTTTGGGACTGAGAATACATGCGCTGTTTTTATAACTGCTTTATTAAATGCTTTTGAAATATATTTTGAACTGCGAATACATGAAATGCTTTTATAAATGTTTGACAAGATAGACACAAACAAAACATTCCTCGGATGAATTATTATGCAGACAGAAGTTCTGCGGATTATTATTGAATTATGTGGACATGATAATTGCCACCATTGAATTATGTGGACATGATAATTGCCACCATTGAATTATGTGGACATGATAATTGCCACCAATTGAAGTGAATGTTATATATCGAGAGAATGATTTTATACACAGATTATGTGTATGATATTTTGTACACGAGATATGTGTACGGTTACAAAGATTTGTTAAAATGATTTCGTACACGAGAAAGGTGTACTGTATTTAAAAGATATCGCATGTACATTACATGTGGGTATAGGATTCGGGCCCATTTGTACCATGCAGGATTTAAATCTTGTGGTCTATCAAAATGATGAATTTTATTGTTTTATGATAAACCTATGAATTCACCAACCTTTTTGGTTGACACTTGAAAGCATGTTTATTCTCAGGTATGAAAGAAATCTTCCGCTGTGAATTTGCTCATTTTAGAGATATTACTTGGAGTCATTCATGACATACTTTCAAAAGACGTTGCATTCGAGTCATTGAGTTCATCAAGATTATTATCAAGTCATTTATAGTTTGATATATTATGACATGGTATGCATGCCGTCAACTTTTGATGTAATGAAAGTTTGTCTTTTAAAAACGAATGCAATGTTTGTAAAATGTATCATATATTGGTCAAGTACCTCGCGATGTAACCAAATGTAATGTATTCGTCCGGATGGATTAGGACGGGTCCTTTCACTTTCAAGTGTCAACACATAGGTTGGTGAGTTCATAGTTTTAATGTTGCGCATAATCTGTATATAAAGGTGTATCACAAGATTTCAGTTGTTTCATCCAGAAACGTTTATCAAAATATTCTACAAGATTGAGCACCCTGGTAACTAAACTTTAACGTCTATATAATAAGCACCCATGTTTTAACATACATGCAACCAACATGTACAATACACGCAATCCAACATGTACTAAACTCAAATAGCATACGTCTGTTTTATAGTTCAGGCCAGAGTTTTTATACCTGGAACAGACGGGGATGCCAAGCCCTATGGATCCATATATAACAACTCGCGCCCACCAGTTCTTATAACCGGCAGTTACTAGTTACCAAAGCTAAGGGAATTTCGGTTCAAACTCGGTGTAGAATTTAGTATGTACTTGTACCCATTGCGTTTAAAATAAATTGCATGTATTCTCAGCCCAAAAATATAGATTGCAAAAGCAATTAAAAAGGGAGCAAATGAAACTCACCTTAGCAGCACATAAGGTCATTCACCAAAAAGTGACTAAAACTCGGAATGCAAAATTAACCGTAGATCTCAACCTAGAAAACATATGTTGGTCAATACATGTATGATAAGCTAGATTGGGTCATAGTGTATCACAATCTTAATGCTCGAGACCGACTTGTAAAAGTTAACAAAAGTCATCTCAAAAGTCAACCTGACCCAATATGATCTTTAAATCTATTCATGTTTATTATCATAGTATAAGTTTTGATAATTGAACGAATTTATAGTTTATCAAACTCAAAATATTATTTATTTCAGGAGCTATATTATATTTGAATTATCATGGCAATCGAAAATATTTTATTATTTCACATAGTTTTCCAATACTTGTAAAATCAGATTATAGTGTTTATAAAGCTTTAAAACCTGATAAGACAATCAATTTTGAAAATTGTTTACCTAACGAGACATGCCTTATATAGAAATTCATTTACTCGATTAGTAATATCTAAAAATCCAATTTATCAATCTCATAGACAAGTTGTTTAAATATTAATTTACAATTTCAAACAAAATTTCAATTAACGTCAAACATAATTCAGTTGACCATACCTTTTAATCCGTTCATCGAAATCACGCGATTTCTAAATGAAAAGTTAATAATTTTTCGCCAGCTTTCCAAAAGCATGCATATCATATACTTTATATCAGTAGCATATGTATCAAATTCGTGATACATCATAAACTATCTAACTACAAAATTAAAGTATACAAGCATGCATAAATATATATACTCGAGCACTAGACATGGATACACTATTAATATTTTAAAAGACAAGATATGAATGCTCACGTATCAATATTGTGATTCAATATTGCAGGAAAGTATGTAGACGCAACGGAGATGATAAACACTAGGTTGAACTTTGACTCATGATCATAACCCCCAAGCAATACCCATAACCTCCATAGCTATAACCCATAGTTTCCTTAGTTTAAAATGGTTTGAAAAGCCGTTTTGAAAAATAAAAATACATTGATGCGGAGTATAGATACAGAGTAATATAAAAACTTATGTTTGTGAATATGTTGTTCGACGATATGCACATATATATATATATATATATATATATATATATATATATATATATATATATATATATATATATATATATACATATATATAATATAATAATATAAATATAATAATATAATAATAATAAACGTGTTACACAGTGTAGCTGCCTCAAATATGTCGACAGAAATTACACGTTTCGCGTAAAGATTACATTTCTCGTGTATTCTTTTAATACATTACGGGTTGCGCATAGATAGGTACACGGTCTGCGTATGGTGTCTTCACGAAAGTTGTAGATTTTTGAGTTACAGACGTCTGGACACGGGAATCACCCTTTTTCGAGTTAGTATGATTTAGTTATGATTTTTCTCGTGCAAGTGCGCAGGTTTAGTGATTTCCATCATTTTAACTTGCAATCTTGAAATGAAATGTTGTAGTCTTTTGGTGCTCATTAGAAATCTTTATTTTATTATATTTTTCATTTTCATATCATTGAAAATCCATAAAAACATTTAACAATCAAATTCTATCATATAGAAAAACGCGTCCGTACTAAATCGAATAACTATAGTTCTCTAAAACTAATTACATTCACATCTTTTTATCGAAACGTTGTAATAATAAAAATCTATTATTTCGAAGAACGCTTTCAAATATTTGAACTAAATCGAATAAATATAATTTAGTTTTCCAGAATTAGTTATATTCAAAATCATTCTTTAAAAGGTTTCATCTATATCGTAAAACGTTTTCAATATTAAGAAAACTAAATAATTAACTTATCAAGAGACACGAGACAATTATTGTAAAGCATGCATTGAAAATTAAGCCGGAATCTCTACTAACTTTTGTCCAGTTACCATTAATTGATACGTTTGTTCTTACTTGTAAATCACTTTACCATTTTCCGAATATTGTTAAAATGGAAAGATTTCTCAAATCAATGTGGACCTCTCAACAGAGATTTGTAATCATATCACAATGTTTCTGATAATTCAATCATTTGATATTATCTTATGATTTCATCGATAAACATAGTGAAGCAAATGCGTTCATGTAAAGTATTATACGTTTAATACTTTGTTAACATTCTCAAGTTATAATATATATATATTTATATATATATATATATATATATATATATATATATATATATATATATATATATATATATATATATATATATATAATGGTTCGTGAATCATCGAAATTTGGTCGAGACTAAATGAATTTATGAACACAGTTTAAAATTCTTGGGATTTAACTTAACAAACTTTGTTTATCGTGTCGGAATAATATAAAGATAAAGTTTAAATTCGGTCAGAAATTTCTGGGTTGTCACAGTACCTACCCGTTAAAGAAATTTCGTCCCGAAATTAGATTGGGATGGTCATGGCTGACAATAAGTATGTTTTCATGGCGCATACGAGCTGAAAATTAGAGTTTTATCATCATTGAGTAATATAGATAAAACAATTCGATTTTGTGAAGAGTACGAGTGAAGTTATTACAAAAGAGTGAAATGAATATATGTAGATTCGTCATATCTTTTAACGTAGATAGGATTGATTTCCGGAGTTCAAGGGATGTATAGAAAATCTCCGTAATAAGATTTGATTCTTCGGTAATTAAGGAAATTTGGATTCGCTTTTATTAAATGCGATAATCTATTTTGATTGTTCTGTCGGATATTTTACTATATATCCACCCCCTTCGTTTCCTTATTTTCACAACTCACACCTTCCATTCTTTCTTCCTCAACTCATACCTTAAAGTATTCGTCAATATGCTCCATCCAGTTCTGCTACTTGATATATATTTCTAACTTTCATATCTGTCATTCTTCTTTTTCATTTGTCGCTGGAAGAATCTATTTACTTCTACTATACTCTTAGTTTTATAGTGTTTTTAGTTCTCCCGTGTCTTTATGTTCCTATATGCATCGATATATATGGTTTGTAATTTCTGGGTTGTTGTTGGGTTTTATATCTTCCCTTATATTTCGATGTCTCTGCTTCTGTCTTTCTATTACCTTTGACATCTACGGTTAATGCTTTTTTCCATTTGCTGCGATTTATACTCCCAATTATATTTCGGAGCTTCATGCTTTTGTCTTCTCTTCCCTACTTCAAGTTAAGCGAATAATGGTTCAAAATTCCTAGATATTAATTTCGGAATGAACATAGTTAATGTTCTAAGAAAGAAATTTTAATAGCAAGGTCTTGATTTGTCAAATTACCAGAATATCCGGAAAAGGCCGAATCATCAAGAAAAATATTTTCTTGATATGTTTAGTGGTTAAATAGAATGAAAGAGTTAAGTAACATGGTTCATGATGAGGGTATGATCTATGAACCTTTATCACGCTCCATTAGAAACTCAACATGACTTACTGTAATATAATCACGTTGATCAAGTGTTATTATATTATACTAACTCATGCTTCAATTCCCAACACTTTTTCAAAACATTCATAATTTAAACTCGAAGGTTTACAGAATATAGAAACTAAACAGTTTCCTTTATGATGTAATACAGATAACGCGAGGAGATAAATGATTTCAGATAAGAATAGTTATGAGGATATCTCTAGAAATATCGAGGATATTTATAATGAAAGATACGATTATATCTTAGAATTTCTAATATCGAAAGATGATAAAGAAGATTTGTCCGTAAAGATTTAGAGTCAGGATTAAGGTATTCGTTAATGACTTCAGCAGATACTGAATCATTTGGATTCTTTGAAGGCAGGTTTAGTCTTTGTGATTTGTCCACAGCCTCCTTCATGGTTTGCTCAATCCGTTTTCCAGTTCCAAACCTTCTCTTTTTCTGAGCTTTGCCAACACACTATTCTTTATCATCAAAATTTTGGCTGATAAGGTCGTTTACAGTTTTTACTGCTTCATCAGCATTGAAAGTTATCATAACCGAATCGTCGGTTATCAATCTGAGGTGTTTTCAAAAGTTTGAAGGGTTTGCATGAAGATTGTAATTGTCAAGATATATATGATGTTCTAGAATTTTGTATGATATAAATATTTTTTCCTGGGTTTATGAGTAGAAGTGATGTTCTAGCACAGTTTTGAAGTCAAAGTATAGCTTTGAAAGATGTAAGAATCTAAGAGTGATGTTTTCTGTTAAATATTGTCTTGGATTCTGATTTTTCAAAATCAGAATATGTAATCAAATTTGAATGCGAATGGTTGTTTTGATCTCTAGGAAAGAATGTATATCGTTCTGAAAGTAGTGAGTATAGTTGATGATTTGTTGAATCAGATTCGAAGAATATAACATATTATTTGTGAATTTATATATCTTTTGTGTATTACCTACCCGTTAAAAGTTTCACAAATAATATTTTGTACAAGAGAATTTTTTTACAATTTTTATGAAAATATTAGTATGTATATTTTTTTTAAATGTAATATAGATTTAATGAGTTAATATCATATTAATCTCATTTGATTTTCAGCTGGAACTAGAAATGAATAACTCTAAAACATAATAATCTTCGCTGAGTATTTCACTAATGTAATCAATACTTCGTTATAAATTTTTTTCATATTTCCTCAGTGAATCATGTTGGTGCTTATGGAACTCTTGCTAACTTCGCAAGGTACGAATGATGTTTTCTAGAAAGTTTCGAGTACATCGAAAATGAAAGTGTAAAATCAAACATGTATTTGAATAATACACTTGATTTATTATGAAATAGAATCTATTAAGTCGAAGCAGAGATTATAATTAACGACTGTTTAAGTCATTAACGAAGGATGTACATCATAGCATATTAATAACATGAACTAACCGAGTAGTTAAGATTCACATGTAATAGCTTAGTACGAAAAGATTTATTTTTATTTCAAAATTCATATATATAAAAATATACATATAATTTCTTCAGGGGAAATGAGTTAATACTTCATAACTCGTTAATACAATATACGCGTTGTTGATTTGTGATGATGTTGGTGATTATGGAATTGGCGGAACTTGTAGTGCTACAGGTTTTGCCGGTGTTGGTGATACTGACTGTACTGTTGATGCTGTTGGTAAAACAAGTCTAGCTTGTAAATCGTGCACCATTCCGTATAGGGTTTCTACACTTCCTTCTATTGTTTCGGTCCACTCATCTGATTTACGGTTACGGCTGGAATAGATAATCTCTAAGACTTTAGAGATTACATAATCGCTGCAGAATATTTCTCCAATGAAGTTATGAATCAATACTTCATCGGTTATTGTTGTTGGTACTCCTTTGTATCTATGGTGAGTATGACGTTCATGCTCAAGGTACAAATTGTGAAGTTGAGATTTGCGATGCGGTTGTTGTTGGTCGTGGTAATGGTACTGTTGGTGTTTTTTTCGGTGGTACTGTTGATGCTGGTGATGCTGTTGGTGCTTGTAACCTTTGCACCATATTCTCCAAAGCCACTACCCGAGCGTGAAGCTCGTTGACTTCTTCTATTACACCGAGATGATTGTTGGTTCAGACGATTGAGTGAATAAGGTCTAGAATTTAAGATAATATATAATCGTGACGAGACACTCTGGAAATGAGAGATAAAATGGTGTTTCGGACAGGTTCGCCGGTAAGTGCTTCAAGTTCTTCGCCAAGAGGGGAATGTGGTGGATGGAAGGGATCACCTTCTTCTTGTCTCAAATAATTAAGTAAGCTACGAACCCATCCCCAATTCATCCAAAATAGATGATGGCTAATTGGTTGATCCATTCTGGTCACACTGCTTTCGGAGCTCGAGTGGAAATCCATGTCGGAATAGTTATCAGAATCTAAGGAATTTGAACTAGATACGTGATCCATCTTGTATAATTAGGGAATTAATTTTTGATAAGAAATAGATTATAGGATTTAGATTTGTATTCTTCAACACATAATTTACATATGTATATATAATACCAAAATCCCATAAATTACGAGAAATTTTCGAAAGATGTCAGGAAAAGTTTACAGTAACAGATATGCTAAGAATTGAATTCGTCTGTACACTATATATGCAATAAATGCAGGAAAACATGTCTAGACTTAAGAATGATAAACATGTAATTTCTGACAAGAAATGATAAGCAAAACTCGGTAAAAACAGATACGGTCATAGTCCAGACTCACTAATGCATCCTAACAATTACCAGTTAAACACACTAATGCAAATTCTGGTTCCCTATGACCTCAAGCTCTGATACCAACTGTGATGATCCTTCCAAATCCCTTTGGACGAATACACCATTCATTGATTTCATAGTGAGGCTTTGACCTCTATATGATACGTTTTGTAAACATTGCATTCTTTTGAAAATGCACACCATAAATGAATATATAAATCCAAGGTTTCCGACGTCTGATGATTTCTACGTAAAGACAATTACCGTATATAATAGTTTACAATACTACATCCGTTGACAATGCAGTCAAAATAAGATACATGGTGATGATTTTGTGAATGCAAAGTTTTCTTGAATAAAGCATATATGACTCCATGCGCATAGCTTGTATAACGTATAAGCAAACAGCGGAAGACTTCTAGAAACCTGAGAATAAACAAGCTTTCAAGTGTCAACAAAAAGGTTAGTGAGTTTATAGTTTTAATGTTGCGCATAATCGGTACATAAAGGTGGATCACAAGATTTCAGTTGTTTCATCCAGAAACGTTTATCAAAATATTCTACAAGATTGAGCAACTTGGTAACTAAACTTTAGCGTCTATATAATAAGTACCCCTGTTTTAACATACATGCAACCAACATGTACAGTACACGCAATCCAACGTGTACTAAACTCAAATAGCATACGTCTGTTTTATAGTACAGGCTAGGGTTTCTATACCTGGAACAGACGAGGATGTCAAGCCCTATGGATCCATATATAATAACTACTCGCGCCCACCAGTTCTTATAACCGGCAGTTACTAGTTACCAAAGCTAAGGGATTTTCGGTTCAAACTCGGTGTAGAATTTAGTATGTACTTGTATCCATTGCATTTAAAATAAAGTGCATGTATTCTCAGCTCAAAAATATAGATTGCAAAAGCAATTAAAAAGGGAGCAAATGAAACTCACATTAGCAGCACATAAGGTCATTCACCAAAAAGTGATCGAAACTCGGAATGCAAAATTAACCGTAGATCTCTACCTAGAGAACATATGTTGGTCAATACATGTCTAATAAGCTAGATTGGGTCATAGTGTATCACACTCCTAATGCTCGAGACCGACATGCAAAAGTTAACAAAAGTCATCTCAAAAGTCAACTTAACCCAATATGATCTTTAAATCTATTCATGTTTATTATCATAGTATAAGTTTTGATAATTGAATGAATTTATAGTTTATCAAACTCAAAATATTATTTATTTCAGGAGCTATATTATATTTGAATTATCATGGCAATCGAAAATATTTTATTATTTCACATAGTTTTCCAATACTTGTAAAATTAGATTATAGTGTTTATAAAGCTTTAAAACCTGATAAGACAGTCAATTTTGACAATTGTTTACCTAACGAGACATGCCTTATATAGAAATTCATTTACTCGATTAGTAATATCTAAAAATCCAATTTATCAATCTCATAGACAAGTTGTTTAAATATTAATTTACAATTTCAAACACAATTTCAATTAACGTCAAACATAATTCAGTTGACCATACCTTTTAATCCGTTCATCAAAATCCCGCGATTTCTAAATGAAAAGTTAATAATTTTTCGCCAGCTTTCCAAAAACATGCATATCATATACTTTATATCAGTAGCATATGTATCAAATTCGTGATTCATCATAAACTATCTAACTACAAAATTAAAGTATACAAGCATGCATAAATATATATACTCGAGCACTAGACATGGATACACTATTAATATTTTAAAAGACAAGATATGAATGCTCACGTATCAATATTGTGATTCAATATTGCAGGAAAGTATGTAGACGCAACGGAGATGATAAACACTAGGTTGACCTTTGACTCATGATCATAACCCCCAAGCAATACCCATAACCTCCATAGCTATAACCTATAATTTCCTTCGTTTAAAACAGTTTGAAAAGCCGTTTTGAAAAATAAAAATAAATTGATACGGAGTATAGATACAGAGTAATATAAAAATTTATGTTTGTGAGTATGTTGTTCGACGATATGCACATATATATATACATATATATAATATAATAATATAATAATAATAAACGTGTTACACAGTGTAGCCGCCTCAAATATATCGACAGAAATTACACGTTTTGCGTAAAGATTACATTTCCCGTGTAATCTTTTAAAACATTACGCGTTTCGTGTAGATAGGTACGCGATCCGCATAAGGTGTCTTCACAAAAGTTGTAGATTTTTGAGTTACGGACGTCTGGATACCAGAATCACCCTTTTTCGTATCAGTATGATTTAGTTATGATTTTTCTCGTGCAAGTGTGCAGGTTTAGTGATTTCCATCATTTTAACTTGCAATCTTGAGATGAAATGTTGTAGTCTTTTGGTGCTCATTAAAAATCTTTATTTTATCATATTTTTCATTTTCATATCATTGAGAATCCATAAAAACAGTTTAACAATCAAATTCTTTCATATCGAAAAACGTGTCCGTACTAAATCAAATAACTATAGTTCTCTAAAACTAATTACATTCACATCTTTTTATCGAAACGTTGTAATAATAAAATCTATTATTTCGAAGAACGCTTTCATATATTTGAACTAAATCAAAAAAATATAATTTAGTTTTCCATAATTAGTTATATTCAAAATCATTCTTTAAAAGGTTTCATCTATATCGTAAAACGTTTTCAATATTAAGAAAACTAAATAATTAACTTATCAAGAGACACGAGACAATTATTGTAAAGCATGCATTGAAAATTAAGCAAGAATCTCTACTAACTTTTGTCCAGTTACCGTTATTTGATACGTTCGTTCTTACTTGTAAATCACTTTACGATTTTCCGAATATTGTTAAAATGGAAAGATGTCTCAAATCAATGTGGACCTCTCAACAGAGATTCGTAATCATATCACAATGTTTCTGATAATTCAATCTTTTGATATTATCTTCTAATTTAATCGATAAACATAGTGAAGCAAATACGTTCATGTAAAGTATTATACGTTTAATACTTTGTTAACATTCTCAAGTTATAATATATATATATATATATATATATATATATATATATATATATATATATATATATATATATATATATATATATATATATATATAATGGTTCGTGAATCGTCAAAATTTGGTCGAGACTAAATGAATGTATGAACACAGTTTAAAATTCTTAGGAAATAACTTAACAAACTTTGTTTATCGTGTCAGAATAATATAAAGATAAAGTTTAAATTCGGTCGGAAATTTTCGGGTTGTCACACCACATTACAAGACTTGTTCTCAAAAATACAATGCATGTAAAATAGGTCATCCTGAGTGACAAGGTTAGTGCATGAAATGTCCCGTTCTTATTGATTAAAAACGTTCCATATTAATTGATTTCGTTGCGAGGTTTTGACCTCTATATGAGACGTTTTTCAAAGACTGCATTCATTTTTAAAACAAACCATAACCTTTATTTCATAAATAAAGGTTTAAAAAGCTTTACGTAGATTATCAAATAATGATAATCTAAAATATCCTGTTTACACACGACCATTACAT
This sequence comes from Rutidosis leptorrhynchoides, assembly GCF_046630445.1. NCBI lineage: Eukaryota > Viridiplantae > Streptophyta > Magnoliopsida > Asterales > Asteraceae > Rutidosis > Rutidosis leptorrhynchoides. Next base: position 224,558,871 of record NC_092337.1, on the reverse strand, counting down.
AATGGTTTACAATACAAATATGTTACATCGAAATCAGTTTCTTGAATGCAGTTTTTACACAATATCATACAAACATGGACTCCAAATCTTGTCCTTATTTTAGTATGCAACAGCGGAAGCTCTTAATATTCACCTGAGAATAAACATGCTTTAAACGTCAACTAAAATGTTGGTGAGTTATAGGTTTAACCTATATATATCAAATCGTAACAATAGACCACAAGATTTCATATTTCAATACACATCCCATACATAGAGATAAAAATCATTCATATGGTGAACACCTGGTAACCGACAATAACAAGATGCATATATAAGAATATCCCCATCATTCCGGGACACCCTTCGGATATGATATAAATTTCGAAGTACTAAAGCATCCGGTACTTTGGATGGGGTTTGTTAGGCCCAATAGATCTATCTTTAGGATTCGCGTCAATTAGGGTGTCTGTTCCCTAATTCTTAGATTACCAGACTTAATAAAAAGGGGCATATTCGATTTCGATAATTCAACCATAGAATGTAGTTTCACGTACTTGTGTCTATTTTGTAAATCATTTATAAAACCTGCATGTATTCTCATCCCAAAAATATTAGATTTTAAAAGTGGGACTATAACTCACTTTCACAGATTTTTACTTCGTCGGGAAGTAAGACTTGGCCACTGTTGATTCACGAACCTATAACAATATATACATATATATTAAAGTATGTTCAAAATATATTTACAACACTTTTAATATATTTTGATGTTTTAAGTTTATTAAGTCAGCTGTCCTCGTTAGTAACCTATAACTAGTTGTCCACAGTTAGATGTACAAAAATAAATCGATAAATATTATCTTGAATCAATCCACAACCCAGTGTATACGTATCTCAGTATTGATCACAACTCAAACTATATATATTTTGGAATCAACCTCAACCCTGTATAGCTAACTCCAACATTCACATATAGAGTGTCTATGGTTGTTCCGAAATATATATAGATGTGTCGACATGATAGGTCGAAACATTGTATACGTGTCTATGGTATCTCAAGATTACATAATATACAATACAAGTTGATTAAGTTATGGTTGGAATAGATTTGTTACCAATTTTCACGTAGCTAAAATGAGAAAAATTATCCAATCTTGTTTTACCCATAACTTCTTCATTTTAAATCCGTTTTGAGTGAATCAAATTGCTATGGTTTCATATTGAACTCTATTTTATGAATCTAAACAGAAAAAGTATAGGTTTATAGTCGGAAAAATAAGTTACAAGTCGTTTTTGTAAAGGTAGTCATTTCAGTCGAAAGAACGACGTCTAGATGACCATTTTAGAAAACATACTTCCACTTTGAGTTTAACCATAATTTTTGGATATAGTTTCATGTTCATAATAAAAATCATTTTCTCAGAATAACAACTTTTAAATCAAAGTTTATCATAGTTTTTAATTAACTAACCCAAAACAGCCCGCGGTGTTACTACGACGGCGTAAATCCGGTTTTACGGTGTTTTTCGTGTTTCCAGGTTTTAAATCATTAAGTTAGCATATCATATAGATATAGAACATGTGTTTAGTTGATTTTAAAAGTCAAGTTAGAAGGATTAACTTTTGTTTGCGAACAAGTTTAGAATTAACTAAACTATGTTCTAGTGATTACAAGTTTAAACCTTCGAATAAGATAGCTTTATATGTATGAATCGAATGATGTTATGAACATCATTATTACCTTAATTTCCTTGGATAAACCTACTGGAAAAGAGAAAAATGGATCTAGCTTCAATGGATCCTTGGATGGCTCGAAGTTCTTGAAGCAGAATCATGACACGAAAACAAGTTCAAGTAAGATCATCACTTGAAATAAGATTGTTATAGTTATAGAAATTGAACCAAAGTTTGAATATGATTATTACCTTGTATTAGAATGATAACCTACTGTAAGAAACAAAGATTTCTTAAGGTTGGATGATCACCTTACAAGATTGGAAGTGAGCTAGCAAACTTGAAAGTATTCTTGATTTTATGAAACTAGAACTTTTGGAATTTATGAAGAACACTTAGAACTTGAAGATAGAACTTGAGAGAGATCAATTAGATGAAGAAAATTGAAGAATGAAAGTGTTTGTAGGTGTTTTTGGTCGTTGGTGTATGGATTAGATATAAAGGATATGTAATTTTGTTTTCATGTAAATAAGTCATGAATGATTACTCATATTTTTGTAATTTTATGAGATATTTCATGCTAGTTGCCAAATGATGGTTCCCACATGTGTTAGGTGACTCACATGGGCTGCTAAGAGCTGATCATTGGAGTGTATATACCAATAGTACATACATCTAAAAGCTGTGTATTGTACGAGTACGAATACGGGTGCATACGAGTAGAATTGTTGATGAAACTGAACGAGGATGTAATTGTAAGCATTTTTGTTAAGTAGAAGTATTTTGATAAGTGTATTGAAGTCTTTAAAAAGTGTATAAATACATATTAAAATACTACATGTATATACATTTTAACTGAGTCGTTAAGTCATCGTTAGTCGTTACATGTAAGTGTTGTTTTGAAACCTTTAGGTTAACGATCTTGTTAAATGTTGTTAACCCAATGTTTATAATATCAAATGAGATTTTAAATTATTATATTATCATGATATTATCATGTATGAATATCTCTTAATATGATATATATACATTAAATGTCTTTACAACGATAATCGTTACATATATGTCTCGTTTAAAAATCATTAAGTTAGTAGTCTTGTTTTTACATATGTAGTTCATTGTTAATATACTTTATGATATGTTTTCTTATCATAGTATCATGTTAACTATATATATATATCCATATATATGTCATCATATAGTTTTTACAAGTTTTAACGTTCGTGAATCACCGATCAACTTGGGTGGTCAATTGTCTATATGAAACATATTTCAATTAATCAAGTCTTAACAAGTTTGATTGCTTAACATGTTGGAAACATTTAATCATGTAAATATCAATCTCAATTAATATATATAAACATGGAAAAGTTCGGGTCACTACAGTACCTACCCGTTAAATAAATTTCGTCCCGAAATTTTAAGCTGTTGAAGGTGTTGACGAATCTTCTGGAAATAGATGCGGGTATTTCTTCTTCATCTGATCTTCACGCTCCCAGGTGAACTCGGGTCCTCTACGAGCATTCCATCGAACCTTAACAATTGGTATCTTGTTTTGCTTAAGTCTTTTAACCTCACGATCCATTATTTCGACGGGTTCTTCGATGAATTGAAGTTTTTCGTTGATTTGGATTTTATCTAACGGAATAGTGAGATCTTCTTTAGCAAAACATTTCTTTAAATTCGAGACGTGGAAAGTGTTATGTACAGCCGCGAGTTGTTGAGGTAACTCTAGTCGGTAAGCTACTGGTCCAACACTATCAATAATCTTGAATGGTCCAATATACCTTGGATTTAATTTCCCTCGTTTACCAAATCGAACAACGCCTTTCCAAGGTGCAACTTTAAGCATGACCATCTCTCCAATTTCAAATTCTATATCTTTTCTTTTAATGTCAGCGTAGCTCTTTTGTCGACTTTGGGCGGTTTTCAACCGTTGTTGAATTTGGATGATCTTCTCGGTAGTTTCTTGTATAATCTCCGGACCCGTAATCTGTCTATCCCCCACTTCACTCCAACAAATCGGAGACCTGCACTTTCTACCATAAAGTGCTTCAAACGGCGACATCTCAATGCTTGAATGGTAGCTGTTGTTGTAGGAAAATTCTGCTAACGGTAGATGTCGATCCCAACTGTTTCCGAAATCAATAACACATGCTCGTAGCATGTCTTCAAGCGTTTGTATCGTCCTTTCGCTCTGCCCATCAGTTTGTGGATGATAGGCAGTACTCATGTCTAGACGAGTTCCTAATGCTTGCTGTAATGTCTGCCAGAATCTTGAAATAAATCTGCCATCCCTATCAGAGATAATAGAGATTGGTATTCCATGTCTGGAGACGACTTCCTTCAAATACAGTCGTGCTAACTTCTCCATCTTGTCATCTTCTCTTATTGGTAGGAAGTGTGCTGATTTGGTGAGACGATCAACTATTACCCAAATAGTATCAAAACCACTTGCAGTCCTTGGCAATTTAGTGATGAAATCCATGGTAATGTTTTCCCATTTCCATTCCGGGATTTCGGGTTGTTGAAGTAGACCTGATGGTTTCTGATGCTCAGCTTTGACCTTAGAACACGTCAAACATTCTCCTACATATTTAGCAACATCGGCTTTCATACCCGGCCACCAAAAATGTTTCTTGAGATCCTTGTACATCTTCCCCGTTCCAGGATGTATTGAGTATCTGGTTTTATGAGCTTCTCTAAGTACCATTTCTCTCATATCTCCAAATTTTGGTACCCAAATCCTTTCAGCCCTATACCGGGTTCCGTCTTCCCGAATATTAAGATGCTTCTCCGATCCTTTGGGTATTTCATCCTTTAAATTTCCCTCTTTTAAAACTCCTTGTTGCGCCTCCTTTATTTGAGTAGTAATGTTATTATGAATCATTATATTCATAGATTTTACTCGAATGGGTTCTCTGTCCTTCCTGCTCAAGGCATCGGCTACCACATTTGCCTTCCCCGGGTGGTAACGAATCTCAAAGTCGTAATCATTCAATAATTCAATCCACCTACGCTGCCTCATATTCAGTTGTTTCTGATTAAATATGTGTTGAAGACTTTTGTGGTCGGTATATATAATACTTTTGACCCCATATAAGTAGTGCCTCCAAGTCTTTAATGCAAAAACAACCGCGCCTAATTCCAAATCATGCGTCGTATAATTTTGTTCGTGAATCTTCAATTGTCTAGACGCATAAGCAATCACCTTCGTTCGTTGCATTAATACACAGTCGAGACCTTGCTTTGATGCATCACAATAAATCACAAAATCATCATTCCCTTCAGGCAATGACAATATAGGTGCCGTAGTTAGCTTTTTCTTCAATAACTGAAACGCTTTCTCTTGTTCATCATTCCATTCAAATTTCTTCCCTTTATGCGTTAATGCAGTCAAGGGTTTTGCTATTCTGGAAAAGTCTTGGATGAACCTTCTGTAGTAACCAGCTAGTCCTAAATACTGGCGTATGTGTTTCGGAGTTTTCGGGGTTTCCCACTTTTCAACAGTTTCTATCTTTGCCGGATCCACCTTAATACCTTCTTTGTTCACTATGTGACCGAGGAATTGAACTTCTTCCAACCAAAATGCACACTTTGAAAACTTAGCGTACAATTCTTCCTTCCTCAATACTTCTAACACCTTTCTCAAATGTTCACCGTGTTCTTGGTCATTCTTTGAGTAAATAAGTATGTCATCAATGAAAACAATGACAAACTTGTCAAGGTATGGTCCACACACTCGGTTCATAAGGTCCATGAACACAGCTGGTGCATTAGTTAAACCAAACGGCATGACCATAAACTCGTAATGACCGTAACGTGTTCTGAAAGCAGTCTTTGGAATATCATCTTCTTTCACCCGCATTTGATGATACCCGGAACGTAAGTCAATCTTTGAATAAACAGACGAGCCTTGTAGTTGATCAAATAAGTCGTCGATTCTCGGTAGTGGGTAGCGGTTCTTGATGGTAAGTTTGTTCAACTCTCGGTAGTCGATACACAACCTGAATGTACCATCTTTCTTCTTGACAAACAAAACAGGAGCTCCCCACGGTGATGTGCTTGGTCGAATGAAACCACGCTCTAAAAGTTCTTGTAATTGGCTTTGCAGTTCTTTCATCTCGCTGGGTGCGAGTCTGTAAGGAGCACGAGCTATTGGTGCAGCTCCTGGTACAAGATCTATTTGAAATTCAACGGATCGATGTGGGGGTAATCCCGGTAATTCTTTCGGAAATACATCGGGAAATTCTTTTGCAATGGGAACATCATTGATGCTCTTTTCTTCAGTTTGTACTTTCTCGACGTGTGCTAGAACAGCATAGCAACCTTTTCTTATTAGTTTTTGTGCCTTCAAATTACTAATAAGATGTAGCTTCGTGTTGCCCTTTTCTCCGTACACCATTAAGGGTTTTCCTTTTTCTCGTATAATGCGAATTGCATTTTTGTAACAAACGATCTCCGCTTTCACTTCTTTCAACCAGTCCATACCGATTATCACATCAAAACTCCCTAACTCTACTGGTATCAAATCAATCTTAAATGTTTCGCTAACCAGTTTAATTTCTCGATTTCGACATATATTATCTGCTGAAATTAATTTACCATTTGCTAATTCGAGTAAAAATTTACTATCCAAAGGCGTCAATGGACAACTTAATTTAGCACAAAAATCTCTACTCATATAGCTTCTATCCGCACCCGAATCAAATAAAACGTAAGCAGATTTATTGTCAATAAGAAACGTACCCGTAACAAGCTCCGGGTCTTCCTGTGCCTCTACCGCATTAATATTGAAAACTCTTCCACGGCCTTGTCCATTCGTGTTCTCCTGGTTCGGGCAATTTCTAATAATGTGGCCTGGTTTTCCACATTTATAACAAACTACATTGGCATAACTTGCTCCGACACTACTTGCTCCGCCATTACTCGTTCCGACACCATTTGTTCCTTTCGTTCTATTAACCCCTGGTCCGTAGACCTCACACTTCGCCGCGCTATGACCATTTCTTTTACACTTGTTGCAAAATTTGGTGCAGAACCCCGAGTGATTCTTTTCACACCTTTGGCATAGCTGCTTCTGATTGTTGTTGTTGTTGCGGTTATTATTGTTGTTGGGATGATTGTTGTAGTTGCTGTTGTTGTTGTTGTTGTTGTTGGGCCGTTTGTTGTAGTTGCGATTGATGTTGCGATTGTTGGGATAATTGTTGCGATTATTGTTGTAATTTCTGTTGTTGTTGTATTGGTGATTCTTATCACCGTTTTCCTCCCACTTTCTTTTGACTTGCTTCACATTGGCCTCTTCAGCAGTCTGTTCTTTAATTCTTTCTTCAATCTGGTTCACTAGTTTGTGAGCTATTCTACATGCCTGTTGTATGGAGGCGGGCTCGTGTGAACTTATATCTTCTTGGATTCTTTCCGGTAATCCTTTCACAAACGCGTCGATCTTCTCTTCCTCATCTTCGAATGCTCCCGGACACAATAGGCACAATTCTGTGAATCGTCTTTCGTACGTGGTAATATAAAATCCTTGGGTTCGTAACCCTCTAAGTTCTGTCTTGAGCTTATTGACCTCGGTTCTGGGACGGTACTTCTCGTTCATCAAGTGCTTGAATGCTGACCACGGTAGTGCGTACGCATCATCTTGTCCCACTTGCTCTAGATAGGTATTCCACCATGTTAACGCAGAACCTGTGAAGGTATGCGTAGCGTACTTCACTTTGTCCTCTTCAGTACACTTACTTATGGCAAACACCGATTCAACCTTCTCGGTCCACCGTTTCAATCCGATCGGTCCTTCGGTTCCATCAAATTCCAAAGGTTTGCAGGCAGTGAATTCTTTGTAGGTGCATCCTACACGATTTCCTGTACTGCTAGATCCAAGGTTATTGTTGGTATGTAGCGCAGCCTGTACTGCGGCTATGTTTGAAGCTAGAAAAGTACGGAATTCCTCTTCATTCATATTCACGGTGTGTCGAGTGGTCGGTGCCATTTCCTTCAAAATAGTTAAATGGAACAAGTTAATCATACAGAATATTAAGAGTAGTTAATAGTATTTCGTAGCATAATATGAACTCATTTATAAAAGCTTTTTCTTCATATTAGCGTTTTATAAGTTTAAATTCGGGTAGTACCTACCCGTTAAGTTCATACTTAGTAGCTAATATACAATTCAACTACTACAATTCTATATGAAAAACTGATTATAATAATATTTCACGTTCAAACTTTTATACAATATTTTACAAACTTACAATACCGCTTATTTTACATAAAGCATGAAATATAGCACACAATAACTTTGATACAAGATAGTTGTGAAGACAATTCTAGCTAGTACACAAGTCGTTCAGCAAAGGCAATAAAGACACGTAATTCATACGTCCAGAAACAAGTCATGCATTCTGGTTTTACTAGGACTACTTCCCATCCTTGGTCTTGTGCAACATAACCGTTATGGCCGTTGATAAGACAGCGTGTTGTAACGTCATCAAAGGGACGAGGGTTACGTAATGTCCAACAGTCCCGTAATAATCTAAAAACCTCATTTCTTACCCCAATTACCGACTCTGGAACTTGTGGAAACGTTTTGTTTAATAGTTGTAGCCCGATGTTCTTGTTCTCACTTTGGTGAGAAGCGAACATTACTAATCCGTAAGCATAACATGCTTCTTTATGTTGCATGTTAGCCGCTTTTTCTAAATCACGAAGTCCAATATTCGGATATATTGAGTCAAAATAATTTCTTAACCCGTTGCGTAAAATAGCATTTGGGTTCCCCGCAATATATGCGTCAAAGTAAACACATCGTAACTTATGGGTTTCCCAATGTGATATCCCCCATCTTTCAAACGAAAGTCTCTTATAAACCAAGACATTCTTGGAACGTTCTTCGAATGTCTTACAAACTGATCTCGCCTTAAATAGTTGTGCCGAAGAATTCTGGCCGACTCTAGACAAGATTTAATCAATCATGTCTCCGGGTAGGTCTCTTAATATATTGGGTTGTCTATCCATTTTGTGTTTTTAAACTGTAAAATAGACAAGAGTTAGATTCATAAAAAAATACTTATTAATACAAGCAATTTTTTACATATATCATAAAAAATACTTATTAATAAAGCATATATTACACCACACGAATACAACTATCTTATTCCGACTCGCTCGTTTCTTCTTCTTCGGTTTTGGTTCGTTTTGCCAAGTTTCTAGGGATATATGATGTTCCCCTAATACGAGCCGTCGTTGTCCACATTGGTTTAGAAAAACCTGGTGGTTTAGAGGTTCCCGGGTCATTGTTACAACTTAAGGACTTCGGGGGTTGACGATACATATAAAGTTCATCGGGGTTGGAATTAGATTTCTCTATTTTTATGCCCTTTCCCTTATTATTTTCTTTTGCCTTTTTAAATTCAGTTGGGGTAATTTCTATAACATCATCGGAATTCTCGTCGGAATCCGATTCATCGGAGAATTGGTAATCCTCCCAATATTTTGCTTCCTTGGCGGAAACACCATTGACCATAATTAACTTTGGTCGGTTGGTTGAGGATTTTCTTTTACTTAACCGTTTTATTATTTCCCCCACCGGTTCTATTTCTTCATCCGGTTCCGATTCTTCTTCCGGTTCCGATTCTTCTTCCGGTTCCGACTCTTCTTCCGGTTCCTCTTCGGGAACTTGTGAATCAGTCCACAAATCATTCCAATTTACATTTGACTCTTCATTATTATTAGGTGAGTCAATGGGACTTGTTCTAGAGGTAGACATCTATCACATAATATCAAACACGTTAAGAGATTAATATATCACATAATATTCATATGTTAAAAATATATAGTTTCCAACAAAAATGTTAAGCAATCATTTTTAAAGAAAACACGGTCGAAGTCCAGACTCACTAATGCATCCTAACAAACTCGATAAGACACACTAATGCAAATTTTCTGGTTCTCTAAGACCAACGCTCGGATACCAACTGAAATGTCCCGTTCTTATTGATTAAAAACGTTCCATATTAATTGATTTCGTTGCGAGGTTTTGACCTCTATATGAGACGTTTTTCAAAGACTGCATTCATTTTTAAAACAAACCATAACCTTTATTTCATAAATAAAGGTTTAAAAAGCTTTACGTAGATTATCAAATAATGATAATCTAAAATATCCTGTTTACACACGACCATTACATAATGGTTTACAATAAAAATATGTTACATCGAAATCAGTTTCTTGAATGCAGTTTTTACACAATATCATACAAACATGGACTCCAAATCTTGTCCTTATTTTAGTATGCAACAGCGGAAGCTCTTAATATTCACCTGAGAATAAACATGCTTTAAACGTCAACAAAAATGTTGGTGAGTTATAGGTTTAACCTATATATATCAAATCGTAACAATAGACCACAAGATTTCATATTTCAATACACATCCCATACATAGAGATAAAAATCATTCATATGGTGAACACCTGGTAACCGACAATAACAAGATGCATATATAAGAATATCCCCATCATTCCGGGACACCCTTCGGATATGATATAAATTTCGAAGTACTAAAGCATCCGGTACTTTGGATGGGGTTTGTTAGGCCCAATAGATCTATCTTTAGGATTCGCGTCAATTAGGGTGTCTGTTCCCTAATTCTTAGATTACCAGACTTAATAAAAAGGGGCATATTCGATTTCGATAATTCAACCATAGAATGTAGTTTCACGTACTTGTGTCTATTTTGTAAATCATTTATAAAACCTACATGTATTCTCATCCCAAAAATATTAGATTTTAAAAGTGGGACTATAACTCACTTTCACAGATTTTTACTTCGTCGGGAAGTAAAACTTGGCCACTGTTGATTCACGAACCTATAACAATATATACATATATATTAAAGTATGTTCAAAATATATTTACAACACTTTTAATATATTTTGATGTTTTAAGTTTATTAAGTCAGCTGTCCTCTTTAGTAACCTATAACTAGTTGTCCACAGTTAGATGTACAAAAATAAATCGATAAATATTATCTTGAATCAATCCACGACCCAGTGTATACGTATCTCAGTATTGATCACAACTCAAACTATATATATTTTGGAATCAACCTCAACCCTGTATAGCTAACTCCAACATTCACATATAGAGTGTCTATGGTTGTTCCGAAATATATATAGATGTGTCGACATGATAGGTCGAAACATTGTATACGTGTCTATGGTATCTCAAGATTACATAATATACAATACAAGTTGATTAAGTTATGGTTGGAATAGATTTGTTACCAATTTTCACGTAGCTAAAATGAGAAAAATTATCCAATCTTGTTTTACCCATAACTTCTTCATTTTAAATCCGTTTTGAGTGAATCAAATTGCTATGGTTTCATATTGAACTCTATTTTATGAATCTAAACAGAAAAAGTATAGGTTTATAGTCGGAAAAATAAGTTACAAGTCGTTTTTGTAAAGGTAGTCATTTCAGTCGAAAGAACGACGTCTAGATGACCATTTTAGAAAACATACTTCCACTTTGAGTTTAACCATAATTTTTGGATATAGTTTCATGTTCATAATAAAAATCATTTTCTCAGAATAACAACTTTTAAATCAAAGTTTATCATAGTTTTTAATTAACTAACCCAAAACAGCCCGCGGTGTTACTACGACGGCGTAAATCCGGTTTTACGGTGTTTTTCGTGTTTCCAGGTTTTAAATCATTAAGTTAGCATATCATATAGATATAGAACATGTGTTTAGTTGATTTTAAAAGTCAAGTTAGAAGGATTAACTTTTGTTTGCGAACAAGTTTAGAATTAACTAAACTATGTTCTAGTGATTACAAGTTTAAACCTTCGAATAAGATAGCTTTATATGTATGAATCGAATGATGTTATGAACATCATTACTACCTTAATTTCCTTGGATAAACCTACTGGAAAAGAGAAAAATGGATCTAGCTTCAATGGATCCTTGGATGGCTCGAAGTTCTTGAAGCAGAATCATGACACGAAAACAAGTTCAAGTAAGATCATCACTTGAAATAAGATTGTTATAGTTATAGAAATTGAACCAAAGTTTGAATATGATTATTACCTTGTATTAGAATGATAACCTACTGTAAGAAACAAAGATTTCTTGAGGTTGGATGATCACCTTACAAGATTGGAAGTGACCTAGCAAACTTGAAAGTATTCTTGATTTTATGAAACTAGAACTTTTGGAATTTATGAAGAACACTTAGAACTTGAAGATAGAACTTGAGAGAGATCAATTAGATGAAGAAAATTGAAGAATGAAAGTGTTTGTAGGTGTTTTTGGTCGTTGGTGTATGGATTAGATATAAAGGATATGTAATTTTGTTTTCATGTAAATAAGTCATGAATGATTACTCATATTTTTGTAATTTTATGAGATATTTCATGCTAGTTGCCAAATGATGGTTCCCACATGTGTTAGGTGACTCACATGGGCTGCTAAGAGCTGATCATTGGAGTGTATATACCAATAGTACATACATCTAAAAGCTGTGTATTGTACGAGTACGAATACGGGTCCATACGAGTAGAATTGTTGATGAAACTGAACGAGGATGTAATTGTAAGCATTTTTGTTAAGTAGAAGTATTTTGATAAGTGTATTGAAGTCTTTCAAAACTGTATAAATACATATTAAAATACTACATGTATATACATTTTAACTGAGTCGTTAAGTCATCGTTAGTCGTTACATGTAAGTGTTGTTTTGAAACCTTTAGGTTAACGATCTTGTTAAATGTTGTTAACCCAATGTTTATAATATCAAATGAGATTTTAAATTATTATATTATCATGATATTATCATGTATGAATATCTCTTAATATGATATATATACATTAAATGTCTTTACAACGATAATCGTTACATATATGTCTCGTTTAAAAATCATTAAGTTAGTAGTCTTGTTTTTACATATGTAGTTCATTGTTAATATACTTTATGATATGTTTTATTATCATAGTATCATGTTAACTATATATATATATCCATATATATGTCATCATATAGTTTTTACAAGTTTTAACGTTCGTGAATCACCGATCAACTTGGGTGGTCAATTGTCTATATGAAACATATTTCAATTAATCAAGTCTTAACAAGTTTGATTGCTTAACATGTTGGAAACATTTAATCATGTAAATATCAATCTCAATTAATATATATAAACATGGAAAAGTTCGGGTCACTACAGTGCAAGTGCCTTGCTGATTAATAGTTTCAGCTACAACTCGATGGAGGATCCTGTGGGAAGGGCTAGGGATGTGTATGGCTGAAGTGTTTTAACCGTATTCCGCAGTATCAATAGATTTCCAAAATTCTCCAACCAACACATCAGATGGCCAACCAGTTAAACCATACTTAAAGTCATCACCCGCCACTTCCTCATCAGTATATAGTTTCATATAAAGAGAAAAATCAGAAAATGACAGATTGTAGTTCTTACCACCTAAAGTGAAGGACATGGCTGACTTTGACTTCATGTCATCCGTGTGTTGGTTGAATCGGTAGGTTGTGTAGAACTCAAGGACGAGTGGTTTATACACATTTTGGCTTGTGTCAAATAACCTTTTCCAGGCCGGAGTACACCATTGTTTGAAAACATCAGTCACATTAAGTTTTTGAAGAGTTGGCCACCACAAAGTTCGAGGTCCCACAAACCTGACCTTATTTTGTAGTTGTTCTAACGTCGCTGTAGGTTTAACTGAAAGTGGTATTGCAGACGCTTCAGTTGTTGATGTAGTCTTCTTTGGTCTCCCTATTTTCTGTAATTATAAACAAAAATAAATCAACATAAATAAGAAGTATATAAGGGAGTTGTAAACACGTGTATATACTTAGTACACGTGTATAGATTTAGTACATATATACCAAACATTAGGAAGTATATAAGGTAGTTGTAAACATTAACCTTTTTGGAACTTCAAGGTTTTGATCATCTTTTCGACTGGATTGCTCCTTATCAGCATTAAACATAACTTCATTTTCAGAATCAGATGGCGTCATATACTCTCCATCTGGATCAGACCTATCAACCTCCTTCTCTTTACCTTTCCTCAATTTACATACATTTCCCATATCTCTTAAACCTTTGGCAATATGTTTAAGTCCCAAAGATTCCACTTTGTCTTTGTTTTCTTTAATCCTTTATTGTCTCAAAGCTTCATAATCAGTTGAACTACGGGTTTGCCATTTGTTTGTTTCTGGCATTTGCTGCTTTTCTTTGGGTTTTTCCTGTATTAAAAATATAAATAACTAAAATAAATTAGTGTCAACGTTTTGCAATACTAGTCTGCACATTATCAACCTAACTGATTGTAATTAATGAATTGTGAAAATATACATCACCGATCATGCTATGCCTATACATAATAATACATTTTTTTATTTTTTATTTTTATTATTATTTTTTTGTACTCTACTAATATTATTACCATAGTTAGATACAATACTATTTTACTTGGGGCTCGAGTGGAGCGTCACTAGGTGGTTGTGTCGCAGATCGAGTTGTATCCGTTTGTGCATTGGTTTATGGCTTTTCAGTGTTACCAACAAACCGCAAAGGAGCATCCTTCTCCACTATTTCCAGCTTTCTTAAGTAATCTTCCTCAATCAACTTAGTATAGGCTATCACTTTCAACAGCTTCAAATCTTCCTCATTCACCACCCGTAAACCAATAGCTAACCGGGTTATAAATGTACCTCCACACATTTTACTACTTTCACTCCTCTACATGCAGTTATACAAGAACTTTCCAAGACACTTAGCCAAATTACAAGGCTAGTTATGAACAATACAGTACATGTAAAATAGGTCCTCATAATTGACAAGGTTAGTACAACTACCTCGCTGATTAATTGTTTCAGCCACAGCGCGATGCAGGATCATATAGACGGGCTAAGGATATGATTGTCTGAAATGTTATTTGTGAACTTCCCAGAACCAAAACATGACCAAAATTCTTCAGATGACTCATCAGCGGGCTAACAAGTTATACCAGACTTAAATGATTCACTTTCCACTTCCTCGGCCGTATATATTTTCATTGCAACACCAAACTCAGAAAACGAAAGATTGAACTTCTTACCACATAAACTGAAAGACGTGGCTAACTTTGACATCACGTCCTCCGTGTTTAAGTTTAACCGGTAAGTGCTAAAGAACTCATAGACAAGTTCTTCATACACATTGTGCGACATATAAAAAAACTGAGCCTAAGCAGGAGAACACCATTTGCTGAATATAGAACCCACAATAACACCGCCCACAGTAAGACGACACCGAGTTGGCCAATAGAATCTACGATGGACCACAAACTTTTTGATCTTCTTAAGCTGTTCCAAAGTCGCTGCAGGTGGAATTGAAATTGGTACAACAGACGTATGGATTGGTTCTGTAGTCTTCTTTAATTTTCCACTTTCCTGGAATTATAAAAAAAAGTTAATAAACATAAATAAGTTAGCATGTGTATAGATTTTACTCATACCGAACATTATGGAATACATATAATAATTAGTAAAGCTCAATTATGTAACCTTAAAAGGTATTATATGATGTATGTAGTAATTAGTTACTCAATTGTATGATACAACAACCATCATGCTATTTCTATTTAAAAAATTACGAGACATATAAGCGTTACCTTTTTAGGGTCGTTAGCATCTGCACTATCATCAGAATCGCTCAGAAATAGAACTTGTGGCTCTTCTTGGCTGATCTTTTTTCCATTATAATCTTTTGTGGGTTTGTCATTGTTCCAAATTCTCACTGATCAGCATTTTTTGACTTCGGGTTCTTGTAAAGCAGCTGCTTGATCTGTGTATGTTTGTTTTCTTTTTTGTCCATGTGTTCTTTTTCCCATTGTCTTTTGCCTACCCATTTTCTGCAAACAGAAAATTAAATTAGTTAATTATTCATGAAAAAGTAAGTAAAATGTTAATCAAATGTTGACAGAAAGTGAAAAGGTATTATGTATTAGTATGTCACAACAAACCCAACTTATAAACAACATATGCATACACATACACATACACATGAAAATTGACATACCATTATAACTAATGACAATCTTAATGTACATAAATTATCAGTAACTATAAAAAGGGTAACGTTGATGTTAAAATAAAGCATGTATTGTTTTGTGAATCAAACCAACCAATTCTACATTACATTAACATCACAACTGACCACTAATTACTGGTAGATGTAAAGACCCGTCATAATCCATAAGAATGAATACAATAACATTTAATTACATCGCGAGGTATTTGACCTCTATATGATACATTTTACAAGCATTGCATTCGTTTTAAAAGACAAACTTTCATTACATCGAAAGTTGACAGGCATGCATACTATTTTATAACATCTATCTATAAATGATCTAATCTGTCATTTACTTAATCATAATCTTTACTGAACTCAACGACTTGAATGCAACATCTTTTGAAATATGCCATGAATGATTCCAAGTAATATCTTTAAAATGAGCTAATGCACAGCGAAAGATTTCTTTGATACCTGAGAATAAACATGCTTTAAAGTGTCAACCAAAAGGTTGGTGAGTTCATTAGTTTATCATAATCATTCATTTTCTTCATTTTAATAGACCAGAAGAATTACATTTCCAGTTCTCATAAATATACGTCCCATGCACAGAGACAAAAAATCATTCATATGGTGAACACCTGGTAACTGACATTAACAAGATGCATATAAGAATATCCCCTATCATTCCGGGAAATCCTTCGGACATGATAAAAACGAATTCGAAGTACTAAAGCATCTGGTACTTTGGATGGGGTTCGTTAGGCCCAATAGATCTATCTTTAGGATTCGCGTCAATTAGGCGTGCACTAATTCTCAAAATTAGTGATGTTCCCTAATTCTTAGGTTACCAAGCAAAAAGAGGCATATTCGGCTTCGATCATTCAACCATATAATGTAGTTTCGATTACTTGTGTCTATTTCGTAAAACATTTATAACAATTTTGCATGTATTCTCAGTCCCAAAAATATATATTGCAAAAGCATTTAAAAATGGAGTAATGAAACTCACGATATTTAAACTATATAATATGTGTGTATGTGTGTGTTGATCAATATTTGTCTAACAAATTAGGTCAAGTCATAGCCTACCACAATCCTAATGCTCGAGAGTAAAATGCAAAAGTCAACAAAAGTCAATTTGACTTAGAATGATTTCCAAAATTTATACATGATTATTATATAGTTTAAATATCGTCGTTTTATATTTTTAAATATTTTTAAAAGATTTATTAGAGTAAATAATATAATTCATTTATTAATAAATAAAACTTTATATAAACAAAATATACTTATATATATCATAAGTAATAAAATTTATAAAGTTTATTTAATATCATAAAGATAATATGATAGGTATTATTAAAGTAATTTTATTACACGTAGTAAAATATGTTTGTATCACATATTTATTTGATAAAATAATATCTATAATAATAATAAGTAAAAGTTGTATTATTTTGTAATAATAATTATTATTATTCTATTAATAAAATATCAATATATTATAATATTTTAATTTCTTCATGATACTCATACTCATTATTTCCTAATCGTTTCGTTTAATAGCTTTTAAGCGTCTTTTATATTGTGTTCATAATACTAATAATAATAGTACTAGAAAGTATTAGGTGTTACTAATATTAGTTTTAATTACAATAATACTAATAATGATAATTACTATGATATTATTAATAATACTACTAACTATTTTAATGATAATGATAATAATAATAACAATAACAATAACCATTTTTAAATAGTGATATATATATTAATAATGATGATAATAATAATAATAATAATAATAATAATAATAATAATAATAATAATAATAATAATAATAATAATAATAATAATAATAATAATAATAATAATAATAATAATAATAATAATAATAATAATTTGATAAAAACTAGAACGACGATAGTAACGACGATAATAATAATCATTTTTAATAATAATATCAAAAATTCAATTGACTATAACTTCTAATCCGTTCATCGAAACCATTCGACATCTAAAGGAAAAGTTCTTAATTTTTCGCCAGCTTTCCAACGACATGCATATCTTATACCTTATCTCAACCGCAGGTGTAACTAATTCGTGATTCAACATAACCTAACTAAGGGCAATATCAAAAGTACAAGCATGCATAATCCTAAATACTCGAGCACTAGTCAGGGAAACACTATTAATATGTAAAAATTTATTTACGAGTACTCACGTATCAATATTGAGATTCAATATTGCAGGAAAGATACGTAGTCGCAACGGAGACGATAAACACTAAATTGACCTCATGAGCATACCCATGAACCATACCCATCATCTCCATAGCTATAACCCATAATTTTCTTAGCCCTATCCCGCTCCCAAAACGTGTTTTGAAATAGCTCGCGCGTACCCCTTGTCGTAGTATTTTATGTATAATACTAATAATAATAATATTAATATTAATAATCTTTATATTAATAATAATAATAATAATAATAATATATCTATAAGGAGTACTAGATATAAGAAGATGAATGTATGTGTTCTTAAAACTCGAATTACGTTTTCATTTATAGAATATTAACAACTCTTGCACTTCATGCGTTACAGCACATATACACCTATTTAAGCCACCGACGATAACATATATAATCATATATATATTTAATATATAATATATTTAATCTTTAGAATTAATTAAATATTATATTATATTTAAGTGCGTAGTAAAAATGTAATTTTTACTAAAATGACTCTTACGTTGTCACTCGACTCATGTACCACTTTTGGTTTTTCGAGCGCTCTTTCGTATGATTAGAAGGCTAGCCTTTTACGTTACGCGACGTGTACCTTTAATAATAATTTGACTTATTTATCAAAAATTTACTTTATGAAAATGTATCTTATAAAATTTGAGCGTCGTGGTCATTTGCTTCTATAAATCAGTGACCTATTTGTTTATCAAAATATATTATTTTAAATCAGGACGTTTTATGACTAAGTTATATATATTTTTATTTTCATTTCGGAATATAAATTTGAACTATTAACTTAATATAGTTTTTCAAAACTAATGTCATTTGAAACTTATATATTTAGAAATCTTTTAAATGTTAAGAATTACTATTTCGTAACATTTGGAATTTTAAAGTTTAAAATTGATATAGTTCATTTATATATAATCGTTCATAAAACATTTTAATAACCACATTATTTTATATTCAAAAAACATTTTATTACAAAATGTCGTTCATTTATATAGTTCATTTATATATAATTGTTCATTTATATATAATCGTTCATTTATATATAATCGTTCATTTATATATAATCGTGCATATCAAACGTAAGGAATTATCTTAATGTAAAATGTCGATCTATTTAACTTGTCAATATCCATCTTCTAAGTTATCTATATTCTACAATTTTACTTCCATGTTAATTAATATATAAGTTTAATAGTTTAACTTATCAAAAGTCACGAGAGAATTATTGTACAGCATAAACTAAAAATCAAACGGAAATCTCCACTAACCCTTGTCTGGTTCCCGTTAATTGACACTTTTATTCTTTCTAATAAATCACTTTACCAATTATTCTGAATACCGTTAAAAGAAATGTTTTCCAAATCAAAGTGGACCTCCTTACAGAGACTCGTAATCGTAATTCAATGTATCTAATAATTCAATCATCTGATATCATCTTTTAATTTCATTGATAACTATTAGAATATATTTTGAAACAAATACGTTTATATAAAGTATTATACGTCTAATACTTTGTTAATGTTTTCAAGTTATAATATATCACATATACATATATAATCATGTTCGTTCATATAATGGTTCGTGAATCATTGGAATTTGGTCGAGGTTAAATGAGTGTATGAACACAGTTTAAAATTCTTGAGATTCAACTTACAAACTTTGCTTATCGTGTCGGGAATATATAAAGATTAAAGTTTAAATTTGGTTGGAAATTTCTGAGTTGTCACAGTACCTACCCGTTAAAGAAATTTCGTCCCGAAATTTGAGTGGAAAGGTCGTGAATGAAAATAAGTATGTTTTCATGATGCATACGGGCTGAAAATTAGAGTTTTATCATCAGTGAATAATTTGAATAAACAATCCATTTATATGAAGAGTACGAATGAAGCTAACATAGAAGAATGAAAAAAGTAAGTGTAGATTCATCTTATCATTTGACGTAGATATGATTGATTCCCAGATTTCAAGGGATTTGAAGAAAATCTTCGTAATAAGATTTGATTCTCCGGTAACCAAGGGAATTAGGATCCGCTATAAATGCGATCGTCCATTTTAATTGTTCTGTCAGAAATATTCTTATAAATTCACCTCCTTCGTTTCCTTACAACTCACACCTTCTGTTGATGCATTTTATGCAAGTCCCTAGACATCTACCCACATCCATTGTAGGTACAACAGTTTACAGGGCACCATGATCGCTCGGTATTATCCTATCCGTGTTTGTATGTGGTTATAGGAACTGCAGGAACGAGATTTGGATGTTTGACTATGTTAGACTAGGTCAGACGTACGAGTGAAGCCTCACTCGTACGGCTGATAGGCTCATACGCACGGTTGATGCTGAGCTAAGTCACAATTACAACCTAAATGAGAAGACACGAGTGAGTGATCACCCGTACGACTGATGAAGCCAATTCGTACGTGTGATGGATGAATCTTACGGGTGAGTCAATAGCAGAGGTATATAAAGTCTTATGTTCTTCATTTTAGGTTAAGCCTCTCATTTGTTACACACACTCAGATCTGGTGAGCTCCTCCGATTCTCTCTCAACCCAAATCACCCAGGTGGTGAATAATAGCTCTATGTGTTGATCTAATCACACTTGATTTAGTTGTGGTTTGACTAAATTAATCCCAAAAAGTTTAACCTATTCACTAGAGGGTTTGATTCACTTATTCCGTCATTGTGTGAGTTAAATATGTTGATTTCTAAGTTCCTAGTCATGTTTCATCACCTTCTATTTTTTTTTCCCTCAACTCATATTTTAAAGTATTCATCAATATGCTCCATCCAGTTCTGATTCTCGATATACTTCTAACTTTCATGTCGGTCATTCTTCTTTTTCATCTACCGCCGGAAGAATCTATTTACTTCTATTATACTCTTGGGTTTATAGTGTTTCTAGTTCTCCCGTGTCTTTATATTGCTATATGCATCGATATATATGGTTTATAATTTCTGGTTTGTCGCTGGGCTTTATATCTTCCCTTATATTTCAAAGTCTCTGCTTCTGTCTTCTATAATCATTATCATCCATAGTTAATGCTCTCTTTTATTTGCTGCAATTTATACCCCAATTTCTATTTCGGAGTTTTGTCCTTTCGTTTCTTCTTCTTGTGATTAAGTACCGCTTATAATGGTCCAGAATTCGCAGATATGAATTTCGGAATGAACATTGTTAATGTTCTAGGAAGAAAATTGTGATGGCACAATCTTGACTTGTCAAATTACCAAAATACCTTGGAAAAGGGGGAATCATCAAGAAATATTTTCTTGATATTTTAGAGGTTAAATAGAATACAAGAATCATATAACATGGTACATGATGATGTTATGATCTGTGAATCATCACATTCCATTTAGAAACAAAGCATGACTTACTGTAATATAATCACGTTGATCAAGTGTCATTATATTATATTAACTCATGCTTCAGCTCCCAACACTACTTCAAAAATATTCCTATTTTAAACTCGAATGATTTAGAATTTAGAAACTAAAATAGTTTCTTTTATGATGTAATACAGATAGCGCGAAGAGATAAATGATTTCAGATAAGAATAATTATGAAAATATCTTCAGAAATATTGAGGATATTTATAATGAAAGATACGATGATATTTTAAAATTTCTAATATCCGAGGATGATGAAGAATATTGTCCGCAGGGGTTTAGAGTCAGGAGCAAGGTATTCGTTAATGACTTCAGCAGGTACTGAATCATTTGGATCCTTTGAAGTCGGGTTCAGTCTTTGTGATTTGTCCACCGCCTCCTTCATACTTTGCTCAATCCGTTTTCAAGTTCCAAAACTTCTCTTTTTCTGCGCTTTGCCAGCACACTTCTTCATTATCATCCAACTTTTACCGTTCAAAGTCGTTTATAGTTTTTGCTGCTTCATCAGCATTTTTCCATTTTCATAGAACCAATTTGTAATTCGGAGTGTTTTTCAGAAGCTTCACATTCAAATTAAGTCCAGAAGATAGACATTATATATACACATATAACTGTTGGCGTAGACATGCTGCGAGATTTCAAAATACTGATTGCTAATTCCCAATGATTCGTATGGCAATTCTCGTTACAAGATGCGAATGAGTAAATGATGGGGTTTCAATGAATAATTATAATGACTTTTTGGAGAGGCTAAAGTCAAAGGGTAATGAAGTTATTGGTACATCTACTAATAATGTGATGCAATGTAAAAGGTTCCCTGGTAACGATGGTGTATATCTCAAGGTTATAATAAGGTTAGCCTGACTGAAAAGTTGAAGTTGACTTGCTGGAGCGGTGACAAAACTGGCTACTTTGAAAAGGAGTCGCAAAGTTATTTTTGCTAATAAATGCCAAACAATCTGACGCGGATACGTTGTTTAAACTTTTACTTTGGTTTCAAGAGTTTTTCGGGTACATAACTGTGGGTAACATGTGGTTGAATCATCATCTCGATTGCTCATCATTCGAAGTGTCTTCAGAAATTTTCGAAAGGTTTGAACACAGATTGTAATTGTTAACATACATTTGATGTTCTAACACAGTTTTGAAGTCAAAATATAACTTTGAAAGATGTAGGAATCTAAAAGTGATGGTACCAGTTATATCTCGATTTTAATTCTGAGGTTTCAAAATCAGAATATGTAATTGAGGTTGAATGAGTATGGTTGTTTTGATTTCTATGAAAGAATGTATATTATTGTGAAAGTAGGAAGTATAGTTGATAATTTGCTTAATCTGATTCGAAAAATGTAACATATTAATTGTGAATATATATATATATATATATATATATATATATATATATATATATATATATATATATATATATATATATATATCTCGGGTGTTACATACCCGTTAAATTTTTTTTCACAATTAATATATTGTACATAAGAATTTTTATTACAGTCTTTATGAAAATATATATGTATATATTCTCCTCAGATATAACATAGATTTTAATGAGTTAATACTAAATTAAACTCATTCGATTTACGGTTGGAACTAGAATTGAATAATCCCTTGAAGGCTTTAGAGATTACATAAGTATTTCTTCAATAGTATTGAAATTATGAATCAATACTTCGTTATTTGTTGAGATGTGATGTTGGTTTTCGTTAAATTCTTGTGAACTTC
The DNA here is from genome assembly GCF_046630445.1 of Rutidosis leptorrhynchoides. Lineage (NCBI taxonomy): Eukaryota > Viridiplantae > Streptophyta > Magnoliopsida > Asterales > Asteraceae > Rutidosis > Rutidosis leptorrhynchoides. The sequence goes on along the minus strand of NC_092337.1, from coordinate 224,535,737 downwards.
GCAAAGTACGAATGAAGTTATCTGAAAAGTTTCGGTTACATCAATGATGAAGTGTAAAATCAAATATATACTTGATTTATTAGGAATTGGAATTTGTTGAATTGAGACAGAGATTGTAGTTAATGCTGGTTAAGTTGCGGTCGAAGGACGTACGTTATTGCATATTTGTAATATGAATTAACCGATTAGTTAAGATTCATACACAATAGCTTAGCACGGAAAGATTTATTTTTATTTCAAAATATATATATATATATATATATATATATATATATATATATATATATATATATATATATATATATATATATATATATATATATATATATATATATATATATATATATAATTTCTTCAGAAGGAATGAGTTAATTCTTCATTAATCGTTGATACAATATACGCGTTATTGATTCGTAATGATGTCCACAATGATTCTTGAACTGACGGAGTTTGTGATGTTATAGGTGTTGTTGATTCTGATGTTGAATGTACTGACGATGCTGGTGACGTTGACGGTACTGTTGATGCTGTTGGTAAAATAAGTTTAACTTGTTAATCTCACACCATTTTTGTCAGGGTTTCTACTCTTCCTTCTTTCATTTTGGTTCGCTTGACTGATTTATGGTTAGGGCTAGATTAGATATTCTCTAAGACTTTAGAGATTATATAATCGCAGCGGAATGTTTCTCCAATGAAGTTATGAATTAATATTTCATCAGTTATTGTTGTTGGTACTCCTTGGCATCTATGGTGCGTATGACGTTGATGCTCGTGAGACAGATTGTGAAGTTAAGGTTTACGACGCGGTTGTGGTTGGAGGTGGTAATGGTACTGTTGGCGTTGATGATAGTAGTACTGGTTATGCTGCTGATGCTGCTGCTGGTGTTTGTAATCTCTGCACCACATTCTCCAAAGCTACTACCCGAGCACGAAGCTCGTTTACTTCTTCTATTACACCGGGGTGGTTGCTGGTTCGGACGAGCGGATAAATAAAATCTAGAATTTGATGTAGTATATAATCGTGACGAGATACTCTGGAAATGAGAGAGAAAATGGTATTTCGGACAGGTTCGCCGGTAAGTGCTTCAGGTTCTTCGTCAAGAGGACAATGAGGTGGATGAAAATGGTATTTTGGTTGGAAGAAGTTCAATTCCTCGGTCAGATAGTGAACAAAGAAGGTATCCAGGTGGACCCGACAAAGATCGAAACCGTTGAAAAGTGGGAAACCCCAAAAACTCTGAAGCATATACGTCAATTTTTAGGATTGGCTGGTTACTACAGAAGATTCATCCAAGATTTCTCCAAAATAGCAAAACCCTTGACTGCATTAACGCATAAAGGAAAGAAATTTGAATGGAAGGATGAACAAGAGAAGGCGTTTCAGTTATTGAGGAAAAAGCTAACTACGGCACCTATATTGCATTGCCTGAAGGGAATGATGATTTTGTGATTTATTGTGACGCACCAAAGCAAGGTCTCGGTTGTGTATTAATGCAACGAACGAAGGTGATTGCTTATGCGTCTAGACAATTGAAGATTCACGAGCAAAATTATACAACTCACGATTTGGAATTGGGTGCTGTTGTTTTTGTATTAAAGACTTGGAGGCATTATTTATATGGGGTCAAAAGTATTATATATACCGACCACAAAAGTCTCTAACATATATTTAATCAGAAGCAACTGAATATGAGACAACACAGGTGGATTGAACTGTTGAATGATTATGATTTTGAGATTCGATACCACCCGGGGAAGGCGAATGTGGTAGCCGACGCTATGAGTAGAAAGGACAGAGAACCTATACGGGTAAAAGCTATGAATATAATTATTCGTACTAACCTTACTACTCGAATAAAGGAGGCGCAACAGGGGGTTGTAAAAGAAGGAAAGTTGAAGAATGAGATACCCAAAGGATCAGAGAAACATCTTAATATTCGGGAAGACGGAACCTGATATAGGGCTGATAGAATTTAGGTACCAAGGTTTGGAGATGTGAGAGAAATGGTACTTAAAGAAGCACATAAAACCAGATATTCAATACATCCCGGAGCGGGGAAGATGTATAAAGATCTCAAGAAACACTTTTGGTGGCCGGGTATGTAAGCCGATATTGCTAAATATGTAGGAGAATGTTTGACGTGTTCTAAGGTCAAAGCTGAACATCAGAAACCATCAGGTCTACTACAACAACCTGAAATCCCGGAATGGAAATGAGAAAACATTACCATGGACTTCATTACTAAATTGCCAAGGACTGCAAGTGGTTATGATACTATTTGGGTAATAGTTGATCGTCTCACCAAGTCAGCACACTTCCTGCCAATGAGAGGAGATGACAAAATGGAGAAGTTGGCACGATTGTATTTGAAGGAGGTTGTCTCTAGACATGGAATACCTGTCTCTATTATCTCTGATAGGGATGGTAGATTTGTTTCAAGGTAATAGCAGACGTTGCAACAAGCATTGGGGACTCGTCTAGACATGAGTACTGCCTATCATCCACAAACTGATGGGCAGAGCGAAAGGACAATACAAACGCTTGAAGACATGCTACGAGCATGTGTTATTGATTTCGGAAACAGTTGGGATCGACACCTACCGTTAGCAGAATTTTCCTACAACAACAGTTATCATTCTAGTATTGAGATGGCACCGTGTGAGGCACTTTATGGTAGAAAGTGCAGGTCTCCAATTTGTTGGAATGAAGTGGGGGATAGAGAGATTACGGGTCCGGAGATAATACAAGAAACTACCGAGAAAATATCCAAATTCAACAACGATTGAAAACCGCCCAGAGTCGACAAAAGAGCTACGCGGACAGTAAAAGAAAAGATATAGAGTTTGAAATTGGAGAAATGGTCATGCTTAAGGTTTCACCTTGGAAAGGCGTTGTTCGATTTGGTAAACGGGTGAAACTAAATCCAAGGTACATTGGACCATTCAAGATTATAGATCGTGTCGGACCAGTAGCTTACCAACTGGAGCTACCTCAACAACTAGCGGCTGTACATAACACTTTTCACGTATCGAATTTAAAGAAATGTTTTGCTAAAGAAGATCTCACTATTCCGTTGGACGAAATTCAAATCAATGAAAAACTTCAATTCATTGAAGAACCCGTCGAAATAATGGATCGTGAGGTTAAGAGACTTAAGCAAAACAAGATACCGATTGTTAAGATTTGATGGAATGGCTCGTAGAGGAACCAAGTTCACCTGGGAGTGTGAAGATTATATGAAGAAGAAATACCCGCATCTATTTCCAGAAGATTCGTCAACACCTTCAACAGCTTAAAATTTCGGGACGAAATTTATTTAACGGATAGGTACTGTAGTGACCTGAACTTTTCCATGTTTATATATATTAATTGAGATTAATATTTACATGACTAAATGTTTCCAACGTGTTAAGCAATCAAACTTGTTAAAACTTGATTAAATGAAATAAGTTTCATATAGACAATTGATCACCCATGTTGACCGGCGATTCACGAACGTTACAAAATTGTAAAAACTACATGTTGTGGTATATATAGACATATATATATGGTTGACATAAGATTATGGTAAGTAAGTATCACATTAAGTATATTAACAATGTGTGATATACATAAGAAATGAGATTACTAAGTTAAGAAACTCGAAATGATATATATAACGATTATCGTTATGATAACGTCTACTAAATACATATGTATCATATTAAGATATTGATACACTATATTTAACATGATAAAATGATATTTAAATATATCATTAAGTGTGTTAACAATGAACTACATATGTAAAAACAAGACTACTAACCTAAGAATTACGAAACGAGACTTATATGTAACGATTATCGTTGTAACGATATTTTAATGTATATATCATATTAAGAGATATTCATACATCATAATATCATGATAATATAATAATTTAACATGTCATTTGATATAATAAACATTGGGTTAACAACATTAATTGAGATCGTTAACTTAAAGGTTTCAAAACAACACTTACATGTAACGACTAACGAAGACTTAACGACTCCATTATAATGTATATACATGTTGTGTTTTGATATGTATTCTTACACTTTTGAAAGACTTCAAGACACATATCAAAGTACTTCTACTTAAGTAAAATGCTTACAATTACATCCTCGTTCAGTTTCATCAACAATTCTACTCGTATGCACCCTTATTCGTAATCGTACAATACACAGCTTTTAGATGTATGTACTATTGGTATATACACTCCAATTATCAGCTCTTAGCAGCCCATGTGAGTCACCTAACACATGTGGGAACCATCATTTGGCAACTAGCATGAAATATCTCATAAAATTACAAAAATATTAGTAATCATTCATGATTATTTACACGAAAACAAAATTACATATCCTTTATATCTAATCCATATACCAACGACCAAAAACACCTAAAAACACTTTAATTCTTCAATTTTCTTCATCTAATTGATCTCTCTCAAGTTCCATCTTCAAGTTCTAAGTGTTCTTCATAAATTCCATAAGTATAGTTTCATAAAAATCAAGAATACTTCCAAGTTTGCAAGTCTACTTCCAAGATTTCTAATCCATTTCAAGTAATCATCTAAGATCAAGGAACTTTTGTTATTTATAGTAGGTTATCTTTATAATTCATGGTAATATTCATATTCAAACTTTGATTCAATTTCTACAACTATAACAATCTTATTTCGAGTGAAAATCTTACTTGAACTGTTTTCGTGTCATGATTCTGTTTCAAGAACTTTCAAGCCATCCAAGGATCCTTTGAAGCTAGATCCATATTTCTCATTTCTAGTGGTTTTATCCAGAAAACTTGAGGTAGTAATGATGTTTATAACATCATTCGATTCATACATATAAAGCTATCTTATTCAAAGGTTTAAACTTGTAATCACTAGAACATAGTTTAGTTAATTCTAAACTTGTTCGCAAATAAAAGTTAATCCTTATAACTTGACTTTTAAAATTAAATAAACACATGTTCTATATCTATATGATATGCTAACTTAATGATTTAAAACCTGGAAACAGGATGAACACCATAAAATCGAATATACGTCGTCGTAGTGAAACCGGGGGCTGTTTTGGTTTGGATAATTAAAAACTATGATAAACTTTGATTTAAAAGTTGTTCTTCTGGGAAAATGATTTTTCATATGAACATGAAACTATATCCAAAAATCTTGGTTAAACTCAAAGTGAAATTATGTTTTTCAAAATGGTCATCAAGATGTCGTTCTTTCGACGGAAATGACTACCTCTTTAGTAATTGACATGTAACTTAAATTTCTGACTATAAACCTATACTTTTTCTGTTTAGATTCTTAAATTAGAGTTCAATATGAAACCATAGCAATTTGATTCACTCAAAACGGATTTAAAATGAAGAAGTTATGGGTAAAACAAGATTGGATATTTTTTTATCTTTTTAGCTACGGGAAATGTTTAACAAATCTATACAAATCATATCCTAGCTAACTTATATTGTATTATACATGTATTCTAATATATTATGTAATCTTGGGATACCATAGACACGTATGCAAATGTTTTGACATATCATATCGACCCATGTATATATATTATTTGGAACAACCATAGACACTCTATATGCAGTAATGTTAGAGTTAGCTATACAGGGTTGAGGTTGATTCCAAAAATATATATACTTTGAGTTGTGATCTAGCCTGAGACATGTATACACTGGGTCGTGGATTGATTCAAGATAATATATATCGATTTATTTCTGTACATCTAACTGTGGACAACTAGTTGTAGGTTACTAACGAGGACAGCTGACTTAATACACTCAAATCTTTAAAACATAATAAAAATGGTTGTAATTATATTTTGATCATACTTTGATATATATGTACATATTTGTATAGGTTCGTGAATCGATTCATGGCCAAGTCTTATTTTCGAGGAAGGAAATATCTGTGAAAGTGAGTTATAGTCCCACTTTTAAAATCTAATATTTTTGGGATGAGAATACATGCAGGTTTTATAAATGATTTACAAAATATACACAAGTACGTGAAACTACATTCTATGGTTGAATTATCGAAATCGAATATGCCCCTTTTTATTAAGTCTGGTAATCTAAGAATTAGTGAATAGACACCCTAATTGACGCGAATCCTAAAGATAGATCTATTGGGCCTAACAAACCCCATCCAAAGTACCGGATGCTTTAGTACTTCAAAATTTATATCATATCCGAAGGGTGTCCCGGAATGATGGGGATATTCTTATATATGCATCTTGTTAATGTCGGTTACCAGGTGTTCACCATATGAATGATTTTTATCTCTATGTATGGGATGTGTATGATATTGTGTAAAAACTGCATTCAAGAAACATATGTCGATGTAATATATTTCTATTGTAAACCATTATATAATGGTCGTGTGTAAACAGTATATTTTAGATTATCATTATTTGATAATCTACATAATGTTTTTAAAACCTTTATTGATAAAATAAAGGTTATGGTTGTTTTAAAAATGAATGCAGTCTTTGTAAAACGTCTCATATAGAGGTTAAAACCTCGCAACGAAATCAATTAATATGGAACGTTTATAATTAATATGAACGGGACATTTCAGTTGGTATCCGAGCGTTGGTCTCAGAGAACCAGAAAATTTGCATTAGTGTGTCTTATCGAGTTTGTTAGGATGCATTAGTGAGTCTGGACTTCGACCGTGTTTTCTTTAAAAATGATTGCTTAACATTTTTGTTGGAAACTATATATTATTAACATGTAAATATTATGTGATATATTAATCTCTTAACATGTTTGATATTGTGTGATAGATGTCTACCTCTAGCACAAATCCCATTGACTCACCTAATAATAACGAAGAGTCGAATATATATTGGCAAGATTCACAAGTTTCTGAAGAACCGGAAGAAGAGGAAACGGAACCGGAAGAAGAGGAACCGGAAGAAGATGAACCAGAAGAAGAGGAGCCAGAAGAAGAAGAGGTTCCAGAGGGGGGAATAGTAGGAACCACGGAAAAACGATCAAATAAAAGAAAATCCTCAACCAATGGACCAAAGTTAATAATGGTCAATGGTGTTTCCGCTAAGGAAGCAAAATATTGGGAAAATTACCAATTTTCCGATGAATCAGATCCTGATGAGGATTCCGATGATGTTATAGAAATTACCCCGACCCAATTTAATGATGCAAAAGAAAATAATAAGGGAAAAGGCATCAAAATAGAGAAATCTGATTCCGACCCCGATGAACTTTATATGTACCGTCAACACCCGTATTTTCAATATCGTGACAATAACCCGGGAACCTCTAAACCACCAGGTTTTTCTAAACCAATGTGGAAAACGACGACTCGTATTAGAGGAACATCATATATCCCTAGAAGATTAGGAAAAAGAATCAAGTCCGAAGAAGAAGAAACCAGTGATTTAGATTAAAGGGGTGTGAGCATGTTGTGTAATAAATGTATTGTAGTGTGCTTGTACTTTTATGTTCTATGTAAAAATTGCTTGTATTGTTTGTTATTATGAATCTAATCCTTGTCTATTTTACAGTATAAAAACAAAATGGATGTTAAGGGTAGACAACCGAATATTTTAGAAGACCTACCAGAGGATATGATTGAGAAAATCTTGTCTAGAGTCGGTCAGAATTCATCAGCACATTTAGTTATGGCGAAATTAACTTGTCAAACATTTGAAAGACTTTCCAGAAATGCCTTAGTTTATAAAAGGCTTTCCTTTGATAGGTGGGGTATATCACATTGGGGAGACTTTAAGTTACGCCGTGTTTTCTTTAAAGCGTTAAATGCGGGGAACCCAAATGCAATTTTACGCTACGGGTTAAGAACCTATTTTGACTCAACATATCCCAACATAGGATTTCGTGAATTAGAAAGAGCTTCTAACATGCAACATAAAGAAGCATGTTATGCTTACGGGTTAGTGATGTTCGCTTCTTACCAAAGTGAGAAAAAGAACATCGGATTGCAGCTTTTAAATAAAACTTTCCCACAAGTGACGGATTCAGTAGTTGGGATGAGAAACAAGGTTTTTAGATTATTACGGGGCTGTTGGACATTACGAAAACCTCGTCCTTTTGACGACATTACAACATGATGCCTAGCTAATGGTCATAACGGTTATTTTCCACAAGACCAAGGATGGGAAGTCGTCTTAATAAAACCAGAATGCATGACTTGTTACTGGACTTATGAATTACATGTCTTTATTTTCTTTGCTGAACAACTTGCGTATTACCTAGATTTATCTTCAAAACTGTCCTGAATCATAGTGTACTATATTTCATGTTATATGTAATATAGCGAAGTTGTAAGTTTGAAGAATATTTGTATGTAATATATTATTATAATCAGTTTTTCATATGGAATTGTAGTAGTTGAATTGTATATTAGCTACTAAGTATGAACTTAATGGGTAGGTAGTACCCGAATATAAAATTATAAAACGCTAGTATGAAGAAAAAGCTTTTATAAATAAGTTCATATTATGCTACGAGATACTATTGACTACTCTTAATATTCTGTATGATTAAATTGTTTCATTTGACTATTTTGAAGGAAATGGCACCGACTACTCGACACACCTTGAATATGAGCGAAGAGGAATTTCGTGCCTTTCTTGCTTCAAACATAGCCGCAGTACATGCCGCGCTACATACCAACAATAACTCTGAATCTATCAATACAGCTAACGGCGCAAGAAATCGTGTAGGATGCTCCTACAAGGAATTCACTGCCTGCAAACCTTCAGAATTTGATGGGACCGAAGGACCAATCAGACTAAAACGGTGGACCGAGAAAGTTGAATCGGTGTTTTCCATAATTAAGTGTGCTGAAGGAGACAAAGTGAAGTACGCTACGCATACCTTCACAGGTATTGCATTAAGATGGTGGAATACCTATCTAGAGCAAGTGGGACAAGATGCTGCTTACGCGCTACCGTGGTCAGCATTCAAGCATTTGATGAACGAGAAGTACCGTCCCAGAACCGAGGTCAATAAGCTCAAGTCAGAACTTAGAGGGTTACGAACACAGGGATTCGATATTACATCGTACAAAAGACGATTCACAGAATTGTGCCTATTGTGTCCAAGAGCGTTCGAAGATGAGGAAGAGAAGATCGACGCGTTTGTGAAAGGGTTACCGGAGAGAATCCAAGAAGATATAAGTTCACACGAGCCTGCCTCCATACAAAAGGTATGTAGAATGGCTCACAAACTAGTGAACCAGATTGAGGGAAGAATTAAAGAACAGGCAGCCGAAGAGGCCAACGTGAAGTTAGTCAAAAGAAAGTGGGAGGAAAATGGTGATAAGAGTCACCAAAATAACAACAACTATACCAACAATCGCAACATCAATCGCAACTATCACAAACGGCACAACAACAACAACAACTACTACAATAATCATCTCAACAACAATAACAACCGCAACAACAACAACAATCAGAAGCAGCTATGCTAAAGGTGTGAAAAGTATCACTCAAGGTTTTGCACCAAATTTTGCAACAAGTGTAAAAGAAATGGTCATAGCGCGGTGAAGTGTGAGGTCTACGGACCAGGGGTTAACAGAACGACATGAACAAATGGTGTCGGAATGAGTAATGGCGGAGCAAGTAGTGTCGGAGCAAGTTATGCCAATGTAGTTTGTTATAAATGTGGAAAACCGGACCAAATTATTAGAAATTGCCCGAACTAGGAGAACTCGAATGGACAAGGCCGTGGAAGAGTTTTCAATATTAATGCGGCAGAGGCACAGGAAGACCCGGAGCTTGTTACGGGTACATTTCTTATTGACAATAAATCTGCTTACGTTTTATTTGATTCGGGTGCAGATAGAAGCTATATGAATAGAGATTTTTGTGCTAAATTAATTTGTCCATTGACGCCGTTGGATAGTAAATTTTTACTCGAATTAGCAAACGGTAAATTAGTTTCAGTAGATTATATATGCCGGAATCGAGAAATTAAACTAAGTAGCGAAATATTTAAGATTGATTTGATACCAGTAGAGTTAGGGAGTTTTGATGAAATAGTTGGCATGGACTGGCTGAAGGAGATGAAAGCAGAGATCGTATGTTAAAAAATGCAATTCGCATTGTACGAGAAGAAGGAGAACCCTTAATGGTGTACGGAGAAAAGGGCAACACGAAGCTACATCTTATTAGTAATTTGAAGGCACAAAAACTAATAAGAAAAGGTTGCTATGCTGTTCTAGCACACGTCGAGAAAGTACAAACTGAAGAAAAGAGCATCAACGATGTTCCCGCCGCAAAAGAATTTCCTGATGTATTACCAAAAGAATTACCGGGACTACCTCCACATCGATCTGTTGAATTTCAAATAGATCTTGTACCAGGAGCTGCACCAATAGCTCGTGCTCCTTACAGACTCGCACCCAGTGAGATGAAAGAACTGCAAAGCCAACTGCAAGAACTATTAGAACGTGGTTTCATTCGACCAAGCACATCACCATGGGGAGCTCCTGTCTTGTTTGTCAAGAAGAAGGATGGTACATTTAGGTTGTGTATTGACTACAGAGAGTTGAATAAACTTACCATCAAAAACCATTATCCACTGCCGAGAATTGACGATTTATTTGATCAACTACAAGGCTTGTCGGTTTATTCGAAAATCGATTTACGTTCTGGATATCATCAAATGCGAGTAAAGGAGGATGATATTCCAAAAACTGCTTTTAGGACGCGTTATGGTCATTACGAGTTTATGGTTATGCCGTTTGGATTGACTAACACACCAGCTGTGTTCATGGACCTTAAGAACCGAGTGTGTGGGCCATATCTTGACAAGTTTGTCATTGTTTTCATCGATGACATACTTATTTACTCAAAGAATGATCAAGAGCACGAAGAACATTTGAGAAAAGTGCTAGAAGTATTGAGGAAAGAAAAACTGTACGCTAAGTTTTCAAAGTGTGCATTTTGGTTGGAAGAAGTTCAATTCCTCGGTCACATAGTGAACAAAGAAGGTATCCAGGTGGACCCGAAAAAGATCGAAACCGTTGAAAAGTGGGAAACCCCAAAAACTCCGAAGCATATACGTTAATTTTTAGGATTGGCTGGTTACTACAGAAGATTCATCCTAGATTTCTCCAAAATAGCAAAACCCTTGACTGCATTAACGCATAAAGGGAAAAAATTTGAATGGAAGGATGAATAAGAGAAGGCGTTTTAGTTATTGAAGAAAAAGCTAACTACGGCACCAATATTGTCATTACCTGAAGGGAATGATGATTTTGTGATTTATTGTGACGCATCAAAGCAAGGTCTCGGTTGTGTATTAATGCAACGAACAAAGGTGATTGCTTATGCGTCTAGACAATTGAAGATTCAGGAGCAAAATTATACAACTCACGATTTGGAATTTGGTGATGTTGTTTTTGCATTAAAGACTTGGAGGCATTATTTATAAGGGGACAAAAGTATTATATATACCGACCACAAAAGTCTCCAACAGATATTTAATCAGAAGCAACTGGATATGAGACAATGCAGGTGGTTTGAACTGTTGAATGATTATGATTTTGAGATTCGATACCACCCGGGGAAGGCGAATGTGGTAGCCGATGCTTTGAGTAGAAAAGACAGAGAACCTATACGGGTAAAAGCTATGAATATAATTATTCGTACTAACCTTACTACTCAAATAAAGGAGGCGCAACAGGGGGTTGTAAAAGAAGGAAAGTTGAAGAATGAGATGCCCAAAGGATCAGAGAAACATCTTAATATTCAGGAAGACGGAACATGATATAGGGCTGATTGAATTTGGGTACCAAGGTTTGGAGATGTGAGAGAAATGGTACTTAAAGAAGCACATACAACCAGATATTCAATACATCCCGGAGTGGGGAAGATGTATAAAGATCTCAAGAAACACTTTTGGTGGCCGGGTATGAAAGCCGATATTGCTAAATATGTAGGAGAATGTTTGACGTGTTCTAAGGTCAAAGCTGAACATCAGAAACCATCAGGTCTACTACAACAACATGAAATCTTAGAATGGAAATGGGAAAACATTACCATAGATTTCATTACTAAATTGCCAAGGACTGCAAGTGGTTATGATACTATTTGGGTAATAGTTGATCGTCTCACCAAGTCAGCACACTTCCTGCCAATGAGAGGAGATGACAAAATAGAGAAGTTGGCGCGATTGTATTTGAAGGAGGTTGTCTCCAGACATGGAATACCCGTCTCTATTATCTCTGATAGGGATGGTAGATTTGTTTCAAGGTTCTGGCAGACGTTGCAACAAGCATTGGGGACTCGTCTAGACATGAGTACTGCCTATCATCCACAAACTGATGATCAGAGCAAAAGGACAATACAAATGCTTGAAGACATGCTACGAGCATGTGTTATTGATTTCGGAAACAGTTGGGACCGACACCTGCCGTTAGCAGAATTTTCCTACAACAAAAATTATCATTCTAGTATTGAGATGGCACCGTTTGAGGCACTTTATGGTAGAAAGTGCAGGTCTCCGATTTGTTGGAATGAAGTGGGGGATAGACAGATTACGGGTCCGGAGATAATACAAGAAACTACCGATAAAATCATCCAAATTCAACAACGATTGAAAACCGTCCAGAGTCGACAAAAGAGCTACGCGGACAGTAAAAAAAAGATATAGAGTTTGAAATTGGAGAAATGGTCATGCTTAAGATTTCACCTTGGAAAGGCGTTGTTCGATTTGGTAAACGGGGGAAACTAAATCCAAGGTACATTGGACCATTCAAGATTATAGATTGTGTCGGACCAGTAGCTTACCAACTGGAGCTACCTCAACAACTCGCGGCTGTACATAACACTTTCCACATCTCGAATTTAAAGAAATGTTTTGCTAAAGAAGATCTCACTATTCCGTTGGACGAAATCCAAATCAATGAAAAACTTCAATTCATTGAAGAACCCGTCGAAATAATGGATCGTGAGGTTAAGAGACTTAAGCAAAACAAGATACCGATTGTTAAGATTCGATGGAATGCTTGTAGAGGACCCGAGTTCACTTGGGAACGTGAAGATCAGATAAAGAAGAAATACCCGCATCTATTTCCAGAAGATTCGTCAACACCTTCAACAGCTTAAAATTTTGGGACGAAATTTATATAACGGGTAGGTACTGTAGTGACCCGAACTTTTCCATGTTTATATATATTAATTGATATTGATATTTACATGACTAAATGTTTCCAACGTGTTAAGCAATCAAACTTGTTAAGACTTGATTAAATGAAATAAGTTCATATAGACAATTGATCACCCATGTTGACCGGCGATTCACGAACGTTACAAAATTGTAAAAACTACATGTTGTGGTATATATAGACATATATATATGGTTGACATAAGATTATGATGAGTAAGTATCGCACTAAGTTTATTAACAATGTGTGATATACATAAGAAATGAGATTACTAAGTTAAGAAACTCGAAATGATATATATAACGATTATCGTTATGATAACGTCTACTAAATACATATGTATCATATTAAGATATTGATACACTATATTTAACATGATAAAATGATATATAAATATATCATTAAGTGTGTTAACAATGAACTACATATGTAAAAACAAGACTACTAACCCAAGAATTACGAAACGAGACTTATATGTAACCATTATCGTTGTAACGATATTTTAATGTATATATCATATTAAGAGATATTCATATATCATAATATCATGATAATATAATAATTTAACATCTCATTTGATATAATAAACATTGGGTTAACAACATTAATTGAGATCGTTAACTTAAAGGTTTCAAAACAACACTTACATGTAACGACTAACGAAGACTTAACGACTCCATTAGAATGTATATACATGTTGTGTTTTGATATGTATTCTTACACTTTTTAAAGACTTCAAGACACATATCAAAGTACTTTTACTTAACAAAAATGCTTACAATTACATCCTCGTTCAGTTTCATCAACAATTCTACTCGTATGCACCTGTATTCGTACTCGTACAATACACAGCTTTTAGATGCATGTACTATTGGTATATACACTACAATGATTAGCTCTTAGCAGCCCATGTGAGTCACCTAACACATGTGGGAACCATCATTTGGAAACTAACATGAAATATCTCATAAAATTGCAAAAATATTAGTAATCATTCATGACTTATTTACATGAAAACAAAATTACATATCCTTTATATCTAATCCATATACCAATGACAAAAAACACCTACAAACACTTTCATTCTTCAATTTTCTTCATCTAATTGATCTCTCTCAAGTTCCATCTTCAAGTTCTAAGTGTTCTTCATAAATTCCATAAGTATAGTTTCATAAAAATCAAGAATACTTCCAAGTTTGCAAGTCTACTTCCAAGCTTTCTAATCCATTCCAAGTAATCATCTAAGATCAAGGAACTTTTTTTATTTACAGTAGATTATCTTCATATTCAAACTTTGATTCAATTTCTACAACTATAACAATCTTATTTCGAGTGAAAATCTTACTTGAACTGTTTTCGTGTCATGATTCTGTTTCAAGAACTTTCAAGCCATCCAAGGATCCTTTGAAGCTAGATCCATTTTTCTCATTTCCAGTGGTTTTATCCAGAAAACTTGAGGTAGTAATGATGTTCATAACATCATTCAATTCATACATATAAAGCTATCTTATTCGAAGGTTTAAACTTGTAATCACTAGAACATAGTTTAGTTAATTCTAAACTTGTTCGCAAACAAAAGTTAATCCTTCTAACTTGACTTTTAAAATCAACTAAACACATGTTCTATATCTATATTATATGCTAACTTAATGATTTAAAACCTAGAAACACGATGAACACCATAAAATCGGATATACGCCGTCGTAGTGAAACCGGGGGATGTTTTGGTTTGGATAATTAAAAACTATGATAAACTTTGATTTAAAAGTTGTTCTTCTGGGAAAATTATTTTTCATATGAACATGAAACTATATCCAAAAATCTTGGTTAAACTCAAAGTGAAAGTATGTTTTTCAAAATGGTCATCAAGATGTCGTTCTTTCGACGGAAATGACTACCTCTTTAGTAATTGACATGTAACTTAAATTTCTGACTATAAACCTATACTTTTTATGTTTGGATTCTTAAATTAGAGTTCAATATGTAACCCTAGCAATTTGATTCACTCAAAACAGATTTAAAATGAAGATGTTATGGGTAAAACAAGATTGGATATTTTTTATCTTTTTAGCTACGAGAAATGTTTAACAAATCTATACAAATCATATCCTAGCTAACTTATATTGTATTATACATGTATTCTAATATATTATGTAATCTTGGAATACCATAGACACGTATGCAAATGTTTTGACATATCATATCGACCCATGTATATATATTATTTGGAACAACCATAGACACTCTATATGCAGTAATGTTGGAGTTAGCTATACAGGGTTGAGGTTGATTCCAAAAATATATATACTTTGAGTTGTGATCTAGCCTGAGACGTGTATACACTAGGTCATGGATTGATCCAAGATAATATATATCGATTTATTTCTGTACATGTAACTATGGACAACTAGTTGTAGGTTACTAACGAGGACAGCTGACTTAATACACTCAAATCTTTAAAACATAATAAAAATGGTTGTAATTATATTTTGATCATACTTTGATATATATGTACATATTTGTATAGGTTCGTGAATCGATCCGTGGCCAAGTCTTATTTCCGAGGAAGGAAATATCTGTGAAAGTGAGTTATAGTCCCACTTTTAAAATCTAATATTTTTGTGAAGAGAATACATGCAAGTTTTATAAATGATTTACAAAATAGACACAAGTACGTGAAACTACATTCTATGGTTGAATTATCGAAATCGAATATGCCCCTTTTTATTAAGTCTGGTAATCTAAGAATTAGGGAACAGACACCCTAATTGACGCGAATCCTAAAGATAGATCTATTAGGCCTAACAAACCCCATCCAAAGTACCAGATGCTTTAGTACTTCGAAATTTATATCATATCCGAAGGGTATCGCGGAATGATGGGGATATTCTTATATATGCATCTTGTTAATGTCAGTTACCAGGTGTTCACCATATGAATGATTTTTATCTCTATGTATGGGATGTGTATTGAAATATGAAATCTTGTGATCTATTGTTACGATTTGATATATATAGGTTAAACCTATAACTCACCAACATTTTTGTTGACGTTGAAAGCATGTTTATTCTCAGGTGAATACTAAGAGCTTCCGCTGTTGCATACTAAAATAAGGACAAGATTTGGAGTCCATGTTTGTATGATATTGTGTAAAAACTGCATTCAAGAAACATATGTCGATGTAATATATTTCTATTATAAACCATTATATAATGGTCGTGTGTAAACAGTATATTTTAGATTATCATTATTTGATAATCTACGTAATGTTTTTAAAACCTTTATTGATAAAATAAAGGTTATGTTTGTTTTAAAAATGAATGCAGTCTTTGAAAAACGTCTTATATAGAGGTCAAAACCTCGCAACGAAATCAATTAATATGGAACGTTTATAATCAATATGAACGGGACATTTCAGTAAAGACCCGTCCTAATCCATAAGAATGAATACAATAACATCTGATTACATCGCGAGGTATTTGACCTCTATATGATACATTTTACAAGCATTGCATTCGTTTTAAAAGACAAACTTTCATTACATCGCAAGTTGACAGGCATGCATACTATTTTATAACATCTATCTATAAATGATCTAATATGTCATTTACTTAATCATAATCTTTACTGAAATCAACGAATTGAATGCAACTTCTTTTGAAATATGCTATGAATGATTCCAAGTAATATCTTTAAAATGAGCTAATGCACAGCGGAAGATTTCTTTGATATCTGAGAATAAACATGCTTTAAAGTGTCAACCAAAAGGTTGGTGAGTTCATTAGTTTAACATAATCATTCATTTTCTTCATTTTAATAGACCAGAAGAATTTCATTTCCAGTTCTCATAAATATACGTCCCATGCACAGAGACAAAAAATCATTCATATGGTGAATACCTAGTAACCGACATTAACAAGATGCATATAAGAATATCCCCTATCATTCCGGGAAATCCTTCGGACATGATAAAAATGAATTCGAAGTACTAAAGCATCCGGTACTTTGGATGGGGTTCGTTAGGCCCAATAGATATATCTTTAGGATTCGCGTCAATTAGGCGTGCACTAATTCTCAAAATTAGTGATGTTCTCTAATTCTTAGGTTACCAAGCAAAAAGGGGCATATTCGGCTTCGATCATTCAACCATATAATGTAGTTTCGATTACTTGTGTCTATTACGTAAAACATTTATAAAAATTTTGGATGTATTCTCAGTCCCAAAAATATATATTGCAAAAGCAATTAAAAAGGGAGTAATGAAACTCACCTATTGTATTTCGTAGTAAAAATATATATAACGTCATTGAACAAGTGCGAGGTTGGCCTCGGATTCACGAACCTAAATTAATTATATATATGTGTGTTGGTCAATATTTGTCTAACAAATTAGGTCAAGTCATAGTGTACCACAATCCTAATGCTCGAGACTAAAATGCAAAAGTTAACAAAAGTCAATTTGACTTAGAATGATTTTCAAAATTTATACATGATTATTATATAGTTTAAATATCGTCATTTTATATTTTTAAATATTTTTAAAAGATTTATTAGAGTAAATAATATAATTCATTTATTAATAAATAAAACTTTATATAAAAAAATATACTTATATATATCATAAGTAATAAAATTTATAAAGTTTATTTAATATCATAAAGAAAATATGATAGGTATTATTAAAGTAATATTATTACACGTAGTAAAATATATTTGTATCACATATTTATTTGATAAAATAATATCTATAATAATAATAAGTAAAAGTTGTATTATTTTGTAATAATAATAATTATTATTCTATTAATAAAATATCCATATCTTATAATATTTTAATTTCTTCATGATACTCATACTCATTATTTCCTAATCGTTTCGTTTAATAGCTTTTAATCGTCTTTTATATTGTGTTCATAATACTAATAATAATAGTACTAAAAACAATTAGGTGTTACTAATATTAGTTTTAATTACAATAATACTAATAATGATAATTAGTATGATATTATTAATAATACTACTAACTATTTTAATGATAATAATAATAATAATAATAACAATAATAACAATAACAATAACAATAACCATTTTTAAATAGTGATATATATATTAATAATGATAATAATAATAATAATAATAATAATAATAATAATAATAATAATAATAATAATAATAATAATAATAGTAATAATAATAATAATAATAATAATAGTAATAGTAATAGTAATAATAATAATAATAATAATAATAATAATAATAATAATAATAATAATAATAATAATAATAATAATAATAATAATTTGATAAATACTAGAACGACGAAAGTAACGACGATAATAATAATCATTTTTAATAATAATATCAAAAATTCAATTGACTATAACTTTAATCTGTTTATCGAAACCATTCGACATCTAAAGGAAAAGTTCTTAATTTTTCGCTAGCGTTCCAACGACATGCATATCTTATACCTTATCTCAACCGCAAGTGTAACTAATTCGTGATTCAACATAACCTAACTAAGGAGAATATCAAAAGTACAAGCATGCATAATCCTAAATACTCGAGCACTAGTCAGGGTTACACTATTAATATGTAAAAATTTATTTACGAGTACTCACGTATCAATATTGAGATTCAATATTGCAGGAAAGGTACGTAGACGCAACGGAGATGATAAACACTAAATTGACCTCATGAGCATACCCATGAACCATACCCATCATCTCCATATCTATAACCCATAATTTCCTTAGCCCTATCCTGCTCCCAAAACGTGTTTTGCAATAGCTCGCGCGTACCCCTTGTCGTAGTATTTTATGTATAATGCTAATAATAATAATATTAATATTAATAATCTTGATATTAATAATAATAATAATAATAATATATCGATAAGGAGTACTAGATATAAGAAGATGAATGAATGTGTTCTTAAAACTCGAATTACTTTTTCATTTATAGAATATTAACAACTCTTGCACTTCATGCGTTACAGCACATATACACCTATTTAAGCCACCGACGATAACATATATAATCATATATATATTTAATATATAATATATTTAATCTTTAGAATTAATTGAATATTATATTATATTTATGTGCGTAGTAAAAATATAATTTTTACTAAAATGACTCTTACGTTGTCACTCGACTCATGTACCACTTTCGGTTTTTCGAGCGCTCTTTCGTACATTTAGAAAACTAGCCTTTTACGTTACGCGACGTGTACCTTTAATAATAATTTGACTTATTTATCAAAAATTTACTTTATGAAAATGTATCTTATAAAATTTGAGCGTCGTGGTCATTTGCTTCTATAAATCAGTGACTCGTTGTTTATCAAAATATATTATTTTAAATCAGGACGTTTTATGACTAAGTTATATATATTTTTATTTTCATTTCGGAATATAAATTTGAACTATTAACTTAATATAGTTTTTCAAAACTAATGTCATTCAAAACTTATATATTTAGAAATCTTTTAGGTTAAGAATTACTATTTCGTAACATTTGGATTTTTAAAGTTTAAAATTGATATAGTTCATTTATATATAATCGTTCATAAAACATTTTAATAACCAAATTATTTTATATTCAAAAATCATTTTATTACAAAAGTTATAATAGTAGAAGTTGTTATGTCATAAGACGTTTTTAATAATAAAAGTCTATTATATCGAAAAGACGTTTTCGTTTAAGAAAGTAAAATCATATATGAATCATATCAGGGTTCAAGGTTTTAATTTCCATTTTAATCATGGCTCGTAGGATTAAGTCTAAAGGAAAAATCAAACGTAAGGAATTATCTTAATGTAAAATGTCGATCTATTTAACTTGTCAATATCCATCTTCTAAGTTATCTATATTCTACAATTTTACTTCCATGTTAATTAATATGTAAGTTTAATAGTTTAACTTATCAAAAGTCACGAGACAATTATTGTACAGCATAAATTAAAAATCAAACGGGAATCTCCACTAACCCTTGTCTAGTTCCCGTTAATTGACACTTTTGTTCTTTCTAATAAATCACTTTACCAATTATTCCGAATATCGTTAAAAGAAATGTTTTCCAAATCAAAGTGGACCTCCTTACAGAGACTCGTAATCATAATTCAATGTATCTAATAATTCAATCATTTGATATCATCTTTTAATTTCATTGATAACTATTAGAATATATTTTGAAACAAATACGTTTATATAAAGTATTATACATCTAATACTTTGTTAATTTTTTCAAGTTATAATATATACACATATACATATATAATCATGTTCGTTCATATAATGGTTTGTGAATCATTAGAATTTGGTCGAGGTTAAATGATTGTATGAACACAATTTAAAATTCTTGAGATTCAACTTACAAAATTTGCTTATCGTGTCAGGAATATATAAAGATTAAAGTTTAAATTTGGTTGAAAATTTCCAGGTTGTCACAGTAGATGTTTTATTTTATACATAATCGACTCACAAATCAGCCCTAATTAAGTCAGAATTATCCATTTAACGGGTTGTTAGTGCATATTAGTTGTAATATATTGCTTGATTATACATAATCAAGTTAACCCTCATAATTAAAACATGAATGTGATCACAGCCCGGTTGTTAAATCTTTAAAATGAGAAAAGGAAGTAGAGAATATGGTTCGGAAAGTTAACATACCTGTCGATTTCTTGAATGGTTTGAGATGTCGATGAATGAGGATGGTAGTTCGGATTTGATGGAGATAGTGTTGACGGAAATTTAGGATAAAAAACAACCTCAATTCTATAATGCTCGTTCAATAAACTTGTAACATATGGAAGTTTAGTTTTTTAAAATTTTAGAATATTAGATTTTTGAACATATATTTGAACATATATTTTTTTATTCTATTTATGTTATATTTTATAAAAATTGTATGTGATGACGCTGGGCACCCAAACTACAAACAAAAACAATTTTAGTGTGGTAAAATTACCATCAATGCGATTACGATGGTTATTGGCTACACATCTAATGCTAATAATTATGCAAGTACGATAGTTATTTAACGGAGATCGTATTAAATGAAAAAACAATATATTTTGTAAAAGTTACAATTGTCGACTATTAATTTTATAACGAACACATTTTCCAATAGAAAACGTATTCGACAAAAAGTACAATAAAGAAACCCGAAGTGGCTCGAACCCTATACACTTAACATGTAGAAAAGTTCACATACAGAAATTACAATACTTCAAGGCCATGAATGGATAATGATAACAAACTATCGAAGGTAATACCACAGCCAGCAATACATAAGTAATAACAGATAAACTGAAGAAAAAAAAACAGAACATAGTTCATAATATCTTACATTATTCATAAGCAACACCATAAAACATAGTTCATAATATCTTAAACAATCCATATGAAAAACCATAAAAAATAGTAAAACCTAGCATAATAATAGTCACAACGCAAACACTAATAAAAAACTGCTTATTTAGACAAAATATATTAGTACCATTGGAATAATAAACATGTTTGTTTGATAACAAAAGTACAAACAGCCTTAGAAGTTCCCTGAACCACGCTCTCAGCATGTTATTTATGAGCGGATTGAGTAGCGGTACCATAAGTTCTCTAATCAGCAGCAAGCATATGCGGTGGTGGATCAAATGAATATCTTTTTTTAATCAAAAAGTAAACAGCTTTACTAATCCATTATAACACGCCCGTAATGGAAGTGTCACGGGTATCTCCAGAAGCTACAATGGGAGGTGCATGTGGTTCAGTTTGTTTCTCACTGCTGCTTGGTGCTGACTTTTTTTTAGGGCCAACCCTTTTCGGTCATTAAAGAAAGTTAATGACTACAAATAAATAAGTAGAACACGTAATATAAAAGAATAAGTTTAGGTCAATTAGGTAACCATATTAGCATATTTGTGAACAATACCTTAGACTGAGGAACATATTCGCCATCTGAATCAGACGTGTCAATCTCTTTCTCTTTTTCCTTATTTTTTTCCACCATGTATCGTACGATTGAACGACTTAGCAATCTATGGGATTCTTAAAGCATTGTACTTCTTCTTATTCTCGCGAAACCTCTCTAATCTTGAAACTTCAGCACCAACACCCACATCATCAGATTCAGAGTTACAATATGTATTTGGTACATTTTCTTCACTGATGTATTCCATATTCAATCCTTTAGATGGTGTGGTACGATCTGTTGGTTTAGGTAAAGTTGATGTGATATCAGGTGATAGAGGGGTATTTATTACTCGTTCGTGCTTATTAGTCGAAGTAGCATTTTTTGGTGATGGCAAATGCTTTGTTGTATTCTGTGTCTCCAATGTTTTCTTATTTTTTGTTTGTTTGATTTGTGTGGCATCATCAGAATCAGAGTCACTATTGAATATTGTAGTAGAATTTTGTTGGCTAATCTTTGTACCATCCAACTTATTAGTACGTTTTGCAGCACTAGAAATTCTACAAGATCTTCGATTTTTTTACTTCGGGTGCTTCTGTAGAACTTGGTGGTTTAGGAAGGGTGGGTGGGGCTCCTTCTGGTGTGTTATATCGTAATAGGATTGCTAGTTTAAAGAAGTCAACGATATGTGATATGTTTTGTTTTTTGTAATTTGCGGATTTGTTTTTTTGATTTTGTGTTTGAGCAATCGATTGGTTACATTTTATTTTTGCCATTGTCTTTAATCTTCGAAAATTCTGCTAACACAACAATAGTGTATTGATAATGAAAAAATAAGTACAAAGTTAATCAAAACTTTAAAGCAAATTAAAAGGTATTATTATTAGTAAAACCTGGGTAAAAAAACTGAACGTATTAACAAAATGCACAAACAATAGATAATTGACATACCATGGGTAGTGTTATTTATTCATGTCAATCTTAATAATTTACATAAAGTACTGGAGTTAAAGGGAAAAAATGAAAATACATAAAGTAGCAGCAACTATACAACGGTTAATTTTTAAGGCTACATCAATGATAAGACACTAATTTTAGAGATGTATCCAAAACAGATAATGAATATACCCATTCTTAGTGTTACCTCATAAAAAAAAATTAAGTGCATCCAATGGTTTATGGATTTTATGAAATGTCCCGTTCTTATTGATTAAAAACGTTCCATATTAATTGATTTCGTTGCGAGGTTTTGACCTCTATATGAGACGTTTTTCAAAGACTGCATTCATTTTTAAAACAAACCATAACCTTTATTTCATAGATAAAGGTTTTAAAAAGCTTTACGTAGATTATCAAATAATGATAATCTAAAATATCATGTTTACACACGACCATTACATAATGGTTTACAATACAAATATGTTACAACAAAATAAGTTTCTTGAATGCAGTTTTTACACAATATCATACAAGCATGGACTCCAAATCTCGTCCTTATTTAAGTATGCGACAGCAGAAGCTCTTAATAATCACCTGAGAATAAACATGCTTAAAACGTCAACAAAAATGTTGGTGAGTAATAGGTTTAACCTATATATATCAAATCATAATAATAGACCACAAGATTTCATATTTCAATACACATCCCATACATAGAGATAAAAATCATTCATATGGTGAACACCTGGTAACCGACATTAACAAGATGCATATATAAGAATATCCCCATCATTCCGGGACACCCTTCGGATATGATATAAATTTCGAAGTACTAAAGCATCCGGTACTTTGGATGGGGTTTGTTAGGCCCAATAGATCTATCTTTAGGATTCGCGTCAATTAGGGTGTCTGTTCCCTAATTCTTAAATTACCAGACTTAATAAAAAGGGGCATATTCGATTTTGATAATTCAACCATAGAATGTAGTTTCACGTACTTGTGTCTATTTTGTAAATCATTTATAAAACTTGCATGTAATCTCATCCCAAAAATATTAGATTTTAAAAGTGGGACTATAACTCACTTTCACAGATTTTTACTTCGTCGGGAAGTAAGACTTGGCCACTGGTTGATTCACGAACCTATAGCAATATATACATATATATCAAAGTATGTTCAAAATATATTTACAACACTTTTAATATATTTTGATGTTTTAAGTTTATTAAGTCAGCTGTCCTCGTTAGTAACCTACAACTAGTTGTCCACAGTTAGATGTACAGAAATAAATCGATAAATATTATCTTAAATCAATCCACGACCCAGTGTATACGTATCTCAATATTAATCACAACTCAAACTATATATATTTTGGAATCAACCTCAACCCTGTATAGCTAACTCCAACATTCACATATAGAGTGTCTATTGTTGTTCTGAAATATATATAGATGTGTCAACATGATAGGTCGAAACATTGTATACATGTCTATGGTATCTCAAGATTACATAATATACAATACAAGTTGATTAAGTTATGGTTGGAATAGATTTGTTACCAATTTTCACGTAGCTAAAATGAGAAAAATTATCCAATCTTGTTTTACCCATAACTTCTTCATTTTAAATCCGTTTTGAGTGAATCAAATTGCTATGGTTTCATATTGAACTCTATTTTATGAATCTAAATAGAAAAAGTATAGGTTCATAGTCGGAAAAATAAGTTACAAGTCGTTTTTGTAAAGGTAGTCATTTCAGTCGAAAGAACGACGTCTAGATGACCATTTTAGAAAACATACTTCCACTTTGAGTTTAACCATAATTTTTGGATATAGTTTCATGTTCATAATAAAAATCATTTTCTCAGAATAACAACTTTTAAATCAAAGTTTATCATAGTTTTTAATTAACTAACCCAAAACAGCCCGCGGTGTTACTACGACGGCGTAAATCCGGTTTTACGGTGTTTTTCGTGTTTCCAGGTTTTAAATAATTAAGTTAGCATATCATATAGATATAGAACATGTGTTTAGTTGATTTTAAAAGTCAAGTTAGAAGGATTAACTTTT
The DNA here is from genome assembly GCF_046630445.1 of Rutidosis leptorrhynchoides. NCBI lineage: Eukaryota > Viridiplantae > Streptophyta > Magnoliopsida > Asterales > Asteraceae > Rutidosis > Rutidosis leptorrhynchoides. The sequence continues at coordinate 224,510,604 of NC_092337.1, read as the reverse complement.
GTTTGCGAACAAGTTTAGAATTAACTAAACTATGTTCTAGTGATTACAAGTTTAAACCTTCGAATAAGATAGCTTTATATGTATGAATCGAATGATGTTATGAACATCATTACTACCTTAAGTTCTTTGGATAAACCTACTGGAAAAGAGAAAAATGGATCTAGCTTCAACGGATCCTTGGATGGCTCGAAGTTCTTGAAGCAGAATCATGACACGAAAACAAGTTCAAGTAAGATCATCACTTGAAATAAGATTGTTATAGTTATAGAAATTGAACCAAAGTTTGAATATGATTATTAACTTGTATTAGAATGATAACCTACTATAAGAAACAAAGATTTCTTGAGGTTGGATGATCACCTTACAAGATTGGAAGTGAGCTAGCAAACTTGAAAATATTCTTGATTTTATGTAACTAGAACTTGTAGAATATATGAAGAACACTTAGAACTTGAAGATGGAACTTGAGAGAGATCAATTAGATGAAGAAAATTAAAGAATGAAAGTGTTTGTAGGTGTTTTTGGTCGTTGGTGTATGAATTAGATATAAAGGATATGTAATTTGTTTTCATGTAAATAAGTCATGAATGATTACTCATATTTTTGTAATTTTATGAGATATTTCATGCTAGTTGCCAAATGATGGTTCCAACATGTGTTAGGTGTCTCACATGGGCTGCTAAGAGCTGATCATTGGAATGTATATACCAATAGTACATACATCTAAAAGCTGTGTATTGTACGAGTATGAATACAGGTGCATACGAGTAGAATTGTTGATGAAACTGAACGAGGATGTAATTGTAAGCATTTTTGTTAAGTAGAAGTATTTTGATAAGTGTATTGAAGTCTTTCAAAAGTGTATAAATACATATTAAAACACTACATGTATATACATTTTAACTGAGTCGTTAAGTCATCGTTAGTCGTTACATGTAAGTGTTGTTTTGAAACCTTTAGGTTAACGATCTTGTTAAATGTTGTTAACCCAATGTTTATAATATCAAATGAGATTTTAAATTATTATATTATCATGATATTATCATGTATGAATATCTCTTAATATGATATATATACATTAAATGTCTTTACAACGATAATCGTTACATATATGTCTCGTTTAAAAATCATTAAGTTAGTAGTCTTGTTTTTACATATGTAGTTCATTGTTAATATACTTAATGATATGTTTACTTATCATAGTATCATGTTAACTATATATATATCCATATATATGTCATCATATAGTTTTTACAACTTTTAACGTTCGTGAATCACCGGTCAACTTGGGTGGTCAATTGTCTATATGAAACATATTTCAATTAATCAAGTCTTAACAAGTTTAATTGCTTAACATGTTGGAAACATTTAATCATGTAAATATCAATCTCAATTAATATATATAAACATGGAAAAGTTCGGGTCACTACATTTTACACCAATTGTAAAATCCTAAGTCATCAGATCTCATCAACACACTGAAACAAAAAATTGGCTAAAGATAGTTCGAATAACCCATAAGAAATTGTATTCAGCCAGCAAAATGATTTGTGCAATGTTTAATAAATGAAACCTAATGCACCTAATCAGATGACTGATTATACCTAATCAAGTTAGCCTTCATATTTAAAAACCAAATGTAATCACAAACTCATTGTTAAATGATCATACCTGAAAAAAGATGTACAAAAGATGGATTCAAAAGCTTACATACATGTCAATTTCTTGAAGACAGTCATACTTGGAGGAGGTTTAGGTTTGATTTGATGGAGATAATTTGGAAGGATATTGAAGAAATTGTAACCGTGATTCTTGGAGTTGAATTGGCGGGATTGTAGGAGTCATTTTTTAATTTTGGATATTATACTCCATGTAATACATCTTTTATTGTTAATTATTAATTGATTGTTTTAATTATTTTATGTAAAATTATCACGTAACAAAAATAAATGTTTGTTAGCTAATTCAAGTAGTATACAAAAATAAAAATAAAAAGGTGTAAACCATACTCACATGAAATGCCATTTGGTCTCACTAACGCACCGGCGGTGTTCATGGATCTTATGAACCGCGTATGCAAACTATACCTCGACAAATTCGTTATCGTGTTCATCGATGATATTTTGGTCTATTCTAAAAGCGAAGAAGAGCACGAACAACATCTCCGACTTGTGCTTGAACTCTTGAGATAAGAACAACTCTATGCCAAATTCTCCAAGTGTGAATTTTGGTTGAAGGAAGTTTAATTTCTTGGTCATGTTGTAAGTGATCAAGGTATTAAGGTTGACCCCGTAAAAATTGAAGCCATTAGCAAATGGGAGACCCCTACTACTCCTACCCACATTTGTCAATTCTTGGGTCTCACCGGGTACTATCGTAGATTCATCGAAAACTTCTCTTTGGTTGCACGTCCTCTAACTGCGTTAATTCACAAGGGAAAGAAATTCGTTTGGGCAACCGAGCAAGAATCCGCGTTTCAAATCTTGAAGACAAAGCTAACCACTGCTCCTATCTTGTCACTTCCTGAAGGCAATGATGATTTTGTTGTATATTGCGATGCCTCTAGACATGGTTTTGGGTGTGTATTGATGCAACGAAAGAAAGTCATTCCTTATGCCTCTCGACAACTAAAAATTCACGAACGAAACTACACGACACATGTTCTCGAACTCAGAGCCGTTGTCTTTGCACTTAAAATGTGGAGACATTATCTTTATGGAACCAAGAGTACTATCTTCACCGATCACAAAAGCTTCCAACACATCTTCGGCCAAAAGCAACTAAACATGAGACAACGACGGTGGATTGAAACTTTAAACGATTACGATTGTGAGCCTCGGGAAGGCAAACGTAGTAGCCGATGCCTTAAGTCGAAAGGAAAGAGCGGTGCCTTTTCGTGTCCAAGCTTTAAACATCACCATCCACACCAACCTCAATAGTCAAATTCGTGTAGCCCAAGACGAGGCTCTCAAGGATGAAAACATCTCTCTCGAACACTTGAACGTCCTCACCTCTCGATTCGAAGTTAAAGAAACCGGACTCCGATATTTCGCCGGAAGAATTTGGGTACCTAGTTTTGGGGACCTACGAAGCCTTATTTTAGACGAAGCCCATAAGTAAAGAAATTCGATTCACCCCGGTGCCAATAAGATGTACCACGACCTCAAAGAACAATATTGGTGGCCGAACATTAAAAGGGATGTCGCTACTTATGTTGGAAAATGCCTAACTTTCTCCAAGGTCAAAGCCGAACATCAATGACCATCTGGACTACTTCAACAACCTGAAATCCCACAATGGAAGTGGGAAAGAATAATGATGGATTTTATCACAAAACTACCAAGAACGACGAGCGGTTATGATACTATTTGGGTTATTGTAGACCGTCTCACCAAATCCGCTCACTTCCTAGCCATGAAGGAAACCGACAAAATGGAGAAACTTGCACAACTTTATGTTAAAGAGATCGTCGCCCGTCACGGTGTACCCTTATCGATTATTTCCGACCGAGATGGCAGTTTATTTCTAGATTTTGGCGTACTTTACAAGAAGCGTTGGGAACACGTTTAGACATGAGCACCGCATACCATCCTCAAATCGACGGACAAAGCGAACACACAATTCAAACATCGGAAGACATGCTACGAGCTTGCGTTATCGATTTCGGAAAAGCTTGGGATAAGCACTTGCCTCTCGCTGAATGCTCCTACAACAATAGTTATCACACGAGTATTAACGTCGCACCATTCGAAGCATTATATGGCTAAAAATGTCGTTCACCTCTTTGTTGGGCCGAAGTGGGCGACACACAAATCACCGGACCCGAACTCATTCATGAAACAACCGAGAAGATCGTTCAAATCCGAGATAGGCTCCGGACGGCCCGTAGTCGTTAAAAGAGCTATACCGACAAAAGACGCAACGACCTCAAATTTCAAGTCGGCGATTGCGTAATGTTAAAAGTCGCGCCTTGGAAAGGTGTAATCCATTTCGGGAAGCGCGGTAAGCTAAATCTACGGTATATTGGTCCTTTCGAAATCTTGGAGCGTGTTGGAACCGTTGCTTATCGTTTAGATCTTCCACCTCAACTGAGCTCCGTTCATCCTACTTTCCATGTGTCAAACTTGAAAAAGTGTTTTTCCGAGCCCGAACTCGTCATCTCTCTCGAGGAACTTACTATTGATGACAAACTTCATTTTGTGGAGGAACCGGTCGAGATTGTGGACCACTCTGTCAAAACGCTAATACAAAGCCGAATTCCAATTGTCAAGGTCCATTGGAATGCCAAAAGGGGGCCCGAGTATACTTGGGAAAGGCAAGATCAAATGCGAAAGAAATACCCTCATTTATTCGTGGATTCGGAAACGCAAGATCTCGAGGAAGAAACCACGACCACTACGCCTACTTAAATTTCGGGACTAAATTTCTCTAAAGGAGTAGGTAATGTAACATCCCGCCTTTTTCCATTTACCTTCCGTTATGTTATTTTAAAGTACGTTATATAATTATAACATCTTCCGCTAATACGCATTTTAAATTATCTCGTTTAGGTAATTCACGCACCCGATTCAAACTTGAGGGACTAAACTCGCAAAGATGCCAAACATTTGACTAGGTCAAGGGTCAAACCCTTCATCCTCCACTCATTCATCCTCCTCTTTCTCTAATACTTCCATTCTTTTTCTCTCAAACAACCAAACAAAGAATCATCATCTATTTTGAATCTAGCAAGCTTTAACTAAAACAAATTACATATTCGAAATCCTTGCAACTTCCTCTTCGAATCCATACCAACTTCATTACATTTGGGTAACTTTCTAAAAACACTAGATTTTGTGTTCTTGATGTTTTTAACTTATAAAAGTGTTAATTAGTGTCTATGGCTCAAGTCTAACGCGAATTTGTGAATTATATGCTCGATCTTGTTATTTTAAGTAACTAGCATGAACTTGAAACTTGGTGTGTTTGATCTTGAGATTTGGTTGCTTAAATGTTGTTAGATATTAAAAGTTCATGTATTAAATGTGTTACTAGCATCACTATCTTCATTTTGATGTGTAGTTTGATTAAGAAAGCTTCGCTAACATGATTATTGATTTTGAGATTTTGGTTAGGGTTTGATAGACTTGAATATGAACTTTTGGTGCATTAAATGCTTGACAATTTTGTTTGTAGGTGTTTAGATGCGATGTATGTTTAATTACCTTCGAAACGGCGTATCATACATGTAAATTGGTTGTCCGAATCATGAAATGCATTTAATGAACTTGAATGTAATAAATGGTGAGCATTTAATGTGATTTTGGTTGTTGTAAATGTTAAATTGATTGATGAAATGTGCTTAGTTGCATTCCTCGTCAAAATACCTTTCCAACGGTATAAGATACATGTTTTGATGGTTTGTGGATCATAAATTGTGTTTGTTTAAGTTTTGGTTCGTGCACTTGTGTAAATTCAGCAATCAGATCTGTGCACTAATCTGGACGCCGTCCAGGCCATCACATTTGGACGTTGTCCAACAAATCTGGACGCCGTCCAGATGAACTGCCAGGTTCTGATTTGGTTGGTCATTTTTCGTTTAATTCTAACTATGCTACGCACCTCCGATTAACATGTAACTTGTTCTAATATGCTTATATATGATTAAAAACCTCAGAAAAATAGTTTGGGACCCGACCCGAATGTGTTGACTTTTTCGTTGACTTTGACTCGACCAAAGTTGACTTTCGTTTAAACTTAACCAGATACTTATGCCATCATCCTAACATGCTTTTATATTTGAATCATGCATGAAACTTAGCAACGTGATTCGCATGCTATATGTAATCGAGTCGTAACGAGCCATAGGACTAATTGAACAACTTTGACCCATCGTGTTTACCGTTATTGATACGACCTACTTGTTTAGGTCAAGACTAGCATTCGTTCTTGCACAAGTTTACTTGTGAAGTACTTTTATACGCTTGCACTCAAGGTGAGATCATAGTCCCACTTTTACTCTTTTATACTTATACGTGGGATGAGAAAACATAAACGATTTATACTTTTATACTTTGAACACAAATACGAAAGCAAGGATACATACGAGTTAGAACAAAAATCCTCAAGTCCAATTATCATCAGTTACACTTGTAGGGTGTAAGCGTGAACTTATGTTGTGTGGCCATACGAGTTTAACGAACCCTCATTCGGACGGTTCGCTACCGTTAGCGAATGAAATATAATTTTATCGGAATAGTGTAGGTTCTAACACTTTATGAAGAGGTAAGATTCAGTTAAGCTTTGATAATTGGATGCTCGTGATACAAACACATCTTTTGAGATGTATACGCTTGATAATCGGTTTATACTAAATCTTGTGGTTCAAAACATACTTTATACATACACCTATGATTTCACCAACGTTTTCGTTGACAGATTTTCTATGTTTTTCTCAGGTCCTTGAACAATAGGTGATACATGCTTCCGCACTATACTTTTTGATACTTGCTTGGATGTCGAGTATACATGCATATGTGGAGCGTCTTTTGACTTACTCTTAAATTGTGTCGCATATGTTTCAATTGTACTTTAACTTTGTAATGTAACTAGTTGTCAAACTACTTTGTAAACCTTGAAACATCCTTACTTTTGAAATGAATGCGACATACTTTCGGTCAAACGTTGTTTTAAATACTTATGACCACGTAACGGGAACTAAGTAGACGGCACCGTCAATGACGATTTTGTCGGGTCACTACTAAAATTACAACACAAATTCTGTTTTAACAAAGTCTGTCAAAATAACAACTAATAGAGAAGTATTTATTCTGTACAATCATGCCCAATACGAATTAGTTAAAATAGCATGTATGAGTAAATACATGTAATATTCAACCATATAGAAAATTACAACATAAAATCTGTTTTAACCAACTGACACAATGTGAAAAATAATATAGACGACAGTCCATATCATGAAGCCTCTTCAGCAAAATTTTCATCAAGTGTTTTACTTTGTAAGGTAGTATTTTCAATAACAGTCCCCTCTAAATCCCTTCTAACCATTTCAATATCCACATCCACATCTTTATCAGGACCCGTAGACGTCTCACTTTGTAAAAGCATTTCAACGTCAACATTTGTTTGCTCATCCATGTCATATGTATCCCTAGGTGTTGTCTTAATAACGACCTTCCATCCCTTGTGAACACGATCTTTGGCATAAAACACCTGTTGTGCTTGACTTGCTAATATGTATGGCTCTTTATCAGGCTTCACACCTACAAAATTGAGTAGAGTAAATCCATTCTCATCAAATTTTTTCCTTGAACCATTAGAAATCCAATCACAACGGAACAAAACTATTTTATTCTCAACAGCATAGTGGAGCTCAATTATCTCTTTTATAACCCCATAGTATGTTACATCTCCAGTGACAGGATTGTTATCTCTAGTGCTCGAGAAGCTTTTTGTCAGGGCCTCAAGAATAACACCAATATTTGCAGTGACCCGAAATTTTCCATGTTTTTATATATTAAATGAAATTGATATTTACATGATTAAATATTTCCAACATGTTAAGCAATCAAACTTGTTAAGACTTGATTAATTGAAATAGGTTTCATATAGACAATTGACCACCCAAGTTGACCGGTGATTCACGAACGTTAAAACTTGTAAAAACTATATGATGACATATATATGGTTATATATATAGTTAACATGATATTATGATAAGTAAACATATCATTAAGTATATTAACAATGAACTACATATGTAATGATTATCGTTGTAACGACATTTAATGTATATATATCATATTAAGATATATTAATACATCATGATATCATGATAATGTAATAATTTAACATCTCATTTGATTTAATAAACAATGGGTTAACAACATTTAACAAGATCGTTAACCTAAAGGTTTCAAAACAACACTTACATGTAACGACTAACGATGACTTAACGACTCAGTTAAAATGTATATACATGTAGTGTTTTAATATGTATTCATACACTTTTAAAAGACTTCAAGACACTTATCAAAATACTTCTACTTAACAAAAATGCTTACAATTACATCCTCGTTCAGTTTCATCAACAATTCTACTCGTATACACCCGTATTTGTACTCGTACAATACACAGCTTTTAGATGTATGTACTATTGGTATATACACTCCAATGATCAGCTCTTAGCAGCCCATGTGAGTCACCTAACACATGTGGGAACCATCATTTGGCAACTAGCATGAAATATCTCATAAAATTACAAAAATATGAGTAATCATTCATGACTTATTTACATGTAAACAAAATTACACATCCTTTATATCTAATCCATATACCAACGACCAAAAACACCTAAAAACACTTTCATTTTTCAATTTTCTTCATCTAATTAATCTCTCTCAAGTTCTATCTTCAAGTTCTAAGTGTTCTTCATAAATTCTACAAGTTCTAGTTTCATAAAATCAAGAATACTTCCAAGTTTGCTAGCTTACTTCCAATCTTGTAGAGTGATCATCCAACCTCAAGAAATATTTATTATTGACAGTAAGATATCTTTCTAATACAAGTTAATACTCATATTCAAACTTTGATTCAATTTCTATAACTATAACAATCTTATTTCGAGTGGAAATTTTACTTGAACTTGTTTTCGTGTCATGATTCTGCTTTAAGAACTTTCAAGCCATCCAAGGATCCTTTGAAGCTAGATCCATTTTTCTCATTTTCAGTAGCTTTATCTAGAAAACTTGAGGTAGTAATGATGTTCATAACATCATTCGATTCATACATATAAAGCTATCTTATTCGAAGGTTTAAACTTGTAATCACTAGAACATAGTTTAGTTAATTCTAAACTTGTTCACAAACAAAAGTTAATCCTTCTAACTTGACTTTTAAAATCAACTAAACACATGTTCTATATCTATATTATATGCTAACTTAATGATTTATAACCTGGAAACACGAAGAACACTGTAAAACCGGACATATGACGTCGTAGTAACACCGCGGGCGGTTTTGGGTTAGTTAATTAAAAACTATGATAAACTTTGATTTAAAAGTTGTTCTTCTGAGAAAATGATTTTTCTTATGAACATGAAACTATATCCAAAAATCATGGTTAAACTCAAAGTGGAAGTATGTTTTCTAAAATGGTCATCTAGACGTCGTTCTTTCGACTGAAATGACTACCTTTACAAAAACGACTTGTAACTTATATTTCTGACTATAAGCCTATACTTTTTCTATTTAGATTCATAAAATAGAGTTCAATATGAAACATAGCAATTTGATTCACTCAAAACAGATTTAAAATGAAGAAGTTATGGGTAAAACAAGATTGGATAATTGTTCTTGTTGTAGCAACGTGAAAATTGGTAACAAATCAATATTAATCATATCCTAGCTAACTTATATTGTATTATACATGTATTCTAATATATTATGTAATCTTGGGATACCATAGACACGTATGCAAATGTTTTGACATATCATATCGACCCATGTGTATATATTATTTGGAACAACCATAGACACTCTATATGCAGTAATGTGGGAGTTAGCTATACAGGGTTGAGGTTGATTCCAAAAATATATATACTTTGAGTTATGATCTAGCCTGAGACGTGTATACACTGGGTCGTGGATTGATTCAAGATAATATATATCAATTTTTTTCTGTACATCTAACGTTGGACAAGTAGTTGTAGGTTACTAACGAGGACAGCTGACTTAATAAACTTAAAACATCAAAATGTATTAAATGTGTTGTAAATATATTTTGAATATACTTTGATATATATTGATCATATACTTAGCATTGTATATGTATATTTTATTTTCTAAAAAGCTAAGGACAAAACTACGCGGATTATAAGGCACAGTTATGCAATATTCGCTGAAAATAAATACTGCGGTTATGTATTCGCTGAAATGCCAAACTGCGGTTGGATCCGCTGACTTTCCGCGGAGAGCCGAACATCTCGCAGACCGCGGATATCACGGATACTATAAATAGGGAGCTTGGCCTCTCATTTATGGATTGTTGATTCTCTGCCATTTGCCTAAGCCTTTGTAGATTTCACTTGTGACTTTGCCCAATGACTTCTTACATTGAGTTAAGGTGAATCATGCTAATCGATAATGAAGACCGGGTCGGGGTGATTGATCACTTGATAGTTAAAGTGAAAAACGATCATTGGGGCCCAAAATAATCATCGAACATCCCATCCTCCATTATAATCTTATTGCACTCAATCCGTAATTAAGCAACATCATTAATTAAGGATTGATCAATTGGCGCCATCCGTGGGATTTGATGATAACCTCTTGCCAGCTAGATTTTTACCGTTTTACGCGTTACAGTAATTACAGCCGTTAAAATTCAATGATTTGACAGAATAGCAAAAGTTACCGTTGTAATTACGCGTTTCGCCTAATTAAAACAACGGTAATAAATGGACAGTAAAAAATATATAATAAAGTTCGCGAGATATTTTAAGATGCACTTCTTTATTTTTAGAGTTTATCATGATGCATTTGCTTCGCGAAAATGCATCATAATAAACTGTGGGGACTTGATCATATACATAGCATTGTATATGTATATTTTATTTTCTAAAAAGCTAAGGACAGAACTACGCGGATTATAAGGCACAGTTATGCAATATTCGCTGAAAATAATTACTGCGGTTATGTATTCGCTGAAATGCCAAACTGCGGTTTGATCCGCTGACTTTCCGCGGAGAGCCGAACATCTCGTAGATTGCGGATATCACGGATACTATAAATAGGGAGCTTGGCCTCTCATTTATGGGTTGTTGATTCTCTCCCATTTGCCTAAGCCTTTGTAGATTTCACTTGTGACTTTGCCCAAGGACTTCTTACATTGAGTTAAGGTGAATCATGCTAATCGATAACGAAGACCGGGTCGGGGTGATTGATCACTTGATAGTAAAAGTGAAAAATGATCATCGGAGCCCAAAATAATCATCGAACATCCCATCCTCCATTATAATCTTATTGCACTCAATCCGTAATTAAGCAACATCATTAATTAAGGATTGATCATATATGTACATATTTGTTATAGGTTCGTGAATCGACCAGTGGTCAAGTCTTACTTCCCGACGAAGTAAAAATCTGTGAAAGTGAGTTATAGTCCCACTTTTAAAATCTAATATTTTTGGGATGAGAATACATGCATGTTTTATAAATGATTTACAAAATAGACACAAGTACGTGAAACTACATTCTATGGTTGAATTATCGAAATCGAATATGCCCCTTTTTATTAAGTCTTGTAATCTAAGAATTAGGGAACAGACACCCTAATGGACGCGAATCCTAAAGATAGATGTATTGGGCCTAACAAACCCCATCCAAAGTACTGGATGCTTTAGTACTTCGAAATTTATATCATATCCGAAGGGTGTCCCGGAATGATGGGGATATTCTTATATATGCATCTTGTTAATTTCGGTTACCAGGTGTTCACCATATGAATGATTTTTATCTCTATGTATGGGATGTATATTGAAATATGAAATCTTGTGGTCTATTGTTACGATTTGATATATATAGGTTAAACCTATAACTCACCAACATTTTTGTTGACGTTTAAAGCATGTTTATTCTCAGGTGAATACTAAGAGCTTCCGCTGTTGCATACTAAAATAAGGACAAGATTTGGAGTCCATGTTTGTTTGATATTATGTAAAAACTGCATTCAAGAAACATATGTCGATATAATATATTTCTATTGTAAACCATTATGTAATGGTAGTGTGTAAACAGTATATTTTAGATTATCATTATTTGATAATCTACATAATCTTTTTGAAACCTTTATTGATAAAATAAAGGTTATGGTTGTTTTAAAAATGAATGCAGTCTTTGAAAAATGTCTCATATTGAGGTCAAAACCTCGCAACGAAATCAATTAATATGGAACGTTTATAATCAATATGAACGGGACATTTCAGTTGGTATCCAAGCGTTGGTCTTAGAGAACCAGAAAATTTCCATTAGTGTGTCTTATCGAGTTTGTTAGGATGCATTAGTGAGTCTGGACTTCGACCGTGTTTTCTTTAAAAATGATTGCTTAACATTTTTGTTGGAAACTATATATTTTTAACATGTGAATATTATGTGATATATTAATCTCTTAACGTGTTTGATATTATGTGATAGATGTCTACCTCTAGAACAAGTCCCATTGACTCACCTAATAATAATGAAGAGTCAAATGTAAATTGGAATGATTCGTGGACTGATTCACAAGTTCCCGAAGTGGAACCGGAAGAAGAGTCGGAACCGGAAGAAGAATCTGAACCGGAAGAAGAATCGGAACCGGAAGAAGAAATAGAACCAGTGGGGGAAATAATAAAACGGTTAAGTAGAAGAAAACCCTCAAACAACCGACCAAAGTTAATTATGGTCAATGGTGTTTCCGCCAAGGAAGCAAAGTATTGGGAGGATTACCAATTCTCCGATGAATCGGATCCCGACAAGGATTCCGATGATGTTATAGAAATTACCCCAACACAATTTAATAAGGCAAAAGAGAACAATAAGGGAAAGGGCATAAAAATAGAGAAATTTGATTCCAAACACGATGAACTTTATATGTATCATCAACACCCGTATTTCTTAAGTTGTAACAATAACCCGGGAACCTCTAAACCACCAGGTTTTTCTAAACCAATGTGGAAAACAACAGCTCGTATTAGGGGAACATCATATATCCCTAGAAACTTGGCAAAACGAACCAAAATCGAAGAAGAAGAAACGAGCGAGTCGGAATAAGATAGTTGTATTCATGTGGTGTAATATATGTAATATAGTGTGCTTATTCTTTATGATATATGTAAAAATTGCTTGTATTAATAAGTATTTTTTTATGAATCTAACTCTTGTCTATTTTACAGTATAAAAACACAAAATGGATAGACAACCCAATATTTTAAGAGACCTACCCGGAGACACGATTGATGAAATCTTGTCTAGAGTCGGTCAGAATTCCTCGGCACAACTATTTAAGGCGAGATCAGTTTGTAAGACATTCGAAGAACGTTCCAAGAATGCCTTGATTTATAAAAGGCTTTCGTTCGAAAGATGGGGGATATCATATTGGGAAATCCATAAGTTACGATGTGTTTACTTTGACACATATATTGCGGGGAACCCAAATGCTATTTTACGCAACGGGTTAAAAAATTATTTTGACTCAATATATCCGAATATAGGACTTCGTGATTTAGAAAAAGCGCCTAACATGCAACATAAAGAAGCATGTTATGCTTACGGGTTAGTAATGTTCGCTTCTCACCAAAGTGAGAACAAGAACATCGGGCTACAACTATTAAACAAAACGTTTCCACAAGTGACGGAGTCGGTAATTGGGGTAAGAAATGAGGTTTTTAGGTTATTACGAGACTGTTGGTCATTATGTAACCTTCATCCTTTTGACGATGTTACAACACATTGTCTTGCTATCGGTCACAACGGTTATATTCCACAAAACCAAGGATGGGAAGTGGTATTAGTAAAACCAGAATGCATGACTTGTTTCTGGACGTATGAGTTACGTGTCTTTATTGCCTTTGCTGAACGCCTTATTTATTAACTAGAATTATCTTCACAACTACTTTGTATCAAAGTTTTATGTGCTATATTTCATGCTATATGTAAAAAAAAGCGGTATTGTAAGTTTGCAAGTTATTGTATAAAGGTTTGAATATGATATTTTTTTTGTGATTAGTTTTTCATATAGAATTGTAGTAGTTGAAATGGTATGTTAGATACTAAGTATGAACTTAACGGGTAGGTACTACCCGAATTAAAGAGTATAAAACGCTAATATGAAGAAAGAGCTTTTATAAATAAGTTCATATTACGCTACAAAATACTATTGACTACTCTTGATATTCTATATGATTAACTCGTTTCATTTGATTATTTTGAAGGAAATGGCACCGACTACTCGACATACCTTGAATATGAGCGAAGAGGAATTTCGTGCCTTTCTTGCTTCAAACATAGCCGCAGTACAGGCTGCGCTACATACCAACAATAACTCCGAATCTAGCAATGCAGCTAACGGCACAAGAAATCGTGTAGGATGCACCTACAAAGAATTCACTGCCTGCAAACCTTTGGAATTTGATGGAACCGAAGGATCGATCGGATTGAAACGGTGGACAGAGAAGGTCGAATCGGTGTTTGCCATAAGTAAGTGTACTGAAGAGGACAAAGTGAAGTACGCTACGCATACCTTCACAGGTACTGCGCTAACATGGTGGAATACCTATCTAGAGCAAGTGGGACAAGATGATGCTTACGCACTACCGTTGTCAGCATTCAAGCACTTGATGAACGAGAAGTACCGTCCCAGAACCGAGGTCAATAAGCTCAAGACAGAACTTAGAGGGTTACGAACCCAAGGATTTGATATTACCTCGTACGAAAGACGATTCACAGAATTGTGCCTATTGTGTCCGAGAGCGTTCAAAGATGAGGAAGAGAAGATCGACGCATTTGTGAAAGGATTACCGGAAAGAATCCAAGGAGATATAAGTTCACACGAGCCCGCCTCCATACAACAGGCATGTAGAATGGCTCACAAACTAGTGAACCAGATTGAGGAAAGAATTAAAGAACCGGCGGCTGAAGAGGCCAATGTGAAGCAAGTCAAAAGAAAGTGGGAGGAAAACGGTGATAAGAATCACCAATACAACAACAACAGCAATTACAACAATAATCGCAACAACTATCCCAACAATCGCAACATCAATCGCAACTACAAAAAACGGCCCAACAACAACAACAATAACAACAACAACAACAACAACAACAACAACAACAACAACAACAACAACAACTACAACAATCATCCCAACAACAATAACAACCGCAACAACAACAACAACAACAATTAGAAGCAGCTATGCCAAAGGTGTGAAAAGTATCACTCGGGGTTCTGCACCAAATTTTGCAACAAGTGTAAAAGAAATGGTCATAGCGCGGCGAAGTGTGAGGTCTACGGACCAGGGGTTATGTCATAACCCGACCTTAACCATAAGGACGAATACAATAACATATGATTTCATCGCGAGGTATTGACCTCTATATGCGACGTTTTTCAAAAACTGCATTCGTTTTTACAATACAAACAATAGTTTTTATTACAAATACAAGGTTTAAACAACATAATAATGATTATCGTTTAGCGATAATCTTAGCCTTACAAATTTTACATGTGATGATAACAACACGATTTCCAACGTATTTTACATTACAAATTCTCCAATATGCAGTTTTATTTTTGACACAAATATGCATACTCAAGATCTTGCTTAAATTCAACATGTTGCAGCGGAAACTTTTAGTTATCACCTGAGAATAAACATGCTTAAAACGTCAACATAAAGTTGGTGAGATATAGGTTTAATGCTGTAGTGACCCGAACTTTTCCATGTTTATATATATTAATTGAGATTGATATTTACATGATTAAATGTTTCCAACATGTTAAGCAATCAAACTTGTTAAGACTTGATTAATTGAAATATGTTTCATATAGACAATTGACCACCCAAGTTGATCGGTGATTCACGAACGTTAAAACTTGTAAAAACTATATGATGACATATATATGGATATATATATATAGTTAACATGATACTATGATAAGAAAACATATCATAAAGTATATTAACAATGAACTACATATGTAAAAACAAGACTACTAACTTAATGATTTTTAAACGAGACATATATGTAACGATTATCGTTGTAAAGACATTTAATGTATATATATCATATTAAGAGATATTCATACATGATAATATCATGATAATATAATAATTTAAAATCTCATTTGATATTATAAACATTGGGTTAACAACATTTAACAAGATCGTTAACCTAAAGGTTTCAAAACAACACTTACATGTAACGACTAACGATGACTTAACGACTCAGTTAAAATGTATATACATGTAGTGTTTTAATATGTATTTATACACTTTTGAAAGACTTCAATACACTTATCAAAATACTTCTACTTAACAAAAATGCTTACAATTACATCCTCGTTCAGTTTCATCAACAATTCTACTCGTATGCACCCGTATTCGTACTCGTACAATACACAGCTTTTAGATGTATGTACTATTGGTATATACACTCCAATGATCAGCTCTTAGCAGCCCATGTGAGTCACCTAACACATGTGGGAACCATCATTTGGCAACTAGCATGAAATATCTCATAAAATTACAAAAATATGAGTAATCATTCATGACTTATTTACATGAAAACAAAATTACATATCCTTTATATCTAATCCATACACCAACGACCAAAAACACCTACAAACACTTTCATTCTTCAATTTTCTTCATCTAATTGATCTCTCTCAAGTTCTATCTTCAAGTTCTAAGTGTTCTTCATAAATTCCAAAAGTTCTAGTTTCATAAAATCAAGAATACTTTCAAGTTTGCTAGCTCACTTCCAATCTTGTAAGGTGATCATCCAACCTCAAGAAATCTTTGTTTCTTACAGTAGGTTATCATTCTAATACAAGGTAATAATCATATTCAAACTTTGGTTCAATTTCTATAACTATAACAATCTTATTTCAAGTGATGATCTTACTTGAACTTGTTTTCGTGTCATGATTCTGCTTCAAGAACTTCGAGCCATCCAAGGATCCATTGAAGCTAGATCCATTTTTCTCTTTTCCAGTAGGTTTATCCAAGGAAATTAAGGTAGTAATGATGTTCATAACATCATTCGATTCATACATATAAAGCTATCTTATTCGAAGGTTTAAACTTGTAATCACTAGAACATAGTTTAGTTAATTCTAAACTTGTTCGCAAACAAAAGTTAATCCTTCTAACTTGACTTTTAAAATCAACTAAACACATGTTCTATATCTATATGATATGCTAACTTAATGATTTAAAACCTGGAAACACGAAAAACACCGTAAAACCGGATTTACGCCGTCGTAGTAACACCGCGGGCTGTTTTGGGTTAGTTAATTAAAAACTATGATAAACTTTGATTTAAAAGTTGTTATTCTGAGAAAATGATTTTTATTATGAACATGAAACTATATCCAAAAATTATGGTTAAACTCAAAGTGGAAGTATGTTTTCTAAAATGGTCATCTAGACGTCGTTCTTTCGACTGAAATGACTACCTTTACAAAAACGACTTGTAACTTATTTTTCCGACTATAAACCTATACTTTTTCTGTTTAGATTCATAAAATAGAGTTCAATATGAAACCATAGCAATTTGATTCACTCAAAACGGATTTAAAATGAAGAAGTTATGGGTAAAACAAGATTGGATAATTTTTCTCATTTTAGCTACGTGAAAATTGGTAACAAATCTATTCCAACCATAACTTAATCAACTTGTATTGTATATTATGTAATCTTGAGATACCATAGACACGTATACAATGTTTCGACCTATCATGTCGACACATCTATATATATTTCGGAACAACCATAGACACTCTATATGTGAATGTTGGAGTTAGCTATACAGGGTTGAGGTTGATTCCAAAATATATATAGTTTGAGTTGTGATCAATACTGAGATACGTATACACTGGGTCGTGGATTGATTCAAGATAATATTTATCGATTTATTTCTGTACATCTAACTGTGGACAACTAGTTATAGGTTACTAACGAGGACAGCTGACTTAATAAACTTAAAACATCAAAATATATTAAAAGTGTTGTAAATATATTTTGAACATACTTTAATATATATGTATATATTGTTATAGGTTCGTGAATCAACAGTGGCCAAGTCTTACTTCCCGACGAAGTAAAAAATCTGTGAAAGTGAGTTATAGTCCCACTTTTAAAATCTAATATTTTTGGGATGAGAATACATGCAGGTTTTATAAATGATTTACAAAATAGACACAAGTACGTGAAACTACATTCTATGGTTGAATTATCGAAATCGAATATGCCCCTTTTTATTAAGTCTGGTAATCTAAGAATTAGGGAACAGACACCCTAATTGACGCGAATCCTAAAGATAGATCTATTGGGCCTAACAAACCCCATCCAAAGTACCGGATGCTTTAGTACTTCGAAATTTATATCATATCCGAAGGGTGTCCCGGAATGATGGGGATATTCTTATATATGCATCTTGTTATTGTCGGTTACCAGGTGTTCACCATATGAATTATTTTTATCTCTATGTATGGGATGTGTATTGAAATATGAAATCTTGTGGTCTATTGTTACGATTTGATATATATAGGTTAAACCTATAACTCACCAACATTTTTGTTGACGTTTAAAGCATGTTTATTCTCAGGTGAATATTAAGAGCTTCCGCTGTTGCATACTAAAATAAGGACAAGATTTGGAGTCCATGTTTGTATGATATTGTGTAAAAACTGCATTCAAGAAACTGATTTCGATGTAACATATTTGTATTGTAAACCATTATGTAATGGTCGTGTGTAAACAGGATATTTTAGATTATCATTATTTGATAATCTACGTAAAGCTTTTAAAACCTTTATTTATGAAATAAAGGCTATGGTTTGTTTTAAAAATGAATGCAGTCTTTGAAAAACGTCTCATATAGAGGTCAAAACCTCGCAACGAAATCAATTAATATGGAACGTTTTTAATCAATAAGAACGGGACATTTCAGTTGGTATCCGAGCGTTGGTCTTAGAGAACCAGAAAATTTGCATTAGTGTGTCTTATCGAGTTTGTTAGGATGCATTAGTGAGTCTGGACTTCGACCGTGTTTTCTTTAAAAATGATTGCTTAACATTTTTATTGGAAACTATATATTTTTAACATATGAATATTATGTGATATATTAATCTCTTAACGTGTTTGATATTATGTGATAGATGTCTACCTCTAGAACAAGTCCCATTGACTCACCTAATAATAATGAAGAGTCAAATGTAAATTGGAATGATTTGTGGACTGATTCACAAGTTCCCGAAAAGGAACCGGAAGAAGAGTCGGAACCGGAAGAAGAATCGGAACCGGAAGAAGAATCGGAACCGGATGAAGAAATAGAACCGGTGGGGGAAATAATAAAACGTTTAAGTAAAAGAAAATCCTCAACCAACCGACCAAAGTTAATTATGGTCAATGGTGTTTCCGCCAAGGAAGCAAAATATTGGGAGGATTACCAATTCTCCGATGAATCGGATTCCGACGAGAATTCCGATGATGTTATAGAAATTACCCCAACTGAATTTAAAAAGGCAAAAGAAAATAATAAGGGAAAGGGCATAAAAATAGAGAAATCTAATTCCAACCCCGATGAACTTTATATGTATCGTCAACCCCCGAAGTCCTTAAGTTGTAACAATGACCCGGGAACCTCTAAACCACCAGGTTTTTCTAAACCAATGTGGACAACGACGGCTCGTATTAGGGGAACATCATATATCCCTAGAAACTTGGCAAAACGAACCAAAACCGAAGAAGAAGAAACGAGCGAGTCGGAATAAGATAGTTGTATTCGTGTGGTGTAATATATGTAATATAGTGTTCTTATGCTTTATGATATATGTAAAAATTGCTTGTATTAATAAGTATTTTTTTTATGAATCTAACTCTTGTCTATTTTACAGTTTAAAAACACAAAATGGATAGACAACCCAATATTTTAAGAGACCTACCCGGAGACATGATTGATGAAATCTTGTCTAGAGTCGGCCAGAATTCTTCGGCACAACTATTTAAGGCGAGATCAGTTTGTAAGACATTCGAAGAACGTTCCAAGAATGTCTTGGTTTATAAGAGACTTTCGTTTGAAAGATGGGGGATATCACATTGGGAAACCCATAAGTTACGATGTGTTTACTTTGACGCATATATTGCGGGGAACCCAAATGCTATTTTACGCAACGGGTTAAGAAATTATTTTGACTCAATATATCCGAATATTGGACTTCGTGATTTAGAAAAAGCGGCTAACATGCAACATAAAGAAGCATGTTATGCTTACGGATTAGTAATGTTCGCTTCTCACCAAAGTGAGAACAAGAACATCGGGCTACAACTATTAAACAAAACGTTTCCACAAGTGACGGAGTCGGTAATTGGGGTAAGAAATGAGGTTTTTAGATTATTACGGGACTGTTGGACATTACGTAACCCTCGTCCCTTTGATGACGTTACAACACGCTGTCTTATCAACGGCCATAACGGTTATGTTGCACAAGACCAAGGATGGGAAGTAGTCCTAGTAAAACCAGAATGCATGACTTGTTTCTGGACGTATGAATTACGTGTCTTTATTGCCTTTGCTGAACGACTTGTGTACTAGCTAGAATTGTCTTCACAACTATCTTGTATCAAAGTTATTGTGTGCTATATTTCATGCTTTATGTAAAATAAGCGGTATTGTAAGTTTGTAAAATATTGTATAAAAGTTTGAACGCGAAATATTATTATAATCAGTTTTTCATATAGAATTGTAGTAGTTGAATTGTATATTAGCTACTAAGTATGAACTTAACGGGTAGGTACTACCCGAATTTAAACTTATAAAACGCTAATATGAAGAAAAAGCTTTTATAAATGAGTTCATATTATGCTACGAAATACTATTAACTACTCTTAATATTCTGTATGATTAACTTGTTCCATTTAACTATTTTGAAGGAAATGGCACCGACTACTCGACACACCGTGAATATGAATGAAGAGGAATTCCGTACTTTTCTAGCTTCAAACATAGCCGCAGTACAGGCTGCGCTACATACCAACAATAACCTTGGATCTAGCAGTACAGGAAATCGTGTAGGATGCACCTACAAAGAATTCACTGCCTGCAAACCTTTGGAATTTGATGGAACCGAAGGACCGATCGGATTGAAACGGTGGACCGAGAAGGTTGAATCGGTGTTTGCCATAAGTAAGTGTACTGAAGAGGACAAAGTGAAGTACGCTACGCATACCTTCACAGGTTCTGCGTTAACATGGTGGAATACCTATCTAGAGCAAGTGGGACAAGATGATGCGTACGCACTACCGTGGTCAGCATTCAAGCACTTGATGAACGAGAAGTACCGTCCCAGAACCGAGGTCAATAAGCTCAAGACAGAACTTAGAGGGTTACGAACCCAAGGATTTGATATTACCACGTACGAAAGACGATTCACAGAATTGTGCCTATTGTGTCCGGGAGCATTCGAAGATGAGGAAGAGAAGATCGACGCGTTTGTGAAAGGATTACCGGAAAGAATCCAAGAAGATATAAGTTCACACGAGCCCGCCTCCATACAACAGGCATGTAGAATGGCTCACAAACTAGTGAACCAGATTGAAGAAAGAATTAAAGAACAGACTGCTGAAGAGGCCAATGTGAAGCAAGTCAAAAGAAAGTGGGAGGAAAACGGTGATAAGAATCACCAATACAACAACAACAGCAATTACAACAATAATCGCAACAATTATCCCAACAATCGCAACATCAATCGCAACTACAACAAACGGCCCAACAACAACAACAACAACAACAGCAACTACAACAATAATCCCAACAACAATAATAACCGCAACAACAACAACAATCAGAAGCAGCTATGCCAAAGGTGTGAAAAGAATCACTCGGGGTTCTGCACCAAATTTTGCAACAAGTGTAAAAGAAATGGTCATAGCGCGGCGAAGTGTGAGGTCTACGGACCAGGGGTTAATAGAACGAAAGGAACAAATGGTGTCGGAACGAGTAATGGCGGAGCAAGTAGTGTCGGAGCAAGTTATGCCAATGTAGTTTGTTATAAATGTGGAAAACCAGGCCACATTATTAGAAATTGCCCGAACCAGGAGAACACGAATGGACAAGGCCGTGGAAGAGTTTTCAATATTAATGCGGTAGAGGCACAGGAAGACCCGGAGCTTGTTACGGGTACGTTTCTTATTGACAATAAATCTGCTTACGTTTTATTTGATTCGGGTGCGGATAGAAGCTATATGAGTAGAGATTTTTGTGCTAAATTAAGTTGTCCATTGACGCCTTTGGATAGTAAATTTTTACTCGAATTAGCAAATGGTAAATTAATTTCAGCAGATAATATATGTCGGAATCGAGAAATTAAACTGGTTAGCGAAACATTTAAGATTGATTTGATACCAGTAGAGTTAGGGAGTTTTGATGTGATAATCGGTATGGACTGGTTGAAAGAAGTGAAAGCGGAGATCGTTTGTTACAAAAATGCAATTCGCATTATACGAGAAAAAGGAAAACCCTTAATGGTGTACGGAGAAAAGGGCAACACGAAGCTACATCTTATTAGTAATTTGAAGGCACAAAAACTAATAAGAAAAGGTTGCTATGCTGTTCTAGCACACGTCGAGAAAGTACAAACTGAAGAAAAGAGCATCAATGATGTTCCCATTGCAAAAGAATTTCCCGATGTATTTTCGAAAGAATTACCGGGATTACCCCCACATCGATCCGTTGAATTTCAAATAGATCTTGTACCAGGAGCTGCACCAATAGCTCGTGCTCCTTACAGACTCGCACCCAGTGAGATGAAAGAACTGCAAAGCCAATTATAAGAACTTTTAGAGCGTGGTTTCATTCGACCAAGCACATCACCGTGGGGAGCTCCTGTTTTGTTTGTCAAGAAGAAAGATGGTACATTCAGGTTGTGTATCGACTACCGAGAGTTGAACAAACTTACCATCAAGAACCGCTACCCACTACCGAGAATCGACGACTTATTTGATCAACTACAAGGCTCGTCTGTTTATTCAAAGATTGACTTACGTTCCGGGTATCATCAAATGCGGGTGAAAGAAGATGATATTCCAAAGACTGCTTTCAGAACACGTTACGGTCATTACGAGTTTATGGTCATGCCGTTTGGTTTAACTAATGCACCAGCTGTGTTCATGGACCTTATGAACCGAGTGTGTGGACCATACCTTGACAAGTTTGTCATTGTTTTCATTGATGACATACTTATTTACTCAAAGAATGACCAAGAACACGGTGAACATTTGAGAAAGGTGTTAGAAGTATTGAGGAAGGAAGAATTGTACGCTAAGTTTTCAAAGTGTGCATTTTGGTTGGAAGAAGTTCAATTCCTCGGTCACATAGTGAACAAAGAAGGTATTAAGGTGGATCCGGCAAAGATAGAAACTGTTGAAAAGTGGGAAACCCCGAAAACTCCGAAACACATACGCCAGTTTTTAGGACTAGCTGGTTACTACAGAAGGTTCATCCAAGACTTTTCCAGAATAGCAAAACCCTTGACTGCATTAACGCATAAAGGGAAGAAATTTGAATGGAATGATGAACAAGAGAAAGCGTTTCAGTTATTGAAGAAAAAGCTAACTACGGCACCTATATTGTCATTGCCTGAAGGGAATGATGATTTTGTGATTTATTGTGATGCATCAAAGCAAGGTCTCGGTTGTGTATTAATGCAACGAACGAAGGTGATTGCTTATGCGTCTAGACAATTAAAGATTCATGAACAAAATTATATGACGCATGATTTGGAATTAGGCGCGGTTGTTTTTGCATTAAAGACTTGGAGGCACTACTTATATGGGGTCAAAAGTATTATATATACCGACCACAAAAGTCTTCAACACATATTTAATCAGAAACAACTGAATATGAGGCAGCGTAGGTGGATTGAATTATTGAATGATTACGACTTTGAGATTCGTTACCACCCGGGGAAGGCAAATGTGGTAGCCGATGCCTTGAGCAGGAAGGACAGAGAACCCATTCGAGTAAAATCTATGAATATAATGATTCATAATAACATTACTACTCAAATAAAGGAGGCGCAACAAGGAGTTTTAAAAGAGGGAAATTTAAAGGATGAAATACCCAAAGGATCGGAGAAGCATCTTAATATTCGGGAAGACGGAACCCGGTATAGGGCTGAAAGGATTTGGGTACCAAAATTTGGAGATATGAGAGAAATGGTACTTAGAGAAGCTCATAAAACCAGATACTCAATACATCCTGGAACGGGGAAGATGTACAAGGATCTAAAGAAACATTTTTGGTGGCCGGGTATGAAAGCCGATGTTGCTAAATACGTAGGAGAATGTTTGACGTGTTCTAAGGTCAAAGCTGAGCATCAGAAACCATCAGGTCTACTTCAACAACCCGAAATCCCGGAATGGAAATGGGAAAACATTACCATGGATTTCATCACTAAATTGCCAAGGACTGCAAGTGGTTTTGATACTATTTGGGTAATAGTTGATCGTCTCACCAAATCAGCACACTTCCTACCAATAAGAGAAGATGACAAGATGGAGAAGTTAGCACGACTGTATTTGAAGGAAGTCGTCTCCAGACATGGAATACCAATCTCTATTATCTCTGATAGGGATGGCAGATTTATTTCAAGATTCTGGCAGACATTACAGCAAGCATTAGGAACTCGTCTAGACATGAGTACTGCCTATCATCCACAAACTGATGGGCAGAGCGAAAGGACGATACAAACGCTTGAAGACATGCTACGAGCATGTGTTATTGATTTCGGAAACAGTTGGGATCGACATCTACCGTTAGCAGAATTTTCCTACAACAACAGCTACCATTCAAGCATTGAGATGGCGCTGTTTGAAGCACTTTATGGTAGAAAGTGCAGGTCTCCGATTTGTTGGAGTGAAGTGGGGGATAGACAGATTACGGGTCCGGAGATTATACAAGAAACTACCGAGAAGATCATCCAAATTCAACAACGGTTGAAAACCGCCCAAAGTCGACAAAAGAGCTACGCTGACATTAAAAGAAAAGATATAGAATTTGAAATTGGAGAAATGGTCATGCTTAAAGTTGCACCTTGGAAAGGCGTTGTTCGATTTGGTAAACGAGGGAAATTAAATCCAAGGTATATTGGACCATTCAAGATTATTGATCGTGTCGGACCAGTAGCTTACTGACTAGAGTTACCTCAACAACTCGCGGCTGTACATAACACTTTCCACGTCTCGAATTTAAAGAAATGTTTTGCTAAAGAAGATCTCACTATTCCGTTAGATGAAATCCAAATCAACGAAAAACTTCAATTCATCGAAGAACCCGTCGAAATAATGGATCGTGAGGTTAAAAGACTTAAGCAAAACAAGATACCAATTGTTAAGGTTCGATGGAATGCTCGTAGAGGACCCGAGTTCACCTGGGAGCGTGAAGATCAGATGAAGAAGAAATACCCGCATCTATTTCCAGAAGATTCGTCAACACCTTCAACAGCTTAAAATTTCGGGACGAAATTTATTTAACGGGTAGGTACTGTAGTGACCCGAACTTTTCCATGTTTATATATATTAATTGAGATTGATATTTACATGATTAAATGTTTCCAACATGTTAAGCAATCAAACTTGTTAAGACTTGATTAATTGAAATATGTTTCATATAGACAATTGACCACCCAAGTTGATCGGTGATTCACGAACGTTAAAACTTGTAAAAACTATATGATGACATATATATGGATATATATATATAGTTAACATGATACTATGATAAGAAAACATATCATAAAGTATATTAACAATGAACTACATATGTAAAAACAAGACTACTAACTTAATGATTTTTAAACGAGACATATATGTAACGATTATCGTTGTAAAGACATTTAATGTATATATATCATATTAAGAGATATTCATACATGATAATATCATGATAATATAATAATTTAAAATCTCATTTGATATTATAAACATTGGGTTAACAACATTTAACAAGATCGTTAACCTAAAGGTTTCAAAACAACACTTACATGTAACGACTAACGATGACTTAACGACTCAGTTAAAATGTATATACATGTAGTGTTTTAATATGTATTTATACACTTTTGAAAGACTTCAATACACTTATCAAAATACTTCTACTTAACAAAAACGCTTACAATTACATCCTCGTTCAGTTTCATCAACAATTCTACTCGTATGCACCCGTATTCGTACTCGTACAATACACAGCTTTTAGATGTATGTACTATTGGTATATACACTCCAATGATCAGCTCTTAGCAGCCCATGTGAGTCACCTAACACATGTGGGAACCATCATTTGGCAACTAGCATTAAATATCTCATAAAATTACAAAAATATGAGTAATCATTCATGACTTATTTACATGAAAACAAAATTACATATCCTTTATATCTAATCCATACACCAACGATCAAAAACACCTACAAACACTTTCATTCTTCAATTTTCTTCATCTAATTGATCTCTCTCAAGTTCTATCTTCAAGTTCTAAGTGTTCTTCATAAATTCCAAAAGTTCTAGTTTCATAAAATCAAGAATACTTTCAAGTTTGCTAGCTCACTTCCAATCTTGTAAGGTGATCATCCAACCTCAAGAAATCTTTGTTTCTTACAGTAGGTTATCATTCTAATACAAGGTAATAATAATATTCAAACTTTGGTTCAATTTCTATAACTATAACAATCTTATTTCAAGTGATGATCTTACTTGAACTTGTTTTCGTGTCATGATTCTGCTTCAAGAACTTCGAGCCATCCAAGGATCCATTGAAGCTAGATCCATTTTTCTCTTTTCCAGTAGGTTTATCCAAGGAAATTAAGGTAGTAATGATGTTCATAACATCATTCGATTCATACATATAAAGCTATCTTATTCGAAGGTTTAAACTTGTAATCACTAGAACATAGTTTAGTTAATTCTAAACTTGTTCGCAAACAAAAGTTAATCCTTCTAACTTGACTTTTAAAATCAACTAAACACATGTTCTATATCTATATGATATGCTAACTTAATGATTTAAAACCTGGAAACACGAAAAACACCGTAAAACCGGATTTACGCCGTCGTAGTAACACCGCGGGCTGTTTTGGGTTAGTTAATTAAAAACTATGATAAACTTTGATTTAAAAGTTGTTATTCTGAGAAAATGATTTTTATTATGAACATGAAACTATATCCAAAAATTATGGTTAAACTCAAAGTGGAAGTATGTTTTCTAAAATGGTCATCTAGACGTCGTTCTTTCGACTGAAATGACTACCTTTACAAAAACGACTTGTAACTTATTTTTCCGACTATAAACCTATACTTTTTCTGTTTAGATTCATAAAATAGAGTTCAATATGAAACCATAGCAATTTGATTCACTCAAAACGGATTTAAAATGAAGAAGTTATGGGTAAAACAAGATTGGATAATTTTTCTCATTTTAGCTACGTGAAAATTGGTAACAAATCTATTCCAACCATAACTTAATCAACTTGTATTGTATATTATGTAATCTTGAGATACCATAGACACGTATACAATGTTTCGACCTATCATGTCGACACATCTATATATATTTCGGAACAACCATAGACACTCTATATGTGAATGTTGGAGTTAGCTATACAGGGTTGAGGTTGATTCCAAAATATATATAGTTTGAGTTGTGATCAATACTGAGATACGTATACACTGGGTCGTGGATTGATTCAAGATAATATTTATCGATTTATTTCTGTACATCTAACTGTGGACAACTAGTTATAGGTTACTAACGAGGACAGCTGACTTAATAAACTTAAAACATCAAAATATATTAAAAGTGTTGTAAATATATTTTGAACATACTTTAATATATATGTATATATTGTTATAGGTTCGTGAATCAACAGTGGCCAAGTCTTACTTCCCGACGAAGTAAAAATCTGTGAAAGTGAGTTATAGTCCCACTTTTAAAATCTAATATTTTTGGGATGAGAATACATGCAGGTTTTATAAATGATTTACAAAATAGACACAAGTACGTGAAACTACATTCTATGGTTGAATTATCGAAATCGAATATGCCCCTTTTTATTAAGTCTGGTAATCTAAGAATTAGGGAACAGACACCCTAATTGACGCGAATCCTAAAGATAGATCTATTGGGCCTAACAAACCCCATCCAAAGTACCGGATGCTTTAGTACTTCGAAATTTATATCATATCCGAAGGGTGTCCCGGAATGATGGGGATATTCTTATATATGCATCTTGTTATTGTCGGTTACCAGGTGTTCACCATATGAATTATTTTTATCTCTATGTATGGGATGTGTATTGAAATATGAAATCTTGTGGTCTATTGTTACGATTTGATATATATAGGTTAAACCTATAACTCACCAACATTTTTGTTGACGTTTAAAGCATGTTTATTCTCAGGTGAATATTAAGAGCTTCCGCTGTTGCATACTAAAATAAGGACAAGATTTGGAGTCCATGTTTGTATGATATTGTGTAAAAACTGCATTCAAGAAACTGATTTCGATGTAACATATTTGTATTGTAAACCATTATGTAATGGTAGTGTGTAAACAGGATATTTTAGATTATCATTATTTGATAATCTACGTAAAGCTTTTTAAACCTTTATTTATGAAATAAAGGCTATGGTTTGTTTTAAAAATGAATGCAGTCTTTGAAAAACGTCTCATATAGAGGTCAAAACCTCGCAACGAAATCAATTAATATGGAACGTTTTTAATCAATAAGAACGGGACATTTCAAATGCCGGCAGCGTTATAAATATAGACCACAAGATTTCATATATAAACGTTTTAATAAAAATATTCTAAGTTGTTGAGAACTTGATAACCATACTTAACATTTAATCAACGTCGCATATTCCCTTTATTATGAAATCTTACTACACCGTACCAAGTGTAGTCACCGAAATGAAGTACTGTGCAACCGTTGAATACTGGTCGTCCAGTCCGGTTGGGGTTGTTAGGCCCGATAGATCTATCAACAGGATTCGCGTTTACAATACCGCATGTAAATAGTAGTTACCAAGTTACAGGGAAGTATGCCAGTGGTACAACTCAATGTAGAATATATATTTTTAATCACTTATGTCCATAACGTAAATCATAAAATGCATGTATTCTCATCCCGAAATATTTAGAGTTTAAAAGTGGGACTATATACTCACTTTTGCCTTGAAGGTATTTATCACGACTTGGTCTCCGATAGATATCACGAACCTAACCATATATATAATATATCAACATATTTTCTTTTTAAGTAATCGTTACATATATATATATATATATATATATATATATATATATATATATATATACTTTTAATACTTTTAATATTTTCTTAGTCCGTAGTTAGCAGTCCGATGTTAGTGGTCCACAATTAGTTGCTTAAATAAATAAAGACCCCATCGTATTCGTATTGATCAGAATTAATCTCGACCCATGGTACCATGTTGTCAAATGACGTGTTGCGTACATAAAGTACCGTGATGTCAGATGACGTGTTGCGTACAATCATGAGGTCTTATGATTAATCTTCTCGTGTTGTTTACGGGTGGTCCTGAAATATATAAAGTAAGATCATAAGTAATTATATATAAAATATCATATTAATTAGAAAAGATATGATTAATTTACTTTTTCTCCAAATATTTTCGTAGCTAAACTAGCTTCGGATACCCAATCTTGTTTTAGTCGTAGTTTCTTCATTACAACTCCGTTTTTGTTGGTTCAACTTGCCACTTCCTTGGATCGAGTCAAATTTTAAGAATATGAACTGAAAATACCTTAGTTTGTATTCAAAATCACAGGTTATAGGTCAAACTTTGGTGAAACTTATGAAAGTGATCATTTTCCATCATAAAAACAACATTTAATGATTATTTTTCTAAAAATGCTTACACTTTGAGTTAAACCATGAAATTTTTATGTGTTAACATATTCATAAGAAATATTATTTTTCCAGAACATGAACTTCCAATTCAAAGTTCAAAATAGTTTGTATTTATCCAACCCAAAACAGCCCCCGGTTGCACTCCGACGACGTAGATTCAGTTTTTAAGGTGTTCTTTGTAAAATTAAGGTGTATCTTGTTAATTTAGCATATCCTTATGATATATTACAGGTCTTGAAGTGTTTTAAAAGTTAAGTTAGAAGGATCTATTTAGTTTGCGAACAAGTTTGAAATCATTCAAACTATGTTCTTGTTGTTAAAATTTTACAACACAAAATAAGATAGCTATATAAATATGAATCGAATAAGGTTATGAATAAGGTTACTACCTCAAGTTACTTGGACAAAGTTACTGCAAAAGATAAGAAAAATCCTAGAACCAAAAGAGTGGTGGAGTTGGATCAAAAGGTTGGAAGTAAACTTGTATACTTGGAAGGATTATTGAAGTGTTCTTAGAAGGTTTTTCTTATGAAGATTAAGGCTTGTTTTTATGGCTAGATCTTCATGGTAACTTGCTGAATTGAAGTAGGTGTTTAAGGCTCATGAAGTAGGTGAATTAGAGAGTAATTTAGGAGTAAGAATGGTGAGCTAAACATGGTATGGTGATGGCCATATAAATCGTGAAAATGGGGGGACAAAACAAAATTTTTAGTTTGTTATTTTGTGTAATTAGTCATGCTTGCTTCCAATTTCTAATTACCTCATATCTAGGGCAGTAATATGGCTGATTTAGATGTTGATTTGATGTGTATATACCAATAGTAAATACGTATAGAAGCTGGGTATGATACGGGTACATATACCCTTGATATACGTATAGAAATCTTGAGAAAACGGAACGAGGATTTAAATATAGCTATCTTTTGTAAATATACTTATATTGTTTCATGTATATAAGCCCTTTAAAAGTGATTAAATACATATCTATACGATACATGTATAAGTATTATAAGTTTTAAGTATTTATGTAAAAGAACGTTATGTATAGTTATCGTTTTGAAAACTTAAGTTAGTAGTTTCAAAGTATACTTATAACTCATTGTTATTATTATACAATGAGATGTTAAGCCATCCTTAGATCATGTTAAATATATATAAATACATATATATACACCAACGTATAATTATCGTATGTTATATAGTTCGTGATATCATCGGTCAAGTTGGATGGTCAATCATTGTGTAAAACTCTTTTCAAAAATATAAATCTCAACATTTTAGATTGCTTATCATGTTGGTAATGCTTAATTTATGTAAATATTAATCTTATATGTATAAAATGATCGGAAAAATCCGGGTCGTTACAGGTTAACAGAACGAAAGGAACAAATGGTGTCAGAACCAGTAATGGCGGAGCAAGTTGTGTCGGAGCAAGTTATGCCAATGTAGTTTGTTATAAATGTGGAAAACCGGGCCACATTATTAGAAATTGCCCGAACCAGGAGAACACGAATAGACAAGGCCGTGGAAGAGTTTTCAATATTAATGCGGCAGCGGAACAGGAAGACCCGGAGCTTGTTACAGGTACGTTTCTTATTGACAATAAATCTGCTTACGTTTTATTTGATTTGGGTGCGGATAGAAGCTATATGAGTAGAGATTTTTGTGCTAAATTAAGTTGTCCATTGACGCCGTTGGATAGTAAATTTTTACTCGAATTAGCAAACGGTAAATTAATTTCAAAAGATTATATATGCCGGAATCGAGAAATTAAACTGGGTAGCGAAATATTTAAGATTGATTTATACCAGTAGAGTTAGGGAGTTTTGATGTAATAGTTGGCATGGACTGGCTGAAGAAGGTGAAAGCAGAGATCGTATGTTATAAAAATGCAATTCACATTGTACGAGAAGAAGGAAAACCCTTAATGGTGTACGGAGAAAAGCGCAACACGAAGCTACATCTTATTAGTAATTTGAAGGCACAAAAACTAATAAGAAAAGGTTGCTATGCTGTTCTAGCACACGTCGAGAAAGTACAAACTGAAGAAAAGAGCATCAATGATGTTCCTGTCGCAAAAGAATTTCCCGATGTATTTCTGAAAGAATTACCGGGACTACCTCCACATCGATCTGTTGAATTTCAAATAGATCTTGTATCAGGAGCTGCACCAATAGCTCGTGCTCCTTATAGACTCGCACCCAACGAGATGAAAGAACTGCAAAGCCAACTGCAAGAACTATTAGAACGTGGTTTTATTCGACCAAGCACATCACCTTGGGGAGCTCCTGTTTTGTTTGTCAAGAAGAAGGATGATACATTTAGGTTGTGTATTAACAACAGAGAGTTAAACAAACTTACCATCAAAAACCGTTATCCACTGCCGAGAATTGACGACTTATTTGATCAACTACAAGGCTCGTCAGTTTATTCGAAGATCGATTTACGTTCTGGATATCATCAAATGCGAGTAAAGGAGGATGATATTCCAAAAACTGCTTTTAGGACACGTTATGGTCATTACGAGTTTATTGTTATGCCGTTTGGATTGACTAACGCACCAGCTGTGTTCATGGACCTTATGAACCGAGTGTGTGGGCCATATCTTTACAAGTTTGTAATTGTTTTCATCGATGACATACTTATTTACTCAAAGAATAATCAAGAGCACGAAGAACATTTGAGAAAAGTGCTAGAAGTATTGAGGAAAGAAAAACTGTACGCTAAGTTTTCAAAGTGTGCATTTTGGTTGGAAGAAGTTCAATTCCTCGGTCACATAGTGAACAAAGAAGGTATCCAGGTGGACCCGGCAAAGATCGAAACCGTTGAAAAGTGGGAAACCCCAAAAACTCCGAAGCATATACGTCAATTTTTAGGATTGGCTGGTTACTAAAGAAGATTCATCCAAGATTTCTCCAAAATAGCAAAACCCTTGACTGCATTAACGCATAAAGGGAAGAAATTTGAATGGAAGGATGAACAAGAGAAGGCATTTCAATTATTGAAGAAAAAGCTAACTACGGCACCTATATTGTCATTGCCTGAAGGGAATGATGATTTTGTGATTTATTGTGACGCATCAAAGCAAGGTCTCGGTTGTGTATTAATGCAACGGACGAAGGTGATTGCTTATGCGTCTAGACAATTGAAGATTCACGAGCAAAATTATACGACGCATGATTTAGAATTAGGCGCGGTTGTTTTTGCATTAAAGACTTGGAGGCACTACTTATATGGGGTCAAAAGTATTATATATACCGACCATAAAAGTCTTCAACACATATTTAATCAGAAACAACTGAATATGAGACAGCGTAGGTGGATTGAATTGTTGAATGATTACGACTTTGAGATTCGTTACCACCCGGGGAAGGCAAATGTGGTAGCCGACGCCTTGAGCAGAAAGGACAGAGAACCCATTCGAGTAAAATCTATGAATATAATGATTCACACTAACCATACTACTCAAATAAAGGAGGTGCAACAAGGAGTTTTAAAAGAGGGAAATTTAAAGGATGAAATACCCAGAGGATCGGAGAAGCATCTTAATATTCGGGAAGACGGAACCCGGTATAGGGCTGAAAGAATTTGGGTACCAAAATTTGGAGATATGAGAGAAATGGTACTTAGAGAAGCTCATAAAACCAGATACTCAATACATCCTAGAACGGGGAAGATGTACAAGGATCTTAAGAAACATTTTTGGTGGCCAGGTGTGAAAGCTGATATTGCTAAATATGTAGGAGAATGTTTGACGTGTTCTAAGGTCAAAGATGAACATCAGAAACCATCAGGTCTACTACAACAACCTGAAATCCCGGAATGGAAATGGGAAAACATTACCATGGATTTCATTACTAAATTGCCAAGGACTGCAAGTGGTTATGATACTATTTGGGTAATAGTTGATCGTCTCACCAAGTCAGCACACTTCCTGCTAATAAGAGAAGATGACAAGATGGAGAAGTTAGCACGACTGTATTTGAAGGAAGTCGTCTCCAGACATGAAATACCAATCTCTATTATCTCTGATAGGGATGGCAGATTTATTTCAAGATTCTGGCAGACATTACAGCAAGCATTAGGAACTCGTCTAAACATGAGTACTGCCTATCATCCACAAACTAATGGGCAGAGTGAAAGGACGATACAAACGCTTGAAGATATGCTACGAGCATGTGTTATTGATTTTGGAAACAGTTGGGATCGACATCTACCGTTAGCAGAATTTTCCTACAACAACAGCTATCATTCAAGCATTGAGATGGCGCCGTTTGAAACACTTTATGGTAGAAAGTGCAGGTCTCCGATTTTTTGAAGTGAAGTGGGGGATAGACAGATTACGGGTCCGGAGATAATACAAGAAACTACCGAGAAGATCATCCAAATTCAACAACGGTTGAAAACCGCACAAAGTCGACAAAAGAGCTACGCCGACATTAAAAGAAAAGACATAGAATTTGAAATTAGAGAGATGGTCATGCTTAAGGTTTCACCTTGGAAAGGTGTTGTTCGATTTGGTAAACGAGGGAAATTAAATCCAAGGTATATTAGACCATTCAAGATTATTGATCGTGTCGGACCAGTAGCTTACCGACTTGAGTTACCTCAACAACTTGCGAATGTACATAACACTTTCCACGTCTCAAATTTGAAGAAATTTTTTGCTAAAGAAGATCTCACTATTCCGTTGGACGAAATCCAAATCAATGAAAAACTTCAATTCATTGAAGAACCCGTCGAATAATGGATCGTGAGGTTAAGAGACTTAAACAAAACAAGATACTGATTGTTAAGGTTCGATGGAATGCTCGTAGGGGACCCGAGTTCACCTGGGAGCGTGAAGATCAGATGAAGAAGAAATACCCGCATCTATTTCCAGAATATTCGTCAACACTTTCAACAGCTTAAAATTTCGGGACGAAATTTATTTAACGGGTAGGTACTATAGTGACCCGAACTTTTCCATGTTTTTATATATTAAATGAAATTGATATTTACATGATTAAATATTTCCAACATGTTAAGCAATCAAACTTGTTAAGACTTGATTAATTGAAATAGGTTTCATATAGACAATTGACCACCCAAGTTGACCGGTGATTCACGAACGTTAAAACTTGTAAAAACTATATGATGACATATATATGGTTATATATATAGTTAACATGATATTATGATAAGTAAACATATCATTAAGTATATTAACAATGAACTACATATGTAAAAACAAGACTACTAACTTAATGATTTTGAAACGAGACATATATGTAACGATTATCGTTATAACGACATTTAATGTATATATATCATATTAAGATATATTAATACATCATGATATCATGATAATGTAATAATTTAACATCTCATTTGTTTTAATAAATAATAGGTTAACAACATTTAACAAGATCGTTAACCTAAAGGTTTCAAAACAACACTTACATGTAACGACTAACGATGACTTAACGACTCAGTTAAAATGTATATACATGTAGTGTTTTAATATGTATTCATACATTTTTAAAAGACTTCAAGACACTTATCAAAATACTTCTACTTAACAAAAATGCTTACAAATACATCCTCGTTCAGTTTCATCAACAATTCTACTCGTATACACCCGTATTCGTACTCGTACAATACACAACTTTTAGATGTATGTACTATTGGTATATACACTCCAATGATCAGCTCTTAGCAGCCCATGTGAGTCACCTAACACATGTGGAAACCATCATTTGGCAACTAGCATGAAATATCTCATAAAATTACAAAAATATGATTAATCATTCATGACTTATTTACATGTAAACAAAATTACACATCCTTTATATCTAATCCATATACCAACGACCAAAAACACCTACAAACACTTTCATTCTTCAATTTTCTTCATCTAATTAATCTCTCTCAAGTTCTATCTTCAAGTTCTAAGTGTTCTTCCTAAATTCTACAAGTTCTAGTTTCATAAAATCAAGAATACTTCCAAGTTTGCTAGCTTACTTCCAATCTTGTAGAGTGATCATCCAACCTCAATAAATCTTTATTATTTACAGTAAGATACCTTTCTAATACAAGGTAATACTCATATTTAAACTTTGATTCAATTTCTATAACTATAACAATCTTATTTCGAGTGGAAATCTTACTTGAACTTGTTTTCGTGTCATGATTCTGCTTCAAGAACTTTCAAGCCATCCAAGGATCCTTTGAAGCTAGATCCATTTTTCTCATTTTCAGTAGCTTTATCTAGAAAACTTTAGGTAGTAATGATGTTCATAACATCATTCGATTCATACATATAAAGCTATCTTATTCGAAGGTTTAAACTTGTAATCACTAGAATATAGTTTAGTTAATTCTAAACTTGTTCGCAAACAAAAGTTAATCCATTGAAGCTAGAACACTGTAAAACCGGACATACGCCGTCGTAGTAACACCGCGGGCTATTTTGGGTTAGTTAATTAAAAACTATGATAAACTTTGATTTAAAAGTTGTTCTTCTGGGAAAATGATTTTTCTTATGAACATGAAACTATATCCAAAAATCATGGTTAAACTCAAAGTGGAAGAATGTTTTCTAAAATGGTTATCTAGACGTCGTTCTTACGACTGAAATGACTACCTTTACAAAAACGACTTGTAACTTATATTTCTGACTATAAACCTATTCTTTTTCTATTTAGATTCATAAAATAGATTTCAATATGAAACATAGCAATTTGATTCACTCAAAACGGATTTAAAATGAAGAAGTTATGGGTAAAACAAGATTGGATAATTTTTCTTGTTGTAGCAACGTGAAAATTAGTAACAAATTTATATTAATCATATCCTAGCTAACTTATATTGTATTATACATGTTTTCTAATATATTATGTAATCTTGGGATACCATAGACACGTATGCAAATGTTTTGACATATCATATCGACCCATGTGTATATATTATTTGGAACAACCATAGACACTCTATATGCAGTAATGTGGGAGTTAGCTATACAGGGTTGAGGTTGATTCCAAAAATATATATACTTTGAGTTGTGATCTAGCCTGAGACGTGTATACACTGGGTCGTGGATTGATTCAACATAATATATATCAATTTTGTTCTGTACATCTAACGTTGGACAACTAGTTGTAGGTTACTAACGAGGACAGCTGACTTAATAAACTTAAAACATCAAAATGTATTAAAAGTGTTGTAAATATATTTTAAATCGACCAGTGGCCAAGTCTTACTTCCCAACGAAGTAAAAATCTGTGAAAGTGAGTTATAGTCCCACTTTTAAAATCCAATATTTTTGGGATGAGAATACATGTAGGTTTTATAAATGATGTACAAAATAGACACAAGTACGTGAAACTACATTCTATGGTTGAATTATCAAAATCGAATATGCCCCTTTTTATTTAGTCTGGTAATCTAAGAATTAGAGAACAGACACCCTAATTGACGCGAATCCTAAAGATAGATCTATTGGGCCTAACAAACCCCATCCAAAGTACCGGATGCTTTAGTACTTCAAAATTTATATCATATCCGAAGGGTGTCCCGGAATGATGGGGATATTCTTATATATGCATCTTGTTAATGTCGGTTACCAGGTGTTCACCATATGAATGATTTTTATCTCTATGTATGGGATGTATATTGAAATATGAAATCTTGTGGTCTATTGTTACGATTTGATATATATAGGTTAAACCTATAACTCACCAACATTTTTGTTAACGTTTAAAGCATGTTTATTCTCAGGTGAATACTAAGAGCTTCCGCTGTTGCATACTAAAATAAGGACAAGATTTGGAGTCCATGTTTGTATGATATTATGTAAAAACTGCATTCAAGAAACATATGTCGATGTAATATATTTCTATTGTAAACCATTATGTAATGGTCGTGTGTATACAGTATATTTTAGATTATCATTATTTGATAATCTACATAATGCTTTTGAAATCTTCATTGATAAAATAAAGGTTATGGTTGTTTTAAAAATGAATGCAGTCTTTGAAAAACGTCTCATATAGAGGTCAAAACCTCGCAACGAAATCAATTAATATGGAATGTTTATAATCAATATGAACGGGACATTTCACTATTCTGGGTTTTTCTTTTCTTTTCAACATCTTTTATGTGAAAACGGTGAAATGTCCCGTTCATATCGATTATAAATGTTTCATATTAATTGATTTCGCTGCGAGATTTTGACCTCTATATGAGACGTTTTTCAAAGACCGCATTCGATTTTTAAAACAAACCATAACCTTTATTTTATCGATAAAGGTTTAAAAAAATTTCGAAGATTATCAAACAATGATAATCTAAAATATAGCATTTTCACACGACCATTACATAATGGTTTACAATAATATTACACAACAACTTAAGTCTTCGAATGCAGTTTTTAAACAATATTATACAAGCATGCAGACTCCAATCCTGTCTTTATTTAGCATGCAACAGCGGAAGCTCTTAATAATCACCTGAGAATAAACATGCTTTAAAACATCAACAAAAATGTTGGTGAGTTATAGGTTTAGCCTATATATATCAAATTATAATTAATAGGCCACAAGATTTCATTTAATAAATAATCATACACTCGCAAGTGTATAAAAAAAATCATTCGTATGATGAACACCTGGTAACCGACATATACAAAATGCATCTAGAATATCCCCAATATACAGGTACACTCATCTGTATATAAAAAATCAAAGTACTAAAGCATCCATAACCCAAATTCTTAGGCTACCAACCTAAAAGGGTGATATCCGGTATAATGATTCAATCATAGAATATAGTTTCAAGTACTTGTGCCTATTTTGTAAAACATTAATAAAACTGTATGTATTCTCATCCCAAAAATATTAGATTTTAAAAGTGGGACTATAACTCACTTTCACAGATTATCAATTCGTCGAGAATTAGACTTGGCCACGGGTCGATTCACGAACCTATAACAAATATATACATATATATTATATATATTAAAGTATGATCGAAATATATTAAAAACTTTTTTTATTATGTTTTAACGATTTAAATTTGTTAAGTTAACAGTCCAATGTTAGTAGTCCACAATTAGTTGTCCACAGTTAGTAGTACAGAAATAAATCAATATATATTATCTCGAATCAATCCACGACCCAGTGTATACAAGTCTCAGACTCCATCACAACTCAAAGTATATATATTATTTTGGAATCAACCTCAACCTTGTATAGCTAACTCGAGCATTACCGCATATAGAGTGTCTATGGTTATTCCAAATAATATATATAGATGACGTCGATTTGATATGTCAAAACATTGTATACGTGTCTATGGTCTATCAAGATTACATAATATATGTTAGAATACATTTATAATACAATATAAGTTAGTTAAGTCATGGTTAGTATATATTTGTTACAAAGTTTCACGTAGCTAAAACAAGCAAAAATATCCAATTTTGTTTTACCCATAACTTCTTCGTTTTAATTCCATTTTGAGTGAATCAAGTTGCTATGGTTTCATAATGAACTGAAATTTATGAAAATAAACAGAAAAGTATAATTTAATAGTCATAAATACATGTTACAAGTTGTTTTTCAAAAGAGGTGGTCATTTCTGTCGAAAGATCGACATCTTGATGACCATTTTGAAAAACATACTTCCACTTTGAGTTTAACCATGATTTTTGGATATAGTTTCATGTTCATAAGAAATATCATTTTCCCAGAAAAACAACTTTTAATTCAAAGGTTATCATAGTTTATAATTATCCAACCCAAAACAGCCCCCGGTTTCACTACGATGGCGTATGTCCGGTTTTACGGTGCTCTTCGTGTTTCCAGGTTGTAAATCATTAAGTTAGCATATCATATAGATATAGAACATGTGTTTATTTGATTCTAAAAGTTAAGTTATAAGGATTTACTTTGTTTGCAAACAAGTTTAGAATTAACTAAACTATGTTCAAGTGATTACAAGTTATAATCTTCGAATAAGATAGTTTTATATATATGAATCGAATGACGTTATGAACATCATTACTACCTCAAGTATAGTAGGTAAACCTACTGGAAATGATGAAGAAATAACTTGAGCTTCAATGGATCTTTGATGGCTTGGAAGTTCTTGAAGTAGAATCATAACACGAAAACAAGTTCAAGTAAGATTACTACTTGAATTAAGATAATTATAGTTATAGAAATTGAATCAAAGTTTGAATATGAGTATTACCTTGAATAAGAAAGATAACCTAATGTAAATAACAAAGGTTTCTTGATCTTAGATGATTACATGGAATGGATTTGAAAGCTTGGAAGTAGACTTGCAAACTTGAAAGTGTTCTTGAAGTGTTCTTGAGTAGTTGTGTTGTAAGTTGTTTTATGTTTGGATATTTGAACTAGATTGAGCTAGATTTTGATGAAGATTATGAAGAACACTTAGAACATCAAGATAGAGTTTGAGAGAGATGTGTTTGATTCAAGAAAATTGAAATGAGAATGTGTCTGTGATGCTCCTCATTCACGTGAATATGGGGTAGTCATATTGGCTCCATTAGTTTGTAATTTTGTTAGATATTTCATGCTAGTTGCCAAATGGTTGGTTCCACATGTTTGTTGACTAAATGAGGGCTGCTAAGAGCTGATAATTGAAGTGTATATTCTAATAGTAAATACATCTAAAAGTTGTGTATTGTACGAGTACAAATACGGGTGCATACGAGTAGAATTGTTGATGAAAATGAATGAGAATGTAATTGTAAGCATTTTTGTTAAGTAGAAGTACTTTTATATGTGTCATGAAGTCTTTCAGAAGTGTACTAATACATCTTAATACACTATATGTATATGCATTTTTAACTGAGTCGTTAAGTCATCGTTAGTCGTTACATGTACATGTTGTTTCAGAACCTTTAAGTTAATGATTTTGTTAAATGTAATAAATCCCATTGTTATTAAATATAATGAGATGTTAAATTATTACATTATCATGATAACATGATGTACTAATGTATCTTAATATGATATATAAATACTAAGACGTTATTACAACGATAATCGTTACGTATAGATATCATTTTGAATTTCTTAAGTTAGTAGTCTTGTTTTATGTATAAAGTTCATTGTTAATATACATAATGAGATACTTAATTATCATTTCATCATGTTAAACATATATATATATATATATATATGTTCATATATAAAATATCATGTCATATACATGTTATAACATTCGTGAATCATCGGACAAACTAGGTGGTCAAACGTTAACACTAAATCCGTTTCAGTTAATCAAGTCTTAACAAGTTTGATTACTTAACATGTTAGAATCATTTATTCATGTAAATATTAATCTCATATAATATATAATCATGGAAAAGTTCGGGTCACTACAATACCTACCCGTAAAATAAATTTTGTCCCGAAATTTTAAACAATTGGAGGTGTTGACGCATCATCTGGAAATAAGTGCGGGTATTTCTGCTTCATCTGCTCTTCATGCTCCCAGGTGAACTCGGGTCCTCTACGAGCATTCCATCGAACCTTAATGATTGGAATTTTGTTTTGCTTAAGTCCTTTAACCTCACGATCCATTATCTCGACGGGTTCTTCAATGAATTGAAGTTTTTCATTGATTTGGATTTCGCCTAAAGGAATAGTGAGATCTTCTTTGGCTAAGCATTTCTTCAGATTCGATACGTGAAAAGTATCATGTATGCCGGCGAGTTGTTGAGGTAATTCAAGTCGGTAAGCTACTGGTCCGACACGATCTATAATCTTGAATGGCCCAATGTATCTCGGATTTAGTTTTCCCCGTTTTCCAAAATGAACAACACCTTTCCAAGGTGATACTTTAAGCATGACCATGTCGCCAATTTCAAATTCTATATCTTTTCTTTTACTCTCTGCGTAGCTCTTTTGTCGACTCTGGGCGGTTTTCAACAGTTGTTGAATTTGAATAATTTTCTCGGTCGTTTCTTGGATTATCTCCGGACCCTTAATTTTTCTATCCCCCACTTCGCTCCAGCAAATTGGAGACTTGCACTTTCTGCCATAAGTGCCTCAAACGGTGCCATCTCAATACTCGAGGGGTAACTGTTGTTGTATGAAAATTCTGCTAACGGTAGATGTCGATCCCAACTGTTTCCAAAATCAATAACACATGCTCGTAGCATGTCTTCAAGGGTCTGTATCGTTCTTTCACTCTACCCATCAGGTTTTGGATGATAGGCAGTACTCATATCTAGACAAGTTCCCAATGCTTGTTGTAACGTCTGCCAAAATCTTGAAACAAATCTATCATCCCTATCAGAGATAATAGAGATTGGTATTCCTTGTCTGGAGACGACTTCCTTCAAGTATAGTCGTGCTAACTTTTCTATTTTATCATCTTTTCGCATTGGTAGAAAGTGTGCTGATTTGGTGAGACGATCGACTATTACCCAAATAGTATCATAACCACTTGCAGTCCTTGGAAATTTAGTAATGAAATTCATGGTAATGTTTTCCCATTTCCATTCCAGGATTTCAGGTTGTTGAAGTAGACCTGATGGTTTCTGATGTTCAGCTTTTACCTTAGAACACGTTAAACATTCTCCTACGTATTTAGCAATATCGGCTTTCATACCCGGCCACCAAAAATGTTTCTTGAGATCTTTGTACATCTTTCCTGCTCCGGGATGTATTGAGTATCTGGTTTTATGTGCTTCCCTAAGTAACATTTCTCTCACATCTCAAAACTTTAGTACCCAAATTCTTTCAGCCCTATACCGGGTTCCGTCTTCCCGAACATTAATGTTTCTCCGATCCTTTGTGAAGGTTTTTCGTATGCCTGAGAGACATATTAAATTAATGTGGCTAATATGTTATGATCCAAGTCGGGTCATACCCAGTAACAAGCTTACCGACACCTTAAACGTATTTAATCTTGGCGATTGGTTCGTTAAATAAATACGCGACACTTGAACTTTAGAAAATCGGTTTTCTAAAATATTATCACTTGAAATAAATTATTTGGATAATTTATATTTAATTATTTATAAGTTTAAATAATTATGTTGTGTTATATTTTATAACTTGGTTTATAAAATATGTAAGTAACAAATGCAAGGAATTAGATATAACAAAGTTTATATTCTACAAGTTTTATAAAACAATGGTCTTTTTATAAAAATTATACCCACCCATGAGCTAAATTTTGGAAGTCCCATGAGGACACCCATGCTAGCATCTTTGTGGCTTTTAAGGTGACTCCATTCCTTAGGTGCATGGGTGATTAAAAGACGAAGATATTCCTTGACTTCTACTTAGTAAATATACAACATTTCAAGTGCCTAAAGAGCTGACCATTCTGTCCAAAAACTTACTGCTACTGTTCGAAATTTTTCGGCAGAAAGAAGGGGTCTTCAAGCTTGGTTTTTGGTCATTCAAGTGTCTCTAAATCCTAAATACATTAAGGGTGGTGTTGGTGCACTAAAACTTGTGGGTATTACAACTTGAGGCTTCAAGTTAGAAGCTAATATTCATCATCAACTTCATCCTTCAAATCAGCCCTCAAATTAGTTGAGGAGGTATATTTCTTATCTTCTTCTTTTATTTGTAAGCATATGTTTCAAGACATGATATTTACATGGAATTTAACTTAATGGTTAAACTTATAAACATGACCTTATGCATGCTTCCGCTTTCTTTATTATCATAAAAATAGTTTTGTGAACATGTAAATCTTAAGAACATGTCGTTTATTTTGTTGTTAAATTCCATCAAATGGTATCTAGAGCTGATGTCTTTGGAATATGCTTCTTATATGGTTTATGAACCCATGAATTGTAATCTATAAACATGCATGAAAGTAGATTGCAAAAACTTTTCGGGTTTGGAGGGTTGCTTGGTTTGGCCGAATTCTTGGACACTCAAAATGGGTTTTGGGTTGTTCCGTTTTGGTCATATTAATTGTTCACAATCATAGCCACGACCTTGTGTTTGAATGGATGTTCGTTTGGTTGATTTATTCATCAATTTGGTTTGTAATAATTTATTCAAATTTGGTTTGTAATAATTATTCATTTGGTTATGTAATTTATTTTATATTTGGTATGTAAAATAGATTAGGTTGTATTTTCATTTTTTTTAGACAAAATGTATTAGGATATATTTTGTAAAAATAATGAAGATGATGAAGACTTGAAGAACACATGAAGAAGCATTTGGATGCAAGATTAAGTGGGAGATTTTGAAATCTCCTACTTAGTGTTATAACCCTTAACCGGTGACATTTGTTTTCGGCTAAACAAATGTCTACCAAATTGGCTTGATTGCGAACACATTTGTTTGCATGCGTGATTGTTATATTTCTTGTATGATTGTGGATTGTGTATGTTACTACAACAAGTTATCACTCAAGTTAACAACAAACATAACTACAATTTAATTGGTTAAATTATTAACGACATGCAAAACGTCAATTTAAATGGCTAAATTAAAAACGGCTAAAAGGACATTAATAAACGGTTATTAAGAACATGATAAGGATCATATATATAAAATGGTTTATATCAAGTAATTGGCTAAAATTACAAGACTTGAAAATGGATTTCAAATGAACCATACACTAAATGCATGGCATAAATGTTTTCTTAAACTAGAATTAACGAAAACTTAAAATCCCTTAATCGACAAGGTAAACAAGTTTAACGCCATCCTTTTGTGGGACACTTAAACATAGTAGGGAACTCATAATGGGATAAAGGTCACCTAACCGTTATGAGCTAACTAATATGGTTAAGGTAAAATTCGCATGCTTGTGGGAT
Organism: Rutidosis leptorrhynchoides; assembly: GCF_046630445.1. Taxonomy (NCBI): domain Eukaryota; kingdom Viridiplantae; phylum Streptophyta; class Magnoliopsida; order Asterales; family Asteraceae; genus Rutidosis; species Rutidosis leptorrhynchoides. The sequence goes on along the minus strand of NC_092337.1, from coordinate 224,466,090 downwards.
AAAGGTCACCTAACCACTTGTATGTTAATTTTACATGTTTACACAAGTAGGACGACTTGATTTGGGAATCATGAACTTAGGGTCACCGAAGCATGAGGAACAAATAGGCGTTGATGGGATAAATATGCCATGCAAAAGGATTGCATGATTCCATAATTTAGAAGTTGCAAAAGGATTGCAATTGTCATATAAATGACTACCTAGCTAAATCAAATAACGGGATAAAGGTCACCTAACCGAAATTTGATTTACCGTTGGATTCTAATATTTAATAAGTCAATTAAAATTTAAAAGGGTATTGTTTATTAAATTTAAAATCGATACTTAAATTAACTTTGTTAAATTTTGTAGATGGCCGCCAATAACAACAACATGCAAAACGCACCTATTAACTTGAACAACCTATCGTTAAGGTCTCTCCTCGAGAAAGACAAACTCAACCATATGAACTTTATGGATTGGTTCCGCAATCTTAGGATTGTCCTCAAACTTGAGGATAGGGCGTATGTGTTGGAAGACCCCATTCCCGATCAACCCGACGAGGATGATACGGAAGGCATGGCTTATTGGGATAAGTATTGCGCCGATTCGGTGCAAGTCGTTTGCCTAATGCTTGGGACTATGATACCCGAACTCCAAAAGGATTTCGAGCATCATACTGCATACGACATGATCACGCAATTGAAGGAGATGTTCCTTCAACAAGCATGTGTCAAGCGCTTCGAGACCGTTCGAGCGCTTCATGCATGTCGTATGGACGACTCCCAATCCGTTTCATATTATGTCCTTAAGATGAAAAGCCTCATTGATCGCGCAAACCACCTTAATCTCAACATATCTAATGAGCTTGCCACGGATCTTATCCTAAACTCCTTGTCAAAGAGGTTTGACCAATTTGTAATTAATTACAATATGAATGGGATGGATAAGACCATTGGCGAACTTCATGGCATGCTTAGGATGGCGAAAACTAGCATGGGTAAGAGGACTTCACCCGTGCTAATGATCAATGTGTTGGAATTCATCATATTAACAAGTTATATTAACATGCATGTCAAAACCCGATTTTAAAAGTGAAGCGGAAGCAATTTTACATAAACAAATCAATATGAGTTTAACCTTTTAAACATGAATTCCAAAGTAGATCAAGTCTAGAAATATACTTACAAATATAAGAGTGCTAGTAAAGAAAAGTACCTACTCCAAGTTAGGAGGTTACAAGATGATGAAGATGATGAATAAGTGTGTCAAAACCCCAAGCTTTTGATGCACCAACACCACCCTTGAACTTGATTATGTTTTAGATACTCAATCACCTTAAAACCAAGCTAGAAACCCACTTTCTTGGGACAGCAGGAACTTATTTTTGTTGTTTGTTTTTCACCCTTGAGAGAATGTGTATGCATGTGTCTTTTTGTCTTTTGTCAAGAGCATGCATCTAAGTAATTGTGCTATGTTGGAACCATCGAAAGTGAGCATGGGAGGGCTCTCTTGGAGACCCAAATCTGCACTCTTGTTGTGTTTATATAAAATGTAGCAATTCTTATAAAACTTGTAAAAGAAACCATAGAAATATTTGCTACTTTCATATTTATATAAACACTTATAAAAAAACATAACACAATATAGTTATTTAAACCTATAAATAACTAAATCCATATCATATATAAATTATCCAAATAATTTATCTCAAGTGAGGATATTTTAGAAACCCAATTTTTCTAAAATCCAAGTGTCGCATATTTGTTTAATGATCCAATCGTTAAGATCAAATACGTATAAGGTGTAGGTAAGTTTGTTATTGGTTATGACCCGACTTGGATCATAACATATTAGCCACATAAATTTAATATGTCTCTCGGGCATACGAAAAACCTTCAATCTCCCACTTGCACGAGAAATATAAGAAATTAATGCAAGTGACGGATACCACCTAACGATCGTCCATCACCCCCAATATGTTATGACTTTGTGCCATTCAATAACATCATCCCTTTCGAGTGCCCATCTCGAACATGAATAGGTGAATCTTTTCATTATTTCCTTTTGTCCTAGATGATCATATACATAGCATTGTATATGTATATTTTATTTTCTAAAAGCTAAGGACAGAACTACGCGGATTATAAGGCACAGTTATGCAATATTCGCTGAAAATAAATACTGCGGTTATGTATTCGCTGAAATACCAAACTGCGGTTTGATCCGCTGACTTTCCGCAGAGAGCCGAGCATCTCGCAGACCACGGATATCACGGATACTATAAATAGGGATCTTGGCCTCTCATTTATGGGTTATTGATTCTCTGCCATTTGCCTAAGCCTTTATAGATTTCACTTGTGACTTTGCCCAAGGACTTCTTACATTGAGTTAAGGTGAATCATGCTAATCGATAACGAAGACCGGGTCGAGGTGGTTGATCACTTGATAGTTAAAGTGAAAAACGATCATCGGGGCCCAAAATAATCATCGAACATCCCATCCTCCATTATAATCTTATTGCACTCAATCCGTAATTAAGCAACATCATTAATTAAGGATTGATCAATTGGCGCCATCTGTGATGACCCGGGAATTTTCGACCAAATTTAAATTTAATCTTTTATAATTCCGACACGATAAGCAAAGTCTGTAATGTTAAAGTCTCAAAAACTTTTGAACTATTTTTATAAATTCCATTCGACTTTCGACTGTGCCCGACGATTCACGAACAATTGTTATAAGAAATATATATATATATATATATATATATATATATATATATATATATATATATATATATATATATATATATATATATATATATGTGTGTGTGTGTAAAACAAATAAATAATAGTATAAATAATAATTTGAGATACTAAAATACAATTTAATCATTTGAATTAGTTTGGATATTCAAAGTAATACATAAAATAATTAATTTGCTATTAACATGAATATATAAACATATATATTGTAATATAATAAATATTTAGAATATATTATCATAGGATATATTATCTCTATGATAAAATTAATAATATATAATAGTAACATATTGAATTTGATTACAAGTTTAAACATAATTGTAATATATTATTATTACTATCTTCATTATTATTAATATTAATATTAATATCTGTAATATTAATATTACCATTCCTAATATAAAATATATAGATATGAAATTAGTATATATATATATATATATATATATATATATATATATATATATATATATATATATATATATATATATATATATGTATATATAACTTGTATATCTAGATTATTACCTGTAGTAGTATTATATAGTATTATATTAAGTTACAAGTTCGAATGAATTGATATATTAAAATGATTATCATTCTCTCATTATAATTGTTTTTGTTAATATTAATATTAATATTAATATTTATATTAATAATATTTTTAATTCTACTATAAAATATGTATATATATATATATATATAAAGAAAATTGATATGTTTAAGTTGTATTATCATTATTAATGTATTTATTATCATTAATATAACTAGTATTATTATTAATATCATCATTTAATTATTAGGATTAAAGGTTATCATTTGTAATATCATTACTAAGTATTATATGTATTAATACTATTATCTTTATTTCAAATTATTATTTTCATCCCCTTTATCATTATTATTATTATTATTATTATTATTATTATTATTATTTTGATATTATTATTAATATTATTATAATTATTAGTAATTTTGATTATTATTAATATAATTATAATTATTAATTAATATTAATAATATTACCTATATAAAAATCCTTTTTATAAATGGAATCTGAATCCATTGAATGTTCCCATTCAAAAACCTGTAGATAATTTCGTTTACTGTCTCTAATTGGTACGACCTGTCAATCTCAAGCTGCATTATAGATCCAAAAACCGTTAACCATCGATCTCACAGACATTTACATTTTTTTTTATTTTTTGTCTAATAATTTCTGTGGATTAATAATGGATGTATAAATGATAAATTCTGGTGTTTTATAATCCATTCGAATTTTATCACCCACAGACAACTAAACATTTTCCTCCATTTGCTACAATTCGATTGAATATAATCGATTAACCCAAGAAAAGTCCTCAGTCTCCCGTTTTTACTTTTTTCTTCAATTTGATCGATTCCAAAGTCAATTTAAAAATGTATTAAAGCTGTTATGTTATAAACTAATTACTAAAAATTTCTGCAAAGCTCCATTTTCCAATTTTCAGTATCGACACTGAATTTTTGAAGTCAAAGTTTGATGTCAAAAGGTCAACCGTATTGTTCATAAAGAAATTGGAATTTGATTCGAGGTTTCAAATAAAATTAATGATTGACAAAGCTTCTAAGAACGTTTTTCTATCTAATTCATGTTATGAGTTTTATCTAAAACAAACTAGAAATCGGAATTCGATTTTGAGTTCATATCATGGGAAAAAGGGGCTGTTGCTATATTTTTTTATTATTCAATTTAAGTAATCGACCAGAGTAATTTGATTCTAATTCAGTTTTGCGTTTAAAAACTACAAATGGAATTGTTGTTATGATTATGGATTAAGTCCTAGTCGATTGAATTTTTTTGGAAGAAGAAGAACATAAAACCAGATGGAGACCAGAATAAATAATTTTAGATTGCGTTATAAATCAGGAAAACACACTGGATGGAATGGTTAAGTGTGATGTCGTGCAACAGATGGTCGTAAGGTCGAATCTGGGCTGAGTCTTTCCTTTTTCTTTTAAGAAGCTGATTTTTACATAAGGTAGTTTATTTAAATATTTATCTTTATTATTATTATTTTTATTATTAGTGTTATTATGAAAAGATAACACTAAGTTATTATTTATTCTCCTTAATATTAGTATTAGTATAATTTTATAAGAATTAATATTACTATTATTAATAAGTGTTACAAATAAATTGATTATTATTCTTATTATTAATATTATCACTAATAGTTGTATTATATTCATTATCATTATGATTAGGATTACTAATATGAACATAATTCAAGTTATCATTATTTTAGTATCAGTATCATTTTGTAACTATTAATATAATCAGTATTATTATTAAATAAAAGTATCGTTATTAACAATATTATTATTATTATTATTATTATTATTATTATTATTATTATTATTATTATTATTATTATTATTATTATTATTATTATTATCATTTTAATAAAGTTATTATTAAATCAATAATATCAAAACTATCATTTTTAAATAAATAAATATTTTGTACATAAAACATATTTTGTACATATATATTAATATGCTATATATAAATTATATTAACATTACAGATATAAAAACTTACATACAACAAATTAAGTATTTTTAATATAATACTAAATATATATATAGATATCAAAATAACTATATTAGCATTTTTTTTATAATAAATAATAATTATCTATTTAAGATAAATAAAGTATAAATATTATTAAGAAAACTCATAAATTATTACATATAACAATTATATCACTAAGAATAATACATAATTTTGCTCGATTTCAATTATATATTTTAATATATATATATATATATATATATATATATATATATATATATATATATATATATATAAATGATATAGGTTCGTGAATCCGAGGCCAACCCTGCATTGTTCAGTTGTTCAATATAGTCATATGTATTTTTACTACAAAATACATTAGGTGAGTTTCATTAATCCCTTTTTAAATGCTTTTGCAATATATATTTTTGGGACTGAGAATACATGCGCTGCTTTTTTAAATGCTTTACGAAATAGACACAAGTAATCGAAACTACATTCTATGGTTGGATTATCTAATCGAATATGCCCTTTTTATTAAGTTTGGTAATCTAAGAATTAGGGAACATACACCCTAATTGACTCGAACTCTAAAGATAGATCTATCGGGCCCAACAAGCCCCATCCAAAGTACCGGATGCTTTAGTACTTCGAAATTTATATCATGTCCGAAGGAGGATCCCGGAATGATGGGGATATTCTTATATACATATTGTGAATGTCGGTTACCAGGTGTTCAATCCATATGAATGATATTTTTGTCTCTATGCATAGGACGTATGATTATGAGAAATGGAAGTATGAAATCTTGTGGTCTATTAAAATTATGAAATGATTATTTATGTTAAACTAATGAACTCACCAAACTTTTGGTTGACACTTGAAAGCATGTTTATTCTCAGGTATTAAAGAAATCTTCCGCTGTGCATTTGCTCATATTAGAGAAATTACTTGGAGTCATTCATGACATATTTTAAAGGACGTTGCATTCGAGTCGTTGCGTTCATCAAGATTATTATTAAGTCAATTATAGTTAGATATATTATGAAATGGTATGCCTGCCATCAATTTTCGTTGTAAAGAAAGATTGTCTTTTAAAATTGAATGCAATGTTTGTAAAATGTATCATATAGAGGTCAAATACCTCGTGCTGTAATCAACTGTTGTGAATCGTTTATAATCGATATGGATTTCGTCCGGATGGATTAGGACGGGTCCTCACACCATCCGTGGGACGCGTTTTACGAATTAAACTGAAAATTTTTGTTTTACGCTGTTAAACAATTAATTAGGCGGTTTAATTTCAATCGTGTTTTTGTTGCGATGATTTGCAGGTGCGTGTTTTCAAATTGGCAGTAAATAATGAATAACATTGGCGATAATAGTGATAACATGGCCACTATGCGAATGAATGTCCAAAAAAGAGGAAAGAAGCGAAAATCTACCAAAATGTATCATAATTGGCAATCAGCGCCAATTAGCTTTCCAAAAATGCAGAGCGACGATTTTTCTGAAATGCCGATAATAGTATCGTGTAAAATTACGGACGCTAATATCACAGTGATGAAAGTTCATGTTGATAATGGTAGTAGCGTTGATATTATTTACAAACAATGTTTCGCTCAGTTTCCAGAGGATATTAAAGCAAATCTGCAAACGACTGCGGTTTCGCTAACCGGTTTTGCAGGAGAATTTTCGCTACCAATCGGTGTCTTGTCGCTGAACATCGAGCTAGCCGATGTAAATGATAATGCTTTAGCGCGACAAGCACTGCTAGATTTCTATGTTATGCGAGCTTCTTCTCGCTATAACATGTTGCTAGGAAGGACCGCTATAAGCAAATTTGGAATTGTACCGTCCACAATTCATGGCATGATTAAATTTCCAACATATAAAGGAATCGCCGCAATATGTTCACCGAGCATAGTGCCTATTTGCACGGCTGTCAATGTAAAAACCGCAGGTCAGAAACCTGGGGATACTGCGGATAAGGAGGATAGCATGGAAATAGTTAATCCTGCATATCCAGAACAGAAAATCAAAGTAGGTCGCAATCTTAGTGCGGATACTCGAAAGCAAATTGTGCAATTACTTGATCAATATATGGATGTTTTTGCCTGGTGCGAAAACGATATGACCGGTGTTCCGCGTCACATTGCAGAACACAAGCTAAATGTAAATCCAGCTCTAAAACCAGTAGTGCAAAAGCGAAGGGGTATGGCCCCAGATCGCTTCAAATGGTTGTGCGAAGAAGTCACAAAATTAGTCCGAGCTGGAATTTTGCGCGAAGTACAATATCAGTCATGGATCGCGAATCCAGTATTGGTGAAAAAACCAGATAATTCCTGGCGAATGTGTATTGACTACAAAGATCTGAATAAAGCGTGCACCAAAGATAATTATCCGCTGCCAAAAATTGATTTAAAGGTGGAATCTTTGCATGCATTTCCATATAAATGTTTTCTGGATGCGGCAAGAGGTTATCATCAAATCCCTATGGCGCAAGAGGACGCAGATAAAACCGCGTTTCACACAGGCAAAGGCATATATTGTTATATAATGATGCCTTTTGGACTAATCAATGCGGGTGCGATATATCAGCGCTTGATTGACACCGCGTTTGATAAGCAAATAGGGCATAATCTTGAGGCCTATGTCGATGATTTAGTCATCAAAAGTACAACGCAAGAGCGAATCGTTGAAGATATGCGCGAAACATTTGATAAACTGCGTGAGATAAACATGAAGCTCAATCCGCTGAAATGCAGTTTCGGCGAAACTGAAGGAAAGTTTTTAGGATATCTTGTTACGGAACAAGGTATTCAAGCTAATCCAAAAAAATCGCGGCTATCGAAAATATGACCGCGCCAAAGACGGTTAAGGAAGTGCAAAGTTTAACAGGCAAATTGGCCGCCCTAACGCGTTTTTTGTCTAAAGCTGCTGAGCGACAATTGCCATTTTTCAAAACTTTAAAAGGTTGCTTGAAGCAGAAGAATTTTGTTTGGACCGCTGAAGCAGATTCTGCGTTTCAAGAGATGAAAAACCTGTTGAAAACTTTGCCTACACTAACAGCGCCAATTCATGGCGAAATTCTCTATCTATATATTTCAGTAGCAAATGAAGCGTTTGGCTCAGTCTTGATAGCGGAAAGGAACAAAATACAAAAGCCAATGTATTTTGTTAGCAAAGCTCTTACGGGAAGCGAAATAAATGATGCGTCGATCGAAAAGTTTGTATATGCGCTCATTTTAACAATGCGAAGGCTACGTAGATATTTTTAGGGGCATCCAGTGCATGTGCTAACCAATCTGCCAATCAGGCAAGTCTTAACAAAACCGGAGATTTCCGGTACACTCGCATTATGGGCAGTGGAGTTGGGTGCCTATCAAATATCCTACTTTCCGCGAAGTGCGGAAAAAGGTCAAGTTATGGCAGATTATCTCGCAGAGCTGTCTGGAGAGTTGGAAGTAATTAATGAGCGAACCGCGCTAAAACCAGCAGTTAATGAAACTTGGGAGTTATATTCTGATGGTGCTTCTTGTGCGGAAGGTGCAGGTGCGGGTTTAGTTTTGGTAAGTTCTAACGGCGAAGAGCACACTTACGCACTGCGGTTTAATTTTGATGTGACAAACAATGAGGCAGAATATGAAGCATTGCTTGCAGGCTTAAATATCGCGCAAAAAATGAATATTGTTAAGTTGCGTGCATTTACAGATTTGCAACTAATAGCGAATCAGTTTAGCGGATCTTTTGAAGCGCATGATCCTTCTATGCAGAAGTACTTGCAACTGCTAAAAGAAACTACTGCGCGGTTCGAATACTTTGAACTCGCGCAAGTGCCTAGAAGTGAAAACAAAAAGGCAGATGCTTTGAGCAAATTAGCCGCTCTAACATTTTCGCATTTTCAAAAACAAGTATGGGTTGAGGAATTGCCAAGTAAGTCAATTGATAGTGATTTAATGGTAGCATCTGTTACAGAGGCGCAGCCAAATTGGATGGAACCAATCCTGCAATATATTCGCAATGATATTTTGCCAGAGGATAGTCGCGAAGCTCGTTTAGTGCGAGAGCGAACGCCGATGAATCTCATACAAGATGATGTCTTATATCGCAAATCGTACTGCGGACCGATGATGCGGTGTGTTGGATCAATTGAGGCGGAAATGCTTGTTGAAGAAGTGCATAATGGTACTTGTGCGCTACATTCAGGATACAAGACTATTGCTGCGAAAATTATGCGGATGGGATACTTTTGGCCGTCCCTATACCGCGATTTGGCAAACATTGTTAAACGCTGTAAAAGTTGCCAAAGGCATGCTCCGCAGAATCGAATGCCGCGGCATGATATGATCCCTGTTAATTCGCCATGGCCGTTTAGTAAATGGGCCATTGACATTGTGGGGCCATTTCCTGCAGGACCTGGCAATGTTAAATTCCTAATCGTTGCAATTGATTATTTTACTAAATGGGTTGAAGCGAAAGCGGTTCGCACAATCACTGGTGTGCAGGTGTGAAATTTTGTGTGGGAATACATTGTGTGCAGATTTGGTATTCCGCGAGAATTGGTTAGCGATAATGGCGCACAAATAGCGAAAGATCCATTTAAGACGTGGTGCACTGACTTAAACATAATACAAAATTTCACGTCAGTAGCGCACCCGCAAGCTAATGGTTTATGCGAGGTAACAAATCGCGATATTGTAAGCGGAATAAAAAAGAGGTTGTGCGAAAGGCGAACTGGTTGGGTAGATGAATTACCCAATGTCTTATGGACACATCGTACAACTTTCAAAAAGAGTACAGGTGAAACACCATTTAGCCTGGTTTATGGCTCTGAGGCAGTAATCCCCGCTGAAATTTTAGTACCAACGCATCGAATCGCTAACTTTGATGAAGACGCAAATGATGCTGCGTTGTGCAAAAATCTTAATTTTATAGAAGAGCGGAGATTAATAGCTGCTATCAGAGAAGTGAATAATAAACAGCAAATTGCTAAGTATTATAATAAAAGAGTGCGAGCTTTATCATTCGCTATAGGTGAATGGGTGTTGCGTAATAATGAGCCAAGCAGAGCAGAAAAGCTAGGCAAATTGGGTCCTAATTGGGAAGGCCCTTATCAAATTGTGGCAATTAATGCGGCAGGCTCATATAAGCTCGTGGACGTGGAAGGGCGAACTTTGCCTAATGCATGGCATGCTATCCTTTTAAAGCGATGTTATGCATAGTTTTGTGGAAATTAACAATTGTATATGTAAAAAATCACGAAAATTATATTCAATACACATGGCTGAAATACTTATTAAGTGTCCTTGTTTTTAATTTTTTGCAAGTCTTGATCACGCTTGTTAAAATTTTAAGAATACTCACTTGAAAAAGTATGCGAAAGTTCTAATGCGAATAAATATGATATGTTTTGCAGTTAATTTCATGTTTTTATATTCCGCATTGTTTATATAGCAAAGTGATGAAATTGCCCACTTTTGCACGCGAATTATTGCGAAAGGAATATTATCTCCTAAATATTTGATCTTGCCAATATTTAGATGCTTCGCAATATACGTAAGGATCGTTACGACGGACTTAGAAGATTCATAACGTATAAGTATATACGCATACAAATTGTTTCGCGAAAGTACGCGCTTATTATGTGCACAATAATAAAGTGTTGGAAATTGCAAAGGACAAGTTTGTGTTATGAATATTGCTAAAATAAAAAGCGCTATATAAATATTGAGTACTCGCAAATAAAGATAAACGCTGAAATTTTATTAACAAAACCACAGAGATAGCTGCGTGCTTACATATCCCTAATCTAATTTTGACAAGTCAAGTGCTATGATGTCTTGAGCATTAGCATCCTCTGCATAACTAATAGCAACGACTTTGTCAATAGGGATATCCGCTAACTTAGCTTCTGCCACAGCAGCTGCATTCCGTGCGTCTCCCAGAGCACAAATGCGGTCACTAATTGCGGAGGGAAGAGGGTTTGGTATGGTGCAAAGCGGTGCAATTTCATGCAGAAACTCTACCCTTTCGCGCAATTGCAAGGCAGATGCATAAGTTGTGAACTGCGCGTTCACGGGTGCTGAATTAAGCACCTTTTTCGAAAACTTCGGTAAGTGTTGGCGGAGTAGAGAAAATTCATGCTTTGCAGCAGCCGCTTTAGCCAGAGCATTATCCCGCTCTACGGTGAGCTGAAACTTGAGTGAGGAAAAAGAAGATTCCAGTTTCTTCTCATTTTCAGCAGCGGCTGAAACTTGAGATTGCAAATCCTCTGCGGAAGTCTTCGCCGCAGTAAGTTGATAAGCTAAGTCAACAGCGCGGTTCTCGCTATTTTCAGCTCTGATCCGCTCAGAGTTATATTTTTGCTGCTCAGTGTCGAGGATGTCGAAGAATTTTTCTTCGCGCAAAATCATATCATATGCCGAGTTAAATCACATGTAAAAGTTTTGTACAAAACTATTATGTGCATCAACGGCAGAGCGTTTGGCGAATTCACGATGAAGTTCGCTCGGAATTGCAAGCTTCATTTGTTCGCGCTGATCTGCAGCAGCACCGGGAGAAGCGTAAGTATATCCCGATAACCCATCAATTCGCACTCCATATGAATCAGGAGGTATGCGAAGAAGCTCTGTGATCTGCGCCACAGTGTTCGGGCTGGGAAACAAAGGATTGAAGGATGCGCCTTCTGCAAACAAAAAAAGAAACGCGGATTATAATCATAACAATAAATATTTCAGATAAAGGTATGAGATCATGGTTATTAGATTTATACCTGTTTGTTGTTCTCCTTCATAATCCGCTGATATCGGATTATCGAAAAGGGGAGAACTTTGTTTGGCCCTCTTACTTTGCGTAGAACGCGGGTTTTCGAGCGGTCGTTTAACAGTACTTGACTGGGACGGTGGTGACTTTGCCGTCAAATCCACAAGAGGAATGTCAGGCTTCTCTTGTTTAATTTGACGGCCGGATAATACTGACTTCGCCTCCGGGCTTACAAGTAGCTTGTTAATTAGCATTTTTGGGTCCACCTTTCGATCAACTTCATCCATCTTCATGATTAATGATTGAAGGTTGTGATTGCCGACTTGATAATGTTTCAAAGAGAAAAAATGAATTGAGAATAAGCGAAAGAAAGTGAGAATAGCGAGGGTAAGTGTGACGTTGGTGATTGTGAACCACAATATATATAGGCGAATGCAAGGGGTAATCAAGTGTTTTAATTATCCGTTGTAAAAAAACTCAAACGGTAATATTTGAGTTAGCAGGAAACAACGGTAACTTTTACAACGGTAACTATGCTAACGCGACATTAATTAAAGCGGAAAATAACTGCGAACATTGCGAATTTTAGATTTTATCATGATGCATTTGCTTCGCGAAAATTCATCATAATAAACTAGGGGAACTTGATCATATACATAGCATTGTATATGTATATTTTATTTTCTAAAAGCTAAGGACAGAACTACGTGGATTATAAGGCACAGTTATGCAATATTCGCTGAAAATAAATACTGCAGTTATGTATTCGCTGAAATACCAAACTGCGGTTTGATCCGCTGACTTTCCGCGGAGAGCCGAGCATGTTGCAGACTGCGGATATCACGGATACTATAAATAGGCAGCTTGACCTCTCATTTATGGGTTGTTGATTCTCTGCCATTTGCCTAAGCCTTTGTAGATTTCACTTGTGACTTTGCCCAAGGACTTCTTACATTGAGTTAAGGTGAATCATGCTAATAGATAACGAAGACCGGGTCGGGGTGGTTGATCACTTGATAGTTAAAGTGAAAAACGATCATCGGGGCCCAAAATAATCATCGAACATCCCATCCTCCATTATAATCTTATTGCACTCAATCCGTAATTAAGCAACATCATTAATTAAGGATTGATCACTAGATGTCATGTTAAATCCAAGAGACACAGAGTGATCACTCTCTTTTAGATTTAACTTTATCAGGCCTTAGACATCTGACTCTCAACGAATAAGAGGGACAAATTCCATCTTGATTACATACGTCCAAGATATATATACTTTGTATTACACCTGAGCTCTTCCTTATGAACTACCATATTTCAGAATAGCGAAGGAAAGAATCAAGGCACGATACTCGGTAAATATCCGAACCCAATATGTATCTCAGGTCAGAGGATACAATGATATTCGCCTTTACTCAAGATTACATGTGATCAACCACAAAGGCTCCATTTAGTAACTCTTGAGGGCGGGTCTTCCAATATTTGTATCCCACAAATATCTATGAACCTTGGTTGCATCCTTGCCCCACATTCATCCCTTGAATGTATACCAATCCAAGTTTATACTAGTCTAAACCTCACATTTGTTCCCACAAATGTGATCGACTACGGAATTTAGAATAACTACTTATTCATGGATAAAATATGCAAAATAGGAACATAACTCTAAATAAATTAACACCATAATTATATTAATGAGTTTGAGCAATTTTGTTCCGTTACAATACTTAAAACAGATCATGACCAATCACTAGAATATCGAAGCCCTAAAGCACAAACATGTCCTGCATGTTTTGATCCATGTAAGAGCTTCGTGAGTGGATCCGCTATGTTAAGATCTGTGTGAACTTTGCGAATACATATCTTTCCCTTTTCAACTTCATCCCTTGTGTAGTTGAATCTCCGCTCAATGTGACGGGTCTTTTGGTGAGCACGAGGTTCCTTGATCTGAGCAATCGCACCCTCATTGTCACAAAAGATCTCAAGAGGGTCCTGAATGGAAGGGACTACTCCTAAGTCATCGATGAATTTCTTCATCCATGTAGCTTCCTGAGCTGCCAATGAGGCGGCAATGTACTCCGACTCTGTAGTGGATAATGCAACAACATCCTGTTTTGAACTCTTCCAAGAGACCGCACCTCCATTTAACGTGAAGACATAACCGGATTGTGAACGAGAATCATCTCGATCAGTTTGGAAACTCGCATCCACGTAACCCTTTACTGCGAGTTCCTCCTCGCCAGACCTATATATTAGAAACATATCCTTAGTCTTCCTAAGGTATTTCAATATACTTTTGACAGCAATCCAATGACTGTTTCCTGGGTTATTCTGGTATCTACTTGTCAGGCTAAGAGTGCATGACACATCCGGTCTAGTGCATATCATTGCATACATGATTGACCCAATAGCAAACGCATATGGGACTTTCTTCATTCTCTCCTGTTCATCTTTCGTGGTGGGGCACTGAGATGAACTGAGAAGTGTTCCCTTTTGAATAGGTACCAAACCTTTCTTAGAGTTCTCCATCTTGAACCTTTTCAAGATCTTTTCAATGTATGCACTTTGATTCAAACCTATCAGTTTCTTGGATCTATCCCTGTAGATCCCAATCCCCAAAACGTATTTTGCTTCTCCAAGATCCTTAATAGAGAAGCATTTACTTAGCCAAGTTTTAACACCTTCCATTTCCGGAATATCATTTCCAAATAACAATATATCATCCACATATAGTACAAGGAACATGATAGTGCTCCCACTAGATTTCTTATATACACAAGCTTCATCACCATTTTTAATGATGCCAAGTTTCTTGTCCTCCTCATTAAAACGATGATTCCACATTCTAGATGCTTGTTTCAATCCGTAGATTGACTTCTTTAACTTGCATACCTTTTTAGGATATTTCGGATCAACAAAACCTTCAGGCTGAACCATATAGACATCTTCCTCAAGATGTCCATTTAGGAAAGCGGTCTTGACATCCATTTGCCATATTTTATAATCATAATGAGCAGCAATGGCAAGTAATATCCTAATAGACTTTAGCATTGCCACAGGCGAAAAAGTTTCATCATAGTCAACCCCTTGAGTTTGAGTGAAACCTTTTGCTACAAGTCTAGCTTTATATGTATCCAAGTTTCCATGTATGTCGGTTTTCATCTTGAAAAGCCATTTACAATCAACTAGCCTTGAGCCAGTAGGTTGTTCAACAAGTTCCCAAACTTGGTTGTCATACATGGATTGCATCTCAGCGTTCATGGCTTCCTGCCATTTATCTTTATCAATCCTTGATAAAGCATCTTGGTAGTTTGTTGGTTCATCCAAATCAACCACATAACATCCATCCATGAGAAACCCATATCTATCAGGAGGATTACTAATCCTACCAGATTTGCAAACGTCTTGTGTATTTTGATCATCCATTTGATCACTTTCAACATTTTCATGTTGAGTGCTAGTGTCAACCAATCGTGTATCATCTACTTGATCTTGAACCTCCTCAAGATCTATCTTCCTTTCACTATCACCTTCCATTAGGAACTTAGTTTCAAGGAATTCAGCCTTCTGAGCAACAAATACATTCTGTTCGGAAGGATCATAGAAATAATATCCCATATTATCCTTGGGATATCCTATGAAGATACACTTTGTGGATCGATCATTTAACTTATTAGGGACGTAACGCTTAGGATAAGCTTCACATCCCCATACCTTTAACTATGATAGAGACGGAGGTTTTCCAAACCACATCTCATGAGGTGTTCGTTCCACTTTCTTGGTTGGGGCCATATTTAAAATACGAGCCGCGGATCTTAAGCAATAACCCCAAAATGATAGAGGTAACGAGCTTCTAGACATCATGGATCGAACCATATCCATTAGGGTTCGGTTCCTCCTCTAGGATACTCCATTAAGCTGGGGTGTTCCGGGTGGAGTAAGTTGTGAGATAATCCCACAACTCCTAAGATGATCCTGAAAAGCATCGCTTAGGTATTCACCTCCCCTATCGGTATGAAGTACCTTTATCGTTTTGTTGAGTTGATTTTGTACCTTGTTTTGATATTCCTTGAATGCTTCAAAAGTTTCGTCCTTGTGTCTTAATAAGTAGACATATCCGAAACGACTGAAGTCATCAATGAAAGTAACAAAGTACCTTTCACCATTCCTAGTTATGGGCTTAAATGGTCCACATACATCCGAATGTATTAGTCTCAATAAGTCTTTAGCCCTTTCATAGGTCCCTTTGAAAGGTGCTTTAGTCATTTTGCTTTGTAAACAAGATTCACATACATCAAATGAGTCTAGTTCATTTGATTTCAAAAGTCCATTCTTTTGAAGTATATGCATTTGATTCTTATTTATGTGACCAAGGCGACAATGCAATAAGTAGGAATCACTCAAATCCCTTTTGAGTTTCTTGGTGTTCGCATGGTATATTGAGCTATTGTATGATGTGACATCATGAACCAATTCATAAATACCATTAGAAGGCGAAGCCTTAAAATAGAACACATTATCTAAAGAAACATGGATATCATCCTTAATTAAATTAAGATTAAAACCATATTGTTTCAAACGGGATACAGAAATAATGTTTCGTGATAAATCGGGTGCATACAAAACATTTTTCAAAATAAGCTCCAAACCACTTGGTAGCTTCAAAACAAAGTCTCCTTGAGCTTTAACTTGCACCCTTGCTCCATTTCCCATGAAGAGACTTGTTGTTCCCGCTTCTTGATCACTTCTTTTGAACCCCTGCAAAGAATTGCAAATGTGAGTTCCACATCTAGTGTCTAATACCCAAGTATTAGAAGAAGTAATACTAAGCTCTATATATACCATATATGTATTACCTGAGGTTTGCCCCACATCCCTCTTTTCCTTCAACTCCTTAAGGTAGACCGGGCAGTTGCATTTCCAGTAACCCATTTCACCGCAACCGAAGCACGGGTCTTACTTGGGGTTTGCTTGTCCGGCAACCTTTTGCTTCTTGTTCTTGTTTTTGGTTGGGGTAACCATCCTCCCCTTTCCCTTGCCTTGATGGGCGGGTCCTTTCCTCTTAGCCACCTTTGGCTTAGAGGTGTTATTACCTTTGGACCCACCATCATTGATCATTAGCACGGGTGAAGCCCTCTTACCCATGCTAGTTTCTGCCATCCTAAGCATGCCATGAAGTTCGCCAATGGTCTTATCCATCCCATTCATATTGTAATTAATTACAAATTAGTCAAATCTCTTTGACAAGGAGTTTAGGATAAGATCCGTGGCTAGCTCATTAGATATGTTGAGATTAAGACGGTTTACGCGATCAATGAGGCTTTTCATCTTAAGGACATAAGATGAAACGGATTGGGAGTCGTCCATACGAGATGCATGAAGCGCTCGAACAGTCTCGAAGCGCTCGACACGTGCTTGTTGAAGGAACATCTCCTTCAATTGCGTGATCATGTCATATGTACTATGATGCTCGAAATCCTTTTAGAGTTCGGGTATCATAGTCCCAAGCATTAGGCAAGCGACTTGCACCGAATCGACGCAATACTTATCCCAATAAGCCATGCCTTCCGTATCATCCTCGTCGGGTTGATCGGGAATGGGGTCTTCCAACACATACGCCTTATCCTCAAGTTTGAGGACAATCCTAAGATTGCGGAACCAATCCATAAAGTTCGTATGGTTGAGTTTGTCTTTCTCGAGGAGAGACCTTAACGATAGGTTGTTCTAGTTAATAGGTGCGTTTTGCATGTTGTTGTTATTGGCGGCCATCTACAAAATTTAACAAAGTTCATTTAAGTATCGATTTTAAATTTAATAAACAATACTCTTTTAAATTTTAATTGACTTATTAAATATTAGAATCCAACGGTAAATCAAATTTCGGTTAGGTGACCTTTATCCCGTTATTTGATTTAGCTAGGTAGTCATTTATATGACAATTGCAATCCTTTTGCAACTTCTAAATTATGGGATCATGCAATCCTTTTGCATGGCATATTTATCCCATCAACGCCTATTTGTTCCTCATGCTTCGGTGACCCTAAGTTCATGATTCCCAAATCAAGTCGTCCTACTTGTGTAAACATGTAAAATTAACATACAAGTGGTTAGGTGACCTTTATCCCACAAGCATGCGAATTTTACCTTAACCATATTAGTTAGCTCATAACGGTTAGGTGACCTTTATCCCATTATGAGTTCCCTACTATGTTTAAGTGTCCCACAAAAGGATGGCGTTAAACTTGTTTACCTTGTTTTAGTTTTAAAGGGATTTTCCGCTTTCTTTATTCTAGTTTAAGAAAACATATTGCCATACACCAACATGCATTTGGTGTATAGTACATTATGAAAAACCTATTTTCATGTCTTAGTAATAAAACCAATTACTTGATATAAATCATTTTATATACATTGTCATCTTGTTCTTAATAACCATTTATTAGTGTCCTTTTGTTGTTTTTAAATATAACCAATTATAATGTCGTTTTGCAAGTTGTTAACATGTGATTTTCTTGTATCAACCAAACATACAAACACAATAATCATACAAGCATGCATAACAACAATGTTCACAATCAAGCCAAAGTGGTGGACACTTGTTTAGCCGAAAACAAGTGTCACCGGTAAAGGGTTAAATCACAAAGTAAGAGATTTTTAAAATCTCCCACTAACTCTTGCATCCATATGCTCCATCTTGTGATTTTCTTCATCATCTTGAATCTTCATTTCTTTTACAAAAAATATACAACCTAATACATTTTTCTAGGAAAAAGAAATTACATCCTAATCTATTTTACATACCAAGATAAAATAAATTACATCACCAAATTAAAAAAAAAAAAAATTATTACAATATTACAAACCAAATGAATGAATATTACAACCAATTGAAATGCAACCAAACATTCACACATCCAAACATAAGGTCTACGCTTGATTGTGAACAACAACAAACAACAAAACATGACCAAATTTGAAGCTCCAAACCCTTTTGAAAGCCCCAAAATTTCGGCCAAATTAACACCCCACCCAAAACCCAAATTTATTTTTTTTTTACATTCTAATTTCATGCATGTTACTAGAATGTAATCTAAATGGGTTTTAAAGCCAAATACAAGAAGCATATTTCTATGACCTCGGCTCTAGATACCATTGTTGTAATTCATCATATTAACAAGTTATATTAACATGCATGTCAAAACCCGATTTTAAAAGTGAAGCGGAAGCAATTTTACATAAACAAATCAATATGAGTTTAACCTTTTAAACATGAATTCCAAAATAGATCAAGTCTAGAAATATACTTACAAATATAAGAGTGCTAGTAAAGAAAAGTACCTACTCCAAGTTAGGAGGTTACAAGATGATGAATAAGTGTGCCAAAACCCCAAGCTTTTGATGCACCAACACCACCCTTGAACTTGATTATGTTTTAGATACTCAATTGACTTAAAACCAAGCTAGAAACCCACTTTCTTTGGACCCAAAATTCTGGACAGCAGCTAATTAAAGGAAGATGATAAATGGAGCCTCAAAACTATGAAACCTCAAGTGTGTATACCCCAAACATATAACCAACACCTAGTACTTTGGTTAGGAATTTTTGACACTTGAAAACAAGCTTGCAAAATAAGAAATGGACCCCTCTTTGCTGCTCCAAAATCACGACTGAAATGGGACAGCAGGAACTTATTTTTGTTGTTTGTTTTTCACCCTTGAGAGAATGTGTATGCATGTGTCTTTTTGTCTTTTGTCAAGAGCATGCATCTAAGTAATTGTGCTATGTTGGAACCATCAAAAGTGAGCATGGGAGGGCTCTCTTAGAGACCCAAATCTGCACTCTTGTTGTGTTTATATAAAATGTAGCAATTCTTATAAAACTTGTAAAAGAAACCATAAAAATATTTGCTACTTTCATATTTATATAAACACTTATAAAAAACATAACACAATATAGTTATTTAAACCTATAAATAACTAAATCCATATCATATATAAATTATCCAAATAATTTATCTTAAGTGAGGATATTTTAGAAACCCGATTTTTCTAAAATCCAAGTGTCGCGTATTTTTTTAATGATCCAATCGTTAAGATCAAATACGTATAAGGTGTAGGTAAGTTTGTTATTGGGTATGACCCGACTTGGATCATAACATATTAGCCACATAAATTTAATATGTCTCTCGGGAATACGAAAAACCTTCACAATGATGGTGGATCCAAAGGTAACAACACCTCTAAGCCAAAGGCGGCTAAGAGGAAAGGACCTACCCATCAAGGCAACGGAAAGGGGAGGATGGTTACCCCAACCAAAAACAAGAACAAGAAGCAAAAGGTTGCCGGACAAGAAAACCCCAAAGAAGACCCGTGCTTCGGTTGCGGTGAAATGGGTCACTGGAAACGCAACTGCCCGGTCTACCTTAAGGAGTTGAAGGAAAAGAGGGATGCGGGGCAAACCTCAGGTAATATATATATGGTATGTATAGAGCTTAGTATTACTTCTTCTAATACATGGGTATTATACACTGGATGTGGAACTCACATTTGCAATTCTTTGCAGGGGTTCAAAAGAAGTAGCAAGCAAACGGGAACATCAAGTCTCTTTATGGGTAATGGAGCCAAAGTGCAAGTGAAGGCTCAAGGAGACTTTGTATTAAAGCTTCCAAGTGGTTAGGAACTTTGTTTTAAGAAACGTACCCGTAACAAGCTCATGGAGACTTTGTTTTAAAGCTTCCAAGTGGTTTGGAGCTTATTTTGAAAAATGTTTTGTATGCACCCGATTTATCTCGAAACATTATTTCTGTATCCCGTTTGAAACAATATGGTTTTAATCTTAATTTTATTAATGATGATATCCATGTTTCTTTAGATAATGTGTTCTATTTTAAGGCTTCGCCTTCGAATGGTATTTATGAATTGGTTCATGATGACACATCATACAATAGCTCAATATACCATGCAAACACCAAGAAACTCAAAAGGGATTTGAGTGATTCCTACTTATGGCATTGTCGCCTTGGTCACATAAACAAGAATCGAATGCATACACTTCAAAAGAATGGCCTTTTGAAATCAAATGAACTAGACTCATTTGATGTGTGTGAATCTTGTTTACAAGGCAAGATGACTAAAGCACCTTTCAAAGGGACCTATGAAAGGGCTAAGGACTTATTGGGACTAATACACTCTGATGTATGTGGACCCTTTAAGCCTATAATTAGGAATGGTGAAAGATACTTCGTTACTTTCATTGATGACTTTAGTCGTTTTGGATATGTCTACTTATTAAGACACAAGGACGAAACTTTTGAAGCATTCAAGGAATATCAAAACGAAGTACAAAATCAACTCAGTAAGACAATCAAGATACTTCGTACCGATAGAGGAGGTGAATACCTAAGCGATGCTTTCCAAGATCATCTTAAAAGTTGTGGGATTATCTCGCAACTCACTCCTCCTGGAACACCCCAACTTAATGGAGTTTCCGAAAGGAGGAACCGAACCCTAATGGATATGGTTCGCTCTATGATGGCTAGAAGCTCGTTGCCTCTATCATTTTGGAGTTATTGTCTATGCTCCGCGACTCGTATTTTAAATATGGCCCCAACCAAGAAAGTGGAACGAACTCCTCATGAGATGTGATTTGGAAAACCTCCATCTCTATCATACTTAAATCCCAACAGGAACGTAAATAAATCTTCGAATAAACTGACGAACCTTGCAGTTGATCAAATAATTCGTCGATTCTTGGTAGTGGATAACGGTTCTTGATGGTAAGTTTGTTCAACTCTCGGTAGTCGATACATAACCTAAATGTACCATCCTTCTTTTTGACAAACAGCACCGGAGCTCCCCACGGTGATGTAGTTGGTCGAATGAAAACACGCTCTAAAAGTTCTTGTAATTGACTTTGTAATTCCTTCATTTCGCTAGGTGCGAGTCTGTAAGGCGCACGAGATATCAATGCAGCTCCTAGTACAATATCTATTTGAAATTTAACAGATCGGTGTTGGTAGTCCCGGTAATTCTTTCGGAAATACATCGGGAAATTCTTTTGCGACGGGAACATCATTGATGTTCTTCTCTTCAGTTTTGACTTCCTTGATGTGCGCTATAATGACATAGCAACTTTTTCTTATCAGTTTTTGCACCTTCAGGCTACTAATAAGATTTAACTTCACGTTGCTCTTTTCTCCGTACACCATTAAGGGTTTTCCTTTTTTACGTACGATACAAATTGCTTTTTGTAACATACGACCTCTGCTCTCTCCTTTTTCAACCAGTCCATACCAATTATCACGTCAAAACTCCCTAACTCTACTGGTATCAAATTAATCTTAAACGTTTTGCCAACCAGTTTAATTTCTCGATTTCGACATATTTTATCTGCTGTAATTAATTTACCGTTTGCTAATTCGAGTAAATTTTTTTTATCCAAAGGCGTTAAAGGACAACTTAATTTGCCACAAAAATCTTTACTCATATAGCTTTTATCCGCACCCGAATCAAATAAAACATAAGCAGGTTTATCGTCTATAAGAAACGTACCCGTAACAAGCTCCGCGTCTTCCTGCGCTTCTGCCGCATTGATATTGAAGACACTTCCGCGGTTTTGCCCATTCTTATTCAATTCATCTGGGCATGCAGTTTTGTAATGGCCCTTCTTTCCGCACCCAAAACAAGTAATGGCAGCATTAAATGTTCCGGAGTTATTTGTTCCTTTCACTCTGTTGGCCTTTGGTCCGTAGACTCCACACTTTGCAGCACTGTGACCTGTTCTGCTACATTTTGTGCATAACTCCCTACAATAATTATCCGGATGATATTTCTCACACCTTAGGCATCTGGTTTTTGAAATGTCCCGTTCATATTGATTATAAACGTTCCATATTTATTGATTTCATTGCGAGGTTTTGACCTCTATATGAGACATTTTTCAAAGACTGCATTCGTTTTTAAAAACAAACCATAACCTTTATTTTATCGACAAGGTTAAAAGGACACCACCTAGATTATCCAGAAATGATAATCTAAAAATATCACTCTTACACACTACCAATACATATTGGTTTACAATATTAATATGTTACAACAAAATAAATCTCAAATGCAGTTTTAAACAATATTATACAAGCATGCTGACACCAAATCTTGTCCATATATTAACATGCAACAGCGGAAGCTCTTAATAATCACCGGAGAATAAACATGCTTTAAACGTCAACAAAAATGTTGGTGAGTTATAGGTTTAACCTATATATTTATCAAATCATAATAATAGACCACAAGATTTCATATTTCAATATACATCCCATACATAGAGATAAAAATCATTCATATGGTGAACACCTGGTAACCGACCTTAACAAGATGCATATAGAATATCCCCATCATTCCGGGACTCCCTTCGGACATGATAAATTCGAAGTACTAAAGCATCCGGTACTTTGGATGGGGCTCGTTGGGCCCAATAGATCTATCTTTAGGATTCACGTCAATTAGGGTGTCTGTTCCCTAATTCTTAGATTACCAGACTAAAAAGGGTCATATTCGATTTGATAATCCAGCCATAGAATGTAGTTTCAATTACTTGTGTCTATTTTGTAAAACATTTATAAAACTGCATGTATTCTCATCCCAAAATATTAGATTTTAAAAGTGGGACTATAACTCACATTCACAGATTTTTAATTCGTCGGGAAGTAAGACTTGGCCACTGGTCGATTCACGAACCTATAACAAATATGTACATATATATCAATGTATGTTCAAAATATAATTACAACATTTTTAATACGTTTTAATGTTTAAAGTTTATTAAGTCAGCTGTCCTCGTTAGTAACCTACAACTAGTTGTCCACAGTTAGATGTACAGAAATAAATCGATGTGTATATATATATATATATATATATATATATATATATATATATATATATATATATATATATATATATATATATATATCTTGAATCAATCCACGACCCATTGTATACACGTCTCAGGCTAGATCACAACATAAAGTATATATATTTTTGGAATCAACCTCAACCCTGTATAGCTAACTCAAACATTACTGCATATAGAGTGTCTATGGTTGTTCCAAATAATATAAATACATGGGTCAATATGATATGTCAAAATATTTGCATACGTGTCTATGGTATCCCAAGATTACATAGTATATTAGAATACATATATAATACAATATAAGTTAGCTAGGATATGATTAATATAGATTTGTTACCAATTTTTACGTAGCTACAACAAGCAAAAATATCAAATCTTGTTTTACCCATAACTTTTTCGTTTTAAATCCGTTTTGAGTGATTCAAGTTGCTATGGTTTCATATTAAACTTAAGTTTATTAATCTAAACAGAAAAAGTATAAGTTTGTAGTCATAAATACAGATTACAAGTCATTTTTGTAAAGGTAGTCATTTCAGGCGAAAGAACGACGTCTAGATGACCATTTTGGAAAACATACATCCACTTTGAGTTTAACCATTATTTTTGGATATAGTTTCATGTTCATAAGAAAAATCAATTTCCCAGAAGAAAAAATTTTAAATCAAAGTTTATCATAGTTTTTAATTAACTAACCCAAACAGTTCGCGGTGTTACTACGACGGCGTATATCCGGTTTTACGGTGTTTTTCGTGTTTTCAGGTTTTAAATCATTAAGTTAGCATATCATATAGATATAGAACATGTGTTTAGTTGATTTTAAAAGTCAAGTTAGAAGGATTAATTTTTGTTTGCGAACATGTTTAGAATTAACTAAACTATGATCTAGTGATTACAAGTTTAAACCTTCGAATAAGGTAGTTTTATATATATGAATTGAATGATGTTATGAACATCATTACTACCTCAGGTTTTGTGTATAAACCTACTAGAAATGAGAGAAATAGATCTAGCTTCAAAGGATCCTTGGATGGCTTGAATGTTCTTGAAGTAAAATCATGACACGAAAACAAGTTCAAGTAAGATTTCCACTCGAAATAAGATTGTTAAAGTTATAGAAATTGAATCAAAGTTTGATTATGAGTATTACCTTGTATTAGAAAAATATATTACTGTAAATAAGAAAGATTTCTTGAGGTTGGATGATCACTCAAAGTGAATTTACAAGATTGGAAGTAAGCTAGCAAACTTGGAAGTGTTGTTAGTGTGTTTTTGAGTAGTTGTTTTATAACTTGGTTTATGTATGGATCTATGAACTAGATTGTGCTAGATTTTGTTGAAGATGATGAATAACACTTAGAACAATGGAAGAACACTTAAGAGAGAGTAGTTTGATGCATGAAAATTGAAAATGAATGTGTGTTTGTTGTAGTGACCCGAACTTTTCCATGTTTATATATATATTAAATGAAATTGTTATTTACATGATTAAGTGTTTCCAACATGTTAAGCAATCAAACTTTTTAAGACTTGATTAATTGAAATAGGTTTCATATAGACAATTGACCACCCAAGTTGACCGGTGATTCACGAACGTTAAAACTTGTAAAACTATACGATGACATATATGTGGTTATATATATAGTTAACATGATTTTATTATAAGTATGTATCTCATTAGGTATTTTAACAATGAGTTATATACATAAAAATGAGACTATTAATTTAAGAAACTCGAAAACGATATATATAACGATTATCGTTATAACAACGTCTTACTAGGTACATATGAATCATATTAAGATATTGATACACTTGGTAAATTATGTTAAATGATAAGTAAATATATTATTAAGTGTATTAACAATAAAATACATATGTAAAAATAAGACTACTAACTTAATGATTTCGAAACGAGACATATATGTAACGATTATCGTTGTAACGACATTTAACTGTATATATATCATACTAAGATATATTATATATCATAATATCATGATAATATAACAATTTAACATCTCATTTGTTATAATAAATAATGGGTTAACAACATTCAACAAGATCGTTAACCTAAAGGTTTCAAAACAACATTTACATGTAACGACTAACGATGACTTAACGACTCAGTTAAAATGTATATACATGTAGTGTTTTAATATGTATTCATACACTTTTGAAAGACTTCAAGACACTTATCAAAATACTTCTACTTAACAAAAATGTTTACAATTACATCCTCGTTCAGTTTCATCAACAATTCTACTTGTATGCACCCGTATTCATACTCGTACAATACACAACTTTTAGATGTATGTACTATTGGTATATACACTCCAATGATCAGCTCTTAGCAGCCCATGTGAGTCACCTAACACATGTGGGAACCATCATTTGGCAACTAGCATGAAATATCTCATAAAATTACAAAAATATGAGTAATCATTCATGACTTATTTACATGAAAACAAAATTACATATCCTTTATATCTAATCCATACACCAACGACCAAAAACACCTACAAACACTTTCATTCTTCAATTTTCTTCATCTAATTGATCTCTCTCAAGTTCTATCTTCAAGTTCTAAGTGTTCTTCATAAATTCCAAAAGTTCTAGTTTCATAAAATCGAGAATACTTCCAAGATTGCAAGTTTACTTCCAAGTTTTCTAAATCCATTCCAAGTAATCATCCAAGATCAAGAAACCTTTATTACTTACAGTAAGTTATCTTTCTAATACAAGGTAATAATCATATTCAAATTTTAATTCAATTTTTATAACTATAACAATCTTATTTCGAGTGGAAATCTTACTTGAAATTGTTTTCGTGTCATGATTCTGCTTCAAGAACATTCAAGCCATCCAAGGATCCTTTGAAGCTAGATCTATTTTTCTCATTTCCAGTAGGTTTATCCAAGGAACTTGAGGTAGTAATGATGTTCATAACATCATTCTATTCATACATATAAAGCTATCTTATTCGAAGGTTTAAACTTGTAATCACTAGAACATAGTTTAGTTAATTCTAAACTTGTTCGCAAATAAAAGTTAATCCTTCTAACTTGACTTTCAAAATCAACTAAACACATTTTTTATATCTATATGATATGCTAACTTAATGATTTAAAACCTGGAAACACGAAAAACACCGTAAAACCGGATTTACGCCGTCGTAGTAACACCGCGGGCTGTTTTGGGTTAGTTAATTAAAAACTATGATAAACTTTGATTTAAAAGTTGTTATTCTGGGAAAATGATTTTTATTATGAACATGAAACTATATCCAAAAATTATGGTTAAACTCAAAGTGGAAGTATGTTTTCTAAAATGGTCATCTAGACGTCGTTCTTTCGACTGAAATGACTACCTTTACAAAAACAACTTGTAACTTATTTTTCCGACTATAAACCTATACTTTTTCTGTTTAGATTCATAAAATTGAGTTTAATATGAAACCATAGCAATTTGATTCACTCAAAACGGATTTAAAATGAAGAAGTTATGGGTAAAACAAGATTGGATAATTTTTCTCATTTTAGCTACGTGAAAATTGGTAACAAATCTATTCCAACCATAACTTAATCAACTTGTATTGTATATTATGTAATCTTGAGATACCATAGACACGTATACAATGTTTCGACCTATCATGTTGACACGTCTATATATATTTCGGAACAACCATAGACACTCTATATGTGAATGTTGGAGTTAGCTATACAGGGTTGAGGTTGATTCCAAAATATATATAGTTTGAGTTGTGATCAATACTGAGATACGTATACACTGGGTCGTGGATTGATTCAAGATAATATTTATCGATTTATTTCTGTACATCTAACTGTGGACAACTAGTTGTAGGTTACTAACGAGGACAGCTGACTTAATAAACTTAAAACATCAAAATATATTAAAAGTGTTGTAAATATATTTTGAACATACTTTGATATATATGTATATATTGTTATAGGTTCGTGAATCAACCAGTGGCCAAGTCTTACTTCCCGACGAAGTAAAAATCTGTGAAAGTGAGTTATAGTCCCACTTTTAAAATCTAATATTTTTGGGATGAGGATACATGCAGGTTTTATAAATGATTTACAAAATAGACACAAGTACGTGAAACTACATTCTATGGTTGAATTATCGAAATCGAATATGCCCCTTTTTATTAAGTCTGGTAATCTAAGAATTAGGGAACAGACACCCTAATTGACGCGAATCCTAAAGATAGATCTATTGGGCCTAACAAACCCCATCCAAAGTACCGGATGCTTTAGTACTTCGAAATTTATATCATATCCGAAGGGTGTCCCGGAATGATGGGGATATTCTTATATATGCATCTTGTTAATGTCGGTTACCAGGTGTTCACCATATGAATGATTTTTATCTCTATGTATGGGATTTGTATTGAAATATGAAATCTTGTGGTCTATTGTTACGATTTGATATATATAGGTTAAACCTATAACTCACCAACATTTTTATTGACGTTTAAAGCATGTTTATTCTCAGGTGAATACTAAGAGCTTCCGCTGTTGCATACTAAAATAAGGATAAGATTTGGAGTCCATGTTTTTATGATATTGTGTAAAAACTGCATTCAAGAAACTGATTTCGATGTAACATATTTGTATTGTAAACCATTATGTAATGGTAGTGTGTAAACAGGATATTTTAGATTATCATTATTTGATAATCTACGTAAAGCTTTTTAAACCTTTATTTATGAAATAAAGGTTATGGTTTGTTTTAAAAATGAATGCAGTCTTTGAAAAACGTCTCATATAGAGGTCAAAACCTCGCAACGAAATCAATTAATATGGAACATTTTTAATCAATAAGAACGGGACATTTCATTTGTGGTTCCTCATTCACGTGAATGTAGGAGTTAATATATGCTCCATTAGTTTGTTGTTTTGTTAGATATTTCTTGCTAGATGTTAAATGATGGTTCCTACATGTGTTAGGTGACTCACAAGGGCTTCTAAGAGCTGATCATTGGAGTGTATATACCAATAGTAAATACACTTAGAAGCTGGGTATTGTACGAGTACGAATACGGGTGCATACGAGTAGAATTGTTGATGAAAATGAACGAGGATGTAATTGTAAGCATTTTTGTTAAGTAGAAGTACTTTGATAAGTGTTTTGAAGTCTTTCAAAAGTGTAAGAATACATATTAAAACACTACATGTATATACATTTTAACTGAGTCGTTAAGTCATCGTTAGTCGTTACATGTAAGTGTTGTTTTGAAACCTTTAGGTTAACGATCTTGTTAAATGTTGTTAACCCAATGTTTATTATATCTAAAGAGATGTTAAATTATTAAATTATCATGATATTATGATATATTAGTATATCTAAGTAATATATATATACAGTTAAATATTTTTACAACTATAGTCGTTACATATATGTCTCGTTTCGAAATCATTAAGTTAGTAGTCTTGTTTTTACATATGTAGTTCATTGTTAATACACTTAATGACATGTTTACTTATCATTTATCATGATTAAACATAGTGTAAAAATATCTTAATATGATTCAAATGTATTTAGTAAGACGTTGTTATTACGATAATCGTTATAAATATCATTTTCGAGTTTCTTAATTCAATAGACTCATTTTTATGTATATAACTCATTGTTAAAATACCTAATGAGATAAATACTTATCATAATATCATGTTAACTATATATGTAACCATATATATGTCATCATATATTTTTTACAAGTTTTAACGTTCGTGAATCACCGGTCAACTTGGGTGGTCAATTGTCTATATAAAACCTATTTCAATTAATCAAGTCTTAACAAGTTTGATTGCTTAACATGTTGGAAACACTTAATAATGTAAATATCAAATTCATTTAATATTTATAAACATGGAAAAGTTCGGGTCACTACAATACCTACCCGTTAAATAAATTTCGTCCCGAAATTTTAAGCAGTTGGAGGTGTTGACGTTTTTTCTGGAAATAAGTGCGGGTATTTCTTCTTCATCTGATCTTCTCGTTCCCAGGTGAACTCAGGTCCTCTACGATCATTCCATCGAACCTTAACAATTGGTATCTTATTTTGCTTAAGTCTTTTAACCTCACGATCCATTATTTCGACGGGTTCTTCGATGAATTGAAGTTTTTCGTTGATTTGGATTTCGTCTAACAGAATAGTGAGATCTTCTTTAGCAAAAAATTTCTTCAAATTCGAGATGTGGAAAATGTTATGTACAGTCGCGAGTTGTTGAGGTAACTCAAGTCGGTAAGCTACTGGTCCGACACGATCAATAATCTTGAATGGTCCAATATACCTTGGATTTAATTTCCCTCGTTTACCAAATCGAACAACGCCTTTCCAAGGTGCAACTTTAAGCATGACCATCTCTCCAATTTCAAATTCTATATCTTTTCTTTTAATGTCAGCGTAGCTCTTTTGTCGACTTTGGGCGGTTTTAAACAGTTGTTGTATTTGGATGATCTTCTCGGTAGTTTCTTGTATTATCTCCGATCCCGTAATCTGTCTATCCCCCACTTCACTCCAACAAATCGGATACCTGCACTTTCTACCATAAAGTGCTTCAAACGGTGTCATCTCAATGCTTGAATGGTAGCTGTTGTTGTAGGAAAATTCTGCTAACGGTAGATGTCGATCCCAACTGTTTCCGAAATCAATAACACATGCTCGTAGCATGTCTTCAAGCGTTTTTATCGTCCTTTTGCTCTGCAAATCAATTTGTGGATGATAGGCAGTACTCATGTCTAGACGAGTTCCTAATGCTTGCTGTAATGCCTGCCAGAATCTTGAAATAAATCTGCCATCCCTATCAGAGATAATAGAGATTGGTATTCCACGTCTGGAGATTACTTCCTTTAAATACAGTCGTACTAACTTCTCCATCTTGTCATCTTCTCTTATTGGCAGGAAGTGTGCTGATTTGGTGAGACGATCAACTATTACCCAAATAGTATCAAAACCACTTGCAGTCCTTGGCAATTTAGTGATGAAATCCATGGTAATGTTTTGCCATTTCCATTATGGGATTTCGGGTTGTTGAAGTAGACCTGATGGTTTCTGATGCTCAGCTTTGACCTTAGAACACGTCAAACATTCTCCTACATATTTAGCAACATCGGCTTTCATACCCGGTCACCAAAAATGTTTCTTGAGATCCTTGTACATCTTTCGCGTTCTAGGATGTATTGAGCATATGGTTTTATGAGCTTCTCTAAGTACCATTTCTCTCATATCTCCGAATTTTGGTACCCAAATTCTTTCAGCCCTAAACCGGGTTTTGTTTTCCCGAATATTAAGATACTTCTCCGATCCTTTGGGTATTTCATCCTTTAAATTTCCTTCTTTTAAAACTCCTTGTTGTGCCTCCTTTATTTGAGTAGTAAGGTTATTGTGAATCATTATATTCATAGCTTTTACTTGAATGGTTTCTCTGTCCTTTCTGCTCAAGGCGTCAGCTACAACATTTGCCTTCCCCGGGTGGTAACGAATCTCAAAGTCGTAATCATTCAACAATTCAATCCACCTGTGCTGCCTCATGTTCAGTTGTTTCTGATTAAATATTTGTTGAAGACTTTTGTGGTCGGTATATATAATACTTTTGACCCCATATAAGTAGTGCCTCCAAGTCTTTAATGCAAAAACAACCGCGCCTAATTCCAAATCATGCGTCGTATAATTCTGCTCGTGAATCTTCAATTGACTAGATGCATAAGCAATTACCTTCGTTCGTTGCATTAATACACAACCGAGAAATTGCTTTGAGGCGTCACAATATATCACAAAATCATCATTCCCTTCAGGTAATGATAATATAGGTGCCGTAGTTAACTTTTTCTTTAACAATTGAAACCCTTTCTCTTGTTCATCCTTTCATTCAAATTTCCTCCCTTTATGCGTTAATGCAGTCAAGGGTTTTGCTATTCTGGAAAAATCTTGGATGAACCTTCTGTAGTAACCAGCTAGTCCTAGAAATTGACGTATATGCTTCGAAGTTTTTGAGGTTTCCCACTTTTCAACGGTTTCAATCTTTGCTGGATCCACCTGAATACCTTCTTTGTTCACTATATGACCAAGTAATTGAACTTCTTCCAACCAAAATGCACACTTTGAAAACTTAGCGTACAGTTTTTCTCTCCTTAATAACTCTAGCACTTTTCTCAAATGTTCTTCGTGCTCTTGGTCATTCTTTGAGTAAATAAGTATGTCATCGATGAAACCAATGACAAACTTGTCAAGGTATGGTCCACACACTCTGTTCATGAGGTCCATGAACACAGCTGGTGCGTTAGTCAACCCAAACGGCATAACCATAAACTCGTAATGACCGTAACGCGTCCTAAAAGCAGTCTTTGGAATATCATCCTCCTTCACCCGCATTTGATGATATCCAGAACGTAAGTCAATCTTCGAATAAACCGACGAGCCTTGTAGTTGATCAAATAAGTCGTCGATTTTTGATAGTGGGTAGCAGTTCTTGATGGTAAGTTTGTTCAACTCTTGGTAATCGATACACAATCTAAATGTACCATCCTTCTTCTTGACAAACAAAACAGGAGCTCCCCACGGTGATGTGCTTGGTCGAATGAAACCACGCTCTAAAAGTTCTTGTAGTTGGCTTTGGAGTTCCTTGATTTCGCTGGGTGTGAGTCTGTATGGAGCACGAGCTATTGGTGCAGCTCTTGATACAAGATCTATTTGAAATTCAACGGATCGGTTTGGAGGTAGTCCCGGTAATTCTTACAGAAATACATCGAGAAATTCTTTTGCGATGGGAACATCATTGATGTTCTTTTCTTCGGTTTGTACTTTCTCGACATGTGCTAAAACAGCATAGCAACCTTTTCTTATTAGCTTGTGCGCCTTCAAATTACTAATAAGATTTAACTTCGCATTGCTCTTTTCTCCGTACACCATTAAGGGTTTTCCTTTTTCCCGTACAATGCGAATTGCATTTTTGTAACATACGATCTCTGCTCTCACCTTTTTCAACCAGTCCATGCCACTTATCACATCAAAACTTCCTAACTCTACTGGTATCAAATCAATCTCAAATGTTTCACTAACCAGCTTAATTTCTCGATTCGGACATATATTATTTGCTGTAATTAATTTACCATTTGCTAATTCGAGTAAAAATTTATTATCCAAAAGCTTCAGTGGACAACTTAATTTAGCACAAAAATCTCAACTCATATAGCTTCTATCCGCACCCGAATCAAATAAAACATAAGCAGATGTATTGTCAATAAGAAACGTACTCGTAACAAGCTCCGGGTCTTCCTGTGCTTCTGCCGCATTAATATTGAAAACTCTTCCGCGGCCTTGCCCATTAGTATTCCCTTGGTTTGGGCAATTTCTAATAATGTGGCCCGATTTTCCACATTTATAACAAACTACGTTGGCATTATTTGTTCTGACATTATTTGTTTCTTTATTTTTGTTGTTCTTTGGTCCGTAAACCTCACATTTTGCCGCGCCATGACCAGCTCTCTTACACTTGGTGCAAAATGTTGTGCAAAATGCATTCGGATGGTACTCTGCACACCTGAAGCATGGTTGTTTCTGCTGTTTGTTGTTATTGAGGTTGTTGTTGGGATTGTTATTGTTGTTGAAACTTTTGTTGTAGTTGTTGCTGTTGTTGGGACGTTTGTTGTAGTTATTGTTAGGATTGCGGTTATTGTTGCGATTGTTGTTGCGGTTGTTATGATTTTTATTGTGATTATGGTTGTGATTGTTGTTGTTGTTGTTGTATTGGTGACCCTTGTCACTGGTTTCTTCTCACTTTCTCTTGAGTTGTTTCGTGTTGGCTTCTTCGGCTGCCTGCTCTTTAATTCTTCCTTCAATCTGATTTATGAGTTTATGAGCCATTCGACTTGCCTTTTGTATGGAAGCGGGCTCGTGTGAACTCACATCTTCTTGAATACTTACTGGTAACCCTTTTACAAACGCGCCGATCTTCTCTTCTTCATCTTCGAACACTCCCGGACATAATAGGCACAACACTGTGAATCGTCGTTCATATGTGGTAATGTCGGACCCTTGTGTCCGTAACTCTCTAAGTTCTACCTTGACCTTATTGACTTCGTTTCTAGGACGGTACTGCTCGTTCATCAATTGCTTGAATGCCGACCACGGTAGTGCGTAAGCAGGATTTTGTCCTACCTGTTCAAGATAGGTATTCCACCACGTTAACGCAGTACCTGTGAAGGTATGCGTAGCATACTTAAATTTGTCCTCTTCAGCACACTTACTTATGGCAAACACCGATTCGACTTTCTCGGTCCACCGTTTCAATACAACTGGTCCTTCGGTTCCATCAAATTCCAAAGGTTTGCTGGCAGTGAATTCTTTGTAGGAGCATCCTACACGATTTCTTGTGGAATTAGTTCCACTGCTAGATCCAGAGTTACTGTTATTTTGCATCGCAGCCTGTACTGCGGCTATGTTTACTGCAAGGAAAACACGGAAATCTTCCTCGCTCATGTTCAAATTTTGACGAGTCATCGGTGCCATTTCCTTCAAAAATAGCCCAAAAGAATTAAGTTCATCATATAGAATTTTAAGAGCAGTCAATAGTATTTCGTAGCATAGTATGAACTCATTTATAAAAGCTTTTTCTTCATATTAGCGTTTAATAGTTTTAATTCGGGTAGTACCTACCCGTTAAGTTCATACTTAGTAGATAATATACAATTCAACTTCTACAATTCTATATGAAAAAACTATTTATAATAATATTTCACGTTCAAATTTTTATACAGTATTTTACAAACTTACAATACCGCTATTATACATATAGGATGAAATATAACACATAATAACTTTGCTACTCGGCAGCTATAAAGGCAATTCTAGTTAATACGCAAGTTGTTCAGCAAAGGCAATAAAGACACGTAATTCATAAGTCCAGAAACAAGTCATGCATTCTGGTTTTACTAAAACAACTTCCCATCCTTGGTCTTGTGGAAAGTAATCATTATGACCATTGGCTAGGCAGCATGTTGTAATGTCGTCAAAAGGACGAGGGTTTCGTAATGCCCAACATCCTCGTAGCAATCTAAAAACCTTGTTTTTACCCCAACTACTGAGTCCGTCACTTGTGAGAATGTTTTATTTAAAAATTGTAACTCAATGTTCTTTTTCTCAATTTGATGAGAAGCGAACATTATTAACCCGTAAGCATAACATGCTTCTTTATGTTGCATGTTAGAAGCTCTTTCTAAAGAACGGAGTCCTATGTTGGGATATGTTGAGTCAAAATAGGTTCGTAACCCGTAGCGTAAAATTGCATCTGGGTTTCCCGCACTAAATGCCTTAAAGAAAACTTGGCGTAACTTAAAGTCTCCCCAATGTGATATACCCCATCTTTCAAAGGAAAGCCTTTTATATACTAAGGCATGCCTGGAATATCTTTCAAAAGTTTGACAAACTAATTTTGCCGTAACTAATTGTGCTGATGAATTCTGCCCGACTCTAGACAAGATTTCATCAATCATATCTCCTGGTAGGTCTTCTAAAAATTTTGGTTGTCTATCCTTATCGTCCATTTTGTGTTTTTATACTGTAAAATAGACAAGGATTAAATTCGTAAAAGATAATTAACAAACAATACAAGCAATTTTTACATAGAACATAAAAGTACAAGCACACTACAATACATATAATACACAACATGATTACAACCCTCTAATCTGAATCAATAGTTTCTTCTTCTTCGAACTTGGTTCGTTTTCCTAATTTTCTAGGGATATATGGTGCTCCTTGAAAGGACCCGTTCATATACATTATAAACGATTCACAATAGTTGATTACATTGCGAGGTATTTGACCTCTATATGATACATTTTACAAACATTGCATTCGTTTTTAAAAGACAAACTTTCTTTACATCGAAAATTGACAGGCATGCATACCATTTCATAATATCCACTATCCAACTATAAATTGATTTAAAAATAATCTTTGATGAACTCAATGACTCGAATGCAACGTTCTTCGAAATATGCTATGAAAGACTCCAAGTAATATCTTTAAAATGAGCAAATGCATAGCGGAAAATTTCTTTAACACCTGAGAATAAACATGCTTTAAAATGTCAACCAAAAGGTTGGTGAGTTCATTAGTTTATCATAATCATCTATTTCCATCATTTTAATAGACCACAAGAATTTCATTTCCAGTTCTCATAAATATACGTCCCATGCATAGAGACAAAAATAATCATTCATATGGTGAACACCTGGTAACCGACATTAACTAGATACATATAAGAATATCCCCTATCATTCCGGAATCCTCCTTCGAACATGATATAAATTTCGAAGTACTAAAGCATCCGGTACTTTGGATGGGGTTTGTTAGTCCCAATAGATCTATCTTTAGGATTCGCGTCAATTAGGGTGTATGTTCCTTAATTCTTAGATTATCAGACTTTAATAAAAAGGGGCATATTTGAAATGTCCCGTTCTTATTGATTAAAAACGTTCCATATTAATTGATTTCGTTGCGAGGTTTTGACCTCTATATGAGACGTTTTTCAAAGACTGCATTCATTTTTAAAACAAACCATAACCTTTATTTCATAAATAAAGGTTTAAAAAGCTTTACGTAGATTATCAAATAATGATAATCTAAAATATCCTGTTTACACACGACCATTACATAATGGTTTACAATACAAATATGTTACATCGAAATCAGTTTCTTGAATGCAGTTTTTACACAATATCATACAAACATGGACTCCAAATATTGTCCTTATTTTAGTATGCAACAGCGGAAGCTCTTAATATTCACCTGAGAATAAACATGCTTTAAACGTCAACAAAAATATTGGTGAGTTATAGGTTTAACCTATATATATCAAATCGTAACAATAGACCACAAGATTTCATATTTCAATACACATCCCATACATAGAGATAAAAATCATTCATATGGTGAACACCTGGTAACCGACATTAACAAGATGCATATATAAGAATATCCCCATCATTCCGGGACACCCTTCGGATATGATATAAATTTCGAAGTACTAAAGCATCCGGTACTTTGGATGGGGTTTGTTAGGCCCAATAGATCTATCTTTAGGATTCACGTCAATTAGGGTGTCTGTTCCCTAATTCTTAGGTTACCAGACTTAATAAAAAGGGGCATATTCGATTTCGATAATTCAACCATAGAATGTAGTTTCACGTACTTGTGTCTATTTTGTAAATCATTTATAAAACCTACATGTATTCTCATCACAAAAAATATTAGATTTTAAAAGTGGGACTATAACTCACTTTCACAGATTTTTACTTCGTCGGGAAGTAAGACTTGGCCACTGGTTGATACACGAACCAATAACAATATATACATATATATCAAAGTATGTTCAAAATATAGTTACAACACTTTTAATATATTTTGATGTTTTAAGTTTATTAAGTCAGCTGTCCTCGTTAGTAACCTACAACTAGTTGTCCACAGTTAGATGTACAGAAATAAATCGATAAATATTATCTTGAATCAATCCACGACCCAGTGTATACGTATCTCAGTATTGATCACAACTCAAACTATATATATTTTGGAATCAACCTCAACCCTGTATAGCTAACTCCAACATTCACATATAGAGTGTCTATGGTTGTTCCGAAATATATATAGATGTGTCGACAAGATAGGTCGAAACATTGTATACGTGTCTATGGTATCTCAAGATTACATAATATACAATACAAGTTGATTAAGTTATGGTTGGAATAGATTTTTTACCAATTTTCACGTAGCTAAAATGAGAAAAATTATCCAATCTTGTTTTACCCATAACTTCTTCATTTTAAATCCGTTTTGAGTGAATCAAATTGCTATGGTTTCATATTGAACTCTATTTTATGAATATAAACAGAAAAAGTATAGGTTTATAGTCGGAAAAATAAGTTACAAGTCGTTTTTGTAAAGGTAGTCATTTCAGTCGAAAGAACGACGTCTAGATGACCATTTTAGAAAACATACTTCCACTTTGAGTTTAACCATAATTTTTGGATATAGTTTCATGTTCATAATAAAAATTATTTTCTCAGAATAACAACTTTTAAATCAAAGTTTATCATAGTTTTTAATTAACTAACCCAAAACAGCCCGCGGTGTTACTACGACGGCGTAAATCCGGTTTTACAGGTGTTTTTCGTGTTTCCAGGTTTTAAATCATTAAGTTAGCATATCATATAGATATAGAACATGTGTGTAGTTAATTTTAAAAGTCAAGTTAGAAGGATTAACTTTTTTTTGCGAACAAGTTTAGAATTAACTAAACTATGTTCTAGTGATTACGAGTTTAAACCTTCGAATAAGATAGTTTTATATATATGAATCGAATGATGTTATGAACATCATTACTACCTCAAGTTTAGTAGGTAAACCTACTGGAAGTGACAAGAAATTATCTAGCTTCAAAGGATCTTGGATGGCTTGAAAGTTCTTGAAGTAGGATCGTGACACAAAAACAAGTTCAAGTAAGATTTTTACTCGAATTAAGATAGTTTATAGTTATAGAAATTGAATCAAAGTTTGAATATGAATATTACCTTGAATAAGAAAGATAACCTACTATATATAACAAAGGTTTCTTGATCTTAGATGATTACTTGGAATGGATTAGAAAGCTTGGAAGTAAATTAGTAAACTTGAAGGGATTTTTGAAGTGTTCATGAAGTGTTCTTCCTATGATGATTATAGCTTGATTCTTGAAGTGATTTTTGATGAAGATGATGATTAACTACTGGAAAAAAACGTTCATAATAGTGTGTGTGTGTTGAGAGAGAATTAGAAAGAGAATTGGAAGTGAAATGGAGTGAATGATGAGTGGTAATTGGTGAGTGGTGAGTGGGGTTAAAAAGAGTTCTAGTTAGTTGACTAGCTCATGGTAAAAGTTAAAATTGATTACTCATACATGACATAATCAAGAGTGGAATCCCATGCTAGTTCCTATTGGTATATACCTATAGTAAGTACGTTTTGAAGCTGTGTATAATACGGGTAAGAATACGACTAGAATTCTTGATGAAAGAAAAGAATGGGAAAGTAACTGTAACCATTTTCGTTAAGTATGAGTGTTTTGATATATGTCTTGAAGTTTTCCAAAAGTATTTTAATACATCTAAATACACTACATGTATATACATTTTAACTGAGTCGTTAAGTCATCGTTAGTCGTTACATGTAAGTGTTGTTTTGAAACCTTTAAGTTAGCGATCTCAATTAATGTTGTTAACCCATTGTTTATTATATCTAATGAGATGTTAAATTATTATATTATCATGATATTATGATATATTAATATATCTTAATATGATATATATACATTTAAATGTCGTTACAACGATAATCGTTACATATATGTCTCGTTTCGAAATCCTTAAGTTAGTAGTCTTGTTTATATGTATATAACTCATTGTTAATATACTTATGGAGATACTTACTTATCATAATCTCATGTTAACCATATGTATATCCATATATATATCATCATGTCATTTTTACAAGTTTTAACGTTCGTGAATCGCCGGTCAACTTGGGTGGTCAATTGTCTATATGAAACATATTTCAATTAATCAAGTCTTAACAAGTTTGATTGCTTATCATGTTGGAAACATTTAATCATGTAAATATCAATCTCAATTAATATATATAAACATGGAAAAGTTCGGGTCACTACAGTACCTACCCGTTAAATAAATTTCATCCCGAAATTCTAAGCTGTTGAAGGTGTTGACGAATCTTCTGGAAATAGATGCGGGTATTTCTTCTTCATCTGATCTTCAAGCTCCCAGGTGAACTCGGGCCCTCTACGAGCATTC
This sequence comes from Rutidosis leptorrhynchoides, assembly GCF_046630445.1. Taxonomy (NCBI): domain Eukaryota; kingdom Viridiplantae; phylum Streptophyta; class Magnoliopsida; order Asterales; family Asteraceae; genus Rutidosis; species Rutidosis leptorrhynchoides. Next base: position 224,426,237 of record NC_092337.1, on the reverse strand, counting down.
CATCGAACCTTAACAATTGGTATCTTGTTTTGCTTAAGTCTTTTAACCTCACGATCCATTATTTCGACGGGTTCTTCGATGAATTGGAGTTTTTCGTTGATTTGGATTTCATCTAACGGAATAGTGAGATCTTCTTTAGTAAAACATTTCTTCAAATTCGAGACGTGGAAAGTGTTATGTACAACCGCGAGTTGTTGAGGTAACTCAAGTCGGTAAGCTACTGGTCCGACACGATCAATAATCTTGAATGGTCCAATATACCTTGGATTTAATTTCCCTCGTTTACCAAATCGAACAACGCCTTTCCTAGGTGCAACTTTAAGCATGACCATCTCTCCAATTTCAAATTCTATATCTTTTCTTTTAATGTCAGCGTAGCTCTTTTGTCGACTTTGGGCGGTTTTCAACCGTTGTTGAATTTGGATGATCTTCTCGGTAGTTTCTTGTATAATCTCCGGACCCGTAATCTGTCTATCCCCCACTTCACTCCAACAAATCGGAGACCTGCACTTTCTACCATAAAGTGCTTCAAACGGTGCCATCTCAATGCTTGAATGGTAGCTGTTGTTGTAGGAAAATTCTGCTAACGGTAGATGTCGATCCCAACTGTTTCCAAAATCAATAACACATGCTCGTAGCATGTCTTCAAGCGTTTGTATCGTCCTTTCGCTCTACCCATCAGTTTGTGGATGATAGGCAGTACTCATGTCTAGACGAGTTCCTAATGCTTGCTGTAATGTCTGCCAGAATCTTGAAATAAATCTGCCATCCCTATCAGAGATAATAGAGATTGGTATTCCATGTATGGAGACGACTTCCTTCAAATACAGTCGTGCTAACTTCTCCATCTTGTCATCTTCTCTTATTGGCAGGAAGTGTGCTGATTTGGTGAGACGATCAACTATTATCCAAATAGTATCAAAACCACTTGCAGTCCTTGGCAATTTAGTGATGAAATCCATGGTAATGTTTTCCCATTTCCATTCTGGGATTTCGGGTTGTTGAAGTAGACCTGATGGTTTCTGATGCTCTGCTTTGACCTTAGAACACGTCAAATATTCTCCTACGTATTTAGCAACATCGGCTTTCATACCCGGCCACCAAAAATGTTTCTTGAGATCCTTGTACATCTTCCCCGTTCCAGGATGTATTGAGTATCTGGTTTTATGAGCTTCTCTAAGTACCATTTCTCTCATATCTCCAAATTTTGGTACCCAAATCCTTTCAGCCCTATACCGGGTTCCGTCTTCCCGAATATTAAGATGCTGCTCTGATCCTTTGGGTATTTCATCCTTTAAATTTCCCTTTTTTAAAACTCCTTGTTGTGCCTCCTTTATTTGAGTAGTAAGGTTATTATGAATCATTATATTCATAGATTTTACTCGAATGGGTTCTCTGTCCTTCCTGCTCAAGGCATCGGCTACCACATTTGCCTTCCCCGGGTGGTAACGAATCTCAAAGTCGTAATCATTTAATAATTCAATCCACCTACGCTGCCTCATATTCAGTTGTTTCTGATTAAATATGTGTTGAAGACTTTTGTGGTCGGTATATATAATACTTTTGACCCCATATAAGTAGTGCCTCCAAGTCTTTAATGCAAAAACAACCGTGCCTAATTCCAAATCATGCGTCGTATAATTTTGTTCGTAAATCTTCAATTGTCTAGACGCATAAGCAATCACCTTCGTTCGTTGTATTAATACACAACCGAGACCTTGCTTTGATGCATCACAATAAATCACAAAATCATCATTCCCTTCAGGCAATGACAATATAGGTGCCGTAGTTAGCTTTTTCTTCAATAACTGAAACGCTTTCTCTTGTTCATCATTCCATTCAAATTTATTCCCTTTATGCGTTAATGAAGTCAAGGGTTTTGCTATTCTGGAAAAGTCTTGGATGAACCTTCTGTAGTAACCAGCTAGTCCTAAAAACTGGCGTATGTGTTTCGGAGTTTTTGGGGTTTCCCACTTTTCAACAGTTTCTATCTTTGCCGGATCCACCTTAATACCTTCTTTGTTCACTATGTGACCGAGGAATTGAACTTCTTCCAACCAAAATGCACACTTTGAAAACTTAGCGTACAATTCTTCCTTCCTGAATACTTCTAACGCCTTTCTCAAATTTTCACCGTGTTCTTGGTCATTCTTTGAGTAAATAAGTATGTCATCAATGAAAACAATGACAAACTTGTCAAGGTATGGTCCACACACTCGGTTCATAAGGTCCATGAACACAGCTGGTGCATTAGTTAAACCAAATGGCATGACCATAAACTCGTAATGACCGTAACGTGTTCTGAAAGCAGTCTTTGGAATATCATCTTCTTTCACCCGCATTTGATGATACCCGGAACGTAAGTCAATCTTTGAATAAACAGACGAGCCTTGTAGTTGATCAAATAAGTCGTCGATTCTCGGTAGTGGGTAGCGGTTCTTGATGGTAAGTTTGTTCAACTCTCGGTAGTCGATACACAACCTGAATGCACCATCTTTCTTCTTGACAAACAAAACAGGAGCTCCCCAAGGTGATGTGCTTGGTCGAATGAAACCACGCTCTAAAAGTTCTTGTAAATGGGTTTGCAGTTCTTTTGTCACGCTGGGTGCGAGTCTGTAAGGAGCACGAGCTATTGGTGCAGCTCCTGGTACAAGATCTATTTGAAATTCAACGGATCGATGTGGGGGTAATCCCGGTAATTCTTTCGGAAATACATCGGGAAATTCTTTTGCGACGGGAACATCATTGATGCTCTTTTCTTCAGTTTGTACTTTCTCGACGTGTGCTAGAACGGCATAGCAACCATTTCTTATTAGTTTTTGTGCCTTCAAATTACTAATAAGATGTAGCTTCGTGTTGCCCTTTTCTCCGTACACCATTAAGGGTTTTCCTTTTTCTCGTATAATGCGAATTGCATTTTTGTAACAAACGATCTCTGCTTTCACTTCTTTCAACCAGTCCATACCGATTATCACATCAAAACTCCCTAACTCTACTGGTATCAAGTCAATCTTAAATGTTTCGCTAACCAGTTTAATTTCTCGATTCTGACATATATTATCTGCTGAAATTAATTTACCATTTGCTAATTCGAGTAAAAATTTACTATCCAAAGGCGTCAATGGACAACTTAATTTAGCACAAAAATCTCTACTCATATAGCTTCTATCCGCACCCGAATCAAATAAAACGTAAGCAGATTTATTGTCAATAAGAAACGTACCCGTAACAAGCTCCGGGTCTTCCTGTGCCTCTGCCGCATTAATATTGAAAACTCTTCCGCGGCCTTGTCCATTCGTGTTCTCCTGGTTCGGGCAATTTCTAATAATGTGGCCCCGTTTTCCACATTTATAACAAACTACATTGGCATAACTTGCTCCGACACTACTTGCTCCGCCATTACTCATTCCGACACCATTTGTTCCTTTTGTTCTATTAACCCCTGGTCCGTAGACCTCACACTTCACCGCGCTATGACCATTTCTTTTACACTTGTTGCAAAATTTGGTGCAGAACCCCGAGTGATACTTTTCACACCTTTGGCATAGCTGCTTCTGATTGTTGTTGTTGTTGTTGCGGTTATTATTGTTGTTGGGATGATTGTTGTAGTTGCTGTTGTTGTTGTTGTTGTTGTTGTTGGACCGTTTTTTGTAGTTGCGATTGATGTTGCGATTGTTGGGATAATTGTTGCGATTATTGTTGTAATTGTTGTTGTTGTTGTATTGGTGATTCTTATCACCGTTTTCCTCCCACTTTCTTTTGACTTGCTTCACATTGGCCTCTTCAGCAGTCTGTTCTTTAATTCTTTCTTCAATCTGGTTCACTAGTTTGTGAGCCATTCTACATGCCTGTTGTATGGAGGCGGGCTCGTGTGAACTTATATCTTCTTGGATTCTTTCCGGTAATCCTTTCACAAACGCGTCGATCTTCTCTTCCTCATCTTCGAATGCTCCCGGACACAATAGGCACAATTCTGTGAATCGTCTTTCGTACGTGGTAATATCAAATCCTTGGGTTCGTAACCCTCTAAGTTCTGTCTTGAGCTTATTGACCTCGGTTCTGGGACGGTACTTCTCGTTCATCAAGTGCTTGAATGCTGACCACGGTAGTGCGTACGCATCGTCTTGTCCCACTTGCTCTAGATAGGTATTCCACCATGTTAACGCAGAACCTGTGAAGGTATGCGTAGCGTACTTCACTTTGTCCTCTTCAGTACACTTACTTATGGCAAACACCGATTCGACCTTCTCGGTCCACCATTTCAATCCGATCGGTCCTTCGGTTCCATCAAATTCCAAAGGTTTGCAGGCAGTGAATTCTTTGTAGGTGCATCCTACACGATTTCCTGTACTGCTAGATCCAAGGTTATTGTTGGTATGTAGCGCAGCCTGTACTGCAGCTATGTTTGAAGCTAGAAAAGTACGGAATTCCTCTTCATTCATATTCACGGTGTGTCGAGTAGTCGGTGCCATTTCCTTCAAAATAGTCAAATGGAACAAGTTAATCATACAGAATATTAAGAGTAGTTAATAGTATTTCGTAGCAGAATATGAACTCATTTATAAAAGCGTTTTCTTCATATTAGCGTTTTATAAGTTTAAATTCGGGTAGTACCTACCCGTTAAGTTCATACTTAGTAGCTAATATACAATTCAACTACTACAATTCTATATGAAAAACTGATTATAATAATATTTCGCGTTCAAACTTTTCTACAGTATTTTACAAACTTACAATACCGTTTATTTTACATAAAGCATGAAATATAGCACACAATAACTTTGATACAAGATAGTTGTGAAGATAATTCTAGCTAGTACACAAGTCGTTCAGCAAAGGCAATAAAGACACGTAATTCATACGTCCAGAAACAAGTCATGCATTCTGGTTTTACTAGGACTACTTCCCATCCTTGGTCTTGTGGAACATAACCGTTATGGCCTTTGATAAGATAGCGTGTTGTAACGTCGTCAAAGGGATGAGAGTTACGTAATGTCCAACAGTCCCGTAACAATCTAAAAACCTCATTTCTTACCCCAATTCCCGACTCCGTCACTTGTGGGAACGTTTTGTTTAATAGTTGTAGCCCGATGTTCTTGTTCTCACTTTGGTGAGAAGCGAACATTACTAATCCGTAAGCATAACATGCTTCTTTATGTTGCATGTTAGCCGCTTTTTCTAAATCACGAAGTCCAATATTCGGATATATTGAGTCAAAATAATTTCTTAACCCATTGCGTAAAATAGCATTTGGGTTCCCCGCAATATATGCGTCAAAGTAAACACATCGTAACTTATGGATTTCCCAATGTGATATCCCCCATCTTTCGAACGAAAGCCTTTTATAAACCAAGGCATTCTTGGAACGTTCTTCGAATGTCTTACAAACTGATCTCGCCTTAAATAGTTGTGCCAAAGAATTCTGACCAACTCTAGACAAGATTTCATCAATCATGTCTCCGGGTAGGTCTCTTAAAATATTGGGTTGTCTATCCATGTTTTTATACTGTAAAATAGACAAGAGTTAGATTCATAAAAAAGATACTTATTAATACAAGCAATTTTTACATATATCATAAAGCATAAGCACACTATATTACATATATTACACTACACGAATACAACTATCTTATTCCGACTCGCTTGTTTCTTCTTCTTCGGTTTTGGTTCGTTTTGCCAAGTTTCTATGGATATATGATGTTCCCCTAATACGAGCCGTTATTTTCCACATTGGTTTAGAAAAACCTGGTGGTTTAGAAGTTCTCGGGTCATTGTTACAACTTAAGGACTTCGGGGGTTGACGATACATATAAAGTTCATCGGGGTTGGAATTAGATTTCTCTATTTTTATGCCCTTTCCCTTATTATTTTCTTTTGCCTTTTTAAATTCAGTTGGGGTAATTTCTATAACATCATCGGAATTCTCGTCGGAATCCGATTCATCGGAGAATTGATAATCCTCCCAATATTTTGCTTCCTTGGTGGAAACACCATTGACCATAATTAGCCTTGGTCGGTTGGTTAAGGATTTTCTTTTACTTAACAGTTTTATTATTTCCCCCACCGGTTCTATTTCTTCATCCAGTTCCGATTCTTCTTCCGGTTCCGATTCTTCTTCTGGTTCCGACTCTTCTTCCGGTTCCTCTTCGGGAACTTGTGAATCAGTCCACGAATCATTCCAATTTACATTTGACTCTTCATTATTATTAGGTGAGTCAATGGGACTTGTTCTAGAGGTAGACATCTATCACATAATATCAAACGCGTTAAGAGATTAATATATCACATAATATTCACATGTTAAAAATATATAGTTTCCAACAAAATTTGTGAAGCAATCATTTTTCAAGTAAACACGGTCGAAGTCCAGATTCACTAATGCATCCTAACAAACTCGATAAGACACACTAATGCAAAATTCTGGTTCTCTAAGACCAACACTCAGATACCAACTGAAATGTCCCGTTCTTATTGATTAAAAACGTTCCATATTAATTGATTTCGTTGCGAGGTTTTGACCTCTATATGAGACATTTTTCAAAGACTGCATTCATTTTTAAAACAAACCATAACCTTTATTTCATAAATAAAGGTTTAAAAAGCTTTACGTAGATTATCAAATAATGATAATCTAAAATATCCTGTTTACACACGACCATTACATAATGGTTTACAATACAAATATGTTACATCGAAATCAGTTTCTTGAATGCAGTTTTTACACAATATCATACAAACATGGACTCCAAATCTTGTCCTTATTTTAGTATGCAACAACGGAAGCTCTTAATATTCACCTGAGAATAAACATGCTTTAAACGTCAACAAAAATGTTGGTGAGTTATAGGTTTAACCTATATATATCAAATCGTAACAATAGACCACAAGATTTCATATTTCAATACACATCCCATACATAGAGATAAAAATCATTCATATGGTGAACACCTGGTAACCGACATTAACAAGATGCATATATAAGAATATCCCCATCATTCCGGGACACCCTTCGGATATGATATAAATTTCGAAGTACTAAAGCATCCGGTACTTTGGATGGGGTTTGTTAGGCCCAATAGATCTATCTTTAGGATTCGCGTCAATTAGGGTGTCTGTTCCCTAATTCTTAGGTTACCAGACTTAATAAAAAGGGGCATATTCAATTTCGATAATTCAACCATAGAATGTAGTTTCACGTACTTGTGTCTATTTTGTAAATCATTTATAAAACCTGCATGTATTCTCATCCCAAAAATATTAGATTTTAAAAGTGGGACTATAACTCTCTTTCACAGATTTTTACTTCGTCGGGAAGTAAGACTTGTCCACTGGTTGATTCACGAACCTATAACAATATATACATATATATCAAAGTATGTTCAAAATATAGTTACAACACTTTTAATATATTTTGATGTTTTAAGTTTATTAAGTCAGTTGTCCTCGTTAGTAACCTACAACTAGTTGTCCACTGTTAGATGTACAGAAATAAATTGATAAATATTATCTTGAATCAATCCACGACCCAGTGTATACGTATCTCAGTATTGATCACAACTCAAACTATATATATTTTGAAATCAACCTCAACCCTGTATAGCTAACTCCAACATTCACATATAGAGTGTCTATGGTTGTTCCGAAATATATATAGATGTGTCGACATGATAGGTCGAAACATTGTATACATGTCTATGGTATCTCAAGATTACATAATATACAATACAAGTTGATTAAGTTATGGTTGGAATAGATTTGTTACCAATTTTCAAGTAGCTAAAATGAGAAAAATTATCCAATCTTGTTTTACCCATAACTTCTTCATTTTAAATCCGTTTTGAGTGAATCAAATTGCTAGATCATTTCTTGTTACTTCCAGTAGGTTTACCTACTAAACTTGAGGTAGTAATGATGTTCATAACATCATTCGATTCATATATATAAAACTATCTTATTCGAAGGTTTAAACTCGTAATCACTAGAACATAGTTTAGTTAATTCAAAACTTGTTCGCAAACAAAAGTTAATCCTTCTAACTTGACTTTTAAAATTAACTAAACACATGTTCTATATCTATATGATATGCTAACTTAATGATTTAAAACTTGAAAACACGATAAACACCGTAAAATCGGATTTACGCCGTCGTAGTAACAACGCGGGCTGTTTTGGGTTAGTTAATTAAAAACTATGATAAACTTTGATTTAAAAGTTGTTATTCTGAGAAAATGATTTTTATTATGAACATGAAACTACATCCAAAAATTATGGTTAAACTCAAATTGGAAGTATGTTTTCTAAAATGGTCATCTAGACGTCGTTCTTTCGACTAAAATGACTACCTTTACAAAAACGACTTGTAACTTATTTTTCCGACTATAAACCTATACTTTTTCTGTTTAGATTCATAAAATAGAGTTCAATATGAAACCATAGCAATTTGATTCACTCAAAACGGATTTAAAATGAAGAAGTTATGGGTAAAACAAGATTGGATAATTTTTCTCATTTTAGCTACGTGAAAATTGGTAACAAATCTATTCCAACCATAACTTAATCAACTTGTATTGTATATTATGTAATCTTGAGATACCATAGACACGTATACAATGTTTTGACCTATCATGTCGACACATCTATATATATTTCGGAACAACCATAGACACTCTATATGTGAATGTTGGAGTTAGCTATACAGGGTTGAGGTTGATTCCAAAATATATATAGTTTGAGTTGTGATCAATACTGAGATACGTATACACTGGGTCGTGGATTGATTCAAGATAATATTTATCGATTTATTTCTGTACATCTAACTGTGGACAACTAGTTGTAGGTTACTAACGAGGACAGCTGACTTAATAAACTTAAAACATCAAAATATATTAAAAGTGTTGTAAATATATTTTGAACATACTTTAATATATATGTATATATTGTTATAGGTTCGTGAATCAACAGTGGCCAAGTCTTACTTCTCGACGAAGTAAAAATCTGTGAAAGTGAGTTATAGTCCCACTTTTAAAATCTAATATTTTTGGGATGAGAATACATGTAGGTTTTATAAATGATTTACAAAATAGACACAAGTACGTGAAACTACATTCTATGGTTAAATTATCGAAATCCAATATGCCCCTTTTTATTAAGTCTGGTAATCTTAGAATTAGGGAACAGACACCCTAATTGACGCGAATCCTAAAGATAGATCTATTGGGCCTAACAAACCCCATCCAAAGTACCAGATGCTTTAGTACTTCGAAATTTATATCATATCCGAAGGGTGTCCCGGAATGATGGGGATATTCTTATATATGCATCTTGTTAATGTCGGTTACCAGGTGTTCACCATATGAATGATTTTTATCTCTATGTATGGGATGTGTATTGAAATATGAAATCTTGTGGTCTATTGTTACGATTTGATATATATAGGTTAAACCTATAACTCACCAACATTTTTGTAGATGTTTAAAGCATGTTTATTCTCAGGTGAACATTAAGAGCTTCCGCTGTTGCATACTAAAATAAGGACAAGATTTGGAGTCCATGTTTGTATGATATTGTGTAAAAACTGCATTCAAGAAACTTATTTCGATGTAACATATTTGTATTGTAAACCATTATGTAATGGTCGTGTGTAAACAGGATATTTTAGATTATCATTATTTGATAATCTACGTAAAGCTTTTTAAACCTTTATTTATGAAATAAAGGTTATGGTTTGTTTTAAAAATGAATGCAGTCTTTGAAAAACGTCTCATATAGAGGTCAAAACCTCGCAACGAAATCAATTAATATGGAACGTTTTTAATCAATAAGAACGGGACATTTCATTGACCTTGTCATGAGGTCCGCTGATATAAGCAGGATTAGCCCTGCCCGTCGCCTAAAAAATGGCGACGGCAACATTATTCTTATTGATGAACCGATCATCAATACATGCTTTATTATTGGAGGTGAGGACCGCGGTAAGCGCAAGGTTGCGGATACGACTCCCACTCCACGCAGGAAACGCCTGCGCACTCACTCTGAACAAGAAGAAAGTAAGCAATTGCTATTTCGCAGTATTTATTTGATTACGCATTGTTTATATTGGCATGAACTTGCTATATTTGCTGATCTGTTTATAACTATTCTTCCAGGGTCATCCGCTGAAGCTACACCGCTTTATAACATCAGAGGGAGAATCCCTACAGATGTTCTTAATGAACCCGGGAATGAAGATTTATCTCTTCCATCTGAAGCAGAAGCGTCCAACGAGGAAGAAGAAAGAGAAGCCACTACGGAAGAAACTGCCGCAGCAGATCGGGCGTTTAAGCTGTACCAAAAGCTTTATAAATTTGTTCCTGCAGAAACAAGGGAGCAATACCGCAAACTTTCTTATCCCGCAGCGGCCAGGCAACGACTGCATAATTGCTATAATGCAATTTATCTAACAGTCGATAACATGGAGCGTTTTACTGAGATGTCAGATGAGTATGAGAAAGCAACTAAGGCTACCAATGCCCAAGAGAGAAGGGCGCAAAAGACTGAATTGCGGCTTGAAAAGGTGATGATTTAAAACCTGGAAACACGAAAAACACCGTAAAACCGGATTTACGCCGTCGTAGTAACACCGCGGGCTGTTTTGGGTTAGTTAATTAAAAACTATGATAAACTTTGATTTAAAAGTTGTTATTCTGAGAAAATGATTTTTAATAATGAACATGAAACTATATCCAAAAATTATGGTTAAACTCAAAGTGGAAGCATGTTTTCTAAAATGGTCATTTAGACGTCATTCTTTCGACTGAAATGACTACCTTTACAAAAATGACTTGTAACTTATTTTTCCGACTATAAACCTATACTTTTCCTGTTTAGATTCATAAAATAGAGTTCAATATGAAACCATAGCAATTTGATTCACTCAAAACGGATTTAAAATGAAGAAGTTATGGGTAAAACAAGATTGGATAATTTTTCTCATTTTAGCTACGTGAAAATTGGTAACAAATCTATTCCAACCATAACTTAATCAACTTGTATTGTATATTATGTAATCTTGAGATACCATAGACACGTATACAATGTTTCGACCTATCATGTCGACACATCTATATATATTTCGGAACAACCATAGACACTCTATATGTGAATGTTGGAGTTAGCTATACTGGGTTGAGGTTGATTCCAAAATATATATAGTTTGAGTTGTGATCAATACTGAGATACGTATACACTGGGTCGTGGATTGATTCAAGACAATATTTATCGATTTATTTCTGTACATCTAACTGTGGACAACTAGTTGTAGGTTACTAACGAGGACAGCTGACTTAATAAACTTAAAACATCAAAATATATTAAAAGTGTTGTAAATATATTTTGAACATACTTTGATATATATGTATATATTGTTATAGGTTCGTGAATCAACCAGTGGCCAAGTCTTACTTCCCGACGAAGTAAAAATCTGTGAAAGTGAGTTATAGTCCCACTTTTAAAATCTAATATTTTTGGGATGAGAATACATGCAGGTTTTTTAAATGATTTACAAAATAGACACAAGTACGTGAAACTACATTCTATGGTTAAATTATCGAAATCGAATATGCCCCGTTTTATTAAGTCTGGTAATCTAAGAATTAGGGAACAGACACCCTAATTGACGCGAATCCTAAAGATAGATCTATTGGGCCTAACAAACCCCATCCAAAGTACCGGATGCTTTAGTACTTCGAAATTTATATCATATCCGAAGGGTGTCCCAGAATGATGGGGATATTTTTATATATGCATCTTGTTAATATCGGTTACCAGGTGTTCGCCATATGAATGATTTTTATCTCTATGTATGGGATGTGTATTGAAATATGAAATCTTGTGGTCTATTATTATGATTTAATATATATAGGTTAAACCTATAACTCACCAACATTTTTGTTGACGTTTTAAGCATGTTTATTCTCAGGTGATTATTAAGAGCTTCCGCTGTCGCATACTTAAATAAGGACGAGATTTGGAGTCCATGCTTGTATGATATTGTGTAAAAACTGCATTCAAGAAACTTATTTTGTTGTAACATATTTGTATTGTAAACCATTATGTAATGGTCGTGTGTAAACAGGATATTTTAGATTATCATTATTTGATAATCTACGTAAAGCTTTTTAAACCTTTATCGATGAAATAATGGTTATGGTTTGTTTTAAAATGAATGCAGTCTTTGAAAAACGTCTCATATAGAGGTCAAAACCTCGCAACGAAATCAATTAATATGGAACGTTTTTAATCAATAAGAACGGGACATTTCAAAAAGTGTCGCCACATAATTCTAATAAGATGGCTGCTTCACTATTCGAATTACTATTTAACATAGTTGTTAATTATTAATATTGTGTACTGTGTTTGTATGCATATATATGTAATATGCATATTTCTTTCATCAATCCATCTATCTGGTTATCTATCTTTATCTATATATGTACGTACTACATAAAATAAAGAAACTAACACTATTTTAAATTGATTTCTTTCCACACGTTCCTTTCAAAATTATAATTTAAATTTTATTGTTTTGCTTTTCATTATCACCACCATCCTATATTATATGTCTATATATGGAGATACATGCATCTCTTCAAATCAACAAACCCACTGCATATACAAATCATACATATCACATACAGAGAACTCAAACTTCTTATTTTTCCTCTCAAACGCAACACCACCCTAAACCCACTTACTATTTCATTTATGTTTATGATCGAGAACCCTCACCACCTTTCATCGTGAACCATGACCCTCCATAAAATCACCACCTTGATCATTATGAAACTTCCACAACTATTCCTTGTTGTTGCTGTAAAACCGTCACTACAGACCACTATGAACACCATCTTCAACCTCAAGCCAACCGTCACTCTAATCACCACAATTCCACCATTGAAGAAGGAAACTAGGCTCACTGTTTCTATTTCCAATCGAGCCAAACAACAACCACATAATGTTCTTGTTTCCATTTCTTGAGTGCATCCGAAAAACCACAACCACCATTAAAACCCATTATTCTATTTTTGTTAATCAACGAAAAAGGTGATGATTATTGAAACTAATTGCTATTGTAATGCTGTTTCTGTTCCTGTACAAATCAAACCGTCGCTGTTGTCTACTACTGCATGATTATTATCTTTAAAAAAACTCATTTAAATACTACCACGGCTGCGTGTTTTATCCTGTCATTGTTCAACGATAATGATAGTGATGTCATATAAAATGGCGAATTTGATAAATGTTAAAGTTAATGAATTGAACTACTCCTTTCACTTTTTGGCCGACACCTACTACCCTTTTCAAACCACCTAATATACCCACTTATTTGTGTCCATATTATTTAATTATCGAACGTATCATATAACCGAACCTTTCCATTTTTTTTGAGCTGTCATGGGGCCATCGGAAACCCAATATTCATTATCTATATTTTTTTTGCTAACTAACTAATAGAACCAAGGCTTGCTACGCTTATTCTTTATATTTCTTATCTTGAGCAAATCCATACTCGCATATCATTTATTTCGGATTCCTGTGCTGATTTAAAATCAATATTAATGTTGATGATACTGTTGCGTTAAGAACCGAAAACCTCTTTTTGGATTTATGAAAACAAATTAGTGATGACCTGCAAGAAGACCCTTTGTTTGTTGTTCGTTTCTTGCTGCTACTCGCATTTTTCTGTTTCTTATCGCTAATCGAAGGACAAACCATCGGTTATGGTTTCATTTACACAATCGAATCCTACAAAGTTCAAACAATCAAATTAGTGGGCTTAAGAAGTTTTTCCTTATCGGGCTATCCTTTTACTATTGGGCCATTTTTATTGGATCTTATATAATTGGGTTTGCTAATTAGAAGCTGATGAGGTAGAAGTATGGAGATTAGACGAGTTATATATATAAATAATATCCGATTTAAAATAGAAAAGTATCAGGCAGTCCATCGGTTAAGGGTGTTGGGTTTAAGCAAGGGGTCTTGAGTTCGAGACCAGGCTGGAGCGTATATATATATATATATTTTTTTTTTGGAAAGGAAGAAGTAAACAGGGGATGTAGTTTATAAGGATCTGGGGTAGTAATAAACCAAAAATGTAAAGACAGAAGCATGGTCAAGGGTATTATGTTTAAGCGAGAGGTTGCGGGTTCGAGCTCGGGCATGGTCATTATTATTTTTAAGGCTTATTTCATGACGTAGCCATTCTTATTATACTTTTTATTATTATTATTATTGTTATTGTATATTAGTTATTATTATCATAGTTATTATTATTATTAGTATTATTATCATCATTATTAGTTTCATTAACATGATTTTTATATAATTTTAAATTACGTTATTATCATTATTATTATCATTAATATTATTAGTATTACAGTATTGTTATTGCTACAAGAAAAATGGCTATTATTATCAAAATTATTATTTTCATTATCACTACTAAGATTATTATTATTAATGTACTACATAAATATTACATATATATAAGAAAAATATATTTACTACATATAACATAACTATATTAACACTTTTATAATAAATATTAATAAATGAAATTAACTAGGTTATTAATAAAACATATAAACTATTAATGTAACCATTATATCACTAATAGTAAACAAATTTGTTCGCTTATGATCATACGTGTTAATACATATAATTGATATAGGTTCGTGAATCCGAGACCAACCCTATACTTGTTCAATGTCGTCATATGTATTTTTACTACAAAATATAGTATGGTGAGTTCATTTGATTCCCTTTTACTCTTTACATTTTTGGGACTGAGAATACATGCGCTATTTTTATATCTGCTTTATTAAATGCTTTTGAAATATATTTTGAACTGCGAATACATGAAATGCTTTTATAAATGTTTGACGAGATAGACACAAACAAAACATTCCTCGAATGAATTATTACGCAGACAGAAGTTCTGCGGAATATTATTGAATTATGTGGACATGATAATTGCCACCATTGAATTATGTGGACATGATACTTGCCACCAATTGAAGTGAATGTTATATATCGAGAGAATGATTTTATACACAGATTATGTGTATGATATTTTATACACGAGATATGTGTACGGTTACAAAGATTTGTTAAAATGATTTCGGACACGAGAAAGGTGTACTGTATTTAAAAGATATCGCATGTACATTACAGGTGGGTATAGGATTCGGGCCCATTTGTACCATGCAGGATTTAAATCTTGTGGTCTATCAAAATGATGAATTTTATTGTTTTATGATAAACCTATGAATTCACCAACCTTTTTGGTTGACACTTGAAAGCATGTTTATTCTCAGGTATGAAAGAAATCTTCCGCTATGCATTTGCTCATTTTAGAGATATTACTTGGAGTCATTCATGACATATTTTCAAAAGACGTTGCATTCGATTCATTGAGTTCATCAAGATTATTATCAAGTCATTTATAGTTTGATATATTAGGACATGGTATGCATGCAGTCAACTTTTGATGTAATGAAAGTTTGTCTTTTTAAAACGAATGCAATGTTTGTAAAATATATCATATAGTGGTCAAGTACCTCGCGATGTAACCAAATGTAATGTATTCATCCGGATGGATTAGGACGGGTCCTTTTAGTTGGTATCAGAGCGGTGGTCTTAGAGAACCAGGTCTTGCATTAGTGTGTCTAACTGATAGTCGTTAGGAGGCATTAGTGAGTCTGGACTTCAACCGTAGTTGCATGTCAAAAGTTTTGCTTATCGTTAGTGTCGAAAATTATTCGCTTATCATCCTTAAGTCTAGACACTTCTTATTGTCTCTATTGCATAGACAGTGTATAGATAAATTCATATCTTAGCATATCTGTTACTGTAGACTTTTCCTGACAACTTCCGTAGATTCCTCCGTAACTTATGGGATTTTAGTATTATATATGCATATGTAAATTATGTATTGCAGGGTACTAATCTACATCCTATAATCTATTTCTTATTGAAAATCCTTCGTCTGATCATACGAGATGAATCCCTCAACCAGTTCGAATCCTTCAGATTTCGATAGCTATTTCGATAGTTATTCCGATAGCTATTCCGACATGGATGTTCACCTAAGCTCCAAAAGCAGCGTCACCAGAATGAATCAACCAATTCATCTAATGGGTTCATAGTCGACTTAATCAATGGAGACGCGAAGAAGGCGATCCCTTCCACTAACCGAATTCACCTATTGGCGAAGAACCTGACGCACTTACCGGCGAACCTGTCCGAAACACCATTTTCACCATCATTTCCCGAATATCTCGCCATGATTATATAATACCTCAAAATTCGAAACCTTATTCATCTGCTCGTTCCGACCGACAATCATCCCGGAGTAATACAAGAAGTCAACGAACTTCACGCACGAGTAATCAATTTGGAGAATATGGTACAAAATGTACCAGCTTCAGCAACATCACCGACACCAACAGTACCATTAGTAACAGCACCAGTACCATTAACAATTCATGCCTCCACATCTCATTCTGTATCTCGAGTATAAATTATCGTTCTACGAATCATTCTACATCATTTATCTTCGTTCGACATGGTGATTATGTAATCTCTAATGTTTTAGAGATTATATATTCTTGTTCTAACGGTAAATTCTAACGGTAAATCAAATGAGTTTAATATCACATTAACTCATTAAATCCATGATTATATCTGAGGAAAATATATATATATATATATATATATATATATATATATATATATATATATATATATATATATATATATATATATATATATTTTCATAAAGAGTGTAATTAAAAAGTCTTTCGTACAAACTGTTAATGGTGAAAATATTTTAACGGGTAGGTAATACCCGAGGAATACTTAGATTTCACATTAATAAGTTACAGTGTACATTCTTCGAATCTGATTCAACAGTCATTTACTATCCTACTTACACCCACAGATATATGTATCCGTTCACCGCAGAATAACCATTCTCATTCAATTTCATATTTGGATTTTGACCTATCAGAATCCAACAAGTGGCATAATGAAGAAAACATTTGACAAAATAAAATTTGTTAGAAACAGACAAATTAACTATGAGAAATTTTGTTAACAATTCACGCTAACAAAATCCTAGCTAACTGTTCCTAGCTAACTGTTAATTCCGTATTACATTTTATTTTATTCCAATTTATTTATCGCAATTTACATTCTTGCAATTTTATTTATCGTCATTTAAATTATGTTATTTACTTTACGCACTTTATTTATCGTCATTTAATTTTTATTATTTATTTTACGCACTTTAAATATCGGGACATGTATACAAGGTTTTGACATATCATATCGACCCATCTATATATATTATTTGGAATAACCATAGACACTCTATATGCAGTAATGCGGGAGTTAGCTATACAGGGTTGAGGTTGATTCTATAATAATATATATAGTTTGAGTTGTGATCGAGTCTGAGGCGTATACGGGTCACGATACGTATTAATTAATTCGGATATTATATATTAAGCTATATATGAATTATTAGACTGTTAATTGTGGACTATCAACTGTGGACTACCGACATTGGACAATTAAAATGAATTAAAATATTGATTATAACATATGAAACTAAACATTTCTTTAAGTTTGCCACTTGATCTCATCTTAAACCTAATTTGTAACTTGACGGTTACAATCTGCATTCAAACTTTTTATGATTCTTGAAAACACCTCAATCTAGAGGATGAACCAAACGCACTTCATCTACGGAAGAAAAGATTGATGCATATAGTTATGCACCTGAAAACACTCGGAACCTGAGTAAACGTTTAACACATATCTGTGCTAGCTCCTTTGGTGTTGTTATTAACGAAAATAATTTTGCAATTCCTTTTCAAATTAGAAAATTTTATCACAGCTCCAGCAAATCAACTTCGACTTTCCATTCGAATTAGTCTTATTATAACCTCGATATATAAGTTTGCCTGTCGTCATCGTTACCGGAGAACCGTTTATATTTCACCACATTAGCAGTAAAATTACCAGCAACTTCAATGAATTTGGACTTTCCGAAAAATCATTATATTCATTGAAACCCCATTTTGTATTCATCTATACCCTGTAACAATAATTTCCATACCAATTACCGAGAATCAGCAATCAGCATTTCGAATCTCGTAGCATTTCTACATCAACAGTTACATGTATCCATATAACATTTATCTCTTAGAACTATGATCTTCCATTCTGAAATTCTGAAAAGCACTCAGTCACAAATCAATACTCTGAATGTTGAAAAAGCTTAATGAAGCAGCAGAAACCATAGACAACCGTAAACGACCTTAATCATCGGAAGTTTGATGATAAAGCTTAGTATGTTGGAAAAGCTCAGAAAAGTTGGAACTAGAAAATGGATTGAGCTAACCACGAAGGAGACCAAGGACAATTACCAGGACCAAACTCTATATTCAAAGAATCCAGGTAATTCTGGATCCGTCGAAATTTTTAGAGAATATCTTGCTCCGTACCCATGTTAAAATCTAGCGGAAAAATCTTTCTTCATCAACCATCAAACTTAGAAATTCTAAAATATCATCATAATAACTTCGATATTTCTGAGGATGTTATCATAAATATTTTCGTCCGAAATTATTTATCTCTTCGTGCTATCTGTATTACATCATATTGAAAACTGTTTTAGTTTTCAATATTCTGTAACATCTAAGTATAAATTATGAATGAATTTTGAAGTGATGTTGGAAATTGATGCATGAGTTAGTATAATATAGTGACACTTGATTAACGTGATTATATTAAAGTACATCATGCTGAGTTTCTAATGGAACATGATGATTCACAGATCATAACGTCATCCTGTGCCATGTTAGATAACTCTTTCATTCTGCTTAACTTCTGAACATATCAAGAAAGTATATTCTTGATAGTTCTATTCTTAGTGATTTTGGTAATTTGACAAATCAAATCGTGCTAATACGTTCTTTCCTGTTTAGAACATTAAGATCATTCGAAACTCCATACTTACGAATTCTGGACCATTACTCGCTTTACTAGAGGTCGAGAGGAGAATAAAAAGGCAAAGAGCTTCAAAATATAAGAGAAAATATAAAGCCCAATAACAACACGGAGGTTACAAACCATGGATATTAATACGAATAGCAATATAAAGACACGGTATAATAAAGAATAGCATCATCCCAAGGTAATAGTAGAAGTAAACAGATTGTTCTGATGGAAGATTGAAACGAAGAATGACAGAAATGATAATTAGAAAAATATCAAGGATTAGAACTGGATTAAGCATTTCCACAATCTTTTGGATGTATGAACTAAGAAAGAAAGTATAGGAATGGTGAGAATAATGGAACGGAAGAGCTTAATTTATAGTAGAAATATCAGACAGAGTAATCGATGC
The DNA here is from genome assembly GCF_046630445.1 of Rutidosis leptorrhynchoides. Lineage (NCBI taxonomy): Eukaryota > Viridiplantae > Streptophyta > Magnoliopsida > Asterales > Asteraceae > Rutidosis > Rutidosis leptorrhynchoides. The sequence goes on along the minus strand of NC_092337.1, from coordinate 224,406,784 downwards.
AGATCACCGTACTTAATTATAGAGATCTTAATTTCCTTACTCGCCGAAGAATCAAATCTATTAGATTTCGAAGATTTTCTTTAAATCCCTTAAATTCCGAAATTCAACTGTTACCACGTCAAAAGTTAACACGAATCTTTGATTACTAATTTCACTCTTTGGTGATAGCTTCATTCGTACTCTTCGAATAATCGAATTATTTTATCCTTATTACTCAATAGTAATAAAACTCTATTTATCAACTCATATTCGTCATGAAAACATTTTTATTGTTAGCCATGACCACCTTACTCAAATTTCGGGACGAAATTTCTTTAACGGGTAGGTACTGTGACGACTCGGAAATTTCCGATCAAATTTAGACCTAATCTTTATATAATTCCGACACGATAAGCAAAGTCTGTAATAGTGAGTCTCGAAAATTTTGGAACTATGTTCATGAAACCAGTTATCCTTTGACTGTGCTCGACGATTCACGAACAATTGTTTGTAACTAAATATGTATATATAAGAATTAATAAATATAAATGTATGTATATATAATAATTAAATATAATTGAAACTTTAAAATCAAATATGTAAAATGTTATGCAAGAAAATAAGATTGCTATTAAAAATTAATCTATATAAACATATATGAATTATGTACATAATTATTATTATATGTATATTGTAATATATACAAAATGCGTAAATAATAAATATTTAGTATAAGTATATATATCTATATATATTTAAATATAAACAAAAGTATATATAATTTAGAATTTATTTAATAAACGCTTGTAGCACTCGTTTATCATCTTGATGGATACTAATCAAGTTAAAAACGAACTTATATGATTTTAAAATAAACGGTGATCCGAAAATGAGTTCTATAAATTCTAGGCTTACTAAAAATGTAGTTAGGATCTAGTTATTTAATTTCAACACTTTTTATATTTTACCCAGAATTAAGAGGGACAGTTGATGTAATTTTTATTTAATAATTAATGATCAAATTTTATACCATAATGACCGATATAAATAAAGATAATTACTGTGAAAGTTTGGGATTTTTCTGAAGACTTTTTATTCGCCACTGAGTGAACAACGGGACACGATATAATAGTCCGTGAAAAGTGTCGGCACATAATTCTAATATGATGGCTGCTTCATTATTCGAATTACTATTTAACATAGTTGTTAATTATTAATATTGTGTACTGTGTTTGTATGCATATATATGTAATATGCATATTTCTTTCATCAATCCATCTATCTGGTTATCTATCTTTATCTATATATGTACGTATTACATAAAATAAAGAAACTAACACTATTTTAAATTGATTTCTTTCCACACGTTCCTTTCAAAATTATAATTTAAATTTTATTGTTTTGCTTTTCATTATCACCACCATCCTATATTATATGTCTATATATGGAGATACATGCATCTCTTCAAATCAACAAACTTCTTATTTTTCCTCTCAAACGCAACACCACCCTAAACCCACTTACTATTTCGTTTATGTTTATGATCGAGAACCCTCACCACCTTTCATCGTGAACCATGAACCTCCATAAAATCACCACCTTGATCATTATGAAACTTCCACAACTATTCCTTGTTGTTTCTGTAAAACCGTCACTACAGACCACCATGAACACCATCTTCAACCTCAAGCCAACCGTCACTCTAATCACCACAATTCCACCATTGAAGAAGGCAACTAGGTGTAGTGACCCGAACTTTTCCATGTTTATATATATATTAAATGAAATTGTTATTTACATGATTAAGTGTTTCCAACATGTTAAGCAATCAAACTTGTTAAGACTTGATCAATTGAAATAGGTTTCATATAGACAATTGACCACCCAAGTTGACCGGTGATTCACGAACGTTAAAACTTGTAAAAACTTGTAAAAACTATACGATGACATGTATATGGTTATATATATAGTTAACATGATTTTATTATAAGTATGTATCTCATTAGGTATTTTAACAATGAGTTATATACATAAAAATGAGACTATTAATTTAAGAAACTCGAAAACGATATATATAACGATTATCGTTATAACAACGTCTTACTAGGTACATATGAATCATATTAAGATATTGATTCACTTTGTTAATTATGTTAAATGATAAGTAAATATATTATTAAGTGTATTAACAATGAAATACATATGTAAAAATAAGACTACTAACTTAATGATTTCGAAACGAGACATATATGTAACGATTATCGTTGTAACGACATTTAACTGTATATATATCATACTAAGATATATTATATATCATAATATCATGATAATATAACAATTTAACATCTCATTTGTTATAATAAACAATGGGTTAACAACATTCAACAAGATCGTTAACCTAAAGGTTTCAAAACAACATTTACATGTAACGACTAACGTTAACTTAACGACTCAGTTAAAATGTATATACATGTAGTGTTTTAATATGTATTCATACACTTTTGAAAGACTTCAAGACACTTATAAAAATACTTCTACTTAACAAAAATTCTTACAATTACATCCTCGTTCAGTTTCATCAATAATTCTACTCGTATGCACCCGTATTCGTACTCGTACAATACACAGCTTTTAGATGTATGTATTATTGGTATATACACTCTAATGATCAGCTCTTAGCAGCCCATGTGAGTCACCTAACACATGTGAGAACCATCATTTGGCAACTAGCATGAAATATCTCATAAAATTACAAAAATATGAGTAATCATTCATGACTTATTTACATGAAAACAAAATTACATATCCTTTATATCTAATCCATACACCAACGACCAAAAACACCTAAAAACACTTTCATTCTTCAATTTTCTTCATCTAATTGATCTCTCTCAAGTTCTATCTTCAAGTTCTAAGTGTTCTTCATAAATTCCAAAAGTTCTAGTTTCATAAAATCAAGAATACTTCCAAGATTGCAAGTTTACTTCCAAGTTTTCTAAATCCATTCCAAGTAATCATCCAAGATCAAGAAACCTTTGTTACTTACAGTAGGTTATCTTTCTAATACAAGGTAATAATCATATTCAAACTTTAATTCAATTTCTATAACTATAACAATCTTATTTCGAGTGGAAATCTTACTTGAAATTGTTTTCGTGTCATGATTCTGCTTCAAGAACTTTCAAGCCATCCAAGGATCCTTTGAAGCTAGATCCATTTTTCTCATTTCCAGTAGGTTTATCCAAGGAACTTGAGGTAGTAATGATGTTCATAACATCATTCGATTCATACATATAAAGCAATCTTATTAGAAGGTTTAAACTTGTAATCACTAGAACATAGTTTAGTTAATTCTAAACTTGTTCGCAAATAAAAGTTAATCCTTCTAACTTGACGTTTAAAATAAACTAAACACATGTTCTATATCTATATGATATGCTAACTTAATGATTTAAAACCTGGAAACACGAAAAACACCGTAAAACCGGATTTACGCCGTCGTAGTAACACAGCGGGCTGTTTTGGGTTAGTTAATTAAAAACTTTGATTTAAAAGTTGTTATTCTGAGAAAATGATTTTTATTATGAACATGAAACTATATACAAAAATTATGGTTAAACTCAAAGTGGAAGTATGTTTTCTAAAATGGTCATCTAGACGTCGTTCTTTCGACTGAAATGACTACCTTTACAAAAACGACTTGTAACTTATTTTTTTGTCTATAAACCTATACTTTTTCTGTTTAGATTCATAAAATAGAGTTCAATATGAAACCATAGCAATTTTATTCACTCAAAACGGATTTAAAATGAAGAAGTTATGGGTAAAACAAGATTGGATAATTTTTCTCATTTTAGCTACGTGAAAATTGGTAACAAATCTATTCCAACCATAACTTAATCAACTTGTATTGTATATTATGTAATCTTGAGATACCATAGACACGTATACAATGTTTCGACCTATCATGTCGACACATCTATATATATTTCGGAATAACCATAGACACTATATATGTGAATGTTGGAGTTAGCTATACAGGGTTGAGGTTGATTCCAAAATATATATAGTTTGAGTTGTGATCAATACTGAGATACGTATACACTGGGTCGTGGATTGATTCAAGATAATATTTATCGATTTATTTCTGTACATCTAACTGTGGACAACTAGTTGTAGGTTACTAACGAGGACAGCTGACTTAATAAACTTAAAACATCAAAATATATTAAAAGTGTTGTAAATATATTTTGAACATACTTTGATATATATGTACATATTGTTATAGGTTCGTGAATCGACTAGTGGCCAAGTCTTACTTCTCGACGAAGTAAAAAATCTGTGAAAGTGAGTTATAGTCCCACTTTTAAAATCTAATATTTTTGGGATGAAAATACATGCAGGTTTTATAAATGATTTACAAAATAGACACAAGTACGTGAAACTACATTCTATGGTTGAATTATCGAAATCGAATATGCCCCTTTTTATTAAGTCTGGTAATCTAAGAATTAGGGAACAGACACCCTAATTGACGCGAATCCTAAAGATAGATCTATTGGGCCTAACAATCCTCATCCAAAGTACCGGATGCTTTAGTACTTCGAAATTTATATCATATCCGAAGGGTGTCCCGGAATGATGGGGATATTCTTATATATGCATCTTGTTAATGTGGATTACCAGATGTTCACCATATGAAAAACGTCTCATATAGAGGTCAAAACCTCGCAACGAAATCAATTAATATGGAACGTTTTTAATCAATAAGAACGGGACATTTCAGTTGGTATCCGAGCGTTGGTCTTAGAGAACAAGAATTTTGCATTAGTGTGTCTTATCGAGTTTGTTAGGATGCATTAGTGAGTCTGGACTTCGACCATGTTTACTTGAAAAATGATTGCTTAACAAATTTGGTTGGAAACTATATTTTTTAACACGTGAATATTATGTGATATATTAATCTCTTAACGTGTTTGATATTATGTGATAGATGTCTACCTCTAGAACAAGTCCCATTGACTCACCTAATAATAATGAAGAGTCAAATGTAAATTGGAATGATTCGTGGACTGATTCACAAGTTCCCGAAGAGGAACCGGAAGGAGAGTCGGAACCGGAAGAAGAATCGGAACTGGAAGAAGAAATAGAACCAGTGGGGGAAATAATAAAATGGTTAAGTAGAAGAAAATCCTCAACCAACCGACCAAAGTTAATTATGGTCAATGATGTTTCCGCCAAGGATTACCAATTCTCCAATGAATCGGATCCCGACAAGGATTCCGATGATGTTATAGAAATTACCCCAACACAATTTAATAAGGCAAAAGAGAACAATAAGAGAAAGGGCATAAAAATAGAGAAATTTGATTCCAAACCCGATGAACTTTATATGTATCGTCAACACCCGTATTTCTTAAGCTAGTATTAGGGGAACATCGTATATCCCTAGAAACTTGGCAAAACGAACCAAAACCGAAGAAGAAGAAGAAACGAGCGAGTCGGAATAAGATAGTTGCATTCATGTGGTATAATATATGTAATATAGTGTGCTTATGCTTTATGATATATGTAAAAATTGCTTGTATTAATAAGTATTTTTTTTATAAATCTAACTCTTGTCTATTTTACAGTATAAAAACACAAAATGGATAGACAACCCAATATTTTAAGAGACCTACCCGGAGACATGATTGATGAAATCTTGTCTAGAGTTGGTCCAAATTCCTCGGCACAACTATTTAAGGCGAGATCAGTTTGTAAGACATTCGAAGAACGTTCCAATAATGCCTTGGTTTATAAAAGGCTTTCGTTCAAAAGATGGGGGATATCACATTGGGAAATCCATAAGTTACGATGTGTTTACTTTGACGCATATATTGCGGGGAACCCAAATGCTATTTTACGAAATGGGTTAAGAAATTATTTTGACTCAATATATCCGAATATTGGACTTCGTGATTTAGAAAAAGCGGCTAACATGCAACATAAAGAAGCATGTTATGCTTACGGATTAGTAATGTTCGCTTCTCACCAAAGTGAGAACAAGAACATCGGCCTACAACTATTAAACAAAACGTTCCCACAAGTGACGGAGTCGGTAATTGGGGTAAGAAATGAGGTTTTTAGATTGTTACGGGACTGTTGGACATTACGTAACCCTCGTCCCTTTGACGACGTTACAACACGCTGTCTTATCAACGGCCATAACGGTTATGTTCCACAAGACCAAGGATGGGAAGTAGTCCTAGTAAAACCAGAATGCATGACTTGTTTCTGGACGTATGAATTATGTGTCTTTATTGCCTTTGCTGAATGACTTGTGCACTAGCTAGAATTATCTTCACAACTATCTTGTATCAAAGTTATTGTGTGCTATATTTCATGCTTTATGTAAAATAAGCGGTATTGTAAGTTTGTAAAATATTGTATAAAAGTTTGAACGTGAAATATTATTATAATCAGTTTTTCATATAAAATTGTAGTAGTTGAATTGTATATTAGCTACTAAGTATGAACTTAACGGGTAGGTACTACCCGAATTTAAACTTATAAAACGCTAATATGAAGAAAAAGCTTTTATAAATGAGTTCATATTATGCTACGAAATACTATTAACTACTCTTAATATTCTGTATGATTAACTTATTCCATTTGAGTATTTTGAAGGAAATGGCACCGACTACTCGACACACCGTGGATATTAATGAAGAGGAATTCCGTACTTTTCTAGCTTCAAACATAGCCGCAGTACAGGCTGCGCTACATACCAACAATAACCTTGGATCTAGCAGTACAGGAAATCGTGTAGGATGCACCTACAAAGAATTCACTGCCTGCAAACCTTTGGAATTTGATGGAACCGAAGGACCGATCGGATTGAAACGGTGGACCGAGAAGGTCGAATCGGTGTTTGCCATAAGAAGTGTACTGAAGAGGACAAAGTGAAGTACGCTACGCATACCTTCACAGGTCCTGCGTTAACATGGTGGAATACCTATCTAGAGCAAGTGGGACAAGATGATGCGTAGCACTACCGTGGTCAGCATTCAAGCACTTGATGAATGAGAAGTACCGTCCCAGAACCGAGGTCAATAAGCTCAAGACAGAACTTAGAGGGTTACAAACCCAAGGATTTGATATTACCACGTATGAAAGACGAGTCACAGAATTGTGCCTATTGTGTCCGGGAGCGTTCGAAGATGAGGAAGAGAAGATCGACGCGTTTGTGAAAGGATTACCGGAAAGAATCCAAGAAGATATAAGTTCACACGAGCCCGCCTCCATACAACAGGCATGTAGAATGGCTCACAAACTAGTGAACCAGATTGAGGAAAGAATTAAAGAACAGACGGCTGAAGAGGCCAATGTGAAGCAAGTCAAAAGAAAGTGGGAGGAAAATGGTGATAAGAATCACCAATACAACAACAACAGCAATTACAATAATAATCGCAACAATTATCCCAACAATCGCAACATCAATCGCAACTACAACAAACGGCCCAACAACAACAACAACAACAACAACAACAACAACAACAACAACAACAACAACAACAACAACAACAACAACAACAACAACAACAACAACAACAACTACTACAACAATCATCCCAACAACAATAACAACCGCAACAACAACAACAATCAGAAGCAGCTATGCCAAAGGTGTGAAAAGTATCACTCGGGGTTCTGCATCAAATTTTGCAACAAGTGTAAAAGAAATGGTCATAGCGCGGCAAAGTGTGAGGTCTACGGACCAGGGGTTAACAGAACGAAAGGAACAAATGGTGTCGGAACGAGTAATGGCGGAGCAAGTAGTGTCGGAGCAAGTTATGCCAATGTAGTTTGTTATAAATGTGGAAAATCGGGCCACATTATTAGAAGTTGCCCGAACCAGGAGAACACAAATGGACAAGGCCGTGGAAGAGTTTTCAATATTAATGCGGCAGAGGCACAGGAAGACCCGGAGCTTATTACGGGTACGTTTCTTATTGACAATAAATCTGCTTACGTTTTATTTGATTCGGGTACGGATAGAAGATATATGAGTAGAGATTTTTGTGCTAAATTAAGTTGTCCATTGACGCCTTTGGATAGTAGATTTTTACTCGAATTAGCAAATGGTAAATTAATTTCAGCAGATAATATATGTCGGAATCGAGAAATTAAACTGGGTAGCAAAATATTTAAGATTGATTTGATACCAGTAGAGTTAGGGAGTTTTGATGTAATAGTTGGCATGGACTGGCTGAAGAAGGTGAAAGCAGAGATCGTATGTTATAAAAATGCAATTCGCATTGTACGAGAAGAAAGAGAACCCTTAATGGTGTACAGAGAAAAGGGCAACATGAAGCTACATCTTATTAGTAATTTGAAGGCACAAAAACTAATAAGAAAAGGTTGCTATGCTGTTCTAGCACACGTCGAGAAAGTACAAACTGAAGAAAAGAGCATCAATGATGTTCCCGTCGCAAAAGAATTTCCCGATGTATTTCTGAAAGAATTACCGGGACTACCTCCACATCGATCTGTTGAATTTCAAATAGACCTTGTACCAGGAGCTGCACCAATAGCTCGTGATCCTTATAGACTCGCACCCAGCGAGAAGAAAGAACTGCAAAGCCAACTGCAAGAACTATTAGAACGTGGTTTAATTCGACCAAGCACATCACCATGGGGAGCTCCTGTTTTGTTTGTCAAGAAGAAGGATGGTACATTTAGGTTGTGTATTGAGTACAGAGAGTTGAATAAACTTACCATCAAAAATCGTAATCCACTGCCGAGAATTGACGACTTATTTGATCAACTACAAGGCTCGTCAGTTTATTCGAAGATCGATTTACGTTCTGGATATCATCAAATGCGAGTAAAGGAGGATGATATTCCAAAAACTGCTTTTAGGACGCGTTATGGTCATTACGAGTTTATGGTTATGCCGTTTGGATTGACTAACGCACCAGCTGTGTTCATGGACCTTATGAACCGAGTGTGTGGGCCATATCTTGACAAGTTTGTCATTGTTTTCATCGATGACATACTTATTTACTCAAAGAATGATCAAGAGCACGGAGAACATTTGAGAAAAGTGCTAGAAGTATTGAGGAAAGAAAAACTGTACGCTAAGTTTTCAAAGTGTGCATTTTGGTTGGAAGAAGTTCAATTCCTCGGTCACATAGTGAACAAAGAAGGTATCCAGGTGGACCCGGCAAAGATTGAAACCGTTGAAAAGTGGGAAACCCCAAAAACTCCGAAGCATATACGTCAATTTTTAGGATTGGCTGGTTACTACAGAAGATTCATCCAAGATTTCTCCAAAATAGCAAAACCCTTGACTGCATTAACGCATAAAGGGAAGAAATTTGAATGGAAGGATGAACAAGAGAAGGCGTTTCAATTATTGAAGAAAAAGCTAATTACGGCACCTATATTATCATTGCCTGAAGGGAATGATGATTTTGTGATTTATTGTGACGCATCAAAGAAACGTCTCGGTTGTGTATTAATGCAACGGACGAAGGTGATTGCTTATGCGTCTAGACAATTGAAGATTCACGAGCAAAATTATACGATGCATGATTTGGAATTAGGCGCGGTTGTTTTTGCCTTAAAGACTTGGAGGCACTACTTATATGGGGTCAAAAGTATTATATATACCGACCACAAAAGTCTTCAACACATATTTAATCAGAAACAACTGAATATGAGGCATCGTAGGTGGATTGAATTGTTTAATGATTACGACTTTGAGATTTGTTACCACCCGGGGAAGGCAAATGTGGTAGCCGATGCCTTGAGCAGGAAGGACAGAGAACCCATTCGAGTAAAATCTATGAATATAATGATTCATAATAACCTTACTACTCAAATAAAGGAGGCGCAACAAGGAGTTTTAAAAGAAGGAAATTTAAAGGATAAAATACCCAAAGGATCGGAGCAGCATCTTAATATTCGGGAAGACGGAACCCGGTATAGGACTGAAAGGATTTGGGTACCAAAATTTGGAGATATGAGAGAAATGGTACTTAGAGAAGCTCATAAAACCAGATACTCAATACATCCTGGAACGGGGAAGATGTACAAGGATCTCAAGAAACATTTTTGGTGGCCGGGTATGAAAGCCGATGTTGCTAAATACGTAGGAGAATGTTTGACGTGTTCTAAGGTCAAAGCTGAGCATCAGAAACCATCAGGTCTACTTCAACAACCCTTAATCCCAGAATGGAAATTGGAAAACATTACCATGGATTTCATCACTAAATTGCCAAAGACTGCAAGTGATTTTGATACTATTTAGGTAATAGTTGATCGTCTCACCAAATCAGCACACTTCCTGCCAATAAGAGAAGATGACAAGATGGAGAAGTTAGCACGACTGTATTTGAAGGAAGTCGTCTCCAGACATGGAATACCAGTCTCTATTATCTCTGATAGGGATGGCAGATTTATTTCAAGATTCTGGCAGACATTACAGCAAGCATTAGGAACTCGTCTAGACATGAGTACTGCCTATCATCCACAAACTGATGGGCAGAGCGAAAGGAAGATACAAACACTTGAAGACATGCTACGAGCATGTGTTATTGATTTCGGAAACAGTTGGGATCGACATCTACCGTTAGCAGAATTTTCCTACAACAACAGCTACCATTCAAGCATTGAGATGGCGCCATTTGAAGCACTTTATGGTAGAAAGTGTAGGTCTCCGATTTGTTGGAGTGAAGTGGGGGATAGACAGATTACGGGTCCGGAGATTATACAAGAAACTACCGAGAAGATCATCCAAATTCAACAACGGTTGAAAATCGCCCAAAGTCGACAAAAGAGCTACGCTGACATTAAAAGAAAAGATATAGAATTTGAAATTGGAGAGATGGTCATGCTTAAAGTTGCACCTTGGAAAGGCGTTGTTCGATTTGGTAAACGAGGGAAATTAAATCCAAGGTATATTGGACCATTCAAGATTATTGATCGAGTCAGACCAGTAGCTTACCGACTTGAGTTACCTCAACAACTCGCGGCTGTGCATAACACTTTCCACGTCTCGAATTTGAAGAAATGTTTTGCTAAAGAAGATCTCACTATTCCGTTAGATGAAATCCAAATCAACGAAAAACTCCAATTCATCGAAGAACCCGTCGAAATAATGGATCGTGAGGTTAAGAGACTTAAACAAAACAAGATACCGATTGTTAAGATTCGATGGAATGCTCGTAGAGGACCCGAGTTCACCTGAGAGTGTGAAGATCAAATGAAGACGAAATACCCGCTTTTATTTCCAGAAGATACGTCAACACCTCCAACTGCTTAAAATTTCGGGACGAAATTTATTTAACGGGTAGGTACTGTAGTGACCCGAACTTTTCCATGTTTATATATATATTAAATGAAATTGTTATTTACATGATTGAGTGTTTCCAACATGTTAAGCAATCAAACTTGTTAAGACTTGATTAATTGAAATAGGTTTCATATAGACAATTGACCACCCAAGTTGACCGGTGATTCACGAACGTTAAAACTTGTAAAAACTATACGATGACATGTATATGGTTATATATATAGTTAACATGATTTTATTATAAGTATGTATCTCATTAGGTATTTTAACAATGAGTTATATACATAAAAATGAGACTATTAATTTAAGAAACTCGAAAACGATATATATAACGATTATCGTTATAACAATGTCTTACTAGGTACATATGAATCATATAAAGATATTGATACACTTGGTTAATTATGTTAAATGATAAGTAAATATATTATTAAGTGTATTAACAATGAAATACATATGTAAAAATAAGACTACTAACTTAATGATTTCGAAACGAGACATATATGTAACGATTATCGTTATAACGACATTTAACTGTATATATATCATACTAAGATATATTATATATCATAATATCATGATAATATAACAATTTAACATCTCATTTGTTATAATAAACAATGGGTTAACAACATTCAACAAGATCGTTAACCTAAAGGTTTCAAAACAACATTTACATGTAACGACTAACGATGACTTAACGACTCAGTTAAAATGTATATACATGTAGTGTTTTAATATGTATTCATACACTTTTGAAAGACTTCAAGACACTTATAAAAATACTTCTACTTAACAAAAATGCTTACAATTACATCCTCGTTCAGTTTCATCAACAATTCTACTCGTATGCACCCGTATTCGTACTCGTACAATACACAGCTTTTAGATGTATGTACTATTGGTATATACACTCCAATGATAAGCTCTTAGCAGCCCATGTGAGTCACCTAACACATATGAGAACCATCATTTGGCAACTAGCATGAAATATCTCATAAAATTACAAAAATATGAGTAATCATTCATGACTTATTTACATGAAAACAAAATTACATATCCTTTATATCTAATCCATACACCAACGACCAAAAACACCTAAAAACACTTTCATTCTTTAATTTTCTTCATCTAATTGATCTCTCTCAAGTTCTATCTTCAAGTTCTAAGTGTTCTTCATAAATTCCAAAAGTTCTAGTTTCATAAAATCAAGAATACTTCCAAGATTGTAAGTTTACTTCCAAGTCTTCTAAATCCATTCCAAGTAATCATCCAAGATCAAGAAACCTTTGTTACTTACAGTAGGTTATATTTCTAATACAAGGTAATAATCATATTCAAACTTTAATTCAATTTCTATAACTATAACAATCTTATTTCGAGTGGAAATCTTACTTGAAATTGTTTTCGTGTCATGATTCTGCTTCAAGAACTTTCAAGCCATCCAAGGATCCTTTGAAGCTAGATCCATTTTTCTCATTTCCAGTAGGTTTATCCAAGGAACTTGAGGTAGTAATGATGTTCATAACATCATTCGATTCATACATATAAAGCTATCTTATTAGAAGGTTTAAACTTGTAATCACTAGAACATAGTTTAGTTAATTCTAAACTTGTTCGCAAATAAAAGTTAATCCTTCTAACTTGGTGTTTAAAATCAACTAAACACGTGTTCTATATCTATATGATATGCTAACTTAATGATTTAAAACCTGGAAACACGAAAAAGACCGTAAAACCGGATTTACGCCGTCGTAGTAACACCGCGGGCTGTTTTGGGTTAGTTAATTAAAAACTATGATAAAGTTTGATTTAAAAGTTGTTATTCTGAGAAAAATATTTTTATTATGAACATGAAACTATATCCAAAAATTATGGTTAAACTCAAAGTGGAAGTATGTTTTCTAAAATGGTCATCTAGACGTCGTTCTTTCGACTGAAATGACTACCTTTACAAAAATGACTTGTAACTTATTTTTTGACTATAAACCTATACTTTTTCTGTTTATATTCATAAAATAGAGTTCAATATGAAACCATAGCAATTTGATTCACTCAAAATGGATTTAAAATGAAGAAGTTATGGGTAAAACAAGATTGGATAATTTTTCTCATTTTAGCTACGTGCAAATTGGTAACAAATCTATTCCAACCATAACTTAATCAACTTGTATTGTATATTATGTAATCTTGAGATACCATAGACACATATACAATGTTTTGACCTATCATGTCGACACATCTATATATATTTCGGAACAACCATAGACACTCTATATGTGAATGTTGGAGTTAGCTATACAGGGTTGAGGTTGATTCCAAAATATATATAGTTTGAGTTATGATCAATACTGAGATACGTATACACTGGGTCGTGGATTGATTCAAGATAATATTTATCGATTTATTTCTGTACATCTAACTGTGGACAACTAGTTGTAGGTTACTAACGAGTACAGCTGACTTAATAAACTTAAAACATCAAAATATATTAAAAGTGTTGTAAATATATTTTGAACATACTTTTATATATATGTATATATTGTTATAGGTTCGTGAATCGACCAGTGGCCAAGTCTTACTTTTCGACGAAGTAAAAAAATCTGTGAAAGTGAGTTATAGTCCCACTTTTAAAATCTAATATTTTTGGGATGAGAATACATGCAGGTTTTATAAATGATTTATAAAATAGGCACAAGTACGTGAAACTACATTCTATGGTTGAATTATCGAAATCGAATATGCCCCTTTTTATTAAGTCTGGTAATCTAAGAATTAGGGAACAAACACCCTAATTGACGCGAATCCTAAAGATAGATCTATTGGGCCTAACAAACCCCATCCAAAGTACCGGATGCTTTAGTACTTCGAAATTTATATCTGTGACGACTCCGTCAAAGCACTTAACGGCTCCGTCACTTGGTCCCACAGCTTGATCGAAACTCTATATGAATTTAATAAAACAACCTTGCATTCTTTATTTAAAAATGATTTCCTATAAAGGAAATCTACTAAAATGTATAAGTTTAGAAAAACTATACAATAATACTTTAACCAAAAGTTGACCAAAACAAAGTCAACAAACAACCACTATTTAATGTAACAAAATAGAATGCAAGTTAATGTTTAACAAAAGCTGCCATCATAAAAATGCAGACTCTCTAAGCACAGCGGAAGCAGTCAATCATAAACCTGAGAATAAAACATGCGAGTAACTGTCAACAAAAATGTTGAGTGAATTATAGGTTTAATATTGCAAACAATATTTAATTTAAACAATAAAAATTTATGTTTGAAAACATAAAACTCCTTTTAAACCACCAAATTATATGCTAGAAAACATATAATAAAACATCATTCCATTTTCCGTGAGCCACCTGGTAACCACTTAACCCTTTATTTACCCTTGCCAAACACAATAAATAATATACACCGAACAAGTGTATCTTCAACTAAATACGAAGTACTAAACATTCCGATTATAAATTGCTAGCGCGACTAGCTCGAAATGGGGTTGTCAAACCCGATAGATCTATCCATAGGATTCGCGTTCACCAGTAGAAACCAGTGATTACAGTTACCAGACTAGGGAATATTTTTGTTCAACTCACAATGAATAATTTAAACCAACTTCCACATGTGTCCAAAATATAAAATAAATTGCATGTATTCTCATCCCAAAAGATTTAAAATAGAAAATGGGACTATAACTCACCTTAAATAGCAACTGAAGAAATCTCACAAACACGCGAACAGCAAGTAAAGTAAAGTGATCAAGAAAGATCACAACGCCGACCTATAAATAAAGCAGGTCGAAATAAATAACTAACTCAGGCCAAGTCTTAGTATGATAGCTATTGTACATGTTGCAAGTAGGCATAGAACATTACTCAGCAAGCATCGGTTTGATTGGAACAGCATAAGGACACACACTTTCTATTTTTAGAAAGTTTCTATTTTTAGCAGGTTTCCATTTTTGGAAAGTTTTCTATTTTAGGAAAGTTTCTATTTTTGGAAAGTTTCTATTTTTGGAAAGTTTCTATTTTTGGAAAGTTTCTATTTTTGGAAAGTTTCCAAATTTAGAAAGTTCTATTTTTAGAAAGTTTTGAAGTTAGGAAAGTTTCCTTATTTAGAAAGTCAACAGAAGTCAACTGAAAGTCAAAGTCAACCGAAAGTCAACTCAAAAGTCAACCTTGGTCAAACATAGTCAACATTAATTTTAAAAGTGTAAGTTATAATAATAACATAGGTTATAATGTTATTTAAAGTCAAAAGTGTATAATAATGTCTTAACATAAGTTTAATTAAATAAAATGAATTATTAAAGTTAATATAAGTTGAAATGTTATAATTAGTATAACATAAGTATTTAATTAATTAATTAAATATTAATCATAATATAAATATTATTAATTAATAATTTTTAAATCATATCATAAGTATTATTAATTAATAATGAATTATGAATCATATCATAAGTTTCTAATTAAAATTATTAAATCATAAGTATTTAATAATTAAGTCATAATTAAATAATAATTAAGTCTTATAATAATTAAATAATTATTTAATATTTATTATAAGTCTTTTAATAATTTCTCAAAAACAAATTTAATACTTATCATAAGTATTTTCCCTTTAATAATAAAAGTATTACTAATCATAAGTTTAATTAAAATGTTAATTAAATTATAATTAATAATTAAATGATATAATAAATATTTATATCATATGTTTTAAATAATAATAATTACCTCTTTTATCATAAGTAATTAATTAATAATGAATTCCATAAATTTTATCATAAGTTTAATTATTAACCATAAGTTTTAAGTTTACAAGTTCGCCGGGTCGTATCTTGAGCCCCGGGTGTCGGTTTCGGGCAAGCCACATATGTAACTTCACCTACTCAAACCACCCGACACATTTATGAACTCAAGAACACTCCAAGAACAGTCCCTAGGTCGTGGATATCAGCCATGACATCAATTGGGAAAAACATTTTACTCAAAACAGTAATTCGGGCAAAACGGGTGAACCGTGGCTCGGATTTAGGTGACCCGAGCATGAATATTCGTCTCACCATCAGTCCTAACCAAATGAGGCACCCTAAAGACACCAAGGATGGTCACAAAGTCGGACCCAACCTTGTTCATGCCAAGAACACCTTTCAATCTTTAACAAAAACCAAATTAAGTATATCTAGGGCTCCGGGAATCGAAACGACATGAATCCGGAGTCTAAAATTAATGTCTTGATGAGAGGAACTCATTTATGTACTTTATTTTAACATTCATATCAGTTATATTGTCAGAATATACGAATCAAACTGCTGTCCAAAATTTACAAACCGAAAACATGAACAAACGAGTAATTCTACGCATTCAAACAACAATACACTAACTTATACACATCATACTAATCATATAACATCAAAATACAGAAATATAAATAAATATGGAAACTTCTAGGGTTAGGGTTTATACCCTAATCGAGAATCAAAGTATGTAATCGCGTAGAGAACGAAGAGAGGAACACGTTTATGTAGATGATCTCTTGATCCAAGTTAGCTTTTTGATGAAGATGGTGGTTTATGGTGGTGATGGTGACGGCACAAAGAGGGAGGAGAGGAGAGGGTGAGAGCAAAAATTGGATTTTAGGTTTAGGCTTCTAATTTGTGAAATAAAAATAAAATAAGAAAAATGGAAAAGCAAGGGAGTGCTCCCCCTCCCTAATTCGGCCGAATTCTTTAGTGGGGTGGGCCCCACTTGGTCCATCTCACTTAAATGTAATTTCCTGATGGCCCGAAAGCCCGAACGAAACCCGAAACGCGAAAACGCACTTACGCGATTAAAAATCCGGAAAGATAATAAACGCGCGACAAAAAAATAAATATAAATACCCTATATAATTATATGACCTTAAAATATCATATTTAAAATAATTAGGATTTAAATATCCCAAAAACGCGACCGTTGGTTTGAAAACCGAAAAGATTCGCCGGACAGAAATCCGCGACACGTAGAAACGTACGATTTAAAATATGAATACAAATATTCATTTAACACATAATAATTAATATATTATTACAAAAATAATAATATAGGTCATGGAAATGACGTGGCACGAATAACAGTTAACGGTCGTTAAATAATTAACGGTAAAAGATAACGGAAAAAGTAGGGTCGTTACAGTACCTTCCCGTTACGGAAATTTCGTCCCGAAATTTAAGCAGGTGCAGGGGTTTTCTCATCATTTGGGAACAAATGCGGGTACTTCTGCCTCATCTGACCTTCACGCTCCAAAGTGAACTCGGGATCGTGTCTGGCGTTCCATCTAACTCGAACAATAGGAATTCTACTCTGCTTAAGAGTCTTAACCTCTCGATCCATAATCTCGACAGGTTCCTCAATAAAATGGAGTTGTTTATCAACATGAAGTTCATCAAAAAGAATGGTTTCATTGTCCTCGACCAAACACTTCTTCAAATTCGATACATGAAAACGTTATGAAAAGCGCTAAGCTCTTGTGGCAATTTCGAACGATAAGCCACGGGTTCAATTCTTTCGATAATCTCAAATGGTCCAACAAGACGAGGACTCAACTTTCCCCTTTTTCCAAAACGTATCACACCCTTTCAAGGTGAAACCTTTAACATAACACGGTCACCGACCTGAAAGTCGATATCGTTCCTTCTCTTATCAGCATAACTCTTTTGCCTACTCCTGGCAGTTCTCAATCTTTCCTTAATCTGTGCAGTCTTCTCGGTAGTCTCATGAATAACATCTGGGCCTGTGAGTTGAGCATCCCCAACCTCATTCCAACAGATAGGAGACCTACACTTTCTACCATACAGAGCTTCAAACGGTGCAGCTTCAATACTTCCATGATAACTATTATTATAAGAAAATTCAGCCAATGGAAAGTATCTATCCCACCCATTACCAAAATCAATCACGCATACTCGTAACATGTCTTCCAAAGTTTGAATGGTCCTTTCACTCTGACCATCCGTCTGCGGATGATAAGCGGTGCTCATATCCAATTTAATTCCCAAAGCTTCATGTAAAGGGTTGCCAAAACCTCGATATAAATCGACTGTCTCGGTCTGAAATAATAGGTACAGGAACACCATGTCTAGAAACAATCTCCTTCAAATACAAACGAGTGATCTTTTCCATCGAATCCGTTTCCTTAATCTACAAAAAGTGAGTCGACTTAGTGAGTCAGTCAAGAATCACCCAAATGGTATCATAACCACCCATATCTCCTGGTAACTTCGTAATAAATTCCATCTTAATACCTTCCCACTTCCACTCGGGAATTTCAGGTTGCACCAAAAGTCCAGACGGTTTCTGATGTTCAACTTTAACCTTAGCGCAGGTCAAACACTTAGCCACATACGTAGCCACATCAGCTTTCAAATTAGGCCACCAATACAGCTCCTTAAGATCATGATACATCTTTCCTGAACCAGGATGAATAGAGTACCTAGACTTATGAGTCTCATCTAAAACAAGTTTTCGTAGATCACCAAACTTCGGAACCCAAAGGCATCCCGCAAAATACCAAGTACCATCGGTTTGTACCTCTAACTGTTTACTCAAGCCTCGGACCTTCCCGTTACAAAATTTTCCTCCTTCAAGGCTTCTTATTGTGCCTGAAGGATCTGCCTAGCGAGGTTTGTTTGAATTGTCATATTCAAGGCCCTAAACCTGCGAGGTTCAGCCCTTTCTTTACGACTTAATGCATCAGCCACATCATTGGCCTTTCCCGGATGATATAAAAGTTCGCAATCATAATCATTTAACGTCTCAACCCATCTTCGTTGCCTCATATTTAACTGTTTCTGATCAAGAATATGTTGAAGACTTTTGTGATCAGTGTACAATGTACCTTTGACCCCATATAGATAATGTCTGCAAATCTTAAGCACAAACACAATAGCTCTCAACTCTAAATCATGGGTTACATAATTCTGCTCGTGAATCTTCAACTGACGTGACGCGTACGCAATATCTTTCTTTCGTTGCATCAAAACACAACCAAAGTCTTGACACGAAGCATCACGATAGATAACAAAATCATCATTACCCTCAGGTAGTGATAATATCGGTGCAGAAGTTAACTTCTTCTTCAGAGTTTGGAAAGCAGACTCTTGTTCACTCTTCCACTCGTACTTCTTCCCCTTATGCGTTAAAGCAGTCAGAGGTTTCGCTACTCGTGAAAAATCTTGAATGAACCTTCTATAATAGCCTGCTAATCCTAGAAACTGGCGAATCTGAGTAGGAGTTTTCGGAACTTCCCACTTTTCAATCGCCTCAATCTTAGCAGAATCAACTTGTATTCCCTATTTACTAACAATATGTCCGAGGAAATTGAATTTCTCTTAACCAGAAAGCACACTTAGAGAACTTAGTGTACAACTCTTCTTTCCTCAACAGATCAAGCACTAACTTCAAATATTCTTCATGTTCTTCATCACTCTTAGAATAAATAAGGATGTCGTCGATAAAAACAATAACGAATATGTCCAGATAGGGTCTACACACACGGTTCATGAGGTCTATGAACACAGTAGGTGCATTTGTCAATCTGAACGGCATAACAAAGAATTCGAAGTGACCATAACAGGTACGAAATACGGTTTTCGAAATATCAGTTTCTTTAACGCGCAATTGGTGATAACCGGAACGAAGATCAATCTTAGAGTAAACGGACGAACCTTGAAGTTGATCGAACAGATCATCAATTCTCGGAAGAGGGTAACGGTTTTTAACAGTGAGCTCGTTCAATTCACGATAATCAATACACAAACGAAACGAACCATCTTTCTTCTCAACAAACAAAATGGGAGCTCCCCAAGGGGACGAACTGGGCCGGATGAAATAAAGTTGCAATAATGAAGGAAGAAATAAATATGGAGTAGTCACTTCGGTGGCATAGATATTTAAGGCAATTCTCTCAAAGGAGTTAACCGAGGATCATGGACTCCAAAGTAAATTTTCATTATATTTCCGAAAGGAAGAGGTACGTTAGGTGTGATATTTCAACGAGAGTGAGCTTCCTGTTACAATGAGCGAGAAAATCTAGGATTCCTCCTTCTTCTTCAATTTATGTATAGATGAAAAGAACGCGAATCATGGGTTATAAAGAATGGTCGACTCCAAGTGAGATGAATCTCCAAAAATAATTTCGTGTACCTCAAAGTATTGAATCCTAGGATTGATGTTTACGAGGGTGTTGCGGTTGACAGCGAAAATTGAGAGTAGAAACTACTCAAACGGTCTAGAGTAATATATATATCCATGATACCCATTATAACAACAGTTGGGGTAGAAACCCACCTAACGCCTTTTCTACAATAGGGTGACCATCGAGTGCACCCCAGAAACTTGATTTATCGGTCTGCGCTTCGGCCATGTCTAACCATAAGAGGGAAAATTTTATGGACGCAAAGACTTTCCAACAAATTCTATAAAACCGGCATCCAAACTGGTGTAAGAATTCCTATCAACGAACTTAATGGTAAATTTCATCCTTAACGGAGGATGAGAAGAACTGTGATCCAAACACTCTGTAGAGTAATGCGAAAATTCTAATGTAGTCAATCAAAGAAGTTTTGAAAAAAAAAAAAAAAAAAAAAAAAAAAAAAAAAAAACTTTAAACGTCTGATGTAACCCCATAAATGGAACGAAGCTCTTAGTAAATTTAGAAGTATGTACAACGTGTACCATTTTACGTAAATCAATTTGAGTTAACTAGACAACTCAATAAGAGTGGTTTTAAAATAATTTTGAAGGTATAAATTAGTGTATACTAGCCAAAATATGTAAGGGTAAATTTGTCCATTTGAATTCATACGTACATATATGATTTTATAAATTGTATACATGACAAAATATTTCATTACTTCTATTCGCCCATAAATCTCGTGAGAACAGCCCAATTACACAAATGTGTAAATTTTTTTTTTTTTTTATGAAAAGCAGGGTATCCGCATTACAGAGGTTACGAGTTGAAGTAAGATCGTTGTAGCTCGGGTGAAGGACTTGAATCGTCTTGCGACATCTCTTCAATAAATGCTACGAGGTCATGAAAACCAATGAGTTAAATAATGTCTTGACTTTTATCAGAACACAAGTCCTTGGGTCAAAACTATTCACGTGCGAAGCTGTCACTAACAAGCGAGTTATAAATGATAAAACATGGGGTAGGTAGTTCGGTTAAGATGAGTCTCTCGCATATCAAAAAATAAGATAATGAGTATCTTCCTTACTCATGTAATAACGTTAGAATTTCCGAATGAGTGGTGTACAAATTTTCTTTGACTCGCTTTCTATTCCTCATGTCACAATATTGGGACTTCTTTATGAATTAACGTAATATAATCACGTTGGCCTGACGCCATTATATTTCACTAAGTCATAGTTCCATTCCAATAGCACTACATGAGGTCAGGACACGCGGTCAACCTCGAATTTCAACACAATTTCCCTAAAACAATTTCTTAACAATGTGCTAAGGATAGCACAAGAGACAAGGACATCGAAAGTAATGAATAGGAGTAACGATGACATAAAAATGTCTTCGAAGTACCAAGAATCTCTAAAAGTAAGAATGACGTTTTCCGTTTCAACAACCAAAGCACATAGGCACAACGGCACAAATGCACGTAATATAACAAAAATGTTATATACCTAAACATAATAGCTGACATTGAAATGCCGAGCATTTAGAAGTCAAGAATGACATCTCGCGTAATATAACTCAAACGTTATATACATAACCATAATAGATGACATAGAAATGCCGGGAATTCTAGAACACGTAATGTAACTTAAACGTTATATCATTAAACACTAATTATGACATAGAAATGTCGAGAATTCCAGAAGTCAAGAATGACACCCCCTCGGTTTCACTAACCGAGGTGTTCCTTTAAAAGATGAACTCGCATGAGTCGGAGAATACGTTTAAATCGGAATGGGAGTTCCTCCCGGATTCAGAACATAATAGAAATGTATGTATGATAACAATATACATACCAACACGACACAAATAATCACATATAATAATATATAATAGGCCGGGCTGTAGACTAGACTCACTAATGCACCCTATTGACCCGGGTAACGACATCAATGCAGCCTAATTCCCTACAACCAGAGCTCTGATACCAACTGTGACGACTCCGTCAAAGCACTTAACGGCTCCGTCACTTGGTCCCACAGCTTGATCGAAACTCTATATGAATTTAATAAAACAACCTTGCATTCTTTATTTAAAAATGATTTCCTATAAAGGAAATCTACTAAAATGTATAAGTTTAGAAAAACTATACAATAATACTTTAACCAAAAGTTGACCAAAACAAAGTCAACAAACAACCACTATTTAATGTAACAAAATAGAATGCAAGTTAATGTTTAACAAAAGCTGCCATCATAAAAATGCAGACTCTCTAAGCACAGCGGAAGCAGTCAATCATAAACCTGAGAATAAAACATGCGAGTAACTGTCAACAAAAATGTTGAGTGAATTATAGGTTTAATATTGCAAACAATATTTAATTTAAACAATAAAAATTTATGTTTGAAAACATAAAACTCCTTTTAAACCACCAAATTATATGCTAGAAAACATATAATAAAACATCATTCCATTTTCCGTGAGCCACCTGGTAACCACTTAACCCTTTATTTACCCTTGCCAAACACAATAAATAATATACACCGAACAAGTGTATCTTCAACTAAATACGAAGTACTAAACATTCCGATTATAAATTGCTAGCGCGACTAGCTCGAAATGGGGTTGTCAAACCCGATAGATCTATCCATAGGATTCGCGTTCACCAGTAGAAACCAGTGATTACAGTTACCAGACTAGGGAATATTTTTGTTCAACTCACAATGAATAATTTAAACCAACTTCCACATGTGTCCAAAATATAAAATAAATTGCATGTATTCTCATCCCAAAAGATTTAAAATAGAAAATGGGACTATAACTCACCTTAAATAGCAACTGAAGAAATCTCACAAACACGCGAACAGCAAGTAAAGTAAAGTGATCAAGAAAGATCACAACGCCGACCTATAAATAAAGCAGGTCGAAATAAATAACTAACTCAGGCCAAGTCTTAGTATGATAGCTATTGTACATGTTGCAAGTAGGCATAGAACATTACTCAGCAAGCATCGGTTTGATTGGAACAGCATAAGGACACACACTTTCTATTTTTAGAAAGTTTCTATTTTTAGCAGGTTTCCATTTTTGGAAAGTTTTCTATTTTAGGAAAGTTTCTATTTTTGGAAAGTTTCTATTTTTGGAAAGTTTCTATTTTTGGAAAGTTTCTATTTTTGGAAAGTTTCCAAATTTAGAAAGTTCTATTTTTAGAAAGTTTTGAAGTTAGGAAAGTTTCCTTATTTAGAAAGTCAACAGAAGTCAACTGAAAGTCAAAGTCAACCGAAAGTCAACTCAAAAGTCAACCTTGGTCAAACATAGTCAACATTAATTTTAAAAGTGTAAGTTATAATAATAACATAGGTTATAATGTTATTTAAAGTCAAAAGTGTATAATAATGTCTTAACATAAGTTTAATTAAATAAAATGAATTATTAAAGTTAATATAAGTTGAAATGTTATAATTAGTATAACATAAGTATTTAATTAATTAATTAAATATTAATCATAATATAAATATTATTAATTAATAATTTTTAAATCATATCATAAGTATTATTAATTAATAATGAATTATGAATCATATCATAAGTTTCTAATTAAAATTATTAAATCATAAGTATTTAATAATTAAGTCATAATTAAATAATAATTAAGTCTTATAATAATTAAATAATTATTTAATATTTATTATAAGTCTTTTAATAATTTCTCAAAAACAAATTTAATACTTATCATAAGTATTTTCCCTTTAATAATAAAAGTATTACTAATCATAAGTTTAATTAAAATGTTAATTAAATTATAATTAATAATTAAATGATATAATAAATATTTATATCATATGTTTTAAATAATAATAATTACCTCTTTTATCATAAGTAATTAATTAATAATGAATTCCATAAATTTTATCATAAGTTTAATTATTAACCATAAGTTTTAAGTTTACAAGTTCGCCGGGTCGTATCTTGAGCCCCGGGTGTCGGTTTCGGGCAAGCCACATATGTAACTTCACCTACTCAAACCACCCGACACATTTATGAACTCAAGAACACTCCAAGAACAGTCCCTAGGTCGTGGATATCAGCCATGACATCAATTGGGAAAAACATTTTACTCAAAACAGTAATTCGGGCAAAACGGGTGAACCGTGGCTCGGATTTAGGTGACCCGAGCATGAATATTCGTCTCACCATCAGTCCTAACCAAATGAGGCACCCTAAAGACACCAAGGATGGTCACAAAGTCGGACCCAACCTTGTTCATGCCAAGAACACCTTTCAATCTTTAACAAAAACCAAATTAAGTATATCTAGGGCTCCGGGAATCGAAACGACATGAATCCGGAGTCTAAAATTAATGTCTTGATGAGAGGAACTCATTTATGTACTTTATTTTAACATTCATATCAGTTATATTGTCAGAATATACGAATCAAACTGCTGTCCAAAATTTACAAACCGAAAACATGAACAAACGAGTAATTCTACGCATTCAAACAACAATACACTAACTTATACACATCATACTAATCATATAACATCAAAATACAGAAATATAAATAAATATGGAAACTTCTAGGGTTAGGGTTTATACCCTAATCGAGAATCAAAGTATGTAATCGCGTAGAGAACGAAGAGAGGAACACGTTTATGTAGATGATCTCTTGATCCAAGTTAGCTTTTTGATGAAGATGGTGGTTTATGGTGGTGATGGTGACGGCACAAAGAGGGAGGAGAGGAGAGGGTGAGAGCAAAAATTGGATTTTAGGTTTAGGCTTCTAATTTGTGAAATAAAAATAAAATAAGAAAAATGGAAAAGCAAGGGAGTGCTCCCCCTCCCTAATTCGGCCGAATTCTTTAGTGGGGTGGGCCCCACTTGGTCCATCTCACTTAAATGTAATTTCCTGATGGCCCGAAAGCCCGAACGAAACCCGAAACGCGAAAACGCACTTACGCGATTAAAAATCCGGAAAGATAATAAACGCGCGACAAAAAAATAAATATAAATACCCTATATAATTATATGACCTTAAAATATCATATTTAAAATAATTAGGATTTAAATATCCCAAAAACGCGACCGTTGGTTTGAAAACCGAAAAGATTCGCCGGACAGAAATCCGCGACACGTAGAAACGTACGATTTAAAATATGAATACAAATATTCATTTAACACATAATAATTAATATATTATTACAAAAATAATAATATAGGTCATGGAAATGACGTGGCACGAATAACAGTTAACGGTCGTTAAATAATTAACGGTAAAAGATAACGGAAAAAGTAGGGTCGTTACAATATCATATCCGAAGGGTGTCACGGAATGATGGGGATATTCTTATATATGCATCTTGTTAATGTCGATTACCAGGTGTTCACCATATGAATGATTTTTATCTCTATGTATGGGATGTGTATTGAAATATGAAATCTTGTTGTCTATTGTTACGATTTGATATATATAGGTTAAACCTATAACTCACCAACATTTTTGTTGACGTTTAAAGCATGTTTATTCTCGGGTGAATATTAAGAGCTTCCGCTGTTGCATACTAAAATAAGGACAAGATTTGGAGTCCATGTTTGTATGATATTGTGTAAAAACTGCATTCAAGAAACTGATTTCGATGTAACATATTTGTATTGTAAACCATTATGTAATGGTCGTGTGTAAACAGGATATTTTAGATTATCATTATTTGATAATCTACATAAAGCTTTTTAAACCTTAATTTATGAAATAAAGGTTATGGTTTGTTTTAAAAATGAATGCAGTCTTTGAAAAATGTCTCATATAGAGGTCAAAACCTCGCAACGAAATCAATTAATATGGAACGTTTTTAATCAATAAGAACGGGACATTTCACTAGGCTCACTGTTTCTATTTCCAATCGAGCCAAACAACAACCACATAATGTTCTTGTTTCCATTTCTTGAGTGCATCCAAAAAACCACAACCACCATTAAAACCCATTATTCTGTTTCTGTTAATCAACGAAAAAGGTGATGATTATTGAAACTAATTGCTATTGTAATGCTATTTCTGTTCCTGTACAAATCAAATCGTCACTGTTGTCTACTACTGCATGATTATCATCTTCAAACAAACTCATTTAAATACTACCACGGCTGCGTGTTTTATCCTATCATTGTTCAACGATAATGATAGTGATGTCACATAAAATGGCGAATTTGATAGATGTTAAAGTTAATGAATTGAACTACTCCTTTCACTTTTTGGCCGACACCTACTACCCTTTTCAAACCATCTAATATACCCACTTACTTGTGTCCATATTATTTAATTATCGAACGTATCATATAACCGAACCTTTCCATTTTTTTGAGCTGTCATGGGGCCATCGGAAACCCAATATTTATTATCTATATTTTTTTTTGCTGACTAACTAATAGAACCAAGGCTTGCTACGCTTATTCTTTATATTTATTATCTTGAGGAAATCCATACTCGCATATCATTTATTTCGGATTCCTTTACTGATTTAAAATCAATATTAATGTTGATGATACTGTTGCGTTAAGAACCGAAAACCTCTTTTTGGATTTATGAAAACAAATTAGTGATGACCTGCAAGAAGACCCTTTGTTTGTTGCTCGTTTCTTGCTGCTACTCGCATTTTTCTATTTCTTATCGCTAATCGAAGGACAAACCATCGGTTATGGTTTCATTTACACAACCGAATCCTACAAAGTTCAAACAATCAAATTAGTGGGCTTAAGAAGTTTTTCCTTATCGGGCTATCCTTTTACTATTGGGCCGTTTTTATTGGATCTTCTATAATTGGGTTTGCTAATGAAATTAGAAGCTGATGAGGTAGAAGTATGGAGATTAGACGAATTATATATATAAATAATATCTAATTTAAAATAGAAAAGTATCAGGCAGTCCATTGGTTAAGGGTGTTTGGTTTAAGCAAGGGGTCTTGAGTTCGAGACTAGGCTGGAGCGTATATATATATTTATTTTTTTTTTGGAAAGGAAGAAGTAAACAGGGGATGTAGTTTATAAGGATATGGGGTAGTAATAAACCAAAAATGTAAAGACAGAAGCATGGTCAAGAGTATTATGTTTAAGCGAGAGGTTGTGGGTTCGAGCTCGGGCATGGTCATTATTATTTTTAAGGCTTATTTCATGAGGTAGCCATTCTTATTATACTTTTTATTATTATTGTTATTGTATATCAGTTATTATTATCATAGTTATTATTATTATTAGTATTATTATCATCATTATTAGTTTCATTAACATGATTTTTATGTAATTTTAAATTACGTTATTATCATTATTATTATCATTAATATTATTAGTATTACAGTATTATTATTGCAATAATTTACTTCCAAGCTTTCTAAACCATTCCAAGTAATCATCTAAGATCAAGAAACCTTTGTTATATATAGTAGGTTATCTTTCTTATTCAAGGTAATATTCATATTAAAACTTTGATTCAATTTCTATAACTATAAACTATCTTAATTCGAGTAAAAATCTTACTTGAACTTGTTTTTGTGTCATGATCCTACTTCAAGAACTTTCAAGCCATCCAAGATCCTTTGAAGCTAGATCATTTCTTGTCACTTCCAGTAGGTTTACCTACTAAACTTGAGGTAGTAATGATGTTCATAACATCATTCGATTCATATATATAAAACTATCTTATTCGAAGGTTTAAACTCGTTATCACTAGAACATAGTTTAGTTAATTCTAAACTTGTTCGCAAACAAAAGTTAATCCTTCTAACTTGACTTTTTAAATTAACTAAACACATGTTCTATATCTATATGATATGCTAACTTAATTATTTAAAACCTGGAAACACGAAAAACACCGTAAAACCGGATTTACGCCGTCGTAGTAACACCGCGGGCTGTTTTGGGTTAGTTAATTAAAAACTATGATAAACTTTGATTTAAAAGTTGTTATTCTGAGAAAATGATTTTTATTATGAACATGAAACTATATCCAAAAATTATGGTTAAACTCAAAGTGGAAGTATGTTTTCTAAAATGGTCATCTAGACGTCGTTCTTTCGACTGAAATGACTACCTTTACAAAAATGACTTGTAACTTATTTTTTCGACTATAAACCTATAATTTTTCTGTTTAGATTCATAAAATAGAGTTCAATATGAAACCATAGCAATTTGATTCACTCAAAACGGATTTAAAATGAAGAAGTTATGGGTAAAACAAGATTGGATAATTTTTCTCATTTTAGCTACGTGAAAATTGGTAACAAATCTATTCCAACCATAACTTAATCAACTTGTATTGTATATTATGTAATCTTGAGATACCATAGACACGTATACAATGTTTCGACCTATCATGTCGACACATCTATATATATTTCGGAACAACCATAGACACTCTATATGTGAATGTTGGAGTTAGCTATACAGGGTTGAGGTTGATTCCAAAATATATATAGTTTGAGTTGTGATCAATACTGAGATACGTATACACTGGGTCGTGGATTGATTCAAGATAATATTTATCGATTTATTTCTGTACATCTAACTGTGGACAACTAGTTGTAGGTTACTAACGAGGACAACTGACTTAATAAACTTAAAACATCAAAATATATTAAAAGTGTTGTAAATATATTTTGAACATACTTTAATATATATGTATATATTGTTATAGGTTCTTGAATCAACAGTGGCCAAGTCTTACTTCTCGACGAAGTAAAAATCTGTGAAAGTGAGTTATAGTCCCACTTTTAAAATCTAAAATTTTTGGGATGAGAATACATGCAGGTTTTATAAATAATTTACAAAATAGACACAAGTACGTGAAACTACATTCTATGGTTGAATTATCAAAATCGAATATGCCCCTTTTTATTAAGTCTGGTAAT
The DNA here is from genome assembly GCF_046630445.1 of Rutidosis leptorrhynchoides. Classification (NCBI taxonomy): domain Eukaryota; kingdom Viridiplantae; phylum Streptophyta; class Magnoliopsida; order Asterales; family Asteraceae; genus Rutidosis; species Rutidosis leptorrhynchoides. The sequence continues at coordinate 224,377,380 of NC_092337.1, read as the reverse complement.
CTAAGAATTAGGGAACAGACACCCTAATTGACGCGAATCCTAAAGATAGATCTATTGGGCCTAACAAACCCCATCCAAAGTACCGGATGCTTTAGTAGTTCAAAATTTATATCATATCCGAAGGGTGTCCCGGAATGATGGGGATATTCTTATATATGCATCTTGTTAATGTCGGTTACCAGGTATTCACCATATGAATGACTTTTATCTCTATGTATGGGATGTGTATTGAAATATGAAATCGTGTGGTCTATTATTATGATTTGATATATATAGGTTAAACCTATAACTCACCAACATTTTTGTTTACGTTTTAAGCATGTTTATTCTCAGGTGATTATTAAGAGCTTCCGCTGTCGCATACTTAAATAAGGACGAGATTTGGAGTCCATGCTTGTATGATATTGTGTAAAAACTGCATTCAAGAAACCTATTTTGTTGTAACATATTTGTATTGTAAACCATTATGTAATGGTCGTGTGTAAACATGATATTTTAGATTATCATTATTTGATAATCTACGTAAAGCTTTTTAAACCTTTATTGATAAAATAAAGGTTATGATTTGTTTTAAAATGAATGCAGTCTTTGAAAAACGTCTCATATAGAGGTCAAAACCTCGCAACGAAATCAATTAATATGGAACGTTTTTAATCAATAAGAACGGGACATTTCAGTTGGTATCCGAGCGTTGGTCTTAGAGAACCAGAATTTTGCATTAGTGTGTCTTATCGAGTTTGTTAGGATGCATTAGTGAGTCTGGAATTCGACCGTGTTTACTTGAAAAATGATTGCTTAACAAATTTTGTTGGAAACTATATATTTTTAACATGTGAATATTATGTGATATATTAATCTCTTAACGCGTTTGATATTATGTGATAGATGTCTACCTCTAGAACAAGTCCCATTGAGTCACCTAATAATAATTAAGAGTCAAATGTAAATTGGAATGATTCGTGGACTGATTCACAAGTTCCCGAAGAGGAACCGGAAGAAGAGTCGGAACCAGAAGAAGAATCGGAACCGGAAGAAGAATCAGAACCGGATGAAGAAATAGAACCGGTGGGGGAAATAATAAAACGGTTAAGTAAAACAAAATCGTCAACCAACCGACCAAGGTTAATTATGGTCAATGGTGTTTCCGCTAAGGAAGCAAAATATTGGGAGGATTACCAATTCTCCGATGAATTGGATTCTGACGAGAATTCCGATGATGTTATAGAAATTACCCCAACTGAATTTAAAAAGGCAAAAGAAAATAATAAGGGAAAGGGCATAAAAATAGAGAAATCTAATTCCAACCCCGATGAACTTTATATGTATCGTCAACCCCCAAAGTACTTAAGTTGTAACAATGACCCGGGAACCTCTAAACCACCAGGTTTTTCTAAACCAATGTGGAAAACGACGGCTCGTATTAGGGGAACATCATATATCCCTAGAAACTTGGCAAAACGAACCAAAACCGAAGAAGAAGAAACAAGCGAGTCGGAATAAGATAGTTGTATTCGTGTGGTGTAATATATGTAATATAGTGTGCTTATGCTTTATGATATATGTGAAAATTGCTTGTATTAATAAGTATTTTTTTTATGAATCTAACTCTTGTCTATTTTACAGTATAAAAACACAAAATGGATAGACAACCCAATATTTTAAGAGACCTACCCGGAGACATGATTGATGAAATCTTGTCTAGAGTAGGTCAGAATTCTTCGGCACAACTATTTAAGGCGAGATCAGTTTGTAAGACATTCGAAGAACGTTTCAAGAATGCCTTGGTTTATAAAAGGCTTTCGTTCAAAAGATGGGGGATATCACATTGGGAAATCCATAAGTTACGATGTGTTTACTTTGACGCATATATTGCGGGGAACCCAAATGCTATTTTACGCAATGGGTTAAGAAATTATTTTGACTCAATATATCCGAATATTGGACTTCGTGATATAGAAAAAGCGGCTAACATGCAACATAAAGAAGCATGTTATGCTTACGGATTAGTAATGTTCGCTTCTCACCAAAGTGAGAACAAGAACATCGGCCTACAACTATTAAACAAAACGTTCCCACAAGTGACGGAGTCGGTAATTGGGGTAAGAAATGAGGTTTTTAGATTGTTACGGGACTGTTGGACATTACGTAACCCTCGTCCCTTTGACGACGTTACAACACGCTGTCTTATCAACGGCCATAACGGTTATGTTCCACAAGACCAAGGATGGGAAGTAGTCCTAGTAAAACCAGAATGCATGACTTGTTTATGGACGTATGAATTACGTGTCTTTATTGCCTTTGCTGAACGACTTGTGTACTAGCTAGAATTATCTTCACAACTATCTTGTATCAAAGTTATTGTGTGCTATATTTCATGCTTTATGTAAAATAAGCGGTATTGTAAGTTTGTAAAATATTGTATAAAAGTTTGAACGCGAAATATTATTATAATCAGTTTTTCATATAGAATTGTAGTAGTTGAATTGTATATTAGCTACTAATTATGAACTTAACGGGTAGGTACTACCCGAATTTAAACTTATAAAACGCTAATATGAAGAAAAAGCTTTTATAAATGAGTTCATATTATGCTACGAAATACTATTAACTACTCTTAATATTCTGTATGATTAACTTGTTCCATTTGACTATTTTGAAGGAAATGGCACCGACTACTCGACACACCGTGAATATGAATGAAGAGGAATTCTGTACTTTTCTAGCTTCAAACATAGCCGCAGTACAGGCTGCGCTACATACCAACAATAACCTTGGATCTAGCAGTACAAGAATCGTGTAGGATGCACCTACAAAGAATTCACTGCCTGCAAACCTTTGGAATTTGATGGAACCGAAGGACCGATCGGATTGAAACGGTGGACCGAGAAGGTCGAATCGGTGTTTACCATAAGTAAGTGTACTGAAGAGGACAAAGTGAAGTACGCTACGCATACCTTCACAGGTTCTGCGTTAACATGGTGGAATACCTATCTAGAGCAAATGGGACAAGACGATGCGTACGCACTACCGTGGTCAGCATTCAAGCACTTGATGAACGAGAAGTACCGTCCCAAAACCGAGGTCAATAAGCTCAAGACAGAACTTAGAGGGTTACGAACCCAAGGATTTGATATTACCACGTACGAAAGACGATTCACAGAATTGTGCCTATTGTGTCCGGGAGCATTCGAAGATGAGGAAGAGAAGATCGACGCATTTGTGAAAGGATTACTGGAAAGAATCCAAGAAGATATAAGTTCACACGAGCCCGCCTCCATACAACAGGCATGTAGAATGGCTCACAAACTAGTGAACCAGATTGAAGAAAGAATTAAAGAACAGACTGCTGAAGAGGCCAATGTGAAGCAAGTCAAAAGAAAGTGGGAGGAAAACGGTGATAAGAATCACCAATACAACAACAACAGCAATTACAACAATAATCGCAACAATTATCCCAACAATCGCAACATCAATCGCAACTACAACAAACGGCCCAACAACAACAACAACAACAACAACAACAACAACAACAACAACAACAACAGCAACTACAACAATCATCCCAACAACAATAATAACCGCAACAACAATAACAATCAGAAGCAGCTATGCCAAAGGTGTGAAAAGTATCACTCGGGGTTCTGCACCAAATTTTGCAACAAGTGTAAAAGAAATGGTCATAGCGCGGCGAAGTGTGAGGTCTACGGACCAGGGGTTAATAGAACGAAAGGAACAAATGGTGTCGGAACGAGTAATGGCGGAGCAAGTAGTGTCGGAGCAAGTTATGCCAATGTAGTTTGTTATAAATGTGGAAAACCGGGCCACATTATTAGAAATTGCCCGAACTAGGAGAACACGAATGGACAAGGCCGCAGAAGAGTTTTCAATATTAATGCGGTAGAGGCACAGGAAGACCAGGAGCTTGTTACGGGTACGTTTCTTATTGACAATAAATCTGCTTACGTTTTATTTGATTCGGGTGCGGATAGAAGCTATATGAGTAGAGATTTTTGTGCTTAATTAAGTTGTCCATTGACGCCTTTGGATAGAAAATTTTTACTCGAATTAGCAAATGGTAAATTAATTTCAGTAGATAATATATGTCGGAATCGAGAAATTAAACTGGTTAGCGAAACATTTAAGATTGATTTGATACCAGTAGAGTTAGGGAGTTTTGATGTAATAATCGGTATGGACTGGTTGAAAGAAGTGAAAGCAAATATCGTTTGTTACAAAAATGCAATTCGCATTATACGAGAAAAAGGAAAACCCTTAATGGTGTACGGAGAAAAGGGCAACACGAAGCTACATCTTATTAGTACTTTGAAGGCACAAAAACTAATAAGAAAAGGTTGCTATGCTGTTCTAGCACACGTCGAGAAAGTACAAACTGAAGAAAAGAGCATCAATGATGTTCCCATTGCAAAAGAATTTCCCGATGTATTTCCGAAAGAATTACCGGGATTACCCCCACATCGATCCGTTGAATTTCAAATAGATCTTGTACCAGGAGCTGCACCAATAGCTCGTGCTCCTTACAGACTCGCACCCGACGAGATGAAAGAATTGCAAAGCCAATTACAAGAACTTTTAGAGCATGGTTTCATTCGACCAAGCACATGAAAGGACCCGTTCATATATATTATAAACGATTCACAATAGTTGATTACATCGCGAGGTATTTGACCTCTATATGATACATTTTACAAACATTGCATTCGTTTTTAAAAGACAAACTTTCTTTACAACGAAAGTTGACGGCATGCACACCATTTGATAATACATCCAACTATAATTGACATAATAATAATCTTGATGAACTCAATGATTCGAATGCAACGTCTTTCAAAATATGCCATGAATGACTCCAAGTAATACCCTTAAAATGAGCTAATGCACAGCGGAAGATTTCTTTAATACCTGAGAATAAACATGCTTTAAAGTGTCAACCAAAAGGTTGGTGAGTTCATAGGTTTATCATAACAATCATTTCAATATATTAATAGACCACAAGATTTTCGTTTATAAATATATGTACACTCGCAAGTGTATAAAAGTATTCTATAAGTTGTAGGCACTCGGTAACAAACCTTAACGTTCATGTTTTACCCTCTGAAAGTACACCGAATCAGGTGTGTTATATAAACCTCGAAGTACTAAAGCATCCCATAGTCAGGATGGGGTTTGTCAGGCCCAATAGATCTATCTTTAGGATTCGCGCCTACCAGTCATACACCAGTAGTTATAGTTACCAAGCTAAGGGGATATTTCTGGTTTAAACCCACGTAGAATTAGTTTTAGTACTTGTGCCTATTTCGTAAAACAGTTATAAAATATGCATGTATTCTCAGCCCAAAAATATATAATGCAAAAGCATTTAAAAAGGGAGCTATGAAAACTCACCATACTGTATTTCGTAGTAAAAATACATATAACGTCATTTAACAAGTGCAAGTTTGGCCTCGGATTCACGAACCTATATTAATTATATATATTTATATGTTGATCAATATTTGTCTAACAATTTTTGGTCAAGTCATAGTGTACCACAATCCTAATGCTCGAGACTAATATGCAAAAGTCAACAAAAGTCAACTTGACCCAAAATGACTTCTAAAATTTATACGTGTTTATTATATAACTTAACTATAGTCGTTTTATATATTTAAATATATTTATTAGATTTTATAATAATAAAAGTCATTTATTAATAAAAATTTATATTAACGTTTATATATAATATATACTTTTATATATCTTAAGTAGTAAAATTTATAAAGTTCACTTAATATCGTAAAACTATAGTGGTAAGTATTATTAATGTAATTATATTACGCATGGTGAAAAATATCTTTGTATCCCCTATTTATTTGATAAAATAATATTGATCATAATAATAATAAGTAAAAGTTGTATTATTTTGTAATAATAATTATTATTATTCTATAACAATATTTATATTTACTAAAAATGGTATTATGATAAAATGATAATACTAACATAATAGTAATAATGATATTTTATAATAACAATGATATTTCTATTAAAATAATAACGACGATAGTAATAATAATCATTTTAACAATAATACTAAAATTCAGTTGACTATAACTTCTAATCCGTGCATCGAAACCATTCGATATCTAAATGAAAAGTTCTTAATTTTTCGTTAGCTTTCCAATGACATGCATATCATATACCCTATCTCAGTAGCATATGTTTCTAATTCAGGATTCAACAAACCTATCTAAGGACAATATCGAATGTACAAGCATGCATAATCCTATATACTCGAGCACTAGTCAGGGATACACTATTGATATATAAAAGTTAAGTTATGAGTGCTCACGTATCAATATTGAGATTCAATATTGCAGGAAAGTACGTAGACGCAACGGAGATGATAAACACTAGATTGACCTCACGAGCATACCCATGAACCATACCCATCACCTCCATAGCTATAACCCATAATTTCCTTAGCTTCGACTCATTCAAAAAACTATTTTGAAATCACTCGGACATCACTCCGTCGTAATATTTTATGTATACTAATAATATCTTAAAATAATACAGAGCAAATATATATATATATATATATATATATATATATATATATATATATATATATATATATATATATATATATATATATATATATGTGTGTGTAAATCGATTGAGAGAGTTTAGAGAAATATATTTTCAAGTTTCTATGAAATAATGAAACCTATTGAATTCTATTTATAATAGATTTTTGAATTATTAAAGTGAATTATTCAAGTATGAATTATTAAAGTGAATTATTAAAGTATAAATTATTAAAATGAATTATTAAAGTATGAATTATTAAAGTGAATTATTAAAGTATGAATTATTAAAGTGAATTATTAAAGTATGAATTATTAAAGTGAATTATTAAAGTTAAAGTAAAGTAAAAGTAAAGTAAAGGTAAAGTTAAAGTATAGTAAAAGTATAAAAACTATGTATGTATAATACGCGTATAAATATATATAATATTAATTTAAATCGTTATATATATTTAATGAAATAAAATATAAATATCGTTATATTTATTATACTGGTTAAGTAATGAGTTGTCAAAAGTGATTCTAGATATTTATAAAAGTTATATACGTTTTAATAATAAAGTTCTTTTTAAACTAAAAATGTTTTTGTACGTTTGAAAATAGATTAATAGAATATTATGGAAACTAATTTTCCACTAGCTTTTGTCTAACTTTCGTAAATGACACTTTTTATTTTTATTTATAAATAGCTTTACAAATTATTCCGAATATCGTTAAGAGGAATAGATTTTCTCAAATCATAGTGGACCTCTCAACAGAGACTTGTAATTATAATTCAATGTTTCTGATAATTCAATCATTTAATATATATTTTTTTTAATTTTGTCGATAATCATATTGAAACAAATACGTTCATATAAAGCATTATACGTTTAAATACTTTGTTGACATTTTCAATTTATAACATATACACATATACATACATATTCATATATGTTCATTTAATGGTTCGTGAATCATTGGAATTTGGTCGAGGTTTAAATGAATGTATAAACATAGTTTAAAATGCTTGAGGTTTAACTTAACAAACATTGCTTACCGGGTCAGAATAATATAAAGATAAAGTTTAAATTTAGTCGGAAATTTCCGGGTCGTCACAGTACCTACCCGTTAAAGAAATTTCGTCCCCGAAATTTGATAGAGGTCGTTATGGCTAACAATGAGAATGTTATTATGATGTAACGATTATGAAGTTTTATCATGTCTAAGAAGTATGGATAAAATAATTCGATTACTCGAAGCGTATGAGGGAAGTTATCGTAAATGAAGGAAATAAGATTATAGTGATTCGTCATATCTTTTGACATCATCACAATTGATCTCCGAATTTAAAGAAAATCTTTGTAATCTATGTTGGATTTGATGCTTCGGTGATTAAGGAGATTATGATTCTCTTCGAATTAATACGATAATCCATCTTGATTTCTCTGTCGGGTATTTCATTATAAATCCACCTCCTTCGTTTTCTTACAACTCACACCTTCTATTCTCTCTCCCTCAACTCATATTTTAAAGTATTTGTCAATATGCTTCATCCAGTACTGATTCTCGATATACTCCTCACTTTCATATCTGTCGTTCTTCTTTTTCATCTGCCTCCGGAAGAATCTATTTACTTCTACTATACTCTCGGTTTTATAGTGTTTTTAGTTCTTCCGTGTCTTTATATTGCTATATGCATCGATATATACGGTTTATAATTTTTGGGTGGTTGTTGGGTTTTATATCTTCCCTTATATTTCAAAGCCCCTGCTTTTGTCTTCTATAATCATTAACATCCACAGTTAATGCTCCCTTCTATTTGCTACGATTTATACTCCAATTTCTATTTTGGAGTTTTGTCCTTTCGTTTCTTCTTCTTACGATTAAGCAACGTTTGTAATGGTCCAGTATTCGCAGATATGAATTTCAGAATGAACATAGTTAATGTTCTAAGAAGGAAATGATAATGGCACGATCTTGATTATTAATTTACCAGAATACCCTGAAAAGACCGAATCATCAAGAAAATATATTCTTGATATTTTTAGAGATTAAATAGAATACAAGAGTCGTGTAACATGGAACATGATGACGGCATGGTCTGTGAATCGTCATGTCCCATTAGAAACTCAGCATGACTTACTGTAATATAATCACGTTGATCAAGTGTCATTATATTATACTAACTCATGCTTCAGTTCCCAACACTACTTCAAAACATTCATAATTTAAACTCGAAAGTTTATAGAATATAGAAACTAATAGTTTCTTATATGATGTAACACTGATAGCGCAAAGAGATAAATGACTTCAGATAAAGAGTAAGGTATTCATTAATGACTTTAGCAGGCACTGAATCATTTGGATTCTTTGAAGGCAGATTTAGTCTTTGTGATTTGTCCACAGCCTCCTTCATAGTCTGTTCAATCCGTTTTCCAGTTCCAAACCTTCTCTTTTTCTCAGCTTTACCACCTTACTATTCTTTGTCATCAAACTTTTTACTGTTAAGATCGTTTACAGTTTTTTGATGCTTCGTCAGCATTTCAAGAACTAGTTTGCAGTTCAAAATATTTTTCAGAACTTCACATTCAAAGTATGTAAGTCCAGGAGATTGACGTTTTACGTACACATATAACTGTTGGCGTAGACATGCTGCGAGATTTCAAAATACTGTTTACTGTTTTTCGATGATTCGTATGACAATTCTCGTTACAAGATGCGAATGAGTAAATGATGTGATTTCTATAAATATAATGATTTTTCGAAAAGTCGAAGAAAATTGAAGTTGTTGGTAAGTTTATTGCTAAGGTGGCGAGATATGAAAGGTCCCCAGTAACGATGACGAAAGAGCAACGTATCTATCGAGGTTATAATAAGACTAGTCCGATTGAAAAGTCGAAGTTGACTTGCTGGAGATGTGACAAAACTGTCTACTTTGAAAAGGAATTGAAAAGTCATGTTAGCTAATAAATGCCAAAGGGTCTGACACGGATACGCGTCGAACTATGACTTTGGCTTCGAGAGCTTTTTAGGTACATAAATGTGGGTAATATGTGGTTGGATCATCATCTCGATTGTTTATTGTTTGAAGTGTCTTCGAAAACTTCGGAGAGTTTGAACACAGTTTGTAATCGTTAATATACATATGATGTTCTAACACAGTTTTGAAGCCAAAGTATAGCTTTGAAAGATGTAGGAATCTAAGAGTGATGTCTTCTGTTAAATCATGACTTGGATTTTGATTTGTCAAAATCAGAATGCGTAATCAAATTTGGGTGAGAATGGTTGTTTTGATTACTATACAAGAATGTATATTGTTGTGAGATTTTGGGAGTATAGTTGATGATTTGCTTAATCAGATTCGAAAAATGTAACATATTAATTTTGAATTTATATATCTCTCGGGTATTACCTACCCATTAAAAAAATTTTCACAATTAATATTTTGTACAACAGAATATTATTACAGTCTTTATGAAAATATATATGTGCATATTTTCTTCAGATGTAACATAGATTTAATGAGTTAATATTAAATTAAACTCATTTGATTTACGGTTGAAACTAGAACTGAATAATCCCTAAAGACTTTAGAAATTACATAACTTTTACGGAGTATTTATTCAATAAAATTGAAATTATGAATTAATACTTCGTTATTTGTTGGTGTTTGTAACCCTTGCACCATATTCTCTAAAGCCACTACTCAAGCGCGAAGCTCGTTGACTTCTTCTATTACACCGGGGTGATTGTCGGTTCGGACGAGCGGATAAATAAAATCTAGAATTTAATATAGTATATAATCGTGACGAGATACTCTGGAAATGAGAGAGAAAATGGTGTTTCGGACCGGTTCGCCGGTAAGTGCTTCAGGTTCATCGCCAAGAGGGCAATGTGGTGGATGGAAGGGATCACCTTCTTCTTGTCTCCAATTATTGAGGAGGCTACGAACCTATCCCCAATTCATCTAGAATAGATGATGGCTAATTGGTTGATCCATTCCGGTCACACTGCTTTTGGAGCTTGAGTGGGATTTCATATCGGAATTCGAGGGACTTGAGCTAATGACGAATTCCATTTCGTTCGATTGAATAAAGGATTTTTCGATATGAAATGATTTTTCGGCTATCGGGTGGTATTCTAATTACATAGAATTTCTATATATATAGCGCAAAAGATTTCGTAGATTACGGAGGAATTTACGTGATATGTCAGGCAAAGTTTACAGTAACAGATACGCTAAGATATGGATTAGCAGATACGCTAAGATATGTATTTTGTCTATACACTATTTATGCAATCAATGCAGTAAGACGTGTCTAGACTAAGAATGATAAGCAGGCAATTCCGACAAAAATGATAAGCAAAACTTTTGACATGCAGACACGGTCGAAGTCCAGGCTCACTAATGCATCCTAACGACTATCAGTTAGACACACTAATGCAGACCTGGTTCGCTAAGACCACCGCTCTGATACCAACTGAAAGGACCCGTTCATATATATTATAAACGATTCACAATAGTTGATTACATCGCGAGGTATTTGACCTCTATATGATACATTTTACAAACATTGCATTCGTTTTTAAAAGACAAACTTTCTTTACAACGAAAGTTGACGGCATGCACACCATTTGATAATACATCCAACTATAATTGACATAATAATAATTTTGATGAACTCAATGATTCGAATGCAACGTCTTTCAAAATATGCCATGAATGACTCCAAGTAATACCCTTAAAATGAGCTAATGCACAGTGGAAGATTTCTTTAATACCTGAGAATAAACATGCTTTAAAGTGTCAACCAAAAGGTTGGTGAGTTCATAGGTTTATCATAACAATCATTTCAATATATTAATAGACCACAAGATTTTCGTTTATAAATATATGTACACTCGCAAGTGTATAAAAGTATTCTATAAGTTGTAGGCACTCGGTAACAAACCTTAACGTTCATGTTTTACCCTCTGAAAGTACACCGAATCAGGTGTGTTATATAAACCTCGAAGTACTAAAGCATCCCATAGTCAGGATGGGGTTTGTCAGGCCCAATAGATCTATCTTTAGGATTCGCGCCTACCAGTCATACACCAGTAGTTATAGTTACCAAGCTAAGGGGATATTTCTGGTTTAAACCCACGTAGAATTAGTTTTAGTACTTGTGCCTATTTCGTAAAACAGTTATAAAATATGCATGTATTCTCAGCCCAAAAATATGTAATGCAAAAGCATTTAAAAAGGGAGCTATGAAAACTCACCATACTGTATTTCGTAGTAAAAATACATATAACGTCATTTAACAAGTGCAAGGTTGGCCTCGGATTCACGAACCTATATTAATTATATATATTTATATGTTGATCAATATTTGTCTAACAATTTTTGGTCAAGTCATAGTGTACCACAATCCTAATGCTCGAGACTAATATGCAAAAGTCAACAAAAGTCAACTTGACCCAAAATGACTTCTAAAATTTATACGTGTTTATTATATAACTTAACTATAGTCGTTTTATATATTTAAATATATTTATTAGATTTTATAATAATAAAAGTCATTTATTAATAAAAATTTATATTAACGTTTATATATAATATATACTTTTATATATCTTAAGTAGTAAAATTTATAAAGTTCACTTAATATCGTAAAACTATAGTGGTAAGTATTATTAATGTAATTATATTACGCATGGTGAAAAATATCTTTGTATCCCCTATTTATTTGATAAAATAATATTGATCATAATAATAATAAGTAAAAGTTGTATTATTTTGTAATAATAATTATTATTATTCTATAACAATATTTATATTTACTAAAAATGGTATTATGATAAAATGATAATACTAACATAATAGTAATAATGATATTTTATAATAACAATGATATTTCTATTAAAATAATAATGACGATAGTAATAATAATCATTTTAACAATAATACTAAAATTCAGTTGACTATAACTTCTAATCCGTGCATCGAAACCATTCGATATCTAAATGAAAAGTTCTTAATTTTTTGTTAGCTTTCCAATGACATGCATATCATATACCCTATCTCAGTAGCATATGTTTCTAATTCAGGATTCAACAAACCTATCTAAGGACAATATCGAATGTACAAGCATGCATAATCCTATATACTCGAGCACTAGTCAGGGATACACTATTGATATATAAAAGTTAAGTTATGAGTGCTCACGTATCAATATTGAGATTCAATATTGCAGGAAAGTACGTAGACGCAACGGAGATGATAAACACTAGATTGACCTCACGAGCATACCCATGAACCATACCCATCACCTCCATAGCTATAACCCATAATTTCCTTAGCTTCGACTCATTCAAAAAACTATTTTGAAATCACTCGGACATCACTCCGTCGTAATATTTTATGTATACTAATAATATCTCAAAATAATACAGAGCAAATATATATATATATATATATATATATATATATATATATATATATATATATATATATATATATATATATATATATATATATATGTAAATCGATTGAGAGAGTTTAGAGAAATATATTTTCAAGTTTCTATGAAATAATGAAACCTATTGAATTCTATTTATAATAGATTTTTGAATTATTAAAGTGAATTATTAAAGTATGAATTATTAAAGTGAATTATTAAAGTATGAATTATTAAAATGAATTATTAAAGTATGAATTATTAAAGTGAATTATTAAAGTATGAATTATTAAAGTGAATTATTAAAGTATGAATTATTAAAGTGAATTATTAAAGTTAAAGTAAAGTAAAAGTAAAGTAAAGGTAAAGTTAAAGTATAAAAACTATGTATGTATAATACGCGTATAAATATATATAATATTAATTTAAATCGTTATATATATTTAATAAAATAAAATATAAATATCGTTATATTTATTATACTGGTTAAGTAATGAGTTGTCAAAAGTGATTCTAGATATTTATAAAAGTTATATACGTTTTAATAATAAAGTTCTTTTTAAACTAAAAATGTTTTTGTACGTTTGAAAATAGATTAATAGAATATTATGGAAACTAATTTTCCACTAGCTTTTGTCTAACTTTCGTAAATGACACTTTTTATTTTTATTTATAAATAGCTTTACAAATTATTCCGAATATCGTTAAGAGGAATAGATTTTCTCAAATCATAGTGGACCTCTCAACAGAGACTTGTAATTATAATTCAATGTTTCTGATAATTCAATCATTTAATATATATTTTTTTTAATTTCGTCGATAATCATATTGAAACAAATACGTTCATATAAAGCATTATACGTTTAAATACTTTGTTGACATTTTCAATTTATAACATATACACATATACATACATATTCATATATGTTCATTTAATGGTTCGTGAATCATTGGAATTTGGTCGAGGTTTAAATGAATGTATAAACATAGTTTAAAATGCTTGAGGTTTAACTTAACAAACATTGCTTACCGTGTCAGAATAATATAAAGATAAAGTTTAAATTTAGTCAGAAATTTCCGGGTTGTCACAGCACATCACCGTGGGGAGCTCCTGTTTTGTTTGTCAAGAAGAAAGATGGTACATTCAGGTTGTGTATCGACTATCGAGAGTTGAACAAACTTACCATCAAGAACCGCTACCCACTACCGAGAATCGACGACTTATTTGATCAACTACAAGGCTCGTCTGTTTATTCAAAGATTGACTTACGTTCCGGGTATCATCAAATGCGGGTGAAAGAAGATGATATTCCAAAGACTGCTTTCAGAACACGTTACGGTCATTACGAGTTTATGGTCACGCCATTTGGTTTAACTAATGCACCAGCTATGTTCATGGACCTTATGAAACGAGTGTGTGGACCATACCTTGACAAGTTTGTCATTGTTTTCATTGATGACATACTTATTTACTCAAAGAATGACCAAGAACACGGTGAACATTTGAGAAAGGTGTTAGAAGTATTGAGGAAGGAATAATTGTACGCTAAATTTTCAAAGTGTGCATTTTGGTTGGAAGAAGTTCAATTCCTCGGTCACATAGTGAACAAAAAAGGTATTAAGGTGGATCCAGCAAAGATAGAAACTGTTGAAAAGTGGGAAACCCTGAAAACTCCGAAACACATACGCCAGTTTTTAGGACTAGCTGGTTACTACAGAAGGTTCATCCAAGACTTTTCCAGAATAGCAAAACCCTTGACTGCATTAACGCATAAAGGGAAGAAATTTGAATGGAATAATGAACAAGAGAAAGCATTTCAGTTATTGAAGAAAAAGCTAACTACGACACCTATATTGTCATTGCCTGAAGGGAATGATGATTTTGTGATTTATTGTGACGCATCAAAGCAAGGTCTCGGTTATGTATTAATGCAACGAACGAAGGTGATTACTTATGCGTCTAGACAATTGAAGATTCACGAACAAAATTATACGACGCATGATTTGGAATTAGGCGCGATTGTTTTTGCATTAAAGACTTGGAGGCACTACTTATATGGGGTCAAAAATATTATATATACCGACCACGAAAGTCTTCAACACATATTTAATCAGAAACAACTGAATATGAGGCAGCGTAGGTGGATTGAATTGTTGAATGACTACGACTTTGAGATTCGTTACCACCCGGGAAAGGAAAATGTGGTAGCCGATGCCTTGAGCAGGAAGGACAGAGAACCCATTCGAGTAAAATCTATGAATATAATGATTCATAATAACCTTACTACTCAAATAAAGGAGGCGCAACAAGGAGTTTTAAAAGAAGAAAATTTAAAGGATGAAATACCCAAAGGATCGGAGCAGCATCTTAATATTCGGGAAGACGGAACCTGGTATAGGGCTGAAAGGATTTGGGTACCAAAATTTAGAGATATGAGAGAAATGGTACTTAGAGAAGCTCATAAAACCAGATACTCAATACATCCTGGAACGGGGAAGATGTACAAGGATCTCAAGAAACATTTTTGGTGGCCGGGTATGAAAGCCAATGTTGCTAAATACGTAGGAGAATGTTTGACGTGTTCTAAGGTCAAAGCTGAGCATCAGAAACCATCAGGTCTACTTCAACAACCCAAAATCCCAGAATGGAAATGGGAAAACATTACCATAGATTTCATCACTAAATTGCCAAGGACTGCAAGTGGTTTTGATACTATTTGGGTAATAGTTGATCGTCTCACCAAATCAGCACACTTCCTGCCAATAAGAGAAGATGACAAGATGGAGAAGTTAGCATGACTGTATTTGAAGGAAGTCGTCTCCAGACATGGAATACCAATCTCTATTATCTCTGATAGGGATGGCAGATTTATTAGGAACTCGTCTAGACATGAGTACTGCCTATCATCCACAAACTGATGGGCAGAGCGAAAGGACAAAACAAACGCTTGAAGACATGCTACGAGCATGTGTTATTGATTTCGGAAACAGTTGGGATCGACATCTACCGTTAGCAGAATTTTCCTACAACAACAGCAACCATTCAAGCATTGAGATGGCGCCGTTTGAAGCACTTTATGGTAGAAAGTGCAGGTCTCCGATTTCTTGGAGTGAAGTGGGGGATAGACAGATTACGGGTCCGGAGATTATACAAGAAACTACCAAGAAGATCATCCAAATTCAACAACAGTTGAAAACCGCCCAAAGTCGACAAAAGAGTTACGCTGACATTAAAAGAAAAGATATAGAATTTGAAATTGGAGAGATGGTCATGCTTAAAGTTGCACCTTGGAAAGGCGTTGTTCGATTTGGTAAACGAGGGAAATTAAATCCAAGGTATATTGGACCATTCAAGATTATTGATCGTGTCGGACCAGTAGCTTACCGACTTGAGTTACCTCAACAACTCGCGGCTGTACATAACACTTTCCACGTCTCAAATTTGAAGAAATATTTAGCTAAAGAAGATCTCACTATTCCGTTAGATGAAATCCAAATCAACGAAAAACTTCAATTCATCGAAGAACCCGTTGAAATAATGGATCGTGAGGTTAAAAGACTTAAGCAAAACAAGATACCAATTGTTAAGGTTTGATGAATGCTCGTAGATTACTCGAGTTCACCTGGGAGTGTGAAGATTAGATGAAGAAGAAATACCCACATCTATTTCCATAAGATTCGTCAACACCTTCAACAGCTTAAAATTTAGGGACGAAATTTATTTAACGGGTAGGTACTGTAGTGACCCGAACTTTTCCATGTTTATATATATTAATTGAGATTGATATTTACATGATTAAATGTTTCCAACATGTTAAGAAATCAAACTTGTTAAGACTTGATTAATTGAAATATGTTTCATATAGACAATTGACCACCCAAGTTGACCGGCGATTCACGAACGTTAAAACTTGTAAAAATGACATGACGATATATATATGGATATACATATGGTTAACATGAGATTATGATAAGTAATTATCTCCATAAGAATATTAACAATGAGTTATATACATATAAACAAGACTACTAACTTAAGGATTTCGAAACGAGACATATATGTAACGATTATCGTTGTAACGACAATTAAATGTATATATATCATATTAAGATATATTAATATATCATAATATCATGATAATATAATAATTTAACATCTCATTAGATATAATAAACAATGGGTTAACAACATTAATTGAGATCGTTAACTTAAAGGTTTCAAAACAACACTTACATGTAACGACTAACGATGACTTAACGACTCAGTTAAAATGTATATACATGTAGTGTATTTAGATGTATTAAAATACTTTTGGAAGACTTCAAGACATATATAAAAACACTCATACTTAACGAAAATGGTTACAGTTACTTTCCCATTCTTTTCTTTCATCAAGAATTCTAGTCGTATTGTTACCCGTATTATACACAACTTCAAAACGTACTTACTATGGGTATATACCAATAGGAACTGGCATGGGATTCCACTCTTGATTATGTCATGTATTACTAATCAATTTTAACTTCTATCATGAGCTAGTCAACTAACTAGAACTCCTTTTAACCCCACTCACCACTCACTAATTACCACTCATCATTCACTCCATTTCACTTCCAATTCTCTTTCTAATTCTCTCTCAACACACACACACACTATTATGAACGTATTTTTCCAGTAGTTAATCATCATCTTCATCAAAAATCACTTCAAGAATCAAGCTATAATCATCATAGGAAGAACACTTCAAGAACACTTCAAAAATCCCTTCAAGTTTACTAATTTACTTCCAAGCTTTCTAATCCATTCCAAGTAATCATCTAAGATCAAGAAACCTTTGTTATATACAGTAGGTTATCTTTCTTATTCAAGGTAATATTCATATTCAAACTTTGATTCAATTTCTATAACTATAAACTATCTTAATTCGAGTAAAAATCTTACTTGAACTTGTTTTTGTGTCATGATCCTACTTCAAGAACTTTCAAGCCATCCAAGATCCTTTGAAGCTAGATCATTTCTTGTCACTTCCAGTAGATTTACCTACTAAACTTGAGGTAGTAATGATGTTCATAACATCATTCGATTCATATATATAAAACTATCTTATTCGAAGGTTTAAACTCATAATCACTAGAACATAGTTTAGTTAATTCTAAACTTGTTCGCAAATAAAAGTTAATCCTTCTAACTTGACTTTTAAAATTAACTAAACACATGTTCTATTTCTATATGATATGCTAACTTAATGATTTAAAACCTGGAAACACGAAAAACACCGTAAAACCGGATTTACGCCGTCGTAGTAACACCGCGGGCTGTTTTGGGTTAGTTAATTAAAAACTATGATAAACTTTGATTTAAAAGTTGTTATTCTGAGAAAATGATTTTTATTATGAACATGAAACTATATCCAAAAATTATGGTTAAACTCAAAGTGGAAGTATGTTTTCTAAAATGGTCATCTAGACGTCGTTCTTTCGACTAAAATGACTACCTTTACAAAAACGACTTGTAACTTATTTTTCCGACTATAAACCTATACTTTTTCTGTTTAGATTCATAAAATAGAGTTCAATATGAAACCATAGCAATTTGATTCACTCAAAACGGATTTAAAATGAAGAAGTTATGGGTAAAACAAGATTGGATAATTTTTCTCATTTTAGCTACGTGAAAATTGGTAACAAATCTATTCCAACCATAACTTAATCAACTTGTATTGTATATTATGTAATCTTGAGATACCATAGACACGTATACAATGTTTCGACCTATCATGTCGACACATCTATATATATTTCGGAACAACCATAGACACTCTATATGTGAATGTTGGAGTTAGCTATACAGGGTTGAGGTTGATTCCAAAATATATATAGTTTGAGTTGTGATCAATACTGAGATACGTATACACTGGGTCATGGATTGATTCAAGATAATATTTATCGATTTATTTCTGTACATCTAACTGTGGACAACTAGTTGTAGGTTACTAACGAGGACAACTGACTTAATAAACTTAAAACATCAAAATATATTAAAAGTGTTGTAAATATATTTTGAACATACTTTAGTATATATGTATATATTGTTATAGGTTCATGAATCAACAGTGGCCAAGTCTTACTTCTCGACGAAGTAAAAATCTGTGAAAGTGAGTTATAGTCCCACTTTTAAAATCTAATATTTTTGGGATGAGAATACATGCAGGTTTTATAAATGATTTACAAAATAGACACAAGTACGTGAAACTACATTCTATGGTTGAATTATCGAAATCGAATATGCCCCTTTTTATGAAGTCTGGTAATCTAAGAATTAGGGAACAGACACCCTAATTGACGTGAATCCTAAAGATAGATCTATTGGGCCTAACAAACCCCATCCAAAGTACCGGATGCTTTAGTACTTCGAAATTTATATCATATCCGAAGGGTGTCCCGGAATGATGGGGATATTCTTATATATGCATCTTGTTAATGTCGGTTACCAGGTGTTCACCATATGAATGACTTTTATCTCTATGTATGGGATGTGTATTGAAATATGAAATCTTGTGGTCTATTATTATGATTTGATATATATAGGTTACACCTATAACTCACCAACATTTTTGTTGACGTTTTAAGCATGTTTATTCTCAGGTGATTATTAAGAGTTTCCGCTGTCGCATACTTAAAAAAGGACGAGATTTGGAGTCCATGCTTGTATGATATTGTGTAAAAACTGCATTCAAGAAACTTATTTTGTTGTAACATATTTGTATTGTAAACCATTATGTAATGGTCGTGTGTAAACAGGATATTTTAGATTATCATTATTTGATAATCTACGTAAAGCTTTTTAAACCTTTATTGATAAAATAATGGTTATGGTTTGTTTTAAAATGAATGCAGTCTTTGAAAAACGTCTCATATAGAGGTCAAAACCTCGCAACGAAATCAATTAATATGGAACGTTTTTAATCAATAAGAACGGGACATTTCAGAACAGACGGGGATGTCAAGCCCTATGGATCCATATATAACAACTCGCGCCCACCAGTTCTTATAACCGGCAGTTACTAGTTACCAAAGCTAAGGGAATTTTGGTTCAAACTCGGTGTAGAATTTAGTATGTACTTGTATCCATTGCGTTTAAAATAAAGTGCATGTATTCTCAGCCCAAAAATATAGATTGCAAAAACAATTAAAAAGGGAGCAAATGAAACTCACCTTAGCAGCACATAAGGTCATTCACCAAAAAGTGACTAAAACTCGGAATGCAAAATTAAGCGTAGATCTCAACCTAGAAAACATATGTTGGTCAATACATGTATGATAAGCTAGATTGGGTCATAGTGTATCACAATCTTAATGCTCGAGACCGACTTGTAAAAGTTAACAAAAGTCATCTCAAAAGTCAATCTGACCCAATATGATCTTTAAATCTATTCATGTTTATTATCATAGTATAAGTTTTGATAATTGAACGAATTTATAGTTTATCAAACTCAAAATATTATTTATTTCAGGAGCTATATTATATTTGAATTATCATGGCAATCGAAAATATTTTATTATTTCACATAGTTTTCCAATACTTGTAAAATCAGATTATAGTGTTTATAAAGCTTTAAAACCTGATAAGACAATCAATTTTGAAAATTGTTTACCTAACGAGACATGCCTTATATAGAAATTCATTTACTCGATTAGTAATATCTAAAAATCCAATTTATCAATCTCATAGACAAGTTGTTTAAATATTAATTTACAATTTCAAACAAAATTTCAATTAACGACAAAAATAATTCAGTTGACCATACCTTTTAATCCGTTCATCGAAATCACGCGATTTCTAAATGAAAAGTTAATAATTTTTCGCCAGCTTTCCAAAAACATGCATATCATATACTTTATATCAGTAGCATATGTATCAAATTCGTGATTCATCATAAACTATTTAACTACAAAATTAAAGTATACAAGCATGCATAAATATATATACTCGAGCACTAGACATGGATACACTATTAATATTTTAAAAGACAAGATATGAATGCTCACGTATCAATATTGTGATTCAATATTGCAGGAAAGTATGTAGACGCAACGGAGATGATAAACACTAGGTGGAACTTTGACTCATGATCATAACCCCCCAAGCAATACCCATAACCTCCATAGCTATAACCCATAATTTCCTTAGTTTAAAACGATTTGAAAAGCCGTTTTGAAAAATAAAAATAAATTGATGCGGAGTATAGATACAGAGTAATATAAAAACTTATGTTTGTGAATATGTTGTTCGACGATATGCACACACACACACACACATATATATATATATATATATATATATATATATATATATATATATATATATATATATATATATATATATATATATATACATATATATACATATATATAATATAATAATATAAATATAATAATATAATAATAATAAACGTGTTACACAGTGTAGCTGCCTCAAATATGTCGACAGAAATTACACGTTTCGCGTAAAGATTACATTTCTCGTGTATTCTTTTAATACATTACGGGTATCACGTAGATAGGTACACGGTCTGCGTATGGTGTCTTCACGTCATTTTTGAGTTACGGACTTCTGGACACCGGAATCACCCTTTTTCGAGTCAGTATGATTTAGTTATGATTTTTCTCGTGCAAGTGCACAGGTTTAGTGATTTCCATCATTTTAACTTGCAATCTTGAAATGAAATGTTGTAGTCTTTTGGTGCTCATTAGAAATCTTTATTTTATCATATTTTTCATTTTCATATCATTGAAAATCCATAAAAACATTTTAACAATCAAATTCTATCATATCAAAAAACGTGTTCGTACTAAATCGAATAACTATAGTTCTCTAAAACTAATTACATTCACATCTTTTTATTGAAATGTTGTAATAATAAAAATCTATTATTTCGAAGAACGCTTTCATATATTTGAACTAAATCGAATAAATATAATTTAGTTTTCCAGAATTAGTTATATTCAAAATCATTCTTTAAAAGGTTTCATCTATATCGTAAAACGTTTTCAATATTAAGAAAACTAAATAATTAACTTATCAAGAGACACGAGACAATTATTGTAAAGCATGCATTGAAAATTAAGCAGGAATCTCTACTAACTTTTGTCCAGTTACCATTAATTGATACGTTTGTTCTTACTTGTAAATCACTTTACCATTTTCCGAATATTGTTAAAATGGAAAGATTTCTAAAATCAATGTGGACCTCTCAACAGAGATTCGTAATCATATCACAATGTTTCTGATAATTCAATCATTTGATATTATCTTATGATTTCATCGATAAACATAGTGAAGCAAATACGTTCATGTAAAGTATTATACGTTTAATACTTTGTTAACATTCTCAAGTTATAATATATATATATATATATATATATATATATATATATATATATATATATATATATATATATATATATATATATATATATATATATATATATAATGGTTCGTGAATCGTCGAAATTTGGTCGAGACTAAATGAATTTATGAACACAGTTTAAAATTCTTGGGATTTAACTTAACAAACTTTGTTTATCGTGTCGGAATAATATAAAGATAAAGTTTAAATTCGGTCAGAAATTTCTGGGTTGTCACAGTACCTACCCGTTAAAGAAATTTCGTCCCGAAATTTGATTGGGATGGTCATGGCTGACAATAAGTATGTTTTCATGGCGCATACGAGCTGAAAATTAGAGTTTTATCATCATTGAGTAATATAGATAAAACAATTCGATTTTGTGAAGAGTAAGAGTGAAGTTATTACAAAAGAGTGAAATGAATATATGTAGATTCGTCATATCTTTTAACGTAGATAGGATTGATTTCCGGAGTTCAAGGGATGTATAGAAAATCTCCGTAATAAGATTTGATTCTTCGGTAATTAAGGAAATTTGGATTCGCTTTTATTAAATGCGATAATCTATTTTGATTGTTCTGTCGGATATTTTACTATATATCCACCCCCTTCATTTCCTTATTTTCACAACTCACACCTTCCATTCTTTCTTCCTCAACTCATACCTTAAAGTATTCGTCAATATGCTCCATCCAGTTCTGCTACTTGATATATATTTCTAACTTTCATATCTGTCATTCTTCTTTTTCATTTGTCGCCGGAAGAATCTATTTACTTCTACTATACTCTTAGTTTTATAGTGTTTTTAGTTCTCCCGTGTCTTTATGTTGCTATATGCATCGATATATATGGTTTGTAATTTCTGGGTTGTTGTTGGGTTTTATATCTTCCCTTATATTTCGATGTCTCTGCTTCTGTCTTTCTATTACCTTTGACATCTACAGTTAATGCTTTTTCCATTTGCTGCGATTTATACTCCCAATTATATTTCGGAGCTTCATGCTTTTGTCTTCTCTTCCCTACTTCAAGTTAAGCGAATAATGGTTCAAAATTCCTAGATATTAATTTCGGAATGAACATAGTTAATGTTCTAAGAAAGAAATTTTAATAGCAAGGTCTTGATTTGTCAAATTACCACAATATCCGGAAAAGGCCGAATCATCAAGAAAAATATTTTCTTGATATGTTTAGTGGTTAAATAGAATGAAAGAGTTAAGTAACATGGTTCATGATGAGGGTATGATCTGTGAACCTTTATCACGCTCCATTAGAAACTCAACATGACTTACTGTAATATAATCACGTTGATCAAGTGTTATTATATTATACTAACTCATGCTTTAATTCCCAACACTTTTTCAAAACATTCATAATTTAAACTCGAAGGTTTACAGAATATAGAAACTAAACAGTTTCCTTTATGATGTAATACAGATAACGCGAGGAGATAAATGATTTCAGATAAGAATAGTTATGAGGATATCTACAGAAATATCGAGGATATTTATAATGAAAGATACGATTATATCTTAGAATTTCTAATATCGAAAGATGATAAAGAAGATTTGTCCATAAAGATTTAGAGTCAGGATTAAGGTATTCGTTAATGACTTCAGCAGATACTGAATCATTTGGATTCTTTGAAGGCAGGTTTAGTCTTTGTGATTTGTCCACAGCCTCCTTCATGGTTTGCTCAATCCGTTTTCCAGTTCCAAACCTTCTCTTTTTCTGAGCTTTGCCAACACACTATTCTTTATCATCAAACTTTTGGCTGATAAGGTCGTTTACAATTTTTGCTGCTTCATCAGCATTGAAAGTTATCATAACCGAATCGTCGGTTATCAATCTGAGGTGTTTTCAAAAGTTTGAAGGGTTTGCATGAAGATTGTAATTGTCAAGATATATATGATGTTCTAGAATTTTGTATGATATAAATATTTTTTTCTGGGTTTATGAGTAGAAGTGATGTTCTAGCACAGTTTTGAAGTCAAAGTATAGCTTTGAAAGATGTAAGAATCTAAGAGTGATGTTTTCTGTTAAATATTGTTTTGGATTCTGATTTTTCAAAATCAGAATATGTAATCAAATTTGAATGCGAATGGTTGTTTTGATTTCTAGGAAAGAATGTATATCGTTCTGAAAGTAGTGAGTATAGTTGATGATTTGTTGAATCAGATTCGAAGAATATAACATATTATTTGTGAATTTATATATCTTTTGTGTATTACCTACCCGTTAAAAGTTTCACAAATAATATTTTGTACAAGAGAATTTTATTACAATTTTTATGAAAATATTAGTATATATATATTTTTTAAATGTAATATAGATTTAATGAGTTAATATCATATTAAGCTCATTTGATTTTCAGCTGGAACTAGAAATGAATAATCTCTAAAACATAATAATCTTCGCTGAGTATTTCACTAATGTAATCAATACTTCGTTATAAATTTTTTTCATATTTCCTCAGTGAATCATGTTGGTGCTTATGGAACTCTTGCTAACTTCGCAAGGTACGAATGATGTTTTCTAGAAAGTTTCGAGTACATCGAAAATGAAAGTGTAAAATCAAACATGTATTTTAATAATACACTTGATTTATTATGAAATAGAATCTATTAAGTCGAAGCAGAGATTATACTTAACGACTGTTTAAGTCATTAACGAAGGATGTACATCATAGCATATTAATAACATGAACTAACCGAGTAGTTAAGATTCACATGTAATAGCTTAGTACGAAAAGATTTATTTTTATTTCCAAATTCATATATATAAAAATATACATATAATTTCTTCAGGGGAAATGAGTTAGTACTTCATAACTCGTTAATACAATATACGCGTTGTTGATTTGTGATGATGTTGGTGATTATGGAATTGGCGGAACTTGTAGTGCTACAGGTTTTTCCGGTGTTGGTGATACTGACGGTACTGTTGATGCTGCTGGTAAAACAAGTCTAGCTTGTAAATCGTGCACCATTCCGTATAGGGTTTCTACACTTCCTTCTATTGTTTCGGTCCACTCATCTGATTTACGGTTACGGCTGGAATAGATAATCTCTAAGACTTTAGAGATTACGTAATCGCCGCAGAATATTTCTTCAATGAAGTTATGAATCAATACTTCATCGGTTATTGTTGTTGGTACTCCTTTGTATCTATGGTGAGTATGACGTTCATGCTCAAGGTACAAATTGTGAAGTTGAGATTTACGATGCAGTTGTTGTTGGTCGTGGTAATGGTACTGTTGGTGTTGTTGTCGGTGGTACTGTTGATGCCGGTGATGCTGTTGGTGCTTGTAACCTTTGCACCATATTCTCCAAAGCCACTACCCGAGCGTGAAGCTCGTTGACTTCTTCTAGTACACCGAGATGATTGTTGGTTCAGATGATTGAGTGAATAAGGTCTAGAATTTGAGATAATATATAATCGTGACGAGACACTCTGGAAATGAGAGATAAAATGGTGTTTCGGACAGGTTCGCCGGTAAGTGCTTCAAGTTCTTCGCCAAGAGGGGAATGTGGTGGATGGAAGGGATCACCTTCTTCTTGTCTCCAATAATTAAGTAAGCTACGAACCCATCCCCAATTCATCCAAAATAGATGATGGCTAATTGGTTGATCCATTCTGGTCACACTGCTTTCGGAGCTCGAGTGGAAATCCATGTCGGAATAGTTATCAGAATCTAAGGAATTTGAACTAGATACGTGATCCATCTTGTATAATCAGGGAATTAATTTTTGATAAGAAATAGATTATAGGATTTAGATTGGTATTCTTCAACACATAATTTACATATGTATATATAATACCAAAATCCCATAAATTACGAAGAAATTTTCGGAAGATGTCAGGAAAAGTTTACAGTAACAGATATACTAAGAATTGAATTCGTCTGTACACTATATATGCAATAAATGCAGGAAAACATGTCTAGACTTAAGAATGATAAACATGTAATTTCTGACAAGAAATGATAAGCAAAACTCGGTAAAAACAGATACGGTCATAGTCCAGACTCACTAATGCATCCTAACAATTACCAGTTAAACACACTAATGCAAATTCTGGTTCCCTATGACCTCAAGCTC
Source organism: Rutidosis leptorrhynchoides (assembly GCF_046630445.1). Lineage (NCBI taxonomy): Eukaryota > Viridiplantae > Streptophyta > Magnoliopsida > Asterales > Asteraceae > Rutidosis > Rutidosis leptorrhynchoides. Next base: position 224,350,864 of record NC_092337.1, on the reverse strand, counting down.
TGATACCAACTGTGACGATCCTTCCAAATCCCTTTGGACGAATACATCATTCATTGATTTCAAAGTGAGGCTTTGACCTCTATATGATACGTTTTGTAAACATTGCATTCTTTTGAAAATGCACACCATAAATGAATATATAAATCCAAGGTTTCCGACGTCTAATGATTTCTACGTAAAGACAATTACCATATATAATAGTTTACAATACTACATCCGTTGACAATGCAGTCAAAATAAGATACATGGTGATGATTTTGTGAATGCAAAGTTTTCTTGAATAAAGCATGTATGACTCCATGCACATAGCGTGTATAACGTATAAGCAAACAGCGGAAGACTTCTAGAATCCTGAGAATAAACAAGCTTTCAAGTGTCAACACAAAGGTTAGTGAGTTTATAGTTTTAATGTTGCGCATAATCTGTATATAAAGGTGGATCATAAGATTTCAGTTGTTTCATCCAGAAACGTTTATCAAAATTTTCTACAAGATTGAGCAACCTGGTAACTAAACTTTAGCGTCTATATAATAAGTACCCCTATTTTAACATACATGCAACCAACATGTACAATACACGCAATCCTACGTGTACTAAACTCAAATAGCATACGTCTGTTTTATAGTACATGCTAGGGTTTCTATACCTGGAACAGACGAGGATGTCAAGCCCTATGGATCCATATATAACTACTCGCGCCCACCAGTTCTTATAACCGGCAGTTACTAGTTACCAAAGCTAAGGGATTTTCGGTTCAAACTCGGTGTAGAATTTAGTATGTACTTGTATCCATTGCATTTAAAATAAAGTGCATGTATTCTCAGCTCAAAAAATATAGATTGCAAAAGCAATTAAAAAGGTAGCAAATGAAACTCACATTAGCAGCACATAAGGTCATTCACCAAAAAGTGATCGAAACTCGGAATGCAAAATTTGTGATGACCCGGAAATTTCCGATCAAATTTAAACTTTAATCTTAATATGTACCCGACACGATAAGCAAAAATCTGTAATGTTGAGTCTCGAAAGTTTTGAAACTATATTCATTTAATCAAATACCCTTTGACCATGTCTGACGATTCACGAACAATTTTGTGTAAATAAATATATATACATATACATATGTCTGATTTTTAAATTGAGATATATTATATAAAACATTGAACGGATTAGTTAATATGAATATAAGCTATGAGATCTATTTTATGAACTGGGCAATGTTGTCAAAGTATTGAATGAATAATATGTTACATAAATGTATTTGTTCGATGTAAGTTTATCGACGAGATTAAAAGATAATATCAAATGATTGAATTATCGGATACATTGAACTATGATTATGAGTCTCTGATATGAGGTCCACTTTGAATTAAGAAACCCTTACTTTTTTAACGGTATTCGGAATAAATGGTAAAGTGATTTACAAGTAAGAACAAAGTATCACTTATTGGGAGTTAGACAAAAGTTAGTGGAGAATCGAATTTCATAATACTCGATTTATCATATAGAAGGAATAATTGGGATAAGATTCGTTGACTAGATAAACCCATTTGATATGTTATATTAAGATATATTATTTAGAAAGTTAAGGAAATTAAACTAAACAATTACGCATAAAAGAATGAAATCAAATTAAGTTTTAAAGCATAAACATTATAGGATTTTCGATTTTGTAAAGGATCTTAAATTAGATAATTAGTTTTGAAATGATAACTAGTATGTCATTAGATGAAAATTTCAAAAGTATATATAAGATTATAAATTTTAATTAGTCATAAAACGTTTTGATTTTAAACTAATATTAATAAATAAGCTTTGATAAATAACAAGATTATGAATTATAAAAGGAAGTGATCAAAACACTCAAAAGATTAAGTTACACTCTGAGTGGGTTAGTTTTTAATTAATTTAAGTCTAGTTATTAATAAAGGTACATGTCACAAAACGTTTAATTTAAAATAAAATATTTTGATAAACAACGAGCCACTAATTTATAGAAGTTAATGACCACAACACTCAATTTTATAAGTTATATTTTTTATAAAGGTATTTTATTGTTGAGTAAGCCTAATTTTTGTAAAAGGTACACGTCACGTAATGTAAAAGGCTAGTTTTCTAAACGTACGAAAGTGCGCCCGAAAAACCGAAAGTGGTACATGAGTCGTGAGACCACGACCGTGTCATTTTTGTAAAAATTATATTTTTACCATGAACGTAAATATAATATAATATTTAATTAATTCTAAAGATTAAATATATTATATATTAAATAATATAAAAAAAAAAAAAAGAAAAGAAACCATATTAGATATCATAAGCATTACGTGTATAAATGAAGTGTCGACATCTTAACTTAGTGACATTGTGTGCTGGATTTAGGTATGAGGGGTAGGTGAAGTTCAACCCTTTAAATCGATCCATTTTTTAGTTCGATGAATTCACAATTCAAGCTCTCATCTCTCTGCACTCTAAATTACATATATTTATATATATATATATATATATATATATATATATATATATATATATATATATATATATATATATATATATATATATATATATATAATTATTATTATTATTAATATTTCATTTCTAGTATTATTATTATTAGTATTATACATAAAATACTACGACAAGGTCATGAACGAGTAATTTCAAAACTAGTGTTCGAGTAGGACAGGGCTAAGGAAATTATGGGTTATAGCTTTGGAGGTGATGGGTATGGTTCATGGGTATGCTCATGAGGTCAATCTAGTGTTTATTGTCTTCGTTGCGTCTACGTACCTTTCCTGCAATATTGAATCTCAATATTGATACGTGAGTACTCATAATTTAATTTTTACATACTAATAGTGTATCCCTGACTAGTGCTCGAGAAAATAGGATTATGCATATTTGTACATTTGATGTTGCCCTTAGATCGGTTATGTTGAATCTTAAAGGTTGTTATACTAGGGATGAAATAATATATAAGATATGCATGTCCTTAGAAAGCTAGCAAAAAATTAAGAACTTTTCATTTAGATATCGAATGAATTCGATGAACGGTTAGAAAGTTATGAATTAAACAATTAATTTCGTAATTAAAAATGCTGATAATAATTAGTGAACTAATTTTCTGGGTAATAAAAAGTGGTTATTTGGATTCTACTCGTCGAGTAGATGAATTTTCATATAAAGCACGTCTCGTTTCGTTGAACGGTTGTCAAGTTATGGATAAAAGAAGTTTTGTAAATTTTGATGAAACGTCGATACGGAAACTGAAATTATCGCTGATCTGCGTTGTTTCAGATTAAAAAAAAAAATACCACTGAATTCTTTGCTGTAAGGTCTAACAAAAGACTCTGGCCGTTTGTCAATTCGAGTCTCGACGATTTTTCTAAAAATCGTCAAAGTTGACTGTTTGATCACATTTTAAAATTCTAAAAAGAGCTGAAACTTTTTATTAAAAATGTCAGTTTTGTATCAGTTGTCATGGTGGGCCTGATGTGTGTTTACTTTTGCCAAAAATCATGTTATATCTTTGTGGTAACGAGAATTTGAAGGCTTTGACCGTTTGTCAATCCAAGTTTCGAGGAATTTTCTAAAAATCTCCAAAGTAGGCTACTCGGTCACTTTTGTAAATTTATTAAAGCTGAAAAATTAACTTTGAAACACCGAAACCGCGTTGGCAACTACGAGTTGTCTAGGTTTAGTTTACTTCTATAAAAATTTATGCTTAATCTTTTTGGTAATGTGTAACTTTTATCTTTGGCCGTTTATCAATCGGAGTTCCGATAATTTTTCTAAAAATCGCTGAAGTGGCCGTTTAGTCATGTTTGACCGAAAAATCATTTTTGTATAAGTTATTATATTTTTGCATACGACCTCGTTTTTACTTTAACTTTTGACTTTTCCACATTAGTCTCGAGCATTAGGATTGTGGTACACTATGACTTAACCTAATTTGTTAGACAAATATTGATCAACATAAATATATATATAATTAATATAGGTTCGTGAATCCGAGGCCAACCTTACATTTGTTCAAAGATGTTATATGTATTTTTACTACAAAATACAGTATGGTGAGTTTCATTATTCCCTTTTTAAATGCTTTTGCAATATATATTTTTGGGACTGAGAATACATGCGCTGCTTTTATAAATGATTTACAAAATAGACACAAGTACGTGAAACTACATTCTATGATTGAATTATCAAATCGAATATGCCCCTTTTTATTAAGTCTGGTAATCTAAGAATTAGGGAACAGACACCCTAATTGACGCGAATCCTAAAGATAGATCTATTGGGCCTAACAAACCCCATCCAAAGTACCGGATGCTTTAGTACTTCGAAATTTATATCATGTCCGAAGGAGGATCCCGGAATGATAGGGGATATTCTTATATGTATCTAGTTAATGTCGGTTACCAGGTGTTCACCATATGAATGATTATTTTTGTCTCTATGCATGGGACGTATATTTATGAGAACTGGAAATGAAATTCTTGTGGTCTATTAAAATGATGGAAATAAATGATTATGATAAACTAATGAACACACCAACCTTTTGGTTGACACTTTAAAGCATGTTTATTCTCAGGTGTTAAAGAAATCTTCCGCTGTGCATTTGCTCATTTTAAAGATATTACTTGGAGTCTTTCATAGCATATTTCGAAGAACGTTGCATTCGAGTCATTGAGTTCATCAAAGATTATTATTAAATTAATTTATAGTTGGATAGTGGATATTATGAAATGATATGCATGCCTGTCAATTTTCAATGTAAAGAAAGTTTGTCTTTTAAAAACGAATGCAATGTTTGTAAAATGTATCATATAGAGGTCAAATACCTCGCAATGTAATCAACTATTGTGAATCGTTTATAATGTATATGAACGGGTCCTTTCAGTTGGTATCAGAGCGGTGGTCTTAGCGAACCAGGTCTTGCATTAGTGTGTCTTACTGTTGGTTGTTAAGATGCATTAGTGAGTCTGGACTTCGACCGTGTCTGCATGTCAAAAGTTTTGCTTATCATTTTGTGTCGGAAATCATCTACTTATCATCCTTAGGAAATTATCTGCTTATCATCTTAAGTCTAGACGCGTTTTCCTGCATTTATTGCATAACAGCGTATAGACGAAATTCACATCTTAGCATATCTGCTAATTAATATCTTAGCGTATTTATTACTGTGAACTTTGACTAACATCTTTCAAAGATTCTCCGAAATCTATGGGATTTTGGTATTATATATATATATATATATATATATATATATATAAATTATGTATTGAGGAATACCAAATCTAAATTCTACAATCTATTTTATACCAAAATTATTTCTCTGATCATACGAGATGGATCCCTCAACCAGTTCGAACTCCTCAGATTTCGACAGCTATGTCGATATGGATTTCCATTCGAGCTCTGAAAACAGTGTGACCGGAATGGATCAAACAATCAGTCATCATCTATTCTGGATGAAATGGGGATGGGTTCGTAGCCTCCTCAATTATTGGAGACACGAAGAAGGTGATCCTTTCCATCCACCAAATTGCCCTATTGGCGATGAACCTGAAGCACTTACCGGCGAACCTGTTCGTGAAACCATTTTCTATCTCATTTCCAGAGTATCTCGTCACGATTATATACTACATCAAATTCTAGATTTTATTTATCCGCTCGTCCCAACCGACAATCATCCCGGTATACTAGCAGAAGTTAACGAACTTCGTGCTCGTGTGACGGCTTTAGAGCTTATGGTGCAAGGATTACAAACACCATCAGCAGCACCAGCAGCATAATCAGTACCGCCAGTAACATCAACATCGCAAACCTCAATACCCTAAACATCAACAGCATCACCGACATCAACGGTATCACCATCATTAACACCAACAGTATCATTACCACCATCAACAATCACATCCGCATCACACGCCTCAACATCATAATCTATACCTCGGATATCAACATCACACGCATCATAGATACCAAGGAGTACCAACAACAACAAACGATGAAGTATGGATTCATAACTTCATCGGAGGAATATTCTATGGCGATTATGTAATCTCTAAAGTCTTAGAGATTATCTATTTCCACCCTAACCCTAAATCAGATGAGTGAACCAAAATGAGTAAAGGAAGAATCGAAACCCTAACAAGGATGGTGCGCGATTTACTTGTTATACAAGCATCACTAGCAATTACCGGAAGTATCATCAGCAGCAACAGTACCATTAGCATCACCAATATAGTCAGTAACGTCAGCATCGTCAGAATCAGCAACACCTATGACATCACAAATCCCATCAGTTCAAGAATCACTGTGGAAATCGTTACCAATCAACAACGAATATGTTGTATCAACGAGTTATATAGTATTAACTCATTCCTTCTGAAGAATTATTATATATTTTATATATATGAATTCTGGAATTATAATAAATCTTTTTGTACTAAGCTATTAAGTATGAATTGAAAAAGAGTAGATACTACTCGTTTAAATTCATATTACTAATATCTTATGATGTACATCCTTCATTAACAACTTAATCATCGTTAACCACAATCTCTGTTTCAATCTAATGAACTCCGGTTCATAATAAATCAAGTGTATCATTCAATAACATGTTTGATTATACACTTTCATCTTCGATATACCCGAAATTTACGGGAAAAAAAAAATATATCCGTATGTTGCGAAGTTAGCAACAGTTCTATGAGCATCAGCATGATTCACTAAGGAAATACATATAAACATTGAAGCATTGATTACATTAGTGAAATACTTCGCGAAGATTATGTAATCTCTAATGTTTTAGAGAAAATTCATTTCTAATTTAATCCGAAAATCAAATGAGCTTAGTATGATATTAACTCATTGAATCTGTACTACATCTGAAGAAAATATACCCACATATATTTTCATAAAGATTGTAATGAGAATTCTTGTTCAAAATATTAATTGTGAAACTTTTTAACGGGTAGGTAATACCCGAGAAATATATTAAATTACAATTAATATGTTACGTTCTTCAATTCGGATCCGACAATCATCAACTATACCAATATGCATTCTTCTATAGAAATCAAAACAACCATACTCATTCGAATCTAATTACATGCTCTGATTTTGGGAATTTCAGAATTTAACTCGAGATACAACCGAAATCATTATTCTTAGATCCTTACATTTTTCAAAGCTATACTTTGAATTCAAAACTGTGATAACATCACTTTTAATCGTAACACTCAGATGAATATGAAAATCATTCGGGAGTCAGGACAATTCCATCATTTGGATATTGACTATGACAATCTGCATTTAAAACCCTTCGAAATTCCTGAAGACACTTCAAATAATGAACAATCGAGATGATGATCCAACCACACATTACCTGAAGTTTTGTACCTGAAAAACTCTCGAAACCAAAGTTATCGTTTGACACGTACCCGCGTCGAATTCTTTATCAGTTATTAGCAAAAACAACTTCACGATTCCTTTCTAATGTAGCCAAATTTATCACAGCTCCAACAAGTCAACTTCGACTTTTCAGTCGGACTAGTCTTATTTTAAACCCGATAGATACGTTGCTATTCATTGTTATTACTGGGGAACCTTTCATATTCCATCATATTACCACCAGCATTTAATCATCCAAAGCACGATTCTTCTGAACCCACCTCGGATTGATAACCAGTGATTCAGATATTATATCATTAAATGCAGAGGAAACATAAACATGGTAGACGATCTAAACGGTCAAAAGTTTGATGATAAAAGATAGTAAGTTGGTAAAGCTCAAAAAAAAAAAAAAAAAAAAAAAAAAAAAAGATTTGGTACTGAAAAACGAATTGAGCAAAGTATGAAGGAAGCAGTGGACAAATCACAAGGACTAAATCTGCCTTCAAAGAATCCAAATAAATCAGTGCCTGCTGAACTCGTTAGCAAACACCTTACTTCTTATTCTAAACCTTCACAGACAGATATTCTTCATCATCATCATATCTTAAATATTATAAGATATCTTCGTATCTTCCATTATACATATTCTCCATATTTCTGGAAATATTATCACAACTATTCTTATATGAGATCATTTATCTCTCTGTAATATCTGCAACATAAAAGAAACTGTGTTAGTTGCTAAATTCTGAAAAATTCAAATATGAATGTTTTTGAAGTAGTGTTGGGAACTGATGCATGGGTTAGTATAATATAATGACACTTGATCAACGTCATTATATTACGGTAATTCATGCTGAGTTTCTAATGGACGTGATGATTCACAGAATATACCGTCATCATGTACCATTTACACGACTCTTACATTCTACTTAATCTCTAAACATATCAAGGAACTATTTCTTGATGATTCGGTATTTTTCAGGGTATTCTGCTAATTTAACAAATCAGGATTTACCATTGCCTTTCCTTCTTAGAACAATTACTATATTCCTTCTGAAATCCATACATACGAATTCCGGACCATTACGAGAGCTATTTAATCGCAAGAAGAAGAAACGAAAGGACAAAGCTCCGAAATAGAAATTCGGGGTATAAACCGCAGCAAATAGAAGAGAGCATTAACTATGGATGACGATGACTATAGAAGACAGAAGCAGGGACATCGAAATATAAGGGAAGGTGTAAAATCTAACAACAACCCGGAAATTACAACCCGTATATATCGATGCATATAGCAATGTAAAGACATGGGAGAACTAGAAACACTATAAACCCTAGAGTATAGTAAAAGTAAATAGATTCTTCTGTTGGCAGATTAAAAAGAAGAATGACAGATATGAACGTTAAAAGGATATCAAAGATCAGAATGGGATGGAGCATATTAATGAATACTTTAAAGTATGAATTGAGGAAGAAAGAGTAGAAGGTGTGAGTCGTAAGGAAATGGAGAAGGTGGATTTATAGGAAAATATTCGACAAAGCAATCGAAGCAGATTATCTCGTTTAACAAAAAAAAAAAAAAAAAAAAAAAAAAAGATCTGAATCTCCTTAATTACCGAAGAATCAAATCTTATTATGAAGATTTCTTCTAAATTACTTAAATTCCGGAAATCAATCTTGACTACGACACCGGTTAAGTCAAACTTACTTTTATTCATTTTCACTCTTAAGAGATAGCTTCACTCGTACTCTTCATGAAAGCGAATAGTTTTATCCATATTAATCAGTGATGATAAAACCCTATTTATCAGTTCATATACGTCATAAAAACATTCTTACTGTTAGCCATGACGACCTCTATCAAATTTCGGGACGAAATTTCTTTTAACGGGTAGGTACTGTGATGACCCGGAAATTTCCGATCAAATTTAAACTTTAATCTTAATATGTACCCGACACGATAAGCAAAAATCTGTAATGTTGAGTCTCGAAAGTTTTGAAACTATATTCATTTAATCAAATACCCTTTGACCATGTCTGACGATTCACGAACAATTTTGTGTAAATAAATATATATACATATACATATGTCTGATTTTTAAATTGAGATATATTATATAAAACATTGAACGGATTAGTTAATATGAATATAAGCTATGAGATCTATTTTATGAACTGGGCAATGTTGTCAAAGTATTGAATGAATAATATGTTACATAAATGTATTTGTTCGATGTAAGTTTATCGACGAGATTAAAAGATAATATCAAATGATTGAATTATCGGATACATTGAACTATGATTATGAGTCTCTGATATGAGGTCCACTTTGAATTAAGAAACCCTTACTTTTTTAATGGTATTCGGAATAAATGGTAAAGTGATTTACAAGTAAGAACAAAGTATCACTTATTGGGAGTTAGACAAAAGTTAGTGGAGAATCGAATTTCATAATACTCGATTTATCATATAGAAGGAATAATTGGGATAAGATTCGTTGACTAGATAAACCCATTTGATATGTTATATTAAGATATATTATTTAGAAAGTTAAGGAAATTAAACTAAACAATTACGCATAAAAGAATGAAATCAAATTAAGTTTTAAAGCATAAACATTATAGGATTTTCGATTTTGTAAAGGATCTTAAATTAGATAATTAGTTTTGAAATGATAACTAGTATGTCATTAGATGAAAATTTCAAAAGTATATATAAGATTATAAATTTTAATTAGTCATAAAACGTTTTGATTTTAAACTAATATTAATAAATAAGCTTTGATAAATAACAAGATTATGAATTATAAAAGGAAGTGATCAAAACACTCAAAAGATTAAGTTACACTCTGAGTGGGTTAGTTTTTAATTAATTTAAGTCTAGTTATTAATAAAGGTACATGTCACAAAACGTTTAATTTAAAATAAAATATTTTGATAAACAACGAGCCACTAATTTATAGAAGTTAATGACCACAACACTCAATTTTATAAGTTATATTTTTTATAAAGGTATTTTATTGTTGAGTAAGCCTAATTTTTGTAAAAGGTACACGTCACGTAATGTAAAAGGCTAGTTTTCTAAACGTACGAAAGTGCGCCCGAAAAACCGAAAGTGGTACATGAGTCGTGAGACCACGACCGTGTCATTTTTGTAAAAATTATATTTTTACCATGAACGTAAATATAATATAATATTTAATTAATTCTAAAGATTAAATATATTATATATTAAATAATATAAAAAAAAAAAAAAAGAAAAGAAACCATATTAGATATCATAAGCATTACGTGTATAAATGAAGTGTCGACATCTTAACTTAGTGACATTGTGTGCTGGATTTAGGTATGAGGGGTAGGTGAAGTTCAACCCTTTAAATCGATCCATTTTTTAGTTCGATGAATTCACAATTCAAGCTCTCATCTCTCTGCACTCTAAATTACATATATTTATATATATATATATATATATATATATATATATATATATATATATATATATATATATATATATATATATATATATATATATATATATATATATATATATATTATTATTATTAATATTTCATTTCTAGTATTATTATTATTAGTATTATACATAAAATACTACGACGAGGTCATGAACGAGTAATTTCAAAACTAGTGTTCGAGTAGGACAGGGCTAAGGAAATTATGGGTTATAGCTTTGGAGGTGATGGGTATGGTTCATGGGTATGCTCATGAGGTCAATCTAGTGTTTATTGTCTTCGTTGCGTCTACGTACCTTTCCTGCAATATTGAATCTCAATATTGATACGTGAGTACTCATAATTTAATTTTTACATACTAATAGTGTATCCCTGACTAGTGCTCGAGAAAATAGGATTATGCATATTTGTACATTTGATGTTGCCCTTAGATCGGTTATGTTGAATCTTAAAGGTTGTTATACTAGGGATGAAATAATATATAAGATATGCATGTCCTTAGAAAGCTAGCAAAAAATTAAGAACTTTTCATTTAGATATCGAATGAATTCGATGAACGGTTAGAAAGTTATGAATTAAACAATTAATTTCGTAATTAAAAATGCTGATAATAATTAGTGAACTAATTTTCTGGGTAATAAAAAGTGGTTATTTGGATTCTACTCGTCGAGTAGATGAATTTTCATATAAAGCACGTCTCGTTTCGTTGAACGGTTGTCAAGTTATGGATAAAAGAAGTTTTGTAAATTTTGATGAAACGTCGATACGGAAACTGAAATTATCGCTGATCTGCGTTGTTTCAGATTAAAACAAAAAATACCACTGAATTCTTTGCTGTAAGGTCTAACAAAAGACTCTGGCCGTTTGTCAATTCGAGTCTCGACGATTTTTCTAAAAATCGTCAAAGTTGACTGTTTGATCACATTTTAAAATTCTAAAAAGAGCTGAAACTTTTTATTAAAAATGTCAGTTTTGTATCAGTTGTCATGGTGGGCCTGATGTGTGTTTACTTTTGCCAAAAATCATGTTATATCTTTGTGGTAACGAGAATTTGAAGGCTTTGACCGTTTGTCAATCCAAGTTTCGAGGAATTTTCTAAAAATCTCCAAAGTAGGCTACTCGGTCACTTTTGTAAATTTATTAAAGCTGAAAAATTAACTTTGAAACACCGAAACCGCGTTGGCAACTACGAGTTGTCTAGGTTTAGTTTACTTCTGTAAAAATTTATGCTTAATCTTTTTGGTAATGTGTAACTTTTATCTTTGGCCGTTTATCAATCGGAGTTCCGATAATTTTTCTAAAAATCGCTGAAGTGGCCGTTTAGTCATGTTTGACCGAAAAATCATTTTTGTATAAGTTATTATATTTTTGCATACGACCTCGTTTTTACTTTAACTTTTGACTTTTCCACATTAGTCTCGAGCATTAGGATTGTGGTACACTATGACTTAACCTAATTTGTTAGACAAATATTGATCAACATAAATATATATATAATTAATATAGGTTCGTGAATCCGAGGCCAACCTTACATTTGTTCAAAGATGTTATATGTATTTTTACTACAAAATACAGTATGGTGAGTTTCATTATTCCCTTTTTAAATGCTTTTGCAATATATATTTTTGGGACTGAGAATACATGCGCTGCTTTTATAAATGATTTACAAAATAGACACAAGTACGTGAAACTACATTCTATGATTGAATTATCAAATCGAATATGCCCCTTTTTATTAAGTCTGGTAATCTAAGAATTAGGGAACAGACACCCTAATTGACGCGAATCCTAAAGATAGATCTATTGGGCCTAACAAACCCCATCCAAAGTACCGGATGCTTTAGTACTTCGAAATTTATATCATGTCCGAAGGAGGATCCAGGAATGATAGGGGATATTCTTATATGTATCTAGTTAATGTCGGTTACCAGGTGTTCACCATATGAATGATTATTTTTGTCTCTATGCATGGGACGTATATTTATGAGAACTGGAAATGAAATTCTTGTGGTCTATTAAAATGATGGAAATAAATGATTATGATAAACTAATGAACTCACCAACCTTTTGGTTGACACTTTAAAGCATGTTTATTCTCAGGTGTTAAAGAAATCTTCCGCTGTGCATTTGCTCATTTTAAAGATATTACTTGGAGTCTTTCATAGCATATTTCGAAGAACGTTGCATTCGAGTCATTGAGTTCATCAAAGATTATTATTAAATTAATTTATAGTTGGATAGTGGATATTATGAAATGATATGCATGCCTGTCAATTTTCAATGTAAAGAAAGTTTGTCTTTTAAAAACGAATGCAATGTTTGTAAAATGTATCATATAGAGGTCAAATACCTCGCAATGTAATCAACTATTGTGAATCGTTTATAATGTATATGAACGGGTCCTTTCAAAATTAACCGTAGATCTCTACCTAGAGAACATATGTTGGTCAATACATGTCTAATAAGCTAGATTGGGTCATAGTGTATCACACTCCTAATGCTCGAGACCGACATGTAAAAGTTAACAAAAGTCATCTCAAAAGTCAACTTGACCCAATATGATCTTTAAATCTATTCATGTTTATTATCATAGTATAAGTTTTGATAATTGAATGAATTTATAGTTTATCAAACTCAAAATATTATTTATTTCAGGAGCTATATTCTATTTGAATTATCATGGTAATCGAAAATATTTTATTATTTCACATAGTTTTCCAATACTTGTAAAATCAGATTATAGTATTTATAAAGCTTTAAAACCTGATAAGACAGTCAATTTTGACAATTGTTTACCTAACGAGACATGCCTTATATAGAAATTCATTTACTCGATTAGTAAAATCTAAAAATCCAATTTATCAATCTCATAGACAAGTTGTTTAAATATTAATTTACAATTTCAAACACAATTTCAATTAACGTCAAACATAATTCAGTTGACCATACCTTTTAATCCGTTCATCGAAATCCCGCGATTTCTAAATGAAAAGTTAATAATTTTTCGCAAGCTTTCCAAAAACATGCATATCATATACTTTATATCAGTAGCATATGTATCGAATTCGTGATTCATCATAAACTATCTAACTACAAAATTAAAGTATACAAGCATGCATAAATATATATACTCGAGCACTAGACATGGATACACTATTAATATTTTAAAAGACAAGATATGAATGCTCACGTATCAATATTGTGATTCAATATTGCAGGAAAGTATGTAGACGCAACGGAGATGATAAACACTAGGTTGACCTTTGACTCATGATCATAACCCCAAGCAATACCCATAACCTACATAGCTATAACCCATAATTTTCTTAGTTTAAAACAGTTTGAAAATCAGTTTTGAAAAATAAAAATAAATTGATGCGGAGTATAGATACAGAGTAATATAAAAATTTATGTTTGTGAGTATGTTGTTCGACGATATGCACATATATATATACATATATATAATATAATAATATAAATATAATAATATAATAATAATAAACGTGTTACACAGTATAGCCGCCTCAAATATATCGACAGAAATTACACGTTTTGCGTAAAGATTACATTTCCCGTGTAATGTTTTAAAACATTACGCGTTTCGCGTAGATAGGTACGCGATCCGCATAAGGTGTCTTCACGAAAGTTGTATATTTTTGAGTTACGGACGTCTGGATACCAGAATCACCTTTTTTCGTGTCAGTATAGTTTAGTTATGATTTTTCTCGTGCAAGTGTGCAGGTTTAGTGATTTCCATCATTTTAACTTGCAATCTTGAGATGAAATGTTGTAGTCTTTTGGTGCTCATTAGAAATCTTTATTTTATCATATTTTTCATTTTCATATCATTGAGAATCCATAAAAACAGTTTAACAATCAAATTCTATCATATCGAAAAACGTGTCCGTACTAAATCAAATAACTATAGTTCTCTAAAACTAATTACATTCACATCTTTTTATCGAAACGTTGTAATAATAAAATCTATTATTTCGAAGAACGCTTTCATATATTTGAACTAAATCGAAAAAATATAATTTAGTTTTCCATAATTAGTTATATTCAAAATCATTCTTTAAAAGGTTTCATCTATATAAAACGTTTTCAATATTAAGAAGACTAAATAATTAACTTATCACGAGACACGAGACAATTATTGTAAAGCATGCATTGAAAATTAAGCAAGAATCTCTACTAACTTTTGTCCAGTTACCGCTAATTGATACGTTTGTTCTTACTTGTAAATCACTTTACCATTTTCCGAATATTGTTAAAATGGAAAGATGTCTCAAATCAATGTGGACCTCTCAACAGAGATTCGTAATCATATCACAATATTTCTGATAATTCAATCTTTTGATATTATCTTCTAATTTAATCGATAAACATAGTGAAGCAAATACGTTCATGTAAAGTATTATACGTTTAATACTTTGTTAACATTCTCAAGTTATAATATATATATATATATATATATATATATATATATATATATATATATATATATATATATATATATATATATATATATATATATATATATATATATATATAATGGTTCGTGAATCGTCAAAATTTGGTCGAGACTAAATGAATGTATGAACACAGTTTAAAATTCTTGGGAAATAACTTAACAAACTTTTTTTATCGTGTCAGAATAATATAAAGATAAAGTTTAAATTCGGTCGGAAATTTTCGGGTTGTCACACCACATTACAAGACTTGTTCTCAACAATACAATGCATGTAAAATAGGTCATCCTGAGTGACAAGGTTAGTGCAAGTGCCTCGCTGATTAATAGTTTCAGCTACAACTCGATGGAGGATCCTGTGGGAAGGGCTAGGGATGTGTATGGCTGAAGTGTTTTAACCGTATTCTGCAGTATCAATAGATTTCCAAAATTTTCCAACCAACACATCAGATGGCCAACCAGTTAAACCATACTTAAAGTCATCACCCGCCACTTCCTCATCAGTATATAGTTTCATATAAAGAGCAAAATCAGAAAACGACAGATTGTAGTTCTTACCACCTAAAGTGAAGGACATGGCTGACTTTGACTTCATGTCATCCGTGTGTTGGTTGAATCGGTAGGTTGTGTAGAACTCAAGGACGAGTGGTTTATACACATTTTTGGCTTGTGTCAAATAACCTTTTCCAGGCCGGAGTACACCATTGTTTGAAAACATCAGTCACATTAAGTTTTTGAAGAGTTGGCCACCACAAAGTTCGAGGTCCCACAAACCTGACCTTATTTTGTAGTTGTTCCAACATCGATGTAGGTTTAACTGAAAGTGGTATTGCAGACGCTTCAGTTGTTGATGTAGTCTTCTTTGGTCTCCCTCTTTTCTGTAATTATAAACAAAAATAAATCAACATAAATAAGAAGTATATAAGGGAGTTGTAAACACGTGTATAGATTTAGTACACGTGTATAGATTTAGTACATATATACCAAACATTAGGAAGTATATAAGGTAGTTGTAAACATTACCCTTTTTGGAACTTCAAGGTTTTGATCATCTTTTCGACTGGATTGCTCCTTATCAGCATTAAACATAACTTCATTTTCAGAATCAGATGGCGGCATATACTCTCCATCTGGATCAGACCTATCAACCTCCTTCTCTTTACATTTCCTCAATTTACATACATTTCCCATATCTCTTAAACCTTTGGCAATATGTTTAAGTCCCAAAGATTCCACTTTGTCTTTGTTTTCTTTAATCCTTTATTGTCTCAAAGCTTCATAATCAGTTGAACTACGGGTTTGCCATTTGTTTGTTTCTGGCATTTGCTGCTTTTCTTTGGGTTTTTCCTGTATTAAAAATATAAATAACTAAAATAAATTAGTGTCAACGTTTTGCAATACTAGTCTGCACATTATCAACCTAACTGATTGTAATTAATGAATTGTGAAAATATACATCACCGATCATGCTATGCCTATACATAATAATACATTTTTTTATTTTTTTTATTTTTTATTTTTATTATTATTATTTTGTACTCTACTAATATTATTACCATAGTTAGATACAATACTATTTTACTTAGGGCTCGAGTGGAGCGTCACTGGGTGGTTGTGTCGCAGATCGAGTTGTATCCGTTTGTGCATTGGTTTATGGCTTTTCAGTGTTACCAACAAACCGCAAAGGAGCATCCTTTTCCACTATTTCCAGCTTTCTTAAGTAATCTTCCTCAATCAACTTAGTATAGGCTATCACTTTCAACAGCTTCAAATCTTCCTCATTCACCACCCATAAACCAATAGCTAACCGGGTTATAAACGTACCTCCACACATTTTACTACTTTCACTCCTCCACATGCAGTTATACAAGAACTTTCCAAGACACTTAGCCAAATTACAAGGCTAGTTATGAACAATACAGTACATGCAAAATAGGTCCTCATAATTGACAAGGTTAGTACAACTGCCTCGCTGATTAATTGTTTCAGCCACAGCGCGATGCAGGATCATATAGACGGGCTAAGGATATGATTGTCTGAAATGTCATTTGTGAACTTCCCAGAACCAAAACATGACCAAAATTCTTCAGATGACTCATCAGCGGGCTAACAAGTTATACCAGACTTAAATGATTCACTTTCCACTTCCTCGGCCGTATATATTTTCATAGCAACACCAAACTCAGAAAACGAAAGATTGAACTTCTTACCACATAAACTGAAAGACGTGGCTAACTTTGACATCACGTCCTCCGTGTTTAAGTTTAACCGGTAAGTGCTAAAGAACTCATAGACAAGTTCTTCATACACATTGTGCGACATATAAAAAAACTGAGCCTAAGCAGGAGAACACCATTTGCTGAATATAGAACCCACATTAACACCGCCCACAGTAAGACGACACAGAGTTGGCCAATAGAATCTACGATGGACCACAAACTTTTTGATCTTCTTAAGCTGTTCCAAAGTCGCTGCAGGTGGAATTGAAATTGGTACAGCAGACGTATGGGTTGGTTCTATAGTCTTCTTTAATTTTCCACTTTGCTGGAATTATAAAAAAAAGTTAATAAACATAAATAAGTTAGCATGTGTATAGATTTTACTCATACCGAACATTATGGAATACATATAATAATTAGTAAAGCTCAATTATGTAACCTTAAAAGGTATTATATGATGTATGTAGTAATTAGTTACTCAATTGTATGATACAACAACCATCATGCTATTTCTATTTAAAAAATTACGAGACATATAAGCGTTACCTTTTTAGGGTCGTTAGCATCTGCACTATCATCAGAATCGCTCAGAAATAGAACTTGTGGCTCTTCTTGGCTGATCTTTTTTCCATTATAATCTTTTGTAGGTTTGTCATTGTTCCAAATTCTCACTGATCTGCATTTTTTGACTTCGGGTTCTTGTAAAGCAGCAGCTTAATTTGTGTATGTTTGTTTTCTTTTTTGTCCATGTGTTCTTTTTCCCATTGTCTTTTGCCTACCCATTTTCTGCAAACAGAAAATTAAATTAGTTAATTATTCATGAAAAAGTAAGTAAAATGTTAATCAAATGTTGACAGAAAGTGAAAAGGTATTATGTATTAGTATGTCACAACAAACCCAACTTATAAACAACATATGCATACACATACACATACACATGAAAATTGACATACCATTATAACTAATGACAATCTTAATGTACATAAATTATCAGTAACTATAAAAAGGGTAACGTTGATGTTAAAATAAAGCATGTATTGTTTTGTGAATCAAACCAACCAATTCTACATTACATTAACATCACAACTGACCACTAATTACTGGTAGATGTAAAGACCCGTCATAATCCATAAGAACGAATACAATAACATCTGATTACATCGCGAGGTATTTGACCTCTATATGATACATTTTACAAGCATTGCATTCGTTTTAAAAGACAAACTTTCATTACATCGAAAGTTGACAGGCATGCATACTATTTTATAAAATCTATCTATAAATGATCTAATCTGTCATTTACTTAATCATAATCTTTACTGAACTCAACGACTTGAATGCAACGTCTTTTGAAATATGCCATGAATGATTCCAAGTAATATCTTTAAAATGAGCTAATGCACAGCGAAAGATTTCTTTGATACCTGAGAATAAACATGCTTTAAAGTGTCAACCAAAAGGTTGGTGAGATCATTAGTTTATCATAATCATTCATTTTCTTCATTTTAATAGACCAGAAGAATTACATTTCCAGTTCTCATAAATATACGTCCCATGCACAGAGACAAAAAATCATTCATATGGTGAACACCTGTTAACCGACATTAACAAGATGCATATAAGAATATCCCCTATCATTCCGGGAAATCCTTCGGACATGATAAAAACGAATTCGAAGTACTTAAGCATCTGGTACTTTGGATGGGGTTCGTTAGGCCCAATAGATCTATCTTTAGAATTCGCGTCAATTAGGCGTGCACTAATTCTCAAAATTAGTGATGTTCCCTAATTCTTAGGTTACCAAGCAAAAAGAGGCATATTCGGCTTCGATCATTCAACCATATAATGTAGTTTCGATTACTTGTGTCTATTTCGTAAAACATTTATAAAAATTTCGCATGTTTTTAAAGGCCCAAAAATATATATTGCAAAAGCATTTAAAAATGGAGTAATGAAACTCACCTATTGTATTTCGTATAAAAATACATATAATGTCATTGAACAAGTGCAAGGTTGGCCTCGGATTCACGAACCTAAATTAATTAATTATATATATATATATATATATATGTGTGTGTGTGTGTGTGTGTGTGTGTATTGGTCAATATTTGTCTAACAAATTAGGTCAAGTCATAGCCTACCACAATCCTAATGCTCGAGAGTAAAATGCAAAAGTCAACAAAAGTCAATTTGACTTAGAATGATTTCCAAAATTTATACATGATTATTATATAGTTTAAATATCGTCGTTTTATATTTTTAAATATTTTTAATAGATTTATTAGAGTAAATAATATAATTCATTTATTAATAAATAAAACTTTATATAAAAAAATATACTTATATATATCATAAGTAATAAAATTTATAAAGTTTATTTAATATCATAAAGATAATATGATAGGTATTATTAAAGTAATTTTATTACACGTAGTAAAATATGTTTGTATCACATATTTATTTGATAAAATAATATCTATAATAATAATAAGTAAAAGTTGTATTATTTTGTAATAATAATTATTATTATTCTATTAATAAAATATCAATATCTTATAATATTTTAATTTCTTCATGATACTCATACTCATTATTTCCTAATCGTTTCGTTTAATAGCTTTTAATCGTCTTTTATATTGTGTTCATAATACTAATAATAATAGTACTAAAAAGTATTAGGTGTTACTAATATTAGTTTTAATTACAATAATACTAATAATGATAATTACTATGATATTATTAATAATACTACTAACTATTTTAATGATAATAATAATAATAATAACAATAACAATAACCATTTTTAAATAGTGATATATATATTAATAATGATGATGATAATAATAATAATAATAATAATAATAATAATAATAATAATAATAATAATAATAATAATAATAATAATAATAATAATAATTTGATAAAAACTAGAACGACGATAGTAACGACGATAATAATAATCATTTTTAATAATAATATCAAAAATTCAATTGACTATAACTTCTAATCCGTTCATCGAAACCATTCGACATCTAACGGAAAAGTTCTTAATTTTTCGCTAGCTTTCCAACGACATGCATATCTTATACCTTATCTCAATCGCAGGTGTAACTAATTGGTGATTCAACATAACCTAACTATGGGCAATATCAAAAGTACAAGCATGCATAATCCTAAATACTCGAGCACTAGTCAGGGAAACACTATTAATATGTAAAAATTTATTTACGAGTACTCACGTATCAATATTGAGATTCAATATTGCAGGAAAGATACGTAGTCGTAACGGAGACGATAAACACTAAATTGACCTCATGAGCATACCCATGAACCATACCCATCATCTCCATAGCTATAACCCATAATTTCCTTAGCCCTATCCCGCTCCCAAAACGTGTTTTGAAATAGCTCGCGCGTACCCCTTGTCGTAGTATTTTATGTATAATACTAATAATAATAATATTAATATTAATAATCTTGATATTAATAATAATAATAATAATAATAATAATATATCTATAAGGAGTACTAGATATAAGAAGATGAATGTATGTGTTCTTAAAACTCGAATTACGTTTTCATTTATAGAATATTAACAACTCTTGCACTTCATGCGTTACAGCACATATACACCTATTTAAGCCACCGACGATAACATATATAATCATATATATATTTAATATATAATATATTTAATCTTTAGAATTAATTAAATATTATATTATATTTACGTGCGTAGTAAAAATGTAATTTTTACTAAACTGACTCTTACGTTGTCACTCGACTCATGTACCACTTTTGGTTTTTCGAGCGCTCTTTCGTATGTTTAGAAGGCTAGCCTTTTACGTTACGCGACGTGTACCTTTAATAATAATTTGACTTATTTATCAAAAATTTACTTTATGAAAATGTATCTTATAAAATTTGAGCGTCGTGGTCATTTGATTCTATAAATCAGCGACCTATTTGTTTATCAAAATATATTATTTTAAATCAGGACATTTTATGACTAAGTTATATATATTTTTATTTTCATTTCGGAATATAAATTTGAACTATTAACTTAATATAGTTTTTCAAAACTAATGTCATTCGATACTTATATATTTAGAAATCTTTTAAATGTTAAGAATTACTATTTCGTAACATTTGGAATTTTAAAGTTTAAAATTGATATAGTTCATTTATATATAATCGTTCATAAAACATTTTAATAACCACATTATTTTATATTCAAAAATCTTTTTATTACAAAATGTCATTCATTTATATAGTTCATTTATATATAATTGTTCATATATATATAATCGTTCATTTATATATAATCGTTCATTTATATATAATCGTGCATATCAAACGTAAGGAATTATCTTAATGTAAAATGTCGATCTATTTAACTTGTCAATATCCATCTTCTAAGTTATCTATATTCTACAATTTTACTTCCATGTTAATTAATATATAAGTTTAATAGTTTAACTTATCAAAAGTCACGAGACAATTATTGTACAGCATAAACTGAAAATCAAACGGGAATCTCCACTAACCCTTGTCTGGTTCCCGTTAATTGACACTTTTATTCTTTCTAATAAATCACTTTACCAATTATTCTGAATACCGTTAAAAGAAATGTTTTCCAAATCAAAGTGGACCTCCTTATAGAGACTCGTAATCGTAATTCAATGTATCTAATAATTCAATCATCTGATATCATCTTTTAATTTCATTGATAACTATTAGAATATATTTTGAAACAAATACGTTTATATAAAGTATTATACGTCTAATACTTTGTTAATGTGTTCAAGTTATAATATATCACATATACATATATAATCATGTTCGTTCATATAATGGTTCGTGAATCATTGGAATTTGGTCGAGGTTAAATGAGTGTATGATCACAGTTTAAAATTCTTGAGATTCAACTTACAAACTTTGCTTATCGTGTCGGGAATATATAAAGATTAAAGTTTAAATTTGGTTGGAAATTTCCGAGTTGTCACAGTACCTACCCGTTAAAGAAATTTCGTCCTGAAATTTGAGTGGAAAGGTCGTGAATGATAATAAGTATGTTTTCATGATGCATACGGGCTGAAAATTAGAGTTTTATCATCAGTGAATAATTTGAATAAATAATCCATTTATATGAAGAGTACGAATGAAGCTAACATAGAAGAATGAAATAAGTAAGTGTAGATTCATCTTATCATTTGACGTAGATATGATTGATTCCCAGATTTCAAGGGATTTGAAGAAAATCTTCGTAATACGATTTGATTCTCCGGTAACCAAGGGAATTAGGATCCGCTATAAATGCGATCATCCATTTTAATTGTTCTGTCGGAAATTTTCTTATAAATTTACCTCCTTCGTTTCCTTACAACTCACACCTTCTGTTGATGCATTTTATGCAAGTCCCTAGACATCTACCCACATCCATTGTAGGTACAACAGTTTACAGGGCACCATGATCGCTCGGTATTATCCTATCCGTGTTTGTATGTGGTTACAGGAACTGCAGGAACGAGATTTGAATGTTTGACTATGTTAGACTAGGTCAGACGTACGAGTGAAGCCTCACTCGTACGGCTGATAGGCTCATACGCACGGTTGATGCTGAGCTAAGTCACAATTACAACCTAAATGAGAAGACACGAGTGAGTGATCACCCGTACGACTGATGAAGCCAATTCGTACGTGTGATGGATGAATCTTACGGGTGAGTCAACAGCAGAGGTATATAAAGTCTTATGTTCTTCATTTTTGGTTAAGCCTCTCATTTGTTACACACACTCAGATCTGGTGAGCTCCTCCGATTCTCTCTCAACCCAAATCACCCAGGTGGTGAATAATAGCTCTATGTGTTGATCTAATCACACTTGATTTAGTTGTGGTTTGACTAAATTAATCACAAAAAGTTTAACCTATTCACTAGAGGGTTTGATTCACTTATTCCGTCATTGTGTGAGTTAAATATGTTGATTTCTAAGTTCCTAGTCATGTTTCATCACCTTCTATTTTTTTTCCCTCAACTCATATTTTAAAGTATTCATCAATATGCTCCATCCAGTTCTGATTCTGGATATACTTCTAACTTTCATGTCTTTATATTGCTATATGCATCGATATATATGGTTTATAATTTCTGGTTTGTCGTTGGGCTTTATATCTTCCCTTATATTTCAAAGTCTCTGCTTCTGTCTTCTATAATCATTATCATCCATAGTTAATGCTCTCTTTTATTTGCTGCAATTTATACCCCAATTTCTATTTCGGAGTTTTGTCCTTTCGTTTCTTCTTCTTGTGATTAAGCACCGCTTATAATGGTCCAGAATTCGCAGATATGAATTTCGGAATGAACATTGTTAATGTTATAGGAAGGAAATTGTGATGGCACGATCTTGACTTGTCAAATTACCAGAATACCTTGGAAAAGGGGGAATCATCAAGAAATATTTTCTTGATATTTTAGAGGTTAAATAGAATACAAGAATCGTATAACATGGTACATGATGATGTTATGATCTGTGAATCATCACGTTCCATTTAGAAACTCAGCATGACTTACTGAAATATAATCACGTTGATCAAGTGTCATTATATTATATTAACTCATGCTTCAGCTCCCAACACTACTTCAAAAATATTCCTATTTTAAACTCGAATGTTTTAGAATTTAGAAACTAAAATAGTTTCTTTTATGATGTAATACAGATAGCGCGAAGAGATAAATGATTTCAGATAAGAATAATTATGAAAATATCTTCAGAAATATGGAGGATATTTATAATGAAAGATACGATGATATTTTAGAATTTCTAATATCAGAGGATGATGAAGAATATTGTTCGCAGGGGTTTAGAGTCAAGAGCAAGGTATTCGTTAATGACTTCAGCAGGTACTGAATCATTTGGATCCTTTGAAGTCAGGTTCAGTCTTTGTGATTTGTCCACCACCTCCTTCATACTTTGCTCAATCCGTTTTCAAGTTCCAAAACTTCTCTTTTTCTGCGCTTTGCCAGCACACTTCTTCATTATCATCCAGCTTTTACCGTTCAAAGTCGTTTATAGTTTTTGCTGCTTCATCAGCATTTTTCCATTTTCATAGAACCAATTTGTAATTCGGAGTGTTTTTCAGAAACTTCACATTCAAATTAAGTGCAGAAGATAGACGTTATATATACAAATATAACTGTTGGCGTAGACATGCTGCGAGATTTCAAAATACTGATTGCTCATTCCCAATGATTCGTATGGCAATTCTCGTTACAAGATGCGAATGAGTAAATGATGGGGTTTCAATGAATAATTATAATGACTTTTTGGAGAGGCTAAAGTCAAAGGGTAATGAAGTTGTTGGTACATCTACTAATAATGTGATGGAATGTAAAAGGTTCCCTGGTAACGATGGTGTATATCTCAAGGTTATAATAAGGCTAGCCTGACTGAAAAGTCGAAGTTGACTTGCTGGAGCGGTGACAAAACTGGCTACTTTGAAAAGGAGTCGCAAAGTTATTTTTGCTAATAAATGCCAAAGAATCTGACGCGGATACGTTGTTTAAACTTTTACTTTGGTTTCAAGAGTTTTTCGGGTACATAACTGTGGGTAACATGTGGTTTGATCATCATCTCGATTGCTCATCATTCGAAGTGTCTTCAGAAATTTTCGAAAGGTTTGAACACAGATTGTAATTGTTAACATACATTTGATGTTCTAACACAGTTTTGAAGTCAAAATATAACTTTGAAAGATGTAGGAATCTAAAAGTGATGGTACCAGTTATATCTCGAATTTAATTCCGAGGTTTCAAAATCAGAATATGTAATTGAGGTTGAATGAGTATGGTTGTTTTGATTTCTATGAAAGAATGTATATTATTGTGAAAGTAGGAAGTATAGTTGATAATTTGCTTAATCTGATTCGAAGAATGTAACATATTAATTCTGAATATATATATATATATATATATATATATATATATATATATATATATATATATATATATATATATATATATCTCGGGTGTTACATACCCGTTAAATTTTTTTTTTCACAATTAATATATTGTACATAAGAATTTTTATTACATTCTTTATGAAAATATATATGTATATATTCTCCTCAGATGTAACATAGATTTTAATGAGTTAATACTAAATTAAACTCATTCGATTTACGGTTGGAACTAGAATTGAATAATCCCTTGAAGGCTTTAGACATTACATAAGTATTTCTTCAATAGTATTGAAATTATGAATCAATACTTCGTTATTTGTTGAGATGTGATGTTGGTTTTCATTAAATTCTTGTGAACTTCGCAAAGTACGAATGATGTTATCTGAAAAGTTTCGGTTAGATCAATGATGAAGTGTAAAATCAAATATATACTTGATTTATTAGGAATTGAAATTTGTTGAATTGAGACAGAGATTGTAGTTAATGCTGGTTAAGTTGCGGTCGAAGGACGTACATTATTGCATATTTGTAATATGAATTAACCGATTAGTTAAGATTCATACACAATAGCTTAGCACGGAAAGATTTATTTTTATTTCAATATATATATATATATATATATATATATATATATATATATATATATATATATATATATATATATATATATATATATATATATATGTATATAATATACATATAATTTCTTCAGAAGGAATGAGTTAATTCTTCATTAATCGTTGATACAATATACGTGTTATTGATTCGTAATGATGTCCACAATGATTCTTGAACTGACGGAGTTTGTGATGTTATAGGTGTTGTTGATTCTGATGTTGAATGTACTGACGATGCTGGTGACGTTGACGGTACTGTTGATGCTATTGGTAAAATAAGTTTAACTTGTTAATCTCACACCATTTTTGTCAGGGTTTCTACTCTTCCTTCTATCATTTTGGTTCGCTTGACTGATTTATGGTTAGGGCTAGATTAGATAATCTCTAAGACTTTAGAGATTATATAATCGCAGTGGAATGTTTCTCCAATGAAGTTATGAATTAATATTTCATCAGTTATTGTTGTTGGTACTCCTTGGCATCTATGGTGCGTATGACGTTGATGCTCGTGAGACAGATTGTGAAGTTAAGGTTTACGACGCGGTTGTGGTTGGAGGTGGTAATGGTACTGTTGGCGATGATGATAGTAGTACTGGTTATGCTGCTGATGCTGCTGCTGGTGTTTGTAATCTCTGCACCACATTCTCCAAAGCTACTACCCGAGCACGAAGTGAAATGTCCCGTTCTTATTGATTAAAAATGTTCCATATTAATTGATTTCGTTGCGAGGTTTTGACCTCTATATGAGACGTTTTTCAAAGACTGCATTCATTTTAAAACAAACCATAACCTTTATTTCATCAATAAAGGTTTAAAAATCTTTACGTAGATTATCAAATAATGATAATCTAAAATATCCTGTTTACACACGACCATTACATAATGGTTTACAATAGAAATATGTTACAACAAAATAAGTTTCTTGAATGCAGTTTTTACACAATATCATACAAGCATGGACTCCAAATCTCGTCCTTATTTAAGTATGCAACAGCGGAAGCTCTTAATAATCACCTGAGAATAAACATGCTTAAAACGTCAACAAAAATGTTGGTGAGTTATAGGTTTAACCTATATATATCAAATCATAATAATAGACCACAAGATTTCATATTTCAATACACATCCCATACATAGAGATAAAAATCATTCATATGGTGAACACCTGGTAACCGACATTAACAAGATGCATATATAAGAATATCCCCATCATTCCGGGACACCCTTCGGATATGATATAAATTTCGAAGTACTAAAGCATCCGGTACTTTAGATGGGGCTTGTTGGGCCCGATAGATCTATCTTTAGGATTCGCGTCAATTAGGGTGTCTGTTCCCTAATTCTTAGATTACCAGACTTAATAAAAAGGGGCATATTCGATTTCGATAATTCAACCATAGAATGTAGTTTCACGTACTTGTGTCTATTTTGTAAATCTTTTATAAAACCTGCATGTATTCTCATCCCAAAAATATTAGATTTTAAAAGTGGGACTATAACTCACTTTCACAGATTTTTACTTCGTCGGGAAGTAAGACTTGGCCACTGGTTGATTCACGAACCTATAACAATATATACATATATATCAAAGTATGTTCAAAATATATTTACAACACTTTTAATATATTTTGATGTTTTAAGTTTATTAAGTCAGCTGTCCTCGTTAGTAACCTACAACTAGTTGTCCACAGTTAGATGTACAGAAATAAATCGATAAATATTATCTTGAATCAATCCACGACCCAGTGTATACGTATCTCAGTATTGATCACAACTCAAACTATATATATTTTGGAATCAACCTCAACCCTGTATAGCTAACTCCAACATTCACATATAGAGTGTCTATGGTTGTTCCGAAATATATATAGATGTGTCGACATGATAGGTCGAAACATTGTATACGTGTCTATGGTATCTCAAGATTACATAATATACAATACGAGTTGATTAAGTTATGGTTGGAATAGATTTGTTACCAATTTTCACGTAGCTAAAATGAGAAAAATTATCCAATCTTGTTTTACCCATAACTTCTTCATTTTAAATCCGTTTTGAGTGAATAAAATTGCTATGGTTTCATATTGAACTCTATTTTATGAATCTAAACAGAAAAAGTATAGGTTTATAGTCGGAAGAATAAGTTACAAGTCGTTTTTGTAAAGGTAGTCATTTCAGTCGAAAGAACGACGTCTAGATGACCATTTTAGAAAACATACTTCCACTTTGAGTTTAACCATAATTTTTGGATATAGTTTCATGTTCATAATAAAAATCATTTTCTCAGAATAAGAACTTTTAAATCAAAGTTTATCATAGTTTTTAATTAACTAACCCAAAACAGCCCGCGGTGTTACTACGACGGCGTAAATCCGGTTTTACGGGGTTTTTCGTGTTTTCAGGTTTTAAATCATTAAGTTAGCATATCATATAGATATAGAACATGTGTTTAGTTGATTTTAAAAGTCAAGTTAGAAGGATTAACTTTTGTTTGCGAACAAGTTTAGAATTAACTAAACTATGTTCTAGTGATTACAAGTTTAAACCTTCGAATAAGATAGCTTTATATGTATGAATCGAATGATGTTATGAACATCATTACTACCTTAAGTTCCTTGGATAAACCTACTGGAAAAGAGAAAAATGGATCTAGCTTCAACGGATCCTTGGATGGCTCGAAGTTCTTGAAGCAGAATCATGACACGAAAACAAGTTCAAGTAAGATCATCACTTGAAATAAGATTGTTATAGTTATAGAAATTGAACCAAAGTTTGAATATGATTATTACCTTGTATTAGAATGATAACCTATTGTAAGAAACAAAGATTTCTTGAGGTTGGATGATCACCTTACAAGATTGGAAGTGAGCTAGCAAACTTGAAAGTATTCTTGATTTTATGTAACTAGAACTTGTAGAATTTATGAAGAACACTTAGAAGTTGAAGATAGAACTTGAGAGAGATTAATTAGATGAAGAAAATTGAAGAATGAAAGTGTTTGTAGGTGTTTTTGGTCGTTGGTGTATGGATTAGATATAAAGGATATGTAATTTTGTTTTCATGTAAATAAGTCATGAATGATTACTCATATTTTTGTAATTTTATGAGATATTTCATGCTAGTTGCCAAATGATGGTTCCCACATGTGTTAGGTGACTCACATGGGCTGCTAATAGATGATCATTGGAGTGTATATACCAATAGTACATACATCTAAAAGCTGTGTATTGTACGAGTACGAATACGGGTGCATACGAGTAGAATTGTTGATGAAACTGAACGAGGATGTAATTGTAAGCATTTTTGTTAAGTAGAAGTATTTTGATAAGTGTATTGAATTCTTTCAAAAGTGTATAAATACATATTAAAACACTACATGTATATACATTTTAACTGAGTCGTTAAGTCATCGTTAGTCGTTACATGTAAGTGTTGTTTTGAAACCTTTAGGTTAACGATCTTGTTAAATGTTGTTAACCCAATGTTTATAATATCAAATGAGATTTTAAATTATTATATTATCATGATATTATCATGTATGAATATCTCTTAATATGATATATATACATTAAATGTCTTTACAACGATAATCGTTACATATATGTCTCGTTTAAAAATCATTAAGTTAGTAGTCTTGTTTTTACATATGTAGTTCATTGTTAATATACTTAATGATATGTTTACTTATCATAGTATCATGTTAACTATATATATATCCATATATATATCATCATATAGTTTTTACAAGTTTTAACGTTCGTGAATCACCGGTCAACTTGGGTGGTCAATTGTCTATATGAAACATATTTCAATTAATCAAGTCTTAACAAGTTTGATTGCTTAACATGTTGGAAACATTTAATCATGTAAATATAAATCTCAATTAATATATATAAACATGGAAAAGTTCGGGTCACTACAGTACCTACCCGTTAAATAAATTTCGTCCCGAAATTTTAAGATGTTGAAGGTGTTGACGAATCTTCTGGAAATAGGTGCGGGTATTTCTTCTTCATCTGATCTTCACGCTCCCAGGTGAACTCGGGTCCTCTACGAGCATTCCATCAAACCTTAACAATTGGTATCTTGTTTTGCTTAAGTCTTTTAACCTCACGATCCATTATTTCGACGGGTTCTTCGATGAATTGAAGTTTTTCGTTGATTTGGATTTCATCTAACGGAATAGTGAGATCTTCTTTAGCAAAACATTTCTTCAAATTCGAGACGTGGAAAGTGTTATGTACAGCCACGAGTTGTTGAGGTAACTCAGGTCGGTAAGCTACTGGTCCGACACGATCAATAATCTTGAATGGTCCAATATACCTTGGATTTAATTTCCCTCGTTTACCAAATCGAACAACGCCTTTCCAAGGTGCAACTTTAAGCATGACCATCTCTCCAATTTCAAATTCTATATCTTTTCTTTTAATGTCAGCGTAGCTCTTTTGTCGACTTTGGGCGGTTTTCAACCGTTGTTGAATTTGGATTATCTTCTCGGTAGTTTCTTGTATAATCTCTGGACCCGTAATCTGTCTATCCCCCACTTCACTCCAACAAATCGGAGACCTGCACTTTCTACCATAAAGTGCTTCAAACGGCGCCATCTCAATGCTTGAATGGTAGCTGTTGTTGTAGGAAAATTCTGCTAACGGTAGATGTCGATCCCAACTGTTTCCGAAATCAATAACACATGCTCGTAGCATGTCTTCAAGCGTTTGTATCGTCCTTTCGCTCTGCCCATCAGTTTGTGGATGATAGGCAGTACTCATGTCTAGACGAGTTCCTAATGCTTACTGTAATGTCTGCCAGAATCTTGAAATAAATCTGCCATCCCTATGAGAGATAATAGAGATTGGTATTCCATGTCTGGAGATGACTTCCTTCAAATACAGTCGTGATAACTTCTCCATCTTGTCATCTTCTCTTATTGGCAGGAAGTGTGCTGATTTGGTGAGACGATCAACTATTACCCAAATAGTATCAAAACCACTTGAAGTCCTTGGCAATTTAGTGATGAAATCCATGGTAATATTTTCCCATTTCCATTCTGGGATTTCGGGTTGTTGAAGTAGACCTGATGGTTTCTGATGCTCAGCTTTGACCTTAGAACATGTCAAACATTCTCCTACGTATTTAGCAACATCGGCTTTCATACCCGGCCACCAAAAATATTTCTTGAGATCCTTGTACATCTTCCCCGTTCCAGGATGTATTGTGTATCTGGTTTTATGAGCTTCTCTAAGTACCATTTCTCTCATATCTCCAAATTTTGGTACCCAAATCCTTTCAGCCCTATACCGGGTTCCGTCTTCCTGAATATTAAGATGCTTCTCCGATCCTTTGGGTATTTCATCCTTTAAATTTCCCTCTTTTAAAACTCCTTGTTGCGCCTCCCTTATTTGAGTAGTAAGGTTATTATGAATCATTATATTCATAGATTTTACTCGAATGGGTTCTCTGTCCTTCCTGCTCAAGGCATCGGCTACCACATTTGCCTTCCCCGGGTGGTAACGAATCTCAAAGTCGTAATCATTCAATAATTCAATCCACCTACGCTGCCTCATATTCAGTTGTTTCTGATTAAATATGTGTTGAAGACTTTTATGGTCGGTATATATAATACTTTTGACCCCATATAAGTAGTGCCTCCAAGTCTTTAATGCAAAAACAACCGCGCCTAATTCCAAATCATGCGTCGTATAATTTTGTTCGTGAATCTTCAATTGTCTAGACGCATAAGCAATCACCTTCGTTCGTTGCATTAATACACAACTGAGACCTTGCTTTGATGCGTCACAATAAATCACAAAATCATCATTCCCTTCAGGCAATGACAATATAGGTGCCGTAGTTAGCTTTTTCTTCAATAACTGAAATGCTTTCTCTTGTTCATCATTCCATTCAAATTTCTTCCCTTTATGCGTTAATGCAGTCAAGGGTTTTGCTATTCTGGAAAAGTCTTGGATGAACCTTCTATAGTAACCAGCTAGTCCTAAAAATTGGCATATGTGTTTCGGAGTTTTCGGGGTTTCCCACTTTTCAAAAGTTTCTATCTTTTCCGGATCTACCTTAATACCTTCTTTGTTCACTATGTGACCGAGGAATTGAACTTCTTCCAACCAAAATGCACACTTTGAAAATTTAGCGTACAATTCTTCCTTCCTCAATACTTCTAACACCTTTCTCAAATGTTCACCGTGTTCTTGGTCATTCTTTGAGTAAATAAGTATGTCATCAATGAAAACAATGACAAACTTGTCAAGGTATGGTCCACACACTCGGTTCATAAGGTCCATGAACACAGCTGGTGCATTAGTCAAACCAAATGGCATGACCATAAACTCGTAATGACCGTAACGTGTTCTGAAAGCAGTCTTTGGAATATCATCTTCTTTCACCCGCATTTGATGATACCCGGAACGTAAGTCAATCTTTGAATAAACAGTCGAGCCTTGTAGTTGATCAAATAAGTCATCGATTCTCGGTAGTGGGTAGCGGTTCTTGATGGTAAGTTTGTTCAACTCTCGGTAGTCGATACACAACCTGAATGTACCATCTTTCTTCTTGACAAACAAAACAGGAGCTCCCCACGGTGATGTGCTTGGTCGAATGAAACCACGCTCTAAAAGTTCTTGTAATTGGCTTTGCAGTTCTTTCATCTCGCTGGGTGCGAGTCTGTAAGGAGCACGAGCTATTGGTGCAGCTCCTGGTACAAGATCTATTTGAAATTCAACGGATCGATGTGGGGGTAATCCCGGTAATTCTTTCGGAAATACATCGAGAAATTCTTTTGCGACAGGAACATCATTGATGCTCTTTTCTTCAGTTTGTACTTTCTCGACGTGTGCTAGAACAGCATAGCAACCTTTTCTTATTAGTTTTTGTGCCTTCAAATTACTAATAAGATGTAGCTTCGTGTTGCCCTTTTCTCCGTACACCATTAAGGGTTTTCCTTTTTCTCGTATAATGCGAATTGCATTTTTGTAACAAACGATCTCTGCTTTCACTTCTTTCAACCAGTCCATACCGATTATCACATCAAAACTCCCTAACACTACTGGTATCAAGTCAATCTTAAATGTTTTGCTACCCAGTTTAATTTCTCGATTCCGACATATATTATCTGCTAAAATTAATTTACCATTTGCTAATTCGAGTAAAAATTTACTATCCAAAGGCGTCAATGGACAACTTAATTTAGCACAAAAATCTCTACTCATATAGCTTCTATCCGCACCCGAATCAAATAAAACGTAAGCAGATTTATTGTCAATAAGAAACGTACCCGTAACAAGCTCCGGGTCTTCCTGTGCCTCTGCCGCATTAATATTGAAAACTCTTCCGCGGCCTTGTCCATTCGTGTTCTCCTGGTTCGGGCAATTTCTAATAATGTGGCCCGGTTTTCCACATTTATAACAAACTACATTGGCATAACTTGCTCCGACACTACTTGCCCCGCCATTACTAGTTCCGACACCATTTGTTCCTTTCGTTCTATTAACCCCTGGTCCGTAGACCTCGCACTTCGCCGTGCTATGACCATTTCTTTTACACTTGTTGCAAAATTTGGTGCAGAACCCCGAGTGATACTTTTCACACCTTTGGCATAGCTGCTTCTGATTGTTGTTGTTGTTGCGGTTATTATTGTTGTTGGGATGATTGTTGTAGTTGCTGTTGTTGTTGTTGTTGTTGTTGTTGTTGTTGTTGTTGTTGTTGTTGTTGTTGTTGTTGGGCCGTTTGTTGTAGTTGCGATTGATGTTGCGATTGTTGGGATAATTGTTGCGATTATTGTTGTAATTGCTGTTGTTGTTGTATTGGTGATTCTTATCACCGTTTTCCTCCCACTTTCTTTTGACTTGCTTCACATTGGCCTCTTCAGCAGTCTGTTCTTTAATTCTTTCTTCAATCTGGTTCACTAGTTTGTGAGCCATTCTACATGCCTGTTGTATGGAGGCGGGCTCGTTGAACTTATATCTTCTTGGATTCTTTCCGGTAATCCTTTCACAAACGCGTCGATCTTCTCTTCCTCATCTTCGAATGCTCCCGGACACAATAGACACAATTCTGTGAATCGTCTTTCGTACGTGGTAATATCAAATCCTTGGGTTCGTAACCCTCTAAGTTCTGTCTTGAGCTTATTGACCTCGGTTCTGGGACGGTACTTCTCGTTCATCAAGTGCTTGAATGCTGACCACGGTAGTGCGTACGCATCGTCTTGTCCCACTTGCTCTAGATTGGTATTCCACCATGTTAACGCAGAACCTGTGAAGGTATGCGTAGCGTACTTTACTTTGTCCTCTTCAGTACACTTACTTATGGCAAACACCGATTCGACCTTCTCGGTCCACCGTTTCAATCCGATCGGTCCTTCGGTTCCATCAAATTCCAAAGGTTTGCAGGCAATGAATTCTTTGTAGGTGCATCCTACATGATTTCATGTACTGCTAGATCCAAGGTTATTGTTGGTATGTAGCGCAGCCTGTACTGCGGCTATGTTTGAAGCTAGAAAAGTACGGAATTCCTCTTCATTCATATTCACGGTGTGTCGAGTAGTCGGTGCCATTTCCTTCAAAATAGTCAAATGGAACAAGTTAATCATACAGAATATTAAGAGTAGTTAATAGTATTTCGTAGCATAATATGAACTCATTTATAAAAGCTTTTTCTTCATATTAGCGTTTTATAAGTTTAAATTCGGGAAGTACCTACCCGTTAAGTTCATACTTAGTAGCTAATATACAATTCAACTACTACAATTCTATATGAAAAAATGATTATAATAATATTTCGCGTTCAAACTTTTATACAATATTTTACAAACTTACAATACCGCTTATTTTACATAAAGCATGAAATATAGCCCACAATAACTTTGATACAAGATAGTTGTGAAGATAATTCTAGCTAGTACACAAGTCGTTCAGCAAAGGCAATAAAGACACGTAATTCATACGTCCAGAAACAAGTCATGCATTCTGGTTTTACTAGGACTACTTCCCATCCTTGGTCTTGTGGAACATAACCGTTATGGCCGTTGATAAGACAGCATGTTGTAACGTCGTCAAAGGGACGAGGGTTACGTAATGTCCAACAGTCCCGTAACAATCTAAAAACCTCATTTCTTACCCCAATTACCGACTCCGTCACTTGTGGGAACGTTTTGTTTAATAGTTGTAGGTCGATGTTCTTGTTCTCACTTTGGTGAGAGGCGAACATTACTAATCCGTAAGCATAACATGCTTCTTTATGTTGCATGTTAGCCGCTTTTTCTAAATCACGAAGTCCAATATTCGGATATATTGAGTCAAAATAATTTCTTAACCCATTGCGTAAAATAGCATTTGGGTTCCCCGCAATATATGCGTCAAAGTAAACACATCGTAACTTATGGATTTCCCAATGTGATATCCCCCATCTTTCGAACGAAAGCCTTTTATAAACCAAGGCATTCTTGGAACGTTCTTCGAATGTCTTACAAACTGATCTCGCCTTAAATAGTTGTGCTGAAGAATTCTGACCGACTTTAGACAAGATTTCATCAATCATGTCTCCGAGTAGGTCTCTTAAAATATTGGGTTGTCTATCCATTTTGTGTTTTTATACTGTAAAATAGACAAGAGTTAGATTCATAAAAAAAAAATACTTATTAATACAAGCAATTTTTACATATATCATAAAGCATAAGCACACTATATTACATATATTACACCACACGAATACAACTATCTTATTCCGACTCGCTTGTTTCTTCTTCTTCGGTTTTGGTTCGTTTTGCCAAGTTTCTAGGGATATATGATGTTCCCCTAATACGAGCCGTTATTTTCCACATTGGTTTAGAAAAACCTGGTGGTTTAGAGGTTCCCGAGTCATTGTTACAACTTAAGGACTTCGGGGGTTGACGATACATATAAAGTTCATCGGGGTTGGAATTAGATTTCTCTATTTTTATGTCCTTTCCCTTATTATTTTCTTTTGCCTTTTTAAATTCAGTTGGGGTAATTTCTATAACATCATCGGAATTCTCGTCAGAATCCGATTCATCGGAGAATTGGTAATCCTCCCAATATTTTGCTTCCTTAGCGGAAACACCATTGACCATAATTAACCTTGGTCGGTTGGTTGAGGATTTTCTTTTACTTAACCGTTTTATTATTTCCCCCACCGGTTCTATTTCTTCATCCGGTTCCGATTCTTCTTCCGGTTCCGATTCTTCTTCTGGTTCCGACTCTTCTTCCGGTTCCTCTTCGAGAACTTGTGAATCAGTCCACGAATCATTCCAATTTACATTTGACTCTTCATTATTATTAGGTAAGTCAATGGGACTTGTTCTAGAGGTAGACATCTATCACATAATATCAAACGCGTTAAGAGATTAATATATCACATAATACTCACATGTTGAAAATATATAGTTTTCAACAAAATTTGTTAAGCAATCATTTTTCAAGTAAACACGGTCGAAGTCCAGACTCACTAATGCATCCTAACAAACTCGATAAGATACACTAATGCAAAATTCTGGTTCTCTAAGACCAACGCTCGGATACCAACTGAAATGTCCCGTTCTTATTGATTAAAAACGTTCCATATTAATTGATTTCGTTGCGAGGTTTTGACCTCTATATGAGACGTTTTTCAAAGACTGCATTCATTTTAAAACAAACCATAACCTTTATTTCATCAATAAAGGTTTAAAAATCTTTACGTAGATTATCAAATAATGATAATCTAAAATATCCTGTTTACACACGACCATTACATAATGGTTTACAATAGAAATATGTTACAACAAAATAAGTTTCTTGAATGCAGTTTTTACACAATATCATACAAGCATGGACTCCAAATCTCGTCCTTATTTAAGTATGCAACAGCGGAAGCTCTTAATAATCACCTGAGAATAAACATGCTTAAAACGTCAACAAAAATGTTGGTGAGTTATAGGTTTAACCTATATATATCAAATCATAATAATAGACCACAAGATTTCATATTTCAATACGCATCCCATACATAGAGATAAAAATCATTCATATGGTGAACACCTGGTAACCGACATTAACAAGATGCATATATAAGAATATCCCCATCATTCCGGGACACCCTTCGGATATGATATAAATTTCGAAGTACTAAAGCATCCGGTACTTTGGATGGGGCTTGTTGGGCCCGATAGATCTATCTTTAGGATTCGCGTCAATTAGGGTGTCTGTTCCCTAATTCTTAGATTACCAGACTTAATAAAAAGGGGCATATTCGATTTCGATAATTCAACCATAGAATGTAGTTTCACGTACTTGTGTCTATTTTGTAAATCTTTTATAAAACCTGCATGTATTCTCATCCCAAAAATATTAGATTTTAAAAGTGGGACTATAACTCACTTTCACAGATTTTTACTTCGTCGGGAAGTAAGACTTGGCCACTGGTTGATTCACGAACCTATAACAATATATACATATATATCAAAGTATGTTCAAAATATATTTACAACACTTTTAATATATTTTGATGTTTTAAGTTTATTAAGTCAGCTGTCCTCGTTAGTAACCTACAACTAGTTGTCCACAGTTAGATGTACAGAAATAAATCGATAAATATTATCTTGAATCAATCCACGACCCAGTGTATAGGTATCTCAGTATTGATCACAACTCAAACTATATATATTTTGGAATCAACCTCAACCCTGTATAGCTAACTCCAACATTCACATATAGAGTGTCTATGGTTGTTCCGAAATATATATAGATGTGTCGACATGATAGGTCGAAACATTGTATACGTGTCTATGGTATCTCAAGATTACATAATATACAATACGAGTTGATTAAGTTATGGTTGGAATAGATTTGTTACCAATTTTCACGTAGCTAAAATGAGAAAAATTATCCAATCTTGTTTTACCCATAACTTCTTCATTTTAAATCCGTTTTGAGTGAATCAAATTGCTATGGTTTCATATTGAACTCTATTTTATGAATCTAAACATAAAAAGTATAGGTTTATAGTCGGAAGAATAAGTTACAAGTCGTTTTTGTAAAGGTAGTCATTTCAGTCGAAAGAACGACGTCTAGATGACCATTTTAGAAAACATACTTCCACTTTGAGTTTAACCATAATTTTTGGATATAGTTTCATGTTCATAATAAAAATCATTTTCTCAGAATAAGAACTTTTAAATCAAAGTTTATCATAGTTTTTAATTAACTAACCCAAAACAGCCCGCGGTGTTACTACGACGGCGTAAATCCGGTTTTACGGGGTTTTTCGTGTTTCCAGGTTTTAAATCATTAAGTTAGCATATCATATAGATATAGAACATGTGTTTAGTTGATTTTAAAAGTCAAGTTAGAAGGATTAACTTTTGTTTGCGAACAAGTTTAGAATTAACTAAACTATGTTCTAGTGATTACAAGTTTAAACCTTCGAATAAGATAGCTTTATATGTATGAATCGAATGATGTTATGAACATCATTACTACCTTAAGTTCCTTGGATAAACCTACTGGAAAAGAGAAAAATGGATCTAGCTTCAACGGATCCTTGGATGGCTCGAAGTTCTTGAAGCAGAATCATGACACGAAAACAAGTTCAAGTAAGATCATCACTTGAAATAAGATTGTTATAGTTATAGAAATTGAACCAAAGTTTGAATATGATTATTACCTTGTATTAGAATGATAACCTATTGTAAGAAACAAAGATTTCTTGAGGTTGGATGATCACCTTACAAGATTGGAAGTGAGCTAGCAAACTTGAAAGTATTCTTGATTTTATGTAACTAGAACTTGTAGAATTTATGAAGAACACTTAGAAGTTGAAGATAGAACTTGAGAGAGATTAATTAGATGAAGAAAATTGAAGAATGAAAGTGTTTGTAGGTGTTTTTGGTCGTTGGTGTATGGATTAGATATAAAGGATATGTAATTTTGTTTTCATGTAAATAAGTCATGAATGATTACTCATATTTTTGTAATTTTATGAGATATTTCATGCTAGTTGCCAAATGATGGTTCCCACATGTGTTAGGTGACTCACATGGGCTGCTAAGAGCTGATCATTGGAGTATATATACCAATAGTACATACATCTAAAAGCTGTGTATTGTTCGAGTACGAATACGGGTGCATACGAGTAGAATTGTTGATGAAACTGAACGAGGATGTAATTGTAAGCATTTTTGTTAAGTAGAAGTATTTTGATAAGTGTATTGAAGTCTTTCAAAAGTGTATAAATACATATTAAAACACTACATGTATATACATTTTAACTGAGTCGTTAAGTCATCGTTAGTCGTTACATGTAAGTGTTGTTTTGAAACCTTTAGGTTAACGATCTTGTTAAATGTTGTTAACCCAATGTTTATAATATCAAATGAGATTTTAAATTATTATATTATCATGATATTATCATGTATGAATATCTCTTAATATGATATATATACATTAAATGTCTTTACAACGATAATCGTTACATATATGTCTCGTTTAAAAATCATTAAGTTAGTAGTCTTGTTTTTACATATGTAGTTCATTGTTAATATACTTAATGATATGTTTACTTATCATAGTATCATGTTAACTATATATATATCCATATATATATCATCATATAGTTTTTACAAGTTTTAACGTTCGTGAATCACCGGTCAACTTGGGTGGTCAATTGTCTATATGAAACATATTTCAATTAATCAAGTCTTAACAAGTTTGATTGCTTAACATGTTGGAAACATTTAATCATGTAAATATCAATCTCAATTAATATATATAAACATGGAAAAGTTCGGGTCACTACACGAAGCTCGTTGACTTCTTCTATTACACCGGGGTGGTTGTCGGTTCGGACGAGTGGATAAATAAAATCTAGAATTTGATGTAGTATATTATCGTGACGAGATACTCTGGAAATGAGAGAGAAAATGGTATTTCGGACAGGTTCGCGTGCTTCAGGTTCTTCGTCAAGAGGACAATGAGGTGGATGAAAATGGTATTTTGTTTGGAAGAAGTTCAATTCCTCGGTCAGATAGTGAACAAAGAAGGTATCCAGGTGGACCCGACAAAGATCGAAACCGTTGAAAAGTGGGAAACCCCAAAAACTCTGAAGCATATACGTCAATTTTTAGGATTGGCTGGTTACTACAGAAGATTCATCCAAGATTTCTCCAAAATAGGAAAACCCTTGACTGCATTAACGCATAAAGGAAAGAAATTTGAATGGAAGGATGAACAAGAGAAGGCGTTTCAGTTATTGAGGAAAAAGCTAACTACGGCACCTATATTGTCATTGCCTGAAGGGAATGATGATTTTGTGATTTATTGTGAGGCATCAAAGCAAGGTCTCGGTTGTGTATTAATGCAACGAACGAAGGTGATTGCTTATGCGTCTAGACAATTGAAGATTCACGAGCAAAATTATACAACTTACGATTTGGAATTGGGTGCTGTTGTTTTTGCATTAAAGACTTGGAGGCATTATTTATATGGGGTCAAAAGTATTATATATACCGACCACAAAAGTCTCTAACATATATTTAATCAGAAGCAACTGAATATGAGACAACACAGGTGGATTGAACTGTTGAATGATTATGATTTTGAGATTCGATACCACCCGGGGAAGGCGAATGTGGTAGCCGACGCTTTGAGTAGAAAGGACAGAGAACCTATACGGGTAAAAGCTATGAATATAATTATTCATACTAACCTTACTACTCAAATAAAGGAGGCGCAACAGGGGGTTGTAAAAGAAGGAAAGTTGAAGAATGCGATACCCAAAGGATCAGAGAAACATCTTAATATTCGAGAAGACGGAACCCGATATAGGGCTGATAGAATTTAGGTACCAAGGTTTGGAGATGTGAAAGAAATGGTACTTAAAGAAGCACATAAAACCAGATATTCAATACATCCCAGAGCGGGGAAGATGTATAAAGATCTCAAGAAACACTTTTGGTGGCCGGGTATGTAAGCCGATATTGCTAAATATGTAGGAGAATGTTTGACGTGTTCTAAGGTCAAAGCTGAACATCAGAAACCATCAGGTCTACTACAACAACCTGAAATCCCAGAATGGAAATGAGAAAACATTACCATGGATTTCATTACTAAATTGCCAAGGACTGCAAGTGGTTATGATACTATTTGGGTAATAGTTGATTGTCTCACCAAGTCAGCACACTTCCTGCCAATGAGAGGAGATGACAAAATGGAGAAGTTGGCGTGATTGTATTTGAAGGAGGTTGTCTCTAGACATGGAATACCCGTCTCTATTATCTCTGATAGGGATGATAGATTTGTTTCAAGGTTCTAGCAGACGTTGCAACAAGCATTGGGGACTCGTCTAGACATGAGTACTGCCTATCATCCACAAACTGATGGGCAGAGTGAAAGGACAATACAAACGCTTGAAGACATGCTACGAGCATGTGTTATTGATTTCGGAAACAGTTGGGATCGACACCTACCGTTAGCAGAATTTTCCTACAACAACAGTTATCATTCTAGTATTGAGATGGCACCGTTTGAGGCACTTTATGGTAGAAAGTGCAGGTCTCCAATTTGTTGGAATGAAGTGGGGGATAGACAGATTACGGGTCCGGAGATAATACAAGAAACTACCGAGAAAATATCCAAATTCAACAACGATTGAAAACCGCCCAGAGTCGACAAAAAGCTACGCGGACAGTAAAAGAAAAAAGATATAGAGTTTGAAATTGGAGAAATGGTCATGCTTAAGGTTTCACCTTGGAAAGGCGTTGTTCGATTTGGTAAACGGGGGAAACTAAATCCAAGGTACATTGGACCATTCAAGATTATAGATCGTGTCGGACCAGTAGCTTACCAACTGGAGCTACCTCAACAACTCGCGGCTGTACATAACACTTTCCACGTATCGAATTTGAAGAAATGTTTTGCTAAAGAAGATCTCACTATTCCGTTGGACGAAATTCAAATCAATGAAAATCATCAATTCATTGAAGAACCCGTCGAAATAATGGATCGTGAGGTTAAGAGACTTAAGCAAAACAAGATACCAATTGTTAAGATTTGATGGAATGGCTCGTAGAGGAACCGAGTTCACCTGGGAGCGTGAAGATTAGATGAAGAAGAAATACCCGCATCTATTTCCAGAAGATTCGTCAACACCTTCAACAGCTTAAAATTTCGGGACGAAATTTATTTAACGGGTAGGTACTGTAGTGACCCGAACTTTTCCATGTTTATATATATTAATTTAGATTGATATTTACATGACTAAATGTTTCCAACGTGTTAAGCAATCAAACTTGTTAAAACTTGATTAAATGAAATAAGTTTCATATAGACAATTGATCACCCATGTTGACCGGCGATTCACGAACGTTACAAAATTGTAAAAACTACATGTTGTGATATATATAGACATATATATATATGGTTGACATAAGATTATGGTAAGTAATTATCACATTAATTATATTAACAATGTGTGATATACATAAGAAATGAGATTACTAAGTTAAGAAACTCGAAATGATATATATAACGATTATCGTTATGATAACGTCTACTAAATACATATGTATCATATTAAGATATTGATACACTATATTTAACATGATAAAATGATATTTAAATATATCATTAAGTGTGTTAACAATGAACTACATATGTAAAAACAAGACTACTAACCCAAGAATTACGAAACGAGACTTATATGTAACGATTATCGTTGTAACGATATTTTAATGTATATATCATATTAAGAGATATTCATACATCATAATATCATGATAATATAATAATTTAACATCTCATTTGATATAATAAACATTGGGTTAACAACATTAATTGAGATCGTTAACTTAAAGGTTTCAAAACAACACTTACATGTAACGACTAACGAAGATTAAACGACTCCATTAGAATGTATATACATGTTGTGTTTTGATATGTATTCTTACACTTTTGAAAGTCTTCAAGACACATATCAAAGTACTTCTACTTAAGTAAAATGCTTACAATTACATCCTCGTTCAGTTTCATCAACAATTCTACTCGTATGCACCCTTATTCGTAATCGTACAATACACAGCTTTTATATGTATGTACTATTGGTATATACACTCCAATGATCAGCTCTTAGCAGCCCATGTGAGTCACCTAACACATGTGGGAACCATCATTTGGCAACTAGCATGAAATATCTCATAAAATTACAAAAATATTAGTAAGCATTCATGATTATTTACATGAAAACAAAATTACATATCCTTTATATCTAATCCATATACCAACGACCAAAAACACCTACAAACACTTTAATTCTTCAATTTTCTTCATCTAATTGATCTCTCTCAAGTTCCATCTTCAAGTTCTAAGTGTTCTTCATAAATTCCATAAGTATAGTTTCATAAAAATCAAGAATACTTCCAAGTTTGCAAGTCTACTTCCAAGATTTCTAATCCGTTCCAAGTAATCATCTAAGATCAAGGAACTTTTGTTATTTATAGTAGGTTATCTTTGTAATTCATGGTAATATTCATATTCAAACTTTGATTCAATTTCTACAACTATAACAATCTTATTTCGAGTGAAAATCTTACTTGAACTGTTTTCGTGTCATGATTCTGTTTCAAGAACTTTCATGCCATCCAAGGATCCTTTGAAGCTAGATCCATATTTCTCATTACTAGTGGTTTTATCCAGAAAACTTGAGGTGGTAATGATGTTTATAACATCATTCGATTCATACATATAAAGCTATCTTATTCAAAGGTTTAAACTTGTAATCACTAGAACATAGTTTAGTTAATTCTAAACTTGTTCGCAAATAAAAGTTAATCCTTCTAACTTGACTTTTAAAATAAAATAAACACATGTTCTATATCTATATGATATGCTAACTTAATGATTTAAAACCTGGAAACACGATGAACACCATAAAATCGAATATACGTCGTCGTAGTGAAACCGGGGGCTGTTTTGGTTTGGATAATTAAAAACTATGATAAACTTTGATTTAAAAGTTGTTCTTCTGGGAAAATGATTTTTCATATGAACATGAAACTATATCCAAAAATTATGGTTAAACTCAATGTGAAAGTATGTTTTTCAAAATGGTCATCAAGATGTCGTTCTTTCGACGGAAATGACTACCTCTTTAGTAATTGACATGTAACTTAAATTTCTGACTATAAACCTATAATTTTTCTATTTAGATTCTTAAATTAGAGTTCAATATGAAACCATAGCAATTTTATTCACTCAAAACAGATTTAAAATGAAGAAGTTATGGGTAAAACAAGATAGGATATTTTTTTATCTTTTTAGCTACGGGAAATGTTTAACAAATCATATCCTAGCTAACTTATATTGTATTATACATGTATTCTAATATATTATGTAATCTTGGGATACCATAGACACGTATGCAAATGTTTTGACATATCTTATCGACCCATGTATATATATTATTTGGAACAACCATAGACACTCTATATGCAGTAATGTTGGAGTTAGCTATACAGGGTTGAGGTTGATTCCAAAAATATATATACTTTGAGTTGTGATCTAGCCTGAGACATGTATACACTGGGTCG
This sequence comes from Rutidosis leptorrhynchoides, assembly GCF_046630445.1. Classification (NCBI taxonomy): domain Eukaryota; kingdom Viridiplantae; phylum Streptophyta; class Magnoliopsida; order Asterales; family Asteraceae; genus Rutidosis; species Rutidosis leptorrhynchoides. Next base: position 224,306,139 of record NC_092337.1, on the reverse strand, counting down.
TGGATTGATTCAAGATAATATATATCGATTTATTTCTGTACATCTAACTGTGGACAACTAGTTGTAGGTTACTAACGAGGACAGCTGACTTAATACACTCAAATCTTTAAAACATAATAAAAATGGTTGTAATTATATTTTGATCATACTTTGATATATATGTACATATTTGTATAGGTTCGTGAATCGATCCGTGGCCAAGTCTTATTTTCGAGGAAGGAAATATCTGTGAAAGTGAGTTATAGTCCCACTTTTAAAATCTAATATTTTTGGGATGAGAATACATGCAGGTTTTATAAATGATTTACAAAATAGACACAAGTATGTGAAACTACATTCTATGGTTGAATTATCGAAATCGAATATGCCCCTTTTTATTAAGTCTGGTAATCTAAGAATTAGGGAACAGACACCCTAATTGACGCGAATCCTAAAGATAGATATATTGGGCCTAACAAACCCCATCCAAAGTACCGGATGCTTTAGTACTTCGAAATTTATATCATATCCGAAGGGTGTCCCGGAATGATGGGGATATTCTTATATATGCATCTTGTTAATGTCGGTTACCAGGTGTTCACCATATGAATGATTTTTATCTCTATGTATGGGATGTGTATGATATTGTGTAAAAACTGCATTCAAGAAACATATGTCGATGTAATATATTTCTATTGTAAACCATTATATAATGGTCGTGTGTAAACAGTATATTTTAGATTATCATTATTTGATAATCTACATAATGTTTTTAAAACCCCTATTGATAAAATAAAGGTTATGGTTGTTTTAAAAATGAATGCAGTCTTTGAAAAACGTCTCATATAGAGGTTAAAACCACGCAACGAAATCAATTAATATGGAACGTTTATAATCAATATGAACGGGACATTTCAGTTGGTATCCGAGCGTTGGTCTTAGAGAACCAGAAAATTTGCATTAGTGTGTCTTATCGAGTTTGTTAGGATGCATTAGTGAGTCTGGACTTCGACCGTGTTTTCTTTAAAAATGATTGCTTAACATTTTTGTTGGAAACTATATATTATTAACATGTAAATATTATGTGATATATTAATCTCTTAACATGTTTGATATTGTGTGATAGATGTCTACCTCTAGCACAAATCCCATTGACTCACCTAATAATAACGAAGAGTCGAATATATATTGGCAAGATTCACAAGTTTCTGAAGAACCGGAAGAAGAGGAAACGGAACCGGAAGAAGAGGAACCGGAAAAAGATGAACCAGAAGAAGAGGAACCAGAAGAAGAAGAGGTTCCGGAGGGGGGAATAGTAGGAACCACGGAAAACCGATCAAATAAAAGAAAATCCTCAACCAATGGACCAAAGTTAATTATGGTCAATGGTGTTTCCGCTAAGTAAGCAAAATATTGGGAAAATTACCAATTTTCCGATGAATCAGATCCTGATGAGGATTCCGATGATGTTATAAAAATTACCCCGACCCAATTTAATGAGGCAAAAGAAAATAATAAGGTAAAAGGCATCAAAATAGAGAAATCTGATTCCGACCCCGATGAACTTTATATGTACCGTCAACACCCGTATTTTCAATATCGTGACAATAACCCGAGAACCTCTAAACCACCAGGTTTTTCTAAACCAATGTGGAAAACGACGACTCGTATTAGAGGAACATCATATATCCCTAGAAGATTAGGAAAAAGAATCAAGTCCGAAGAAGAAGAAACCAGTGATTTAGATTAAAGGGGTGTGAGCATGTTGTGTAATAAATGTATTGTAGTGTGCTTGTACTTTTATGTTCTATGTAAAAATTGCTTGTATTGTTTGTTATTATGAATCTAATCCTTGTCTATTTTACAGTATAAAAACAAAATGGATGTTAAGGGTAGACAACCGAACATTTTAGAAGACCTACCAGAGGATATGATTGAGGAAATCTTGTCTAGAGTCGGTCAGAATTCATCAGCACATTTAGTTATGGCGAAATTAACTTGTCAAACATTTGAAAGACTTTCCAGAAATGCCTTAGTTTATAAAAGGCTTTCCTTTGATAGGTGGGGTATATCACATTGGGGAGACTTTAAGTTACGCCGTGTTTTCTTTAAAGCGTTAAATGCGGGGAACCCAAATGCAATTTTACGCTACGGGTTAAGAACCTATTTTGACTCAACATATCCCAACATAGGATTTCGTGAATTAGAAAGAGCTTCTAACATGCAACATAAAGAAGCATGTTATGCTTACGGGTTAGTGATGTTCGCTTCTTACCAAAGTGAGAAAAAGAACATCGGATTGCAGCTTTTAAATAAAACTTTCCCACAAGTGACGGATTCAGTAGTTGGGGTGAGAAACAAGGTTTTTAGATTATTACGGGGCTGTTGGACATTACGAAAACCTCGTCCTTTTGACGACATTACAACATGATGCCTAGCTAATGGTCATAACGGTTATTTTCCACAAGACCAAGGATGGGAAGTCGTCTTAATAAAAGAAGAATGCATGACTTGTTACTGGACTTATGAATTACGTGTCTTTATTTTCTTTGATGAACAACTTGCGTACTAACTAGATTTATCTTCAAAACTGTCCTGAATCATAGTGTACTATATTTCATGTTATATGTAATATAGCGAAGTTGTAAGTTTGAAGAATATTTGTATGTAATATATTATTATAATCAGTTTTTCATATGGAATTGTAGTAGTTGAATTGTATATTAGCTACTAAGTATGAACTTAATGGGTAGGTAGTACCCGAATTTAAAATTATAAAACGCTAGTATGAAGAAAAAGCTTTTATAAATAAGTTCATATTATGCTACAAGATACTATTGACTACTCTTAATATTCTGTATGATTAAATTGTTTCATTTGACTATTTTGAAGGAAATGGCACCGACTACTCGACACACCTTGAATATGAGCGAAGAGGAATTTCGTGCCTTTCTTGCTTCAAACATAGCCGCAGTACAGACCGCGCTACATACCAACAATAACTCTGAATCTATCAATACAGCTAACGGCGCAAGAAATCGTGTAGGATGCTCCTACAAGGAATTCACTGCCTGCAAACCTTCAGAATTTGATGGGACCGAAGGACCAATCGGACTAAAACGGTGGACCGAGAAAGTTGAATTGGTGTTTGCCATAAGTAAGTGTGCTGAAGGAGACAAAGTGAATTACGCTACGCATACCTTCACAGGTATTGCGTTAAGATGGTGGAATACCTATCTAGAGCAAGTGGGACAAGATGCTGCTTACGCGCTACCGTGGTCAGCATTCAAGCATTTGATGAACGAGAAGTACCGTCCCAGAACCGAGGTCAATAAGCTCAAGTCAGAACTTAGAGGGTTACGAACACAGGGATTCGATATTACTTCGTACGAAAGACGATTCACAGAATTGTGCCTATTGTGTTCGAGAGCGTTCGAAGATGAGGAAGAGAAGATCGACGCGTTTGTGAAAGGGTTACCAGAGAGAATCCAAGAAGATATAAGTTCACACGAGCCTACCTCCATACAAAAGGTATGTAGAATGGCTCACAAACTAGTGAACCAGATTGAGGGAAGAATTAAAGAACAGGCGGCCGAAGAGGCCAACGTGAAGTTAGTCAAAAGAAAGTGGGAGGAAAACGATGATAAGAGTCACCAAAATAACAACAACTATCCCAACAATCGTAACATCAATCGCAACTACCACAAACGGCACAACAACAACAACAACTACTACAACAATCATCTCAACAACAATAACAACCGTAACAACAACAACAATCAGAAGCAGCTATGCTAAAGGTGTGAAAAGTATCACTCAGGGTTTTGCACCAAATTTTGCAACAAGTGTAAAAGAAATGGTCATAGCCCGGCGAAGTGTGAGGTCTACGGACCAGGGGTTAACAGAACGACAGGAACAAATGGTGTCGGAATGAGTAATGGCGGAGCAAGTAGTGTCGGAGCAAGTTATGCCAATGTAGTTTGTTATAAATGTGGAAAACCGGACCACATTATTAGAAATTGCCCGAACTAGGAGAACTCGAATGGACAAGGCCGTGGAAGAGTTTTCAATATTAATGCGGCAGAGGCACAGGAAGACCCGGAGCTTGTTACATGTACATTTCTTATTGACAATAAATCTGCTTACGTTTTATTTGATTCGGGTGCAGATAGAAGCTATATGAATAGAGATTTTTGTGCTAAATTAAGTTGTCCATTGACGCCGTTGGATAGTAAATTTTTACTCGAATTAGCAAACGGTAAATTAATTTCAGCAGATTATATATGCCGGAATCGAGAAATTAAACTAAGTAGCGAAATATTTAAGATTGATTTGATACCAGTAGAGTTAGGGAGTTTTGATGTAATAGTTGGCATGGACTGGCGGAAGGAGATGAAAGCAGAGATCGTATGTTAAAAAAATGCAATTAACATTGTACGAGAAGAAGGAGAACCCTTAATGGTATACGGAGAAAAGGGTAACACGAAGCTACATCTTATTAGTAATTTGAAGGCACAAAAACTGATAAGAAAAGGTTGCTATGCTGTTCTAGCACACGTCGAGAAAGTACAAACTGAAGAAAAGAGCATCAACGATGTTCCCGTCGCAAAAGAATTTCCTGATGTATTACCGAAAGAATTACCGGGACTACCTCCACATCGATCTGTTGAATTTCAAATATATCTTGTACCAGGAGCTGCACCAATAGCTCGTGCTCCTTACAGACTCGCACCCAGTGAGATGAAAGAACTGCAAAGTCAACTGCAAGAAGTATTAGAACGTGGTTTCATTCGACCAAGCACATCACCATGGGGAGCTCCTGTTTTATTTGTCAAGAAGAAGGATGGTACATTTAGGTTGTGTATTGACTACAGAGAGTTGAATAAACTTACCATCAAAAACCGTTATCCACTACCGAGAATTGACGACTTATTTGATTAACTACAAGGCTTGTCGGTTTATTCGAAAATCGATTTACGTTCTGGATATCATCAAATGCGAGTAAAGGAGGATGATATTCCAAAAACTTCTTTTAGGACGCGTTATGGTCATTACGAGTTTATGGTTATGCCGTTTGGATTGACTAACGCACCAGCTGTGTTCATGGACCTTATGAACCGAGTGTGTGGGCCATATCTTGACAAGTTTGTCATTGTTTTCATCGATGACATACTTATTTACTCAAAGAATGATCAAGAGCACGAAGAACATTTGAGAAAAGTGCTAGAAGTATTGAGGAAAGAAAAACTGTACGCTAAGTTTTCAAAGTGTGCATTTTGGTTGGAAGAAGTTCAATTCCTCGGTTACATAGTGAACAAAGAAGGTATCCAGTGTGATGACCCGGGAATTTCTGACTAAATTTAAACTTGATCTTTATATGCTTCCGACATGATAAGCAAAGTCTATAATATTGAGTCTCGAAAATTTTGGAACTATGTTTATGTATTCAATTACCTTCGACTGATCCCGACGATTCAAGAACAACTATTTGTAAATAGATACATATATATATTTAAGTATGTATATATATATATGTACATGAATATTAATTGTAAATATATAAGATTAAATATTATATTAAATTATTTGAAAATATATATTTAATATATTTAATTATATAATAAAACTTGAATCAATATTTAAACTTGACTATCTCGGTAAATATAAGTTTTAGATTCCGTACTCTTGAATTCACTCACCATTGATATCACTTCCTTGTTTTGATCTATCTCGAACTCATCATATAAATTCAACAAACTTGTCCTCATTTTCTATCTCTAGAATTGAAACTTTAGATGATAAGATTACAACTAATAATGTTAAACCATTTTACATCAACTTGATCTTTATAATTGAAAATCTTTACATAAATCAAATTATATGATATGAGTGTCGGTAGAATAATCAAATAACTGTAATTTTAAAAGAATTTTTATATGTAATTGATAGTATCAATTATTGGAAGGCAAATATTCAGAAACCATATGAGACGGCGTATATTTTTATTACTAATCATAGACTTTAATTATTTTATTTGGAGCACAATATCTTGTGGACCTTTTGCCACCCGTGATTCTTATGCAATTCCAATTATAACCAATAATTGAGCCGATTTAAACAAGTGAATTAGAATATTGATTGATTTTGGTTTACTCGTCCCACCAACCTAAATTATTGCAGACTATATTAATATATGTACAAGGTGTACCATATAATTCATAAAGAAAACCATAACATTTGAACTCCCCTTCTTCTATCTCACCCACTCATAATTCTTTCCTTCAGGTGATTTCTTCAACAGCTCAATCACCACCATAGCGTGATCATCATTCGCCATCACCATGTCGACCTTCACAGGAGCCACCACTATCCTCCATCTCTCTCTATAATTCTTGATCACAAATCACCCTACAACCATCAAACTACCTGTTACTACTCATGATCAGCGAAAACGATTGATGAATTGTTGTTACTATTATGTTTTCTGTTGGATAGCCCAAGAACCAATTTACCATCTCACAATCACAACTACAAACCAGAAAAATTGCTAATACTTACTCGCAAATTGAAGAAGTTACTGCTGCTGTGTTCCCTATTTTTCCACCACCAAAACCACCTACAAGTTGTTCCAACTTTTGTCTTGTTATCCATCATGTACCCAAATTGAACCATACCATCAACACGTTACTGCTGCTGCTACAACTTGTATTACAACCCTGGTAAGACCCACAACAACATTTTGATTAAAGCACATAATAAAATAGATATATATAAATATGAATGAGAAAAAGTATGCTTAATTGATATATAAGACTTCATCTAAATTTCATAAAATAAATTGATATACGTACCTGTTATGATACCTTCATTCAAAATCCAAATGTGTCTACAAAAGAGATCGTTCCCGTGTCGTGTGATTGTTGCAATGACAATTAAAGACAAAAATTTTGAAAACTAACTTTCTGAAACCTAACAAATGTTGAGAGGTACCATGATACTCGAAAACACCTGCTATTACTTTCAAAGCATCATTCAATTACCACTATGAAACTCCTACTGCTATTGTGCTCAGTTAGCACCCAAGAACCAAACCAAACACCTCTGTTGATACTGTCCGAACATCAAATTATATAACCTACTGTTTCTGCTATTAAATAGCTAATTCTAAATCACCATGAACACCTCTATCAAAACCTAATTAACCGATCACATACGATTGCCATTTAATTGCTATTCAAACAAATAACATATACCGCTGTTTATTCTATATTAAACCAAAACTACCAGCAAATCATTAACTCTAATCGATATTAAGAACACCATTTAATAATGTTTATGTTCGATCCAAAATAATTAAGTAAATAAATAATTGCTTAAATAAATAAAAACACAGAATATATAATTATATGTAGAGAGATGAAGAATTAAGGGAATAAAATAAACCAATTACCTATTTCATAATCTATTAAATCGATTACTGGATCAATTGAAGAAGGGTGATGATCGACGATGATGAAGAAGATTAATGGTGATATTGAACGAAGATGATTACGAATCGGAGAACTGCTAGTCATCGAGGATTGTTGTTTGACGGATCTGTTGAGGTTAGAGATGACGATTATTAGATTGTTCGAAGATGGTATCCCTCTCTGCGTTTACTCTGTTAAGCCCGATCTGATTTTGGGAAACCCTAATATAAAAACACGTGTTCTTTATGTATTTAAGTAGTAGAATTATTATTATTATTATTATTATTATTATTATTATTATTATTATTATTATTATTATTATTATTATTATTAGTATTATTATTATTATTATTATTATTATTATTATTATTATTATTATTATTATTATTATTATTATTATTATTATTATCATTAATATTATTATTATTATTATCATTATTATTAATATAAGACTTATTATTATTATTATCATTAAGTATTAAAATTATTATTATTGTTATCATGACCCTAGTTACAAATATAATTATTATTTTTTATATTGTTATTACTAATATTATTATCAATATAAGTATTATTATTAAGTAATCGGACTATTAATATTATCGTTATTAATATCAAAAACTACCTTTTAAACAGATAGATATTTTGTTCATAAAATATACTTGTTACATATATAATAGTTATATTAAAATATCACAAAACAAAAAAAAAATATATATATATATATATAAAGTCTATTAATATTACTTACATAAATACATACAAATAACGAACTATCTATTTTTAAATATAACAGTGAACAATTATGTATATAAATATGATATATTAATATAACTATATAAATATTAACCATTATGAATATATATACAAATTAAACATACAAAAATATATGAATTAATGATATAATAAATAAATTTGTTCAGTTACAATTATATGTTTTAATATATATATATACGATTGTTATAGGTTCGTGAATCCGAGGCCAACCCTGCATTGTTCAATATCATCATATGTATTTTACTACAAAATACATGATTGTGAGTTCATTTGATTCCCTTTTTACTCTTTACATTTTTGGGCTGAGAATACATGCAAATGCTTTATTAACTGTTTTATAATATTTATATGCGTGAGTTCCATTTACTCCCTTTTACTCTTTACATTTTTGGGATTAAGAATACATGCGCTGCTTTTATAACTGTTTTACGAAATAGACACAAGTACTTGAAACTACATTCTATGGTTGGATTATCTAATCGAATATGCCCTTTTTATTAAGTCTGGTAATCTAAGAATTAGGGAACAGACACCCTAATTGACGTGAACTCTAAAGATAGATCTATCGGGCCCAACAAGCCCCATCCAAAGTACCGGATGCTTTAGTACTTCGAAATTTATATCATGTCCGAAGGAGGATCCCGGAATGATGGGGATATTCTTATATGTATATTGTGAATGTCGGTTACCAGGTGTTCAATCCATATGAATGATATTTTTGTCTCTATGCATGGGACGTATGTTTATTTATGAGAAATGAAAATCTTGTGGTCTATTAAAATGATGGAAATGATTATTTATGTTAAACTAATGAACTCACCAACCTTTTGGTTGACACTTGAAAGCATGTTTATTCTTAGGTATGAAAGAAATCTTCCGCTGTGCAATTACTCATTTTAAAGATATTACTTGGAGTTATTCATGACATATTTCAAAAGACGTTGCATTCGAGTCGTTGAGTTCATCAAGATTATTATTAAGTCAATTATATTGGGATATATTATGAAATGGTATGCAAGTCTGTCAACTGTCGATGTAAATGAAAGTTTGTCTTTTAAAAATGAATGCAATGTTTGTAAAATGTATCATATAGAGGTCAAATACCTCGTGATGTAATCAACTGTTGGGAATTGTTTATAATCGATATGGACTTCGTCCGGATGGATTACGACGGGTCTTCACAGTTGGTATCAGAGCGGTGGTCTTAGTGAACCAGGTCTTGCATTAGAATGTCTAACTGATAGTTGTTAGGATGCATTAGTAAGTCTGGACTTCGACCGTGTCTGCATGTCAAAAGTTTTGCTTATCATTTTCTAGTCGGAAATCATCTGCTTATCATCCTTAGGAAATTACCTGCTTATCATTCTTAGTCTAGACACGTTTTACTGCATTGACTGCATGAATAGTGTAAAGACCAAAATTCATATTTTAGGGTATCTGCTAATTCATATCTTAGCGTATCTGCTAATTCATATCTTAGCGTATCTGTTATTGTTATATTTGCCTGACAGGTTCCGTAGATTCCTCCGTGACTTATGAGATTTTAGTATTATATATGTATATGTAAATTATGTATTGCAGGATACTAATCTACATCCTATAATCTATTTCTTATCGAAAATCCTTCATCTGATCGTACGAGATGAATCCCCCAACCAATTCGAATTCCTTGGATTCCGACATCTATTTCGATATGGAGTTTCAACTAAGCTCCGAAAGCAGAGTCACCAGAATGAATCAACCAATTCATTTTATGGGTTCGTAGTCTACTTAATCATTGGAAACAAGAAGAAGGTGATCCTTTCCGTCAACCGAATTCACCTCTTGGCGAAGAACCTGAAACACTTACCGGCGAACCTATTCGAAACACCATTTTCAGCCTCATTTCCAGAGTATCTCGAAACGATTATATTCTATCCATAATTCTAAACCTTATTCATCCACTCGTTCTGACCGACAATCATCCCGGAACCATAGAAGAAGTCAATGAGCTTCGCGCTCAAGTAATCAATATGGAAAATGTCGTGCAAAATGTACCAGCTTCAGCAACATCATCGGCACCAACAGTACCATCAGTAACAGCATCAGTACCATCAACAATCCATGCCTCAACATCTCATTCTGTACCTCGAGTATAATCATCGTTCTACGTATCGTTCTACATCGATTATCTTCGTTCTTCATGATGATTAAGTGATCTCTAAATGTTTTAGAGATTATGTATTCTAGTTCTAACGGTAAACCAAATGAGTTGAATATCATATTAACTCAATGAATCCATGATTACATCTGAAGAAAATGTATATGTATATACGTTTTCATAAAGATTGTAATTAAAAATTCTTTCATACAAAGTGTTAATTGTGAAAATATTTTAACGGGTAGGTAATACCCGAGGAATATTTAGATTTCACATTAATAAGTTAAACTGTACACTCTTTGAATCTGATTCAACAGTTATTTACTATCCTACTTACAACTACCGTTATACGTATCCGTTCACCGCAGAATAACCATTTTCATTCAATTTCATATTTGGATTTTGACCTATCAGAATCCCACAAGTGGCATAATGAAGAAATAATGGACACAATAAAAATTGATTAGAAACAGACTAATTAACAATATGAAAATTTTTGTTAAGAATCCACGCTAACTGTTTCCAGCTAACTGTTCCGAGCTAACTGTTAATTCTGTATTACATTTTATTTATCGCAATTTAATTATCGCAATTTACATTCTTGCAATTTTATTTATCGTCGTTTAATTTCTGTTATTTACTTTACGCACTTTATTTATCGTCGTTTATTTTCTGTTATTTATTTTACGCACTTTAAATATCGGGACACGTATACAAGGTTTTGACATATCATATCGACGCATCTATATATATTATTTGGAATCACCATAAACACTCTATATGCAGTAATGATCGAGTTCTCTATACAGGGTTGAGGTTGATTCTACAATAATATATATACTTTGAGTTGTGATCGAGTCTGAGACGTATACGGGTCACGACACGTATTAATTAATTCGAATATTATATATTAAACTATATATGAATTATTGGACTGTCAACTGTGGACTATCAACTGATGACTACCAACCTTGGATAATTAAAATGAATTAAAATATTGATTATAATATATGAAACTAAACAATTCTTCAAGTTGCCACTTGATTTCATCTTAAACCTTAATTGTACCTTGACGATTCAAATCTGCATTCAAACTTTCATAATTCTTGAAAACACCTCAATCGATAGGATGAATCAACCGCACTTCATCTACGGAAGGAAAGATTTGTGCATATAGTTATGCACTTGAGAAACTCTCGGCAACTGAGTAAAAGTTTAACACGTAGTCGTGTCAGATCCTTTGACATTTATTAGCAAAAATAAATTTGCGATCCCTTTTCAAGGTAGCAGATTTTGTCACAGCTTCAGCAAATCAACTTTGACTTTTCGTTCAAAACAACCTTATTATAACCTTGATTTATATGTGTACTCTTTTATTATTATCGAAGAACCTGTTATATTCCACCATATTACCGTCAGCGTTTAATCATCTAAAAACACAATTATCTTGAAATCATCTCAGAACGATAACCGATGATTCAGATATGGTAGCAGTAAATGTAGAGGAATCGGCAATCAGTACTTTGAAAACTCACAGCATATCTACATCAACAATTATATATATAATAATTATCTCCTAGAATTACGACCTTCAATTCAAAAATTTTGAAAAGGTACCCAGTTTACGAATCGATACTCTGTATGTTGAAAAAGCTAAATGAAGCAGCAGAAACTGTAGGCAATCGTAAACGATCTTAGTCGTCGGAAATTTGATGATAATGAATAGTATGTTGGAAAAGCTCAGAAACGTTGGAACTGGAAAACGGATTGAGCTAACCATAAAGGAAACCAAGGAGAAATACAAGTAACATACCCTAAATTCATAGAACCCAGATAAATCCAGATCCGTTGAAATCTTTAGTGAATATATTGCTCCGAAGTCATGTTAAAATCTTACGGAAAATATTTCTCCATCAACCATCGAACTTAGAAATTCCAAAATATCATCATCAATATCTTCGATATTTCTGAGGATATTTTCATAAATATTCTCGTTCGAAATTATATATACCTCTTCGTGCTTCCTGTGTAACATTATATTGGAAACATTCAATAGAAAGTTTAGTACCGAAAAGCGGATCATGCGAAACTATGAAGGACGCCGGGGACAAATCACAAGGAATAAGTTTGACTTCAAAGAATCCAAATGATTCTGTTTCTGATGAAATCTTTAGCGAATACCTTGCTTCCGAATCTAAACCCTTACGGATAAATCTCCTTCATCATCCATCGATATTAGAAATTCCAAGATATCATTGATGTCGTAGGGGGTGTATACAAAATAGTATTATTTTTAGTGCGAAAATACTATTATTTACGATACAATTTTACACAAGATATTTATTTATTTATAGAATGGATATACTTAAACCTTGCTACAACACTTATAGGCAGTGTACCTAATCGTACAGTAGTGTAGTTTTTAGTAAGTCCGGTTCGTTCCACAGGGAATCTTTTTTTTTAAACAAAGCTCAACGCTATATTAGTTTACTTTTATAAAAATACAAATATATATATAAGTAATATTATTATTATAAAGGGGGGTTTTTACCGTTTAATGACCGGTTTGTCGATTTTAAAACTTTAGTCGCAGTTAAAACCAAATGTAAAATATTAAAAATAAATACAAGACTTAAATTAAAGCATGAAGTAAATAACGATAAATGAAATTACGAATAATAAAAGTGCGATAAAATAAACTTGCGATAATTAAAAAGTACGATAATTAAAAGTGCAATTAAATATAATAACAATAAAAATGCGATAATTAGAAGTGCAATTAAATATAAAATAAAGGAAATTAAATATGAAATAAAAGAATTATGCTTATTTAAACTTCCGTAATCATGATGTTTGACGTGTTGATTTTAGTTTTATGCCCATGGGTTAATTGTCCTTTGTCCTGGATTATTTAATATGTCCGTCTGGTTTTTGTCCATAACAGTCCATCAGTCATAAATATAAAGTGCGAGTGTCCTTGTCAAATTATCCTTATACCGGAAGTTAAATATTCCAACTAATTGGGGATTCGAATTGTAACAAGGTTTTAATACTTTGTTTAATGAATACACCAGGTTATCAACTGCGTGTAAACCAAGGTTTTACTACTTTGTTAGCAATTACACCAATTACCCTTGAATGTAATTTCACCCCTGTTTTAATTATTCTAGTGGCTATTAATCCATTCCCGTGTCCGGTTAAATGAACGATTATTCGTACATATAAATACCCCGCCCATCGTGTCCGATCGAGTGTATATGGTAATTTATAGGGACGCCCAATTGTAAATCTTTATATTAACATTAACAAACTTTCATTTAGTTAAACAAATATAAAGCCCATTAATAGCCCATAGTCTAATTTCCACAAGTGTCGTTCTTTTGTCCAAACCCCAATTATGGTACAAAGCCCAATTACCCAATTTTAGTAATTAGCCCAACATCATGATTACTTCGTTTTAAATAAGCATAATAATAACTTAGCTACGAGACATTAATGTAAAAAGGTTGAACATAACTTACAATGATTAAAAATAGCGTAGCGTTACACGGACAGAATTTCGACTTACACCCTTACAACATTCGCTAACATACCCTTATTATTAGAATTATAATTAAAATTAAAATTAAAATATAAATTATATATATATATTTTACGTATATATGAGAGAAGAGAGAAAGATGATGATTTGCGATCAGAATTCGGTTGGCTTTATAGGCAGTTTTTCATTTTGGGGCTCCGTGACTCGCGGCCAATTTTGCCTTCAAACTCCGCGAGTCGCGAAGTTTACTTTTACAGCTCAGAGGAGTTTGGCTCTTTGTTTACCGACGGTTTAAATATAAATATAATATATTAAATAATTATAAGAATTATTTAAATATTATATTATATTTATGTGCATAGTTAACTTGTAATTTTTAGTCCGTTGCGTCGAGCGTTGAGAGTTAACTCATGTCCCGGTTCCGGATTTTCGAACGTCCTTGCGTACAATTTAATATCTTGTACTTTGCGTTTTGAATCTTGTACTTTTGTAATTTCGAGACGTTTCTTATCAATAATTGGAACCTCTTTGATTGTCCTTTGTACTTTTGAGCTTTTTAGTCGTTTGCGTCTTCAATTCGTCGAATCTGTCTTTTGTCTTCACCTTTTATTATTTAAACGAATATCACTTGTAAATAGAACAATTGCAACTAAAAGCTTGTCTTTCTTGAGGAATAATGCTATGAAATATATGTTCGTTTTTAGCACTATCAAATATTCCCACACTTGAGCGTTGCTTGTCCTCAAGCAATATCGTCTTGAAATACTAGAATCACTTCTTTATTCTTCACACTTTGTACATCAGTGATTTTTATACGACAGTATAAACAATGGTAGTAACGATATGGTTTACAGTCCCACATGACTATAAAAATTTAGATCCATTAAGGAAATTGGATCTTTATGAAAACATTTGATCTTTTGAAAATTAAATCTAGTTTTTACCCTAGATAAGTTTTTCGGAATAACCCTTTACCGGTGTTTGCAAAATATTTTTGTGGGTTTGGTGGGTTTCAGATTTGAAAATTTTAGCTCAAAACTTGCGGTTTTGTGTCACCCACTTGCTAACCTTGTATTTGGAAAGCAACACGTCCAGTTCACTTGTCCCGTATATTACCTTTCGGTAAACTACCGTCCGGTTGTAAAGGAAAGCGTTGAACAAGCAACTGTTAAGGCAATATCCCCTGACATGCTTTTAATTATGGTCTATAACGTGTCGGACGCAATTACTATCCTTTGTAGGAGCAATAGTAAAGCTCACCCTTATGATTTTTCGGTATGGCACAAGGTCCTGTCTTTGACCACTATGCAACCATCGTTCTTACGGTTGACACCCGATTTGGTTCAGGTGACCTAATGAATTCCAGGTGAATTCCTAGGATTTTACGTTCAATGGTAATGAACGCATTGAAAATAGGGTTTTCAGAAAACAAATCGGTTTGTAATTTTGATCAAAATATTTTCTCGTTCAGGCTCAAGTTTAGATATCATTGAATTCCATGAGTTTGAATTCTCAATCTTTAAGGTCAATCTCTAGGATTGAGTAATATCAGTCTTAAAAGCTGATTTGTAATCTTTAACGAGATTATCCTTTCTGGGGATCTGATTCATTAGTCTTATCCAGCTAATTTGCATGGTGCCCCCCCATTGTACGAGATAAATCCTTCTCATGGTTAGGATAAATCTGACCACTTGGTGACCCTGTTTGATGCTGAGGTCCGTGGATTTCCTGCTGATTTTAGAGATGACTTTTCTAGATTTTTCGTCAACCTACAGCTGGTCTGAACGACAACTTCATGACCTAAATCAAGAAGCGCGTTTCTTTTTCGGAAGACTTTACTTCCTTTTAATGATGGAATTGATTCATCGTGTAGATCCATCTCTTCTTTTCTTTCATTGGGTAAAACAGTTTAGTTTAGTCCAAAGCAAAAGTATTTTCAGTTATTTGTTACAGATATATGTGACATATGTTTAAGATAACTTGGTAAATTTTCCCACACTTGGCTTTTATTTTCCTTTTTATCGTCCTCTATTACATTTTAAATGAATTTTAACATTTTGGTTTGTTTCTCAATTTATGTCCTTTCCGAGGTAACAATAATTTCGGTGTTAAAACCTAGTTTTATCGTTCATAAATATGTATAAACATGATTTTGAGTTCATTTAATTGAAAATTTTTAAAAATTTTACTAGAATTGGGTAGTCAGTATATAAGACTAGGGCTGTTCTTTATTATCAGAGAGCACTAGATTCTAATACAACTACTGCTTTACTAGTATTTTTAATGGTAACCAAGTGTATAAAGTAAAAAATTTTAAAATCCGAAAGAATTTAACCCCTTCCCACACTTAAGATCTTGCAATGCCCTCATTTGCAAGAAATCAGGAATAATTTAAATTATTGAGGGTGATTTGTATGAAAATGATTAAATTTTTACCAAAGTTTCCAAATATATTGGCGTTTGTTTGCTGAATGATAAATGGTGCACATCATTTGTTCATTCCGTCTTGTTGTTATTTCACATATATTTTGCATCTTGTCGTCAAAATTAGTTGCTTTTGCTGAACTTAATGCCAGTCTTTGAAAATGCGTTGTTTTACCCTGTTGTGCACATAAGATAAACTGCAAACATATATACATATTTTTGAAGTTTGATATATTACCCCACATTCAAAAATTATTAAAATCTAAGAATAAAAGTTAGACAATTATAAAAATGATTACAATATTAACAAAAGTATTAAACGTATCAATCATTACAAATTACAAAATAAAAAAAAAATAAGTAAACTAAGGATGATATTGGTACCAATAGGGGTTCCAGGCATAACCATAGGTGCTATAGAATGCTTCGGCAGGGTTATACGTAGGATATGGTGGCTGCATCTCTATAGACCAGGGAGGGAAGATGGGTTTCGGTGTAGGAATATAGTTTCTACCTATATGTTGGCAATGAGCTATGATTTGGTTCTGATGAACTTGCCAATCTTCAAATGCTTTCTGTCTAGTATTTTCGTATTCCTGAGAAGCTATAAACCTTTGCATTTCTTGCATCTCATTCCCCCCTCCTACAATACCTTGCTGTTGGTTTCTCTCCACCTGTGGATGTCTACCATGGTATCGTACTGCGGCGTTATTTCGCCTCTTTAAAAATTTCGCACCATGGTATACATTTAAACCTATAGTATCGCGGGGTTCCGGTTCTTCTACTAATAATCCCCCCCGACTTATATCCACACCGAGATATTCACCAATCAAAGTAATAAAAATACCACCTCCTATTATGCTATGCGGTCTCATCCCCCGAACCATAGCTGATAAATAATAACCCACACAATATGGTATACTTACAGCGCTTTGTGGGTCTCGAATACACATATGGTAAAACAAATCCTGTTCATTTACTTTTTCCTTGTTTTTACCCCTTTGTGTAATCGAATTAGCTAAAAACCTATGAATTACTCTTAATTCGGCTCTATCTATATCCAAATAAGAGTAATTTCCCCCTTTGAACCGGTGATGGCTTGTCATTTGACTCCACACACCGTGTGTATCAAAATTTTCATCTATCTTTCTACCGTTTAGTATCAATCCTCTACAATCGGCAGACGCTAACTCCTCAGGCGTATATATACGTAAAGCCTGAGCCATGTCTAGTAAAGACATGTGGCGCATCGAACCGCCTAACAAAAATCTAATAAAAGAACGATCGGTTAAACTAGCTACCCGATCATTCAACTCTATACTACATAACAATTCTTCACACCATACTTTATATACAGGTCTACGCATGGTGAATAAACGTACCCAGTCATTAAAAGAAGAATTACCATACCTCTGTACAAGTAATTCCCTAATTGGCCCGGCCAATTCTACAGCTTCTAAGGGTCCCCATTCTATGACCCTCGGTACCTCAACAACCTTAGAATGAAAAGTAGGCAAACCCCTTTGATATTTTGGATAATCTATCCAAAGTCTGTCAAATCTCAAGTTCGGGTGCAACTCTTCCAAGTGCATATCAGAAAAGGTCATGACTGGATGAGGTATATCCTGCTTGTAGTAGTTATCCACCTCCTGTTGTTCCACATTCTCAGCAGGAACATTGCGGGCTTGGGATGAAGATTCACCCCTTTCAGTCTGCAAAAAACATCAAACACAATTTTTGTGCATCCAAATATGCATTAGTGTCAGCAAAATCATCAATCAAAATAATTACAATGACATGATCAATTTATATCAAACTTAAGCTCATTTTCACATTTTTATCAAATCTACACTTTTTCAAATAAGCATATACGAAAATGTTCGCCAAGTTTATAATCATTCAACTCAAATAACATGTCAAAATAATCATTACTAGCAATTAAACAAGTCTCGAATGGCATTATCTTTCAAAAATCAAGTTCATGAATTTTAGACTTGAAAAAGTCCACTTTAATTCTCAAAATCATGTTTAGGCTCAAAGTTTGGATCATTTAACTACCTAGACATGTTACACTACTTAATTTAGCAACAATTCATGACAAAAATCGGCCATAACCTGTTTATAACAAAAAGCCCCAAATTTGCTCAAGAACACAAACCCTAGATTACTCTAAATTTGAAGTTAAAGGCTTCTAATCATGTTAAATAGCATCAATCTAGGTTATACAAGCATAATACATAAACAATTTAAGCATAATTACACTAAAAAGCATCAAAATCAAATTGGGGAAAAAATTGCTCAAGAACACAAAATTTCGGATTAAATGGTGTTTAGGTGTAGAAATTTACCGTTTTTCTTGAGTAATTCCTAGATAGCATCCTTCTAAACATGATTTTAGCAAAAGATTTGGTGATTAACGGTTAAAAATTGTGATTTTAGGGGTTTTTTCTCGGGTATTTTCGTGGGTTTTCGCAGTTTATTTTCTGTTGTGGGGAGTGAAACTGAGCTGTTGCAGCTCTTTATTTTTTTTCTGTAATCCGACTCCTCCGCGACTCGCGGTGAATAACTCTTCAAACTCCGCGAGTCGCGGAGTTTGATATTTTTTTTTTTTATATAATCAATAACTTATAAAACAATTAAGTACTTAATTTTAAAATTTTGTTTCCTTTGTTATTTAGGACGAGGTTGTTTCGGATCGATGTCCTAGTCCGTCCTTCGACAAAATTTTAAAATTTGTCTTTTTGTAGCGATTGTTTTAAAAGCTAAGATTTTTTTGTTTTTTAATGTTTTTGGCATACTTTAATTCAATAAGATTAAAAATAATGATAATAAAAGTTCTCGTCCCTCTCTCGGGTAAAGCAATTTCGGTTCAAAGACCTAGTCTTCAACTTACGACGAATTTTAAAAATCATATTTTAACTTAATGAGATAAAGTAAATTTTTGTTTTTTAATTCACACAATTTAAATATAAAATTCAAAATTTATATTAAAAATTCACACCAAACTTAAAATTTGAAATGCATAAAATTAAAAATTCATATTTTAAAAATTAAAAATTCACACCAAACTTAATTTAAAAATTCATATTATAAATTCATACCAAACTTATATTAATTTTTCAAATATTTACAATTTTAAAAATATTGTTTTTACAAAGTTTACAATATTAATTTAAAATTTATATATTAATTTTAAAAACATGGTAAAAATAAAATTAAAAAAATCTTTTTGTCTTTTTATCCCACTTTAATCAATCAAATATTATCAAAAATATGCGCCCCTCTTTTCGGTAAAGTAATTTCGGTTCCAAGACCTAATTTAACTCATGACGAATTTTTGAAATATTTTGTGTTGATTGATTAAAGATATTTATACCTTAAGAATAAACGTTAAATTTCGCAGTGATGTAATAAATTTTTGAATGATATCAATAATTTCGGTCGCCAAACCTAATTTTATTCAATACCAATTTAATACTTTTTAGCGAACAAATTAGCGTTTATTATCAAAAGGTTAAAAAAAATAAAAACTGTACAGACATACCTGTGAAATACATTTCTTAGTTATATGATCTATCCCATTCATAAGATAGTCGGTTTAATTGGTTTTCCATGGCTACATAGGCGTAACCTCGAGCATTCAGTGTCTTTTCTTCTAAACATATGAACGGTCCGTCTCTGCATAAAGTAACAAATTCGGTATTTGAATAGGTTTGATTATTTGAACATTTACCTCCATGTGACCATTTTCCGCATTTGTGACATCTTTCTAGGTGTCGTGCTCTTCTTTTCGCTGCGGATTTTGATTTTCCTTTACCAAATTGTAATTTATTATCTTCGTATCTGGATTCTTTTCTAACTCCGTCCATTCTTTCTCTGATTACTGATACTAATTCACTCGGGAGTATGTCATTATTACGTTTAGTGATCAAAGCGTGTAGCATTAGACCATGGTTTAGTTCACAGGCAGTCTTCATTTTGTAAAAAACTAAAAAAAATAAAAATTCAGAATGGGGGGAGAAGACTAGTTCTTTAGGGTCTGCTAGGGAAAGACCATTCGGGTTCCATTTTCGAGAACTACATGAAAACAGACAATCTAACTCTATCAGAAATACATATTATCCTTTAAAGACTTGATTCTCCCCACACTTAGTTAGCTGTGGTGTCGAAATTGTGATTAACTTCGTTGTCGACTTCCATCGGACCATGTATGTAATGTTTAACTCTGTGACCATTAACTTTAAATTCAATCCCATGTGAATTTATTAATTCTATCGTTCCGTATGGGAAAACTCTTTTGACTATGAATGGTCCAGACCATCTTGATTTCAATTTTCCAGGAAATAGCTTGAATCGTGAATTGAAAAGAAGAACTCTGTCTCCTTCTTTAAATTCTTTTGATCTTCTGATTCTTTTATCATGCCACTTCTTCGTTCTTTCTTTATAGATTAACGAATTTTCGTATGCTTCATGTCTTAATTCTTCTAATTCGTTTAGTTGACTTAATCGTAGACGTCCGGCTTTATGTAAATCAAGATTACATGTCTTCAAAGCCCAAAATGCTTTGTGTTCAATTTCTACTGGAAGATGACATGTTTTTCCATAAACAAGTCTAAAAGGTGTGGTTCCAATTGGAGTTTTGTAGGCTGTTCTAAAATCCCAGAGTGCATCCTCCAATTTAATGGACCATTCCTTCGGATTTGATCCTACGGTTTTCTCTATAATACGTTTTAAAGCTCGGTTGGTATTTTCAACTTGTCCACTTGTTTGTGGATGATATGCGGTGGAGATTTTATGAGTTACTCCATATCTTTTAAGAACTTTCTCAAGTTGATTATTACAGAAATGAGTACCTCGATCACTTATTAAAGCTTTCGGTGTTCCAAACCTTGCAAAAAGACGTTTTAAAAAGTTGACTACAACTCGTGCATCGTTAGTTGGGAGAGCTTGTGCTTCCGCCCATTTAGATACATAATCAATGGCTACGAGTATATATAGATTATTATGAGATTTTAGAAATGGACCCATAAAGTCAATACCCCAAATGTCAAATACTTCACATACTTGGATGACATTTTGTGGCATTTCATCACGTTGACTTATTTTTCCGGCCCTTTGACAAGCATCACAGGATTTGCAAAGAAGGTGTGCGTCTTTGTAAATTGTAGGCCAATAGAATCCAGCTTCATAAACTTTTCTTGCTGTTAGTTGAGGCCCATAATGCCCTCCTGTTGGTCCTGTGTGACAATGGTTTAAAATTTTACTAGCTTCATCTCCAAATACACATCGGCGTATTATTCCATCGGGACAACTTTTAAACAGATGTGGATCTTCCCAGAAATAGTATTTTATATCACTGAAGAATTTCTTTCGTCTTTGGTACGATAATCCTTTTTCAAGGAATCCACAAACTAAGTAGTTTGCATAATCTGCAAACCATGGGATTTCTTTATAATCTATCTTCAATAGATATTCATCAGGAAAGTTGTCTTGTATGTCCGATTCATTCAGAACTTCTAATTCGGGATTTTCAAGACGAGAAAGATGATCAGCGGCGAGATTTTCTGCTCCTCTTTTATCTCGGATTTCAATATCAAACTCTTGTAAGAGTAAGATCCAACGGATTAATCTTGGTTTAGCATCTTGTTTTGAAAATAGGTATCTAAGAGCAGAATGGTCGGTATAGACCACCGTTTTTGCTAGAACGAGATATGATCGAAATTTGTCAAAAGCAAAGACAATAGCAAGGAGTTCTTTTTCAGTAGTTGTATAGTTCGTTTGTGCTCCTTGTAACATCTTACTAGCATAATATATAGGTTGAAATCGTTTTTCAATCCTTTGTCCTAAAACGGCTCCCATTGCAAAATCACTTGCATCGCACATTAGTTCAAATGGTAGATTCCAATTTGGTGTTATCATGATCGGCGCATTAGTGACTTTCTCTTTAAGAATATTAAAAGATTTGATACACTCATCTGAAAAGATGAATGGCGCATCCTTTTCTAGGAGTTTATTCATAGGAGTGGCAATTTTAGAAAAATCTTTTATGAAACGTCGGTAAAAACCGGCATGCCCTAGAAAACTCCTAACTCCTCTAACATTGGTGGGATGTGGAAGTTTAGCAATTACATCTACTTTAGCTCTATCCACTTCAATTCCTTCTTTTGAAATTTTATGTCCAAGAACGATGCCTTCTTTAACCATGAAATGGCATTTCTCCCAATTAAGTACTAGATTGGATTATTCGCATCTAAGAAGCATTCGTTCCAGATTAACTAGACATGATTCAAATGTATCACCGAAGACTGAAAAGTCATCCATGAAAACTTCCATGCATTCTTCTATCATGTCATGAAAAATTGCCATCATACACCTTTGAAAGGTTGCAGGGGCGTTACAAAGTCCAAATGGCATGCGTTTGTAAGCAAAAGTACCATAAGGGCACGTGAATGTGGTTTTCTCTTGGTCCTCGGGTGCTATTGGAATTTGAAAATATCCGGAAAATCCATCTAGAAAACAATAGTAACTATTTCCGGCTAATCTTTCCAACATTTGATCAATGAAAGGTAAGGGAAAGTGATCTTTTCTGGTGGCGTCATTTAATTTTCTATAATCAATACACACACGCCATCCTGTTACAGTCCTAGTAGGAATAAGCTCATTTCTCTCATTTGTAATGACAGTCATGCCACCCTTCTTAGGCACGCATTGAACTGGGCTTACCCATGGACTATCAGAGATTGGATAAATTAAACCTGCATCTAGCAGTTTAATAATCTCTTTCTTAACTACATCTTGCATATTAGGATTTAGTCTTCGTTGGCGTTGCACATACGTTTTATGACCTTCTTCCATAAGGATTTTATGTGTGCAATACGAAGGACTTATTCCTTTAATATCATGAATCTTCCATGCAATGGCTGGTTTATGAGCTTTCAACACAGAAATGAGTTGTGATTTCTCATTTTCAGTAAGAGAAGACGATATTATTACAGGTAATTCAGATTCACCATGTAAATAAGCATATTCCAAATGGTTTGAAAGTGGCTTTAACTCTAATTTCAGAGGTTCTTCTATTGATGATTTATATCGGTATCTGTCTTCTTCTTTTAGCATTTGAATTTCTTCTGTTGTTGGTTCATATCCATTAGCTATAAGTGTAGCTAACATTTCAGCTTCATCAATTGGTTCATTACCTTCTCCTAAAGAACATTCTCCTGTTCCTTGTAATTCTGGAAATTCTTCTAATAATTCTGCATGTGCATCTATAGTTTGAATATAATAACATGTATCATCTGCAGATTGTGGTTGTTGCATTGCTCTATCAACTGAAAAGGTAACACTCTCATCCTCTATACTTAAGGTCAGTTTCTTACCGAACACGTCTATCATTGCTTTAGCCGTGTTTAAGAATGGTCTTCCTAATATGAGAGGAACTTGAGAATCTTCTTCCATGTCCAAAACAACAAAATCTACTGGGAATACTAAAGTACCAACTTTAACTAGCATGTTTTCCATTATCCCTCTAGGATATTTTATTGATCTATCGGCTAGTTGTATGCTTATTCTTGTTGGTTTCAATTCTCCAAGGTCTAGTTTAGCGTATAGTGAATACGACATTAGATTTATACTAGCACCTAAGTCTGCCAATGCTTCTATTGAACTAAGACTACCCAGAAAACATGGAATTGTGAAACTTCCTGGATCAGATAATTTTTCTGGTATCTTATTCAACAGCACTGCTGAACAATTAGCATTCATAGTAACAGCCGAGAGTTCTTCCATTTTCTTTCTATTTGAGATTAGATCTTTCAAGAATTTAGCATATCTAGGCATTCCTGAAATCACATCAATGAAAGGAAGATTTATATTTATCTGTTTAAACATATCCAAGAATTTGGATTGCTCGGCTTCAAGTTTTTCTTTCTTCATTTTACTCGGATAAGGAAGTGGTGGTTGATATGGTTTAACATAAGGTTTATCCTTAGCTGTGTTATCTTCATTAATCTTTTCAACTACCGGTTCTTTTTCCTTATCTTGATCAGGTTGTGGTTCTTGTGGAGTAGGAATGGCTTCATCAGAAGTTACAGGTATTTCAGGTGGTTTAAGTGTTGTACCACTTCTTGTGGTAATGGCTTTAGCTGTTTCATTCCGGGGATTAGCATTTGTATCACTAGGTAGACTTCCCGGTTTTCTTTCACCTATTAACCTTGCTAGGTTACTCACTTCTTGTTCCAGATTTTGAATAGAAGCTTGTTGATTTCTAAATGCTTGTGCATTTTGTTCATTGGTTTGTTTCTGAGATGTGAAAAACTGTGTTTGAGTTTCAACTAGCTTTGTCATCATATCTTCTAAATTTGGCTTTTTATCATCGGTTTGTTGTGGTGGTTTGTTTTGAAAATTCGGTCTTTGCTGATTGTAATTATTATTGGATACTTGTTGATTGCTAGGACCTTGTTGGTTGTTGTATGGAATATTTCGGTTATAATTCTGGTTTTGATTGTAAATCGGTCTTGGCGGTTGATAATTATTCTGATAATTATTTCCAGGCCTTTGGTTTATGTATAAAATATTCTCTCTTTGTTCCATTGTTAATTCAATACTGAGACAATCTTTTGTCAAATGTGGTCCTCCACACTGCTCACAACTAATTCGTATTGAGTGAATATCTTTAGTCATCTTTTCCATTCGTCTCTCCACCGCATCTATCTTTGCGGAAATGGAATCTAAGTCATGGCTAGAATCGGCTCTAGCTGCTTTAGATGATCTAACGATGTCTTTTTCTTGGTGCCACTCATGTGAGTGGGAAGCAGTGTTATCAATAATTTTGTAAGCATCAGTTTCGGTTTTCTTCATAATAGAACCACCAGCTGCTATATCTATGTCTTTTCTTGTAGTGATGTCGCATCCTTGGTAGAATATTTGTACTATTTGACAGGTGTCTAAACCATGTTGCGGACATCCTCTTAATAACTTTCCATATCTTGTCCACGCCTCATATAGAGTTTCATTTGGCTTCTGTGTAAACGTAACAATTTCTGCTTGAAGTCTTACGGCTTTAGATGCAGGAAAGAATTGTTTAAGAAATTTGTCAACTAAAACATCCCATGTATCAATCGCCCCTTCAGGTAACGATTCCAACCAATCTTTGGCTTCTCCCTTTAAAGTCCAGGGAAATAACATGAGATATATCTGTTCATCCTCCACTTCTCGGATTTTAAATAATGTGCAGATCCTATTAAAGGTACGTAGATGTTCATTTGGATCTTCCTTCGGCGCACCACTAAATTGGCATTGATTAGTCACCATGTGTAGAATTTGTCCTTTGATTTCATAATCTGGCGCATTAATGTCTGGATGAGTAATTGCGTGACCTTGGCCTGTGCGTTTAGCTCTCATTCGGTCTTCCATACTTAAAGGTTCCAGATTCTCCATAATTGAATTTGTTGAATCGGTATCACTAGATGATTCTGATTTAATGGTTCGTTCCTCAACAATCTCTGTTTGAATAATTGGTGGCTCCGGAGGAAAGTTTAATGGTTCAGGATCTATGAACCGTTCCTGAATATTCTCCGGATTCTCAATTGTGAGGTTGGGTTCAAAAAATGGATTATCGGAAATTTGAACTGAAGTACTTGGTCGACTGGATGACGATTCTAAAGAAAAATCAACGGCGGTTATATTTGCTAAATGTCTTGATCTAGTTACAGGTGGTGAACGTACAAAAGGTGGTGAACGTCTTGCTCGGTGCATTCACTGAATATCCTATTAGTTTTAAAAAGGAAAGAAAAATTATAATAAGTTATCCAATTAATAGACTTTTCTGATTTTGCCCACGTTTCGAATAGCCAAAAGATGCAGCAGAGGGGCAGGATTCGTTTGGTCTCAATATAATTGAGGACTGTTTGGCTCCAATAACCCAGTCCACGTACAAATCCAACTATTACTACGAACCATAAAATTTTGATGTCTATTAATTTAACCACTTAAAATAAATTTTCGTAATTTTAAGAAATTTAGATAAGAAGTAGAATAAAAATCTATGTCCTAAAACTAGAATAGCGAGAAATAAGAAAGAAAAAGAGTTCGTCGAAAAAGAAAAATCGAAAAAGAAAAATGGTTGAAAAATAAAAGGTGACGGAAAAATAAAAGAAACTTATAAAACTTAAAAATACTTGACTAACCTAACCTTATTACTACAACTAACTTAAAATTATAATCGCAAATTGAAATTACTAATTGGAATGATAATTGATACATAGTAAAAGGTGTCTAAAAATATTAAAGCTTACAGGAAAAACTGAATCCCAAATGGAAATAACTTAAAAAGAAACTAAAACTTAAAAAGGCGTCGCAAAATTCTAGAGTACCTAAATCTTAGTCTAAAGAAAAAGCACTTAAGGAATTCTACGGCAAAGCCTAAAAATCTAGGAGTAAAAATAACTATGGCAAAAACTAAGTTTAAAACTAAATATGAGCTAAAAATACAAAAGTTACGCTAAAGAGATTAAAAAGGGACAAAATATAAAAATATACAAAAAGTTGTAAAAATTACAATTTTTATAAAAATATTATTTTTATATTATTTATTTATTAAAACTACTAATTTTACAAATTAATTAAACTAATTTAAACAAAATATAAATTAAATAAAACTTAAATTAAAAGTAAACTTAATTATAATAATAATAATAATTAGGGTTAATAATAATAATAATTAATAATAATCCGTAATAAATGCAGGATTAGGGCTTCCTGTTCGCGTGTCAGAGCAGCTCCGCGAGTCGCGGTAATTAATGCAGAAAACCCCGCGAGTCGCGGGGTTCAGAAATTCAGATGACAGCTTATTAAATTCGACGCATTTTTCTTTATTTAATTTTTTTTTATTTTCTGTTTTCTGTTTTTAAATAAATAAAAGATATTTAAATAAAACTTATATTTTTATAAACTAAAATAAAAATAAAGAAACTTATAAAACTTAAATATTTAACAAAATCTTAAAAATACTTATATTTTTGTTTTTCTTTTTATATTTTTGAATAATTAAAACGTATTTTTACAAAAACGAATTTTAATAAAAGTTAACTAAAAATCTCTTTTTTTTTTTTTTTTAATATTAGCGTTGCGCTTCCGGCGTTTAAGAGGTTCCCCGGCAGCGGCGCCAAAAATACTTGATGTCGTAGGGGGTGTATACAAAATAGTATTATTTTTAGTGCGAAAATACTATTATTTACGATACAATTTTACACAAGATATTTATTTATTTATAGAATGGATATACTTAAACCTTGCTACAACACTTATAGGCAGTGTACCTAATCGTACAGTAGTGTAGTTTTTAGTAAGTCCGGTTCGTTCCACAGGGAATCTTTTTTTTTAAACAAAGCTCAACGCTATATTAGTTTACTTTTATAAAAATACAAATATATATATAAGTAATATTATTATTATAAAGGGGGTTTTTTACCGTTTAATGACCGGTTTGTCGATTTTAAAACTTTAGTCGCAGTTAAAACCAAATGTAAAATATTAAAAATAAATACAAGACTTAAATTAAAGCATGAAGTAAATAACGATAAATGAAATTACGAATAATAAAAGTGCGATAAAATAAACTTGCGATAATTAAAAAGTACGATAATTAAAAGTGCAATTAAATATAATAACAATAAAAATGCGATAATTAGAAGTGCAATTAAATATAAAATAAAGGAAATTAAATATGAAATAAAAGAATTATGCTTATTTAAACTTCCGTAATCATGATGTTTGACGTGTTGATTTTAGTTTTATACCCATGGGTTAATTGTCCTTTGTCCTGGATTATTTAATATGTCCGTCTGGTTTTTGTCCATAACAGTCCATCAGTCATAAATATAAAGTGTAACGACCCGGAAATTTCCGACCAAATTTAAACTCTAATCTCTATACTTCGAGTATGATCTTCGTTCTATATATCGTTCTACATCGATTATCTTCGCTTTACGTATCGTATGACGATTATGTAATTTCTAAAGTCTTAGAGATTATGTAACCAAGAATTAACGATAAATCAAATGAGTTTAATATCTTATTGACTCATTAAATCTATGATTATCTCTGAAGAAAATATATATGCAAGTATATTTTCATAAAGATAGTAATTAAAAATTCCTTCGTACAAACTATTAATGATGAAAATATTTTAACGGGTGGGTAGTACCCGAGGAATATTTAGAATTCACATTAATAAGTTATATTGTACATTCTTGAATCTGATTCAACGGTTATCTATTATCTTACTTACAACCACCGATATTCGTATCCGCTCACCCCAGAATAACCATTTTCAATCAAATTTCATATTCGGATTTTGACCTACCAGAATCCAACAAGTGGCATAAAGAAGAAAACATTGGACAAAATAAAAAAAAATCGTTAGAAACACACGATTTAACTAATTAAAAATCTATTAAGGATTCCACGCTAACTGTTCCGGCTAACTCTGGACAATTAAAATGAATTAAAATGTTGATTGTAACATATGAAGCTAAACAATTCTTCAAGCTTGCCACTTGATTTTATCTTAAACCTCATTCGTAACTTGACGATTACAATTCGCATTCAAATCCTTTCATGATTCCTGAAAACACCTCGACCGAGAAGTTGAACCCGCCGCACCTTGCCTACGGAATGAAGATTTATACATACAGTTATACACCTGAAGAACTCTCGAACCCAAATTCATAATTTAACACATAACGTATTGAATCCTTTGCCATTTATTAGCAAGAACAACCCTACAATTCCTTTTCAAGAAGCTAATTTTGTCACAGCTCCACTTCGACTTTTCAGTGAGATTATTTCTATTATAATCATGATATTTATACCTTGTCCTTTCGCCGTCATTACCGGAAAACCTTTTATATCCCTCGACAACATCAACAGGTGCACCAGCAGATCGTTATCCTTTTGGCGAAATCAACAATCAGTATTTTGAAAATCTCGCGGAACTTCTTCCATCATATCTATAATGTCTATCCCTAAGAATTTCATAATCTGAACGTGAAGTTTCTGAAAAACACCCGGGACTATGAAATAGTTCTTGAAATGCTAACGAAGCAGCAAAAACTGTAAACGACTTTAACGGTCAAAAGTTTGATGACAAATAATAGTAAGGTGGTAAAGCTGAAAAAAAAAAAAGTTTGGAACTAGAAAACGGATGAAGCAAAGTATGAAAGAGGCTGTGGATAAATCACAGGGACTGAACCTGCTCTCAAAGAATACAAACGATTCCGTACCTCCTGAAACCGTCAGTAAGAACCCTACTCTTTATTCAAAACCTTGCCCGGATGATATTTTTCATCATCATCTTATCTTAGATATTATAAGATATCTTCATATCATTCGTTATACATATTTTTCATATTTCTGGAGATATTTTTACAACTATTCCTATCTGCGATCATTTATCTCTCCGTAACATCTGCGTTACAATATAAAAGAAACTGTGTTAATTTCTAAATTCTGAAACCTCCGAGATTAAAATATAAATGATTTGAAGTAGTGTTGGGAACTGATGCATGAATTAGTATAATATAATGAAACTTGATCAACTTTATTATATTACAGTAAGTCATGTTAAGTTTCTAACGGAATGTGATGATTCACAGTACCGTCATCATGTGCCATGTTACACGGCTCTTACATTCTATCAAGTCTCCAAACATATTAGAACGTATCACCTTGATAGTTCTATTTTTCCGGAATATTCGAGTAATTTAACGAATCAAGATCGTGTCATTACAATTTCATTCTAAAACCAATAGCTAGGTTCATTCCAAATTTCCTACCTACGAATTTCGGACCATTGTTCGCTTGGCTCGAGGACGGGAAGAAGAAACGAAGGGACAAAACCTCAGAATAGAAATAGGAACATAAACCACAGCAAATAAGAGAGAGCATTAACTGTGGATGACAATGATTTTAAGGGACGGGAGTAGGAACATCGAAATATAAGGGAAGGTATAAAACCTAACAACAACCCCGAAACTACAAACCGTGCATATCAATACGTATTGCAACGTAAAGGCACGGGAGAATTAAAAACATTATAATTCCAAAGAAAGGATAAAAGAGAATAGATTCTTCTGGTGATAGATGAAAAAGAAGAATGAAAGATATGAAAGTTAGAAATATAACAAGGATTAGAATGGGATGGAGCATATTAGCGAATGTCTTAAAGTAGGAACTAAAGAGAAAGAATAGAAGATGTGGGAAGAAAGAAAGGGAAGGAGGTAAATTTATATTGAAATATTCGACAAAGAAATCAAAACAGATTGCCGCTTTAAATCAAAGAAGATCCTGATCGCCGCAAAACTAAATCTTATTACATAAGATTTTCTTTAAAACCCTTAAATCCCGGAAATCGATCATAATCACGTCATCGGTTACAACAATTCTATATTTACTCATTTCACTCTTTTGTGATAGCTTCGCTCGTGCGTCTCACATAACCGAATCATTTTATCTAAATCTTTCAATAATGATAAAATTTAATTATTACCTCATATTCGTCATGAAAACATTCCTATTGTTATTTATGACAACCTCTACCAAATTTCGAGGACAAAATTTCTTTAACGGGTGGGTACTGTAACGACCCGGAAATTTCCGACCAAATTTAAACTCTAATCTCTATATGGTTCCGACACGATAAGCAAAAACCCTAAAGTTGACCCGCACTTTTTCGATCGTTCTATACTCATAAGATTAATATTTACATAAATTAAACCTTACCAACATGATAAGCAATCCAAATTGTTGAGACTTATGTTTTCGAAAAGAGTTTTACACAACGTTTGACCGTCTAGTTTGACCGATGATATCACGAACTATACAATATATGATAATTATACGTTTGTGTATATATATGTATATATACATATTTAACATGATCTAAGAATGTTTTAATATCTCATTTTGTATTAATAACAATAAGTTATAAGTATATTTTGAAACTACTAACTTAAGTTTTCAAAACGATAACCATACGTAACGTTATTTGACTTAAATACTTATGACCTATAATGTTTATACATATATCGTATAAGTAATGTATTTAATCACTTTTAAAGACTTAAATACATAAAACAATATAAGTATATTTACAAAAGATAGCTATATTTGAATCCTCGTTCCGTTTTCTCAAAGATTTCTATACGTATACCTAGGGTATATGTACCCGTATCATACGCAGCTTCTAGATGTATTTACTATTGGTATATACCAATACAAATCTGCTCCTTAGCAGCCTTAAATGATTAAGAAACATGTGGAACCAACCATTTGTCAAGTAGCATGAATTATTTAGCAAGAAAACAAAGTTAGGTATTTTTTTTTTCCTTTATAACCTAAAAACGTTTTTATGCATGCACACCATTTCTTCACCCCATTTTCTCATACTTACACTTCCATTTCTCTCTCAAAATACTCTTAACTTCATACTTGATCATCTCCAAGCATTTTCCCCATCATTTAGCTTCAAAAACCTTACTTAAACACCATAAGAAAACCATACAAAAACACTTCAAGAAATCCTTCCAAGAACACAAACTTACTTCCAATCTTTCATCCAATTCCATCACCCTTTTGGTTCTAGCTTTTTACTCCTCTTTTACAGAAACCTTGTCCAAGGAACTTGAGGTAGTATCTATGTTCATAACCTTATTCGATTCATATATATATATAGCTATCATATTTTGTGGTATACAATTTTAACAACAAGAACATAGTTTGAAAGTTTTCAAACTTGTTTGCAAACTAAATAGATCCTTCTAACTTAACTTTTAAAATACTTCAAGACCTGTAATATAACTTAAATATATGCTAACTTAACAAGGTATAACTTGGTTTTTCAAAGAATATCTTAAAAACTGTTTTTACGACGTCGGAGTGCAACCGGGGACTGTTTTGGGTTGGATAATTAAAAACCACTTTAAACTTTGAATTGGAGGTTTATTTTCTGGAAAAATAATTTTTACTATGAATATGATAACACATAAAAATTTCATGATTTAATTCAAAGTATAAGTATTTTTAGAAAAATGGTCATTAAGTGTTATTTTTTTGTAACAAAAATGTTTAACTTCATAAGTTTCACTAAAGTTTCACCTATGCCGTGTGATTTTGAATACAAACCAAGGTATTTTCAGTTCATAGTCTTAAAGAGGGACTCGATCCAAGGAGATGGCAAGTTGAATCAACGAAAACGGATTTGTAACGAAGAAACTATGACCGAAACAAAATTGGTTATCCTAGACTTGTTTAACTTCGGGATTAATTGGGAAAAATTAAATAAATCACATATTTCTAAGATAACATGATATTTTATATATATGTACTTATAATTCAATTTTATATGGTTCAGGATCACCCGTAAACAACACGAGAAGATTAATCATAAGATCCCATGTTTGTACGCAACACGTCATTTGACAACACCGGTACTTTATGTACGCAACACGTCATTTGACAACACCGGTACCGTGGGTCAAGATTAATCTCGACCAATACATATACGATGGGGTTTTATTTATTTCGTTGGGGGTTTTATTTATTTCATTGCGGGTATATTAAACATCTAAAAATGAACCATTAAAATTGAATTACTAACAACGAGCTGCTAACTACGGACTAAGGAATTATTCAAAGTATTAAAAGTATAACAAGTATATATATGTGACGTTTGTTTAAAAAGAAAAGGCCAAGTCGAAATTATATATCTTCAAGACGAAAGTGAGTATATAGTCCCACTTTTAAACTCTAAATATTTCGGGATGAGAATACATGTATTTTATGTTTTACGTTATGGACACAAGTAACTGAAAAATATATTCTACGTTGAGTTGTACCACTGGCATACTTCCCTGTAGCTTGGTAACTAATATTTACAGCGGTATTGTAAACGCGAATCCTGTTGATAGATCTATCGGGCCTGACAACCCCAACCGGACTGGACGACCAGTATTCAACGGTTGCACAGTACTTCGTTTTGTGACTACACTTGGTACAGTGTAGTAAGATTTCATATTAAAGGGAATATGCGACGTGATTAAATGTTAAGTATGGTTACCAAGTGCTCAACCACTTAGAATATTTTTATTAAAATGTTTATATATGAAATCTTGTGGTCTATATTTATATCGCTGTCGACATTAAACCTATATCTCACCAACTTTATGTTGACATTTTAAAGCATGTTATTCTCAGGTATGAATTAAGTCTTCCGCTGTGCATTATCTCGTACTAAGGATACTACTTGAGGCCATTAAGGACTTATATCATAAGGCGTTGCATTCGAGTCATTGAAGTTCATAGAGACTATTATTAAGTAAATGGCGGTTTAGGTCATTTGAATATTATGAAATGTCAGGCGAATATGTCAATTATGGATGTAACTATAGATTGCCTTTTAAGAATAAATGCAACGTTTGTAAGATGTATCATATAGAGGGCAAGTACCTCGCAATGTTATCAACTATTGTAATTCGTTTGTAATCAATATGGACAACGTCCGGATGATTAGTTTCGGATCCTTTCATAAAGTGCGAGTGTCCTCGTCAAATTATCCTTATACCCGAAGTTAAATATTCCAACTAATTGGGGATTCGAATTGTAACAAGGTTTTAATACTTTGTTTAATGAATACACCAGGTTATCAACTGCGTGTAAACCAAGGTTTTACTACTTTGTTAGAAATTACACCAATTACCCTTGAATGTAATTTCACCCCTGTTTTAATTATTCTAGTGGCTATTAATCCATTCCCGTGTCCGGTTAAATGAACGATTATTCGTACATATAAATACCCCGCCCATCGTGTCCGATCGAGTGTATATGGTAATTTATAGGGACGCCCAATTGTAAATCTTTATATTAACATTAACAAACTTTCATTTAGTTAAACAAATATAAAGCCCATTAATAGCCCATAGTCTAATTTCCACAAGTGTCGTTCTTTTGTCCAAACCCCAATTATGGTACAAAGCCCAATTACCCAATTTTAGTAATTAGCCCAACATCATGATTACTTCGTTTTAAATAAGCATAATAATAACTTAGCTACGAGACATTAATGTAAAAAGGTTGAACATAACTTACAATGATTAAAAATAGCGTAGCGTTACACGGACAGAATTTCGACTTACACCCTTACAACATTCGCTAACATACCCTTATTATTAGAATTATAATTAAAATTAAAATTAAAATATAAATTATATATATATATTTTACGTATATATGAGAGAAGAGAGAAAGATGATGATTTGCGATCAGAATTCGGTTGGCTTTATAGGCAGTTTTTCATTTTGGGGCTCCGCGACTCGCGGCCAATTTTGCCTTCAAACTCCGCGAGTCGCGGAGTTTACTTTTACAGCTCAGAGGAGTTTGGCTCTTTGTTTACCGACGGTTTAAATATAAATATAATATATTAAATAATTATAAGAATTATTTAAATATTATATTATATTTATGTGCATAGTTAACTTGTAATTTTTAGTCCGTTGCGTCGAGCGTTGAGAGTTGACTCATGTCCCGGTTCCGGATTTTCGAACGTCCTTGCGTACAATTTAATATCTTGTACTTTGCGTTTTGAATCTTGTACTTTTGTAATTTCGAGACGTTTCTTATCAATAATTGGAACCTCTTTGATTGTCTTTTGTACTTTTGAGCTTTTTGGTCGTTTGCGTCTTCAATTCGTCGAATCTGTCTTTTGTCTTCACCTTTTATTATTTAAACGAATATCACTTGTAAATAGAACAATTGCAACTAAAAGCTTGTCTTTCTTGAGGAATAATGCTATGAAATATATGTTCGTTTTTAGCATTATCAATCATCGTATATCCATTTATAAATATCCTCCATATTTCTGAAGATATCTTCATAACTATTCTTATCTGAAATCATTTATCTTTTTGTGCTATCAGTTTTACATCATATAGAAACTGTTAGTTTCTATATTCTATAAACTTTCGAACTTAAAATATGAATGTTTTTTTTGAAGTAATGTTGGGAACTGATGCATGAGTTAATATAATATAATATAATGACACTTGATCAACGTGATTATATTACAGTAAGTCATGCTGAGTTTCTAAATGGAACATGATGATTCACAGATTATAACATCATCATGTGCCATGTTACATAACTCTTTCATTCAAATTAATGTCTGAACATATCAAGAAAATATATTCTTGATAGTTCTATTCTCAGTGATTCTGGTAATTCGACAAATCAAATCGTGCCATTACGATTTCCTTCTTAGAACATTAACAATGTTCATTCTGAAGTTTATATCTACGAATTCTGAACCATTACAAGCGGTGTTTAATCGCAAGAAGAAGAAATGAAGGGACAAAGCTCCAAAATATAAGAGAAAATATAAAGCCCAATAACAACACGGAGGTTACAAACCGTGAATATTAATACGAATAACAATATAAAGACATGGAATAATTAAGAATAGTATTACCCGAAGGTAATGGTAGGAGTAAACAAATTCTTCTGGTGGAAGATTAGAAAGAAGGATGACAGAAATGATGATTTAGAAAACATCAAGGATTAGAACGGGATTAAGCATTTCACAATCTTTTGGATGGATGGACTAAGAAAGAAAGTATAGGAATGGTGAGAATAATGAAACGGAAGAGTTTGATTTATAATGGAAAAATCAGACAGAGTAATCGAGGCAGATCACGGTATTTAATTATAGAGATCTTATTTTCCTTATTCACCGCAGAATTAAATCTTTTAGATTTCGAAGATTTTCTTTAAATTCCTTGAAATCCGGAATTCAACCCTGACTCTGTCAAAAGTTAAGATGAATCTTTACTTTCCTATTTCACTCTTTGGTGATAGCTTCATTCGTACTCTTCGAATAATCGAGTTATTTTTATCTGTATTACTCAATAATAATAAAACTCTAATTTATCAACGCATATTCGTCATGAAAACATTTTTATTGTTAGCCATGACCACCTCACTCAAATTTCGGGACGAAATTTCTTTAACGGGTAGGTACTGTGATGACCCGGGAATTTCTGACTAAATTTAAACTTGATCTTTATATGCTTCCGACATGATAAGCAAAGTCTATAATATTGAGTCTCGAAAATTTTGGAACTATGTTTATGTATTCAATTACCTTCGACTGATCCCGACGATTCAAGAACAACTATTTGTAAATAGATACATATATATATTTAAGTATGTATATATATATATATATATATATATATATATATATATATATGTACATGAATATTAATTGTAAATATATAAGATTAAATATTATATTAAATTATTTGAAAATATATATTTAATATATTTAATTATATAATAAAACCTGAATCAATATTTAAACTTGACTATCTCGGTAAATATAAGTTTTAGATTCCGTACTCTTGAATTCACTCACCATTGATATCACTTCCTTGTTTTGATCTATCTCGAACTCATCATATAAATTCAACAAACTTGTCCTCATTTTCTATCTCTAGAATTGAAACTTTAGATGATAAGATTACAACTAATAATGTTAAACCATTTTACATCAACTTGATCTTTATAATTGAAAATCTTTACATAAATCAAATTATATGATATGAGTATCGGTAGAATAATCAAATAACTGTAATTTTAAAAGAATTTTTATATGTAATTGATAGTATCAATTATTGGAAGGCAAATATTCAGAAACCATATGAGACGGCGTATATTTTTATTACTAATCATAGACTTTAATTATTTTATTTGGAGCACAATATCTTGTGGACCTTTTGCCACCCGTGATTCTTATGCAATTCCAATTATAACCAATAATTGAGCCGATTTAAACAAGTGAATTAGAATATTGATTGATTTTGGTTTACTCGTCCCACCAACCTAAATTATTGCAGACTATATTAATATATGTACAAGGTGTACCATATAATTCATAAAGAAAACCATAACATTTGAACTCCCCTTCTTCTATCTCACCCACTCATAATTCTTTCCTTCAGGTGATTTCTTCAACAGCTCAATCATCACCATAGCGTGATCATCATTCGCCATCACCATGTCGACCTTCACCGGAGCCACCACTATCCTCCATTTCTCTCCATCTCTCTCTATAATTCTTGATCACAAATCACCCTACAACCATCAAACTACCTGTTACTACTCATGATCAGCGAAAATGATTGATGAATTGTTGTTACTATTATGTTTTCTATTGGATAGCCCAAGAACCAATTTACCATCTCACAATCACAACTACAAACCAGAAAAATTGCTAATACTTACTCGCAAATTGAAGAAGTTACTGCTGTTGTGTTCCCTGTTTTTCCACCACTAAAACCACCTACAAGTTGTTCCAACTTCTGTCTTGTTATCCATCATGTACCCAAATTGAACCATACCATCAACACGTTACTGCTGCTGCTACAACTTGTATTACAACCCTGGTAAGACCCACAACAACATTTTGATTAAAGCACATAATAAAATAGATATATATAAATATGAATGAGAAAAAGTATGCTTAATTGATATATAAGACTTCATCTAAATTTCATAAAATAAATTGATATACGTACCTGTTATGATACCTTCATTCAAAATCCAAAGGTGTCTACAAAAGAGATCGTTCCCGAGTCGTGTGATTGTTGCAATGACAATTAAAGACAAAAATTTTGAAAACTAACTTTCTGAAACCTAACAAATGTTGAGAGGTACCATGATACTCGAAAACACCTGCTATTACTTTTAAAGCATCATTCAATTACCACTATGAAACTCCTACTGCTATTGTGCTCAGTTAGCACCCAAGAACCAAACCAAACACCTCTATTGATACTGTCCGAACATCAAATTATATAACCTACTGTTTCTGCTATTAAATAGCTAATTCTAAATCACCATGAACACCTCTATCAAAACCTAATTAACCGATCACATACGATTGCCATTTAATTGCTATTCAAACAAATAACATATACCGCTGTTTATTCTATATTAAACCAAAACTACCAGCAGATCATTAACTGTAATCGATATTAAGAACACCATTCAATAATGTTTATGTTCGATCCAAAATAATTAAGTAAATAAATAATTGCTTAAATAAATAAAAACACAGAATATATAATTATATGTAGAGAGATGAAGAATTAAGGGAATAAAATAAACCAATTACCTATTTCATAATCTATTAAATCGATTACTGGATCAATTGAAGAAGGGTGATGATCGACGATGATGAAGAAGATTAATGGTGATATTGAACGAAGATGATTACGAATCGGAGAACTGCTAGTCATCGAGGATTGCTGTTTGACGGATCTATTGAGGTTAGAGATGACGATTGATAGATTGTTCGAAGATGGTATCACTCTCTGCGTTTACTCTGTTAAGCCCGATCTGATTTTGGGAAACCCTAATATAAAAACGCGTGTTCTTTATGTATTTAATTAGTAGAATTATTATTATTATTATTATTATTATTATTATTATTATTATTATTATTATTATTATTATTATTATTATTATTATTATTATTATCATTAATATTATTATTATTATTATCATTATTATTATTAATATAAGACTTATTATTATTATTAACATTAAGTATTAAAATTATTATTATTGTTATCATGACCCTAGTTACAAATATAATTATTATTTTTATATTGTTATTACTAATATTATTATCAATATAAGTATTATTATTAAGTAATCGGACTATTAATATTATCGTTATTAATATTAAAAACTACCTTTTAAATAGATAGATATTTTGTACATAAAATATACTTGTTACATATACAATAGTTATATTAAAATATCACAAAAAAAAAAAAATATATATATATATAAAATCTATTAATATTACTTACATAAATACATACAAATAATGAACTATCTATTTTTAAATATAACATTGAACAATTATGTATATAAATATGATATATTAATATAACTATATAAATATTAACCATTATGAATATATATACAAATTAAACATACAAAAATATATGAATTAATGATATAATAAATAAATTTGTTCAGTTACAATTATATGTTTTAATATATATATATACGATTGTTATAGGTTCGTGAATCCGAGGCTAACCCTGCATTGTTCAATATCATCATATGTATTTTACTACAAAATACATGATTGTGAGTTCATTTGATTCCCTTTTTACTCTTTACATTTTTGGGCTGAGAATACATGCAAATGCTTTATTAACTATTTTATAATATTTATATGCGTGAGTTCCATTTACTCCCTTTTACTCTTTACATTTTTGGGATTGAGAATACATGCACTGCTTTTATAACTGTTTTACGAAATAGACACAAGTACTTGAAACTACATTCTATGGTTGGATTATCTAATCGAATATGCCCTTTTTATTAAGTCTGGTAATCTAAGAATTAGGGAACAGACACCCTAATTGACGCGAACTCTAAAGATAGATCTATCGGGCCCAACAAGCCCCATCCAAAGTACCGGATGCTTTAGTACTTCGAAATTTATATCATGTCCGAAGGAGGATCCCGGAATGATGGGGATATTCTTATATGTATATTGTGAATGTCGGTTACCAGGTGTTCAATCCATATGAATGATATTTTTGTCTCTATGCATGGGACGTATGTTTATTTATGAGAAATGAAAATCTTGTGGTCTATAAAAATGATGGAAATGATTATTTATGTTAAACTAATGAACTCACCAACCTTTTGGTTGACACTTGAAAGCATGTTTATTCTCAGGTATGAAAGAAATCTTCCGCTGTGCAATTACTCATTTTAAAGATATTACTTGGAGTTATTCATGACATATTTCAAAAGACGTTGCATTAGAGTCGTTGAGTTCATCAAGATTATTATTAAGTCAATTATATTGGGATATATTATGAAATGGTATGCATGTCTGTCAACTGTCGATGTAAATGAAAGTTTTTCTTTTAAAAACGAATGCAATGTTTGTAAAATGTATCATATAGAGGTCAAATAACTCGCGATGTAATCAACTGTTGGGAATTGTTTATAATTGATATGGACTTCGTCCGGATGGATTAGGACGGGTCTTCACATCCAGGTGGACCCGAAAAAGATCAAAATCGTTGAAATGTGAGAAACCCCAAAAACTCCGAAGCATATACGTCAATTTTTAGGATTGGCTGGTTACTACAGAAGATTCATCCTAGATTTCTCCAAAATAGCAAAACCCTTGACTGCATTAAGGCATAAAGGGAAGAAATTTGAATGGAAGGATGAATAAGAGAAGGCGTTTCAGTTATTGAAGAAAAAGCTAACTACGGCACCAATATTGTCATTACCTGAAGGGAATGATGATTTTGTGATTTATTGTGACGCATCAAAGCAAGGTCTCGGTTGTGTATTAATGCAACGAACAAAGGTGATTGCTTATGCGTCTAGACAATTGAAGATTCAGGAGCAAAATTATACAACTCACGATTTGGAATTGGGTGATGTTGTTTTTGCATTAAAGACTTGGAGGCATTATTTATATGGGGACAAAAGTATTATATATACCGACCACAAAAGTCTTCAACAGATATTTAATCAGAAGCAACTGAATATGAGACAACGCAGGAGGATTGAACTGTTGAATGATTATGATTTTGAGATTCGATACCACCCGGGGAAGGCGAATGTGGTAGCCGATGCTTTGAGTAGAAAGGACAGAGAACCTATACGGGTAAAAGCTATGAATATAATTATTCATACTAACCTTACTACTCAAATAAAGGAGGCGCAACAGGGGGTTGTAAAAGAAGGAAAGTTGAAGAATGAGATTCCCAAAGGATCAGAGAAACATCTTAATATTCGGGAAGACGGAACACGATATAGGGCTGATAGAATTTGGGTACCAAGGTTTGGAGATGTGAGAGAAATGGTACTTAAAGAAGCACATAAAACCAGATATTCAATACAACCCGGAGTGGGGAAGATGTATAAAGATCTCAAGAAACACTTTTGGTGGCCGGGTATGAAAGCCGATATTGCTAAATATGTAGGAGAATGTTTGACGTGTTCTAAGGTCAAAGCTGAACATCAGAAACCATCAGGTCTATTACAACAACCTGAAATCTCGGAATGGAAATGGGAAAACATTACCATAGATTTCATTACTAAATTGCCAAGGACTGCAAGTGATTATGATACTATTTGGGTAATAGTTGATCGTCTCACCAAGTCAGCACACTTCCTGCCAATGAGAGGAGATGACAAAATAGAGAAGTTGGCGCAATTGTATTTGAAGGAGGTTATCTCCAGACATGGAATACCCGTCTCTATTATCTCTGATAGGGATGGTAGATTTGTTTCAAGGTTCTGGCAGACGTTGCAACAAGCATTGGGGACTCGTCTAGACATGAGTACTGCCTATCATTCACAAACTGATGATCAGAGCAAAAGGACAATACAAATGCTTGAAGACATCCTACGAGCATGTGTTATTGATTTCGGAAACAGTTGGGACCGACACCTGCCGTTAGCAGAATTTTCCTACAACAACAATTATCAT
This sequence comes from Rutidosis leptorrhynchoides, assembly GCF_046630445.1. Taxonomy (NCBI): domain Eukaryota; kingdom Viridiplantae; phylum Streptophyta; class Magnoliopsida; order Asterales; family Asteraceae; genus Rutidosis; species Rutidosis leptorrhynchoides. The sequence continues at coordinate 224,264,218 of NC_092337.1, read as the reverse complement.
TCTAGTATTGAGATGGCACCGTTTGAGGCACTTTATGGTAGAAAGTGTAGGTCTCCGATTTGTTGGAATGAAGTGGGGGATAGATAGATTACGGGTCCGGAGATAATACAAGAAACTACCGAGAAAATCATCCAAATTCAACAACGATTGAAAACCGTCCAGAGTCGACAAAAGAGCTACGCGGACAGTAAAAAAAAATATATAGATTTTGAAATTGGAGAAATGGTCATGCTTAAGGTTTCACCTTGGAAAGGCGTTGTTCGATTTGGTAAACGGGGGAAACTAAATCCAAGGTACATTGGACCATTCAAGATTATAGATCGTGTCGGACCAGTAGCTTACCAACTGGAGCTACCTCAATAACTCGCGGCTGTACATAACACTTTCCACGTCTCGAATTTGAAGAAATGTTTTGCTAAAGAAGATCTCACTATTCCATTGAACGAAATCCAAATCAATGAAAAACTTCAATTCATTGAAGAACCCGTCGAAATAATGGATCGTGAGGTTAAGAGACTTAAGGAAAACAAGATACCGATTGTTAAGATTCGATGGAATGCTCGTAGAGGACCCGAGTTCACCTGGGAGCATGAAGATCAGATGAAGAAGAAATACCCGCATCTATTTCCAGAAGATTCGTCAACACCTTCAACAGCTTAAAATTTCGGGACGAAATTTATTTAACGGGTAGGTACTGTAGTGACCCGAACTTTTCCATGTTTATATATATTAATTGAGATTGATATTTACATGAATAAATGTTTCCAACGTGTTAAGCAATCTAACTTGTTAAGACTTGATTAAATGAAATAAGTTCATATAGACAATTGATCACCCATGTTGACCGGCGATTCACGAACGTTACAAAATTGTAAAAACTACATGTTGTGGTATATATAGACATATATATATGGTTGACATAAGATTATGATGAGTAAGTATCGCACTAAGTATATTAACAATGTGTGATATACATAAGAAATGAGATTACTAAGTTAAGAAACTCGAAATGATATATATAATGATTATCGTTATGATAACGTCTACTAAATACATATGTATCATATTAAGATATTGATACACTATATTTAACATGATAAAATGATATTTAAATATATCATTAAGTGCGTTAACAATGAACTACATATGTAAAAACAAGACTACTAACCCAAGAATTACGAAACGAGACTTATATGTAACGATTATCGTTGTAACGATATTTTAATGTATATATCATATTAAGAGATATTCATACATCATAATATCATGATAATATAATAATTTAACATCTCATTTGATATAATAAACATTGGGTTAACAACATTAATTGAGATCGTTAACTTAAAGGTTTCAAAACAACAGTTACATGTAACGACTAACGAAGACTTAACGACTCCATTAGAATGTATATACATGTTGAGTTTTGATATGTATTCCTACACTTTTGAAAGAATTCAAGACATATATCAAAGTACTTTTACTTAACAAAAATGCTTACAATTACATCCTCGTTCAGTTTCATCAACAATTCTACTCGTATGCACCTGTATTCGTACTCGTACAATACACAGCTTTTAGATGCATGTACTATTGGTATATACACTACAATGATTAGCTCTTAGCAGCCCATGTGAGTCACCTAACACATGTGGGAACCATCATTTGGAAACTAGCATGAAATATCTCATAAAATTGCAAAAATATTAGTAATCATTCATGACTTATTTACATGAAAACAAAATTACATATCCTTTATATCTAATCCATATACCAATGACCAAAAACACCTAAAAACACTTTCATTCTTCAATTTTCTTCATCTAATTGATCTCTCTCAAGTTCCATCTTCAAGTTCTAAGTGTTCTTCATAAATTCCATAAGTATAGTTTCATAAAAATCAAGAATACTTCCAAGTTTGCAAGTCTACTTCCAAGCTTTCTAATCCATTCCAAGTAATCATCTAAGATCAAGGAACTTTTGTTATTTACAGTAGGTTATCTTCATATTCAAACTTTGATTCAATTTCGACAACTATAACAATCTTATTTCGAGTGAAAATCTTACTTGAACTGTTTTCGTGTCATGATTCTGTTTCAAGAACTTTCAAGCCATCCAAGGATCCTTTGAAGCTAGATCCATTTTTCTCATTTCCAGTGGTTTTATCCAGAAAACTTGAGGTAGTAATGATGTTCATAACATCATTCGATTCATACATATAAAGCTATCTTATTCGAAGGTTTAAACTTGTAATCACTAGAACATAGTTTAGTTAATTCTAAACTTGTTCGCAAACAAAAGTTAATCCTTCTAACTTGACTTTTAAAATCAACTAAAAACATGTTCTATATCTATATTTTATGCTAACTTAATGATTTAAAACCTAGAAACACGATGAACACCATAAAATCGGATATACGCCGTCGTAGTGAAACCGGGGGCTGTTTTGGTTTTGATAATTAAAAACTATGATAAACTTTGATTTAAAAGTTGTTCTTCTGGGAAAATGATTTTTCATATGAACATGAAACTATATCCAAAAATCTTGGTTAAACTCCAAGTGAAAGTATGTTTTTCAAAATGGTCATCAAGATGTCGTTCTTTCGACGGAAATGACTACCTCTTTAGTAATTGACATGTAACTTAAATTTCTGACTATAAACCTATACTTTTTATGTTTGGATTCTTAAATTAGAGTTCAATATGAAACCATAGCAATTTGATTCACTCAAAACAGATTTAAAATGAAGATGTTATGGGTAAAACAAGATTGGATATTTTTGATCTTTTTAGCTACGGGAAATGTTTAACAAATCTATACAAATCATATCCTAGCTAACTTATATTGTATTATACATGTATTTTAATATATTATGTAATCTTGGAATACCATAGACACGTATGCAAATGTTTTGACATATCATATCGACCCATGTATATATATTATTTGGAACAACCATAGACACTCTATATGCAGTAATGTTGGAGTTAGCTATACAGGGTTGAGGTTGATTCCAAAAATATATATACTTTGAGTTATGATCTAGCCTGAGATGTGTATACACTGGGTCGTGGATTGATTCAAGATAATATATATCGATTTATTTCTGTACATCTAACTGTGGACAACTAGTTGTAGGTTACTAACGAGGACAGCTGACTTAATACACTCAAATCTTTAAAACATAATAAAAATAGTTGTAATTATATTTTGATCATACTTTGATATATATGTACATATTTGTATAGGTTCGTGAATCGATCCGTGGCCAAGTCTTATTTCCGAGGAAGGAAATATCTGTGAAAGTGAGTTATAGTCCCACTTTTAAAATCTAATATTTTTGTGATGAGAATATATGCAAGTTTTGTAAATGATTTATAAAATAGACACAAGTACGTGAAACTACATTCTATGGTTGAATTATCGAAATCAAATATGCCCATTTTTATTAAGTCTGGTAATTTAAGAATTAGGGAACAGACACCCTAATTGACGCGAATCCTAAAGATAGATCTATTGGGCCTAACAAACCCCATCCAAAGTACCAGATGCTTTAGTACTTCGAAATTTATATCATATCCGAAGGGTGTCGCGGAATGATGGGAATATTCTTATATATGCATCTTGTTAATGTCAGTTACCAGGTGTTCACCATATGAATGATTTTTATCTCTATGTATGGGATGTGTATTGAAATATGAAATCTTGTGATCTATTGTTACGATTTGATATATATAGGTTAAACCTATAACTCACCAACATTTTTGTTGACGTTGAAAGCATGTTTATTCTCAGGTGAATACTAAGAGCTTCCGCTATTGCATACTAAAATAAGTACAAGATTTGGAGTCCATGTTTGTATGATATTGTGTAAAAACTGCATTCAAGAAACATATGTCGATGTAATATATTTCTATTATAAACCATTATATAATGGTCGTGTGTAAACAGTATATTTTAGATTATCATTATTTGATAATCTACGTAATGTTTTTAAAACCTTTATTGATAAAATAAAGGTTATGGTTGTTTTAAAAATGAATGCAGTCTTTGAAAAACGTCTCATATAGATGTCAAAACCTCGCAACGAAATCAATTAATATGGAACGTTTATAATCAATATGAACGGGACATTTCAGTAAAGACCCGTTCTAATCCATAAGAACGAATACAATAACATCTGATTACATCGCGATGTATTTGACCTCTATATGATACATTTTACAAGCATTGCATTCGTTTTAAAAGACAAACTTTCATTACATCGAAAGTTGACAGGCATGCATACTATTTTATAACATCTATCTATAAATGATCTAATCTGTCATTTACTTAATCATAATCTTTACTGAAATCAACGAATTGAATGCAACTTCTTTTGAAATATGCCATGAATGATTCCAAGTAATATCTTTAAAATGAGCTAATGCACAGCGGAAGATTTCTTTGATATCTGAGAATAAACATGCTTTAAAGTGTCAACCAAAAGGTTGGTGAGTTCATTAGTTTATCATAATCATTCATTTTCTTCATTTTAATAGATCAAAAGAATTTCATTTCCAGTTCTCATAAATATACGTCCCATACACAGAGACAAAAAATCATTCATATGGTGAATACCTAGTAACCGACATTAACAAGATGCATATAAGAATATCCCCTATCATTCCGGGAAATCCTTCGGACATGATAAAAATGAATTCGAAGTACTAAAGCATCCGGTACTTTGGATGGGGTTCGTTAGGCCCAATAGATCTATCTTTAGGATTCGCGTCAATTAGGCGTGCACTAATTCTCAAAATTAGTGATGTTCTCTAATTCTTAGGTTACCAAGCAAAAAGGGGCATATTCGGCTTCGATCATTCAACAATATAATGTAGTTTCGATTACTTGTGTCTATTTCGTAAAACATTTATAAAAATTTTGCATGTATTCTCAGTCCCAAAAATATATATTGCAAAAGCATTTAAAAAGGGAGTAATGAAACTCACCTATTGTATTTCGTAGTAAAAATATATATAACGTCATTGAACAAGTGCAAGGTTGGCCTCGGATTCACGAACCTAAATTAATTATATATATGTGTGTTGGTCAATATTTGTCTAACAAATTAGGTCAAGTCATAGTGTACCACAATCCTAATGCTCGAGACTAAAATGCAAAAGTTAACAAAAGTCAATTTGACTTAGAATGATTTTCAAAATTTATACATGATTATTATATAGTTTAAATATCGTCATTTTATATTTTTAAATATTTTTAAAAGATTTATTAGAGTAAATAATATAATTCATTTATTAATAAATAAAACTTTATATAAAAAAATATACTTATATATATCATAAGTAATAAAATTTATAAAGTTTATTTAATATCATAAAGAAAATATGATAGGTATTATTAAAGTAATATTATTACACATAGTAAAATATGTTTGTATCACATATTTATTTGATAAAATAATATCTATAATAATAATAAGTAAAAGTTGTATTATTTTGTAATAATAATAATTATTATTCTATTAATAAAATATCCATATCTTATAATATTTTAATTTCTTCATGATACTCATACTCATTATTTCCTAATCGTTTCGTTTAATAGCTTTTAATCGTCTTTTATATTGTGTTCATAATACTAATAATAATAGTACTAAAAACAATTAGGTGTTACTAATATTAGTTTTAATTACAATAATACTAATAATGATAATTACTATGATATTATTAATAATACTACTAACTATTTTAATGATAATAATAATAATAATAACAATAATAACAATAACAATAACAATAACCATTTTTAAATAGTGATATATATATTAATAATGATAATAATAATAATAATAATAATAATAATAATAATAATAATAATAATAATAATAATAATAATAATAATAATAATAATAATTTGATAAATACTAGAACGACGAAAGTAACGACGATAATAATAATCATTTTTAATAATAATATCAAAAATTCAATTGACTATAACTTTAATCCGTTCATCGAAACCATTCGACTGAAGGTATTTCGTATGCCCGAGAGACATATTAAATTAATGTGGCTAATGTGTTATGATCCAAGTCGGGTCATACCCAATAACAAGCTTACCGACACTTTATATGTATTTAATCTTAACGATTGGGTCGTTAAATAAATACGCGACACTTGGATTTTAGAAAATCGGTTTTCTAAAATAATATCACTTGAGATAAATTATTTGGATAATTTATATATAATTGTTTATAAGTATTAAATGATTATATTGTGTTATATTTTATAAAAGGTTTATAAAATGTGAAAGTAACATAACAAATACATGTTTTATATATATATATAACATATTTATATATATGTAAAGACATTGTTATAAAATAAAAGGGAGTGCAGATTTTGGGACTCCAAGACTCCCATGCTTGCCTCATTTTGTTACTTTTAAGACTTCACAAGTCCTAATGTGCATGTGCAACTCAAGGACCAAGGTTTGAACAAGTCTCTCAAGTGCAACTAGATATTTGAAGTGAGAAAAAAAAACTGCACAGCCCATTCTGAGCTTGCTGCTAGCCGTGACCCCTTTTACACTCAAAGGGTGTTCTAATTTTCTTTTAAAGCTCAAATCTAGTGTCAAATAAAATCCTAACTAAAGGCTAGGGTGTTGGTATATAGTTTGGGGTATTTCTCCTTGAGGTTTCATCACTTTGGAGCTTGCTTTCATCATCATATTCCAAGTTTGCTGCTGTCCAAATTCAGCACAATATCCACCATTGAAGAGGTATAAACTCTCTTCATTTCTTGTTAATTAGTAAGCATCATTTCACAACTTGATCCTAATTGGGATTTAACTTTAAAGGTTAAAGATTAACAAGTTTAATTGGTAATAATTTTCATGCTTCCGCTTTAATTTGATCTTTAAATGTTTCTAGTATGTTTATGAACTTGTTAAATCCCAACATTGGTATCAGAGCCGAAGTTGTTGAAATATGCTTCGAATTGGTTAGGGTCCAAAAGTGGGTTTGGGCTCTTCCATTTGGTTCATATTTGGTTGCATGTTGAAGTTCACAATCTATGCCTTGATCTTGTGTTGATTGCATGCTATATTTGGTTGATTTGTTATATTCATTTGGTTTGTAATAATAATTATTCAATGGCATGTAATAATTGTTCAATTGGTTTGTAATAATTCATTCATTTGGTTATGTAATTCATTTTATAATTGGTATGTAAAATAGAATAGGTTGTAATTTCATTTTCTAGATAAAATGTATTAGGATACATATTTTGTAAAAATGAAGATACAAGATGATGAAGACTTGAAGAACACAAGGTGCATATGGATGCAAGATTAATTGGGAGATTTGAAATCTCCTACTTTGTATGATTAACCCTTACCCGGTGACATTTGTTTTCGGCTAAACAAATGTCCACCAAAATGGCAAGATTGTGAACATACTTATTTTGCATGTGTAGTTGTTTGTATGTTTATGGATTGTATGTTTGATTGCAACAAATTAACCACACAAGTTAACAACAAACAAAACGACAATTTAATTGGTTAAATTAGACGTATTAACGACATACAAAACGGCAATTTAAATGGTTAAGTTGAAAAGGCAACTAAAGACCTTAATAAATGGTTATTAGGAACAAGAAAAGGATAACATATATAAATTGGTTTATATCAAATAGTTGGCTCAATTACAAGACATGAAATTGGTTTTTCATAAGTACCATACACTAAATGCATGCTGGTGTATGGCATAAAAGTTTTCTCAAACTAGAATTAATGAAAACTTAAATCCCTTTTACAAACAAGGTAAACAAGTTTAACGCCATCCTATTGTGTGACACTTAAAAGTATTAGGGAACTCATGATGGGATAAAGGTCACCTAACCGTTATGAGCAAACTAATATGATTAAGGTAAATTTCGCATGCTTGTGGGATAAAGGTCACCTAACCACTTGTATGTTAAATTTACAAGTCTATACAAGTAGGACGACTTGATTTGGGAATCATGAACTTAGGGTCACCGAAGCATGAGAAACAAATAGGCGTTGATGGGATAAATATGCCATGCAAAAGGATTGCATGATCCCATACTCTAGAAGTTGCAAATGGATTGCAATTGTCATTTATTGACTACCTAGCTAAATCAAATTGCGGGATAAAGGTCACCTAACCAAAATTTGGTTTACCGTTGAATTCTAGAATTTAATAATTCAATTGAATTTAAAGGGTATTGAATGTTAAATTAAAATCGATACTTAAACGAACTTTGTTAATTTTGTAGATGGCCGCCAATAACAACAACAACATTCAAAATGCACCACTTAACCTAAACAACCTATCATTAAGGTCTCTCCTCGAGAAAGACAAACTCAACCATACGAACTTTATGGATTGGTTCTGTAATCTTAGAATTGTCCTCAAACTTGAGGATAAGGCGTATGTGTTGGAAGACCCCATTCCCGATCAACCCGACGAGGATGATACGGAAGGCATGGCTTATTGGGATAAGTATTGCGCCGATTCGGTGCAAGTCGCTTGCCTAATGCTTGGGACTATGATACCTGAACTCTAAAAGGATTTTGAACATCATAGTGCATATGACATGATTACGCAATTGAAGGAGATGTTCCTTCAACAAGCACGTGTCGAGCACTTCGAAACGGTTCGAGCGTTACATGCATGTCGTATGGATGACACCCAATCCGTATCCTCTTATGTCCTCAAAATGAAAAGCCTTATTGATCGCGCAAACCGTCTTAATCTCAACATATCTAATGAGCTAGCCACTGATCTTATCCTAAACTCCCTGTCAAAGAGGTTTGACCAATTTGTAATTAATTACAATATGAATGGGATGGATAAGACCATTGGTGAATTTCATGGCATGTTAAGGACGGCCGAAACTAGCATGGGTAAGAGGGCTTCACCCGTGCTAATGATCAATGATGGTGGGTCCAAAGGTAACAACGCCTCTAAGCCAAAGGCGGCTAAGAGGAAAGGACCCGCCCATCAAGGCAATGGAAAGGGGAGGATGGTTACCCCAACCAAAAACAAGAACAAGAAGCAAAAGGTTGCCGGACAAGCAAACCCCAAGGAAGACCCGTGCTTCGGTTGTGGTGAAATGGGTCACTGGAAACGCAATTGCCCGGTCTACCTTAAGGAGTTGAAGGAAAAGTGGGATGCGGGGCAATCCTCGGGTAACATATATATGGTATATATAGAGCTTAGTATTACTTCTTCTAATACATGGGTATTAGACACTGGATGTGGAACTCACATTTGCAATTCTTTGCAGGGGTTCAAAAGAAGTAACAAGCAAATGGGAACATCAAGTCTCTTTATGGGTAATGGAGCCAATGTGCAAGTGAAGGCTCAAGGAGACTTTGTATTAAAGCTTCCAAGTGGTTTGGAACTTATTTTGAACAATGTTTTGTATGCACCGGATTTATGTCGAAACATTATTTCAGTTTCCCGTTTAAAACAATGTGGTTTTTATCTTAATTTTGTTAATGATGATATCCACGTTTATTTAGATAATGTATTTTATTTTAAGGCTTCGCCTTCAAATGGAATTTATGAATTGGTTCATGATGACACATCATCTAGTAGCTCAATATACCATACTAGCACCAAGAAACTCAAAAGGGATTTGAGTGATTCCTACTTATGGCATTGTCGCCTTGGTCACATAAACAAGAATCGAATGCATACACTCCAAAAGAATGGCCTTTTGAAATCAAATGAACTAGACTCGTTTGATGTATGTGAATCTTGTTTACAAGGCAAAATGACTAAAGCACCTTTCAAAGGGACCTACGAAAAGGCTAAGGACTTATTGGGATTAATACATTCGGATGTATGTGGACCCTTTAAGCCCATAGCTAGGAACGGTGAAAGATACTTCGTTACTTTCATTGATGACTTCAGTCGTTTCGGATATGTCTACTTGTTAAGACATAAAGACGAAACTTTTGAAGCATTCAAAGAGTATCAAAACGAAGTACAAAATCAACTCAATAAGACAATTAAGGTACTTCGAACCGATAGAGGAGGTGAATACCTAAGCGATGCCTTCCAAGATCATCTTAGAAGTTGTGGGATTATCTCGCAACTTACTCCACCCAGGACACCACAGCTTAATGGTGTGTCCGAAAGGAGGAACCGAACCCTAATGGATATGGTTCAATCTATGATGGCTAGAAGCTCGTTACCTCTATCATTCTGGGGTTATTGTCTATGCTCCGCGGCTCGTATTTTAAATATGGCCCCAACCAAGAAAGTGGAACGAACTCCTCATGAGATGTGGTTTGGAAAACCTCCATCTCTATCATACTTAAAGGTATGGGGATGTGAAGCTTATCCTAAGCGTTACGTCCCTAATAAGTTGAATGTTCGATCCACGAAGTGTATCTTCATAGGATATCCCAAGGATGATATGGGATACTATTTCTATTATCCAACCGAGCAAAATGTATTTATTGCTCGAAAGGCTGAATTCCTTGAAACTAAGTTCCTATTGGAAGGAAATAGTGAAAGGAAGATAGATCTTGAAGAGGTTCAAGATCAAGTAGATGATACACAATTGGCTGACACTAGCACTCAACATGAAAATGTCGAGAGTGATCAGATGGATGATCAAAGTGTACAAGACGTTCGCAGATCTGGTAGGATTAGTAATCCTCCTGAGAGATATGGGTTTCTCATGGATGATTGCTATGTGGTTGATTTGGATGAACCAACAAACTACCAAGATGCTTTATCAAGGATTGATAAAGATAAATGGCAGGAAGCCATGAACGCTGAGATGCAATCCATGTATGACAACCAAGTTTGGGAACTAGTTGTACAACCTACTAGCTCCAAGTTAGTTGATTGTAAATGGATTTTCAAGATGAAAACCGACATGCATGGAAACTTAAATACATATAAAGCTAGACTTGTAGCAAAAGGTTTCACTCAAACTCAAGGGATTGACTATGATGAAACCTTTTCGCCTGTGGCAATGCTAAAGTCTATTAGGATATTATTTGCCATTGCTGCTCATTATGATTATGAAATATGGCAAATGGATGTCAAGACCGCTTTCCTAAATGGATATCTTGAGGAAGATGTCTATATGGTTCAACCTGAAGGTTTTGTTGATCCAAAACATCCTAACAAAGTATGTAAGTTAAAGAAGTCAATCTACGGATTGAAACAAGCATCTAGAATGTGGAATCATCGTTTTAATGAGGAAGCCAAGAAATTTGGCTTCATTAAAAATGGTGATGAAGCTTGTGTATACAAGAAAGCTAGTGGGAGCACTATCATGTTCCTTGTATTATATGTGGATGATATATTATTATTTGGGAATGATGTCCCGACAATGCAAGGAGTTAAAACTTGGCTAAAAGGCTGCTTCTCCATTAAGGATCTTGAAGAAGCACAATACATTTTGGGGATTAGGATCTACAGGGATAGATCCAAGAAATTGATAGGTTTGAATCAAAGTGCATACATTGAAAAGATCTTGAAAAGGTTCAAGATGGAGAACTCTAAGAAAGGTTTGGTACCTATTCAAAGAGGAACGCTCCTTAGTTCATCTCAGTGTCCCACCACGAAAGATGAACAGGAGAGAATGAAGAAAGTCCCATATGCGTCTGCCATTGGGTCAATCATGTATGCAATGATATGCACTAGACCGGATGTGTCATGCGCTCTTAGCTTGACAAGTAGATACCAGAATAACCCAGGTAACAGTCATTGGATTGCTGTCAAATGTATATTGAAATACCTTAGGAGGACTAAGGATATGTTTCTGATATATGGGTCTGGTGAAGAGGAACTTGCTGTAAAAGGTTACGTGGATGCGAGTTTCCAAACTGATCGAGATGATTCTCGATCACAATCCGGTTATGTCTTCACACTAAATGGGGGTGCAGTCTCTTGGAAGAGTTCAAAACAGGATGTTGTTGCTTTATCCACTACAGAGTCGGAGTACATCGCCGCATCATTGGCAGCTCAGGAAGCGGCATGGATGAAGAAATTCATCGATGACTTAGGAGTAGTCCCTTCCATTCAGGACCCTCTTGAGATCTTTTGTGACAACGAGGGTGCGATTGCTCAAATCAAGGAACCTCGTGCTCACCAAAAGACCCGTCACATTGAGCGGAGATTCAACTACATAAGGGATGAAGTTGAAAAGGGAAAGATATGTATTCGCAAAGTTCACACAGATCTTAATATAGCGGATCCTCTCACGAAGCTCTTACATGGATCAAAACATGCAGGACATGTTTGTGCATTAGGGCTTCGATATTCTAGTGATTGGTCATGATCTGTTTTAAGTATTGTAACGGAACGAAATTGTTCAAACTCATTAATATAATTATGGTATTAATTTATTTTGAGTTATGTTCCTATTTTGCATATTTTATCCATGAATAAGTAATTATTCTAAATTCCGTAGTCGATCACATTTGTGGGAACAAGTGTGAGGTTTAGACTATTATGAACTTGGATTGGTATACATTCACGGGATGAATGTGGGGCAAGGTTGCAACCAAGGTTCATAGATATTTGTGAGATACAAATATTGGAAGACCCGCCCTCAAGATTTACGAAATGGAGCCTTTGTGGTTGATCACATGTAATCTTGAGTAAAGGCGAATATCATTGTATCCTCTGACCTGAGATACATATTGGTTTCAGATATTTACCAAGTATTGTGCCTTGATTCTTTCCTTCGCTATTCTAAAATATGGTAGTTCATAAGGAAGAACTCAGGTATAATGCAAGATACATATTTAGGACGTATGTAGTCAAGATGGAATTTGTCCCTCTTATTCGTTGAGAGTCGGATGTCTAAGGCCTGATAAAGTTAAATCTAGAAGAGAGTGATCACTCTGTGTCTCTTGGATTTAACATGACATCTAGGATGAAAGGAAATAATGAAAGATTCACCTATTCATGTTCGAGATGGGAACTCGAAAGGGATGATGTTGTTGAATGGCACAAAGTCATAACATGTTGGGGGTGATGGACGGTCGTTAGGTGGTATCCATCACTTGCATAAATTTCTTATGTTTCTCGTGCAAGTGGGAGATTGAAGGTATTTCGTATGCCCGAGAGACATATTAAATTAATGTGGCTAATGTGTTATGATCCAAGTCGGGTCATACCCAATAACAAGCTTACCGACACTTTATATGTATTTAATCTTAACGATTGGGTCGTTAAATAAATACGCGACACTTGGATTTTAGAAAATCGGTTTTCTAAAATAATATCACTTGAGATAAATTATTTGGATAATTTATATATAATTGTTTATAAGTATTAAATGATTATATTGTGTTATATTTTATAAAAGGTTTATAAAATGTGAAAGTAACATAACAAATACATGTTTTATATATATATATATATAACATAGTTATATATATGTAAAGACATTGTTATAAAATAAAAGGGAGTGCAGATTTTGGGACTCCAAGACTCCCATGCTTGCCTTATTTTGTTACTTTTAAGACTTCAGAAGTCCTAATGTGCATGTGCAACTCAAGGACTAAGGTTTGAACAAGTCTCTCAAGTGCAACTAGATATTTGAAGTGAGAAAAAAAAAACTGCACAATCCATTCTGAGCTTGCTGCTGGCCGTGACCCCTTTTACACTCAAAGGGTGTTCTAATTTTCTTTTAAAGCTCAAATCTAGTGTCAAATAAAATCCTAACTAAAGGCTAGGGTGTTGGTATATAGTTTGGGGTATTTCTCCTTGAGGTTTCATCACTTTGGAGCTTGCTTTCATCATCATATTCCAAGTTTGCTGCTGTCCAAATTCAGCACAATATCCACCATTGAAGAGGTATAAACTCTCTTCATTTCTTGTTAATTAGTAAGCATCATTTCACAACTTGATCCTAATTGGGATTTAACTTTAAAGGTTAAAGATTAACAAGTTTAATTGGTAATAATTTTCATGCTTCCGCTTTAATTTGATCTTTAAATGTTTCTAGTATGTTTATGAACTTGTTAAATCCCAACATCGATATCTAAAGGAAAAGTTCTTAATTTTTCGCTAGCTTTCTAACGACATGCATATCTTATACCTTATCTCAACCGCAGGTGTAACTAATTCGTGATTCAACATAACCTAACTAAGGAAAATATCAAAAGTACAAGCATGCATAATCCTAAATACTCGAGCACTAGTCAGAGTTACACTATTAATATGTAAAAATTTATTTACGAGTACTCACGTATCAATATTGAGATTCAATATTGCAGGAAAGGTACGTAGACGCAACGGAGATGATAAACACTAAATTGACCTCATGAGCATACCCATGAACCATACCCATCATCTTCATATCTATAACCCATAATTTCCTTAGCCCTATCCTGCTCCTAAAACGTGTTTTGAAATAGCTCGCGCGTACCCCTTGTCGTAGTATTTTATGTATAATACTAATAATAATAATATTAATATTAATAATCTTGATATTAATAATAATAATAATAATATATCTATAAGGAGTACTAGATATAAGAAGATGAATGTATGTGTTCTAAAAACTCGAATTACTTTTTCATTTATAGAATATTAACAACACTTGCACTTCATGCGTTACAGCACAAATACACCTATTTAAGCCACCGACGATAACATATATAATCATATATATATTTAATATATAATATATTTAATCTTTAGAATTAATTGAATATTATATTATATTTATGTGCGTAGTAAAAATATAATTTTTACTAAAATGACTCTTACGTTGTCACTCGACTCATGTACCACTTTCGATTTTTTGAGCGCTCTTTCGTACATTTAGAAAACTAGCCTTTTACGTTACGCGACGTGTACCTTTAATAATAATTTGACTTATTTATCAAAAATTTACTTTATGAAAATGTATCTTATAAAATTTGAGCTCGTGGTCATTTGCTTCTATAAATCAGTGACTCGTTGTTTATCAAAATATATTATTTTAAATCAGGACGTTTTATGACTAAGTTATATATATTTTTATTTTCATTTCGGAATATAAATTTGAATTATTAACTTAATATAGTTTTTCAAAACTAATGTCATTCAAAACTTATATACTTAGAAATCTTTTAGGTTAAGAATTACTATTTCGTAACATTTGGATTTTTAAAGTTTAAAATTAATATAGTTCATTTATATATAATCGTTCATAAAACATTTTAATAACCAAATTATTTTATATTCAAAAATCATTTTATTACAAAAGTTATAATAGTAGAAGTTGTTATGTCATAAGACGTTTTTAATAATAAAAGTCTATTATATCGAAAAGACGTTTTCGTTTAAGAAAGTAAAATCATATATGAATCATATCAGGGTTCAAGGTTTTAATTTCCATTTTAATCATGACTCGTAGGATTAAGTCTAAAGGAAAAATCAAACGTAAGGAATTATCTTAATGTAAAATGTCGATCTATTTAACTTGTCAATATCCATCTTTTAAGTTATCTATATTCTACAATTTTACTTCTATGTTAATTAATATATAAGTTTAATAGTTTAACTTATCAAAAGTCACGAGACAATTATTGTACAGCATAAATTGAAAATCAAACGGGAATCTCCACTAACCCTTGTCTAGTTCCCGTTAATTGACACTTTTGTTCTTTCTAATAAATCACTTTACCAATTATTCCGAATATCGTTAAAAGAAATGTTTTCCAAATCAAAGTGGACCTCCTTACAGAGACTCGTAATCATAATTCAATGTATCTAATAATTCAATCATTTGATATCATCTTTTAATTTCATTGATAACTATTAGAATATATTTTGAAACAAATACGTTTATATAAAGTATTATACATCTAATACTTTGTTAATTTTTTCAAGTTATAATATATACACATATACATATATAATCATGTTCGTTCATATAATGGTTTGTGAATCATTAGAATTTGGTCGAGGTTAAATGAGTGTATGAACACAATTTAAAATTCTTGAGATTCAACTTACAAAATTTGCTTATCGTGTCAGGAATATATAAAGATTAAAGTTTAAATTTGGTTGAAAATTTCCAGGTTGTCACAGTAGATGTTTTATTTTATACATAATCGACTCACAAATCAGCCCTAATTAAGTCAGAATTATCCATTTAACGGGTTGTTAGTGCATATTAGTTGTAATATATTGCTTGATTATACATAATCAAGTTAACCCTCATAATTAAAACATGAATGTGATCACAGCCCGGTTGTTAAATCTTTAAAACTGAGAAAAGGAAGTAGAGAATATGGTTCGGAAAGTTAACATACCTGTCGATTTCTTGAACGGTTTGAGATGTCGATGAATGAGGATGGTAGTTCGAATTTGATGGAGATAGTGTTGACGGAAATTTAGGATAAAAAACAACCCCAATTCTATAATGCTCGTTCAATAAACTTGTAACATATGGAAGTTTAGTTTTTTAAAATTTTAGAATATTAGATTTTTGAACATATATTTGAACATATATTTTTTTATTCTATTTATGTTATATTTTATAAAAATTGTATGTGATGAGGCTGGGCACCCAAACTACAAACAAAAACAATTTTAGTGTGGTAAAATTACCATCAATACGATTACGATGGTTATTGGCTACACATCTAATGCTAATAATTATGCAAGTACGATAGTTATTTAACGGAGATCGTATTAAATGAAAAAAACAATATATTTTGTAAAAGTTACAATTGTCGACTATTAATTTTATAACGAACACATTTTCCAATAGAAAACGTATTCAAAAAAAAGTACAATAAAGAAACCCGAAGTGGCTCGAACCCTATACACTTAACATGTAGAAAAGTTCACATACAGAAATTACAATACTTCAAGGCCATGAATGGATAATGATAACAAACTATCGAAGGTAACACCACAGCCAGCAATACA
Organism: Rutidosis leptorrhynchoides; assembly: GCF_046630445.1. Classification (NCBI taxonomy): domain Eukaryota; kingdom Viridiplantae; phylum Streptophyta; class Magnoliopsida; order Asterales; family Asteraceae; genus Rutidosis; species Rutidosis leptorrhynchoides. Next base: position 224,247,290 of record NC_092337.1, on the reverse strand, counting down.
TAAGTAATAACAGATAAAGTGAAAAAAAAAACAGAACATAGTTCATAATATCTTACATTATTCATAAGCAACACCATAAAACATAGTTCATAATATCTTAAACAATCCATATGAAACACCATAAAAAATAGTAAAACCTAGCATGATAATAGTCACAACGCAAACATTAATAAAAAACTGCTTATTTAGACAAAATATATTAGTACCATTGGAATAATAAACATGTTTGTTTGATAACAAAAGTACAAACAGCCTTAGAAGTTCCCTGAACCACGCTCTCAGCATGTTATTTATGAGCGCATTGAGTAGCGGTACCATAAGTTCTCTAATCAGCAGCAAGCATATGCGGTGGTGGATCAAATGAATATCTTTTTTTAATCAAAAAGTAAACAGCTTTACTAATCCATTATAACTCGCCCGTAATGGAAGTGTCACGGGTATCTCCAGAAGCTACAATGGGAGGTGCATGTGGTTCAGTTTGTTTCTCACTGCTGCTTGGTGCTGACTTTTTTTAGGGCCAACCCTTTGCTGTCATTAAAGAAAGTTAATGACTACAAATAAATAAGTAGAACACGTAATATAAAAGAATAAGTTTAGGTCAATTAGGTAACCATATTAGCATATTTGTGAACAATACCTTTGTCCAAACTTCAATTATTGTAGGTTCATCATGAGTAGCCGGCTCATTATCACTATATAACACAGCTTCAGATTTAGACTGAGGAACATATTCGCCATCTGAATCAGACGTGTCAATCTCTTTCTCTTTTTCCTTATTTTTTTCCACCATGTATCGTACGATTGAACGACTTAGCAATCGCTGGGATTCGTAAAGCATTGTACTTCTTCTTATTCTCGCGAATCCTCTCTAATCTTGAAACTTCAGCACCAACACCCACATTCAGAGTTACAATATGTATCTGGTACATTTTCTTCACTGATGTATTCCATATTCTATCCTTTAGATGGTGTGGTACGATCTGTTAGTTTAGGTAAAGTTGATGTGATATCAGGTGATAGAGGGGTATTTATTACTCGTTCGTGCTTATTAGTCGAAGTAGCATTTTTTGGTGATGGCAAATGCTTTGTTGTATTCTGTGTCTCCAATGTTTTCTTATTTTTTTTGTTTGATTTGTGTGGCATCATCAGAATTAGAGTCACTATTGAATATTGCAGTAGAATTTTGTTGGCTAATCTTTGTACCATCCAACTTATTAGTACGTTTTGCAGCACTATAAATTCTACAAGATCTTCGATTTTTTTACTTCGGGTGCTTCTGTAGAACTTGGTGGTTTAGGAAGGGTGGGTGGGGCTCCTTCTAATGTGTTATATCGTAATAGGATTGCTAGTTTAAAGAAGTCAACGATATGTGATATGTTTTGTTTTTTGTAATTTGTGGATTTGTTTTTTTGATTTTGTGTTTGAGCAATCGATTGGTTACATTTTCTTTTTGCCATTGTCTTTAATCTTCGAAAATTCTGCTAACACAACAATAGTGTATTGATAATGAAAAAATAAGTACAAAGTTAATCAAAACTTTAAAGCAAATTAAAAGGTATTATTATTAGTAAAACCTGGGTAAAAAAACTGAACGTATTAACAAAATGCGTAAACAACAGATAATTGACATACCATGGGTAGTGTTATTTATTCATGTCAATCTTAATAATTTACATAAAGTACTGGAGTTAAAGGGAAAAAATGAATATACATAAAGTAGCAGTAACTATACAACGGTTAATTTTAAGGCTACATCAATGATAAGACACTAATTTTAGAGATGTATCCAAAACAGATAATGAATATACCCATTCTTAGTGTTACCTCATAAAAAAAAATTAAGTGCATCCAATGGTTTATGGATTTTACACCAATTGTAAAATCCTAAGTCATCAGATCTCATCAACACACTGAAACAAAAAATTGGCTAAAGATAGTTCGAATAACCCATAAGAAATTGTATTCAGCCAGCAAAATGATTCGTGCAATGTTTAATAAATGAAACCTAATGCACCTAATCAGATGACTGATTATACCTAATCAAGTTAGCCTTCATATTTAAAAACCAAATGTAATCACAAACTCATTGTTAAATGATCATACCTGAAAAAAGATGTACAAAAGATGGATTCGAAAGCTTACATACATGTCGATTTCTTGAAGACAGTCGTACTTGGAGGAGGTTTAGGTTTGATTTGATGGAGATAATTTGGAAGGATATTGAAGAAATTGTAACCGTGATTCTTGGAGTTGAATTGGCGGGATTGTAGGAGTCGTTTTTTAATTTTGGATATTATACTCCATGTAATACATCTTTTATTGTTAATTATTAATTGATTGTTTTAATTATTTTATGTAAATTATCACGTAACAAAAATAAATGTTTGTTAGCTAATGCAAGTAGTATACAAAAATAAAAATAAAAAGGTGTAAACCATACTCATATGAAATGCCATTTGGTCTCACTAACGCACCGACGGTGTTCATGGATCTTATGAACCGCGTATGCAAACTATACCTCGACAAATTCGTTATCGTGTTCATCGATGATATTTTGGTCTATTCTAAAAGCGAAGAAGAGCACGAACAACATCTCCGACTTGTGCTTGAACTCTTGAGACAAGAACAACTCTATGCCAAATTCTCCAAGTGTGAATTTTGGTTGAAGGAAGTTTAATTTCTTGGTCATGTTGTAAGTGATCAAGGTATTAAGGTTGACCCCGTAAAAATTGAAGCCATTAGCAAATGGGAGACCCCTACTACTCCTACCCACATTTGTCAATTCTTGGGTCTCACCGGGTACTATCGTAGATTCATCGAAAACTTCTCTTTGGTTGCACGTCCTCTAACTGCGTTAATTCACAAGGGAAAGAAATTTGTTTGGGCAACCGAGCAAGAATCCGCGTTACAAATCTTGAAGACAAAGCTAACCACTGCTCCTATCTTGTCACTTCCTGAAGGCAATGATGATTTTGTTGTATATTGCGATGCCTCTAAACATGGTTTTGGGTGTGTATTGATGCAACGAAAGAAAGTCATTCCTTATGCCTCTCGACAACTAAAAATTCACCAACGAAACTACACGACACATGTTCTCGAACTCAGAGCCGTTGTCTTTGCACTTAAAATGTGGAGACATTATCTTTATGGAACCAAGAGTACTATCTTCACCGATCACAAAAGCCTCCAACACATCTTCGGCCAAAAGCAACTAAACATGAGACAACGACGGTGGATTGAAACTTTGAACGATTACGATTGTGAGCCTCGGGAAGGCAAACGTAGTAGCCGATGCCTTAAGTCTAAAGGAAAGAGCGGTGCCTTTTCGTGTCCAAGCTTTAAACATCACCATCCACACCAACCTCAATAGTCAAATTCGTGTAGCCCAAGACGAGGCCCTCAAGGATGAAAACATCTCTCTCGAACACTTGAACGTCCTCACCTCTCGATTCGAAGTTAAAGAAACCGGACTCCGATATTTCGCCGGAAGAATTTGGGTACCTAGTTATGGGGACCTACGAAGCCTTATTTTAGACGAAGCCCATAAGTAAAGATATTCGATTCACCCCGGTGCCAATAAGATGTACCACGACCTCAAAGAACAATATTGGTGGCCGAACATTAAAAGGGATGTCGCTACTTATGTTGGAAAATGCCTAACTTGCTCCAAGGTCAAAGCCGAACATCAAAGACCATCTGGACTACTTCAACAACCCGAAATCCCACAATGGAAGTGGGAAAGAATAATGATGGATTTTATCACAAAACTACCAAGAACGACGAGCGGTTATGATACTATTTGGGTTATTGTAGACCGTCTCACCAAATCTGCTCACTTCCTAGCCATGAAGGAAACCGACAAAATGGAGAAACTTGCACAACTTTACGTTAAAGAGATCGTCGCCCGTCATGGTGTACCCTTATCGATTATTTCCGACCGAGATGGCCGTTTGTTTCTAGATTTTGGCGTACTTTACAAGAAGCGTTGGGAACACGTTTAGACATGAGCACCGCATACCATCCGCAAATCGACGGACAAAGCGAACACACAATTCAAACCTCGGAATACATGCTACGAGCTTGCGTTATCGATTTCAAAAAAGCTTGGGATAAGCACTTGCCTCTCGCTGAATGCTCCTACAACAATAGTTATCACGCGAGTATTAACGTCGCACCATTCGAAGCATTATATGGCTGAAAATGTCGTTCACCTCTTTGTTGGGCCGAAGTGGGCGACACACAAATTACCGGACCCGAACTCATTCATGAAACAACCGAGAAGATCGTTCAAATCCGAGATAGGCTCCGGACGGCCCGTAGTCGTTAAAAGAGCTATACCGATAAAAGACGCAACGACCTCGAATTTCAAGTCGGCGATCGCGTAATGTTAAAAGTCGCGCCTTGGAAAGGTGTAATCCATTTCGGGAAGCGCGGTAAGCTAAATCTACGGTATATTGGTCCTTTCAAAATCTTGGAGCGTGTTGGAACCGTTGCTTATCATTTAGATCTTCCACCTCAACTGAGCTCCGTTCATCCTACTTTCCATGTGTCAAACTTGAAAAAGTGTTTTTCCGAGCCCGAACTCGTCATCTCTCTCGAGGAACTTACTATTGATGACAAACTTCATTTTGTGGAGGAACCGGTCGATATTGTGGAACAGTCCGTCAAAACGCTAATACAAAGCCGAATTCCAATTGTCAAGGTCCATTGGAATGCCAAAAGGGGGCCCGAGTATACTTGGGAAAGGCAAGATCAAATACGAAAGAAATACCCTCATTTATTTGTGGATTCGGAAACGCAAGATCTCGAGGAAGAAACCACGACCACTACGCCTGCTTAAATTTCGGGACGAAATTTCTCTAAAGGAGTAGGTAATGTAACATCCCGCCTTTTTCCATTTACCTTCCGTTATGTTATTTTAAAGTCCGTTATATAATTATAACATCTTCCGATAATACACATTTTAAATTATCTCGTTTAGGCAATTCACGCACCCGATTCAAACTTGAGGGACTAAACTCGCAAAGATGCCAAACATTTGACTAGGTCAAGGGTCAAACCCTTCCTCCTCCACTCATTCATCCTCCTCTTTCTCTAATACTTCCATTCTTTTTCTCTCAAACAACCAAACAAAGAATCATCATCTATTTTGAATCTAGCAAGCTTTAACTAAAACAAATTACATATTCGAAATCCTTGCAACTTCCTCTTCGAATCCATACCAACTTCATTACATTTGGGTAACTTTCTAAAAACACTAGATTTTGTGTTCTTGATGTTTTTAACTTATAAAAGTGTTAATTAGTGTCTATGGCTCAAGTCTAACGCGAATTTGTGAATTATATGCTCGATCTTGTTATTTTAAGTAACTAGCATGAACTTGAAACTTGGTGTGTTTGATCTTGAGATTTGGTTGCTTAAATATTGTTAGATATTAAAAGTTCATGTATTAAATGTGTTACTAGCATCACTATCTTCATTTTGATGTGTAGTTTGATTAAGAAAGCTTCGCTAACATGATTATTGATTTTGAGATTTTGGTTAGGGTTTGATAGACTTGAATATGAACTTTTGGTGCATTAAATGCTTGACAATTTTGTTTGTAGGTGTTTAGATGCGATGTATGTTTAATTATCTTCGAAACGGCGTATCATACATGTAAATTGGTTGTCCGAATCATGAAACGCATTTAATGAACTTGAATGTAATAAATGGTGAGCATTTAATGTGATTTTGGTTGTTGTAAATGTTAAATTGATTGATGAAATGTGCTTAGTTGCATTCCTCGTCAAAATACCTTTCCAACGGTATAAGATACATGTTTTGATGGTTTGTGGATCATAAATTGTGTTTGTTTGAGTTTTGGTTCGTGCACTTGTGTAAATTCAGCAATCAGATATGTGCACTAATCTGGACGCCGTCCAGGCCATCACATTTGGACGCCGTCCAACAAATCTGGACGCCGTCCAGATGAACTGCCAGGTTCTGATTTGGTTGGTCATTTTTCGTTTAATTCTAACTATGCTACGCACCTCCGATTAACATGTAACTTGTTCTAATATGCTTATATATGATTAAAAACCTCAGAAAAATAGTTTGGGACCCGACCCGAATGTGTTGACTTTTTCGTTGACTTTGACTCGACCAAAGTTGACTTTCGTTTAAACTTAACCAAATACTTATGCCATCATCCTAACATGCTTTTATATTTGAATCATGCATGAAACTTAGCAACGTGATTTGCATGCTATATGTAATTGAGTCGTAACGAGCCATAGGACTAATTGAACAACTTTGACCCATCGTGTTTACCGTTATTGATACGACCTACTTGTTTAGGTCAAGACTAGCATTCGTTCTTGCATACGTTTACTTGCGAAGTACTTTTATACGCTTGCACTCAAGGTGAGATCATAGTCCCACTTTTACTCTTTTATACTTATACGTGGGATGAGAAAACATAAACGATTTATACTTTTATACTTTGAACACAAATACGAAAGCAAGGATACATACGAGTTAGAACAAAAATCCTCAAGTCCAATTATCATCAGTTACACTTGTAGGGTGTAAGCGTGAACTTATGTTGTGTGGCCATACGGGTTTAACGAACCCTCATTCGGACGGTTCGCTACCTTTAGCGAATGAAATATAATTTTATCGGAATAGTGTAGGTTCTAACACTATATGCAGAGGTAAGATTCAGTTAAGCTTTGATAATTGGATGCTCGTGATACAAACACATCTTTTGAGATGTATACTCTTGATAATCGGTATATACTAAATCTTGTGGTTCAAAACATACTTTATACATACACCTATGATTTCACCAACGTTTTCGTTGACAGATTTTCTATGTTTTTCTCAGGTCCTTGAACAATAGGTGATACATGCTTCCGCACTATACTTTTTGATACTTGCTTGGATGTCGAGTATACATGCATATGTGGAGCGTCTTTTAACTTATTCTTAAATTGTGTCGCATATGTTTCAATTGTACTTTAAACTTTGTAATGTAACTAGTTGTCAAACTACTTTGTAAACCTTGAAACATCCATACTTTTGAAATGAATGCGACATACTTTCAGTCAAACATTGTTTTAAAGACTTATGACCACGTAACGGGAACTAAGTAGACGGCGCCGTCAATGAAGATTTTGTCGGGTCACTACAAAAATTACCACACAAATTCTGTTTTAACAAAGTCTGTCAAAATAACAACTAGAGAAGTATTTATTCTGGACAATCATGCCCAATACGAATTAGTTAAAATAGCATGTGTGAGTAAATACATGTAATATTCAACCATATAGAAAATTACAACATAAAATCTGTTTTAACCAACTGACACAATGTGAAAAATAATATAGACGACAGTCCATATCATGAAGCCTCTTCAGCAAAATTTTCATCAAGTGTTTTACTTTGTAAGGTAGTATTTTCAATAACAGTCCCCTCTAAATCCCTTCTAACCATTTCAATATCCACATCCACATCTTTATCAGGACCCGTAGACGTCTCACTTTGTAAAAGCATTTCAACGTCAACATTTGTTTGCTCATCCATGTCATATGTATCCCTAGGTGTTGTCTTAATAACGACCTTCCATCCCTTGTGAACACGATCTTTGGCATAAAACACCTGTTGTGCTTGACTTGCTAATATGTATGGCTCTTTATCAGGCTTCACACCTACAAAATTGAGTAGAGTAAATCCATTCTCATCAAAAATTTTCCTTGAACCATTAGAAATCCAATCACAACGGAACAAAACTATTTTGTTCTCAACAGCATACTGGAGCTCAATTATCTCTTTTATAACCCCATAGTATGTTACATCTCCAGTGACAGGATTGTTATCTCTAGTGCTCGAGAAGCTTTTTGTCAGGGCCTCAAGAATAACACCAATATTTGTAGTGACCCGAAATTTTCCATGTTTTTATATATTAAATGAAATTGATATTTACATGATTAAATATTTCCAACATGTTAAGCAATCAAACTTGTTAAGACTTGATTAATTGAAATAGGTTTCATATAGACAATTGACCACCCAAGTTGACCGGTGATTCACGAACGTTAAAACTTGTAAAAACTATATGATGACATATATATGGTTATATATATAGTTAACATGATATTATGATAAGTAAACATATCATTAAGTATATTAACAATGAACTACATATGTAATGATTATCGTTGTAACGACATTTAATGTATATATATCATATTAAGATATATTAATACATCATGATATCATGATAATGTAATAATTTAACATCTCATTTGATTTAATAAACAATGGGTTAACAACATTTAACAAGATCGTTAACCTAAAGGTTTCAAAACAACACTTACATGTAACGACTAACGATGACTTAACGACTCAGTTAAAATGTATATACATGTAGTGTTTTAATATGTATTCATACACTTTTAAAAGACTTCAAGACACTTATCAAAATACTTCTACTTAACAAAAATGCTTACAATTACATCCTCGTTCATTTTCATCAACAATTCTACTCGTATACACCCGTATTTGTACTCGTACAATACACAGCTTTTAGATGTATGTACTATTGGTATATACACTCCAATGATCAGCTCTTAGCAGCCCATGTGAGTCACCTAACACATGTAGGAACCATCATTTGGCAACTAGCATGAAATATCTCATAAAATTATAAAAATATGAGTAATCATTCATGACTTATTTACATGTAAACAAAATTACACATCCTTTATATCTAATCCATATACCAACGACCAAAAACACCTAAAAACACTTTCATTCTTCAATTTTCTTCATCTAATTAATCTCTCTCAAGTTCTATCTTCAAGTTCTAGGTGTTCTTCATAAATTCTACAAGTTCTAGTTTCATAAAATCAAGAATACTTTCAAGTTTGCTAACTTACTTCCAATCTTGTAGAGTGATCATCCAACCTCAAGAAATATTTATTATTTACAGTAAGATATCTTTCTAATACAAGGTAATACTCATATTCAAACTTTGATTCAATTTCTATAACTATAACAATCTTATTTCGAGTGGAAATCTTACTTGAACTTGTTTTCGTGTCATGATTCTGCTTTAAGAACTTTCAAGCCATCCAAGGATCCTTTGAAGCTAGATCCATTTTTCTCATTTTCAGTAGCTTTATCTAGAAAACTTGAGGTAGTAATGATGTTCATAACATCATTCGATTCATACATATAAAGCTATCTTATTCAAAGGTTTAAACTTGTAATCACTAGAACATAGTTTAGTTAATTCTAAACTTGTTCGCAAACAAAAGTTAATCCTTCTAACTTGACTTTTAAAATCAACTAAACACATGTTCTATATCTATATGATATGCTAACTTAATGATTTAAAACCTGGAAACACGAAGAACACTATAAACCGGACATACGCCGTCGTAGTAACACCGCGGGCTGTTTTGGGTTAGTTAATTAAAAACTATGATAAACTTTGATTTAAAAGTTGTTCTTCTGAGAAAATGATTTTTCTTATGAACATGAAACTATATCCAAAAATCATGGTTAAACTCAAAGTGGAAGTATGTTTTCTAAAATGGTCATCTAGACGTCGTTCTTTCGACTGAAATGACTACCTTTAGAAAAACGACTTGTAACTTATATTTTTTGACTATAAGCCTATACTTTTTATATTTAGATTCATAAAATAGAGTTCAATATGAAACATAGCAATTTGATTCACTCAAAACGGATTTAAAATGAAGAAGTTATGGGTAAAACAAGATTGGATAATTTTTCTTGTTGTAGCAACATGAAAATTGTTAACAAATCTATATTAATCATATCCTAGCTAACTTATATTGTATTATACATGTATTCTAATATATTATGTAATCTTGGGATACCATAGACACGTATGCAAATGTTTTGACATATCATATCGACCCATGCGTATATATTATTTGGAACAACCATAGACACTCTATATGCAGTAATGTGGAAGTTAGCTATACAGGGTTGAGGTTGATTCCAAAAATATATATACTTTGAGTTATGATCTAGCCTGAGACATGTATACACTGGGTCGTGGATTGATTCAAGATAATATATATCAATTTTTTTCTGTACATCTAACGTTGGACAACTAGTTGTAGGTTACTAACGAGGACAGCTGACTTAATAAACTTAAAACATCAAAATGTATTAAATGTGTTGTAAATATATTTTGAATATACTTTGATATATATTGATAATATACATAGCATTGTATATGTATATTTTATTTTCTAAAAAGCTAAGGACAAAACTACGCGGATTATAAGGCACAGTTATGCAATATTCGCTGAAAATAAATACTGCGGTTATGTATTCGCTGAAATGCCAAACTGCGGTTTGATCCGCTGACTTTCCTCGAAGAGCCGAACATCTCGCAAAGCACGGCTATCACGGATACTATAAATAGGGAGCTTGGCCTCTCATTTATGGGTTGTTGATTCTCTGCCATTTGCCTAAGCCTTTGTAGATTTCACTTGTGACTTTGCCCAAGGACTTCTTACATTGAGTTAAGGTGAATCATGCTAATCGATAATGAAGACCGGGTCGGGGTGATTGATCACTTGATAGTTAAAGTGAAAAACGATCATCGGGGCCCAAAATAATCATCGAACATCCCATCCTCCATTATAATCTTATTGCACTCAATCCGTAATTAAGCAACATCATTAATTAAGGATTGATCAATTGGCGCCATCCGTGGGATTTGATGATAACCTCTTGCCGGCTAGATTTTTACCGTTTTACGCGTCACAGTAATTACAGCCGTTAAAATTCAATGATTTGATAGAATAGCGAAAGTTACCATTGTAATTACGTGTTTCGCCTAATTAAAACAACGGTAATAAATGGACAGTAAAAAATATATAATAAAGTTCGCGAGATATTTTAAGATGCACTTCTTTATTTTTAGAGTTTATCATGATGCATTTGCTTCGCGAAAATGCATCATAATAAACTGGGGAGACTTGATCATATACATAGCATTGTATATGTATATTTTATTTTCTAAAAAGCTAAGGACAGAACTACGCGGATTATAAGGCATAGTTATGCAATATTCGCTGAAAATAAATACTGTGGTTATGTATTCGCTGAAATGCCAAACTGTGGTTTGATCCGCTGACTTTTCGCGGAGAGCCGAACATCTCGTAGACCGCGGATATCACGGATACTATAAATAGGGAGCTTGGCCTCTCATTTATGGGTTGTTGATTCTCTGCCATTCGCCTAAGCCTTGGTAGATTTCACTTGTGACTTTGCCCAAGGACTTCTTACATTGAGTTAAGGTGAATCATGCTAATCGATAACGAAGACCGGGTCGGGGTGATTGATCACTTGATAGTTAAAGTGAAAAACGATCATCGGGGCCCAAAATAATCATCGAACATCCCATCCTCAATTATAATCTTATTGCACTCAATCCGTAATTAAGCAACATCATTAATTAAGGATTGATCATATATGTACATATTTGTTATAGGTTCGTGAATCGACCAGTGGTCAAGTCTTACTTCCCGACGAAGTAAAAATCTGTGAAAGTGAGTTATAGTCCCACTTTTAAAATCTAATATTTTTGGGATGAGAATACATGCAGGTTTTATAAATGATTTACAAAATAAACACAAGTACGTGAAACTACATTCTATGGTTGAATTATCGAAATCGAATATGCCCCTTTTTATTAAGTCTTGTAATCTAAGAATTAGGGAACAAACACCCTAATTGACGCGAATCCTAAAGATAGATCTATTGGGCCTAACGAACCCCATCCAAAGTACTGGATGTTTTAGTACTTCAAAATTTATATCATATCCGAAGGGTGTCCCGGAATGGTGGGGATATTCTTATATATGCATCTTGTTAATGTCGGTTACCAGGTGTTCACCATATGAATGATTTTTATCTCTATGTATGGGATGTATATTGAAATATGAAATCTTGTGGTCTATTGTTACGATTTGATATATATAGGTTAAACCTATAACTCACCAACATTTTTGTTGACGTTTAAAGCATGTTTATTCTCAGGTGAATACTAAGAGCTTCCGCTGTTGCATACTAAAATAAGGACAAGATTTAGAGTCCATGTTTGTATGATATTATGTAAAAACTGCATTCAAGAAACATGTGTCGATGTAATATATTTCTATTGTAAACCATTATGTAATGGTAGTGTGTAAACAGTATATTTTAGATTATCATTATTTGATAATCTACATAATCTTTTTGAAACCTTTATTGATAAAATAAAGGTTATGGTTGTTTTAAAAATGAATGCAGTCTTTGAAAAACGTCTCATATAGAGGTCAAAACCTCGCAACGAAATCAATTAATATCGAACATTTATAATCAATATGAACGGGACATTTCAGTTGGTATCCGAGCGTTGGTCTTAGAGAACCAGAAAATTTCCATTAGTGTGTCTTATCGAGTTTGTTAGGATGCATTAGTGAGTCTGGACTTCGACCGTGTTTTCTTTAAAAATGATTGCTTAACATTTTTGTTGGAAACTATATATTTTTAACATGTGAATATTATGTGATATATTAATCTCTTAACGTGTTTGATATTATGTGATAGATGTCTACCTCTAGAACAAGTCCCATTGACTCACCTAATAATAATGAAGAGTCAAATGTAAATTGGAATGATTCGTGGACTGATTCACAAGTTCCCGAAGAGGAACCAGAAGAAGAGTCGGAACCGGAAGAAGAATCTGAACCGGAAGAAGAATCGGAACCGGAAGAAGAAATATGGGGGAAATAATAAAACGGTTAAGTAGAAGAAAATCCTCAAACAACCGACCAAAGTTAATTATGGTCAATGGTGTTTCCGTCAAGGAAGCAAAGTATTGGGAGGATTACCAATTCTCCGATGAATCGGATCCCGACAAGGATTCCGATGATGTTATAGAAATTACCCCAACACAATTTAATAAGGCAAAAGAGAACAATAAGGGAAAGGGCATAAAAATAGAGAAATTTGATTCCAAACACGATGAACTTTATATGTATCATCAACACCCGTATTTCTTAAGTTATAACAATAACCCGGGAACCTCTAAACCACCAGGTTTTTCTAAACCAATGTGGAAAACAACAGCTCGTATTAGGGGAACATCATATATCCCTAGAAACTTGGCAAAACGAACCAAAACCGAAGAAGAAGAAGAAACGAGCGAGTCGGAATAAGATAGTTGTATTCGTGTGGTGTAATATATGTAATATAGTGTGCTTATGCTTTATGATATATGTAAAAATTGCTTGTATTAATAAGTATTTTTTTATGAATCTAACTTTTGTCTATTTTACAGTATAAAAACACAAAATGGATAGACAACCCAATATTTTAAGAGACCTACCCGGAGACATGATTGATGAAATCTTGTCTAGAGTCGGTAAGAATTCCTCGGCATAACTATTTAAGGCGAGATCAGTTTGTAAGACATTCGAAGAACGTTCCAAGAATGCCTTGATTTATAAAAGGCTTTCGTTCGAAAGATGGGGGATATCACATTGGGAAATCCATAAGTTACGATGTGTTTACTTTGACACATATATTGCGGGGAACCCAAACGCTATTTTACGCAACGGGTTAAAAAATTATTTTGACTCAATATATCCGAATATAGGACTTCGTGATTTAGAAAAAGCGCCTAACATTCAACATAAAGAAGCATGTTATGCTTACGGGTTAGTAATGTTCGCTTCTCACCAAAGTGAGAACAAGAACATCGGGATACAACTATTAAACAAAACGTTCCCACAAGTGACGGAGTCGGTAATTGGGGTAAGAAATGAGGTTTTTAGGTTATTACGAGACTGTTGGTCATTACGTAACCTTCATCCTTTTGACGACGTTACAACACATTGTCTTGCTATCGGTCACAACGGTTATGTTCCACAAAACCAAGGATGGGAAGTGGTATTAGTAAAACCAGAATGCATGACTTATTTCTGGACGTATGAGTTACGTGTCTTTATTGCCTTTGCTGAACGCCTTATTTATTAACTAGAATTATCTTTGCAACTACTTTGTATCAAAGTTTTATGTGCTATATTTCATACTATATGTAAAAAAAAGCGGTATTGTAAGTTTGCAAGTTATTGTATAAAGGTTTGAATATGATATTTTTTTTTGTGATTAGTTTTTCATATAGAATTGTAGTAGTTGAAATGGTATGTTAGCTACTAAGTATGAACTTAACGGGTAGGTACTACCCGAATTAAAGAGTATAAAACGCTAATATGAAGAAAGAGCTTTTATAAATAAGTTCATATTACGCTACAAAATACTATTGACTACTCTTGATATTCTATATGATTAACTCGTTTCATTTGATTATTTTGAAGGAAATGGCACCGACTACTCGACACACCTTGAATATGAGCGAAGATGAATTTCGTGCCTTTCTTGCTTCAAACATAGCCGCAGTACAGGCTGCGCTACATACCAACAATAACTCCGAATCTAGCAATGCAGCTAACGGTGCAAGAAATCGTGTAGGATGCACCTACAAAGAATTCACTGCCTGCAAACCTTTGGAATTTGATGGAACCGAAGGATCGATCGGATTGAAACGGTGGACCGAGAAGGTCGAATCGGTGTTTTCCATAAGTAAGTGTACTGAAGAGGACAAAGTGAAGTACGCTACGCATACCTTCACAGGTACTGCGCTAACATGGTGGAATACCTATCTAGAGCAAGTGGGATAAGATGATGCTTACGCACTACCGTTGTCAGCATTCAAGCACTTGATGAACGAGAAGTACCGTCCCAGAACCGAGGTCAATAAGCTCAAGACAGAACTTAGAGGGTTATGAACCCAAGGATTTGATATTACCTCGTACGAAAGACGATTCACAGAATTGTGCCTATTGTGTCCGAGAGCGTTCGAAGATGAGGAAGAGAAGATCGACGCATTTGTGAAAGGATTACTGGAAAGAATCCAAGGAGATATAAGTTCACACGAGCCCGCCTCCATACAACAGGCATGTAGAATGGCTCACAAACTAGTGAACCAGATTGAGGAAAGAATTAAAGAACAGGCGGCTGAAGAGGCCAATGTAAAGCAAGTCAAAAGAAAGTGGGAGGAAAACGGTGATAAGAATCACCAATACAACAACAACAGCAATTACAACAATAATCGCAACAACTATCCCAACAATCGCAACATCAATCGCAACTACAAAAAACGGCCCAACAACAACAACAACAACAACAACAACAACAACAACAACAACAGCAACTACAACAATCATCCCAACAACAATAACAACCGCAACAACAACAACAACAACAACAACAACAACAATCAGAAGCAGCTATGCCAAAGGTGTGAAAAGTATCACTCGGGGTTCTGCACCAAATTTTGCAACAAGTGTAAAAGAAATGGTCATAGCGCGGCGAAGTGTGAGGTCTACGGACCAGAGGTTATGTCATAACCCGATCTTAACCATAAGGACGAATACAATAACATATGATTTCATCGCGAGGTATTGACCTCTATATGCGACGTTTTTCAAAAACTGCATTCGTTTTTACAATACAAACCATAGTTTTTATTACAAATACAAGGTTTAAACAACATAAAAATGATTATCGTTTAGCGATAATCTTAGCCTTACAAATTTTACATGTGATGATAACAACATGATTTCCAACGTATTTTACATTACAAATTCTCCGATATGCAGTTTTATTTTTGACACAAATATGCATACTCAAGATCTTGCTTAAATTCAACATGTTGCAGCGGAAGCTTTTAGTTATCACCTGAGAATAAACATGCTTAAAACGTCAACATAAAGTTGGTGAGATATAGGTTTAATGCCGGCAGCGTTATAAATATAGACCACAAGATTTCATATATAAACGTTTTAATAAAAATATTCTAAGTTGTTGAGCACTTGATAACCATACTTAACATTTAATCAACATCGCATATTCCCTTTATTATGAAATCTTACTACACCGTACCAAGTGTAGTCACCGAAATGAAGTACTGTGCAACCGTTGAATACTGGTCGTCCAGTCCGGTTGGGGTTGTTAGGCCCGATAGATCTATCAACAGGATTCGCGTTTACAATACCGCATGTAAATAGTAGTTACCAAGTTACAGGGAAGTATGCCAGTGGTACAACTCAACGTAGAATATATATTTTTAATCACTTGTGTCCATAACGTAAATCATAAAATGCATGTATTCTCATCCCGAAATATTTAGAGTTTAAAAGTGGGACTATATACTCACTTTTGCCTTGAAGGTATTTATCACGACTTGGTCTCCGATAGATATCACGAACCTAACCATATATATAATATATCAACATATTTTCTTTTTAAGTAATATATACATATATATATATATATATATATATATATATATATATATATATATATATATATATATATATATATATAAATATATATATACTTTTAATACTTTTAATATTTTCTTAGTCCGTAGTTAGCAGTCTGATGTTAGTGGTCCACAATTAGTTGCTTAAATAAATAAAGACCCCATCATATTCGTATTGATCAGAATTAATCTCGACCCATGGTACCATGTTGTCAAATGACGTGTTGCGTACATAAAGTACCGTGTTGTCAGATGACTTGTTGCGTACAATCATGAGGTCTTATGATTAATCTTCTCGTGTTGTTTACGGGTGGTCCTGAAATATATAAAGTCAAATCATAAGTAATTATATAAAATATCATATTAATTAGAAAAGATATGATTAATTTACTTTTTCTCCAAATATTTTCGTAGCTAAACTAGCTTCGGATACCCAATCTTGTTTTAGTCGTAGTTTCTTCATTACAACTCTATTTTTGTTGGTTCAACTTGCCAATTCCTTGGATCGAGTCAAATTTTAAGAATATGAACTGAAAATACCTTAGTTTGTATTCAAAATCACAGGTTATAGGTCAAACTTTGGTGAAACTTATGAAAGTGATCATTTTCCATCATAAAATCAACATTTAATGATTATTTTTCTAAAAATACTTACACTTTGAGTTAAACCATGAAATTTTTATGTGTTAACATATTTATAAGAAATATTATTTTTCCAGAACATGAACTTCCAATTCAAAGTTCAAAATAGTTTTTATTTATCCAACCCAAAACAGCCCCCGGTTGCACTCCGACGACGTAGATTCATTTTTTAAGGTGTTCTTTGTAAAATTAAGTTGTATCTTGTTAAGTTAGCATATCCTTATGATATATTACAGGTCTTGAAGTGTTTTAAAAGTTAATTAAGAAGGATCTATTTAGTTTGCGAACAAGTTTGAAATCATTCAAACTATGTTCTTGTTGTTAAAATTTTACAACACAAAATAAGATATCTATATAAATATGAATCGAATAAGGTTATGAATAAGGTTACTACCTCAAGTTACTTGGATAAAGTTACTGCAAAAGATAAGAAAAATCCTAGAACCAAAAGAGTGGTGGAGTTAGATCAAAAGGTTGGAAATAAACTTGTATACTTGGAAGGATTATTGAAGTGTTCTTGGAAGGTTTTTCTTATGAAGATTAAGGCTTGTTTTTTATGGCTAGATCTTCATGGTAACATGCTGAGTTAAAGTAGGTGTTTATGGCTCATGAAGCAGGTGAATTAGAGAGTAATTTAGGAGTAAGAATGGTGAGCTAAACATGGTATGGTGATGGCCATATAAATCGTGAAAATGGGGGGACAAAACAAAATTTTAGTTTGTTATTTTGTGCAATTAGTCATGCTTGCTTCCAATTTCTAATTACCTCATATCTAGGGCAGTAATATGGCTGATTTAGATGTTGATTTGATGTGTATATACAAATAGTAAATACGTATAGAAGCTGGGTATGATACGGGTACATATACCCTTGATATACGTATAGAAATCTTGAGAAAACGGAACGAGGATTTAAATATAGCTATCTTTTGTAAATATACTTATATTGTTTCATGTATATAAGCCCTTTAAAAGTGATTAAATACATATCTATACGATACATGTATAAGCATTATAAGTTTTAAGTATTTATGTCAAAGAACGTTACGTATAGTTATCGTTTTGAAAACTTAAGTTAGTAGTTTCAAAGTATACTTATAACTCATTGTTATTATTATACAATGAGCTGTTAAGCCATCCTTAGATCATGTTAAATATATATAAATACATATATATACACAAATGTATAATTATCGTATGTTATATAGCTCGTGATATCATCGGTCAAGTTGGATGGTCAATCGTTGTGTAAAACTCTTTTCAAAAATATAAATCTCAACATTTTAGATTGCTTATCATGTTGGTAATGCTTAATTTATGTAAATATTAATCATATATGTATAAAACAATCAGAAAAATCTGGGTCGTTACAGTACCTACCCGTTAAATAAATTTCGTCCCGAAATTTTAAAGTTGTACCTATTTTGCGTTGTCGAGAAACAAATGTGGATACTTTTGTTTCATCTGATCCCCTCGTGTTCCCAAGTAAACTCGGGACCCCTTCGAGCATTCCAACGAACCTTAACGATTGGTATGTTGCTCTGCTTGAGCCGTTTAACTTCACGGTCCATGATTTCGACTGGTTCTTCTATGAATTGTAGTTTCTCGTCGACTTGGATTTCTTCAAGAGGAATGGTGAGATCTTCCTTTGCAAGACATTTCTTAAGGTTTGATATGTGAAATGTATTATGTACTCCAGTGAGTTGTTGCGGTAACTCGAGTCGATAAGCTACCGGTCCGATGCGTTCGATAATCTTGAACGGGCCTACATACCTTGGGTTCAGTTTACCCCTTTTACCGAAACGTATTACAACTTTCCAAGGTGACACCTTTAACATAACCATGTCACCGATCTGAAACTCTAATGGTTTCCTTCGAACATCGGCGTAGCTCTTTTGACGACTACGGGCTGTTTTCAATCTCTCCTTGATTTGTACTATCTTCTCAGTCGTTTCGTGTATGATCTCGGGACCATTTATGTAACATCCCGCCTTTTTCCATTTACTTTTACGTTATACTAATTTAAACTCCGTTATATGTTTATAACATCTTCCGTTGATACGCGTTTTAAATTATCTCGTTTAGGTAATTCACGCACCCGAACGAAAGTTGAGGGACTAAACTTGACAAGGGATCAAACCCTTGACTAGGTCAAAGGGTCAAACCCCTTTCACCCATTCATTATCATCTCCATCTCTCTCTCTTTCTCTCTAGCAAGAACACACACCCAATTTCCAAATTCATTCAATCATCATCTAAATTCAATCTAGGAGGCTTACAACAAAATAAATTACATATTCGTGATCCTCTCTTCATCCTCTTCATTTTGGTACCAACTTCATCTCGTTTGGGTAACATTTCTAAAACTCTAGATTTCTCTAAATTCGTGTTTGTGACTTGAAATGGTGTTAGTTAGTGTCTATGGCTCATTGTGATGTCGTGTATGTAATTTGTATGCTCCATCTCGTTATTTTAGTATAACTAGCATGAACTTGAATTTTGGTGTGTTGTTCTTGAATTTTAGATGATCATATGTTGTTAGATGTTAAAAGTTCATGTTTTAATTGTGTTACTAGTATCACTAGCTTCAGTTTGATGTGTAGGTTGATTTGAAAAACTTCAAAAACATGATTAGTGATTTTATGATTCTTGATTAGGGTTTGATCGTTCTTGAGATGAACTTTTTGATGCTTGAATACCATGAAATGTAAATTGTTAGTATTTAGTTGTAATGCATGTTTCATTACCTTTAAAACGGCATATCATATGTGTGAATTGGATTCCCGAAACTTAAAATACATTTTGTGAAGTTGAAACTTGAAAATGGACTTTAAATGATCACATGACGAGAAATCGGTCATTGGAAATGATGTTTTTGTTTGATGAAACATATTTAATTATGTTCCTTGTCAAAAGAGCTTTCCAACGATATAAGGTGCGAGTTCTAAATGTTTACGGTTTGCATTTTGTGCTAAAACAAATTTTGGATCAAGACTTGAACATTTGAAACTGGCCAGGTACCAGCTCCCGTGTATTGTCGCGGCGCGACAATTGTGGGCCGCGGCGCGGCATAAGCCGTGTCCAGGCTCTGACCTCTTTGGTCAAAATACGAAAAATGTTTGGCACACTATGGACCTCCGATTCACATGAGACTTGTTCTAACATGCTTATATATGAACAAAAACCTCAGAAAAATAGTTCGGGACCCGACCCGAATGTGTTGACTTTCGTTGACTTTGACCGACCAAAGTTTGACTTTTTGTCAAACTTAATCAAATGATTATGCAACCTTCCTAACTTGTTTCTGTACTTGTATCTTGCATGAAACTTGATGATTTGATTCACATGCTATATTAATCGAGTCGTATTGAGCCATAGGACTAATTGAACATCTTTGACCCTTCGTGACTATCGTTATTGATACAACCTATTTGTTTAGGTCAAGACTAGCATTGTTCTTTGCACACGTTACTTTCGAAGTACTTTTTGGTTCGTGCATACAAGGTGAGATCATAGTCCCACTTTTACTCTTTTTGAACTTACTTTTGGGATGAGAAAACATAAACGTTCTTTTAAACTACGTGAACACAAGTACAGGGAAAACAAACATTCTACATACGAGTTTGAACACAAATCCTCAATTCGATTATCATTAGTTACATCAGATGGTGTAAGAGAGAACTTATGTTATATGGCCATATGGGTTTGACAAACCCTCACTTCGGACGGTTCGCTACCGTCTACGGGTGAAATATATTTTCGGGAAACAGTGTATGTTCTAACACTATTATTACGGGGTTCAACGGACGGAATGTTAAGCTTTGATAATTGAGTGCTCGTGAATATTAACTTTTAGAATGTACTATGACTTTATCGATGTTGCAAATCTTGTGGTTCAACTTACTTTTACTCACTTACTTATTTAAACCTATGATTTCACCAACGTTTTCGTTGACGGATTCTCTATGTTTTTCTCAGGTCCTTGAACTTAGGTGATACATGCTTCCGCTCATACTTTTTGATACTTGCATTGAATGTCGAGTATACTTGCATACGTGGAGCGTCTTTTTGACTACTTTTAATTGTGTCGCACGTGTTTCATACAAACTTTAAACATTGTTATGTACTTGTTATGGAAACTACTTTTGTAAACTTTGAAACAACCTTATTTATGAAATGAATGCGACATATTTTTCGGTCAAACTTTGTTATAAGGACTTACGACCATGTAATGGGACCATACGTAGATGACGCCGTCATTTGACGATTTGTCGGGGTCGCTACAAGTGGTATCAGAGCTTTGGTTGTAGGGATTTAGAGTTCATTGGTGTCAACCCCGAGTCATAGGGTACATTGGCGAGTCTAGACTACAACCGGCATATATACTTGAAGTAGGAATTACTTGACTATTTGTGCATTTATACTCGAACGCTTCTACTCATATCTACTCTTATTTCATCTAAATCTCACGTTGTTTAATTTGATTGACACGCCACCTTGACTATATGAAATAATGTCGAATGCACATATGAATCAGGGTAATATAATTTCCGGGATTATATTATGGTGACTCATATGAACGTTCCGACATTATGACATAAAGAATTTAAGGCGAGTCAAGGAAAATTTTCTCTCTATCTTTATTCCATATCACGGTTAGTATTATTTAGAATACTAACCAAAGGTATTCTTTTGTTTTGAAGGAACAATGCCTCCTCGTCGTGCACCACGCCGTGAAACACCCGAACAAGCTCTACAACGCATGATAGCCACCGCCGTAGATGCGGTAACTCAACAACAATAACAATAATAATAACAACAACCAAAACAACAACAACAACAACAACAACAACAACAATGGAGCCGGTAACTCAAACGAGGGATGCTCCTATAAAGCCTTCATGGGGTGCAAACCTCACACTTTTGATGGAACCGGGGGACCGGTTGTGCTCACCCGATGGTTTGAGCAAACGGAAGCCGTCTTTAGCATAAGCGGTTGTCGGGATCAAGACAAGGTCAAATACTCCACCCACACTTTCTCCGGAATTGCTCTAACATGGTGGAACACCTATGTTCAATCGGTGGGTACCGATGAAGCTCATGCCCTCTCTTGGGCCGATCTAAGGGAAAAGATGAGTGTTGAATATTTTCCGCGCGAAGAAACCCGAAAGCTTGAGGAAGAACTAAGAGCTTTGAAAGCGGTCGGAAACGATCTTAAAGCTTATAATCAACGCTTCACCGAACTATCCTTGATGTGTCCTAATCTTGTTAACCCCGAATCTCAAAGGATTGAGCTCTACATGCTCGGTCTTCCAAAGAGCATCAAACAAGGGGTGATGTCATCCAAACCCGCTACTCATCAAGCCGCTATGAGCATGGCCCGCCAATTAATCGAAACGGTTGACGAAATCGTAGTGCCGGCTCCTAAGGCCGAGGACAAGTCGGGTGGCAACAAAAGGAAATGGGAAGCCACTCCATCAACCAACTACAACAACACCTTCACCAAAAAGCCTTTCAACAACGACGGCAAGAAGGGTTATGTCGGAAACTTACCTTTTTGCAACAAATGCCACAAGCATCATCACGGCGAATGTAACAAGCTAGTTTGTCACCGTTGCCAAGGTGTTGGTCATAGGGCCAACAATTGCACAAGCGCCGCCCCCGTTGCTCGAAAGGGGCCCAATCCTCCAAAAACGGTCACTTGTTACGAATGTGGCCAAACGGGCCATTATAAGAACGAATGCCCGAAAAAGAAAGCGAACCCCAACAACCGAGGCCGAGCCTTTAACATCAACACCGAGGAAGCCTGAGATGACAATGAACTAGTCACGGGTACGTTTCTTCTCAACAACTCTTATGTTACTTGCTTATTCGATTAGGGTGCCGATAAATATTTTGTGTCTAAGACTTTGGCTCCTACCCTTTGCACTCCACCACACCCTTTAGATACTACTTATTCCATCGAAGTGGCCGACGGAAAACTCTTAAGTGCCGACACATATTACCGGGGGTGTACTTTGAACATTTTGGGTAAGGAATTTGAAATTGACTTGATACCCATGGAATTAGGGAGTTTTGATGTAATAATCGGTATGAATTGGATGGTCAAAAATAAATCTCACATTCTTTGCGATCTTCACGCAATCCGAATTCCTATCGAGAATGGTGAACCATTGATTGTCTATGGCGACAAAAATTTCACCGGACTCAATCTCGTTTCGTGCCTTAAAGTTCGAAAGCTACTTCGCAAGGGTTGTTTCGCGATTCTTGCTCACGTTAAGAAAGTCGAGGCCGACGAAAAGCGCATCGAAGATGTGCCAATTGTTAGTGACTTTTCCGATGTATTTCCCGACGAATTACCGGGTCTTCCACCTCATCGACCGGTTGAATTTCAAATCGATCTTATTCCAGGAGCCGCACCCGTAGCGCGTGCACCGTATAGACTCGCTCCATCCGAATTACAAGAATTGCAAAGTCAAATCCAAGAGCTACTTGACCGTGGTTTCATTCAACCTAGCCATTTACCATGGGGCGCTCCGATTTTGTTCGTCAAGAAGAAAGACGGATCCCTACGAATGTGCATTGATTATCGTGAACTAAACAAATTGACGGTTAAGAACCGATATCCTCTTCCTCACATCGATGACCTCTTTGATCAATTACAAGGGTCTTGCGTATATTCAAAAATCGATCTCCGCTCGGGTTATCATCAATTAAGGGTTAAGGGGGAAGATGTCTCCAAAACCGCTTTCCGAACTCGTTATGGTAGTTATGAATTTCTTGTAATGCCATTTGGTCTCACTAACGCACCGGCGGTGTTCATGGATCTTATGAACCGCGTGTGCAAACCGTATCTTGATAAATTCGTTATTGTGTTCATCGATGACATATTGATCTATTCTAAAAATGAAGAAGAACACGAGGAACACCTTCGACTTGTGCTTGAACTTCTAAGACAAGAACGACTTTATGCCAAATTCTCCAAGTGTAAATTTTGGTTGAAGGAAGTTCAATTTCTTGGTCATGTTGTAAGTAATCAAGGTATTAAAGTCGATCCCACGAAAATCGAAGCCATTAGTAAATGGGAGACTCCTACTACTCCTACTCACATTCGTCAATTCTTGGGTCTCGCCGGGTACTATTGTAGATTCATCGAAAACTTCTCTTTGGTTGCACGTCCTCTAACCGCATTAACTCACAAGGGAAAGAAATTCATTTGGGTGACCGAGCAAGAATCCGCGTTTCAGATCTTGAAAACGAAGCTAACCACCGCTCCTATCTTGTCACTTCCCGAAGGCAATGATGACTTTGTCGTATATTGCGATGCCTCAAAACATGGTTTTGGGTGTGTATTGATGCAACGAACGAAAGTCATTTCTTATGCTTCTCGACAACTCAAAATTCATGAACGAAACTACACGACACATGATCTCGAACTCGGAGCCGTTGTCTTCGCACTTAAAATGTGGAGACACTATCTTTATGGAACCAAGAGTACTATCTTCACCGATCACAAAAGCCTTCAACACATCTTCGATCAAAAGCAACTAAACATGAGACAACGACGATGGATTGAAACTTTGAATGATTACGATTGCGAGCTTCGTTACCATCCCGGGAAGGCAAACGTAGTAGCTGATGCCTTAAGTCGAAAAGAAAGAGCGGTGCCTCTTCGTGTCCGAGCCTTAAACATCACCATCCACACAAACCTTAATAGTCAAATTCGGGTAGCCCAAGATGAAGCTCTTAAGGACAACAACATCGCACGCGAACTTTTAAACATTCTCGTCTCCCGATTCGAAGTTAAGGAGACCGGACTTCGATATTACGCCAGAAAAATTTGGGTGCCTAGATATGGCGATCTACGAAACCTCATCCTAGACGAAGCCCACAAATCGCGATACTCGATTCATCCCGGTGCCAATAAGATGTACCATGACCTTAAAGAACAATATTGGTGGCCGAACATCAAAAAGGAGGTTGCTAGATACGTCGCCAATTGTTTGACTTGCGCTAAAGTCAAAGCCGAACACCAAAGACCGTCCGGGTTACTTCAACAACCCGAGATCCCGCAATGGAAGTGGGAAAGGATCACGATGGATTTTATCACCAAACTACCGAAAACGTCGGGCGGTTATGATACAATTTGGGTCATTGTTGACCGTCTCACCAAATCCGCGCACTTTCTCGCCATGAAAGAAACCGACAAAATGGAGAAACTTGCACGACTTTACATTAAAGAGATTGTAGCCCGACACGGAGTACCGTTATCGATTATCTCCGACCGAGATGGTCGTTTCGTTTCTAGATTTTGGCGTACGTTACAAGAAGCGTTGGGAACGCGTTTGGACATGAGCACCGCATATCATCCCCAAACCGATGGGCAAAGTGAACGTACAATACAAACCTTAGAGGATATGTTACGAGCCTGCGTTGTTGATTTTGGAAAAGCTTGGGACAATCACTTACCTCTCGCCGAATTCTCTTACAACAATAGTTATCACGCGAGTATTAAGGCCGCACCTTTTGAAGCGTTATATGGTCGAAAATGTCGCTCTCCTCTTTGTTGGGCCGAAGTGGGTGACGTGCAAATTTCCGGGCCCGAACTCATTCACGAAACAACCGAAAAGATTCTTCAAATCTGAGATAGGCTTCGGACGGCCCGGAGTCGTCAAAAATGCTATACCGACAAAAGACGCAAAGACCTCGAATTTCAAGTCGGTGACCGCGTCATGTTAAAAGTCGCACCTTGGAAAGGTGTCATCCGTTTTGGGAAACGTGGGAAACTAAATCCGCGGTACGTTGGTCCTTTCGAAATCTTAGAGCGTGTTGGAACCGTTGCGTATCGTTTAGATCTTTCGCCTCAACTAAGCTCCGTCCATCCTACTTTTCATGTATCTAACTTGAAGAAATGTCTTGCCGAGCCCGATATCGTCGTTCCTCTCGAGGAACTTACTATTAATGACAAACTCCATTTTGTGGAGGAACCGGTTGAAATTGTGCACTACGTCGAGAAGGAATTGAAACAAAGCCGGATCCCGATTGTTAAGGTCCGATGGAACGCCAAAAGAGGACCTGAGTTTACTTGGGAAATGGAAGATCAAATGCGAAAGAAACACCCTCATCTATTTCCGGTTCCGGAAACGTCAGATTCTGAGGAAGAAACTACGATTACTACTCCTGCTTAAATTTCGGGACGAAATTTCTTTTAAGGAGTAGGTAATGTAACATCCCGCCTTTTTCCATTTACTTTTACGTTATACTAATTTAAACTCCGTTATATGTTTATAACATCTTCCGTTGATACGCGTTTTAAATTATCTCGTTTATGTAATTCACGCACCCGAACGAAAGTTGAGGGACTAAACTTGACAAGGGATCAAACCCTTGACTAGGTCAAAGGGTCAAACCCCTTTCACCCATTCATTATCATCTCCATCTCTCTCTCTTTCTCTCTAGCAAGAACACACACCCAATTTCCAAATTCATTCAATCATCATCTAAATTCAATCTAGGAGGCTTACAACAAAATAAATTACATATTCGTGATCCTCTCTTCATCCTCTTCATTTTGGTACCAACTTCATCTCATTTGGGTAACATTTCTAAAACTCTAGATTTCTCTAAATTCGTGTTTGTGACTTGAAATGGTGTTAGTTAGTGTCTATGGCTCATTGTGATGTCGTGTATGTAATTTGTATGCTCGATCTCGTTGTTTTAGTATAACTAGCATGAACTTGAATTTTGGTGTGTTGTTCTTGAATTTTAGATGATCATATGTTGTTAGATGTTAAAAGTTCATGTTTTAATTGTGTTACTAGTATCACTAGCTTCAGTTTGATGTGTAGGTTGATTTGAAAAACTTCAAAAACATGATTATTGATTAGGGTTTGATCGTTCTTGAGATGAACTTTTTGATGCTTGAATACCATGAAATGTAAATTGTTAGTATTTAGTTGTAATGCATGTGTCATTACCTTCAAAACGGCATATCATATGTGTGAATTGGATTCCCGATACTTAAATACATTATGTGAACTTGAAACTTGAAAATAGACTTTAAATGATCACATGACGAGAAATCGGTCATTGGAAATGATGTTTTTGTTTGATGAAACATGTTTAGTTATGTTCCTTGTCAAAAGAGCTTTCCAACGATATAAGGTGCGAGTTCTAAATGTTTACGGTTTGCATTTTGTGCTAAAACGAATTTTGGATCAAGACTTGAACATTTGAAACTGGCCAGGTACCAGCTCCCATGTATTGTCGCGGCGCGACAATTGTGGGCCGCGGCGCGGCATAAGCCGTGTCCAGGCTCTGACCTCTTTGGTCAAAATACGAAAAATGTTTGGCACACTATGGACCTCCGATTCACATGAGACTTGTTCTAACATGCTTATATATGAACAAAAACCTCAGAAAAATAGTTCGGGACCCGACCCGAACGTGTTGACTTTCGTTGACTTTGACCTGAAATGTCCCGTTTTTATTGATTAAAAACGTTCCATATTAATTGATTTCGTTGCGAGGTTTTGACCTCTATATGAGACGTTTTTCAAAGACTGCATTCATTTTAAAACAAACCATAACCTTTATTTCATCAATAAAGGTTTAAAAAGCTTTACGTAGATTATCAAATAATGATAATTTAAAATATCCTGTTTACACACAACCATTACATAATGGTTTACAATACAAATATGTTACAACAAAATAAGTTTCTTGAATGCAGTTTTTACACAATATCATACAAGCATGGACTCCAAATCTCGTCCTTATTTAAGTATGCGACAGCGGAAGCTCTTAATAATCACCTGAGAATAAACATGCTTAAAACGTCAACAAAAATGTTGGTGAGTTATAGGTTTAACCTATATATATCAAATCATAATAATAGACCACAAGATTTCATATTTCAATACACATCCCATGCATAGAGATAAAAATCATTCATATGGTGAACACCTGGTAACCGACATTAACAAGATGCATATATAAGAATATCCCCATCATTCCGGGACACCCTTCGGATATGATATAAATTTCGAAGTACTAAAGCATCCGGTACTTTGGATGGGGTTTGTTAAGCCCAATAGATCTATCTTTAGGATTCGCGTCAATTAGGGTGTCTGTTCCCTAATTCTTAGATTACCAGACTTAATAAAAAGGGGCATATTCGATTTCGATAATTCAACCATAGAATGTAGTTTCACGTACTTGTGTCTATTTTGTAAATCATTTATAAAACCTGCATGTATTCTCATCCCAAAAATATTAGATTTTAAAAGTGGGACTATAACTCACTTTCACATATTTTTACTTCGTCGGGAAGTAAGATTTGGCCACTGGTTGATTCACGAACCTATAACAATATATACATATATATCAAAGTATGTTCAAAATATATTTACAACACTTTTAATATATTTTGATGTTTTAAGTTTATTAAGTCAGCTGTCCTCGTTAGTAACCTACAACTAGTTGTCCACAGTTAGATGTACAGAAATAAATCGATAAATATTATCTTGAATCAATCCACGACCCAGTGTATACGTATCTCAGTATTGATCACAACTCAAACTATATATATTTTGGAATCAACCTCAACCCTGTATAGCTAACTCCAACATTCACATATAGAGTGTCTATGGTTGTTCCGAAATATATATAGATGTGTCGACATGATAGGTCGAAACATTGTATACATGTCTATGGTATCTCAAGATTACATAATATACAATACAAGTTGATTAAGTTATGGTTGGAATAGATTTGTTACCAATTTTCACGTAGCTAAAATGAGAAAAATTATCCAATCTTGTTTTACCCATAACTTCTTCATTTTAAATCCATTTTGAGTGAATCAAATTGCTATGGTTTCATATTGAACTCTATTTTATGAATCTAAACATAAAAAGTATAGGTTTATAGTCGGAAAAATAAGTTACAAGTCATTTTTGTAAAGGTAGTCATTTCAGTCGAAAGAACGACGTCTAGATGACCATTTTAGAAAACATACTTCCACTTTGAGTTTAACCATAATTTTTGGATATAGTTTCATGTTCATAATAAAAATCATTTTCTCAGAATAACAACTTTTAAATCAAAGTTTATCATAGTTTTTAATTAACTAACCCAAAACAGCCCGCGGTGTTACTACGACGGCGTAAATCCGGTTTTACGGTGTTTTTCGTGTTTCCAGGTTTTAAATCATTAAGTTAGCATATCATATAGATATAGAACATGTGTTTAGTTGATTTTAAAAGTCAAGTTAGAAGGATTAACTTTTTTTGCGAACAAGTTTAGAATTAACTAAACTTTGTTGTAGTGATTACAAGTTTAAACCTTCGAATAAGATAGCTTTATATGTATGAATCGAATGATGTTATGAACATCATTACTACCTTAAGTTCCTTGGATAAACCTACTGGAAAAGAGAAAAATTGATCTAGCTTCAACGGATCCTTGGATGGCTCGAAGTTCTTGAAGCAGAATCATGACACGAAAACAAGTTCAAGTAAGATCATCACTTGAAATAAGATTGTTATAGTTATAGAAATTGAACCAAAGTTTGAATATGATTATTAAATTGTATTAGAATGATAACCTACTGTAAGAAACAAAGATTTCTTGAGGTTGGATGATCACCTTACAAGATTGGAAGTGAGCTAGCAAACTTGAAAGTATTCTTGATTTTATGTAACTAGAACTTGTAGAATATATGAAGAACACTTAGAACTTGAAGATAGAACTTGAGAGAGATCAATTAGATGAATAAAATTGAAGAATGAAAGTGTTTGTAGGTGTTTTTGGTCGTTGGTGTATGGATTAGATATAAAGGATATGTAATTTTGTTTTCATGTAAATAAGTCATGAATGATTACTCATATTTTTGTAATTTTATGAGATATTTCATGCTAGTTGCCAAATGATGGTTCCCACATGTGTTAGGTGACTTACATGGGCTGCTAAGAGCTGATCATTGGAGTGTATATACCAATAGTACATACATCTAAAAGCTGTGTATTGTACGAGTACGAATACGGGTGCATGCGAGTAGAATTGTTGATGAAACTGAACGAGGATGTAATTGTAAGCATTTTTGTTAAGTAGAAGTATTTTGATAAGTGTATTGAAGTCTTTCAAAAGTGTATAAATACATATTAAAACACTACGTGTATATACATTTTAACTGAGTCGTTAAGTCATCGTTAGTCGTTACATGTAAGTGTTGTTTTGAAACCTTTAGGTTAACGATCTTGTTAAATGTTGTTAACCCAATGTTTATAATATCAAATGAGATTTTAAATTATTATATTATCATGATATTATCATGTATGAATATCTCTTAATATGATATATATCCATTAAATGTCTTTACAACGATAATCGTTACATATATGTCTCGTTTAAAAATCATTAAGTTAGTAGTCTTGTTTTTACATATGTAGTTCATTGTTAATATACTTAATGATATGTTTACTTATCATAGTATCATGTTAAATATATATATATATCCATATATATGTCATCATATAGTTTTTACAAGTTTTAACGTTCGTGAATCACCGGTCAACTTGGGTGGTCAATTGTCTATATGAAACATATTTCAATTAATCAAGTCTTAACAAGTTTGATTGCTTAACATGTTGGAAATATTTAATCATGTAAATATCAATCTCAATTAATATATATAAACATGGAAAAGTTCGGGTCACTACAGTACCTACACGTTAAATAAATTTCGTCCCGAAATTTTAAGCTGTTGAAGGTGTTGACGAATCTTCTGGAAATAGATGCGGGTATTTATTCTTTATCTGATCTTCACACTCCCAGGTGAACTCGGGTCCTCTACGAGCATTCCATCGAACCTTAACAATTGGTATCTTGTTTTGCTTAAGTCTTTTAACCTCACGATCCATTATTTCGACGGGTTCTTCGATGAATTGAAGTTTTTCGTTGATTTGGATTTCATCTAACAGAATAGTGAGATCTTCTTTAGCAAAACATTTCTTCAAATTCGAGACGTGGAAAGTGTTATGTACAGCCGCGAGTTGTTGAGGTAACTCAAGTCGGTAAGCTACTGGTCCGACACGATCAATAATCTTGAATGGTCCAATATACCTTGGATTTAATTTCCCTCGTTTACCAAATCGAACAACGCCTTTCCAAGGTGCAACTTTAAGCATGACCATCTCTCCAATTTCAAATTCTATATCTTTTCTTTTAATGTCAGCGTAGCTCTTTTGTCGACTTTGGGCGGTTTTCAATCGTTGTTGAATTTGGATGATTTTCTCGGTAGTTTCTTGTATAATCTCCAGACCCGTAATCTGTCTATCCCCCACTTCACTCCAACAAATCGGAGACCTGCACTTTCTACCATAAAGTGCTTCAAACGGCGCCATCTCAATGCTTGAATGGTAGCTGTTATTGTAGGAAAATTCTGCTAACGGTAGATGTCGATCCCAACTGTTTCCGAAATCAATAACACATGCTCGTAGCATGTCTTCAAGCGTTTGTATCGTCCTTTCGCTCTGCCCATCAGTTTGTAGATGATAGGCAGTACTCATGTCTAGACGAGTTCCTAATGCTTGCTGTAATGTCTGCCAGAATCTTGAAATAAATCTGCCATCCCTATCAGAGATAATAGAGATTGGTATTCCATGTCTGGAGACGACTTCCTTCAAATACAGTCGTGCTAACTTCTCCATCTTGTCATCTTCTCTTATTGGCAGGAAGTGTGCTGATTTGGTGAGACGATCAACTATTACCCAAATAGTATCAAAATCACTTGCAGTCCTTGGCAATTTAGTGATGAAATCCATGGTAATGTTTTCCATTTCCATTCTGGGATTTCGGGTTGTTGAAGTAGACCTGATGGTTTCTGATGCTCAGCTTTGACCTTAGAACATGTCAAACATTCTCCTACGTATTTAGCAACATCGACTTTCATACCCGGCCACCAAAAATGTTTCTTGAGATCCTTGTACATCTTCCCCGTTCCAGGATGTATTGAGTATCTAGTTTTATGAGCTTCTCTAAGTACCATTTCTCTCATATCTCCAAATTTTGGTACCCAAATCCTTTCAGCCCTATACCGGGTTCCGTCTTCCCGAATATTAAGATGCTTCTCCGATCCTTTGGGTATTTCATCCTTTAAATTTCCCTCTTTTAAAACTCCTTGTTGCGCCTCCTTTATTTGAGTAGTAAGGTTATTATGAATCATTATATTCATAGATTTTACTCGAATGGGTTCTCTGTCCTTCCTGCTCAAGGCATCGGCTACCACATTTGCCTTCCCCGGGTGGTAACGAATCTCAAAGTCATAATCATTCAACAATTCAATTCACCTATGGTGCCTCATATTCAGTTGTTTCTGATTAAATATGTGTTGAAGACTTTTGTGGTCGGTATATATAATACTTTTGACCCCATATAAGTAGTGCCTCCAAGTCTTTAATGCAAAAACAACCGCGCCTAATTCCAAATCATGCGTCGTATAATTTTGTTCATGAATCTTCAATTGTCTAGACGCATAAGCAATCACCTTCGTTCGTTGCATTAATACACAACCGAGACCTTGCTTTGATGCATCACAATAAATCACAAAATCATCATTCCCTTCAGGCAATGACAATATAGGTGCCGTAGTTAGCTTTTTCTTCAATAACTGAAACGCTTTCTCTTGTTCATCATTCCATTCAAATTTCTTCCCTTTATGCGTTAATGCAGTCAAGGGTTTTGCTATTCTGGAAAAGACTTGGATGAACCTTCTATAGTAACCGGCTAGTCCTAAAAACTGGCGTATGTGTTTCGGAGTTTTCGGGGTTTCCCACTTTGCAACAGTTTCTATCTTTGCCGGATCCACCTTAATACCTTCTTTGTTCACTATGTGACCGAGGAATTGAACTTCTTCCAACCAAAATGCACACTTTGAAAACTTAGCGTACAATTCTTCCTTCCTCAATACTTCTAACACCTTTCTCAAATGTTCACCGTGTTCTTGGTCATTCTTTGAGTAAATAAGTATGTCATCAATGAAAACAATGACAAACTTGTCAAGGTATGGTCCACACACTCGGTTCATAAGGTCCATGAACACAGCTGGTGCATTAGTTAAACCAAACGGCATGACCATAAACTCGTAATGACCGTAACGTGATCTGAAAGCAGTCTTTGAAATATCATCTTCTT
Organism: Rutidosis leptorrhynchoides; assembly: GCF_046630445.1. Taxonomy (NCBI): domain Eukaryota; kingdom Viridiplantae; phylum Streptophyta; class Magnoliopsida; order Asterales; family Asteraceae; genus Rutidosis; species Rutidosis leptorrhynchoides. Next base: position 224,214,053 of record NC_092337.1, on the reverse strand, counting down.
TCACCCGCATTTGATGATACCCGGAACGTAAGTCAATCTTTGAATAAACAGACGAGCCTTGTAGTTGATCAAATAAGTCGTCGATTCTCGGTAGTGGGTAGCGGTTCTTGATGGTAAGTTTGTTCAACTCTCGGTAGTCGATACACAACCTGAATGTACCATCTTTCTTCTTGACAAACAAAACAGGAGCTCCCCACGGTGATGTGCTTGGTCGAATGAAACCACGCTCTAAAAGTTCTTGTAATTGGCTTTGCAGTTCTTTCATCTCGCTGGGTGCGAGTCTGTAAGGAGCACGAGCTATTGGTGCAGCTCCTAGTACAAGATCTATTTGAAATTCAACGGATCGATGTGGGGGTAATCCCGGTAATTCTTTCGGAAATATATCGGGAAATTCTTTTGCAATGGGAACATCATTGATGCTCTTTTCTTCAGTTTGTACTTTCTCGACGTGTGCTAGAACAGCATAGCAACCTTTTCTTATTAGTTTTTGTGCCTTCAAATTACTAATAAGATGTAGCTTCGTGTTGCCCTTTTCTCCGTACACCATTAAGGGTTTTCCTTTTTCTCGTATAATGCGAATTGCATTTTTGTAACAAACGATCTCTGCTTTCACTTCTTTCAACCAGTCCATACCGATTATCACATCAAAACTCCCTAACTCTACTGGTATCAAATCAATCTTAAATGTTTCGCTAACCAGTTTAATTTCTCGATTCGGACATATATTATCTGCTGAAATTAATTTACCATTTGCTAATTCGAGTAAAAATTTACTATCCAAAGGCGTCAATGGACAACTTAATTTAGCAAAAAAATCTCTACTCATATAGCTTCTATCCGCACCCGAATCAAATAAAACGTAAGCAGGTTTATGGTCAATAAGAAACGTACCCGTAACAAGCTCCGGGTCTTCCTGTGCCTCTGCCGCATTAATATTGAAAACTCTTCCGCGGCCTTGTCCATTAGTGTTCTCCTGGTTCGGGCAATTTCTAATAATGTGGCCCGGTTTTCCACATTTATAACAAACTACATTGGCATAACTTGCTCCGACACTACTTGCTCCTCCATTACTCGTTCCGACACCATTTGTTCCTTTCGTTCTATTAACCCCTGGTCCGTAGACCTCACACTTCGCCGCGCTATGACCATTTCTTTCACACTTGTTGCAAAATTTGGTGCAGAACCCTGAGTGATACTTTTCACACCTTTGGCATAGCTGCTTCTGATTGTTGTTGTTGTTGTGGTTATTATTGTTATTGGGATGATTGTTGTAGTTGCTGTTGTTATTGTTGTTGTTGTTGTTGGGCCGTTTGTTGTAGTTGCGATTGATGTTGCGATTGTTGGGATAATTGTTGCGATTATTGTTGTAATTGCTGTTGTTGTTGTATTGGTGATTCTTATCACCGTTTTCCTCCCACTTTCTTTTGACTTGGTTCACATTGGCCTCTTCAGCAGTCTGTTCTTTAATCCTTTCTTCAATCTGGTTCACTAGTTTGTGAGCCATTCTACATGCCTGTTGTATGGAGGCGGGCTCGTGTGAACTTATATCTTCTTGGATTCTTTCCGGTAATCCTTTCACAAACGCGTCGATCTTCTCTTCCTCATCTTCGAATGCTCCCGAACACAATAGGCACAATTCTGTGAATCGTCTTTCGTACGTGGTAATATCAAAACCTTGGGTTCGTAACCCTCTAAGTTCTGTCTTGAGCTTATTGACCTCGGTTCTGGGACGGTACTTCTCGTTCATCAAGTGCTTGAATGCTGACCACGGTAGTGCGTACGCATCGTCTTGTCCCACTTGCTCTAGATAGGTATTCCACCATGTTAACGCAGAACCTGTGAAGGTATACGTAGCGTACTTTACTTTGTCCTCTTCAGTACACTTACTTATGGCAAACACCGATTCGACCTTCTCGGTCCACCGTTTCAATCCGATCGGTCCTTCGGTTCCATCAAATTCCAAAGGTTTGCAGGCAGTGAATTCTTTGTAGGTGCATCCTACACGATTTCCTGTACTGCTAGATCCAAGGTTATTGTTGGTATGTAGCGCAGCCTGTACTGCGGCTATGTTTGAAGCTAGAAAAGTACGGAATTCCTCTTCATTCATATTCACGGTGTGTCGAGTAGTCGGTGCCATTTCCTTCAAAATAGTCAAATGGAACAAGTTAATCATACAGAATATTAAGAGTAGTTAATAGTATTTCATAGCATAATATGAACTCATTTATAAAAGCTTTTTCTTCATATTAGCGTTTTATAAGTTTAAATTCGGGTAGTACCTTCCCGTTAAGTTCATACTTAGTAGCTAATATACAATTCAACTACTACAATTCTATATGAAAAACTGATTATAATGATATTTCGCGTTCAAACTTTTACACAATATTTTACAAACTTACAATACCGCTTATTTTACATATAGCATGAAATATAGCACACAATAAATTTGATACAAGATGGTTGTGAAGATAATTCTAGCTAGTACACAATTCGTTCAGCAAAGGCAATAAAGACACGTAATTCATACGTCCAGAAACAAGTCATGCATTCTGGTTTTACTAGGATTACTTCCCATCCTTGGTCTTGTGGAACATAACCGTTATGGCCGTTGATAAGACAGCGTGTTGTAACGTCGTCAAAGGGACGAGGGTTACGTAATGTCCAACAGTCCCGTAACAATCTAAAAACCTCATTTCTTACCCCAATTACCGACTCCGTCACTTGTGGGAACGTTTTGTTTAATAGTTGTAGGCCGATGTTCTTGTTCTCACTTTGGTGAGAAGCGAACATTACTATTCCGTAAGCATAACATGCTTCTTTATGTTGCATGTTAGCCGCTTTTTCTAAATCACGAAGTTCAATATTCGGATATATTGAGTCAAAATAATTTCTTAACCCATTGCGTAAAATAGCATTTGGGTTCCCCGCAATATATGCGTCAAAGTAAACACATCGTAACTTATGGATTTCCCAATGTGATATCCCCCATCTTTCGAACGAAAGCCTTTTATAAACCAAGGCATTCTCGGAACGTTCTTCGAATGTCTTACAAACTGATCTCGCCTTAAATAGTTGTGGCGAAGAATTCTGACCGACTCTAGACAAGATTTCATCAATCATGTCTCCGGGTAGGTCTCTTAAAATATTGGGTTGTCTATCCATTTTGTGTTTTTATACTATAAAATAGACAAGAGTTAGATTCATAAAAAAAATACTTATTAATACAAGCAATTTTTACATATATCATAAAGCATAAGCACACTATATTACTTATATTACACCACACGAATATAACTATCTTATTCCGAATCACTTGTTTCTTCTTCTTCGGTTTTGGTTCGTTTTGCCAAGTTTCTAGGGATATATGATGTTCCCCTAATACTAGCCGTCGTTATCCACATTGTTTTAGAAAAACCTGGTGGTTTAGAGGTTCCCGGGTCATTGTTACAACTTAAGGACTTCGGGGGTTGACGATACATATAAAGTTCATCGGGGTTGGAATTAGATTTCTCTATATTTATGCCCTTTCCCTTATTATTTTCTTTTGCCTTTTTAAATTCAGTTGGGGTAATTTCTATAACATCATCGGAATTCTCGTCGGAATCCGATTCATCGGAGAATTGGTAATCCTTCCAATATTTTGCTTCCTTGGCAGAAACACCATTGACCATAATTAACCTTGGTCGGTTGGTTGAGGATTTTCTTTTACTTAACCGTTTTATTATTTCCCCCACCGGTTCTATTTCTTCATCCGGTTTCGATTCTTCTTCCGGTTCCGATTCTTCTTCCGGTTCCGACTCTTCTTCCGGTTCCTCTTCGGGAACTTGTGAATCAGTCCACGAATCATTCCAATTTACATTTGACTCTTCATTATTATTAGGTGAGTCAATGGGACTTGTTCTAAAGGTAGACATCTATCACATAATATCAAACGCGTTAAGAGATTAATATATCACATAATATTCACATGTTAAAAATATATAGTTTCCAACAAAATTTGTTAAGCAATCATTTTTCAAGTAAACACGGTCGAAGTCCAGACTCACTAATGCATCCTAACAAACTAGATAAGACACACTAATGCAAAATTCTGGTTCTCTAAGACCAACGCTCTGATACCAACTGAAATGTCCCGTTCTTATTGATTAAAAACGTTCCATATTAATTGATTTCGTTGCGAGGTTTTGACCTCTATATGAGACGTTTTTCAAAGACTGCATTCATTTTAAAATAAACCATAACCTTTATTTCATCAATAAAGGTTTAAAAAGCTTTACGTAGATTATCAAATAATGATAATTTAAAATATCCTGTTTACACACAACCATTACATAATGGTTTACAATACAAATATGTTACAACAAAATAAGTTTCTTGAATGCAGTTTTTACACAATATCATACAAGCATGGACTCCAAATCTCGTCCTTATTTAAGTATGCGACAGCGGAAGCTCTTAATAATCACCTGAGAATAAACATGCTTAAAACGTCAACAAAAATGTTGGTGAGTTATAGGTTTAACCTATATATATCAAATCATAATAATAGACCACAAGATTTCATATTTCAATACACATCCCATACATAGAGATAAAAATCATTCATATGGTGAACACCTGGTAACCGACATTAACAAGATGCATATATAAGAATATCCCCATCATTCCGGGACACCCTTCGGATATGATATAAATTTCGAAGTACTAAAGCATCCGGTACTTTGGATGGGGTTTGTTAAGCCCAATAGATCTATCTTTAGGATTCGCGTCAATTAGGGTGTCTGTTCCCTAATTCTTAGATTACCAGACTTAATAAAAAGGGGCATATTCGATTTCGATAATTCAACCATAGAATGTAGTTTCACGTACTTGTGTCTATTTTGTAAATCATTTATAAAACCTGCATGTATTCTCATCCCAAAAATATTAGATTTTAAAAGTGGGACTATAACTCACTTTCACATATTTTTACTTCGTCGGGAAGTAAGATTTGGCCACTGGTTGATTCACGAACCTATAACAATATATACATATATATCAAAGTATGTTCAAAATATATTTACAACACTTTTAATATATTTTGATGTTTTAAGTTTATTAAGTCAGCTGTCCTCGTTAGTAATCTACAACTAGTTGTCCACAGTTAGATGTACAGAAATAAATCGATAAATATTATCTTGAATCAATCCACGACCCAGTGTATACGTATCTCAGTATTGATCACAACTCAAACTATATATATTTTGGAATCAACCTCAACCCTGTATAGCTAACTCCAACATTCACATATAGAGTGTCTATGGTTGTTCCGAAATATATATAGATGTGTCGACATGATAGGTCGAAACATTGTATACGTGTCTATGGTATCTCAAGATTACATAATATACAATACAAGTTGATTAAGTTATGGTTGGAATAGATTTGTTACCAATTTTCACGTAGCTAAAATGAGAAAAATTATCCAATCTTGTTTTAGCCATAACTTCTTCATTTTAAATCCGTTTTGAGTGAATCAAATTGCTATGGTTTCATATTGAACTCTATTTTATGAATCTAAACATAAAAAGTATAGGTTTATAGTCAGAAAAATAAGTTACAAGTCGTTTTTGTAAAGGTAGTCATTTCAGTCGAAAGAACGACGTCTAGATGACCATTTTAGAAAACATACTTCCACTTTGAGTTTAACCATAATTTTTGGATATAGTTTCATGTTCATAATAAAAATAATTTTCTCAGAATAACAACTTTTAAATCAAAGTTTATCATAGTTTTTAATTAACTAACCCAAAACAGCCCGCGGTGTTACTACGACGGCGTAAATCCGGTTTTACGGTGTTTTTCGTGTTTCCAGGTTTTAAATCATTAAGTTAGCATATCATATAGATATAGAACATGTGTTTAGTTGATTTTAAAAGTCAAGTTAGAAGGATTAACTTTTTTTGCGAACAAGTTTAGAATTAACTAAACTTTGTTGTAGTGATTACAAGTTTAAACCTTCGAATAAGATAGCTTTATATGTATGAATCGAATGATGTTATGAACATCATTACTACCTTAAGTTCCTTGGATAAACCTACTAGAAAAGAGAAAAATGGATCTAGCTTCAACGGATCCTTGGATGGCTCGAAGTTCTTGAAGCAGAATCATGACACGAAAACAAGTTCAAGTAAGATCATCACTTGAAATACGATTGTTATAGTTATAGAAATTGAACCAAAGTTTGAATATGATTATTACCTTGTATTAGAATGATAACCTACTGTAAGAAACAAAGATTTCTTGAGGTTGGATGATCACCTTACAAGATTGGAAGTGAGCTAGCAAACTTGAAAGTATTCTTGATTTTATGTAACTAGAACTTGTAGAATATATGAAGAACACTTAGAACTTGAAGATAGAACTTGAGAGAGATCAATTAGATGAATAAAATTGAAGAATGAAAGTGTTTGAAGGTGTTTTTGGTCGTTGGTGTATGGATTAGATATAAAGGATATGTAATTTTGTTTTCATGTAAATAAGTCATGAATGATTACTCATATTTTTGTAATTTTATGAGATATTTCATGCTAGTTGCCAAATGATGGTTCCCACATGTGTTAGGTGACTCACATGGGCTGCTAAGAGCTGATCATTGGAGTATATATACCAATAGTACATACATCTAAAAGCTGTGTATTGTACGAGTACGAATACGGGTGCATACGAGTAGAATTGTTGATGAAACTGAACGAGGATGTAATTGTAAGCATTTTTGTTAAGTAGAAGTATTTTGATAAGTGTATTGAAGTCTTTCAAAAGTGTATAAATACATATTAAAACACTACATGTATATACATTTTAACTGAGTCGTTAAGTCATCGTTAGTCGTTACATGTAAGTGTTGTTTTGAAACCTTTAGGTTAACGATCTTGTTAAATGTTGTTAACCCAATGTTTATAATATCAAATGAGATTTTAAATTATTATATTATCATGATATTATCATGTATGAATATCTCTTAATATGATATATATCCATTAAATGTCTTTACAACGATAATCGTTACATATATGTCTCGTTTAAAAATCATTAAGTTAGTAGTCTTGTTTTTACATATGTAGTTCATTGTTAATATACTTAATGATGTGTTTACTTATCATAGTATCATGTTAAATATATATATATATATATCCATATATATGTCATCATATAGTTTTTACAAGTTTTAACGTTCGTGAATCACCGGTCAACTTGGGTGGTCAATTGTCTATATGAAACATATTTCAATTAATCAAGTCTTAACAAGTTTGATTGCTTAACATGTTGGAAATATTTAATCATGTAAATATCAATCTCAATTAATATATATAAACATGGAAAAGTTCGGGTCACTACATGACCGACCAAAGTTTGACTTTTTGTCAAACTTAATCAAATGATTATGCAACCTTCCTAACTTGTTTCTGTACTTGTATCTTGCATGAAACTTGATGATTTGATTCACATGCTATATTAATCGAGTCGTATTGAGCCATAGGACTAATTGAACATCTTTGACCCTTCGTGACTATCGTAATTGATACAACCTATTTGTTTAGGTCAAGACTAGCATTGTTCTTTGCACACGTTACTTGTCGAAGTACTTTTTGGTTCGTGCATACAAGGTGAGATCATAGTCCCACTTTTACTCTTTTTGAACTTACTTTTGGGATGAGAAAACATAAACGTTCTTTTAAACTACGTGAACACAAGTACAGGGAAAACAAACATTCTACATACGAGTTTGAACACAAATCCTCATTTCGATTATCATTAGTTACATCAGATGGTGTAAGCGAGAACTTATGTTATATGGCCATATGGGTTTGACAAACCCTCACTTCGGACGGTTCGCTACCGTCTACGGGTGAAATATATTTTCGGGAAACAGTGTATGTTCTAACACTATTATTACGGGGTTCAACGGACGGAATGTTAAGCTTTGATAATTGAGTGCTCGTGAATATTAACTTTTAGAATGTACTATGACTTTATCGATGTTGCAAATCTTGTGGTTCAACTTACTTTTACTCACTTACTTATTTAAACCTATGATTTCACCAACGTTTTCGTTGACGGATTCTCTATGTTTTTCTCAGGTCCTTGAACTTAGGTGATACATGCTTCCGCTCATACTTTTTGATACTTGCATTGGATGTCGAGTATACTTGCATACGTGGAGCGTCTTTTTGACTACTTTTAATTGTGTCGCACGTGTTTCATACAAACTTTAAACATTGTTATGTACTTGTTATGGAAACTACTTTTGTAAACTTTGAAACATCCTTATTTATGAAATGAATGCGACATATTTTTCGGTCAAACTTTGTTATAAGGACTTACGACCATGTAATGGGACCATACGTAGATGACGCCGTCATTTGACGATTTGTCGGGGTCGCTACAATTTAATTGTCGATCTCCTACTTCATTCCAACAGATAGGGGATCTACACTTCCTTCCATACAGTGCTTCGAATGGTGCAGCTTTAATGCTCGCATGATAACTATTATTATACAAGAATTCTGCTAATGCTAGATATTTATCCCATCCTTTTCTAAAATTGATCACACATGCCCTGAGCATGTCTTCAAGAGTCTGAATTGTTCTTACACTCTGCCCGTTAGTTTGCGGATGATATGCGGTACTCATATCCAAACGAGTTCCTAGGGCCTCCTGTAGTGACTGCCAGAACTTTGATGTAAATCTACTATCACGATTGGATATAATGGAAATAGGTATTCCATGCCTTGAAACAATTTCCTTTATGTACAGTCGTAATAGCTTCTCCATTGTATCCGTTTCCTTTATAGGCAAGAAATGTGCAGATTTGGTGAGACGATCAACTATTACCCAAATGGTGTCATAACCCCAGGCAGTCTTAGGTAACTTTGTGATGAAATCCATAGTAATACCATCCCATTTCCATTCTGGGATTTCTGGTTGTTGAAGTAACCCTGACGGCTTCTGGTTTTCTGCTTTGACTTTGGAACAAGTTAAACATTCACCGACATATGTTGCAACGTCTGTCTTTAAATTAGGCCACCAATAATGCGTCTAATCTTGGTACATCTTTCCAACTCCAGGATGTATCGAGTATCTTGTCTTGTGCGCCTCATTCAATATCAACTTCCTTAATCCACCCAACTTCGGTACCCAAATACGGTTTGCAAAATATCGAATTCCGTCTTCCCGTATAACGAGTTGCTTCTCATACTTCTTCATTATTTCATTTCCTATGTTTTCTTTAGTAAGAGCTTCTCGTTGAGCCTATTTGATTTGTGAGTTGAGATTCAGGCGAATTTTTATGTTCATCGCTCGTACTCGAATTGGTTCCCATTCCTTTCTGCTTAGAGCGTCGGCCACTACATTCGCTTTCCCGGGATGATAGCGAATCTCACAATCATAGTCGTTTATCAGCTCGACCCACCTACGTTGCCTCATGTTCAGCTGTTTCTGATCGAAAATATGTTGAAGGCTTTTATGATCAGTAAACACAGTGCATTTAACTCCATATAAATAGTGTCTCCATATCTTCAATGCAAACACTACTGCCCCTAATTCTAGATCATGCGTCATGTAATTCCGCTCGTGAATCTTCAATTGACGAGATGCATATGCAATAACTTTCTTTCGTTGCATAAGAACGCAACCAAAACCTTGTCGTGAAGCGTCACAATATATCTCAAAATCATCGTTCCCTTCAGGTAATGATAAAATAGGCGTTGTAGTCAACTTCTTCTTCAGTAATTGAAATGCACCCTCCTGCTCGAAAGTCCATTCGTACTTCTTCCCTTTTTGCGTTAACGCTGTTAATGGTTTAGCTATTCGGGAAAAATCTTGAATAAATCTTCTATAATAACCGGCTAATCCCAAAAATTGACGTATTTGTGTTGGTGTCTTAGGAGTCTCCCATTTTTCAATGGCCTCAATTTTAGCTGGATCAACCTGAATTCCTTTGCTACTTACAACGTGACCAAGAAATTGCACTTCTTTCAACCAAAATGCACACTTAGAAAATTTGGCATATAACTGTTCTTTTCTTAACAATTCTAATACCAACCTTAAATGCTGTTCATGCTCTTGCTCACTCGTGGAATAGATAAGAATATCGTCAATGAAAACTATAACAAACTTATCTAAATACGGACTACATACTCGATTCATGAGGTCCATGAATACAGCTGGTGCATTCGTTAATCCAAACAGCATGACCAAAAATTCATAATGACCGTAGCGTGTCCGAAAAGCAGTTTTCAGAATATCTTCTTCTTTGACGCGTAGTTGATGATAGCCCGACCTTAGGTCAATTTTCGAGTAGACATATGATCCTTGCAATTGATCAAATAGGTCATCAATTCTCGGTAGTGGATACCGATTCTTGATAGTTAACTTATTTAATTCACGATAATCTATACACATTCGGAAAGATCCATCTTTCTTCTTGACGAATAAAATCGGAGCTCCCCACGGTGAAGTGCTCGGTCGAATGAAACCACGATCCAGTAATTCTTGTAACTGGCTTTGTAACTCTTTCATCTCAGATGGTGCAAGTCTATATGGAGCACGAGCCATTGGTGCAGCTCCTGGTACTAGATCTATTTGAAATTATACAGATCTAAATGGAGGTAATCCCGGCAACTCTTCCGGAAAGACTTCAGGAAAATCTCTTGCCACAGGCACGTCATTGATGCTCTTCACTTTTTCCTTCATTTCGACTTTATTAACATGTGCTAAAATAGCATAGCACCCTTTCTTCAAGCACTTTTGAGCTTTCAAACAACTAATGAGTTTTAGTTTTGAGTTACCCTTCTCTCCATAAATCATTACTGGCGTTTTATCCTTACGAGGAATGCGAATTGCCTTCTTGGCACACACAACTTCAGCTCCTATTTTGGACATCCAGTCCATGCCGACTATTACATCAAAACTTCCTAATTCTACAGGTATCAAATCAATCTTAAATGTTTCTCCGGCTAAATTTATTTTACAATCACGGCAAATTTTATCGGCTTTAATTAGTTTACCATTAGCTAACTCAATCATGTACTTAGCATCTAGAGGTAATGATGAACAATTCAATTTAGCGTAAAAGTCTCTACACACGTAACTTCTATCGGCACCAATATCAAATATAATAGATGCGGATAAGTTATTAATGGTAAACGTACCCGTAACAAGCTCTGGGTCTTCACACGCCTCTCTAGCATTAATAACAAATGCTCTTCCACGTGCAGATCCATTATTCTTCTCTAGATTCGGGCACTGACTCTTATAATGACCCTGTTTCCCACACCCATAACAAGTAACAGTGGCCAAGGCAGTTCTATTTGCATTGGTGGCAGGAGTCTTGGTACCGTTTGTATTTGTATCGGGAACCCTACAATCTTCAGCAAGATGACCTTTTCGATTACAATTATTGCACACTACATTACAATAACCAGAGTGATGTTTGTGGCATCTGTTACATAAAGGATTTCGTCCCTTGTAACCTGAGTTCGAACCACTACCCGCTCCTTGCGTGGTTTCTTGTTTCTTGTTGGATTGTTGATGATTACCTTCCCACTTTCTTTTGTTTCCCGATGTCTTGACATCGGTGTTCTTATCCAGAATAATCTGGTCCATCAACTTGTTTGCCATGGTGATAGCTTCATGAATAGTCTTGGGTTTGGATGCTGTAACATTTGCCTTGACCTTTTTAGGCAAACCGTCTTTGTACAGTTCAATCTTCCGTTCTTCGGTTGGTACCAATTCGGGACATAGCAAAGCTAATTCCATGAATCGCTGATTGTAGTTGGTCAGTTCAGTACCAACAACTTTCAGGCTTCGTAATTCATCTTCCAACTTCCTAACCTCGTTCCTTGGACAATATTCGTTGATTAGCATTGTTTTGAATTCTTCCCAGGGAGTATCATAAGCTACATCTCCTCCTACGGCCTTCACATAGTTTTTCCACCACGTGAGTGCACTATCTTGTAAGGTGCACGATGCATACTTGGTCATGTCCTTCTCAATACAACCACTGATTTTAAACACAGACTCAATCTTTTCGATCCACCGGGTTAAACCGACCGGTCCTTCTGTTCCACTGAATGATGAGGGCTTGCAACCTTGAAAAGATTTGTAAGTGCATCCCACACGAGGATTTGGGTTAACTGCAGCACCTCTTGCAGCCTCGACCCATAACATTCTGTCGTTCACTGGCTGATTGATGAGTTCCTGGACTTCTTGTTCCGTCATTTGGTTCAATCGCGCCATAATCTTCAATAAAAATGGAAAAAATAATTATTCACATGGAATATTATAGATGTAGTATGTATTTACAGTACATCGTAGCTTATTAATAATATGAACCAGTTATTATTATAAAAGCCTTTTCTTCATATTAGCGTTTTATAATTATACCTAGGGTAGTACCTACCCGTTAAAGTTCATACTTAATAGCTTAGTACGAAAATCAATTACTATCACCCAAATAATACTCAACCATGGAAAATTATTGCATTTCACACTTCACTATTTTACATATGCTTATCTTACATCAAACATTAAGCAAACCACACTAGTAATATTATACAAAATGTTATATGATCCCATGGTTTAAAACAACAGCGCATCATTTAACCCAAAGCGTTTGTGTTCAAAGGAATCGCTTAAAGGTTATCCTGGTTGTCTCCCTGCGTTTTGGCTGAGGGGCTGAAGAACTAGATGCCGGGATAGAACTAATAGGAATAGCGGGAATAGGTGTGGAAGTATCTGGTGGAGTTGGTGCCACAACATCCCCTCTAAACTCGAGATTTGGATTTTCCAATTCAGTAGCCTTTCGTTTCTTTCCTCGTTCGAACTTGTCTTTCGTAATTTCCTGTATTTCTTCCTCCTCAGGATCACGTTCCGGTTCCTCTTCAATTGATTCATCCGGAACTTGTGAGTCTTCCCCAAAGGTGTCGTTTTCATCATCGGATAGGTTAATGACTGGAACACCATCTGAAGATTCTGGTTCGGAGTCGCTGAATGTGATAACAAGTTCTAAGCTAGACATCTATCACATAACAACTAGCATGTTAGTATCACATAATATTTACATATTAATTTTTAACCAACAAGGATAAGCAATAGTTTTCTAAATCAAACACGGTCAAAGTCCAGACTCACTAATGCATCCTAACAAACTCGATAAGACACACTAATGCAAATTTTCTGGTTCTCTAAGACCAACGCTTTGATACCACATGTCATAACCCGACCTTAACCATAAGGACGAATACAATAACATATGATTTCATCGCGAGGTATTGACCTCTATATGCGACGTTTTACAAAAACTGCATTTGTTTTACAATACAAACCATAGTTTTTTTTACAAATACAAGGTTTAAACAACATAATAATGATTATCGTTTAGCGATAATCTTAGCCTTACAAATTTTAAATGTGATGATAACAACACGATTTCCAACGTATTTTACATTACAAATTCTCCGATATGCAGTTTTATTTTTGACACAAATATGCATACTCAAGATCTTGCTTAAATTCAACATGTTGCAGCGGAAGCTTTCAGTTATCACCTGAGAATAAACATGCTTAAAACGTCAACATAAAGTTGGTGAGATATAGGTTTAATGCCAGCAGCGTTATAAATATAGACCACAAAATTTCATATATAAACGTTTTAATAAAAATATTCTAAGTTGTTGAGAACTTGATAACCATACTTAACATTTAATCAACGTCGCATATTCCCTTTATTATGAAATCTTACTACACCGTACCAAGTGTAGTCACCGAAACGAAGTACTGTGCAACCGTTGAATACTGGTCGTCCAGTCCGATTGGGGTTGTCAGGCCCGATAGATCTATCAACAGGATTCGCATTTACAATACCGCATGTAAATTGTAGTTACCAAGTTACAGGGAAGTATGCCAGTGGTACAACTCAACGTAGAATATATATTTTTAATCACTTGTTGTAGTGACCCGAACTTTTCCATGTTTATATATATTAATTGAGATTGATATTTACATGATTAAATGTTTCCAACATGTTAAGCAATCAAACTTGTTAAGACTTGATTAATTGAAATATGTTTCATATAGACAATTGACCACCCAAGTTGACCGGCGATTCACGAACGTTAAAACTTGTAAAAACGACTTGACGATATATATATGGATATACATATGGTTAACATGAGATTATGATAAGTAAGTATCTCCATAAGTATATTAACAATGAGTTATATACATATAAACAAGACTACTAACTTAAGGATTTCGAAACGAGACATATATGTAACGATTATCGTTGTAACGACATTTAAATGTATATATATCATATTAAGATATATTAATATATCATAATATCATGATAATATAATAATTTAACATCTCATTAGATATAATAAACAATGGGTTAACAACATTAATTGAGATCGTTAACTTAAAGGTTTCAAAACAACATTTACATGTAACGACTAACGATGACTTAACGACTCCGTTAAAATGTATATACATGTAGTGTATTTAGATGTATTAAAATACTTTTGGAAGACTTCAAGACATATATCAAAACACTCATACTTAACGAAAATGGTTACAGTTACTTTCCCATTCTTTTCTTTCATCAAGAATTCTAGTCGTATTCTTACCCGTATTATACACAGCTTCAAAACGTACTTACTATGGGTATATACCAATAGGAACTAGCATGGGATTCCACTCTTGATTATGTCATGTATGACTAATCAATTTTAACTTCTACCATGAGCTAGTCAACTAACTAGAACTCCTTTTAGCCCCACTCACCACTCACCAATTAACACTCATCATTCACTCCATTTCACTTCCAAATCTCTTTCTAATTCTCTCTCAACACACCCACACTATTATGAACGTATTTTTCCAGTAGTTAATCATCATCTTCATCAAAAATCACTTCAAGAATCAAGCTATAATCATCATAGGAAGAACACTTCAAGAATACTTCAAAAATCCCTTCAAGTTTACTAATTTACTTCCAAGCTTTCTAATCCATTCCAAGTAATCATCTAAGATCAAGAAACCTTTGTTATATACAGTAGGTTATCTTTCTTATTCAAGGTAATATTCATATTCAAACTTTGATTCAATTTCTATAACTATAAACTATCTTAATTCGAGCAAAAATCTTACTTGAACTTGTTTTTGTGTCATGATCCTACTTCAAGAACTTTCAAGCCATCCAAGATCCTTTGAAGCTAGATCATTTCTTGTCACTTCCAGTAGGTTTACCTACTAAACTTGAGGTAGTAATGATGTTCATAACATCATTCGATTCATATATATAAAACTATCTTATTCGAAGGTTTAAACTCGTAATCACTAGAACATAGTTTAGTTAATTCTAAACTTGTTCGCAAACAAAAGTTAATCCTTCTAACTTGACTTTTAAAATTAACTAAACACATGTTCTATATCTATATGATATGCTAACTTAATGATTTAAAACCTGGAAACACGAAAAACACCGTAAAACCGGATTTACGCCGTCGTAGTAACACCGCGGGCTGTTTTGGGTTAGTTAATTAAAAACTATGATAAACTTTGATTTAAAAGTTGTTATTCTGAGAACATGATTTTTATTATGAACATGAAACTATATCCAAAAATTATGGTTAAACTCAAAGTGGAAGTATGTTTTCTAAAATGGTCATCTAGACGTCGTTCTTTCGACTGAAATGACTACCTTTACAAAAACGACTTGTAACTTATTTTTCCGACTATAAACCTATACTTTTTCTGTTTAGATTCATAAAATACAGTTCAATATGAAACCATAGCAATTTGATTCATTCAAAACGGATTTAAAATGAAGAAGTTATGGGTAAAACAAGATTGGATAATTTTTCTCATTTTAGCTACGTGAAAATTGGTAACAAATCTATTCCAACCATAACTTAATCAACTTGTATTGTATATTATGTAATCTTGAGATACCATAGACACGTATACAATGTTTCGACCTATCATGTCGACACATCTATATATATTTCGGAACAACCATAGACACTCTATATGTGAATGTTGGAGTTAGCTATACAGGGTTGAGGTTGATTCCAAAATATATATAGTTTGAGTTGTGATCAATACTGAGATACGTATACACTGGGTCGTGGATTGATTCAAGATAATATTTATTGATTTATTTCTGTACATCTAACTGTGGACAACTAGTTGTAGGTTACTAACGAGGACAGCTGACTTAATAAACTTAAAACATCAAAATATATTAAAAGTGTTGTAAATATATTTTGAACATACTTTAATATATATGTATATATTGTTATAGGTTCGTGAATCAACAGTGGCCAAGTCTTACTTCTCGACGAAGTAAAAATCTGTGAAAGTGAGTTATAGTCCCACTTTTAAAATCTAATATTTTTGGGATGAGAATACATGCAGGTTTTATAAATGATTTACAAAATAGACACAAGTACGTGAAACTACATTCTATGGTTGAATTATCGAAATCGAATATGCCCCTTTTTATTAAGTCTGGTAATCTAAGAATTAGGGAACAGACACCCTAATTGACGCGAATCCTAAAGATAGATCTATTGGGCTTAACAAACCCCATCCAAAGTACCGGATGCTTTAGTACTTCGAAATTTATATCATATCCGAAGGGTGTCCCGGAATGATGGGGATATTCTTATATATGCATCTTGTTAATGTCGGTTACCAGGTGTTCACCATATGAATGATTTTTATCTCTATGTATGGGATGTGTATTGAAATATGAAATCTTGTGGTCTATTATTATGATTTGATATATATAGGTTAAACCTATAACTCACCAACATTTTTGTTGACGTTTTAAAGCATGTTTATTCTCAGGTGATTATTAAGAGCTTCCGCTGTCGCATACTTAAATAAGGACGAGATTTGGAGTCCATGCTTGTATGATATTGTGTAAAAACTGCATTTAAGAAACTTATTTTGTTGTAACATATTTGTATTGTAAACCATTATGTAATGGTCGTGTGTAAACAGGATATTTTAGATTATCATTATTTGATAATCTACGTAAAACTTTTAAACCTTTATTGATGAAATAAAGGTTATGGTTTGTTTTAAAATGAATGCAGTCTTTGAAAAACGTCTCATATAGAGGTCAAAACCTCGCAACGAAATCAATTAATATGGAACGTTTTTAATCAATAAGAACGGGACATTTCAGTTGGTATCAGAGCGTTGGTCTTAGAGAACCAGAATTTTGCATTAGTGTGTCTTATGTAGTTTGTTAGGATGCATTAGTGAGTCTGGACTTCGACCGTGTTTACTTGAAAAATGATTGCTTAACAAATTTTGTTGGAAACTATATATTTTTAACATGTGAATATTATGTGATATATTAATCTCTTAACGCGTTTGATATTATGTGATAGATGTCTACCTCTAGAACAAGTCCCATTGACTCACCTAATAATAATGAAGAGTCAAATGTAAATTGGAATGATTCGTGGACTGATTCACAAGTTCCTGAAGAGGAACCGGAAGAAGAGTCGGAACCAGAAGAAGAATCGGAATCGGAAGAAGAATCGGAACCGGATGAAGAAATAGAACCGGTGGGGGAAATAATAAAACGGTTAAGTAAAAGAAAATCCTCAACCAACCGACCAAGGTTAATTATGGTCAATGGTGTTTCCGCTAAGGAAGCAAAATATTGGGAGGATTACCAATTCTCCGATGAATCGGATTCCGACGAGAATTCCGATGATGTTATAGAAATTACCCCAACTGAATTTAAAAAGGCAAAAGAAAATAATAAGGGAAAGGGCATAAAAATAGAGAAATCTAATTCCAACCCCGATGAACTTTATATGTATCGTCAACCCCCGAAGTCCTTAAGTTGTAACAATGACCCGGGAACCTCTAAACCACCAGGTTTTTCTAAACCAATGTGGAAAATAACGGCTCGTATTAGGGGAACATCATATATCCCTAGAAACTTGGGAAAACGAACCAAAACCAAAGAAGAAGAAACAAGCGAGTCGGAATAAGATAGTTGTATTCGTGTGGTGTAATATATGTAATATAGTGTGCTTATGCTTTATGATATATGTAAAAATTGCTTGTATTAATAAGTATTTTTTTATGAATCTAACTCTTGTCTATTTTACAGTATAAAAACACAAAATGGATAGACAACCCAATATTTTAAGAGACCTACCCGGAGACATGATTGATGAAATCTTGTCTAGAGTCGGTCAGAATTCCTCGGCACAACTATTTAAGGCGAGATCAGTTTGTAAGACATTCGAAGAACGTTCCAAGAATGATTTGGTTTATAAAAGGCTTTCGTTCGGAAGATGGGGGATATCACATTGGGAAATCCATAAGTTACGATGTGTTTACTTTGACGCATATATTGCGGGGAACCCAAATGCTATTTTACGCAACGGGTTAAGAAATTATTTTGACTCAGTATATCCAAATATAGGACTTCGTGATTTAGAAAAAGCCGCTAACATGCAACATAAAGAAGCATGTTATGCTTACGGGTTAGTAATGTTCGCTTCTCACCAAAGTGAGAACAAGAACATCGGGCTACAACTATTAAACAAAACATTCCCTCAAGTGACGGAGTCGGTAATTGGGGTAAGAAATGAGGTTTTTAGGTTATTACGAGACTGTTGGTCATTACGTAACCCTCGTCCCTTTGATGACGTTACAACACGCTGTCTTATCAACGGCCATAACGGTTATGTTGCACAAGACCAAGGATGGGAAGTAGTCCTAGTAAAACCAGAATGCATGACTTGTTTCTGGACGTATGAATTACGTGTCTTTATTGCCTTTGCTGAACGACTTGTGTACTAGCTAGAATTGTCTTCACAACTATCTTGTATCAAAGTTATTGTGTGCTATATTTCATGCTTTATGTAAAATAAGCGGTATTGTAAGTTTGTAAAATATTGTATAAAAGTTTGAACGCGAAATATTATTATAATCAGTTTTTCATATAGAATTGTAGTAGTTGAATTGTATATTAGCTACTAAGTATGAACTTAACGGGTAGGTACTACCCAAATTTAAACTTATAAAACGCTAATATGAAGAAAAAGCTTTTATAAATGAGTTCATATTATGCTACGAAATACTATTAACTACTCTTAATATTCTGTATGATTAACTTGTTCCATTTAACTATTTTGAAGGAAATGGCACCGACTACTCGACACACTGTGAATATGAATGAAGAGGAATTCCGTACTTTTCTAGCTTCAAACATAGCTGCAGTACAGGCTGCGCTATATACCAACAATAACCTTGGATCTGGCAGTACAGGAAATCGTGTAGGATGCACCTACAAAGAATTCACTGCCTGCAAACCTTTGGAATTTGATGGAACCGAAGGACCGATCGGATTGAAACGGTGGACCGAGAAGGTCGAATCGGTGTTTGCCATAAGTAAGTGTACTGAAGAGGACAAAGTGAAGTACGCTACGCATACCTTTACAGGTTCTGCGTTAACATGGTGGAATACCTATCTAGAGCAAGTGGGACAAGATGATGCGTACGCACTACCGTGGTCAGCATTCAAGCACTTGATGAACGAGAAGTACCGTCCCAGAACCGAGGTCAATAAGCTCAAGACAGAACTTAGAGGGTTACGAACCCAAGGATTTGATATTACCACGTATGAAAGACGATTCACAGAATTGTGCCTATTGTGTCCAGGAGCATTCGAAGATGAGGAAGAGAAGATCGACGCGTTTGTGAAAGGATTACCAGAAAGAATCCAAGAAGATATAAGTTCACACGAGCCCGCCTCCATACAACAGGCATGTAGAATGGCTCACAAACTAGTGAACCAGATTGAAGAAAGAATTAAAGAACAGACTGCTGAAGAGGCCAATGTGAAGCAAGTCAAAAGAAAGTGGGAGGAAAACGGTGATAAGAATCACCAATACAATAACAACAGCAATTATAACAATAATCGCAACAACTATCCTAACAATCGCAACATCAATCGCAACTACAACAAACGGCCCAACAACAACAACAACAACAACAACAACAGCAACCACAACAATCATCTTAACAACAATAATAACCGCAACAACAACAACAATCAGAAGCAGCTATGCCAAAGGTGTGAAAAGAATCACTCGGGGTTCTGCACCAAATTTTGCAACAAGTGTAAAAGAAATGGTCATAGCGCGGCGAAGTGTGAGGTCTACGGACCAGGGGTTAATAGAACGAAAGGAACAAATGGTGTCGGAACGAGTAATGGTGGAGCAAGTAGTGTCGGAGCAAGTTATGCCAATGTAGTTTGTTATAAATGTGGAAAACCGAGCCACATTATTAGAAATTGCCCGAACCAGGAGAACACGAATGGACAAGGCCGTGGAAGAGTTTTCAATATTAATGCGGCAGAGGCACAGGAAGACCCGGAGCTTGTTACGGGTACGTTTCTTATTGACAATAAATCTGCTTACGTTTTATTTGATTCGGGTGCGGATAGAAGCTATATGAGTAGAGATTTTTGTGCTAAATTAAGTTGTCCATTGACGCCTTTGGATAGTAAATTTTTACTCGAATTAGCAAATGGTAAATTAATTTCAGCAGATAATATATGTCGGAATCGAGAAATTAAACTGGTTAGCGAAACATTTAAGATTGATTTGATACCAGTAGAGTTAGGGAGTTTTGATGTGATAATCGGTATGGACTGGTTGAAAGAAGTGAAAGCGGAGATCGTTTGTTACAAAAATGCAATTCGCATTATACGAGAAAAAGGAAAACCCTTAATGGTGTACGGAGAAAAGGGCAACACGAAGCTACATCTCATTAGTAATTTGAAGGCACAAAAACTAATAAGAAAAGGTTGCTATGCTGTTCTAGCACACGTCGAGAAAGTACAAACTGAAGAAAAGAGCATCAATGATGTTCCCATTGCAAAAGAATTTCCCGATGTATTTCTGAAAGAATTACCGGGATTACCCCCACAGCGATCCGTTGAATTTCAAATAGATCTTGTACCAGGAGCTGCACCAATAGCTCGTGCTCCTTACAGACTCGCACCCAGCGAGATGAAAGAACTGCAAAGCCAATTACAAGAACTTTTAGAGCGTGGTTTCATTCGACCAAGCACATCACCGTGGGGAGCTCCTGTTTTGTTTGTTAAGAAGAAAGATGGTACATTCAGGTTGTGTATCGACTACCGAGAGTTGAACAAACTTACCATCAAGAACCGCTACCCACTACCGAGAATCGACGACTTATTTGATCAACTACAAGGCTCGTCTGTTTATTCAAAGATTGACTTACGTTCCGGGTATCATCAAATGCGGGTGAAAGAAGATGATATTCCAAAGACTGCTTTCAGAACACGTTACGGTCATTACGAGTTTATGGTCATGCCGTTTGGTTTAACTAATGCACCAGCTGTGTTCATGGACCTTATGAACCGAGTGTGTGGACCATACCTTGACAAGTTTGTCATTGTTTTCATTGATGACATACTTATTTACTCAAAGAATGACCAAGAACACGGTGAACATTTGAGAAAGGTGTTAGAAGTATTGAGGAAGGAAGAATTGTACGCTAAGTTTTCAAAGTGTGCATTTTGGTTGGAAGAAGTTCAATTCCTCGGTCACATAGTGAACAAAGAAGGTATTAAGGTGGATCCGGCAAAGATAGAAACTGTTGAAAAGTGGGAAACCCCGAAAACTCCGAAACACATACGCCAGTTTTTAGGACTAGCTGGTTACTACAGAAGGTTCATCCAAGACTTTTCCAGAATAGCAAAACCCTTGACTGCATTAACGCATAAAGGGAAGAAATTTGAATGGAATGATGAACAAGAGAAAGCGTTTCAGTTATTGAAGAAAAAGCTAACTACGGCACCTATATTGTCATTGCCTGAAGGGAATGATGATTTTGTGATTTATTGTGACGCATCAAAGCAAGGTCTCGGTTGTGTATTAATGCAACGAACGAAGGTGATTGCTTATGCGTCTAGACAATTGAAGATTCACGAACAAAATTATACGACGCATGATTTGGAATTAGGCGCGGTTGTTTTTGCATTAAAGACTTGGAGGCACTACTTATATGGGGTCAAAAGTATTATATATACCGACCACAAAAGTCTTCAACACATATTTAATCAGAAACAACTGAATATGAGGCAGCGTAGGTGGATTGAATTATTGAATGATTACGATTTTGAGATTCGTTACCACCCGGGAAAGGCAAATGTGGTAGCCGATGCCTTGAGCAGGAAGGACAGAGAACCCATTCGAGTAAAATCTATGAATATAATGATTCATAATAACCTTACTACTCAAATAAAGGAGGCGCAACAAGGAGTTTTAAAAGAAGGAAATTTAAAGGATGAAATACCCAAAGGATCGGAGAAGCATCTTAATATTCGGGAAGACGGAACCCGGTATAGGGCTGAAAGGATTTGGGTACCAAGATTTGGAGATATGAGAGAAATGGTACTTAGAGAAGCTCATAAAACTAGATACTCAATACATCCTGGAACGGGGAAGATGTACAAGGATCTCAAGAAACATTTTTGGTGGCCGGGTATGAAAGCCGATGTTGCTAAATATGTAGGAGAATGTTTGACGTGTTCTAAGGTCAAAGCTGAGCATCAGAAACCATCAGGTCTACTTCAACAACCCGAAATCCCAGAATGGAAATGGGAAAACATTACCATGGATTTCATCACTAAATTGCCAAGGACTGCAGGTGGTTTTGATACTATTTGGGTAATAGTTGATCGTCTCACCAAATCAGCACACTTTCTGCCAATAAGAGAAGATGACAAGATGGAGAAGTTAGCACGACTGTATTTGAAGGAAGTCGTCTCCAGACATGGAATACCAATCTCTATTATCTCTGATAGGGATGGCAGATTTATTTCAAGATTCTGGCAGACATTACAGCAAGCATTAGGAACTCGTCTAGACATGAGTACTGCCTATCATCCACAAACTGATGGGCAGAGCGAAAGGACGATACAAACGCTTGAAGACATGCTACGAGCATGTGTTATTGATTTCGGAAACAGTTGGGATCGACATCTACCGTTAGCAGAATTTTCCTACAACAACAGCTACCATTCAAGCATTGAGATGGCGCCGTTTGAAGCACTTTATGGTAGAAAGTGCAGGTCTCCGATTTGTTGGAGTGAAGTGGGGGATAGACAGATTACAGGTCCGGAGATTATACAAGAAACTACCGAGAAGATCATCCAAATTCAACAACGGTTGAAAACCGCCCAAAGTCGACAAAAGAGCTACGCTGACATTAAAAGAAAAGATATAGAATTTGAAATTGGAGAGATGGTCATGCTTAAAGTTGCACCTTGGAAAGGCGTTGTTCGATTTGGTAAACGAGGGAAATTAAATCCAAGGTATATTGGACCATTCAAGATTATTGATCGTGTCGGACCAGTAGCTTACCGACTTGAGTTACCTCAACAACTCGCAGCTGTACATAACACTTTCCACGTCTCGAATTTGAAGAAATGTTTTGCTAAAGAAGATCTCACTATTCCGTTAGATGAAATCCAAATCAATGAAAAACTCCAATTCATCGAAGAACCCGTCGAAATAATGGATCGTGAGGTTAAAAGACTTAAGCAAAACAAGATACCAATTGTTAAGGTTCGATGGAATGCTCGTAGAGGACCTGAGTTCACCTGGGAGCGTGAAGATCAGATGAAGAAGAAATACCCGCATCTATTTCCAGAAGATTCGTCAACACCTTCAACAGCTTAAAATTTCGGGACGAAATTTATTTAACGGGTAGGTACTGTAGTGACCCGAACTTTTCCATGTTTATATATATTAATTGAGATTGATATTTACATGATTAAATGTTTCCAACATGTTAAGCAATCAAACTTGTTAAGACTTGATTAATTGAAATATGTTTCATATAGACAATTGACCACCCAAGTTGACCGGCGATTCACGAACGTTAAAACTTGTAAAAACGACTTGACGATATATATATGGATATACATATGGTTAACATGAGATTATGATAAGTAAGTATCTCCATAAGTATATTAACAATGAGTTATATACATATAAACAAGACTACTAACTTAAGGATTTCGAAACGAGACATATATGTAACGATTATCGTTGTAACGACATTTAAATGTATATATATCATATTAAGATATATTAATATATCATAATATCATGATAATATAATAATTTAACATCTCATTAGATATAATAAACAATGGGTTAACAACATTAATTGAGATCGTTAACTTAAAGGTTTCAAAACAACATTTACATGTAACGACTAACGATGACTTAACGACTCTGTTAAAATGTATATACATGTAGTGTATTTAGATGTATTAAAATACTTTTGGAAGACTTCAAGACATATATCAAAACACTCATACTTAACGAAAATGGTTACAGTTACTTTCCCATTCTTTTCTTTCATCAAGAATTCTAGTCGTATTCATACCCGTATTATACACAGCTTCAAAACGTACTTACTATGGGTATATACCAATAGGAACTAGCATGGGATTCCACTCTTGATTATGTCATGTATGACTAATCAATTTTAACTTCTACCATGAGCTAGTCAACTAACTAGAACTCCTTTTAACCCCACTCACCACTCACCAATTAACACTCATCATTCACTCCATTTCACTTCCAAATCTCTTTCTAATTCTCTCTCAACACACCCACACTATTATGAACGTATTTTTCCAGTAGTTAATCATCATCTTCATCAAAAATCACTTCAAGAATCAAGCTATAATCATCATAGGAAGAACACTTCAAGAATACTTCAAAAATCCCTTCAAGTTTACTAATTTACTTCCAAGCTTTCTAATCCATTCCAAGTAATCATCTAAGATCAAGAAACCTTTGTTATATATAGTAGGTTATCTTTCTTATTCAAGGTAATATTCATATTCAAACTTTGATTCAATTTCTATAACTATAAACTATCTTAATTCGAGCAAAAATCTTACTTGAACTTGTTTTTGTGTCATGATCCTACTTCAAGAACTTTCAAGCCATCCAAGATCCTTTGAAGCTAGATCATTTCTTGTCACTTCCAGTAGGTTTACCTACTAAACTTGAGGTAGTAATGATGTTCATAACATCATTCGATTCATATATATAAAACTATCTTATTCGAAGGTTTAAACTCGTAATCACTAGAACATAGTTTAGTTAATTCTAAACTTGTTCGCAAACAAAAGTTAATCCTTCTAACTTGACTTTTAAAATTAACTAAACACATGTTCTATATCTATATGATATGCTAACTTAATGATTTAAAACCTGGAAACACGAAAAACACCGTAAAACCGGATTTACGCCGTCGTAGTAACACCGCGGGCTGTTTTGGGTTAGTTAATTAAAAACTATGATAAACTTTGATTTAAAAGTTGTTATTCTGAGAACATGATTTTTATTATGAACATGAAACTATATCCAAAAATTATGGTTAAACTCAAAGTGGAAGTATGTTTTCTAAAATGGTCATCTAGACGTCGTTCTTTCGACTGAAATGACTACCTTTACAAAAACGACTTGTAACTTATTTTTCCGACTATAAACCTATACTTTTTCTGTTTAGATTCATAAAATACAGTTCAATATGAAACCATAGCAATTTGATTCATTCAAAACGGATTTAAAATGAAGAAGTTATGGGTAAAACAAGATTGGATAATTTTTCTCATTTTAGCTACGTGAAAATTGGTAACAAATCTATTCCAACCATAACTTAATCAACTTGTATTGTATATTATGTAATCTTGAGATACCATAGACACGTATACAATGTTTCGACCTATCATGTCGACACATCTATATATATTTCGGAACAACCATAGACACTCTATATGTGAATGTTGGAGTTAGCTATACAGGGTTGAGGTTGATTCCAAAATATATATAGTTTGAGTTGTGATCAATACTGAGATACGTATACACTGGGTCGTGGATTGATTCAAGATAATATTTATTGATTTATTTCTGTACATCTAACTGTGGACAACTAGTTGTAGGTTACTAACGAGGACAGCTGACTTAATAAACTTAAAACATCAAAATATATTAAAAGTGTTGTAAATATATTTTGAACATACTTTAATATATATGTATATATTGTTATAGGTTCGTGAATCAACAGTGGCCAAGTCTTACTTCTCGACGAAGTAAAAATCTGTGAAAGTGAGTTATAGTCCCACTTTTAAAATCTAATATTTTTGGGATGAGAATACATGCAGGTTTTATAAATGATTTACAAAATAGACACAAGTACGTGAAACTACATTCTATGGTTGAATTATCGAAATCGAATATGCCCCTTTTTATTAAGTCTGGTAATCTAAGAATTAGGGAACAGACACCCTAATTGACGCGAATCCTAAAGATAGATCTATTGGGCTTAACAAACCCCATCCAAAGTACCGGATGCTTTAGTACTTCGAAATTTATATCATATCCGAAGGGTGTCCCGGAATGATGGGGATATTCTTATATATGCATCTTGTTAATGTCGGTTACCAGGTGTTCACCATATGAATGATTTTTATCTCTATGTATGGGATGTGTATTGAAATATGAAATCTTGTGGTCTATTATTATGATTTGATATATATAGGTTAAACCTATAACTCACCAACATTTTTGTTGACGTTTTAAAGCATGTTTATTCTCAGGTGATTATTAAGAGCTTCCGCTGTCGCATACTTAAATAAGGACGAGATTTGGAGTCCATGCTTGTATGATATTGTGTAAAAACTGCATTTAAGAAACTTATTTTGTTGTAACATATTTGTATTGTAAACCATTATGTAATGGTCGTGTGTAAACAGGATATTTTAGATTATCATTATTTGATAATCTACGTAAAACTTTTAAACCTTTATTGATGAAATAAAGGTTATGGTTTGTTTTAAAATGAATGCAGTCTTTGAAAAACGTCTCATATAGAGGTCAAAACCTCGCAATGAAATCAATTAATATGGAACGTTTTTAATCAATAAGAACGGGACATTTCACTTGTGTCCATAACGTAAATCATAAAATGCATGTATTCTCATCCCGAAATATTTAGAGTTTAAAAGTGGGACTATATACTCACTTTTACCTTGAAGGTATTTATCACGACTTGGTCTCCGATAGATATCACGAACCTAACCATATATATAATATATCAACATATTTTCTTTTTAAGTAATCGTTATATATATATATATATATATATATATATATATATATATATATATATATATATATATATATATATATATATATATATATATATATATATATATATATACTTTTAATATTTTCTTAGTCCGTAGTTAGCAGTCCGATGTTAGTGGTCCACAATTAGTTGCTTAAATAAATAAAGACCCCATCGTATTCATATTGATCAGAATTAAACTCGACCCATGGTACCATGTTGTCAAATGACGTGTTGCGTACATAAAGTACCGTGTTGTCAGATGACGTGTTGCGTACAATCATGAGGTCTTATGATTAATCTTCTCGTGTTGTTTACGGGTGGTCCTGAAATATATAAAGTCAAATCATAAGTAATTATATATAAAATATCATATTAATTAGAAAAGATATGATTAATTTACTTTTTCTCCAAATATTTTCGTAGCTAAACTAGCTTCGGATACCCAATCTTGTTTTAGTCGTAGTTTCTTCATTACAACTCCGTTTTTGTTAGTTCAACTTGACACTTCCTTGGATCAAGTCAAATTTTAAGAATATGAACTGAAAATACCTTAGTTTGTATTCAAAATCACAGGTTATAGGTCAAACTTTGGTGAAACTTATGAAAGTGATCATTTTCCATCATAAAAACAACATTTAATGATCATTTTTCTAAAAATACTTACACTTTGAGTTAAACCATGAAATTTTTATGTGTTAACATATTCATAAGAAATATCATTTTTCCAGAACATGAACTTCCAATTCAAAGTTCAAAATAGTTTTTATTTATCCAACCCAAAATAGCCCCCGGTTGCACTCCGACGACGTAGATTCAGTTTTTAAGGTGTTCTTTGTAAAATTAAGTTGTATCTTGTTAAGTTAGCATATCCTTATGATATATTATAGGTGTTGAAGTGTTTTAAAAGTTAAGTTAGAAGGATCTATTTAGTTTGCGAACAAGTTTGAAATCATTCAAACTATGTTCTTGTTGTTAAAATTTTACAACACAAAATAAGATAGCTATATAAATATGAATCGAATAAGGTTATGAATAAGGTTACTACCTCAAGTTACTTGGACAAAGTTACTGAAAAAGATAAGAAAAATCCTAGAACCAAAAGAGTGGTGGAGTTGGATCAAAAGGTTGGAAGTAAACTTGTATACTTGGAAGGATTATTGAAGTGTTCTTGGAAGGTTTTTCTTATGAAGATTAAGGCTTGTTTTTATGGCTAGATCTTCATGGTAACTTGCTAAATTGAAGTAGGTGTTTAAGGCTCATGAAGTAGGTGAATTAGAGAGTAATTTAGGAGTAAGAATGGTGAGCTAAACATGGTATGGTGATGGCCATATAAATCGTGAAAATGGGGGGACAAAACAAAATTTTTAGTTTGTTATTTTGTGTAATTAGTCATGCTTGCTTCCAATTTCTAATTACCTCATATCTAGGGCAGTAATATGGCTGATTTAGATGTTGATTTGATGTGTATATACCAATAGTAAATACGTATAGAAGCTGGGTATGATACGGGTACATATACCCTTGATATACGTATAGAAATCTTGAGAAAACGGAACGAGGATTTAAATATAGCTATCTTTTGTAAATATACTTATATTGTTTCATGTATATAAGCCCTTTAAAAGTGATTAAATACATATCTATACGATACATGTATAAGCATTATAAGTTTTAAGTATTTATGTCAAAGAACGTTACGTATAGTTATCGTTTTGAAAACTTAAGTTAGTAGTTTCAAAGTATACTTATAACTCATTGTTATTATTATACAATGAGCTGTTAAGCCATCCTTAGATCATGTTAAATATATATAAATACATATATATACACAAATGTATAATTATCATATGTTATATAGTTCGTGATATCATCGGTCAAGTTGGATGGTCAATCGTTGTGTAAAACTCTTTTCAAAAATATAAATCTCAACATTTTAGATTGCTTATCATGTTGGTAATGCTTAATTTATGTAAATATTAATCTTATATGTATAAAACGATCGAAAAAATCCGGGTCGTTACAGGTTAACAGAACGAAAGGAACAAATGGTGTCGGAACGAGTAATGGCGGAGCAAGTAGTGTCGGAGCAAGTTATGCCAATGTAGTTAGTTATAAATGTGGAAAACCAGGCCACATTATTAGAAATTGTCCGAACCAGGAGAACACGAATAGACAAGGTCGTGGAAGAGTTTTCAATATTAATGCGGTAGAGGCACAGGAAGACCCGGAGCTTGTTACGGGTACGTTTCTTATTGACAATAAATCTTCTTACGTTTTATTTGATTCGGGTGCGGATAGAAGCTATATGAGTAGAGATTTTTATGCTAAATTAAGTTGTCCATTGACGCCGTTGGATAGTAAATTTTTACTCGAATTAGCAAATGGTAAATTAATTTCAAAAGATTATATATGCCGGAATCGAGAAATTAAACTGGGTAGCGAAATATTTAAGATTGATTTATACCAGTAGAGTTAGGGAGTTTTGATGTAATAGTCGGCATGGACTGGCTGAAGAAGGTGAAAGCAGAGATCGTATGTTATAAAAATGCAATTCACATTGTACGAGAAGAAGGAGAACCCTTAATGGTGTACGGAGAAAAGGGCAACACGAAGCTACATCTTATTAGTAATTTGAAGGCACAAAAACTAATAAGAAAAGGTTGCTATGTTGTTCTAGCACACGTCGAGAAAGTACAAACTGAAGAAAAGAGCATTAATGATGTTCCCGTCGCAAAAGAATTTCCCGATGTATTTCTGAAAGAATTACCGGGACTACCTCCACATCGATCTGTTGAATTTCAAATAGATCTTGTATCAGGAGCTGCACCAATAGCTCGTGCTCCTTATAGACTCGCACCCAACGAGATGAAAGAACTGCAAAGCCAACTGCAAGAACTATTAGAACGTGGTTTTATTCGACCAAGCACATCACCTTGGGGAGCTCCTGTTTTGTTTGTCAAGAAGAAGGATGGTACATTTAGGTTGTGTATTGACTACAGAGAGTTGAACAAACTTACCATCAAAAATCGTTATCCACTGCCGAGAATTGACGACTTATTTGATCAACTACAAGGCTCGTCGGTTTATTCGAAGATCAATTTACGTTCTGGATATCATCAAATGCGAGTAAAGGAGGATGATATTCCAAAAACTGCTTTTAGGACGCGTTATGGTAATTACGAGTTTATGATTATGCCGTTTAGATTGACTAACGCACCAGCTGTGTTCATGGACCTTATGAACCGAGTGTGTGAGCCATATATTTACAAGTTTGTAATTGTTTTCATCGATGACATACTTATTTACTCAAAGAATAATCAAGAGCACGAAGAACATTTGAGAAAAGTGCTAGAAGTATTGAGGAAAGAAAAACTGTACGCTAAGTTTTCAAAGTGTGCATTTTGGTTGGAAGAAGTTCAATTCCTCGATCACATAGTGAACAAAGAAGGTATCCAGGTGGACCCAGCAAAGATCGAAACCGTTGAAAAGTGGGAAACCCCAAAAACTCCGAAGCATATACGTCAATTTTTAGGATTGGCTGGTTACTACAGAAGATTCATCCAAGATTTCTCCAAAATAGCAAAACCCTTGACTGCATTAACGCATAAAGGGAAGAAATTTGAATGGAAGGATGAACAAGAGAAGGCATTTCAATTATTGAAGAAAAAGCTAACTACGGCACCTATATTGTCATTGCCTGAAGGAAATGATGATTTTGTGATTTATTGTGACGCATCAAAGCAAGGTCTCGGTTGTGTATTAATGCAACGGACGAAGGTGATTGCTTATGCGTCTAGACAATTGAAGATTCACGAGCAAAATTATACGATGCATGATTTGGAATTAGGCGCGGTTGTTTTTGCATTAAAGACTTGGAGGCACTACTTATATGGGGTCAAAAGTATTATATATACCGACCATAAAAGTCTTCAACACATATTTAATCAGAAACAACTGAATATGAGGCAGCGTAGGTGGATTGAATTGTTGAATGATTACGACTTTGAGATTCGTTACCACCCGGGGAAGGCAAATGTGGTAGCCGACGCCTTGAGCAGAAAGGACAGAGAACCCATTCGAGTAAAATCTATGAATATAATGATTCACACTAACCATACTACTCAAATAAAGGAGGTGTAACAAGGAGTTTTAAAAGAGGGAAATTTAAAGGATGAAATACCCAAAGGATCGGAGAAGCATCTTAATATTCGGGAAGACGGAACCCGGTATAGGGCTGAAATAATTTGGGTACCAAAATTTGGAGATATGAGAGAAATGGTACTTAGAGAAGCTTATAAAACCAGATACTCAATACATCCTGGAACGGGAAAGATGTACAAGGATCTTAAGAAACATTTTTGGTGGCCAGGTATGAAAGCTGATATTGCTAAATATGTAGGAGAATGTTTGACGTGTTCTAAGGTCAAAGCTGAACATCAGAAACCATCAGGTCTACTACAACAACCTGAAATCCCGGAATGGAAATGGGAAAACATTACCATGGATTTCATTACTAAATTGCCAAGGACTGCAAATGGTTATGATACTATTTGGGTAATAGTTGATCGTCTCACCAAGTTAGCACACTTCCTGCCAATAAGAGAAGATGACAAGATGGAGAAGTTAGCATGACTGTATTTGAAGGAAGTCATCTCCAGACATGAAATACCAATCTCTATTATCTCTGATAGGGATGGCAGATTTATTTCGAGATTCTGGCAGACATTACAGCAAGCATTAGGAACTCGTCTAAACATGAGTACTGCCTATCATCCACAAACTAATGGGCAGAGTGAAAGGACGATACAAATGCTTGAAGATATGCTACGAGCATGTGTTATTGATTTTGGAAACAGTTGGGATCGACATCTACCGTTAGCAGAATTTTCCTACAACAACAGCTATCATTCAAGCATTGAGATGGCGCCGTTTGAAGCACTTTATGGTAGAAAGTGCAGGTCTCCGATTTTTTGGAGTGAAGTGGGGGATAGACAGATTACGGGTCCGGAGATAATACAAGAAACTACCGAGAAGATCATTCAAATTCAACAACGGTTGAAAACCGCACAAAGTCGACAAAAGAGCTACGCCGACATTAAAAGAAAAGACATTGAATTTGAAATTGGAGAGATGGTCATGCTTAAGGTTTCACCTTGGAAAGGTGTTGTTCGATTTGGTAAACGAGGGAAATTAAATCCAAGGTATATTGGACCATTCAAGATTATTGATCGTGTCGGACCAGTAGCTTACCGACTTGAGTTACCTCAACAACTTGCGAATGTACATAACACTTTCCACGTCTCGAATTTGAAGAAATGTTTTACTAAAGAAGATCTCACTATTCCGTTGGACGAAATCCAAATCAATGAAAAACTTCAATTCATTGAAGAACCCATCGAAATAATGGATCGTGAGGTTAAGAGACTTAAACAAAACAAGATACTGATTGTCAAGGTTCGATGGAATGCTTGTAGGGGACCCGAGTTCACCTGGGAGTGTGAAGATCAGATGAAGAAGAAATACCCGCATCTATTTCCAGAATATTCGTCAACACTTTCAACAGCTTAAAATTTCGGGACGAAATTTATTTAACGGGTAGGTACTATAGTGACCCGAACTTTTCCATGTTTTTATATATTAAATGAAATTGATATTTACATGATTAAATATTTCCAACATGTTAAGCAATCAAACTTGTTAAGACTTGATTAATTGAAATAGGTTTCATATAGACAATTGACCACCCAAGTTGACCGGTGATTCACGAACGTTAAAACTTGTAAAAACTATATGATGACATATATATGGTTATATATATAGTTAACATGATATTTTGATAAGTAAACATATTATTAAGTATATTAACAATGAACTACATATGTAAAAACAAGACTACTAACTTAATGATTTTGAAACGAGACATATATGTAACGATTATCGTTGTAACGACATTTAATATATATATATATATCATATTAAGATATATTAATACATCATGATATCATGATAATGTAATAATTTAACATCTCATTTGATTTAATAAACAAGGGTTAACAACATTTAACAAGATCGTTAACCTAAAGGTTTCAAAACAACACTTACGTGTAACGACTAACGATGACTTAACGACTCAGTTAAAATGTATATACATGTAGTGTTTTAATATGTATTCATACACTTTTAAAAGACTTCAAGACACTTATCAAAATACTTCTACTTAACAAAAATGCTTACAATTACATCCTCATTCAGTTTCATCAACAATTCTACTCGTATACACCCGTATTCGTACTCGTACAATACACAGCTTTTAGATGTATGTACTATTGGTATATACACTCCAATGATCAGATCTTAGCAGCCCATGTGAGTCACCTAACACATGTGGGAACCATCATTTGGAAACTAGCATGAAATATCTCATAAAATTACAAAAATATGATTAATCATTCATGACTTATTTACATGTAAACAAAATTACACGTCCTTTATATCTAATCCATATACCAACGACCAAAAATACCTAAAAACACTTTCATTCTTCAATTTTCTTCATCTAATTGATCTCTCTCAAGTTCTATCTTCAAGTTCTAAGTGTTCTTCATAAATTCTATAAGTTCTAGTTTCATAAAATCAAGAATACTTCCAAGTTTGCTAGCTTACTTCCAATCTTGTAAAGTGATCATCCAACCTCAAGAAATCTTTCTTATTTACAGTAAGATATCTTTCTAATACAAGGTAATACTCATATTCAAACTTTGATTCAATTTCTATAACTATAACAATCTTATTTCGAGTGGAAATCTTACTTGAACTTGTTTTCGTGTCATGATTCTGCTTCAAGAACTTTCAAGCCATTCAAGGATCCTTTGAAGCTAGATCTATTTTTCTCATTTCCAGTAGGTTTACCTACTAAAATTAAGGTAGTAATGATGTTTATAACATCATTCGATTCATACATATAAAGCTATCTTATTCAAAGGTTTAAACTTGTAATCACTCGAACATAGTTTAGTTAATTCTAAACTTGTTCGCAAACAAAAGTTAATCCTTTGAAGCTAGAACACAGTAAAACCGGACATACGCCGTCGTAGTAACACGGATGTTTTGGGTTAGTTAATTAAAAACTATGATAAACTTTGATTTAAAAGTTGTTCTTCTGGGAAAATGATTTTTCTTATGAACATGAAACTATATCCAAAAATCATGGTTAAACTCAAAGTGGAAGAATGTTTTCTAAAATGGTCATCTAGACGTCGTTCTTTCGACTGAAATGACTACCTTTACAAAAATGACTTGTAACTTATATTTCTGACAACAAACCTATTCTTTTTCTATTTAGATTCATAAAATAGATTTCAATATGAAACATAGCAATTTGATTCACTCAAAACGGATTTAAAATAAAGAAGTTATGAGTAAAACAAGATTGGATAATTTTTCTTGTTGTAGCAACGTGAAAATTAGTAACAAATCTATATTAATCATATCCTAGCTAACTTATATTGTATTATACATGTATTCTAATATATTATGTAATCTTGGGAGACCATAGACACGTATGCAAATGTTTTGACATATCATATCGACCCATGTGTATATATTATTTGGAACAACCATAGACACTCTATATGCAGTAATGTGGGAGTTAGCTATACAGGGTTGAGGTTGATTCCAAAAATATATATACTTTGAGTTGTGATCTAGCCTGAGACGTGTACACACTGGGTCGTGGATTGATTCAAGATAATATATATCAATTTTGTTCTGTACATCTAACGTTGGACAACTAGTTGTAGGTTACTAACGAGGACATCTGACTTAATAAACTTAAAACATCAAAATGTATTAAAAGTGTTGTAAATATATTTTGAATCGACCAGTGGCCAAGTCTTACTTCCCAACGAAGTAAAAATCTGTGAAAATGAGTTATAGTCCCACTTTTAAAATCCAATATTTTTGGGATGAGAATACATGCAGGTTTTATAAATGATTTACAAAATAGACACAAGTACGTGAAACTACATTGTATGGTTGAATTATCGAAATCGAATATGCCCCTTTTTATTAAGTCTGGTAATCTAAGAATTAGGGAACAGACACCCTAATTGACGCGAATCCTAAAGATAGATCTATTGGGCCTAACAAACCCCATCCAAAGTACCGGATGCTTTAGTACTTAAAAATTTATATCATATCCGAAGGGTGTCCCGGAATGATGGGGATATTCTTATATATGCATCTTGTTAATGTCGGTTACCAGGTGTTCACCATATGAATGATTTTTATCTCTATGTATGGGATGTATATTGAAATATGAAATCTTGTGGTCTATTGTTACGATTTGATATATATAGGTTAAACCTATAACTCACCAACATTTTTGTTAACGTTTAAAGCATGTTTATTCTCAGGTGAATACTAAGAGCTTCCGCTGTTGCATACTAAAATAAGGACAAGATTTGGAGTCCATGTTTGTATGATATTATGTAAAAACTGCATTCAAGAAACATATGTCGATGTAATATATTTCTATTGTAAACCATTATGTAATGGTCGTGTGTAAACAGTATATTTTAGATTATCATTATTTGATAATCTACATAATGCTTTTGAAACCTTTATTGATAAAATAAAGGTTATGGTTGTTTTAAAAATGAATGCAGTCTTTGAAAAACGTCTCATATAGAGGTCAAAACCTCGCAATGAAATCAATTAATATGGAATGTTTATAATCAATATGAACGGGACATTTCACTATTCTGGGTTTTTCTTTTCTTTTCAACATCTTTTATGTGAAAACGGTGAAATGTCCCATTCATATCGATTATAAATGTTTCATATTAATTGATTTCGCTGCGAGGTTTTGACCTCTATATGAGACGTTTTTCAAAGACCGCATTCGATTTTTAAAACAAACCATAACCTTTATTTTATCGATAAAGGTTTAAAAAAATTTCGAAGATTATCAAACAATGATAATCTAAAATATAGCGTTTTCACACGACCATTACATAATGGTTTACAATAATATTACACAACAACTTAAGTCTTCGAATGCAGTTTTTAAACAATATTATACAAGCATGCAGACTCCAATCCTGTCTTTATTTAACATGCAACATCGGAAGCTCTTAATAATCACCTGAGAATAAACATGATTTAAAACGTCAACAAAAATGTTGGTGAGTTATAGGTTTAGCCTATATATATCAAATTATAATTAATAGGCCACAAGATTTCATTTAATAAATAATCATACACTCGCAAGTGTATAAAAAAAATCATTCATATGATGAACACCTGGTAACCGACATATACAAAATGCATCTAGAATATCCCCAATATACAGGTACACTCATCTGTATATAAAAAATTAAAGTACTAAAGCATCCATAACCCAATTTCTTAGGCTACCAACCTAAAAGGGTGATATCCGGTATAATGATTCAATCATAGAATATAGTTTCAAGTACTTGTGCCTATTTTGTAAAACATTAATAAAACTGTATGTATTCTCATCCCAAAAATATTAGATTTTAAAAGTGGGACTATAACTCACTTTCACAGATTTTCAATTCGTCGAGAATTAGACTTGGCCACGGGTCGATTCACGAACCTATAACAAATATATACATATATATTATATATATTAAAGTATGATCGAAATATATTAAAAAACATTTTTTATTATGTTTTAACGATTTAAATTTGTTAAGTTAACAGTCCAATGTTAGTAGTCCACAATTAGTTGTCCACAGTTAGTAGTACAGAAATAAATCAATATATATTATCTCGAATCAATCCACGACCCAGTGTATACAAGTCTCAGACTCCATCACAACTCAAAGTATATATATTATTTTGGAATCAACCTCAACCTTGTATAGCTAACTCGAGCATTACCGCATATAGAGTGTCTATGGTTATTCCAAATAATATATATAGATGACGTCGATTTGATATGTCAAAACATTGTATATGTGTCTATGGTCTATCAAGATTACATAATATATGTTAGAATACATTTATAATACAATATAAGTTAGTTAAGTCATGGTTAGTATATATTTGTTACAAAGTTTCACGTAGCTAAAACAAGCAAAAATATCCAATTTTGTTTTACCCATAACTTCTTCGTTTTAATTCCGTTTTGAGTGAATCAAGTTGCTATGGTTTCATAATGAACTGAAATTTATGAAACTAAATAGAAAAGTATAATTTAATAGTCAGAAATACATGTTACAAGTCGTTTTTCAAAAGAGGTGGTCATTTCCGTCGAAAGATCGACATCTTGATGACCATTTTGAAAAACATACTTCCACTTTGAGTTTAACCATGATTTTTGGATATAGTTTCATGTTCATAAGAAATATCATTTTCCCAGAAAAACAACTTTTAATTCAAATGTTATCATAGTTTATAATTATCCAACCCAAAACAGCCCCCGGTTTCACTACGATGGCGTATGTCCGGTTTTACGGTGCTCTTCGTGTTTCCAGGTTGTAAATCATTAAGTTAGAATATCATATAGATATATAACATGTGTTTATTTGATTCTAAAAGTTAAGTTAGAAGGATTTACTTTGTTTGCAAACAAGTTTAGAATTAACTAAACTATGTTCTAGTGATTACAAGTTATAATCTTCGAATAAGATAGTTTTATATATATGAATCGAATGATGTTATGAACATCATTACTACCTCAAGTATAGTAGGTAAACCTACTGGAAATGATGAAGAAATAACTTGAGCTTCAATGGATCTTTGATGGCTTGGAAGTTCTTGAAGTAGAATCATAACACGAAAACAAGTTCAAGTAAGATTACTACTTGAATTAAGATAATTATAGTTATAGAAATTGAATCAAAGTTTGAATATGAGTATTACCTTGAATAATAAAGATAACCTAATGTAAATAACAAAGGTTTCTTGATCTTAGATGATTACATGGAATGGATTTGAAAGCTTGGAAGTAGACTTGCAAACTTGAAAGTGTTCTTGAAGTGTTCTTGAGTAGTTGTGTTGTAAGTTGTTTTATGTTTGGATATTTGAACTAGATTGAGCTAGATTTTGATGAAGATTATGAAGAACACTTAGAACATCAAGATAGAGTTTGAGAGAGATGTGTTTGATTCAAGAAAATAGAAATGAGAATGTGTCTGTGATGCTCCTCATTCACGTGAATATGGGGTAGTCATATTGGCTCCATTAGTTTGTAATTTTGTTAGATATTTCATGCTAGTTGCCAAATGGTTGGTTCCACATGTTTGTTGACTAAATGAGGGCTGCTAAGAGCTGATAATTTAAGTGTATATACCAATAGTAAATACATCTAAAAGTTGTGTATTGTACGAGTACGAATACGGGTGCATACGAGTAGAATTGTTGATGAAAATGAATGAGAATGTAATTGTAAGCATTTTTGTTAAGTAGAAGTACTTTGATATGTGTCATGAAGTCTTTCAGAAGTGTACTAATACATCTTAATACACTATATGTATATGCATTTTTAACTGAGTCGTTAAGTCATCGTTAGTCGTTACATGTACATGTTGTTTCGGAACCTTTAAGTTAACGATTTTGTTAAATGTAATAAATCCCATTGTTATTAAATATAATGAGATGTTAAATTATTACATTATCATGATAACATGATGTACTAATGTATCTTAATATGATATATAAATACTAAGACGTTATTACAACGATAATCGTTACGTATAGATATCATTTTGAATTTCTTAAGTTAGTAGTCTTGTTTTATGTATAAGGTTCATTGTTAATATACATAATGAGATACTTAATTATCATTTCATCATGTTAAACATATATATATGTTCATATATAAAATATCATGTCATATACATGTTATAACATTCGTGAATCATCAGACAAACTAGGTGGTCAAACGTTAACACTAAATCCGTTTCAGTTAATCAAGTCTTAACAAGTTTGATTACTTAACATATTAGAATCATTTATTCATGTAAATATTAATCTCATATAATATATAATCATGGAAAAGTTCAGGTCACTACAGTACCTACCCGTTAAATAAATTTTGTCCCGAAATTTTAAGCAATTGGAGGTGTTGACGCATCATCTGGAAATAAGTGCGGGTATTTATGCTTCATCTGCTCTTCACGCTCCCAGGTGAACTCGGGTCCTCTACGAGCATTCCATCAAACCTTAATGATTGAAATTTTGTTTTGCTTAAGTCCTTTAACCTCACGATCCATTATCTCGACGGGTTCTTCAATGAATTGAAGTTTTTCATTGATTTGGATTTCGTCTAAAGGAATAGTGAGATCTTCTTTGGCTAAGCATTTCTTCAGATTCAATACGTGAAAAGTATCATGTATGCCGGCGAGTTGTTGAGGTAATTCAAGTCGATAAGCTACTGGTCCGACACGATCTATAATCTTGAATGGCCCAATGTATCTCGGATTTAGTTTTCCCCATTTTCCAAAATGAACAACACCTTTCCAAGGTGATACTTTAAGCATGACCATGTCGCCAATTTCAAATTCTATATCTTTTCTTTTACTCTCTGCGTAGCTCTTTTGTCGACTCTGGGCGGTTTTCAACAGTTGTTGAATTTGAATAATTTTCTCGATCGTTTCTTGGATTATCTCCGGACCCTTAATTTTTCTATCCCCCACTTCACTCCAGCAAATCGGAGACTTGCACTTTCTGCCATAAGTGCCTCAAACGGTGCCATCTCAATACTCGAGGGGTAACTGTTGTTGTATGAAAATTCTGCTAACGGTAGATGTCGATCCCAACTGTTTCCAAAATCAATAACACATGCTCGTAGCATGTCTTCAAGGGTCTGTATCGTCCTTTCACTCTACCCATCAGGTTTTGGATGATAGGCAGTACTCATATCTAGACAAGTTCCCAATGCTTGTTGTAACGTCTGCCAAAATCTTGAAACAAATCTATCATCCCTATCAGAGATAATAGAGATTGGTATTCCTTGTCTGGAGACGACTTCCTTCAAGTATAGTCGTGCTAGCTTTTCTATTTTATCATCTTCTCGCATTGGTAGAAAGTGTGCTTATTTGGTGAGACGATCGACTATTACCCAAATAGTATCATAACCACTTGCAGTCCTTGGCAATTTAGTAATGAAATTCATGGTAATGTTTTCCCATTTCCATTCCAGGATTTCAGGTTGTTGAAGTAGACCTGATGGTTTCTGATGTTCAGCTTTTACCTTAGAACACGTTAAACATTCTCCTACGTATTTAACAATATCGGCTTTCATACCCGGCCACCAAAAATGTTTCTTGAGATCTTTGTACATCTTTCCTGCTCCGGGATGTGTTGAGTATCTGGTTTTATGTGCTTCCCTAAGTAACATTTCTCTCACATCTCCAAACTTTAGTACCCAAATTCTTTCAGCCCTATACAGGGTTCCGTCTTCCCGAACATTAATGTTTCTCCGATCCTTTGTGAAGGTTTTTCGTATGCCTGAGAGACATATTAAATTAATGTGGCTAATATGTTATGATCCAAGTCGGGTCATACCCAGTAACAAGCTTACCGACACCTTAAACGTATTTAATCTTGGCGATTGGTTCGTTAAATAAATACGCGACACTTGAACTTTAGAAAATCGATTTTCTAAAATATTATCACTTGAAATAAATTATTTAGATAATTTATATTTAATTATTTATAAGTTTAAATAATTATGTTGTGTTATATTTTATAACTTGGTTTATAAAATATGTAAGTAACAAATGCAAGGAATTAGATATAACAAATTTTATATTCTACAAGTTTTATAAAACAATGGTCTTTTTATAAAAATTATACCCACCCATGAGCTAGCATCTTTGTGGCTTTTAAGGTGACTCCATTCCTTAGGTGCATGGGTGATTAAAAGACCAAGATATTCCTTGACTTCTACTTAGTAAATATACAACATTTCAAGTGCCTAAAGAGCTGACCATTCTGTCCAAAAACTTGCAGCTGCTGTTCGAAATTTTTCGGCAGAAAGAAGGGGTCTTCAAGCTTGGTTTTTGGTCATTCAAGTGTCTCTAAATCCAAAATACATTAAGGGTGGTGTTGGTGCACTAAAACTTGTGGGTATTACAACTTGAGGCTTCAAGTTAGAAGCTAATATTCATCATCAACTTCATCCTTCAAATCAGCCCTCAAATTAGTTGAGGAGGTATATTTCTTATCTTCTTCTTTTATTTGTAAGCATATGTTTCAAGACATGATATTTACATGGAATTTAACTTAATGGTTAAACTTATAAACATGACCTTATACATGCTTCTGCTTTCTTTATTATCATAAAAATGGTTTTGTGAACATGTAAATCTTAAGAACATGTCGTTTATTTTGTTGTTAAATTCCATCAAATGGTATCTAGAGCCGATGTCTTTGGAATATGCTTCTTATATGGTTTATGAACCCATGAATTGTAATCTATAAACATGCATGAAAGTAGATTGCAAAAACTTTTCGGGTTTGGAGGGTTGCTTGGTTTGGCCGAATTCTTGGACACTCAAAATGGGTTTTGGGTTGTTCCATTTTGGTCATATTAATTGTTCACAATCATAGCCACGACCTTGTGTTTGAATGGATGTTCGTTTGGTTGATTTATTCATCAATTTGGTTTGTAATAATTTATTCAAATTTGGTTTGTAATAATTATTCATTTGGTTATGTAATTTATTTTATATTTGGTATGTAAAATAGATTAGGTTGTATTTTCATTTTTTTTAGACAAAATGTATTAGGATATATTTTGTAAAAATAATGAAGATGATGAAGACTTGAAGAACACATGAAGAATCATTTGGATGCAAGATTAAGTGGGAGATTTTGAAATCTCCTACTTAGTGTTATAACCCTTAACCGGTGACATTTGTTTTCGGCTAAACAAATGTCTACCAAATTGGATTGATTGTGAACACATTTGTTTGCATGCGTGGTTGTTATATTTCTTGTATGATTGTGGATTGTGTATGTTACTACAACAAGTTATCACTCAAGTTAACAACAAACATAACTACAATTTAATTGGTTAAATTATTAACGACATGCAAAACGTCAATTTAAATGGCTAAATTAAAAACGGCTAAAAGGACATTAATAAACGGTTATTAAGAACATGATAAGGATCATATATATAAAATGGTTTATATCAAGTAATTGGCTAAAATTACAAGACTTGAAAATGGATTTCAAATGAACCATACACTAAATGCATGGCATAAATGTTTTCTTAAACTAGAATTAACGAAAACTTAAAATCCCTTAATCGACAAGGTAAACAAGTTTAACGCCATCCTTTTGTGGGATACTTAAACATAGTAGGGAACTCATAATGGGATAAAGGTCACCTAACCGTTATGAGCTAACTAATATGGTTAAGGTAAAATTCGCATGCTTGTGGGATAAAGGTCACCTAACCACTTGTATGTTAATTTTACATGTTTACACAAGTAGGACGACTTGATTTGGGAATCATGAACTTAGGGTCACTGAAGCATGAGGAACAAATAGGCGTTGATGGGATAAATATGCCATGCAAAA
This sequence comes from Rutidosis leptorrhynchoides, assembly GCF_046630445.1. Taxonomy (NCBI): domain Eukaryota; kingdom Viridiplantae; phylum Streptophyta; class Magnoliopsida; order Asterales; family Asteraceae; genus Rutidosis; species Rutidosis leptorrhynchoides. The sequence goes on along the minus strand of NC_092337.1, from coordinate 224,171,216 downwards.
GGATTGCATGATTCCATAATTTAGAAGTTGCAAAAGGATTGCAATTGTCATATAAATGACTACCTAGCTAAATCAAATAACGGGATAAAGGTCACCTAACCGAAATTTGATTTACCGTTGGATTCTAATATTTAATAAGTCAATTAAAATTTAAAAGGGTATTGTTTATTAAATTTAAAATCGATACTTAAATGAACTTTGTTAAATTTTGTAGATGGCCGCCAATAACAACAACATGCAAAACGCACCTATTAACTTGAACAACCTATCGTTAAGGTATCTCCTCGAGAAAGACAAACTCAACCATATGAACTTTATGGATTGGTTCCGTAATCTTAGGATTGTCCTCAAACTTAAGGATAAGGCGTATGTGTTGGAAGACCCCATTCCAGATCAACCCGACGAGGATGATACGGAAGGCATGGCTTATTGGGATAAGTATTGCGCCGATTCGGTGCAAGTTGTTTGCCTAATGCTTGGGACTATGATACCCGAACTCCAAAAGGATTTCGAGCATCATACTGCATACGACATGATCACTCAATTGAAGGAGATGTTCCTTCAACAAGCACGTGTCGAGCGCTTCGAGACCGTTCGAGCGCTTCATGCATGTCGTATGGACGACTCCCAATCTGTTTCATCTTATGTCCTTAAGATGAAAAGCCTCATTGATCGCGCAAACCACCTTAATCTTAACATATCTAATGAGCTAGCCACGGATCTTATCCTAAACTCCTTGTCAAAGAGGTTTGACCAATTTGTAATTAATTACAATATGAATGGGATGGATAAGACCATTGGCGAACTTCATGGCATGCTTAGGATGGCGGAAACTAGCATGGGTAAGAGGGCTTCACCCGTGCTAATGATCAATGTGTTGGAATTCATCATATTAACAAGTTATATTAACATGCATGTCAAAACCCGATTTTAAAAGTGAAGCGGAAGCAATTTTACATAAACAAATCAATATGAGTTTAACCTTTTAAACATGAATTCCAAAGTAGATCAAGTCTAGAAATATACTTACAAATATAAGAGTGCTAGTAAAGAAAAGTACCTACTCCAAGTTAGGAGGTTACAAGATGATGAAGATGATGAATAAGTGTGTCAAAACCCCAAGCTTTTGATGCACCAACACCACCCTTGAACTTGATTATGTTTTAGATACTCAATCACCTTAAAACCAAGCTAGAAACCCACTTTCTTGGGACAGCAGGAACTTATTTTTGTTGTTTGTTTTTCACCCTTGAGAGAATGTGTATGCATGTGTCTTTTTGTCTTTTGTCAAGAGCATGCATCTAAGTAATTGTGCTATGTTGGAACCATCAAGAGTGAGCATTGGAGGGCTCTCTTGGAGACCCAAATCTGCACTCTTGTTGTGTTTATATAAAATGTAGCAATTCTTATAAAACTTGTAAAAGAAACCATATAAATATTTGCTACTTTCATATTTATATAAACACTTATAAAAAACATAACACAATATAGTTATTTAAACCTATAAATAACTAAATCCATATCATATATAAATTATCCAAATAATTTATCTCAAGTGAGGATATTTTAGAAACCCGATTTTTCTAAAATCCAAGTGTTGCATATTTGTTTAATGATCCAATCGTTAAGATCAAATACGTATAAGGTGTAGGTAAGTTTGTTATTGGGTATGACCCGACTTGGATCATAACATATTAGCCACATAAATTTAATATGTCTCTCGGGCATACGAAAAACCTTCAATCTCCAACTTGCACGAGAAACATAAGAAATTAATGCAAGTGACGGATACCACCTAACGACTGTCCATCACCCCCAATATGTTATGACTTTGTGCCATTCAGTAACATCATCCCTTTCGAGTGCCCATCTCGAACATGAATAGGTGAATCTTTTCATTATTTCCTTTTGTCCTAGATGATCATATACATAGCATTGTATATGTATATTTTATTTTCTAAAAGCTAAGGACAGAACTACGCGGATTATAAGGCACAGTTATGCAATATTCGCTGAAAATAAATACTGCGGTTATGTATTCGCTGAAATACCAAACTGCGGTTTGATCCGCTGACTTTTCGCGGAGAGCCGAGCATCTCGCAGACCGCGGATATCACGGATACTATAAATAGGGAGCTTGGCCTCTCATTTATGGGTTGTTGATTCTCTGCCATTTGCCTAAGCCTTTGTAGATTTCACTTGTGACTTTGCCCAAGGACTTCTTACATAGAGTTAAGGTGAATCATGCTAATCGATAACGAAGACCGGGTCGGGGTGGTTGATCACTTGATAGTTAAAGTGAAAAACGATCATCGGGGCCCAAAATAATCATCGAACATCCCATCCTCCATTATAATCTTATTGCACTCAATCTGTAATTAAGCAACATCATTAATTAAGGATTGATCAATTGGCGCCATCTGTGATGACCCGAGAATTTTCGACCAAATTTAAATTTAATCTTTTATAATTCCGACACGATAAGCAAAGTCTGTAATGTTAAAGTCTCAAAAACTTTTGAACTATTTTTATAAATTCCATTCGACTTTCGAATGTGCCCGACGATTCACGAACAATTGTTATAAGAAATATATATATATATATATATATATATATATATATATATATATATATATATATATATATATAAAACAAATAAATAATAGTATAAATAATAATTTGAGATACTAAAATACAATTTAATCATTTGAATTAGTTTGGATATTCAAAGTAATACATAAAATAATTAAGTTGCTATTAACATGAATATATAAACATATATATTGTAATATAATAAATATTTAGAATATATTATCATAGGATATATTATCTCTATGATAAAATTAATAATATATAATAGTAACATATTGAATTTGATTACAAGTTTAAACATAATTGTAATATATTATTATTACTATCTTCATTATTATTAATATTAATATTAATATCTGTAATATTAATATTACCATTCCTAATATAAAATATATAGCTATGAAATTAGTATATATATATATATATAACTTGTATATCTAGATTATTACCTGTAGTATTATATAGTATTATATTAAGTTACAAGTTTGAATGAATTGATATATTAAAATGATTATCATTACTCTCATTATAATTGTTTTTGTTAATATTAATATCAATATTTGTATTAATAATATTGTTAATTCTACTATAAAATATGTATATATATATATATATATATACATAAAGAAAATTGATATGTTTAAGTTGTATTATCATTATTAATGTATTTATTATCATTAATATAACTAGTATTATTATTAATATCATCATTTAATTATTAGGATTAAAGGTTATCATTTGTAATATCATTACTAAGTATTATATGTATTAATACTATTATCTTTATTTAAAATTATTATTTTCATCCCCTTTATCATTATTATTATTATTATTATTATTATTATTTTGATATTATTATTAATATTATTATAATTATTAGTAATTTTGATTATTATTAATATAATTATAATTATTAATTAATATTAATAATATTACCTATATAAAAATCCTTTTTATAAATGGAATCTGAATCCATTGAATGTTCCCATTCAAAAACCTGTAGATAATTTCGTTTACTGTCTCTAATTGGTACGACCTGTCAATCTCAAGCTACATTATAGATCCAAAAACTGTTAACCATCGATCTCACAGACATTTACATTTTTATTTATTTTCTGTATAATAATTTCTGTCGATTAATAATGGATGTATAAATGATAAATTCTGGTGTTTTATAATCCATTCGAATTTTATCACCCACAGACAACTAAACATTTTTCCTCCATTTGATACAATTCGATTGAATATAATCGATTAACCCAAGAAAAGTCCTCAGTCCCCTGTTCTTACTTTTTTCTTCAATTTGATCAATTCCAAAGTCAATTTAAAAATGTATTAAAGCTGTTATGTTATAAACTAATTACTAAAACTTTCTGCAAAGCTCCATTTTCCAATTTTCAGTATCGACACTGAATTTTTGAAGTCAAAGTTTGATGTCAAAAGGTCAATCGTATTGTTCATAAGGAAATTGGAATTTGATTCGAGGTTTCAAATAAAATTAATGATTGACAAAGCTTCTAAGAACGTTTTTCTATCTAATTCATGTTATGAGTTTTATCTAAAACAAACTAGAAATCGGAATTCGATTTTGAGTTCATATCATGGGAAAAAGGGGTTGTTGCTATATTTTTTTATTATTCGATTTAAGTAATCGACCAGAGTAATTTGATTCTAATTCAGTTTTGCATTTAAAAACTACAAACGGAATTGTTGTTATGATTATGGATCAAGTCCTAGTCGATTGAATTTTTTTGGAAGAAGAAGAACATAAAACCAGATGGAGACCAGAATAAATAATTTTAGATTGCGTTATAAATCAGGAAAACACATTGGATGGAATGGTTAAGTGTGATGTCGTGCAAACAGATGGTCGCAAGGTCGAATCTGGGCTGAGTCTTTCCTTTTTCTTTTAAGAAGCTGATTTTTACATAAGGTAGTTTATTTAAATATTTATCTTTATTATTATTATTTTTATTATTAGTGTTATTATGAAAAGATAACACTAAGTTATTATTTATTCTCCTTAATATTAGTATTGGTATAATTTTATAAGAATTAATATTACTCTTATTAATAAGTGTTACAAATAAATTGATTATTATTCTTATTATTAATATTATCACTAATAGTTGTATTATATTCATTATCATTATGATTAGGATTACTAATATGAACATAATTCAAGTTATCATTATTTTAGTATCAGTATCATTTTGTAACTATTAATATAATCAGTATTATTATTAAATAAAAGTATCGTTATTAACAATATTATTATTATTATTATTATTATTATTATTATTATTATTATTATTATTATTATTATTATTATTATTAATATTATCATTTTAATAAAGTTATTATTAAATCAATAATATCAAAACTATCATTTTTAAATAAATAAATATTTTGTACATAAAACATATTATTTACATATATATTAATATGCTATATATAAATTATATTAACATTACAGATATAAAAACTTACATACAACAAATTAAGTATTTTTAATATAATACTAAATATATATATAGATATCAAAATAACTATATTAGCATTTTTTTATAATAAATAATAATTATCTATTTAAGATAAATAAAGTATAAATATTATTAAGAAAACTCATAAATTATTACATATAACAATTATATCACTAAGAATAATACATAATTTTGCTCGATTTCAATTATATATGTTAATATATATATATATATATAAATGATATAGGTTCGTGAATCCGAGGCCAACCCTGCATTGTTCAGTTGTTCAATATAGTCATATGTATTTTTACTACAAAATACATTAGGTGAGTTTCATTAATCCCTTTTTAAATGCTTTTGCAATATATATTTTTGGGACTGAGAATACATGCGCTGCTTTTTTAAATGCTTTACGAAATAGACACAAGTAATCGAAATTACATTCTATGGTTGGATTATCTAATCGAATATGCCCTCTTTAATAAGTCTGGTAATCTAAGAATTAGGGAACAGACACCCTAATTGACGCGAACTCTAAAGATAGATCTATCTGGCCCAACAAGCCCCATCCAAAGTACCGGATGCTTTAGTACTTCGAAATTTATATCATGTCCGAAGGAGGATCCCGGAATGATGGGGATATTCTTATATACATATTGTGAATGTCGGTTACCAGGTGTTCAATCCATATGAATGATATTTTTGTCTCTATGCATAGGACGTGTGATTATGAGAAATGGAAGTATGAAATCTTGTGGTCTATTAAAATTATGAAATGATTATTTATGTTAAACTAATGAACTCACCAACCTTTTGGTTGACACTTGAAAGCATGTTTATTCTCAGGTATTAAAGAAATCTTCCGCTGTGCATTTGCTCATATTAGAGAAATTACTTGGAGTCATTCATGACATATTTTAAAGGACGTTGCATTCGAGTCGTTGCGTTCATCAAGATTATTATTAAGTCAATTATAGTTAGATATATTATGAAATGGTATGCCTGCCGTCAATTTTCGTTGTAAAGAAAGATTGTTTTTTAAAATTGAATGCAATGTTTGTAAAATGTATCATATAGAGGTCAAATACCTCGTGCTGTAATCAACTGTTGTGAATCGTTTATAATCGATATGGATTTCGTCCGGATGGATTAGGACGGGTCCTCACAGTTGGTATCAGAGCGGTGGTCTTAGCGAACCAGGTCTGCATTAGTGTGTATAACTGATAAGTCGTTAGGATGCATTAGTGAGTCTGGACTTCGACCGTGTCTACATGTCAAAAGTTTTGCTTATCAATTTTTTCGAAAATCATCTGCATATCAACCTTAGGAAGTTACATGCTCATTATTCTTAGTCTAGACACGTTTTATTGCATTGACTGCATAAATAGTGTATAGACAAAATTCATATCTTAGCGTATCTGACAATTCATATCTTAGCGTATCTGTTACTGTAGATCTTGCCTGATATCTTTCGTAAATTTCTTCGTAATTTAAGGGAACCTGGTACTATATATCTATGCATATTATGCATTGAGAAAACCATCCAACTATCAATTGCTATCACTAAACTCTTCATACCAAATTTTTTTTTCTGAAATCGCGTAAGATGGCCTCTACGAACCAACCAAGTTCATCGGACTCCGAAGATAGCGTGACAGGAGCACACCAACCAATCAACTACCGTGATTACTGGAGAAAATGGGGGTGGGTTCGCGACATACTCACCCAATGGAGAAGGGAAGAAGGTACTCCATATCATGAACCGAATCTACCACCTAACCTTGGAGTACTTGACCCGCTCACCGGTGAACCCGTTCGCAACATCGTTTATACCCTTTTTGGAAGAATTTTTCGTCTTGAGGCTACCATTAACGGAAATAGAGGAGATATCCGACCTCTACCTCACACTGGTAACCAACTAGGGTTAGTAGAAGAAGTTAGAGAACTCCGAGCTCGAGTATTAACTTTAGAGAGCACGGTACACAATTTACAAGCACCCGCAGTATCACCAACATCAGTAACGTCACCAGCCTCAGCACTAACGGCACCAGTACCACCAACAACCCAAGTTTCAAAAATCGATGCCTCAACATCTCATTCTATACCTCGAGTATAATCATCGTTCTACGTATCGTTCTACACCAATTACTTTCGTTCTTCATGGCGATTATGTAATCTCTAATGTTTTAGAAATTGTGTATTCTTGTTCTAACGGTAAATCAGATGTGTTAATATCATATTAACTCATTAAATCCATGATTGCATCTGAAGAAAATATATATGTATATATGTGTTCATATAGATTTTAATTAAAAATTATTTTGTACAAACTGTTAATGGTGAAAATATTTTAACGGGTAGGTAATACCCAAGGAAATATTTAACTTTCATATTAACATGTTATACTGTACATTCTTCGAATCTGATTCAAGTCATTTACTATTCTATTTACATCTACAGATATACGTATCCGTTTACAGCAAAATAACCATTTTCCTTCAATTTCATATTAGAATTTTGACCTATCAGAATCCAACAAGTGGCATAATGAAGAAAACATTGGACAAAATAAAATTTGTTAGAAACAAACAAATTAATTATGAGAAATTCTGTTAAGAATCCACGCTAACAAAATCCTAGCTAACTGTTCCTAGCTAACTGATTACATTTTATTTATCACAGTTTATTTATCGCAATTTAATTATCGTAATTTTATTTATCGTCATTTAATTTCTGTTATTTACTTTACTCACTTTATTTATCGTCATTTAATTTTTGTTATTTATTTTACGCACTTTAAATATCGGGACACGTATACAAGGTTTTGACATATCAGATCGACGCATCTATATATATTATTTGGAATCACCATAGACACTCTATATGCAGTAACGATTGAGTTCTCTATACAGGGTTGAGGTTGATTCTATAATAATATATATACTTTGAGTTGTGATCGAGTCTGAGACATATATGGGTCACGACACGTATTAATTAATTCAAATATGATATATTAAACTATATATGAATTATTGAACTGTCAACTGTGGACGATTGACTGTGGACTAATAAGATTGGACAATTAAAAATGAATTAAAATATTGATTATAACATATGAAACTAAACAATTCTTCAAGTTTGCCACTTGATTTCACCTTAAACCTCATTGTATCTTGACAATTACAATCTGCGTTCAAACCTTTCATGATTCTTGAAAACACCTCAATCAAGAGGATGAACCAACCGCACTTCATCCGCGGAGGGAAAGATTTATGCATTTAGTTATGCACCTGGAAACTCTCGGCAACTGAGTAAAAGTTTAACACGTAGCCGCGTCAGATCCTTTGGCATTTATTAGCAAAAATAACTTTGCGATCTCTTTTCCAAGTAGCAAATTTTGTCACAGCTTCAGCAAATCAACTTCGACTTTTCGTTCGAAACAACCTTATTATCACCTTGATTATTATGTATGTTCTTTTATTGTTACCGGGGAACCTTCCATATTTTACCATATTACTAGCAGATGTACCAACAACCTCGTTGCTTCTTGGTTTAAATCTCTTCGATAAATCATTATATTTCTTCATTGAAACCCTATCATATACTCATCCACATCTTGTAACGAGAACTGCCATAACAATTACCGGGAATCAGTAATTAGTACTTTAAAAACTCACAACATATCTACATCAACAGTTATATATATGACATTTATCTCTTAGAATTATGATCTCTCATTCTGAAATTCTGAAAAACACTCAGTCACAAATCAATACTCTGAATGTTGAAAAAGCTGAATGAAACAGCAGAAACTGTAGATAACCGTAAACGACCATAATCATCGAAAGTTTGATGATAAAGAATAGTATGTTGGAAAAGCTCAGAAAAGTTGGAACTGGAAAACGGATTGAGCTAACCATGAAGGAGATCAATGACAAATACAAGGACCAAACCCTATATTCAAAGAATCCAGGTAATTCTGGATCCGATGAAATCTTTAGAGAATATCTTGCTTTGAAGTCATGTTAAAATCTTGCGGAAAATCTTTCTCCATCAACCATCGAAAATAGAAATTCCAAAATATCATCATCAATATCTTCGATATTTCTGAGGATATTTTCATAAATATTCTCGTCCGAAATTATATACCTCCTCGTGCTTCCTGTGTATCATTATGTTGGAAACATTCAATAGAAAATTTAGTACTGTAAAGCAGATTATGCGAAACTAGGAAGAAAGCCGTGGACAAATCACAAAGAATAAGTTTGACTTCAAAGAATCCAAATGATTCTGTTTCTGATGATACCTTTAGTGAATACCTTGCTTCCGAATCTAAACCCTTACGGATAAATCTTCTTCATCACCCATCGATATTAGAATTTCCAAGATATCATCGTATCTTTCATCATAAATATCCTCCATATTTCTGAAGATATTTTTATAACTATTCTTATCTGAAGTCATTAATCTCTTCATAATATCAGTGTTACATCATATAGAAACTGTTAGTTTCTATATTCTGTAAACTTTCGAGCTTAAATTATGAATGTTATTAAAGTAATGTTGGGAACTGAGGCATGAGTTAGTATAATATAATGACACTTGATCAACGTGATTATATTACAGTAAGTCATGTTGAGTTCTAATGGGACGTGATGATTCACAGATCATAACGTCATCACATGTCATGTTACATAACTCTTTCATTCTGCTTAACTTCTGAACATATCGAGAAAGTATATTCTTGATAGTTTTATTCTCAGTGATTCTGGTAATTTGACAAATCAAATCTTGCTATTACGTTCTTTCTCGTTTAGAACATTAAATTCATTCGAAACTCCATACTTACAAATCCTAGACCATTACTCGTTTTACTAGAGATCAAGAGGAGATTAAAAAGACGAAGAGCTCCGAAACATAAAGGGAGATATAAAACTCGACAACAACACTGAAATTACAATAATTAAAAATTAAAACATCACGACAATTAAAAATTTAAAAGATTACAATCAAACTACTCGTCGTCATCAATTGTCATCTGCAAAGTAGCGTTCACCAGTCATTTCACCATCCGTGAGGTACTCTGGAGACATAGGTATTTCTCTTGATGCTTCAACTGCTGCTTCAGCTGATTCATCGAGGTAACGATAACCCAACATCTCTTCATCTTCAAGAACTACATACAAAGAAATGCGTTTACCGCGATCTTCAATGGTATCTTTTATAAAGTACCATTGATCATCGGTACACAGAAAACTTGCCCTACAATCCGCATCATAATCGTCTTTATAAAAGAACACAGACGTGAATTCACACGGAACTTTTTCCTTTAGAAAGGATAGTAAGTCTTGTAAACCAACATCACGAATGTCGATATCTTCAAACGAAATACTGTCGCCCCACTTATATTCCTTCATTTGATTACAGAAATCACCTCCGTAATGAACATCGAATGAAACAATCATTGAGGGAAGTGTTAACATTTTGCAGTTTGGGAATGTTTGATTTTGATTTTGAGAAAGACGGAAATATAAAAGAAATATATGTTTGAATGTATAAAACGAAGTATATGGTTGGTGTTTATATAGTGTAAAGGTGACCGTTGGGATAGCCGTTGAAATTTTTTTTTTACTAACGGCTAAAAATTTGGGCAAGTTTTTGGGCGAAGGTGGACGATGCCCGTTGGGACCTCTCTCATGATAGTTTCATTCGTACTCTTCGAATAATCGAATTATTTTTATCTGTATTATTCAATAATGATAAAACTCTATTTATCAGCTCATATTCGTCAGGAAAACATATTTATTGTTAGCCATGACGACCTCACTCAAATTTCGGGACGAAATTTCTTTAACGGGTAGGTACTGTGATGACCCGGGAATTTTCGACCAAATTTAAATTTAATCTTTTATAATTCTGACACGATAAGCAAAGTCTGTAATGTTAAAGTCTCAAAAACTTTTGAACTATTTTTATAAATTTCATTCGACTTTCGACTGTGCCCGACGATTCACGAACAATTGTTATAATATATATATATATATATATATATATATAATATATATATATATATATATATATATATATATATATATATATATATATATATATATAAAACAAATAAATAATAGTATAAATAATAATTTGAGATACTAAAATACAATTTAATCATTTGAATTAGTTTGGATATTCAAAGTAATACATAAAATAATTAAGTTGCTATTAACATGAATATATAAACATATATATTGTAATATAATAAATATTTAGAATATATTATCATAGGATATATTATCTCTATGATAAAATTAATAATATTTAATAGTAACATATTGAATTTGATTACAAGTTTAAACATAATTGTAATATATTATTATTACTATCTTCATTATTATTAATATTAATATTAATATCTGTAATATTAATATTACCATTCCTAATATAAAATATATAGATATGAAATTAGTATATATATATATATATATATATATATATATATATATATATATATATATATAACTTGTATATCTAGATTATTACCTGTAGTAGTATTATATAGTATTATATTAAGTTACAAGTTCGAATGAATTGATATATTAAAATGATTATCATTACTCTCATTATAATTGTTTTTGTTAATATTAATATTAATATTTGTATTAATAATATTGTTAATTCTACTATAAAATGTGTATGTATATATATATATATATATATATATATATATATATATATATATATATATATATATATATATATAAGAAAATTTATATGTTTAAGTTGTATTATCATTATTAATGTATTTATTATCATTAATATAACTAGTATTATTATTAATATCATCATTTAATTATTAGGATTAAAGGTTATCATTTGTAATATCATTACTAAGTATTATATGTATTAATACTATTATCTTTATTTCAAATTATTATTTTCATCCCCTTTATCATTATTATTATTATTATTATTATTATTATTTTGATATTATTATTAATATTATTATAATTATTAGTAATTATGATTATTATTAATATAATTATAATTATTAATTAATATTAATAATATTACCTATATAAAAATCCTTTTTATAAATGGAATCTGAATCCATTGAATGTTCCCATTCAAAAACCTGTAGATAATTTCGTTTACTATCTCTAATTGGTACGACCTGTCAATCTCAAGCTACATTATAGATCCAAAAACCGTTAACCATCAATCTCACAGACATTTACATTTTTTTTTTATTTTCTGTGTAATAATTTCTGTCGATTAATAATGGATGTATAAATGATAAATTCTGGTGTTTTATAATCCATTCGAATTTTATCACCCACAGACAACTAAACATTTTCCTCCATTTGCTACAATTCGATTGAATATAATCGATTAACCCAAGAAAAGTCCTCAGTCCCCTGTTCTTACTTTTTTCTTCAATTTGATCGATTCCAAAGTCAATTTAAAAATGTATTAAAGCCGTTATGTTATAAACTAATTACTAAAACTTTCTGCAAAGCTCCATTTTCCAATTTTCAGTATCGACACTGAATTTTTGAAGTCAAAGTTTGATGTCAAAAGGTCAACCGTATTGTTCATAAGGAAATTGGAATTTGATTCGAGGTTTCAAATAAAATTAATGATTGACAAAGCTTCTAAGAACGTTTTTCTATCTAATTCATGTTGTGAGTTTTATCTAAAACAAACTAGAAATCGGAATTCGATTTTGAGTTCATATCATGGGAAAAAGGGGCTGTTGCTATATTTTTTTATTATTCGATTTAAGTAATCGACCAGAGTAATTTGATTCTAATTCAGTTTTGCGTTTAAAAACTACAAATTGAATTGTTGTTATGATTATGGATTAAGTCCTAGTCGATTGAATTTTTTTGGAAGAAGAAGAACATAAAACCAGATGGAGACCAGAATAAATAATTTTAGATTGCATTATAAATTAGGAAAACACACTGGATGGAATGGTTAAGTGTGATGTCGTGCAAACAGATGGTCGCAAGGTCGAATCTGGGCTGAGTCTTTCCTTTTTCTTTTAAGAAGCTGATTTTTACATAAGGTAGTTTATTTAAATATTTATCTTTATTATTATTATTTTTATTATTAGTGTTATTATGAAAAGATAACACTAAGTTATTATTTATTCTCCTTAATATTAGTATTGGTATAATTTTATAAGAATTAATATTACTATTATTAATAAGTGTTACAAATAAATTGATTATTATTCTTATTATTAATATTATCACTAATAGTTGTATTATATTCATTATCATTATGATTAGGATTACTAATATGAACATAATTCAAGTTATCATTATTTTAGTATCAGTATCATTTTGTAACTATTAATATAATCAGTATTATTATTAAATAAAAGTATCGTTATTAACAATATTATTATTATTATTATTATTATTATTATTATTATTATTATTAATATTATCATTTTAATAAAGTTATTATTAAATCAATAATATCAAAACTATCATTTTTAAATAAATAAATATTTTGTACATAAAACATATTATTTACATATATATTAATATGCTATATATAAATTATATTAACATTACAGATATAAAAACTTACATACAACAAATTAAGTATTTTTAATATAATACTAAATATATATATATATATCAAAATAACTATATTAGCATTTTTTTTATAATAAATAATAATTATCTATTTAAGATAAATAAAGTATAAATATTATTAAGAAAACTCATAAATTATTACATATAACAATTATATCACTAAGAATAATACATAATTTTGCTCGATTTCAATTATATATATATATATATATATATATATATATATATATATATATATATATATATATATATATATATATATATATATATATATATATATATATATATATATATATAATGATATAGGTTCGTGAATCCGAGGCCAACCTTGCATTGTTCAGTTGTTCAATATAGTCATATGTATTTTTACTACAAAATACATTAGGCGAGTTTCATTAATCCCTTTTTAAATGCTTTTGCAATATATATTTTTGGGACTGAGAATACATGCGCTGCTTTTTTAAATGCTTTACGAAATAGACACAAGTAATCGAAACTACATTCTATGATTGGATTATCTAATCGAATATGCCCTTTTTATTAAGTCTGGTAATCTAAGAATTAGGGAACAGACACCCTAATTGACGCGAACTCTAAAGATAGATCTATCGGGCCCAACAAGCCCCATCCAAAGTACCGGATGCTTTAGTACTTCAAAATTTATATCATGTCCGAAGGAGGATCCCGGAATGATGGGGATATTCTTATATACATATTGTGAATGTCGGTTACCAGGTGTTCAATCCATATGAATGATATTTTTGTCTCTATGCATAGGACGTATGATTATGAGAAATGGAAGTATGAAATCTTGTGGTCTATTAAAATTATGAAATGATTATTTATGTTAAACTAATGAACTCACCAACCTTTTGGTTGACACATGAAAGCATGTTTATTCTCAGGTATTAAAGAAATCTTCTGCTGTGCATTTGCTCATATTAGAGAAATTACTTGGAGTCATTCATGACATATTTTAAAGGACGTTGCATTCGAGTCGTTGCGTTCATCAAAATTATTATTAAGTCAATTATATTTAGATATATTATGAAATGGTATGCCTGCCGTCAATTTTTGTTGTAAAGAAAGATTGTCTTTTAAAATTGAATGCAATGTTTGTAAAATGTATCATATAGAGGTAAAATACCTCGTGCTGTAATCAACTGTTGTGAATCATTTATAATCGATATGGATTTCGTCCGGATGGATTAGGACGGGTCCTCACACCATCCGTGGGACACGTTTTACGAATTAAACTGAAAATTTTTGTTTTACGCTGTTAAACAATTAATTAGGCGGTTTAATTTCAATCGTGTTTTTGTTGCGATGATTTGCAGGTGCGTGTTTTCAAATTGGTAGTAAATAATGAATAACGTTGGCGATAATAGTGATAACATGGCCACTATGCGAATGAATGTCCAAAAAAGAGGAAAGAAGCGAAAATCTACCAAAATGTATCATAATTGGCAATCAGCGCCAATTAGCTTCCCAAAAATGCCGAGCGACGATTTTTCTGAAATTCCGATAATAGTATCGTGTAAAATTGCGGACGCTAATATCACAGTGATGAAAGTTCATGTTGATAATGGTAGTAGCGTTGATATTATTTACGAACAATGTTTCGTTCAGTTGCCAGAGGATATTAAAGCAAATCTGCAAACGACTGCGGTTTCGCTAACCGGTTTTGCAGGAGAATTTTCGCTACCAATCGGTGTCTTGTCGCTGAACATCGAGCTAGCCGATGTAAATGATAATGCTTTAGCGCAACAAGCACGGCTAGATTTCTATGTTATGCGAGCTTCTTCTCGCTATAACATGTTGCTAGGAAGGACCGCTATAAGCAAATTTGGAATTGTACCGTCCACAATTCATGGCATGATTAAATTTCCAACATATAAAGGAATCGCCGCAATATGTTCAGCGAGCATAGTGCCTATTTGCGCGGCTGTCAATGTAAAAACCGCAGGTCAGAAACCTGAGGATACTGCGGATAAGGAGGATAGCATGGAAATAGTTAATCCTGCATATCCAGAACAGAAAATCAAAGTAGGTCGCAATCTTAGTGCGGATACTCGAAAGCAAATTGTGCAATTACTTGATGAATATATGGATGTTTTTGCCTGGTGCGAAAACGATATGACCGGTGTTCCGTGTCACATTGCGGAACACAAGCTAAATGTAAATCCAGCTCTAAAACCAGTAGTGCAAAAGCGAAGGGGTATGGCCCCAGATCGCGTCAAATGGTTGTGCGAAGAAGTCACAAAATTAGTCCGAGCTGGAATTTTGCGCGAAGTACAATATCAGTCATGGATCGTGAATCCAGTATTGGTGAAAAAACCAGATAATTCCTGGCGAATGTGTATTGACTACAAAGATCTGAATAAAGCGTGCACCAAAGATAATTATCCGCTGCCAGAAATTGATTTAAAGGTGGAATCTTTGCATGCATTTCCATATAAATGTTTTCTGGATGCGGCAAGAGGTTATCATCAAATCCCTATGGCGCAAGATGAAATGTCCCGTTCTTATTGATTAAAAATGTTCCATATTAATTGATTTCGTTGCGAGGTTTTAACCTCTATATGTGACGTTTTTCAAAGACTGCATTCATTTTTAAAATAAACCATAACCTTTATTTCATAAATAAAGGTTTAAAAAGCTTTACGTAGATTATCAAATAATGATAATCTAAAATATCCTGTTTACACATAATGGTTTACAATACAAATATGTTACATCAAAATCAGTTTCTTGAATGCAGTTTTTACACAATATCATACAAACATGGACTCCAAATCTTGTCCTTATTTTAGTATGCAACAGCGGAAGCTCTTAGTATTCACCTGAGAATAAACATGCTTTAAACGTCAAAAAAAATGTTGGTGAGTTATAGGTTTAACCTATATATATCAAATCGTAACAATAGACCACAAGATTTCATATTTCAATACACATCCCATACATAGAGATAAAAATCATTCATATGGTGAACACCTGGTAACCGACATTAACAAGATGCATATATAAGAATATCCCCATCATTCCGGGACACCCTTCGGATATGATATAAATTTCGAAGTACTAAAGCATCCGGTACTGTGGATGGGGTTTGTTAGGCCCAATAGATCTATCTTTAGGATTCGCGTCAATTAGGGTGTCTGTTCCCTAATTCTTAGATTACCAGACTTAATAAAAAGGGGCATATTCGATTTCGATAATTCAACCATAGAATGTAGTTTCACGTACTTGTGTCTATTTTGTAAATCATTTATAAAACCTGCATGTATTCTCATCCCAAAAATATTAGATTTTAAAAGTGGGACTATAACTCACTTTCACATATTTTTACTTCGTCGGGAAGTAAGACTTGGCCACTGGTTGATTCACGAACCTATAACAATATATACATATATATCAAAGTATGTTCAAAATATATTTACAACACTTTTAATATATTTTGATGTTTTAAGTTTATTAAGTCAGCTGTCCTCGTTAGTAACCTACAACTAGTTGTCCACAGTTAGATGTACAGAAATAAATCGATAAATATTATCTTGAATCAATCCACGACCCAGTGTATACGTATCTCAATATTGATCACAACTCAAACTATATATATTTTGGAATCAACCTCAACCCTGTATAGCTAACTCCAACATTCACATATAGAGTGTCTATGGTTGTTCCGAAATATATATAGATGTGTCGACATGATAGGTCGAAACATTGTATACGTGTCTATGGTATCTCAAGATTACATAATATACAATACAAGTTGATTAAGTTATGGTTGGAATAGATTTGTTACCAATTTTCACGTAGCTAAAATGAGAAAAATTATCCAATCTTGTTTTACCCATAACTTCTTCATTTTAAATCCGTTTTGAGTGAATCAAATTGCTATGGTTTCATATTGAACTCTATTTTATGAATCTAAACAGAAAAAGTATAGGTTTATTGTCGGAAAAATAAGTTACAAGTAGTTTTTGTAAAGGTAGTCATTTCAGTCGAAAGAACGACGTCTAGATGACCATTTTAGAAAACATACTTCCACTTTGAGTTTAACCATAATTTTTGGATATAGTTTCATGTTCATAATAAAAATAATTTTCTCATAATAACAACTTTTAAATCAAAGTTTATCATAGTTTTTAATTAACTAACCCAAAACAGCCCGCGGTGTTACTACGACGGCGTAAATCCGGTTTTACGGTGTTTTTCGTGTTTCCAGATTTTAAATCATTAAGTTAGCATATCATATAGATATAGAACATGTGTTTAGTTGATTTAAAAAAGTCAAGTTAGAAGGATTAACTTTTGTTTGCAAACAAGTTTAGAATTAACTAAACTATGTTCTAGTGATTACAAGTTTAAACCTTCGAATAAGATAGCTTTATATGTATGAATCGAATGATGTTATGAACATCATTACTACCTTAATTTCCTTGGATAAACCTACTGGAAAAGAAAAAAATGGATCTAGCTTCAACGGATCCTTGGATGGCTCGAAGTTCTTGAAGCAGAATCATGACATGAAAACAAGTTCAAGTAAGATCATCACTTGAAATAAGATTGTTATAGTTATAGAAATTGAACCAAAGTTTGAATATGATTATTGCCTTGTATTAGAATGATAACCTACTGTAAGAAACAAAGATTTCTTGAGGTTGGATGATCACCTTACAAGATTGGAAGTTAGCTAGCAAACTTGAAAGTATTCTTGATTTTATGTAACTAGAACTTGTAGAATATATGAAGAACACTTAGAACTTGAAGATAGAACTTGAGAGAGATCAATTAGATGAAGAAAATTGAAGAATGAAAGTGTTTGTAGGTGTTTTTGGTCGTTGGTGTATGGATTAGATATAAAGGATATGTAATTTTGTTTTCATGTAAATAAGTCATGAATGATTACTCATATTTTTGTAATTTTATGAGATATTTCATGCTAGTTGCCAAATGATGGTTCCCACATGTGTTAGGTGACTCACATGGGCTGCTAAGAGCTGATCATTGGAGTGTATATACCAATAGTACATACATCTAAAAGCTGTGTATTGTACGAGTACGAATACGGGTGCATACGAGTAGAATTGTTGATGAAACTGAACGAGGGTGTAATTGTAAGCATTTTTGTTAAGTAGAAGTATTTTGATAAGTGTATTGAAGTCTTTCAAAAGTGTATAAATACATATTAAAACACTACATGTATATACATTTTAACTGAGTCGTTAAGTCATCGTTAGTCGTTACATGTAAGTGTTGTTTTGAAACCTTTAGGTTAACGATCTTGTTAAATGTTGTTAACCCAATGTTTATAATATCAAATGAGATTTTAAATTATTATATTATCATGTATGAATATCTCTTAATATGATATATATACATTAAATGTCTTTACAACGATAATCGTTACATATATGTCTCGTTTAAAAATCATTAAGTTAGTAGTCTTGTTTTTACATATGTAGTTCATTGTTAATATACTTAATGATATGTTTACTTATCATAGTATCATGTTAACTATATATATATATATATATATATATATATATATATATATATATATATATATATATATATATATATATATATATATATATATATATATATATATATATATATATATATATCCATATATATGTCATCATATAGTTTTTACAAGTTTTAACGTTCGTGAATCACCGGTCAACTTGGGTGGTCAATTGTCTATATGAAACATATTTCAATTAATCAAGTCTTAACAAGTTTGATTGCTTAACATGTTGGAAACATTTAATCATGTAAATATCAATCTCAATTAATATATATAAACATGGAAAAGTTCGGGTCACTACAGTACCTACCCGTTAAATAAATTTCGTCCCGAAATTTTAACCTGTTGAAGGTGTTGACGAATCTTCTGGAAATAGATGCGGGTATTTCTTCTTCATCTGATCTTCATGCTCCCAGGTGAACTCGGGTCCTCTATGAGCATTCCATCGAACCTTAACAATTGGTATCTTGTTTTGCTTAAGTCTTTTAACCTCACGATCCATTATTTCAACGGGTTCTTCGATGAATTGAAGTTTTTCGTTGATTTGGATTTCATCTAACGGAATAGTGAGATCTTCTTTAGCAAAACATTTCTTCAAATTCGAGACGTGAAAAGTGTTATGTACAGCCGCGAGTTGTTGAGGTAACTCAAGTCGGTAAGCTACTGGTCCGACACGATCAATAATCTTGAATGGTCCAATATACCTTGGATTTAATTTCCCTCGTTTACCAAATCGAACAACGCCTTTCCAAGGTGCAACTTTAAGCATGACCATCTCTCCAATTTCAAATTCTATATCTTTTCTTTTAATGTCAGCGTAGCTCTTTTGTCGACTTTGGGCGGTTTTCAACCGTTGTTGAATTTGGATGATCTTCTCGGTAGTTTCTTGTATAATCTCCGGACCCGTAATCTGTCTATCCCCCACTTCACTCCAACAAATCGGAGACCTGCACTTTCTACCATAAAGTGCTTCAAACGGCGCCATCTCAATGCTTGAATGGTAGCTGTTGTTGTAGGAAAATTCTGCTAATGGTAGATGTCGATCCCAACTGTTTCCGAAATCAATAACACATGCTCGTAGCATGTCTTCAAGCGTTTGTATCGTCCTTTCGCTCTGCCCATCAGTTTGTAGATGATAGGCAGTACTCATGTCTAGACGAGTTTCTAATGCTTGCTGTAATGTCTGCCAGAATCTTGAAATAAATCTGCCATCCCTATCAGAGATAATAGAGATTGGTATTCCATGTCTGGAGACGACTTCCTTCAAATACAGTCGTGCTAACTTCTCCATCTTGTCATCTTCCCTTATTGGCAGGAAGTGTGCTGATTTGGTGAGACGATCAACTATTACCCAAATAGTATCAAAACCACTTGCAGTCCTTGGCAATTTAGTGATGAAATCCATGGTAATGTTTTCCCATTTCCATTCCGGGATTTCGGGTTGTTGAAGTAGACCTGATGGTTTCTGATGCTCAGCTTTGACCTTAGAACACGTCAAACATTCTCCTACGTATTTAGCAACATCGGCTTTCATACCTGGCCACCAAAAATGTTTCTTGAGATCCTTGTACATCTTCCCCGTTCCAGGATGTATTGAGTATCTGGTTTTATGAGCTTCTCTAAGTACCATTTCTCTCATATCTTCAAATTTTGGTACCCAAATGAAAGGACCGGTCCTAATCCTCCCGGACGTAGTCTTTAACAGTTGGTCCCATTGCGATGATCAACTCCAAGTAAGGTCCTTAATATGAGCTATTGCACAGCGGAAGACTTAATTTGTACCTGAGAATAACATGCTTTAAAATATCAACATAAAGTTGGTGAGATATATAGGTTTGATGTTATCAGCGTTATAACTATGGACCACAAGATTTCATATGTAAACATTTTAATAAAAATATTCTAAGTGGTTGAGCACTTGGTAACCATACTTAACATTTAATCACGTCGCATATTCCCTTTATTATGAAATCTTACTACACCGTACCAAGTGTAGTCACGAAACGAAGTACTGTGCAACCGTTGAATACTGATCGTCCAGTCCGGTTGGGGTTGTCAGGCCCGATAGATCTATCAACAGGATTCGCGTTTACAATACCGCTGTAAATAATAGTTACCAAGCTATAGGGAAATATGCCAGTGGTACAACTCAACGTAGAATATATTTTTCAGTTACTTATGTCCATAACGTAAAACATAAAATACATGTATTCTCATCCCAAAATATTTAGAGTTTAAAAAGGGACTATATACTCACCATACTGTATTTTGTAGTAAAAATACATATAACATCATTGATCAAGTATAAGGTTGGCCTCGGATTCACGAACCTATATTGGTTGTAATTAAATTAAAACACATAATTAAATTCAAACAACTTTGTATAAATGTAAATTCATTAGTTATATTCTTTTTATATTAATAACATGTATATTTCATATTTACATTAAAAATATTAACTTTGTTAAAAAAATATGATGATAGTTATAATTCTTGATTTTACTAATAAAGGTAATAATTATAATAATAATAATAATAATAAAAATAATAATAATAATAATAATAAAAATAATAATAATAAGAATATTAAACTTGAAAAGGATAACTACCTTAAAAGTTAACTTGTAAAAATAAAAGCCCGCTACAGGACTCGAACCCGTGACCTCATGGATACCCGAACACCACCCTCACCACTCCTCTGTTCATGACTTCCTAATTTAATCTATACCCATTTGTATTTAACAGCTAATTCTGTTTCACCTTTTGAGGAAAAAAAAATTGTTGCCCTTGCTGAGATTCGAACTCACGACCTCTGGGTTGCCTATAACACTCCTAACCATTCAAGCAATTTCGTTTTTCTGTTTATACTCCCGGTAAACTATTTAAGCCATTCATTATCAGTTCGACCCAAAAACTCACAAAATAGGACACGGCCCAAAATTGCATCAAAAGTCCAATCAAACATGAAGCCCGTCTTATTTTAATGGCCTAGTCCGATTTTCTTTTTAATAAGCCCAAGGTGTAACCCAAGTTTCATCAAGTAATTAAAGGGTGTCGGTGTAAAGAAATACCCCTAATTAAAAAAGTCAGAAGTTGCAAGTGGAAGAGAGAAAATGGGGTTTAGCAACCGACATTAAGGTATGGTGTTCACCACTTTCTCGTTATTTTTTTTTTTAACGGTATCATCTTTATATGGTGTGTTTTGGATCAAGAAAGGTAACGGCCACAACAGCAGCCTTTGCTGCTATACTTGACCGAACGGAAACAAGACCAAAGATAATATTAGTAGCGTGAGTTTAACCACGATGGTGGTGACTGTTTTGGTGATTTGACGGATTAAACCGAAAGAACAATATAGCAGCAATAGCAGGGTTTCAATTTGAAGTTTTCGAATGGAACAAAAGGTAGGAACAAAAGGTAGCGAGTAGTAGAAAAAGGGTATCATCATCATCAAAAAGTACTATTCATCTTCTTCTTAAATGGGTTTGTGATGATGTGCTGTAAATCAGAAAACATACAAGCAAAGTGAGGTGGAGATCAAATAGAAATAGTAGTGGCAACATAGGGAGCTGCAACAATTGTTGGTGGTGTGGTTTGTACATGGTTTTATTGGGGTTCTCGGACATATAAGAGAGAAAGATATAGATGATTGAAGGTGTTGAAAGTGGTGGTGGGTCGAATATGATTAAAGGTGGTGATGGCGTTTTCAAGGGTGGTCGATTGCGTAGGGGGATGATGGTTCACGAAGACAACAGACATTAACTTAGTGAGTGAAGGTGACTTGCGGTTTGAACAACACAGAATTATGCAGAGGCTAGAGGGTAACAATGGTTTCAGATGTTTCTCGTTTCCAAAACAAAAATAATTATAGCAGCTGTAACAGTAGCCGTTTATGGGTTTTTTAGTGATCTTGTTCAAAGACCGGAGTATAGGAAACAAGCTGCAACGATTTGCACAAGTAAGGGTTTGGTGGTGTGTTGGTTATATAGAAGAGAAGTAGGTGGGTTCATTTTTTTTTATAAAATAAATTCGCAGAAGAGAGGATAACTTAATTAGTTTCTCAATTTCATGCCATTTTCGATTGTTTTATAGCAAGGGGATGTTGACAGATGATTCTTCAATCAGATAAGAGCAAAAGAAGAAAACAAAATATATAAATAAAAAAAACAGACATCTAATCTGATTTTGTTTTGATCCCCGTTGATTAGATTCGATGTACGTGATTGAAGGCAATGAAACAAAGTCATTTACAGTAATTGAAACGTGTAACATCTTCTAATTATAAATATCGGATTCTAAACTTTTGCATATAAATAATGTTAATAAATAAATAAATATAATACTAACAATACTAATGTATAATAATAAATAATAATAATAATATTAATATCTATAAAAATGTAAGAATAATAATATTATCGATATTAATTTTAATGTTTATATTAACATTAATAATATTAATGAAAGTACTAATAATTTTGGTATTATATTTTTAATTTGAAATTACATTTAATATTACAATTTATGTAATAACATACATTTTAGTAATTAATATTTATATAATATATATATATATATATATATATATATATATATATATATATATATATATATATATATATATATATATATATATATATATATATATATATATATATACAAATAACAATCTGTTTAATATCATCAACGACAATATTGTTTAATAATAATAATACTAGTAATGATAATAGTATTAATATTAATACATTATTTATATTTCAACTTGTAACTATGTTTAATATATTTTTATTTATTAATTTATATATATCAGTTATATAATTTATTGAATCTTTAATATTTATTAATTACGTATTTATTTATTCATCGATGTTCGTGAATCGTCGGGTATGGTCAAAGGGTAACTAGTCATCCGAATATAGATTTCAAACTTTCTAGACTCAAAATTACAAATTTTGCTTATCGTGTCGGAAACATATAAAGATTAAGGTTTAAATTTGGTCGGAAATTTCCGGGTCGTTACAGTACCCACCCGTTAAAGAAATTTCGTCCCCGAAATTTGGTAGAGGTTGTCATAGATAACAATAGGAATGTTTTCATGACGAATATGAGGTAATAACGGAGTTTTATCTTTATTGATAGATATAGATAAAACATTTCGATCATGTGAAGCGTACGAGCGAAACTATCACAAAAGAGTGAAATGAGTAAATATGATATCGTTTTAACTGATGACGTGGTTATGATTGATTTTCGGAATTCACGAGATTTAAAGAAAATCTTTTGTAATAAGATTTGATTCTTTGGTGATTTAAGAAACAGGATCTACTTTGAGTTAATGCGGCAAATCTGTTGTGATTTCTTTGTCGGATATTTCACTTATAAAACTACCCCCTTCGTTCCCTTATTTCCATATCTCACATCTCCTTCTTTTTCTCCTATTTACTGCGATTTATACTCTAGTTTCTATTTTGGGGCTCCATTCTTTCATTTTCTCTTCCCGTTCTTAAGCCAAGCGAGCAATGGTTCGGAATTCATAAGTATAAAATTTGGAATGAACATGGCTAATGTTCTCAGAAAGGAATGGTAATGGTAAAATTTTTAATTTGTCAAATTACCAGAATATTTCAGAAAAATTAGAGTTATCAGGGTGATACGTTCTAATATGTTTGGGGATTGGATATAATGTAAGAGTCGTGTAACATGGCACATGATGACGGTACTGTGAATCATCATATTTCATTAGAAACTTAACATGACTTACTGTAATATAATGAAGTTGATCAAGTTTCATTATATTATACTAATTCATGCATCAGTTCCCAACACTGCTTCAGAGCATTCCTATATCAAACTCAAAGATTTCAGAATTTAGAAACTAACACAGTTTCTTTTATATTGTAACGCAGATATTACAGGATGATAAATGATGTCAGATAAGGATGGTTGTGAAAATGTCTCCAACAATATGGAGAATATGTATAATGGAAGATATGAAGATATCTTATAACATCTAAGATAAGATGTTGATGAAGAATATCATCTGAAAAGGTTTAGAATAAGGAGTAGGGTTCTTACTAACGATTTCAGCAGGCACTGAATCGTTTGGATTCTTTGAAGTCGGGTTTAGTTTTCATGATTTGTCCACGGTCTCCTTCATACTTTGCTCAATTCGTTTTCCAGTTCCAAACCTCCTCTTTTTCTCAGCTTTACCACCTTACTATTCTTTGTCATCAAACTTTTGACTGTTAAAATCGTTTATGATTTTTGCTGCTTCATCAGCATTTTAAGAACTACTTCATAGTTCAGGGTGTTTTCAGAAACTTCTCATTCGAAGTATGAAATTTCTTAAGGATAAATGTTATAGGTATAACTGGGGAAGTTCTGCAAGATTTTAATGATACTGATTGCAAATTTTGTCAAAGAGATAACGAGTTGCTGGTACATCTGCTGATGATGTTGTGAGATATAAACGGTTCTCCGGTAATGACGGCGAAAAGACAAGGTATAAATGTTGAGATTATAATAGGAGTAGTTTCACTGAGAAGTCGAAATGGAGCTGTGACAAAATTAGCTTCTTGGAAAGGAATCGTATGGTTGTTTTTGCTAATGAATAATAAAGAATTCGACACGAATAGGTTTTAACTATGATTTCGGTTTCGAAAGTTTTTTTTTTTTCAGGTGCATTACTGTATGCATGAACCTTTCTTCCATGGATGAGGTGCGGCTGGTTCAACTTCTCGATCGAGGTGTTTTCAAGAATCATGAAAGATTTGAATGCGAATTGTAATTGTCAAGATACGAATGAGGTTTAAAATAGAATCAAGTGGCAAACTTGAAGAATCGTTTAGTTTCATATGTTATAATCAACATTTTAACTCATTTTAATTGTCCAAAGTTAGCAGTCCAATAGTCCGATAAATTCATATATAAATTAGATATACAATATTCGAATTACTTAATACGTATCGTGACCCGTGTACCGGTCTCGGTGTCGATCACAACTCAAAGTATATATATATTTTTGAATCAACTCCGACCCTGTATAGTCAACTCCCACCTTCACATATAGAGTGTCTATGGTTGTTCCGAAATATATATATAGATGGGTCAATATGATAAATCGTAACCTTGTATACGTGTCCCGACGGTATATAAAGTGCAGAAATTAAATAACATAAAATTGCGAGAATGTAAATTGCGATAAATTAAATGTTAGCCGGGAACAGTTAGCTAGGAACAGTTAGCGTGGATTCCTAACAATATTTCAATTTAGTTAATTCGTCTGTTTCTAACAAATTTTATTTTGTCCATGTTTTCTTCTTTATGCCACTTGTTGAATTCTGATAGGTCAAAATCCGAATATGAAATTTAAATAGAAATGGTTAATCTGGGGTGAACGGATACGTATATCGGTAGTTGTAAGTAGGATAGTAAATGATCGTTGAATCAGATTCGAAGAATGTACAGTGTAACTTATTAATGTGAATTCTAAATATTCCTCAGGTACTACCCACCCGTTAAAATATTTTCATCATTAATAGTTTTGTACGAAGGAATTTTTAATTACAATCTTTATGAAAATATACTTGCATATATATTTTCTTCAGATGTAATTATGGATTTAATGAGTCAAACTCTCATTTGATTTATCATTAATACTAGATTACATAATCTCTAAAACTTTAGAAATTACATAATCATCATGTCGAACGAGGAAAAATGAGGTAGAATGATACGTAAAGCGAAGATAATCGATGTAGATCGATGTGTAGAACGAAGTTCATACTCGAAGTACAGATGATGATATTGAGACGTGTAATATTGATATTCGAAGTACAGATTGTGATGTTGAAAGTTACGGCGCGGTTATGGTTTAGGGATGATAAGAGTACTGTCAACGTCGATGATGGTGGTACTGATTATGCTGTTGGTGCTGCTGCCGGTATTCGTAACCTTCGCACCAGGTTCTCCAAAGTCGTCAGACGAGCGCGTAGTTAGTTAACTTCTTCTAGTACTACGGGATGATTGACGGTTGAAGCGAGCGAATGAATAAGATTCAAGACATTGGATAGTATATAATCGTGACAAGATACTCTAGCAATGGAAGAGAAAATAGTTTCTCAAACAGGTTCGCCGGTAAGTGCTTCAGGTTCTTCGCCAAATGAGCAATTTGGTGAATGGAAGGGATCTCCGATATGAAATGATTTTCGAATAACGAATGATATTCTAACTATATAGAATATCCGTATATATATTCTTAAAGATATCGTAGACTATAGAGGAAACTACGGCATATGACAAACAAGTCTACAAATGCGCTAAGATATGAATTTTTGTCTATACACTATCAATGCAGTAAATGCAGTAAGACGTGTCGAGACTTAAGAATGATAAGCAAGCAATTTCCTAAGGATGATAAGCAGATGTTTTCCGACTAGAAATGATAAGCAAAACTTTTGACATGTAGACACGGTCAAAGTCCAGACTCACTAATGTATCCTAACAACTACTAGTCAGACACACTAATGCAAGGCCTGGTTCACTAAGACCAACGCTCTGATACCAACTGAAAGGACCGGTCCTAATCCTCCCGGACGTAGTCTTTAACAGTTGGTCCCATTGCGATGATCAACTCCAAGTGAGGTCCTTAATATGAGCTATTGCACAGCGGAAGACTTAATTTGTACCTGAGAATAACATGCTTTAAAATATCAACATAAAGTTGGTGAGATATATAGGTTTGATGTTATCAGCGTTATAACTATGGACCACAAGATTTCATATGTAAACATTTTAATAAAAATATTCTAAGTGGTTGAGCACTTGGTAACCATACTTAACATTTAATCACGTCGCATATTCCCTTTATTATGAAATCTTACTACACCGTACCAAGTGTAGTCACGAAACGAAGTACTGTGCAACCGTTGAATACTGATCGTCCAGTCCGGTTGGGGTTGTCAGGCCCGATAGATCTATCAACAGGATTCGCGTTTACAATACCGCTGTAAATAATAGTTACCAAGCTATAGGGAAATATGCCAGTGGTACAACTCAACGTAGAATATATTTTTCAGTTACTTATGTCCATAACGTAAAACATAAAATACATGTATTCTCATCCCAAAATATTTAGAGTTTAAAAAGGGACTATATACTCACCATACTGTATTTTGTAGTAAAAATACATATAACATCATTGATCAAGTATAAGGTTGGCCTCGGATTCACGAACCTATATTGGTTGTAATTAAATTAAAACACATAATTAAATTCAAACAACTTTGTATAAATGTAAATTCATTAGTTATATTCTTTTTATATTAATAACATGTATATTTCATATTTACATTAAAAATATTAACTTTGTTAAAAAAATATGATGATAGTTATAATTCTTGATTTTACTAATAAAGGTAATAATTATAATAATAATAATAATAATAAAAATAATAATAATAATAATAATAATAATAATAATAATAAGAATATTAAACTTGAAAAGGATAACTACCTTAAAAGTTAACTTGTAAAAATAAAAGCCCGCTACAGGACTCGAACCCGTGACCTCATGGATACCCGAACACCACCCTCACCACTCCTCCGTTCATGACTTCCTAATTTAATCTATACCCATTTGTATTTAACAGCTAATTCTGTTTCACCTTTTGAGGAAAAAAAAATTGTTGCCCTTGCTGAGATTCGAACTCACGACCTCTGGGTTGCCTATAACACTCCTAACCATTCAAGCAATTTCGTTTTTCTGTTTATACTCCCGGTAAACTATTTAAGCCATTCATTATCAGTTCGACCCAAAAACTCACAAAATAGGACACGGCCCAAAATTGCATCAAAAGTCCAATCAAACATGAAGCCCGTCTTATTTTAATGGCCTAGTCCGATTTTCTTTTTAATAAGCCCAAGGTGTAACCCAAGTTTCATCAAGTAATTAAAGGGTGTCGGTGTAAAGAAATACCCCTAATTAAAAAAGTCAGAAGTTGCAAGTGGAAGAGAGAAAATGGGGTTTAGCAACCGACATTAAGGTATGGTGTTCACCACTTTCTCGTTATTTTTTTTTTTTAACGGTATCATCTTTATATGGTGTGTTTTGGATCAAGAAAGGTAACGGCCACAACAGCAGCCTTTGCTGCTATACTTGACCGAACGGAAACAAGACCAAAGATAATATTAGTAGCGTGAGTTTAACCACGATGGTGGTGACTGTTTTGGTGATTTGACAGATTAAACCGAAAGAACAATATAGCAGCAATAGCAGGGTTTCAATTTGAAGTTTTCGAATGGAACAAAAGGTAGGAACAAAAGGTAGCGAGTAGTAGAAAAAGGGTATCATCATCATCAAAAAGTACTATTCATCTTCTTCTTAAATGGGTTTGTGATGATGTGCTGTAAATCAGAAAACATACAAGCAAAGTGAGGTGGAGATCAAATAGAAATAGTAGTGGCAACATAGGGAGCTGCAACAATTGTTGGTGGTGTGGTTTGTACATGGTTTTATTGGGGTTCTCGGACATATAAGAGAGAAAGATATAGATGATTGAAGGTGTTGAAAGTGGTGGTGGGTCGAATATGATTAAAGGTGGTGATGGCGTTTTCAAGGGTGGTCGATTGCGTAGGGGGATGATGGTTCACGAAGACAACAGACATTAACTTAGTGAGTGAAGGTGACTTGCGGTTTGAACAACATAGAATTATGCAGAGGCTAGAGGGTAACAATGGTTTCAGATGTTTCTCGTTTCCAAAACAAAAATAATTATAGCAGCTGTAACAGTAGCCGTTTATGGGTTTTTTAGTGATCTTGTTCAAAGACCGGAGTATAGGAAACAAGCTGCAACGATTTGCACAAGTAAGGGTTTGGTGGTGTGTTGGTTATATAGAAGAGAAGTAGGTGGGTTCATTTTTTTTTTATAAAATAAATTCGCAGAAGAGAGGATAACTTAATTAGTTTCTCAATTTCATGCCATTTTCGATTGTTTTATAGCAAGGGGATGTTGACAGATGATTCTTCAATCAGATAAGAGCAAAAGAAGAAAACAAAATATATAAATAAAAAAAACAGACATCTAATCTGATTTTGTTTTGATCCCCGTTGATTAGATTCGATGTACGTGATTGAAGGCAATGAAACAAAGTCATTTACAGTAATTGAAACGTGTAACATCTTCTAATTATAAATATCGGATTCTAAACTTTTGCATATAAATAATGTTAATAAATAAATAAATATAATACTAACAATACTAATGTATAATAATAAATAATAATAATAATAATAATATCTATAAAAATGTAAGAATAATAATATTATCGATATTAATTTTAATGTTTATATTAACATTAATAATATTAATGAAAGTACTAATAATTTTGGTATTATATTTTTAATTTGAAATTACATTTAATATTACAATTTATGTAATAACATACATTTTAGTAATTAATATTTATATAATATATATATATATATATATATATATATATATATATATATACAAATAACAATCTGTTTAATATCATCAACGACAATATTGTTTAATAATAATAATACTAGTAATGATAATAGTATTAATATTAATACATTATTTATATTTCAACTTGTAACTATGTTTAATATATTTTTATTTATTAATTTATATATATCAGTTATATAATTTATTGAATCTTTAATATTTATTAATTACGTATTTATTTATTCATCGATGTTCGTGAATCGTCGGGTATGGTCAAAGGGTAACTAGTCATCCGAATATAGATTTCAAACTTTCTAGACTCAAAATTACAAATTTTGCTTATCGTGTCGGAAACATATAAAGATTAAGGTTTAAATTTGGTCGGAAATTTCCGGGTCGTTACACCAAATCCTTTCAGCCCTATACCGGGTTCCGTCTTCCCGAATATTAAGATGCTTCTCCGATCCTTTGGGTATTTCATCCTTTAAATTTCCCTCTTTTAAAACTCCTTGTTGTGCCTCCTTTATTTGAGTAGTAAGGTTATTATGAATCATTATATTCATAGATTTTACTCGAATGGTTTCTCTGTCCTTCCTGCTCAAGGCATCGGCTACCACATTTGCCTTCCCCGGGTGGTAACGAATCTCAAAGTCGTAATCATTCAACAATTCAATCCACCTACGCTGCCTCATATTCAGTTGTTTCTGATTAAATATGTGTTGAAGACTTTTGTGGTCAGTATATATAATACTTATGACCCCATATAAGTAGTGCCTCCAAGTCTTTAATGCAAAAACAACCGCGCCTAATTCCAAATCATGCGTCGTATAATTTTGTTTGTGAATCTTCAATTGTCTAGACGCATAAGCAATCACCTTCATTCGTTGCATTAATACACAACCGAGACCTTGCTTTGATGCGTCACAATAAATCACAAAATCATCATTCCCTTCAGGCAATGACAATATAGGTGCCGTAGTTAGCTTTTTCTACAATAACTGAAATGCTTTCTCTTGTTCATCATTCCCTTCAAATTTCTTCCCTTTATGCGTTAATGCAGTCAAGGGTTTTGCTATTCTGGAAAAGTCTTGGATGAACCTTCTGTAGTAACCAGCTAGTCCTAAAAACTGGCGTATGTGTTTCGGAGTTTTCGGGGTTTCCCACTTTTCAACAGTTTCTATCTTTGCTGGATCCACCTTAATACCTTCTTTGTTCACTATGTGACCGAGGAATTGAACTTCTTCCAACCAAAATGCACACTTTGAAAACTTAGCGTACAATTCTTCCTTCCTCAATACTTCTAACACCTTTCTCAAATGTTCACCGTGTTCTTGGTCATTCTTTGAGTAAATAAGTATGTCATCAATGAAAACAATGACAAACTTGTCAAGGTATGGTCTACACACTCGGTTCATAAGGTCCATGAACACAGCTGGTGCATTAGTTAAACCAAACGGCATGACCATAAACTCATAATGACCGTAACGTGTTCTGAAAGCAGTCTTTGGAATATCATCTTCTTTCACCCGCATTTGATGATACACGGAACGTAAGTCAATCTTTGAATAAACAGACGAGCCTTGTAGTTGATCAAATAAGTCGTCGATTCTCGGTAGTGGGTAGCGGTTCTTGATGGTAAGTTTGTTCAACTCTCGGTAGTCGATACACAACCTAAATGTACCATCTTTCTTCTTGACAAACAAAACAGGAGCTCCCCACGGTGATGTGCTTGGTCGAATGAAACCACGCTCTAAAAGTTCTTGTAATTGGCTTTGCAGTTCTTTCATCTCGCTGGGTGCGAGTCTGTAAGGAGCACGAGCTATTGGTGCAGCTCCTGGTACAAGATCTATTTGAAATTCAACGGATCGATGTGGGGGTAATCCCGTTAATTCTTTCGGAAATACATCGGGAAATTCTTTTGCAATGGGAACATCATTGATGCTCTTTTCTTCAGTTTGTACTTTCTCGACGTGTGCTAGAACAGCATAGCAACCTTTTCTTATTAGTTTTTGTGCCTTCAAATTACTAATAAGATGTAGCTTCGTGTTGCCCTTTTCTCCGTACACCATTAAGGGTTTTCCTTTTTCTCGTATAATGCGAATTGCATTTTTGTAACAAACGATCTCTGCTTTCACTTCTTTCAACCAGTCCATACCGATTATCACATCAAAACTCCCTAACTCTACAGGTATCAAATCAATCTTAAATGTTTCGCTAACCAGCTTAATTTCTCGATTCCGACATATATTATCTGCTGAAATTAATTTACCATTTGCTAATTCGAGTAAAAATTTACTATCCAAAGGCGTCAACGGACAACTTAATTTAGCACAAAAATCTCTACTCATATAGCTTCTATCCGCACCCGAATCAAATAAAACGTAAGCAGATTTATTGTCAATAAGAAACGTACCCGTAACAAGCTCCGGGTCTTCCTGTGCCTCTGCCGCATTAATATTGAAAACTCTTCCACGGCCTTGTCCATTCGTGTTCTCCTGGTTCGGGCAATTTCTAATAATGTGGCCCGGTTTTCCACATTTATAACAAACTATATTGGCATAACTTGCTCCGACACTACTTCCTCCGCCATTACTCGTTCCAACACCATTTGTTCCTTTCGTTCTATTAACCCCTGGTCCGTAGACCTCACACTTCGCCGCGCTATGACCATTTCTTTTACACTTGTTGCAAAATTCAGTGCAGAACCCCGAGTGATACTTTTCACACCTTTGACATAGCTGCTTCTGATTGTTGTTGTTGCGGTTATTATTGTTGTTAGGATGATTGTTGTAGTTGCTGTTGTTGTTGTTGTTGTTGTTGTTGTTGTTGTTGTTGGGCCGTTTGTTGTAGTTGCGATTGATGTTGCGATTGTTGGGATAATTGTTGCGATTATTGTTGTAATTGCTGTTGTTGTTGTATTGGTGATTCTTATCACCGTTTTCCTCCCACTTTCTTTTGACTTGCTTCACATTGGCCTCTTCAGCAGTCTGTTCTTTAATTCTTTCTTCAATCTGGTTCACTAGTTTGTGAGCCATTCTACATGCCTGTTGTATGGAGGCGGGCTCGTGTGAACTTATATCTTCTTGGATTCTTTCCGGTTTTCTTTCACAAACGCGTCGATCTTCTCTTCCTCATCTTCAAATGCTCCCGGACATAATAGGCACAATTCAGTTAATCTTCTTTCGTACGTGGTAATATCAAATCCTTGGGTTCGTAACCCTCTAAGTTCTGTCTTGAGCTTATTGACCTCGGTTTTGGGACGGTACTTCTCGTTCATCAAGTGCTTGAATGCTGACCACGGTAGTGCGTACGCATCGTCTTGTCCCACTTGCTCTAGATAGGTATTCCACCATGTTAACGCAGAACCTGTGAAGGTATGTGCAGCGTACTTCACTTTGTCCTCTTCAGTACACTTACTTATGGCAAACACCGATTCGACCTTCTCGGTCCACCGTTTCAATCCGATCGGTCCTTCGGTTCCATCAAATTCCAAAGGTTTGCAGGCAGTGAATTCTTTGTAGGTGCATCCTACACGATTTCCTGTACTGCTAGATCCAATGTTATTGTTGGTATGTAGCGCAGCCTGTACTACGGCTATATTTGAAGCTAGAAAAGTACGGAATTCCTCTTCATTCATATTCACGGTGTGTCGAGTAGTCGGTGCCATTTCCTTCAAAATAGTCAAATGGAACAAGTTAATCATACAGAATATTAAGAGTAGTTAATAGTATTTCGTAGCATAATATAAACTCATTTATAAAAGCTTTTTCTTCATATTAGCGTTTTATAAGTTTAAATTCGGGTAGTACCTACCCGTTAAGTTCATACTTTGTAGCTAATATACAATTCAACTACTACAATTCTATATGAAAAACTGATTATAATAATATTTCGCGTTCAAACTTTTATACAATATTTTACAAACTTACAATACCGCTTATTTTATATAAAGCATGAAATATAGCACACAATAACTTTGATACAAGATAGTTGTGAAGATAATTCTAGGTAGTACACAAGTCGTTCAGCAAAGGCAATAAAGACACGTAATTCATACGTCCAGAAACAAGTCATGCATTCTGGTTTTACTAGGACTACTTCCCATCCTTGGTCTTGTGGAACATAACCGTTATGGCCGTTGATAAGACAGCGTGTTGTAACATCGTCAAAGGGACGAGGGTTACGTAATGTCCAACAGTCCCGTAACAATCTAAAAACCTCATTTCTTACCCTAATTACCGACTCCGTCACTTGTGGGAACGTTTTGTTTAATAGTTGTAGCCCGATGTTCTTGTTCTCACTTTGGTGAGAAGCGAACATTACTAATCCGTAAGCATAACATGCTTCTTTATGTTGCATGTTAGCCGCATTTTCTAAATCACGAAGTCCAATATTCGGATATATTGAGTCAAAATAATTTCTTAACCCATTGCGTAAAATAGCATTTGGGTTCCCCGCAATATATGCGTCAAAGTAAACACATCGTAATTTATGGATTTCCCAATGTGATATCCCCCATCTTTCGAATGAAAGCCTTTTATAAACCAAGGCATTCTTGGAACGTTCTTCGAATGTCTTACAAACTGATCTCGCCTTAAATAGTTGTGCCGAAGAATTCTGACCGACTCTAGACAAGATTTCATCAATCATGTCTCCGGGTAGGTCTCTTAAAATATTGGGTTGTCTATCCATTTTGTGTTTTTATACTGTAAAATAGACAAGAGTTAGATTCATAAAAAAAAATACTTATTAATACAAGCAATTTTTACATATATCATAAAGCATAAGCACACTATATTACATATATTACACCACACGAATACAACTATCTTATTCCGACTCGCTTGTTTCTTCTTCTTCGGTTTTGGTTCGTTTTGCCAAGTTTCTAAGGATATATGATGTTCCCCTAATACGAGCCGTCGTTTTCCACATTGGTTTAGAAAAACTTGGTGGTTTAGAGGTTCCCGGGTCATTGTTACAACTTAAGGACTTCGGGGGTTGACGATACATATAAAGTTCATCGGGGTTGGAATTAGATTTCTCTATTTTTATGCCCTTTCCCATATTATTTTCTTTTGTCTTTTTAAATTCAGTTGGGGTAATTTCTATAACATCATCGGAATTCTCGTCGGAATCCGATTCATCGGAGAATTGGTAATCCTCCCAATATTTTGCTTCCTTGGCGGAAACACCATTGACCATAATTAACCTTGGTCGGTTGGTTGAGGATTTTCTTTTACTTAACCGTTTTATTATTTCCCCCACCGGTTCTATTTCTTCATCTGGTTCCGATTCTTCTTCCGGTTCTGACTCTTCTTTCGGTTCCGACTCTTCTTCCGGTTCCTCTTCGGGAACTTGTGAATCAGTCCACGAATCATTCCAATTTACATTTGACTCTTCATTATTATTAGGTGAGTCAATGGGACTTGTTCTAGAGGTAGACATCTATCACATAATATCAAACGCGTTAAGAGATTAATATATCACATAATATTCACATGTTAAAAATATATAGTTTCCAACAAAATTTGTTAAGCAATCATTTTTCAAGTAAACACGGTCGAAGTCCAGACTCACTAATGCATCCTAACAAACTCGATAAGACACACTAATGCAAAATTCTGGTTCTCTAAGACCAACGCTCGGATACCAACTGAAATGTCCCGTTCTTATTGATTAAAAACGTTCCATATTAATTGATTTCGTTGCGAGGTTTTGACCTCTATATGAGACGTTTTTCAAAGACTGCATTCATTTTTAAAATAAACCATAACCTTTATTTCATAAATAAAGGTTTAAAAAGCTTTACGTAGATTATCAAATAATGATAATCTAAAATATCCTGTTTACACACGACCATTACATAATGGTTTACAATACAAATATGTTACATCAAAATCAGTTTCTTGAATGCAGTTTTTACACAATATCATACAAACATGGACTCCAAATCTTGTCCTTATTTTAGTATGCAACAGCGGAAGCTCTTAGTATTCACCTGAGAATAAACATGCTTTAAACGTCAACAAAAATGTTGGTGAGTTATAGGTTTAACCTATATATATCAAATCGTAACAATATACCACAAGATTTCATATTTCAATACACATCCCATACATAGAGATAAAAATCATTCATATGGTGAACACCTGGTAACTGACATTAACAAGATGCATATATAAGAATATCCCCATCATTTCGGGACACCCTTCGGATATGATATAAATTTCGAAGTACTTAAGCATCTGGTACTTTGGATGGGGTTTGTTAGGCCCAATAGATCTATCTTTAGGATTCGCGTCAATTAGGGTGTCTGTTCCCTAATTCTTAGATTACCAGACTTAATAAAAAGGGGCATATTCGATTTCGATAATTCAACCATAGAATGTAGTTTCACGTACTTGTGTCTATTTTGTAAATCATTTATAAAACCTGCATGTATTCTCATCCCAAAAATATTAGATTTTAAAAGTGGGACTATAACTCACTTTCACAGATTTTTACTTCGTCGGGAAGTAAGACTTGGCCACTGGTTGATTCACGAACCTATAACAATATATACATATATATCAAAGTATGTTCAAAATATATTTACAACACTTTTAATATATTTTGATGTTTTAAGTTTATTAAGTCAGCTGTCCTCGTTAGTAACCTACAACTAGTTGTCCACAGTTAGATGTACATAAATAAATCGATAAATATTATCTTGAATCAATCCACGACCCAGTGTATATGTATCTCAGTATTGATCACAACTCAAACTATATATATTTTGGAATTAACCTCAACCCTGTATATCTAACTCCAACATTCACATATAGAGTGTCTATGGTTGTTCCGAAATATATATAGATGTGTCGACATGATAGGTCGAAACATTGTATACGTGTCTATGGTATCTCAAGATTACATAATATACAATACAAGTTGATTAAGTTATGGTTGGAATAGATTTGTTACCAATTTTCACGTAGCTAAAATGAGAAAAATTATCCAATCTTGTTTTACCCATAACTTCTTCATTTTAAATCCGTTTTGAGATAATCAAATTGCTATGGTTTCATATTGAACTCTATTTTATGAATCTAAACAGAAAACGTATAGGTTTATTGTTGGAAAAATAAGTTACAAGTCGTTTTTGTAAAG
This sequence comes from Rutidosis leptorrhynchoides, assembly GCF_046630445.1. Classification (NCBI taxonomy): domain Eukaryota; kingdom Viridiplantae; phylum Streptophyta; class Magnoliopsida; order Asterales; family Asteraceae; genus Rutidosis; species Rutidosis leptorrhynchoides. Next base: position 224,133,379 of record NC_092337.1, on the reverse strand, counting down.
GTAGTCATTTCAGTCGAAAGAACGACGTCTAGATAACCATTTTAGAAAACATACTTCCACTTTGAGTTTAACCATAATTTTTGGATATAGTTTCATGTTCATAATAAAAATAATTTTCTCAGAATAACAACTTTTAAATCAAAGTTTATCATAGTTTTTAATTAACTAACCCAAAACAGCCCGCGGTGTTACTACGACGGCGTAAATTCGGTTTTACGGTGTTTTTCGTGTTTCCAGATTTTAAATCATTAAGTTAGCATATCATATAGATATAGAATATGTGTTTAGTTGATTTTAAAAGTCAAGTTAGAATGATTAACTTTTGTTTGCGAACAAGTTTAGAATTAACTAAACTATGTCCTAATGATTACAAGTTTAAACCTTCGAATAAGATAGCTTTATATGTATGAATCGAATGATGTTATGAATATCATTACTACCTTAAGTTACTTGGATAAACCTACTGGAAAAGAGAAAAATGGATCTAGCTTCAACGGATCCTTGGATGGCTCGAAGTTCTTGAAGCAGAATCATGACATGAAAACAAGTTCAAGTAAGATCATCACTTGAAATAAGATTGTTATAGTTATAGAAATTGAACCAAAGTTTGAATATGATTATTACCTTGTATTAGAATGATAACCTACTGTAAGAAACAAAGATTTCTTGAGGTTGGATGATCACCTTACAAGATTGGAAGTTAGCTAGCAAACTTGAAAGTATTATTGATTTTATGTAACTAGAACTTGTAGAATATATGAAGAACACTTAGAACTTGAAGATAGAACTTGAGAGAGATCAATTAGATGAAGAAAATTGAAGAATGAAAGTGTTTGTAGGTGTTTTTGGTCGTTGGTGTATGGATTAGATATAAAGGATATGTAATTTTGTTTTCATGTAAATAAGTCATGAATGATTACTCATATTTTTGTAATTTTATGAGATATTTCATGCTAGTTGTCAAATGATGGTTCCCACATGTGTTAGGTGAATCACATGGGCTGCTAAGAGCTGATCATTGGAGTGTATATACCAATAGTACATACATCTAAAAGCTGTGTATTGTACGAGTACGAATACGGGTGCATACGAGTAGAATTGTTGATGAAACTGAACGAAGGTGTAATTGTAAGCATTTTTGTTAATTAGAAGTATTTTGATAAGTGTATTGAAGTCTTTCAAAAGTGTATAAATACATATTAAAACACTACATGTATATACATTTTAACTGAGTCGTTAAGTCATCGTTAGTCGTTACATGTAAGTGTTGTTTTGAAACCTTTAGGTTAACGATCTTGTTAAATGTTGTTAACCCAATGTTTATAATATCAAATGAGATTTTAAATTATTATATTATCATGATATTATCATGTATGAATATCTCTTAATATGATATATATACATTAAATGTCTTTACAACGATAATCGTTACATATATGTCTCGTTTAAAAATCATTAAGTTAGTAGTCTTGTTTTTACATATGTAGTTCATTGTTAATATACTTAATGATATGTTTACTTATCATAGTATAATGTTAACTATATATATATCCATATATATGTCATCATATAGTTTTTACAAGTTTTAACGTTCGTGAATCACCGGTCAACTTGGGTGGTCAATTGTCTATATGAAACATATTTCAATTAATCAAGTCTTAACAAGTTTGATTGCTTAACATGTTGGAAACATTTAATCATGTAAATATCAATCTCAATTAATATATATAAACATGGAAAAGTTCGGGTCACTACACAAGAGGACGCAGATAAAATCGCGTTTCACACAGGCAAAGGCATATATTGTTATATAATGATGCCTTTTGGACTAATCAATGCGGGTGCGACATATCAGCCCTTGATTGACACCGCGTTTGATAAGCAAATAGGGCGTAATCTTGAGGCCTATGTCGATGATTTAGTCATCAAAAGTACAACGCAAGAGCGAATCGTTGAAGATATGCGCGAAACATTTGATAAACTGCGTGAGATAAACATGAAGCTCAATCCGCTGAAATGCAGTTTCGGCGAAACTGAAGGAAAGTTTTTAGGATATCTTGTTACGGAACAAGGTATTCAAGCTAATCCAAAAAAGATCATGGCTATCGAAAATATGACCGCGCCAAAGACGGTTAAGGAAGTGCAAAGTTTAACAGGGAAATTGGCCGCCCTAACGCGTTTTTTGTCTAAAGCTGCTGAGCGACAATTGCCATTTTTCAAAACTTTAAAAGGTTGCTTGAAGCAGAAGAATTTTGTTTGGACCACTGAAGCAGATTCTGCGTTTCAAGAGATGAAAAACCTGTTGAAAACTTTGCCTACACTAACAGCGCCAATTCATGGCGAAATTCTCTATCTATATATTTCAGTAGCAAATGAAGCATTTGGCTCAGTCTTGATAGCGGAAAGGAACAAAATACAAAAGCCAGTGTATTTTTTTAGCAAAGCTCTTACGGGAAGCGAAATAAATGATGCGCCGATCGAAAAGTTTGTATATGCGCTCATTTTAACAACGAGAAGGCTACGTAGATATTTTCAGGGGCATCCAGTGCATGTGCTAACCAATCTGCCAATCAGGCAAGTCTTAACAAAACCGGAGATTTTCGGTAGACTCGCATTATGGGCAGTGGAGTTGGGTGCCTATCAAATATCCTACTTTCTGCGAAGTGCGGAAAAAGGTCAAGTTATGGCAGATTATCTTGCAGAGCTGTCAGGAGAGTTGGAAGTAATTAATGGGCGAACCGCGCTAAAACCAGCAGTTAATGAAACTTGGGAGTTATATACTGATGGTGCTTCTTGTGCGGAAGGTGCAGGTGTGGGTTTAGTTTTGGTAAGTTATAACGGCGAAGAGCACACTTACGCACTGCGGTTTAATTTTGATGTGACAAACAATGAGGCAGAATATGAAGCATTGCTTGCAGGCTTAAATATCGCGCAAAAAATGAATATTGTTAAGTTGCGTGCATTTACAGATTCGCAACTAGTAGCGAATCAGTTTAGCGGATCTTTTGAAGCGCATGATCCTTCTATACAGAAGTACTTGCAACTGCTAAAAGAAACTACTGCGCGGTTCGAATACTTTGAACTCGCGCAAGTGCCTAGAAGTCAAAACAAAAAGGCAGATGCTTTGAGCAAATTAGCCGCTCTAACATTTTCGCATTTTCAAAAGCAAGTATGGGTTGAGGAATTGCCAAGTAAGTCAATTGATAGTGATTTAATGGTAGCATCTGTTACAGAGGCGCAGCCAAATTGGATGGAACCAATCCTGCAATATATTCGCAATGATATTTTGCCAGAGGATAGTCGTGAAGCTCGTTTAGTGCGAGAGCAAATGCCGATGAATCTCATACAAGATGATGTCTTATATCGCAAATCGTACTGCGGACCGATGATGCGGTGTGTTGGACCAATTGAGGCGGAAATGCTTGTTGAAGAAGTGCATAATGGTACTTGTGCGCTACATTCAGGATACAAGACTATTGCTGCAAAAATTATGCGGATGGGATACTTTTGGCCGTCCCTATACCGCGATGTGGCAAAAATTGTTAAATGCTATAAAAGTTGCCAAAGGCATGCTCCGCAGAATCGAATGCCGCGGCATGATATGATCCCTGTTAATTCCCAATGGCCGTTTAGTAAATGGGCCATTGACATTGTAGGGCCATTTCCTGCAGGACCTGGCAATGTTAAATTCCTAATCGTTGTAATTGATTATTTTACTAAATGGGTTGAAGCGAAAGCGGTTCGCACAATCACTGGTGTGCAGGTGCGAAATTTTGTGTGGGAATACATTGTGTGCAGATTTGGTATTCCGCGAGAATTGGTTAGCGATAATGGCGCACAAATAGCGAAAGATCCATTTAAGACGTGGTGCACTGACTTACACATAATACAAAAGTTCACGTCAGTAGCGCACCCGCAAGCTAATGGTTTATGCGAGGTAACAAATCGCGATATTGTAAGCGGAATAAAAAAGAGGTTGTGCGAAAGGTGAACTGGTTGGGTAGATGAATTACCCAATGTATTATGGGCACATCGTACAACTTTCAAAAAGAGTACAGGTGAAACACCATTTAGCCTGGTTTATGGCTCTGAGGCAGGAATCCCAGCTGAAATTTTAGTACCAACGCATCGAATCGCTAACTTTGATGAAGAAGCAAATGATGCTGCGTTGTGCGAAAATCTCAATTTTATAGAAGAGCGGAGATTAATAGCTGCTATCAGAGAAGCGAATAATAAACAGCAAATTGCTAAGTATTATAATAAAAGAGTGCGAGCTTTATCATTCGCTATAGGTGAATGGGTGTTGCGTAATAATGAGCCAGCAGAAAAGCTAGGAAAATTGGGTCCTAATTGGGAAGGCCCTTATCAAATTGTGGCAATTAATGCGGCAGGCTCATATAAGCTCGCAGACGTGGAAGGGCGAACTTTGCCTAATGCATGGCATGCTGTCCTTTTAAAGCGATATTATGCATAGTTTTGCGGAAATTAACAATTGTATATGTAAAAAATCGCGAAAATTATATTCAATACACATGGCTGAAATACTTATTAAGTGTCCTTGTTTTTAATTTTTTGCAAGTCTTGATCACGCTTGTTAAAATTTTAAGAATACTCACTTGTAAAAGTATACGAAAGTTCTAATGCGAATAAATATGATATGTTTTGCAGTTAATTTCATGTTTTTATATTCCGCATTGTTTATATAGCAAAGTGATGAAATTGCCCACTTTTGCACGCGAATTATTGCGAAAGGAATATTATCTCCTAAATATTTGATCTTGCCAATATTTAGATGCTTCGCAATGCTGATTACATACCTAAGGATCGTTACGACGGACTTAGAAGATTCATAACGTATAAGTATATACGCATACAAATTGTTTCGCGAAAGTACGCGCTTATTATGTGCACAATAATAAAGTGTTGGAAATTGCAAAGGACATGTTTGTGTTATGAATATTGCTAAAATAAAAAGCGCTATATAAGTATTGAGTACTCGCAAATAAAGATAAACGCTGAAATTTTATTAACAAAACCGCAGAGATAGCTGCGTGCTTACATATCCCTAATCTAATTTTGACAAGTCAAGTGCTATGATGTCTTGAGCAGTAGCATCCTCTGCATAACTAATAGCAACGACTTTGTCAATAGGGATATCCGCTAACTTAGCTTCTGCCACAGCAGCTGCGTTCCGTGCATCTCCAAGAGCGCAAATGCGGTCACTAATTGCGGAGGGAAGAGGGTTTGTGTGATGACCCGGGAATTTCCGATCAAATTTAAACTTTAATCTTTATATGTTCCCGACACGATAAGCAAAATTTGTAATGTTAAGTCTCAAAAACTTTGAACTATGTTCATGCATACATTTGACCTTTGACTATGCTCGACGATTCACGAACAATTGTTTGTAAGTAAATATGTATATAATTTTTTTTATCACCTGTAGCAGTATTATATCGTATTATATTAATTTACAAGTTTGAAATAATTGATATAATAATCTTATTATCACTTCTTTCATTATAATTGTTTTGTTAATTTTAATATTAATATTTTATTAGTAATATTATTACTTCTAATATAAAATATGCATATACAAAGAAAATTTATATGTTTAAGTTGTATTATTATTATTAATGTTATTAATATTATTATTATAATTAGTATTGCTACTAATATCATTAATCAGATTATTTTTATCATTTTTTTTTTATTTTTTATCATAATTACTAACTAAATTTTCATTATTATATTATTCTTATCATTTAAGTCTACTATCAATAATATTATAATTATTATTAGTAATGTTATTAATCATTAGTAATATAATTAATATTATTTATATATTTAGTAATTATCAAAAACTTAAGAACTATAAATACAAATATATGCATACATTATAAATACAGATACTTATATATATAAAATGCAGATAAATTCAGATATTAAACTAATGATATTATATGAATGTAGATATACAAATAAGAGTATATGTATATATAGAAACAGATAAATGTTTTTTTTAAAACAAAAAAAAATATGATATTAAATAAATCCCAAGACCCCAAATCACTTTCACGTCTCAATCCACACTATGTATGATTTTTGTTTTTGTCTATTAAACTGGTACGATCGAGCATTAGTCTTCATATCAAACAAAATCAGTTAAGGGTTAAAATCAGTTTTTTTTATTATTTATTTTTTATATATCACGTATCTGATCAATCTCTTTGTCGACAAAATTGTTATAAAACAATCAATTCTAGTTATTTAGGGAGAGCATTCGGCATACATTATCAAATATCAATTACAGTAACCTTTTACAGTTTCTTAATTCAATTGAATTTAAAAGGAAAATGAAGAACAAAAGCAACTGCCCTGTTCTTGAGTGATTTTTCAAACAACTCGATTCTTAACAGATTTTAAAATCTAGAAATGTAATTGTGTTTGCAATCTTATATTAAAATCTTCTGCAAAGTCTCTTATCTCAAATCTTAATAACGAAGTTGAATTTTAAAGTCAAACTTAGTTCTTAAAAAGTCAAACAGATTGTTCTTTGCGAAATTAGAAGTCTAGTCAATGTTTACGATTCAATTGAAGGATCAAACAGTTTCCAGGAACGATTTACAAACTATTTTGTGTTGAAACCATTTGCCAAAACAGTCTAAAAATTCTAAATTGATTTCGTGTTCATCATCGCTGCACAGGTTCTTTTTTTTATTTTTTTTTATTTAATTATCTGTTTTGATTGTGTTAATAAATTTCTAATGATTTCTGTATATTTTGAAAATCCTAAAATTTATTAAAACAAACTTCTGATTAATGGTTGATGCCCTGGTCGATTTAGTTATTAGGTTGAAGAAGAAAATGTAATCAGACGAGTAAATGGTTTAAATAAAAGGAGCTTTGTTTTAATCCAGATAAACAGAAATGGTGTAGTGGTTAAGGGGTTATTTGGTTATTTGAAATGCCCCGTCCTAATCCAGCTGGACGAAGTCATCAACATTTGATTTCAGAGCGATGATCGACTCCAAATAATGTCCCTAAAATGAGCAAATGCACAGCGGAAGACTTCTTTCATACCTGATAATAAACATGCTTTCAAGTGTCAACCAAAAGGTTGGTGAGTTCATTAGTTTAACATAAATAATCATTTCATAATTTTAATAGACCACAAGATTTCATATTTCCATTTCTCATAAACATACGTCCCATGCATAGAGACAAAATATCATTCATATGGATTGAACACCTGGTAACCGACATTAACAATATGTATATAAGAATATCCCCATCATTCCGGGATCCTCCTTCGGACATGATATAAATTTCGAAGTACTAAAGCATCCGGTACTTTGGATGGGGCTTGTTGGGCCCGATAGATCTATCTTTAGAGTTCGCGTCAATTAGGGTTTCTGTTCCCTAATTCTTAGATTACCAGACTATATAGGGGCATATTCAATTTCGATAATTCAACCATAGAATGTAGTTTCGATTACTTGTGTCTATATCGTAAAACATTTATAAAAGCAACGCATGTATTCTCAGTCCCAAAAATATATATAAAAAGGGAGTAATGAAAACTCACGCATATAAATATTGTAAAACAGTTAATGAAGCATTTGCATGTATTCTCAGCCCAAAAACGTAAAGAGTAAAAAGGGTAAATGAAACTCACGCATATAATTATTGTAAAACAGTTACTAAAGCATTTGCATGTATTCTCAGCCCCAAAAATGTAAAGAGTAAAAGGGGATCAATGAAACTCACCTAATGTATTTTGTAGTAAAAATACATATGACGTCATTTAACAAGAGTATGGTTGACCTCGGATTCACGAACCTATATCATTCGTATATATATTAAAATATATAATCGTAATTGAATAAATCTATATATTATTATTAGTGATGTAATTGTTATATTTAATAATTTATAAGTTTCCTTGTTTATTTATATATTTTCTACTTTATGTATTGTAATATTAATATAGTTATGTTATGTATATTAAATATATATCTTTTATTTGAAGATCATTTGTTTATGAAATTATTATTAATTTTGGTAATACTAAAGTAAATAAAAGTAATAATATTTTATAATAATATTGATAAAAGTGATAATAATAATGATATTAGAAATAATGATATTAATAATGATAATACTAAGTTGTGTTATGATAATAATAGTTATAGAAATTTTAGTAATTCCTATGAAGCGTAAATTAATTAAAATTTAAACTTAATGATTTTCCCTACTAATCTTTATATCCAAGATTTTATTTTTCATATTTGTAATAATATTATTAAAACCTTTATATTTCTAATCATGAAAATTATAATCTTTGCGTCAAATTTCTAAACTAATAATTTAAAGTTCCTATAACATTAATTCGTAATCCTAATCGTAATAATAATATTAATAATACTTGTGTTACTAATAATTTTCTATAGTTGATAATATTGTTAACAATTAATAATACTATAATACTAATAAGTAATAATAATAATAATAATCATGATGAAAATAATAATATTAGTTACTCTTAAAGATAATAACATTCTTTATATTAATATTAGTAATATCATTACATTCCTAATAATAATAGTATAATCAATAATAATAATAATAACGAATATAATAATAATAATAATAACAATAATAAAAGTATTCTACCTTTGAAGCCCTTTAAAAAAAACAACTGTCCAGTATGGGCCTCGAACCCGAGACCCCTCGCTACCCGGCAACACATCCTAACCATCAGTCTAGCTCAGTTTTTCTGTTTTAATTCATACACCTTTTTTATTTAACCCGATTTACACAGTTTCATCTTCTTTGTCAATCCCATCGACCAACACCCATTTGCTCTTACAAAAAAATTGTTAAATCAAACTTAGGATTTAATAAACATCACAGAAACAATTATCTACGGTTACAAGGATTGGAAAGGAAGAAAAAAAAAAAAAAAAAAAAAAAAAACTGCTGTCGCGGTTTATAAAGAGAAAAAAAAAATATGTTTTCACTTTTGAGATCATTTTAGGTAATTGCTACAACATGAGATTTGTTAGAAATCATCCATATAATCTTCTGGAATCGACAATTGCATCTGAAACATCGATACAACTAAGAATTTCGCGATTAAAAATCTGTTGACTTTTTTTGTTTGAAACTTTGACTTGAAAATTCGGAGTGGATATAATAAATTGGGATTTGAGATTCTGAAGAACGTTTACATACTTGATTCCTAACATCTCTACATTCTTGGATTTTGGAAAACAATTCGAATTCAAGTTTTGGCCTAAAAGAGAACGTACAGGGGATATGAAAGAAAAAAAAATATAACTCATTCATAATTGCAGCATAATTATATAATTGAACTGATAATTGAAGTAGTAGTACTGTTAAATCACGGGTATGCTTTGGTCGTATGCAATTGGTCGACCAACAAAATCAGAAGAAACAGAAAGTAGCAGACAAAGAAACTAAGAAAAAAAAATAACAGCTGTTTTTAAAACAAAAAAAAAATGCTTATAGAACTCTGAATCTAAATATGCATATAATATATAATTGTATTTACATATATGTTCTTATATATATATCTGCATTTAGATTTCCATATATCTATATATATATTATCTATGTAATGTAATTAATCTTTATTACTTAATAAATATATTTATGATAATAATACTCTTAATCTTCTAAATAATAATAATAGCATTTTATAATAATATAATACTAATAATAATAATATTATTGATAATAATAATATCTATATGATTTATATCAATTATGTCACTACCAATAATTATAATGTTAATTATAGTAATATTAATATTTTTAATGATAATAATAACATTAGTAATAACAATATTAGTAATACTGATTTTTAATATTAATGAAAGTAGTCATAGAATTATTAGTATAATAACTATATTTTAACTTGTATTTACATATATTAGTATTACTTTTTATTAGTTATGTAATATCATAATACATAATATCATACATTGAATATTTACTATTTATATATATATATATATGTATATATATCTAGATACTTCAACAACTACACATTTGATTATGTTTTAGATATCTAGTAATAAGTAAATGTATTAACTATATATATATATTAAACAATTCATCTCAGGATATAACATTATATATTGAATATCTTGTTAACATTGACAATTATATTCGAATTCATTTATTTTCAATATACTCTATATATTTAAAATAACAACTTCTAGTTGTTTTATAAATTATCTTTAATCACAAAATTGTTCATTAATATATCTCTCTTATTATATGTAGTTATTCACATATATAATCATTTATATATATAAATATACATTTGTATTTACAATTCAAAGGTTCGTGAATCGTCGGTAATAGTCAAGGTCACTTGGTTTCATAAAACAGTTCAAAATTTTTAAAGACTTAATATTACAGACCTTGCTTATCGTATCGAAATCAAATAAGATTTAAGTTTAAATTTTGGTCAGAAATTCCCGGGTCATCACATTATTCAAGAGATCACGGGTTCGAGTCCCGTCTAAGGCGTTTATTTGTTTTGAAGGCTTATCACTTGAGGTAGTTTTAAAATTCTCTTATATTTAGTAGTTATTAATTAATATTATGATTATTATTATTGTTATTATTATTATTATTATGATTATTACTATCATTATTGTTATTGATATTATTAATGTTATTGTTATTGTTATATTATTGTTATTTTTAGTATCTACTGTTATTATTATTATAGTTATTACTACCAATATTATTTCTAATGAAAGTATTAGTACGATTTATTATTATTATCATGATTATAATTACAGTTAGGATTATTATTATTATTACTGTTAATACTAATATTATTATTATTAGTATTATTATTATTAAGTAGAATAACTACTGACATTATCATTAATACTAAGATTGTTAATATTATTATTACTATTATCATGATTAAGATTATCATTAGTATCACAATAACACAAATTATTAATATTATCACTAACATTAGTATTAGTATCATTAAGAACTTTTTTAGTATTATTAGAATCATTATTAATATATGTATTATCATTAGTATCATTTTTATTATTAGTATTATCGTATTAATAAAGTTATTATTAGAAGAACTATTATAGAAAAGCATTAATATCAAAACTATTATTTTTAACAGATAAATATTTTTGTACATAAAATATAATTGTTACATATACTATAATTATATTAAAATTTAACATAACTATATATAACAAACCTATTAATATTATCATATAAATACATACAAATAACAAACTTTCAACTTTTAAATATAACATTAACAATTATATATATAAATATGAATATATTAATATAACTATATAAATATTAACCATTATGAATATATACACAGATTAAACATACATAATATATAAATTAAAGATATAATAAATAAATTTATTCATTTACGATTATATGTTTTAATATGTATATATACAAATGATATAGGTTCGTGAATCTGAGGCCAACCCTGCATTGTTCAATATAGTCATATGTATTTTTACTACAAAATACATTAGGTGAGTTTCATTTGATTCCCTTTTACTCTTTAAATTTTTGGGGCTGAGAATGCATGCAAATGTTTTATTAACTGTTTTACAATATTTATATGTGTGAGTTTCATTTGCTCCCTTTTTACTCTTTACGTTTTTGGGCTGAGAATACATGCAAATGCTTTATTAACTGTTTTACAATATTTATATGCGTGAGTTATAGTCCCACTTTTAAAATCTAATATTTTTGGGATGAGAATACATGCAGGTTTTATAAATGATTTACAAAATAGACACAAGTACGTGAAACTACATTCTATGGTTGAATTATCGAAATCGAATATGCTCCTTTTTATTAAGTCTGGTAATCTAAGAATTAGGGAACAGACACCCTAATTGACGCGAAACCTAAAGATAGATCTATTGGGCCTAACAAACCCCATCCAAAGTACCAGATGCTTTAGTATTTCGAAATTTATATCATGTCCGAAGGAGGATCTCGGATTGATGGGGATATTCTTATATGTATATTGTGAATGTCGGTTACCAGGTGTTCAATCCATATGAATGATATTTTTTTTGTCTCTATATATGGGACGTATGTTTATGAGAAATGGAAATATGAAATCTTGTGGTCTATTAAAATTATGAAATGATTATTTATGATAAACTAATGAACTCACCAACCTTTTGGTTGACACTTGAAAGCATGTTTATTCTCAGGTATGAAAGAAATCTTCCGCTGTGCATTTGCTCATCTTAGAGATATTACGTGGAGTCATTTATGACATATTTCAAAAGACGTTGCATTCGAGTCGTTGAGTTCATCAAGATTATTATTAAGTCAATTATAGTAAGATATATTACGAAATGGTTTGAATGTTGTCTACTTTCGATGTAATGAAAGATTGTCTTTTCAAAAACGAATGCAATGTTTGTAAAATGTATCATATAGAGGTCAAATACCTCGCGATGTAATCAACTGTTGTGAATCGTTTATAATCGATATGGACTTCGTCCGGATGGATTAGGACGGGGCATTTCAGTTGGTATCAGAGCAGAGGTCTTAGCGAACCAGGTCTGCATTAGTGTGTCTAACTGATAAGTCGTTAGGGGGCATTAATGAGTCTGGACTTCGACCATGTCTGCATATCAAAAGTTTTGCTTATCATTTCTAGTCGGAAATCATCTGCTTATCATCCTTAGGAAATTACCTGCTTATCATTCTTAGTCTAGACACATCTTACTACAATGATTGCATGAATAGTGTATAGACAAAATTTATATCTTATCGTATCTGCTAATCTATATCTTAGCGTATCGGTTACTGTAACTTTGCCTGACATATTCCGTAGATTCCTCCGTAACTTATGGGATGTTAGTATTATATATGCATATGTAAATTATGTATTGCAGGGTACTAATCTACATCCTATAATCTATTTCTTATCGAAAATCCTTCATCTGATCGTACGAGATGAATCCTGCAACCTGTTCGAGTCCCTCAGATTTCGAAAGCTATTTTGATAGTTATTCCGACAGCTATTCCGACATAGATGTTCACCTAAGCTCCGAAAATAGCGTCACCGGCATGAATCAACCAATTAGCCATTATCAATTCATCTGATGGGTTCGTAGTCGACTTAATTAATGGAAACGCGCAGAAGGTAATCCCTTCCACCAACTGAATTCGCCTCTTGACAATGAACCTGAAGCGTTTACCGGCGAACCTGTTCGAGACACCATTTTCAGTCTCATTTCCAGGGTAACTCGACAATATTATATTCTATCCATAATTCTGAATTTTATTCATCCACTCGTTCCGACCGACAATTATCCTGGAGTAATAAATCAATGAACTTCGCGCTCGAATAATCAATTCGGAGAATATGGTGCAAAATGTACCAGCTTCAGCAACATCATCGGCACCAACAGTACCATCAATAACAGCACTAGTACCATTAGCAATCCATGCTTCAATATCATCATCTGTACTTTGAGTATGATCTTCATTCTACGTATCGTTCTACGTCATTTATCTTCGTTCGACATGATGATTATGTAATCTCTAATATGTTAGAGATTATATATTCTTGTTCTAACGATAAATCAAATGAGTTTAATATCATATTGACTCATTAAATCCATGATTACATCTGAAGAAAATATATATGTATATACGTTTTCAAAAAGATTGTAATTAAAAATTCTTTTGTACAAACTGTTAATGGTGAAAATATTTTAACGCGTAGGTAATACCCGAGGAATATTTAAATTTCACATTAATAAGTTACACTGTATATTCTTCAAATCTGATTCAATAGTTATTCACTATCCTATTTACAACCACCGAGATACGTATCCGTTCACCAAAGAATAACTATTTTCATTCAAATTCAATTTCATATTTAGATTTTGACCTATCAGAATCCAACAAGTGGCATAATGAAGAAATAATGGACACAATAAAAATTGATTAGAAACAGACTAATTAACAATATTAAATCTTATTAAGAAACCAAGCTAACAAAATCCTAGCTAACTGTTCCTAGCTAACTGTTAATTCCGTATTACATTTTATTTATCGCAATTTAATTATCGCAATTTATTTATCGCAATTTATATTCTCGCAATTTTATTTATCGTTATTTAATTTCTGTTATTTACTTTACGCACTTTATTTATCGTCATTTAATTTTTGTTATTTATGTTACGCACTTTAAATATCGGGACACGTATACAAGGTTTTGACATATCATATCGACGCATCTATATATATTATTTGGAATCACCATAGACACTCTATATGCAGTAATGATCGAGTTCTCTATACAGGGTTGAGGTTGATTCTATAATAATATATATACTTTGAGTTGTGATCGAGTCTGAGACGTATACAGGTCACGACACGTATTAATTAACTCAAATATGATATATTAAACTATATATGAATTAGTGAACTGTCAACTGTGGACTATCGACTGTGGACTAATAAGATTGGACAATTAAAAATGAATTAAAATATTGATTATAACATATGAAACTAAACAATTCTTCAAATTTGCCACTTGATTTCGCCTTAAACATCATTTGTATCTTCACGATTACATTCTGCGTTCAGACCTTTCGTGATTCTTGAAAACACCTTAATCGATAGGATGAACCAACCGCACTTCATCTACGGAAGGAAAGATTTATGCATATAGTTATGCACCTGAGAAACTCTCGACAACTGAGTAAAAGTTTAACGCGTAGCCGCGTCAGATCCTTTGACATTTATTAGCAAAAATAACTTTGCGATCCCTTTTCAAATTAGCAAATTTTGTCACAGCTTTAGCAAACCAACTTCGACTTTTCGTTCGAAACAACCTTATTATCACCTTGACTAATATGTATGTTCTTTTATTGTTACCGGGAACCTTTTATATTCCACCATATTACCATCAGCGTTTAATCATCTAAAAAATACAATTCTCTTGAAATCACCTCAGATCGATAACCAATGATTCTGATAGGGTAGCAGTAAATGTAGAAGAATCTGCAATCAGTACTTTGAAAACTCACAGCATATCTACATCAACAGTTATATGTATAACATTTATCTTTTAGAATAATGATCTTTCATCTGAAATCCTGAAAAGCACTTAGTCTACAAATCAAATACTCTGAATGTTGAAAAAGTTGAAGGAAGCAGCAGAAACCGTAGACAACCGTAAACGACCTTAACCATCGAAAGTTGATGATAAAGAATTGTAGGTTGGCAAAGCTCAGAAAAAGTTTGAAACTGAAAAACTGATTGAGCAATCTATGAAGAAAGCCATGGACAGATCACAAAGAATAAGTTTGACTTCAAAGAATCTAAGTGATTCAGTACCTGCTGAAGTCATTAACGAATACCTTGCTTCCGAATGTAAACCCTTACGGATAGATCTTCTTCATCATCCATTGATATTAGAAATTCTAAGATATCATCGTAGCTTTCATTATAAATATCCTCCATATTTCTGAAGATATACTCATAACTATTCTTATCTGAAATTATTAATCTCTTCCTGATATCAGTGTTACATCATATAGAAACTGTTAGTTTCTACATTCTGTAAACTTTCGAGTTTAAGATACAAATGTTTTGAAGTAGTGTTGGGAACTGATGCATGAGTTAGTATAATATAATGACACTTGATCAACGTGATTATATTACAGTAAGTCATGCTGAGTTTCTAATGGGACATGATGATTCGCAGATCATAACGTCATCATGTGCCATGTTACATAACTCTTTCATTCTGCTTAACTTATGAACATATCAAGAAAGTATATTCTTGATAGTTCTATTCTCAGTAAATCTGGTAATTTGACAAATCAAATCGTGCCATTATGATTTCCTTCTTAGAACATTAACAATCTTTATTCCGAATTTATATCTACGAATTCTGAACCATTACAAGCGGTGTTTAATCGTAAGAAGAAGAAACGAAGGGACAAAGTTCCAAAATATAAGAGAAAATATAAAGCCCAATAAACAGCACGGAGGTTACAAACCGTGAATATTAATACGAATAACAATATAAAGACATGGTATAATTAAGAATAGTATTACCCCAAGGTAATAATAGGAGTAAACAGATTCTTCTGGTGGAAGATTGAGAAGAAGGATGACAGAAATGATAATTGAGAAAACATCAAGGATTAGAACGGGATTAAGCAATTCACAACCTTTTGGATGTATGGACTAAGAAAGAAAGTATAGGAATGATGAGAATAATGGAACGGAAGAGTTAATTTATAATGGAAATATCAGACAGAGTAATCGAAGCAGATCACCGTATTTAATTATAGAGATCTTAATATCCTTATTCGTCGCAGAATCAAATCTTTTAGATTTCGAAGATTTTCTTTTAAATCCCTTGAATTCCGGAATTCAACCCTGACTACGTCACCAGTTAAGACAAATCTGCATTTACTCATTTCAATCTTTTATGATAGCTTCACTCGTACTCTTCGAGTAATCGAATTGTTTTATCTATATTAATCAATAATGATAAAACCCGATTTATCAACTCATATTCGTTAAGAAAGCATTTTATTTGTTAGCCATGACCACCTCACTCAAATTTCGGGACGAAATTTCTTTAACGGGTAGGTACTGTGATGACCCGGGAATTTCTGATCAAATTTAAACTTTAATCTTTATATGTTCCCGACATGATAAGCAAAATTTGTAATGTTAAGTCTCAAAAACTTTGAACTATGTTCATGCATACATTTGACCTTTGACTATGCTCGACGATTCACGAACAATTGTTTGTAAATAAATATGTATATAATTTTTTTATCACCTGTAGCAGTATTATATCGTATTATATTAATTTACAAGTTTGAAATAATTGATATAATAATCTTATTATCACTTCTTTCATTATAATTGTTTTGTTAATTTTAATATTAATATTTTATTAGTAATATTATTACTTCTAATATAAAATATGCATATACAAAGAAAATTTATATGTTTAAGTTGTATTATTATTATTAATGTTATTAATATTATTATTATAATTAGTATTGTTACTAATATCATTAATCAGATTATTTTTATCATTTTATTTTTATTTTTTATCATAATTACTAACTAAATTTTCATTATTATATTATTCTTATCATTTAAGTCTACTATCAATAATATTATAATTATTATTAGTAATGTTATTAATTATTAGTAATATTATTAATATTATTTATATATTTAGTAATTATCAAAAACTTAAGAACTATAAATACAAATATATGCATACATTATAAATACAGATACTTATATATATAAAATGCAGATAAATTCAGATATTAAACTAATGATATTATATGAATGTAGATATACAAATAAGAGTATATGTATATATAGAAACAGATAAATGTTTTTTTTTTTTTTTAAAAATATGATATTAAATAAATCCCAAGACCCCAAATCACTTTCACGTCTCAATCCACACTATGTATGATTTTTGTTTTTGTCTATTAAACTGGTATGATCGAGCATTAGTCTTCATATCAAACAAAATCAGTTAAGGGTTAAAATCAGTTTTTTTTTTATTATTTATTTTTTATATATCACGTATCTGATCAATCTCTTTGTCGACAAAATTGTTATAAAACAATCAATTCCAGTTATTTAGGGAGAGCATTCGGCATACATTATCAAATATCAATTACAGTAACCTTTTACAGTTTCTTAATTCAATTGAATTTAAAAGGAAAATGAAGAACAAAGGCAACTGCCCTATTCTTAAGTGATTTTTCAAACAACTCGATTTCTTAACAGATTTTAAAATCTAGAAATGTAATTGTGTTTGCAATATTATATTAAAACCTTCTGCAAAGTCTCTTATCTCAAATCTTAATAACGAAGTTGAATTTTAAAGTCAAACTTAGTTCTTAAAAAGTCAAACAGATTGTTCTTTGCGAAATTAGAAGTCTAGTCAATGTTTATGATTCAATTGAAGGATCAAACAGTTTCCAGGAACGATTTACAAACTATTTTGTATTGAAACCGTTTGCCAAAACAGTCTAAAAATTCTAAATTGATTTCGTGTTCATCATCGCTGCACAGGTTCTTTTTTTTCCTTTTTTTTTATTTAATTGTCTGTTTTGATTGTGTTAATAAATTTCTAATGATTTCTGTATATTTTGAAAATCCTAAAATTTATTAAAACAAACTTCTGATTGATGGTTGATGCCCTGGTCGATTTAGTTATTAGGTTGAAGAAGAAAATGTAATCAGACGAGTAAATGGTTTAAATAAAAGGAGCTGTGTTTTAATCCAGATAAACAGAAATGGTGTAGTGGTTAAGGGGTTGTTTGGTTATTTAAGAGATCACGGGTTCGAGTCCCGTCTAAGGCGTTTATTTGTTTTGAAGGCTTATCACTTGAGGTAGTTTTAAAATTCTCTTATATTTAGTAGTTATTAATTAATATTATGATTATTATTATTGTTATTATTATTATTATTATGATTATTACTATCATTATTGTTATTGATATTATTAATGTTATTGTTATTGTTATTATTAGTATCTACTGTTATTATTATTATAGTTATTACTACCAATATTATTTCTAATGAAAGTATTAGTACGATTTATTATTATTATCATGATTATAATTACAGTTAGGATTATTATTATTATTACTGTTAATACTAATATTATTATTATTAGTATTATTATTATTAAGTAGAATAACTACTGACATTATCATTAATACTAAGATTGTTAATATTATTATTACTATTATCATGATTAAGATTATCATTAGTATCACAATAACACAAATTATTAATATTATCAGTAACATTAGTATTAGTATCATTAAGAACTTTTTTAGTATTATTAGAATCATTATTAATATATGTATTATCATTAGTATCATTTTTATTATTAGTATTATCGTATTAATAAAGTTATTATTAGAAGAACTATTATAGAAAAGCATTAATATCAAAACTATTATTTTTAACAGATAAATATTTTTGTACATAAAATATAATTGTTACATATACTATAATTATATTAAAATTTAACATAACTATATATAACAAACCTATTAATATTATCATATAAATACATACAAATAACAAACTTTCGACTTTTAAATATAACATTAACAATTATATATATAAATATGAATATATTAATATAACTATATAAATATTAACCATTATGAATATATACACAGATTAAACATACATAATATATAAATTAAAGATATAATAAATAAATTTATTCATTTACGATTATATGTTTTAATATGTATATATACAAATGATATAGGTTCGTGAATCTGAGGCCATCCCTGCATTGTTCAATATAGTCATATGTATTTTTACTACAAAATACATTAGGTGAGTTTCATTTGATTCCCTTTTACTCTTTACATTTTTGGGGCTGAGAATACATGCAAATGTTTTATTAACTGTTTTACAATATTTATATGTGTGAGTTTCATTTGCTCCCTTTTTACTCTTTACGTTTTTGGGCTGAGAATACATGCAAATGCTTTATTAACTGTTTTACAATATTTATATGCGTGAGTTATAGTCCCACTTTTAAAATCTAATATTTTTGGGATGAGAATACATGCAGGTTTTATAAATGATTTACAAAATAGACACAAGTACGTGAAACTACATTCCATGGTTGAATTATCGAAATCGAATATGCCCCTTTTTATTAAGTCTGGTAATCTAAGAATTAGGGAACAGACACCCTAATTGACGCGAATCCTAAAGATAGATCTATTGGGCCTAACAAACCCCATCCAAAGTACCGGATGCTTTAGTATTTCGAAATTTATATCATGTCCGAAGGAGGATCCCGGAATGATGGGGATATTCTTATATGTATATTGTGAATGTCGGTTACCAGGTGTTCAATCCATATGAATGATATTTTTTTTGTCTGTATGTATGGGACGTATGTTTATGAGAAATGGAAATATGAAATCTTGTGGTCTATTAAAATTATGAAATGATTATTTATGATAAACTAATGAACTCACCAACCTTTTGGTTGACACTTGAAAGCATGTTTATTCTCAGGTATGAAAGAAATCTTCCGCTGTGCATTTGATCATCTTAGAGATATTACGTGGAGTCATTTATGACATATTTCAAAAGACGTTGTATTCGAGTCGTTGAGTTCATCAAGATTATTATTAAGTCAATTATAGTAAGATATATTACGAAATGGTTTGAATGTTGTCTACTTTCGATGTAATGAAAGATTGTCTTTTCAAAAACGAATGCAATGTTTGTAAAATGTATCATATAGAGGTCAAATACCTCGCGATGTAATCAACTGTTGTGAATCGTTTATAATCGATATGGACTTCGTCCGGATGGATTAGGACGGGGCATTTCAGTTTGCTATGGTGCAAAGCGGTGCAATTTCATGCAGAAACTCTACCCTTTTGCGCAATTGCAAGGCAGATGCATAAGTTGTGAACTGCGCGTTCACGGGTGCTGAATTAAGCACCTTTTTCGAAAATCCGGTAAGTGTTGGCGGAGTAGAGAAAATTCATGCTTTGCAGCAGCCGCTTTAGCCAGAGCATTATCCTGCTCTGCGGTGAGCTGAAACTTGAGTGAGGAAATAGAAGATTCCAGTTTCTTCTCATTTTCAGCAGCGGCTGAAACTTGAGATTGCAAATTCTCTGCGGTAGTCTTCGCCGCAGTAAGTTGATAAGCTAAGTCAACAGCGCGCTTCTCGCTATTTTCAGCTCTGATCCGCTCAGAGTTATATTTTTGCTGCTCAGTGTCGAGGATGTCGAAGAATTTTTCTTCGCGCAAAATCATATCATATGCCGAGTTAAATCACATGTAAAAGTATTGTACAAAACTATTATGTGCATCAACGGCAGAGCGTTTGGCGAATTCACGACGAAGTTCGCTCAGAATTGCAAGCTTCATTTGTTCGCGCTGATCTGCAGCAGCACCGGGAGAAGCGTAAGTATATCCCGATAACCCATCAATTTGCACTCCATATGAATCAAGAGGAGTGCGATGAAGCTCTGTGATCTGCGCCACAGTGTTCGGGCTGGGAAACAAAGGATTGAAGGATGCGCCTTCTGCAAACAAAAAAAAAACGCGGATTATAATCATAACAATAAATATTTCAGATAAAGGTATGAGATCATGGTTATTAGATTTATACCTGTTTGTTGTTCTCCTTCATAATCCGCTGATATCGGATTATCGAAAAGGGGAGAACTTTGTTTAGCCCTCTTGCTTTGCGTAGAAGGCGGGTTTTCGAGCGGTCGTTTACCAGTACTTGACTGGGACGGTGGTGACTTTGCCGTCAAATCCACAAGAGGAATATCAGGCTTCTCTTGTTTAATTTGACGGCCGGATAATACTGACTTCGCCTCCGGGCTTACGAGTAGCTTGTTAATTAGCGTTTTTGGGTCCACCTTTCGATCAACTTCATCCATCTTCATGATTAATGATTGAAGGTTGTGATTGCTGACTTGATAATGTTTCAAAGAGAACAAATGAATTGAGAATAAGCGAAAGAAAGTGAGAATAGCGAGGGTAAGTGTGACGTTGGTGATTGTGAACCACAATATATATAGGCGAATGCAAGGGGTAATCAAGTGTTTTAATTATCCGTTGTAAAAAAAACTCAAACGGTAATATTTGAGTTAGCAGGAAACAACGGTAACTTTTACAACAGTAACTTTTACAACAGTAACTATGCTAACGCGACATTAATTAAAGCGGAAAATAACTGCGAACATTGCGAATTTTAGAGTTTATCATGATGCATTTGCTTCGCGAAAATACATCATAATAAACTGGGGGGACTTGATCATATACATAGCATTGTATATGTATATTTTATTTTCTAAAAGCTAAGGACAGAACTACGCGGATTATAAGGCACAGTTATGCAATATTCGCTGACAATAAATACTGCAGTTATGTATTCGCTGAAATACCAAACTGCGGTTTGATCCGCTGACTTTCCACGGAGAGCCGAGCATCTTGCAGACTGCGGATATCACGGATACTATAAATAGGGAGCTTGGCCTCTCATTTATGGGTTGTTGATTCTCTGCCATTTGCCTAAGACTTTGTAGATTTCACTTGTGACTTTGCCCAAGGACTTCTTACATTGAGTTAAGGTGAATCATGCTAATCGATAACGAAGGCCGGGTCGGGGTGGTTGATCACTTGATAGTTAAAGTGAAAAACGATCATCGGGGCCCAAAATAATCATCGAAAATCCCATCCTCCATTTTAATCTTATTGCACTCAATCCGTAATTAAGCAACATCATTAATTAAGGATTGATCACTAGATGTCATGTTAAATCCAAGAGACACAGAGTGATCACTCTCTTTTAGATTTAACTTTATCAGGCCTTAGACATCTGACTCTCAACGAATAAGAGGGACAAATTCCATCTTGATTACATACGTCCAAGATATATATACTTTGTATTACACCTGAGCTCTTCCTTATGAACTACCATATTTCAGAATAGCGAAGGAAAGAATCAAGGCACGATACTCGGTAAATATCCGAACCCAATATGTATCTCAGGTCAGAGGATACAATGATATTCGCCTTTACTCAAGATTACATGTGATCAACCACAAAGGCTACATTTAGTAACTCTTGATGGCGGGTCTTCCAATATTTGTATCCCACAAATATCTATGAACCTTGGTTGCATCCTTGCCCCACATTCATCCCTTGAATGTATACCAATCCAAGTTCATACTAGTCTAAACCTCACATTTATTCCCACAAATGTGATCGACTACAGAATTTAGAATAACTACTTATTCATGGATAAAATATGCAAAATAGGAACATAACTCTAAATAAATTAACACCATAATTATATTAATGAGTTTGAGCAATTTCGTTCCGTTACAATACTTAAAACAGATCATGACCAATCACTAGAATATCGAAGCCCTAAAGCACAAACATGTCCTGCATGTTTTGATCCATGTAAGAGCTTCGTGAGTGGATCCGCTATGTTAAGATATGTGTGAACTTTGCGAATACATATCTTTCCCTTTTCAACTTCATCCCTTATGTAGTTGAATCTCTGCTCAATGTGACGGGTCTTTTGGTGAGCACGAGGTTCCTTGATCTGAGCAATCGCACCCTCATTGTCACAAAAGATCTCAAGAGGGTCCTGAATGGAAGGGACTACTCCTAAGTCATCGATGAATTTCTTCATCCATGCAGCTTCCTGAGCTGCCAATGAGGCGAAAACATCCTGTTTTGAACTCTTCCAAGAGACCGCACCTCCATTTAACGTGAAGACATAACCGGATTGTGAACGAGAATCATCTCGATCAGTTTGGAAACTCGCATCCACGTAACCCTTTACTGCGAGTTCCTCCTCGCCAGACCTATATATTAGAAACATATCCTTAGTCCTCCTAAGGTATTTCAATATACTTTTGACAGCAATCCAATGACTGTTTCCTGGGTTATTCTGGTATCTACTTGTCAGGCTAAGAGCGCATGACACATCCGGTCTAGTGCATATCATTGCATACATGATTGACCCAATAGCAGACGCATATGGGACTTTCTTCATTCTCTCCTGTTCATCTTTCGTGGTGGGGCACTGAGATGAACTGAGAAGTGTTCCCTTTTGAATAGGTACCAAACCTTTCTTAGAGTTCTCCATCTTGAACCTTTTCAAGATCTTTTCAATGTATGCACTTTGATTCAAACCTATCAGTTTCTTGGATCTATCCCTTTAGATCCCAATCCCCAAAACGTATTGTGCTTCTCCAAGATCCTTAATAGAGAAGCATTTACTTAGCCAAGTTTTAACACCTTCCATTTCCGGAATATCATTTCCAAATAACAATATATCATCCACATATAGTACAAGGAACATGATAGTGCTCCCACTAGCTTTCTTATATACACAAGCTTCATCACCATTTTTAATGATGCCAAGTTTCTTGGCCTCCTCATTAAAACGATGATTCCACATTCTAGATGCTTGTTTCAATCCGTAGATTGACTTCTTTAACTTGCATACCTTTTTAGGATATTTCGGATCAACAAAACCTTCAGGCTAAACCATATAGACATCTTCCTCAAGATGTCCATTTAGGAAAGCGGTCTTGACATCCATTTGCCATATTTCATAATCATAATGAGCAGCAATGGCAAGTAATATCCTAATAGACTTTAGCATTGCCACAGGTGAAAAAGTTTCATCATAGTCAACCCCTTGAGTTTGAGTGAAACCTTTTGCTACAAGTCTAGCTTTATATGTATCCAAGTTTCCATGTATGTCGGTTTTCATCTTGAAAAGCCATTTACAATCAACTAGCCTTGAGCCAGTAGGTTGTTCAACAAGTTCCCAAACTTGGTTGTCATACATGGATTGCATCTCAGCGTTCATGGCTTCCTGCCATTTATCTTTATCAATCCTTGATAAAGCATCTTGGTAGTTTGTTGGTTCATCCAAATCAACCACATATCATCCATCCATGAGAAACCCATATCTATCAGGAGGATTACTAATCCTACCAGATTTGTGAACGTCTTGTGTATTTTGATCATCCATTTGATCACTTTCAACATTTTCATGTTGAGTGCTAGTGTCAACCAATCGTGTATCATCTACTTGATCTTGAACCTCCTCAAGATCTATCTTCCTTTCACTATCACCTTCCATTAGGAACTTAGTTTCAAGGAATTTAGCCTTCCGAGCAACAAATACATTCTGTTCGGAAGGATCATAGAAATAATATCCCATATTATCCTTGGGATATCTTATGAAGATACACTTTGTGGATCGAGCATTTAACTTATTAGGGACGTAACGCTTAGGATTAGCTTCACATCCTCATACCTTTAAGTATGATAGAGACGGAGGTTTTCCAAACCACATCTCATGAGGTGTTCGTTCCACTTTCTTGGTTGGGGCCATATTTAAAATACGAGCCGCGGATCTTAAGCAATAACCCCAAAATGATAGAGGTAACGAGCTTCTAGCCATCATGGATCGAACCATATCCATTAGGGTTTGGTTCCTCCTCTCGGATACTCCATTAAGCTGTTGTGTTCCGGGTGGAGTAAGTTGTGAGATAATCCCACAACTCCTAAGATGATCCTGAAAAGCATCGCTTAGGTATTCACCTCCTCTATCGGTACGAAGTACCTTTATCGTTTTGTTGAGTTAATTTTGTACCTCGTTTTGATATTCCTTGAATGCTTCAAAAGTTTCGTCCTTGTGTCTTAATAAGTAGACATATCCGAAACGACTGAAGTCATCAATGAAAGTAACAAAGTACCTTTCACCATTCCTAGTTATGGGCTTAAATGGTCCACATACATCAGAATGTATTAGTCCCAATAAGTCTTTAGCCCTTTCATAGGTCCCTTTGAAAGGTGCTTTAGTCATTTTGCCTTGTAAACAAGATTCACATACATCAAATGAGTCTAGTTCATTTGATTTCAAAAGTCCATTATTTTGAAGTATATGCATTCGATTCTTGTTTATGTGACCAAGGCAACAATGCCATAAGTAGGAATCACTCAAATCCCTTTTGTGTTTCTTGGTGTTCGCATGGTATATTGAACTATTGTATGATGTGACATCATGAACCAATTCATAAATACCATTAGAAGGCGAAGCCTTAAAATAGAACACATTATCTAAAGAAACATGGATATCATCCTTAATGAAATTAAGATTAAAACCATATTGTTTCAAACGGCATACAGAAATAATGTTTCGTGATAAATCGGGTGCATACAAAATATTTTTCAAAATAAGCTCCAAACCACTTGGTAGCTTCAAAACAAAGTCTCCTTAAGCTTTAACTTGCACCCTTGCTCCATTTCCCATGAAGAGACTTGTTGTTCCCGCTTCTTGATCACTTCTTTTGAACCCCTGCAAAGAATTGCAAATGTGAGTTCCACATCCAGTGTCTAATACCCATGTATTAGAAGAAGTAATACTAAGTTCTATATATACCATATATGTATTACCTGAGGTTTGCCCCGCATCCCTCTTTTCCTTTAACTCCTTAAGGTAGACCGGGCAGTTGCGTTTCCAGTAACCCATTTCACCACAACCGAAGCACGGGTCTTACTTGGGGTTTGCTTTTCCGACAACCTTTTGCTTCTTGTTCTTGTTTTTGATTGGGGTAACCATCCTCCCCTTTCCTTGCCATGATGGGTGGGTCCTTTCCTCTTAGCCGTCTTCGGCTTAGAGGTGTTATTACCTTTTTACCCACCATCATTGATCATTAGCACGGGTGAAGCCCTCTTACCCATGCTAGTTTCCGCCATCCTAAGCATGCCATGAAGTTCGCCAATGGTCTTATCCATCCCATTCATATTGTAATTAATTACAAATTAGTCAAATCTCTTTGACAAGGAGTTTAGGATAAGATCCGTGGCTAGCTCATTAGATATGTTGAGATTAAGACGGTTTGCGCGATCAATGAGGCTTTTCATCTTAAGGACATAAGATGAAACGGATTGGGAGTCGTCCATACGAGATGCATGAAGCGCTCGAACGGTCTCGAAGCGCTCGACACGTGCTTGTTGAAGGAACATCTCCTTCAATTGCGTGATCATGTCATATGTAGTATGATGCTCGAAATCCTTTTAGAGTTCAGGTATCATAGTCCCAAGCATTAGGCAAGCGACTTGCACCGAATCGGCGCAATACTTATCCCAATAAGCCATGCCTTCCGTATCATCCTCGTCGGGTTGATTGGTAATGGGGTCTTCCAACACATATGCCTTATCTTCAAGTTTGAGGACAATCCTAAGATTGCGGAACCAATCCATAAAGTTCGTATGGTTGAGTTTGTCTTTCTCGAGGAGAGACCTTAACGATAGTTTGTTCTAGTTAATAGGTGCGTTTTGCATGTTGTTGTTATTGGCGGCCATCTACAAAATTTAACAAAGTTCATTTAAGTATCGATTTTAAATTTAATAAACAATACTCTTTTAAATTTTAATTGACTTATTAAATATTAGAATCCAACGGTAAATCAAATTTCGGTTAGGTGACCTTTATCCCGTTATTTGATTTAGCTAGGTAGTCATTTATATGACAATTGCAATCCTTTTGCAACTTCTAAATTATGGGATCATGCAATCCTTTTGCATGGCATATTTATCCCATCAACGCCTATTTGTTCCTCATGCTTCGGTGACCCTAAGTTCATGATTCCCAAATCAAGTCGTCCTACTTGTGTAAACATGTAAAATTAACATACAAGTGGTTAGGTGACCTTTATCCCACAAGCATGCGAATTTTACCTTAACCATATTAGTTAGATCATAACGGTTAGGTGACCTTTATCCCATTATGAGTTCCCTACTATGTTTAAGTGTCCCACAAAAGGATGGCGTTAAACTTGTTTACCTTGTTTTAGTTTTAAAGGGATTTTCTGCTTTCTTTATTCTAGTTTAAGAAAACATATTTCCATACACCAACATGCATTTTGTGTATAGTACATTATGAAAAACCTATTTTCATGTCTTAGTAATAAAACCAATTACTTGATATAAACCATTTTATATACATTGTCATCTTGTTCTTAATAACCATTTATTAGTGTCCTTTTGTTGTTTTTAAATATAACCAATTATAATGTCGTTTTGCAAGTTGTTAACATGTGATTTTCTTGTATCAACCAAACATACAAACACAATAATCATACAAGCATGCATAACAACAATGTTCACAATCAAGCCAAAGTGGTGGACACTTGTTTAGCCGAAAACAAGTGTCACCGGTAAAGGGTTAAATCACAAAGTAAGAGATTTTTAAAATCTCCCACTAACTCTTGCATCCATATGCTCCATCTTGTGATTTTCTTCATCATCTTGAATCTTCATTTCTTTTACAAAAAATATACAACCTAATACATTTTTCTAGGAAAAAGAAATTACATCCTAATCTATTTTACATACCAAGATAAAATAAATTACATCACTAAATTACAAAAAAATAAAAAAAATTATTACAATATTACAAACCAAATGAATGAATATTACAATCAATTGAAATGCAACCAAACATTCACACATCCAAACATAAGGTCTAGGCTTGATTGTGACAACAACAAACAACAAAACATGACCAAATTTGAAGCTCCAAACCCTTTTGAAAGCCCCAAAATTTCGGCCAAATTAACACCCCACCCAAAACCCAAATTTTTTTTTTTTACATTCTAATTTCATGCATGTTACTAGAATGTAATCTAAATGGGTTTTAAAGCCAAATACAAGAAGCATATTTCTATGACCTCGGCTCAAGATACCATTGTTGGAATTCATCATATTAATAAGTTATATTAACATGCATGTCAAAACCCGATTTTAAAAGTGAAGCGGAAGCAATTTTACATAAACAAATCAATATGAGTTTAACCTTTTAAACATGAATTCCAAAATAGATCAAGTCTAGAAATATACTTACAAATATAAGAGTGCTAGTAAAGAAAAGTACCTACTCCAAGTTAGGAGGTTACAAGATGATGAATAAGTGTGCCAAAACCCCAAGCTTTTGATGCACCAACACCACCCTTGAACTTGATTATGTTTTAGATACTCAATTGCCTTAAAACCAAGCTAGAAACCCACTTTCTTTGGACCCAAAATTCTGGACAGCAGCTAATTAAAGGAAGATGATAAATGGAGCCTCAAAACTATGAAACCTCAAGTGTGTATACCCCAAACATATAACCAACACCTAGTACTTTGGTTAGGAATTTTTGACACTTGAAAACAAGCTTGCAAAATAAGAAATGGACCCCTCTTTGCTGCTCCAAAATCATGACTGAAATGGGACAGCAGGAACTTATTTTTGTTGTTTGTTTTTCACCCTTGAGAGAATGTGTATGCATGTGTCTTTTTGTCTTTTGTCAAGAGCATGCATCTAAGTAATTGTGCTATGTTGGAACAATCAAAAGTGAGCATGGGAGGGCTCTCTTGGAGACCCAAATCTGCACTCTTGTTGTGTTTATATAAAATGTAGCAATTCTTATAAAACTTGTAAAAGAAACCATAAAAATATTTGCTAATTTCATATTTATATAAACACTTATAAAAAACATAACACAATATAGTTATTTAAACATATAAATAACTAAATCCATATCATATATAAATTATCCAAATAATTTATCTTAAGTGAGGATATTTTAGAAACCCGATTTTTCTAAAATCCAAGTGTCGCGTATTTGTTTAATGATCCAATCGTTAAGATCAAATACGTATAAGGTGTAGGTAAGTTTGTTATTGGGTATGACCTGACTTGGATCATAACATATTATCCACATAAATTTAATATGTCTCTCGGGCATACGAAAAACCTTCACAATGATGGTGGATCCAAAGGTAACAACTCCTCTAAGCCAAAGGCGGCTAAGAGAAAAGGACCCACCCATCAAGGCAAGGGAAAGGGGAGGATGGTTACCCTAACCAAAAACAAGAACAAGAAGCAAAAGGTTGCCGGACAAGCAAACCCCAAAGAAGACCCGTGCTTCAGTTGCGGTGAAATGGGTCACTGAAAACGCAACTGCCCGATCTACCTTAAGGAGTTGAAGGAAAAGAGGGATGCGGGGCAAACCTCAGGTAATATATATATGGTATATATAGAGCTTAGTATTACTTCTTCTAATACATGGGTATTAGACACTGGATGTGGAACTCACATTTGCAATTCTTTGCAGGGGTTCAAAAGAAGTAGCAAGCAAACGGGAACATCAAGTCTCTTTATGGGTAATGGAGCCAAAGTGCAAGTGAAGGCTCAAGGATACTTTGTATTAAAGCTTCCAAGTGGTTTGGAACTTTGTTTTAAGAAACGTACCCGTAACAAGCTCATGGAGACTTTGTTTTAAAGCTTCCAAGTGGTTTGGAGCTTATTTTGAAAAATGTTTTGTATGCACCCGATTTATCTCGAAACATTATTTCTGTATCCCGTTTGAAACAATATGGTTTTAATCTTAATTTTATTAATGATGATATCCATGTTTCTTTAGATAATGTGTTCTATTTTAAGGCTTCGCCTTCGAATGGTATTTATGAATTGGTTCATGATGACACATCATACAATAGCTCAATATACCATGCAAACACCAAGAAACTCAAAAGGGATTTGAGTGATTCCTACTTATGGCATTGTCGCCTTGGTCACATAAATAAGAATCGAATGCATACACTTCAAAAGAATGGCCTTTTGAAATCAAATGAACTAGACTCGTTTGATGTACGTGAATCTTGTTTACAAGGCAAGATGACTAAAGCACCTTTCAAAGGGACCTATGAAAGGGCTAAGGACTTATTGGGATTAATACACTCTGATGTATGTGGACCCTTTAAGCCTATAACTAGGAATGGTGAAAGATACTTCGTTATTTTCATTGATGACTTTAGTCATTTCGGATATGTCTACTTATTAAGACACAAGGACGAAACTTTTGAAGCATTCAAGGAATATCAAAACGAAGTACAAAATCAACTCAATAAGACAATCAAGATACTTCGTATCGATAGAGGAGGTGAATACCTAAGCGATGCTTTCCAAGATCATCTTAAAAGTTGTGGGATTATCTCGCAACTCACTCCTCCTGGAACACCCCAACTTAATGGAGTTTCTGAAAGGAGGAACCGAACCCTAATGGATATGGTTCGATCTATGATGGCTAGAAGCTCGTTGCCTTTATCATTTTGGGGTTATTGTCTATGCTCCGCTACTCGTATTTTAAATAAGGCCCCAACCAAGAAAGTGGAACGAACTCCTCATGAGATGTGGTTTGGAAAACCTCCATCTCTATCATACTTAAAGGTATGGGGATGTGAAGCTTACCCTAAGCGCTACGTCCCTAATAAGTTGAATGCTCGATCCACGAAGTGTATCTTCATAGGATATCCCAAGGATGATATGGGATATTATTTCTATGATCCATCCGAGCAGAATGTATTTGTTGCTCGAAAGGCTGAATTCCTTGAAACTAAGTTCCTAATGGAAGGAAATAGTGAAAGGAAGATAGATCTTGAAGAGGATCAAGATCAAGTAGATGATACACAATTGGTTGACACTAGCACTCATCATGAAAATGTTGAGAGTGATCAAATGGATGATCAAAATACACAAGACGTTCGCAGATCTGGTAGGATTAGTAATCCTCCTGAGAGATATGGGTTTCTCATGGATGGTTGCTATGTGGTTGATTTGGATGAACCAATAAACTACCAAGATGCTTTATCAAGGATTGATAAAGATAAATGGCAGGAAGCCATGAATGCTGAGATGCAATCCATGTATGACAACCAAGTTTGGGAACTTGTTACACAACCTGCTGGCTCAAGGCTAGTTGATTGTAAATGGCTTTTCAAAATGAAAACCGACATACATGGAAACTTGGATACATATAAAGCTAGACTTGTAGCAAAAGGTTTCACTCAAACTCAAGGGGTTGACTATGATGAAACTTTTTTGCCTGTGGCAATGCTAAAGTCTATTAGGATATTACTTGCCATTACTGCTCATTATGATTATGAAATATGGCAAATGGATGTCAAGACCGCTTTCCTACATGGACATATTGAGGAAGATGTCTATATGGTTCAGCCTGAAGGTTTTGTTGATCCGAAATATCCTAAAAAGGTATGCAAGTTAAAGAAGTCAATCTACGGATTGAAACAAGCATCTAGAATATGGAATCATCGATTTAATGAGGAGGCCAAGAAATTTGGCTTCATTAAAAATGGTGATGAAGCTTGTGTATACAAGAAAGCTAGTGGGAGCACTATCATGTTCCTTGTACTATATGTGGATGATATATTGTTATTTGGAAATGATATTCCGGCAATGCAAGGTGTTAACACTTGGCTAAGTAAATGCTTCTCCATTAAGGATCTTGGAGAAGCACAATATGTTTTGGGGATTGAGATCTACAGAGATAGATCCAAGAAACTGATAGGTTTGAATCAAAGTGCATACATTGAAAAGGTCTTGAAAAGGTTCAAGATGGAGAACTCTAAGAAAGGTTTGGTACCTATTCAAAGAGGAACGCTCCTTAGTTCATCTCAGTGCCCCACCACGAAAGATGAACAGAAAAGAATGAAGAATGTCCCATATGCATCTGCTATTGGGTCAATCATGTATGCAATGATATGCACTAGACCGGATGTGTCATGCGCTCTAAACTTGACAAGTAGATACCAGAATAACCCAGGAAACAGTCATTGGATTGCTGTTAAAAGTATATTGAAATACCTTAGGAGGACTAAGGATATGTTTCTAATATATGGGTCTGGTGAGGAGGAACTCGCTGTAAAAGGTTACGTGGACGCGAGTTTCCAAACTGATCGAGATGATTCTCGATCACAATCCGGTTATGTCATCACGTTAAATGGAGGTGCAGTCTCTTGGAAGAGTTCAAAACAGGATGTTGTTGCATTATCCACTACAGATTCGGAGTACATTGCAACCTCATTGGCAGCGCATGAATCTGCATGGATGAAGAAATTCATCGACGACTTAGGAGTAGTCCCTTCCATTCAGGACCCTCTTGAGATCTTTTGTGACAACGAGGGTGCGATTGCTCAAATCAAGGAACCTCGTGCTCACCAAAAGACCCGTCACATTGAGCGGAGATTCAACTTCATAAGGGATGAAGTTGAAAAGGGAAAGATATGTATTCGCAAAGTTCACACAGATCTTAATATAGCGGATCCACTCACGAAACTCTTACATGGTGCAAAACATCAAGGGCATGTTAGTGCATTAGGGATTCGATATTCTAGTGATTGGTCATGATCTGTTTTAAGTATTGTAACAGAACGAAATTGTGCAAACTCATTAATATAATTATGGTATTAATTTATTTTGAGTTATGTTCCTATTTTGCATATTTTATCCATGAATAAGTAATTGTTCTAAATTCCGTAGTCGATCACATTTGTGGGAACAAGTGTGAGGTTTAGACTATTGTGAACTTGGATTGGTATACATTCACGGGATGAATGTGGGGCAAGGTTGCAACCAAGGTTCATAGATATTTGTGGGATACAAATATTGGAAGACCCGCCCTCAAGATTCACTAAATGGAGCCTTTGTGGTTGATCACATGTAATCTTGAGTAAAGGTGAATATCATCTTATCCTCTGACCTGAGATACATATTGGGTTCGGATATTCACTAAGTATTGTGCCTTGATTCTTTCCTTCGCTATTCTGAAATATGGTAGTTCATAAGGAAGAGCTCAGGTATAATGCATTGTGTATATCTAGGACATATGTAGTCAAGATGGAATTTGTCCCTCTTATTCGTTGAGAGTCAGATGTCTAAGGCCTGATAAAGTTAAATCTAGAAGAGAGTGATCACTCTATGTCTCTTGGATTTAACATGACATCTAGGATGAAAGGATATAATGAAAAGATTCACCTAATCATATTCGAGATGGGAACTCGAAAGGGATGATGTTATTGAATGGCACTAAGTCATAACATATTGGGGGTGATGGACGGTCGTTAGGTGGTATCCGTCACTTGCATTAATTTCTTATGTTTCTCGTGTAAGTGGGAGATTGAAGGTTTTTCGTATGCCCGAGAGACATATCAAATTAACGTGGCTAATATGTTTTGATCCAAGTCGGGTCATACCCAATAACAAGCTTACCGACACCTTATACGTATTTGATCTTAACGATTGGATCATTAAACAAATACGCGACACTTAGATTTTAGAAAATCGGGTTTCTAAAATATTATCACTTGAGATAAATTATTTGGATAATTTATATATAATTGTTTATGGGTTTAAATAATTATATTGTGTTATATTTTATAAAAGGTTTTATAAAATATATAATTAACAAAATAATACATAAGTTTATAACAAGTTTATAAACTTTTATAGACTTACAAGTATTATTATTAAACATTATAAGTGTGCAGATTTTGGGACTCCAAGGAGACACCCCATGCTTATTTTGGTTACTTTAAAGTTGATACAACTCCTAAGGAACATGCCTAACTAGTTTACCAAGGCTTGACTCAAGTGATACATAAAAATACACAAAAAATAGCAAGTGAAATTCAGCTCCTTTTGCTGAATTCTGGCTGATTTTTCTGCTGTCCAAGAGGGAGTACTTGAGCTTATTTGGAAGCTTATTTTCAAGTGTCAAAAATCCTAACCATTGTACAAGGTGTTGGTGTCAAGTTTGGGGTATAATCTCTTGAGGTTTCATCACTTTGAGGCTTGCATTCATCATCATCTTCATCATCATCTTGCAACTTTGAAAACAACCCTCAACTAGCTTGAGGAGGTATAATCTCTAAAACCACTCTTAGTTTGTAAGTATGTTTCACAACTTGATCCTATTTGAGATTTAACTTTAAATGGTTAAAGATTTACAAGTTTTAAAATGGAAATTTATACGCTTCCGCAAATCTTATTTCTTGAATGATTATAAGTATTTTGAAACTTGTTAAATCCCAACAATGGTATCTAGAGCCGAAGTTGTTGAAATATGCTTCGAGATGGTTATTAAACCCACTCTAATTTTGCATTCTATGAACATGCATGAAGTAGAATGTAAAATTTTCAGTTTTGAGTGGTTTGTCATTTTGGCCAAAATCACTTGGGATTCTGCATTCTGTATTGCCGATCACTTGTGATTCTGTATTGCCAATCACTTGTGATTCTGTGTTGCAAATCACTTGTGATTCTGTGTTGCCGATCACTTGTGATTCTGTATTGCCAATCACGTGTGATTCTGTGTTGCAGATCACTTGTGATTCTGTGTTTCCAATCACTTGTGATTCTGTATTGCCTATCACTTATGTTGATGTTGTTCACAATCTAAGCCTTGACCTTGTGTTTGGTTGCATGTTTGGTTGATTTAATATTTATTCATTTGGTATGTAATAATATTATTTTGGTTATGTAATTTATTTTATATTTGGTATGTAAAATAGATTAGGTTGTAATTTCACCTTTTTAGACAAAATGTATTAGGATATATTTTGTAAAAAGATGAAGATGATGAAGACTTGAAGAACACAAGAAGAAGCATTTGGATGCAAGATTAAGTGAGAGATTTAAAATCTCCTACTTTGTGTTATAACCCCTTATCCGGTGGCATTTGTTTTCGGCTAAACAAATGTCTACCAAAATGGCTTGATTGTGAACATATTTGTTTTGCATGCATGGTTGTTTATTGTATGATTGTGGATTGTATGTTTGTATGCTACAAGTTAATCACACAAGTTAATAACAAGCAAAATGGCAATTTAATTGGTTAAATTATACATTAATTAACGACATGCAAAACGACAATTTAATTGGTTAAATTAAAAATGGCTAAAAGGACATTAATAAAAGGTTATTAAGAACATGATTAGGATCATATATATAAAATGGTTTATAGACATGAAAATGGATTTCAAATGAACCATACACTAAATGCATGTTGGTGTATGGCATAAAAGTTTTCTCAAACTAGAATTAATGAAAACTTAAAATCCCTTATTAACAAGGCAAACAAGTTAAACGCCATCCTTTTGTGCAACACTTAAAAATATTAGGGAACTCACAATGGGATAAAGGTCACCTAACCGTTATGAGCAAACTAATATGACTAAGGTGAATTTCGCATGCTTGTGGGATAAAGGTCACCTAACCACTTGTATGTTAAGTTTACACGTTTACACAAGTAGGACGACTTGATTTGGAAATCATGAACTTAGGGTCACCGAAGCATGAGGAATAAATAGGCGTTGATGGGATAAATATGCCATGCAAAAGGATTGCATGATCCCATAACTTAGAAGTTGCAAAAGGATTGCAATTGTCATATAATGACTACCTAGCTAAATCAAATGACGGGATAAAGGTCACCTAACCGAAATTTGGTTTACCGTTGGATTCTAAAATTTAATAAATATCAATTGGATTTAAAGGGTATTGATCGTTAAATTAAAATTGATACTTAAACAACTTTGTTAAATTTTGTAGATGGCCGCTAATAACAACAACATTCCGAACGCACCAATAAACTTTAACAACCTATCGTTGAGGTCAATCCTCGAAAAGGAAAAACTCAACCATACGAACTTCATGGATTGGTTCCGCAATCTAAGAATTGTCCTCAAACTAGAGGACATGGCGTATGTGTTGGAAGACCCCATTCTCGATCAACCGAACGAGGATGATACGGAAGGCATGGCTTATTGGGAGAAATATTGCACCGATTCGTTGCAAGTTTTTGCCTCATGCTTGGGACTATGATACCCGAACTCCAAACGGATTTTGAGCATCATAGTGCATATGACATGATCACACAGTTGAAGGAGATGTTCCTTCAACAAGCTCGTGTCGAGCGCTTCGAAATGGTTTGAGCGCTTCATGCATGTCAGATGGACGACTCCCAATCCGTTTCATCTTATGTCCTTAAGATGAAAAGCCTTATTGATCGATCGAACCGTCTAAATTGCAACGTGTCTAATGAATTAGCCACGGACCTCATTCTCAACTCATTGTCAAAAAGGTTTGACACATTTGTAATGAATTACAACATGAATGGTTGGGATAAAAGCATTGGTGAATTACATGCCATGCTTAAGACGGCAAAAGCAAGCATGGGTAAAAGGGCTTCACTCGTGTTTACGATCAATGAAGGCGGGTCCAAAAACAATAACACTTCTAAGCCAAAGGCGGCTAAGAGGAAGGGACCCGCCTACCAAGGCAAAGGCAAGGGAAAAGGGAAGATGGTTACCCCAACCAACAACAACAAGAAGCAAAAGGTTGCTGGTAAAGCTAACCCCAAGGAAGATCCGTGCTTTGGTTGCGGTGAGATGGGTCACTAGAAACGCAACTGCCTGGTCTACCTAAAGGAGTTGAAGGAAAAGAGGGATGCAGGGCAAACCTCAGGTAATGTATATATGGTATACATTGAGCTTAGTATTACTTCTTCTAATACATGGGTATTAGACACAGGATGTGGAACTCATATTTGCAATTCTTTGCAGGGGTTCAAAAGAAGTAATCAAGATGCGGGAATAACAAGTCTCTTCATGGGAAATGGAGCAAGGGTGCAAGTGAAAGCTCATGGAGACTTTGTTTTAAAGCTTCCAAGTGGTTTGGAGCTTATTTTGAAAAATGTTTTGTATGCACCCAATTTATCTCGAAACATTATTTCTGTATCCCGTTTGAAACAATATGGTTTTAATCTTAATTTTATTAATGATGATATCCACGTTTCTTTAGATAATATATTCTATTTTACGGCTTCGCCTTCGAATGGTATTTATGAATTGGTTCATGATGACACATCATACAATAGCTCAATATACCATACTAGCACCAAGAAACTCAAAAGGGATTTGAGTGATTCCTACTTATGGCATTGTCGCCTTGGTCACATAAACAAGAACCGAATGCATACACTTCAAAAGAATGGACTTTTGAAATCAAATGAACTAGACTCGTTTGATGTATGTGAGTCTTGTTTACAAGGCAAAATGACTAAAGCACCTTTCAAAGGGACCTATGAAAGGGCTAAGGACTTATTGGGATTAATACATTCGGATGTATGTGGACCCTTTAAGCCCATAACTAGGAATGGTGAAAGATACTTCGTTACTTTAATTGATGACTTCAGCCGTTTCAGATATGTCTACTTGTTAAGACATAAGGATGAAACTTTTGAAGCATTCAAAGAGTATCAAAATGAAGTACAAAATCAACTCAATAAGATAATCAAGGTACTTCATACCGATAGAGGAGGTGAATACCTAAGCGATGCTTTCCAAGATCATCTTAGAAGTTGTGGGATTATCTCGCAACTCACTCCTCCTGGAACACCCTAACTGAATGGAGTTTCCGAAAGGAGGAACCAAAACCTAATGGATATGGTTCAATATATGATGGCTAGAAGCTCGTTACCTCTATCATTTTGGGGTTATTGTCTATGCTCCGCGGCTCGTATTTTAAATATGGCCCCAACCAAGAAAGTGGAACGAACACCTCATGAGATGTGGTTTGGAAAACCTCCATCTCTATCATACTTAAAGGTATGGGGATGTGAAGCTCACCCTAAGCGTTACGTCCCTAATAAGTTGAATGCTCGATCCATGAAGTGTATCTTCATAGGATATCCCAAGGATGATATGGGATATTATTTCTATGATCCATCCGAGCAGAATGTATTTGTTGCTCGGAAGGCGGAATTCCTTGAAACTAAGTTCCTAATGGAAGGAAATAGTGAAAGGATGATAGATCTTGAAGAGGTTCAAGATTAAGTAGATGATACACAATTGGCTGACACTAGCACTCAACATGAAAATGTTGAGAGTGATCAAATGGATGATCAAAATACACAAGACGTTCGCAGATCTGGTAGGATTAGTAATCCTCCTGAGAGATATGGGTTTCTCATGGATGGTTGCTATGTGGTTGATTTGGATGAACCAATAAACTACCATGATGCTTTATCAAGGATTGATAAAGATAAATGGCAGGAAGCCATGAACGCTGAGATGCAATCCATGTATGACAACCAAGTTTGGGAACTTGTTACACAACCTGCTGGCTCAAGGCTAGTTGATTGTAAATGGCTTTTCAAAATGAAAACCGACATACATGGAAACTTGGATACATATAAAGCTAGACTTGTAGCAAAAGGTTTCACTCAAACTCAAGGGGTTGACTATGATGAAACTTTTTCGCCTGTGGCAATGCTAAAGTCTATTAGGATATTACTTGCCATTACTGCTCATTATGATTATGAAATATGGCAAATGGATGTCAAGACCGCTTTCCTAAATGGACATATTGAGGAAGATGTCTATATGGTTCAGCCTAAAGGTTTTGTTGATCCGAAATATCCTAAAAAGGTATGCAAGTTAAAGAAGTTAATCTACGGATTGAAACAAGCATCTAGAATGTGGAATCATCGATTTAATGAGGAGGCCAAGAAATTTGGCTTCATTAAAAATGGTGATGAAGTTTGTGTATACAAGAAAGCTAGTGGGAGCACTATCATGTTCCTTGTACTATATGTGGATGATATATTGTTATTTGGAAATGATATTCCGGCAATGCAAGGTGTTAACACTTGGCTAAGTAAATGCTTCTCCATTAAGGATCTTGGAGAAGTACAATACGTTTTGGGGATTGGGATCTACAGGGATAGATCCAAGAAACTGATAGGTTTGAATCAAAGTGCATACATTGAATAGGTCTTGAAAAGGTTCAAGATGGAGAACTCTAAGAAAGGTTTGGTACCTATTCAAAGAGGAACGCTCCTTAGTTCATCTCAGTGCCCCACCACGAAAGATGAACAGAAAAGAATGAAGAATGTCCCATATGCATCTGCTATTGGGTCAATCATGTATGCAATGATATGCACTAGACCGGATGTGTCATGCGCTCTATGCTTGACAAGTAGATACCAGAATAACCCAGGAAACAATCATTGGATTGCTGTTAAAAGTATATTGAAATACCTTAGGAGGACTAAGGATATGTTTCTAATATATGGGTCTGGTGAGGAGGAACTCGCTGTAAAAGGTTAAGTGGACGCGAGTTTCCAAACTGATCGAGATGATTCTCAATCACAATCCGGTTATGTCTTCACGTTAAATGGAGGTACAGACTCTTGGAAGAGTTCAAAACAGGATGTTGTTGCATTATCCACAACAGAGTCGGAGTACATTGCCGCATCATTGGCAGCGCAGGAAGCTGCATGGATGAAGAAATTCATCGACGACTTAGGAGTAGTCCCTTCCATTCAGGACCCTCTTGAGATCTTTTGTGACAACGAGGGTGCGATTGCTCAAATCAAGGAACCTCGTGCTCACCAAAAGACCCGTCATATTGAGCGGAGATTCAACTACATAAGGGATGAAGTTGAAAAGGGAAAGATATGTATTCGCAAAGTTCACACAGATCTTAATATAGCGGATCCTCTCACGAAGCTCTTACATGGAGCAAAACATACTGGACATGTTTGTGCATTAAGGCTTCGATATTCTAGTGATTGGTCATGATCTGTTATAAGTATTGTAACGGAACAAAATTGTTCAAACTCATTAATATAATTATGGTATTAATTTATTTTGAGTTATGTTCCTATTTTGCATATTTTATCCATGAACAAGTAATTATTCTAAATTCCGTAGTTGATCACAGTTGTGGGAAGAAGTGTGAGGTTTAGACTATTATGAACTTGGATTGGTATACATTCACGGGATGAATGTGGGGCAAGGTTGCAACCAAGGTTCATAGATATTTGTGGGATACAAATATTGGAAGACCCGCTCTCAAGATTTACTAAATGGAGCCTTTGTGGTTGATCACACGTAATCTTGAGTAAAGGCGAATATCATTGTATCCTCTGACCTGAGATACATATTCGGTTCGGATATTTACCAAGTATTGTACCTTGATTCTTTCCTTCGCTATTCTGAAATATGGTAGTTCATAAGGAAGAGCTCAGGTATAATGCATAGTGTATATCTATGACGTATGTAGTCAAGATGGAATTTGTCCCTCTTATTCATTGAGAGTCAGATGTCTAAGGCCTGATAAAGTTGAATCTAGAAGAGAGTGATCACTCTATGTCTCTTGGATATAACATGACATCTAGGACAAAAGGAAATAGTGAAAAGATTCACCTATTCATATTCGAGATGGGAACTCGAAAGGGATGATGTTATTGAATGGTACAAAGTCATAACATATTGGGGGTGATGGACGGTCGTTAGGTGGTATCCGTCACTTGAATTAATTTCTTATGTTTCTCGTGTAAGTGGGAGATTGAAGGTTTTTCGTATGCCCGAGAGACATATCAAATTAACGTGGCTAATATGTTTTGATCCAAGTTGGGTCATACCCAATAACAAGCTTACTGACACCTTATACATATTTAATATTGGCGATTGGATCATTAAACAAATACGCGACACTTAGATTTTAGAAAATCGGGTTTCTAAAATATTATCACTTGAGATAAATTATTTGGATAATTTATATATAATTGTTTATGGGTTTAAATAATTATATTGTGTTATATTTTATAAAAGGTTTTATAAAATATATAAGTAACAAAATAATACATAAGTTTATAACAAGTTTATAAACTTTTATAGACTTACAAGTGTTATTATTAAACATTATAAGTGTGCAGATTTTGGGACTCCAAGGAGACACCCCATGCTTATTTTGGTTACTTTAAAGTTGACACAACTCCTAAGGAACATGCCTAACTAGTTTACCAAGGCTTGACTCAAGTGATACATAAAAATACACAAAAAATAGCAAGTGAAATTCAGCTCCTTTTGCTGAATTCTGGCTGATTTTTCTGCTGTCCAAGATGGAGTTCTTGAGCTTATTTGGAAGCTTATTTTCAAGTGTCAAAAATCCTAACCATTGTACAAGGTGTTGGTGTCAAGTTTGGGATATAATCTCTTGAGGTTTCATCACTTTGAGGCTTGCATTGATCATCATCTTCATCATCATCTTGCAACTTTGAAAACAACCCTCAACTAGCTTGAGGAGGTATAATCTCTAAACCCACTCTTAGTTTGTAAGTATGTTTCACAACTTGATCCTATTTGGGATTTAACTTTAAATGGTTAAAGATTTAC
Organism: Rutidosis leptorrhynchoides; assembly: GCF_046630445.1. NCBI lineage: Eukaryota > Viridiplantae > Streptophyta > Magnoliopsida > Asterales > Asteraceae > Rutidosis > Rutidosis leptorrhynchoides. Next base: position 224,091,667 of record NC_092337.1, on the reverse strand, counting down.
AAGTTTTAAAATGGAAATTTATACGCTTCCGCAAATCTTATTTCTTGAATGATTATAAGTATTTTGAAACTTGTTAAATCCCAACAGGAACGTAAATAAATCTTCGAATAAACTGACGAACCTTGCAGTTGATCAAATAATTCGTCAATTCTTGGTAGTGGATAACGGTTCTTGATGGTAAGTTTGTTCAACTCTCGGTAGTCGATACATAACCTGAATGTACCATCCTTCTTTTTGACAAACAGCACCGGAGCTCCCCACGGTGATGTAGTTGGTCGAATGAAAATACGCTCTAAAAGTTCTTGTAATTGACTTTGTAATTCCTTCATTTCGCTAGGTGCGAGTCTGTAAGGCGCACGAGATATCAATGCAGCTCCTGGTACAATATCTATTTGAAATTCAACAGATCGGTGTTGGTAGTCCTGGTAATTCTTTCGGAAATACATCGGGAAATTCTTTTGCGACGGGAACATCATTGATGTTCTTCTCTTCAGTTTTGACTTCCTCGATGTGTGCTATAATGACATAGCAACTTTTTCTTATTAGTTTTTGCACCTTCAGGCTACTAATAAGATTTAACTTCACGTTGCTCTTTTCTCCGTACACCATTAAGGGTTTTCCTTTTTTACGTACGATATGAATTGCTTTTTGTAACATACGACCTCTGCTCTCTCTCCTTTTTCAACCGGTCCATACCAATTATCACGTCAAAACTCCCTAACTCTACTGGTATCAAATTAATCTTAAACGTTTTGCCAACCAGTTTAATTTCTCGATTTCGACATATTTTATCTGCTGTAATTAATTTACCGTTTGCTAATTCGAGAAAAAAAATTTTATCCAAAGGCGTTAAAGGACAACTTAATTTGCCACAAAAATCTTTACTCATATAGCTTTTATCCGCACCCGAATCAAATAAAACATAAGCGGGTTTATCGTCAATAAGAAACGTACCCGTAACAAGCTCCGCGTCTTCCTGCGCTTCTGCCGCATTGATACTGAAGGCTCTTCCGCGGTTTTGCCCATTCTTATTCAATTCATCTGGGCATGCAGTTTTGTAATGGCCCTTCTTTCCGCACCCAAAACAAGTAATAGCAGCATTAAATGTTCCGGAGTTATTTGTTCCTTTCACTCTGTTGGCCTTTGGTCCGTAGACTCCACACTTTGCAGCACTGTGACCTGTTCTGCTACATTTTGTGCATAACTCCCTACAATAATTATCCGGATGATATTTCTCACACCTTAGGCATCTGGTTTTTGAAATGTCCCGTTCATATTGATTATAAACGTTCCATATTTATTGATTTCATTGTGAGGTTTTGACCTCTATATGAGACGTTTTTCAAAGACTGTATTCGTTTTTAAAAACAAACCATAACCTTTATTTTATCGACAATGTTAAAAGGACACCACCTAGATTATCCAGAAATGATAATCTAAAAATATCACTCTTACACACTACCAATACATATTGGTTTACAATATTAATATGTTACAACAAAATAAATCTCAAATGCAGTTTTAAACAATATTATACAAGCATGCTGACACCAAATCTTGTCCATATATTAGCATGCAACAGCGGAAGCTCTTAATAATCACCGGAGAATAAACATGCTTTAAACGTCAACAAAAATGTTGGTGAGTTATAGGTTTAACCTATATATTTATCAAATTGTAATAATAGACCACAAGATTTCATATTTCAATATACATCCCATACATAGAGATAAAAATCATTCATATGGTGAACACCTGGTAACCAACCTTAACAAGATGCATATAGAATATCCCCATCATTCCGGGACTCCCTTCGAACATGATAAATTCGAAGTACTAAAGCATCCGGTACTTTGGATGGGGCTCGTTGGGCCCAATAGATCTATCTTTAGGATTCGCGTCAATTAGGGTGTATGTTCCCTAATTCTTAGATTACCAGACTAAAAAGGGTCATATTCGATTTGATAATCCAGCCATAGAATGTAGTTTCAATTACTTGTGTCTATTTTGTAAAACATTTATAAAACTGCATGTATTCTCCTCCCAAAATATTAGATTTTAAAAGTGGGACTATAACTCACATTCACAGATTTTTAATTCGTCGGGAAGTAAGACTTGGCCACTGGTCGATTCACGAACCTATAACAAATATGTACATATATATCAAAGTATGTTCAAAATATAATTACAACATTTTTAATACGTTTTAATGTTTAAAGTTTATTAAGTCAGCTGTCCTCGTTAGTAACCTACAACTAGTTGTCCACAGTTAGATGTACAGAAATAAATTGATATATATATATATATATATATATATATATATATATATATATATATATATATATATATATATATATATATATATATATATCTTGAATCAATTCACGACTCATTGTATACACGTCTCAGGCTAGATCACAACATAAAGTATATATATTTTTGAAATCAACCTTAACCCTGTATAGCTAACTCAAACATTACTGCATATAGAGTGTCTATGGTTGTTCCAAATAATATAAATACATGGGTCAATATGATATGTCAAAACATTTGCATACGTGTCTATTGTATCCCAAGATTATATAGTATATGAGAATACATGTATAATACAATATAAGTTAGCTAGGATATGATTAATATAGATTTCTTACCAATTTTTACGTAGCTAGAACAAGCAAAAATATCAAATCTTGTTTTACCCATAACTTCTTCGTTTTAAATCCGTTTTGAGTGATTCAAGTTGATATGGTTTCATATTAAACTTAAGTTTATGAATCTAAACAGAAAAAGTATAAGTTTGTTATCAGAAATACAGATTACAAGTCATTTTTGTAAAGGTAGTAATTTCAGTCGAAAGAACGACGTCTAGATGACCATTTTGGAAAACATACTTCCACTTTGAGTTTAACCATGATTTTTGGATATAGTTTCATGTTCATAAGAAAAATCAATTTCACAGAAGAAAAAATTTTAAATCAAAGTTTATCATAGTTTTTAATTAACTAACCCAAAACAGTGCGCGGTGTTACTACGACGGCGTATATCCGGTTTTACGGTGTTTTTCGTGTTTTCAGGTTTTAAATCATTAAGTTAGCATATCATATAGATATAGAACATGTGTTTAGTTGATTTTAAAAGTCAAGTTAGAAGGATTAATTTTTGTTTGCGAACAAGTTTAGAATTAACTAAACTATGTTCTAGTGATTACAAGTTTAAACCTTCGAATAAGGTAGTTTTATATATATGAATTGAATGATGTTATGAACATCATTACTACCTCAGGTTTTGTGGATAAACCTACTGGAAATGAGAGAAATAGATCTAGCTTCAAAGGATCCTTGGATGGCTTGAATGTTCTTGAAGTAGAATCATGACACGAAAACAAGTTCAAGTAAGATTTCCACTCGAAATAAGATTGTTAAAGTTATAGAAATTGAATCAAAGTTTGATTATGAGTATTACCTTGTATTAGAAAAATATATTACTGTAAATAAGAAAGATTTCTTGAGGTTGGATGATCACTCAAAGTGAATTTGCAAGATTGGAAGTAAGCTAGCAAACTTGGAAGTTGAATAACACTTAGAACAATGGAAGAACACTTAAGAGAGAGTAGTTTGATGCATGAAAATTGAAAATGAATGTGTGTTTGTTGTAGTGACTCGAACTTTTCCATGTTTATATATATATTAAATGAAATTTTTATTTACATGATTAAGTGTTTCCAACATGTTAAGCAATCAAACTTGTTAAGACTTGATTAATTGAAATAGGTTTCATATAGACAATTGACCACCCAAGTTGACCGGTGATTCACGAACGTTAAAACTTGTAAAACTATACGATGACATATATATGGTTATATATATAGTTAACATGATTTTATTATAAGTATGTATCTCATTAGGTATTTTAACAATGAGTTATATACATAAAAATGAGACTATTAATTTAAGAAACTCGAAAACGATATATATAACGATTATCGTTATAACAACGTCTTACTAGGTACATATGAATCATATTAAGATATTGATACACTTGGTTAATTATGTTAAATGATAAGTAAATATATTATTAAGTATATTAACAATGAAATACATATGTAAAAATAAGACTACTAACTTAATGATTTCGAAACGAGACATATATGTAACGATTATCGTTGTAACGACATTTAACTGTATATATATCATACTAAGATATATTATATATCATAATATCATGATAATATAACAATTTAACATCTCATTTGTTATAATAAATAATGGGTTAACAACATTCAACAAGATCGTTAACCTAAAGGTTTCAAAACAACATTTACATGTAACGACTAACGATGACTTAACGACTCAGTTAAAATGTATATACATGTAGTGTTTTAATATGTATTCATACACTTTTGAAAGACTTCAAGACACTTATCAGAATACTTCTACTTAACAAAAATGCTTACAATTACATCCTCGTTCTGTTTCATCAACAACTCTACTTGTATGTACCCGTATTCGTACTCGTACAATACACAGCTTTTAGATGTATGTACTATTGGTATATACACTCCAAAGATCAGCTCTTAGCAACCCATGTGAGTCACCTAACACATGTGGGAACCATCATTTGGCAACTAGCATGAAATATCTCATAAAATTACAAAAATATGAGTAATCATTCATGACTTATTTACATGAAAACAAAATTACATATCCTTTATATCTAATCCATACACCAACGACCAAAAACACCTACAAACACTTTCATTCTTCAATTTTCTTCATATAATTGATCTCTCTCAAGTTCTATCTTCAAGTTCTAAGTGTTCTTCATAAATTTCAAAAGTTCTAGTTTCATAAAATCGAGAATACTTCCAAGATTGCAAGTTTACTTCCAAGTTTTCTAAATCCATTCTAAGTAATCATCCAAGATCAAGAAACCTTTATTACTTACAGTAGGTTATCTTTCTAATACAAGGTAATAATCATATTCAAACTTTAATTCAATTTCTATAACTATAACAAACTTATTTCGAGTGGAAATCTTACTTGAAATTGTTTTCGTGTCATGATTCTGCTTCAAGAACTTTCAAGCCATCCAAGGATCCTTTGAAGCTAGATCTATTTTTCTCATTTCCAGTAGGTTTATCCAAGGAACTTTAGGTAGTAATTATGTTCATAACATCATTCTATTCATACATATAAAGCTATCTTATTAGAAGGTTTAAACTTGTAATCACTAGAACATAGTTTAGTTAATTCTAAACTTGTTCGCAAATAAAAGTTAATTCTTCTAACTTGACTTTTAAAATCAACTAAACACATGTTCTATATCTATATAATATGCTAACTTAATGATTTAAAACCTGGAAACACGAAAAACACCGTAAAACCAGATTTACGCCGTCGTAGTAACACCGCGGGCTGTTTTGGGTTAGTTAATTAAAAACTATGATAAACTTTGATTTAAAAGTTGTTTTTCTGGGAAAATGATTTTTATTATGAACATGAAACTATATCCAAAAATTATGGTTAAAATCAAATTGGAAGTATGTTTTCTAAAATGGTCATCTAGACGTCGTTCTTTCGACTGAAATGACTACCTTTACAAAAATGACTTGTAACTTATTTTTTCGACTATAAACCTATACTTTTTATGTTTAGATTCATAAAATAGAGTTCAATATGAAACCATAGAAATTTGATTCACTCAAAACGGATTTAAAATGAAGAAGTTATGGGTAAAACAAGATTGGATAATTTTTCTCATTTTAGCTACGTGAAAATTGGTAACAAATCTATTCCAACCATAACTTAATCAACTTGTATTGTATATTATGTAATCTTGAGATACCATAGACACGTATACAATGTTTCGACGTATCATGTCGACACATCTATATATATTTCGGAACAACCATAGACACTCTATATGTGAATGTTGGAATTAGCTATACAGGGTTGAGGTTGATTCAAAAATATATATAGTTTGAGTTGTGATCAATACTGAGATACGTATACACTGGGTCATGGATTGATTCAAGATAATATTTATCGATTTATTTCTGTACATCTAACTGTGGACAACTAGTTGTAGGTTACTAACGAGGACAGCTGACTTAATAAACTTAAAACATCAAAATATATTAAAAGTGTTGTAAATATATTTTGAACATACTTTGATATATATGTATATATTGTTATAGGTTCGTGAATCAACCAGTGACCAAGTCTTACTTCCCGACGAAGTAAAAATCTGTGAAAGTGAGTTATAGTTCCACTTTTAATATCTAATATTTTTGGGTTGAGAATACATGCAGGTTTTATAAATTATTTACAAAATAGACACAAGTACGTGAAACTACATTCTATGGTTGAATTATCGAAATCGAATATGCCCCTTTTTATTAAGTCTGGTAATCTAAGAATTAGGGAACATACACCCTAATTGACGCGAATCCTAAAGATAGATCTATTGGGCCTAACAAACCCCATCCAAAGTACCGGATGCTTTAGTACTTCGAAATTTATATCATATCCGAAGGGTGTCCCGGAATGATGGGGATATTCTTATATATGCATCTTGTTAATGTCGGTTACCAGGTGTTCACCATATGAATGATTTTTATCTCTATGTATGGGATGTGTATTGAAATATGAAATCTTGTGGTCTATTGTTACGATTTGATATATATAGGTTAAACCTATAACTCACCATCATTTTTGTTGACGTTTAAAGCATGTTTATTCTCAGGTGAATACTAAGAGCTTCCGCTGTTGCATACTAAAATAAGGACAAGATTTGGAGTCCATGTTTGTATGATATTGTGTAAAAACTGCATTCAAGAAACTGATTTCGATGTAACATATTTGTATTGTAAACCATTATGTAATGGTCGTGTGTAAACAGGATATTTCAGATTATCATTATTTGATAATCTACGTAAAGCTTTTTAAACCTTTATTTATGAAATAAAGGTTATGGTTTGTTTTAAAAATGAATGCAGTCTTTGAAAAACGGCTCATATAGAGGTCAAAACCTAGCAACGAAATCAATTAATATGGAACGTTTTTAATCAATAAGAACGGGACATTTCAGTTGGTATCAGAGTGTTGGTCTTAGAGAACTAGAAAATTTTCATTAGTGTGTCTTATCGAGTTTGTTAGGATGCATTAGTGAGTCTGGACTTCGACCGTGTTTTCTTTAAAAATGATTGCTTAACATTTTTGTTGGAAACTATATATTATTAACATGTATATATTATGTGATATATTAATCTCTTAACATGTTTGATATTGTGTGATAGATGTCTACCTCTAGCACAAATCCCATTGACTCACCTAATAATAACGAAGAGTCGAATATATATTGGACTGATTCACAAGTTCCCGAAGAAGAACCGGAAGAAGAATCAGAACCGGAAGAAGAATCAGAACTGGAAGAGGAGGAACCGGAGGAGGAAATAGAACCGGTGGGGGAAATAATAAAACGGTTAAGTAAAAGAAAATCCTCAACCAACCGACCAAGGTTAATTATGGTCAATGGTGTTTCTGCCAAAGAAGCAAAATATTGAGAGGATTACCAATTCTCCGATGAATCGGATTCCGACGAGAATTCCGATGATGTTATAGAAATTACCCCAACTGAATTTAAAAAGGCAAAAGAAAATAATAAGGGAAAGGGCATAAAAATAGAGAAATCTAATTCCAACCCCGATGAACTTTATATGTATCATCAACCACCGAAGCCCTTAAGTTGTAACAATGACCCGGGAACCTCTAAACCACCAGGTTTTTCTAAACCGTTGTGGAAAACGACAGCTCGTATTAGGGGAACATCATATATCCCTAGAAACTTGGCAAAACGAACCAAAACCGAAGAAGAAGAAACGAGCGAGTCGGAATAAGATAGTTGTATTCGTGTGGTGTAATATATGTAATATAGTGTGCTTATGCTTTATGATATATGTAAAAATTGCTTGTATTAATAAGTTTTTTTTTATGAATCTAACTCTTGTCTATTTTACAGTATAAAAACACAAAATGGATAGACAACCCAATATTTTAAGAGACCTACCCGGAGACATGATTGATGAAATCTTGTTTAGAGTCGGTCAGAATTCTTTGGCACAACTATTTACGGCAAAATCAGTTTGTAAGACATTCGAAGAACGTTCCAAGAATGTCTTGGTTTATAAGAGACTTTCGTTTGAAAGATGGGGGATATCACATTGGGAAACCCATAAGTTACGATGTGTTTACTTTGACGCATATATTGCGGGGAACCCAAATGCTATTTTACGCAACGGGTTAAGAAATTATTTTGACTCAATGTATCCGAATATAGGACTTCATGATTTAGAAAAAGCGGCTAACATGCAACATAAAGAAGAATGCTATGCTTACGGGTTAGTAATGTTCGCTTCTCACCAAAGTGAGAAAAAGAACATCGGGCTACAACTATTAAACAAAACGTTCCCACAAGTGATGGAGTCGGTAATTGGGGTAAGAAATGAGGTTTTTAGGTTATTACGAGACTGATGGTCATTACGTAACCCTCGTCCCTTTGACGACGTTACAACACGCTGTCTTATCAACGGCCATAACGGTTATGTTCCACAAGACCAAGGATGGGAAGTAGTCCCAGTAAAACCAGAATGCATGACTTGTTTCTGGACGTATGAATTACGTGTCTTTATTGCCTTTGCTGAACGACTTGTGTACTAGATAGAATTATCTTCACAACTATCTTGTATCAAAGTTATTGTGTGCTATATTTCATGCTTTATGTAAAATAAGCGATATTGTAAGTTTGTAAAATATTGTATAAAAGTTTGAACGCGAAATATTATTATAATCAGTTTTTCATATAGAATTGTAGTAGTTGAAATGTATATTAGCTACTAAGTATGAACTTAACGGGTAGGTACTACCCGAATTTAAACTTATAAAACGCTAATATGAAGAAAAAGCTTTTATAAATGAGTTCATATTATGCTACGAAATACTATTAACTACTCTTAATATTCTGTATGATTAACTTGTTCCATTTGACTATTTTGAACGAAATGGCACCAACTACTCGACACACTGTGAATATGAATGAAGAGGAATTCCGTACTTTTCTAGCTTCAAACATAGCCGCAGTACAGGCTGCGCTACATACCAACAATAACCTTGGATCTAGCAGTACAGGAAATCGTGTAGGATGCACCTATAAAGAATTCACTGCCTGCAAACCTTTGGAATTTTATGGAACCGAAGGACCGATCGGATTGAAACGGTGGACCTAGAAGATCGAATCGGTGTTTGCCATAAGTAAGTGTACTGAAGAGGACAAAGTGAAGTACGCTACGCATACCTTCACAGGTTATGCGTTAACATGGTGGAATACCTATCTAGAGCAAGTGGTACAAGATGATGCGTACGCACTACCGTGGTCAGCATTCAAGCACTTGATGAATGAGAAGTACCGTCCCAGAACCGAGGTCAATAAGCTCAAGACAGAACTTAGAGGGTTACGAACCCAAGGATTTGATATTACCACGTACGAAAGACGATTCACAGAATTGTGCCTATTGTGTCCGGGAGCGTTCGAAGATGAGGAAGAGAAGATCGACGCGTTTGTGAAAGGATTACCGGAAAGAATCCAAGAAGATATAAGTTCACACGAGCCCGCCTCCATACAACAGGCATGTAGAATGGCTCACAAACTAGTGAACCAGATTGAGGAAAGAATTAAAGAATAGGCGGCTGAAGAGGCCAATGTGAAGCAAGTCAAAAGAAAGTGGGAGGAAAACGGTGATAAGAATCACCAATACAACAACAGCAGCAATTACAACAATAGTCGCAACAACTATCCCAACAATCGCAACATCAATCGCAACTACAACAAATGGCTCAACAACAACAACAACAACAACAACAACAGCAACTACAACAATCATCCCAACAACAATAACAACCGCAACAACAACAACAATGAGAAGCAGCTATGCCAAAGGTGTGAAAAGTATCACTCGGGGTTCTGCACCAAATTTTGCAACAAGTGTAAAAGAAATGGTCATAGCGCGGTGAAGTGTGAGGTCTACGGACCAGGGGTTAATAGAACTAAAGGAACAAATGGTGTCGGAATGAGTAATGGCGGAGCAAGTAGTGTCGGAGCAAGTTATGCCGATGTAGTTTGTTATAAATGTGGAAAACCGGGCCACATTATTAGAAATTGCCCGAACCAGGAGAACACGAATGGACAAGGCCGCGGAAGAGTTTTCAATATTAATACGGCAGAGGCACAGGAAGACCCGGAGCTTATTACGGGTACGTTTCTTATTGACAATAAATCTGCTTACGTTTTATTTGATTCGGGTGCGGATAGAAGCTATATGAGTAGAGATTTTTGTGCTAAATTAAGTTGTCCATTGACACCGTTGGATAGTAAATTTTTACTCGAATTAACAAACGGTAAATTAATTTCAGCAGATTATATATGCCGGAATCAAGAAATTAAACTGGGTAGCGAAATATTTAAGATTGATTTGATACCAGTAGAGTTAGGGAGTTTTGATGTAATAGTTGGCATGGACTGCCTGAAGAAGGTGAAAGCAGAGATCGTATGTTATAAAAATGCAATTCGCATTGTACGAGAAGAAGGAGAACCCTTAATGGTGTACGGAGAAAAGGGCAACATGAAGCTACATCTTATTAGTAATTTGAAGGCACACAAACTAATAAGAAAAGGTTGATATGTTGTTCTAACACACATCGAGAAAGTACAAACTGAAGAAAAGAGCATCAATGATGTTCCCGTCGCAAAAGAATTTCTCGATGTATTTCCGAAAGAATTACCGGGACTACCTCCACATCGATCTGTTGAATTTCAAATAGATCTTGTACCAGGAGCTGCACCAATAGCTCGTGCTCCTTATAGACTCACACCCTGCGAGATGAAAGAACTGCAAAGCCAACTGCAAGAACTATTAGAACGTGGTTTCATTCGACCAAGCACATCACCATGGGGAGCTCCTGTTTTGTTTGTCAAGAAGAAGGATGGTACATTTAGGTTGTGTATTGACTACAGAGAGTTGAACAAACTTGCCATCAAAAACCGTTATCCACTACCGAGAATCGACGACTTATTTGATCAACTACAAGGCTCGTCTGTTTATTCAAAGATTGATTTACGTTCTGGATATCATCAAATGCGAGTAAAGGAGGATGATATTCCAAAAACTGCTTTTAGGACATGTTATGGTCATTACGAGTTTATGGTTATGCCGTTTGGATTGACTAACGCACCAGCTGTGTTCATGGACCTTTTGAACCGAGTGTGTGGGCCATATCTTGACAAGTTTTTCATTGTTTTCATCGATGACATACTTATTTACTCAAAGAATGATCAAGAGCACGAAGAACATTTGAGAAAAGTGCTAGAAGTATTAAGGAAAGAAAAACTGTACGCTAAGTTTTCAAAGTGTGCATTTTGGTTGGAAGAAGTTTAGTTCCTCGGTCACATAGTGAACAAAGAAGGTATCCAGGTGGACCAGGCAAAGATCGAAACCGTTGAAAAGTGGGAAACCCCAAAAACTCCGAAGCATATACGTCAATTTTTAGGATTGGCTGGTTTCTACAGAAGATTCATCCAAGATTTCTCCAAAATAGCAAAACCCTTGACTGCATTAACGCATAAAGGGAAGAAATTTGAATGGAAGGATGAATAAGAGAAGGGGTTTCAATTATTGAAGAAAAAGCTAACTACGGCACCTATATTGTCATTGCCTGAAGGGAATGATGATTTTGTGATTTATTGTGACGCATCAAAGCAAGGTTTCGGTTGTGTATTAATGCAACGGACGAAGGTGATTGCTTATGCGTCTAGACAATTGAAGATTCACGAGAAAAATTATACGACGCATGATTTGGAATTAGGCGCGGTTGTTTTTGCATTAAAGACTTGGAGGCACTACTTATATGGGGTCAAAAGTATTATATATACCAACCACAAAAGTCTTCAACACATATTTAATCAGAAACAACTGAATATGAGGCAGCGTAGGTGGATTGAATTGTTGAATGATTACGACTTTGAGTTTCGTTACCACCCGAGGAAGGCAAATGTGGTAGCCGACGCCTTGAGCAGAAAGGACAGAGAACCCATTCGAGTAAAATCTATGAATATAATGATTCATACTAACCTTACTACTCAAATAAAGGAGGCGCAACAAGGAGTTTTAAAAGAGGGAAATTTAAAGGATGAAATACCCAAAGGATCGGAGAAGCATCTTAATATTCGGGAAGATGGAACCCGGTATAGGGCTGAAAGAATTTGGGTACCAAAATTTGGAGATATGAGAGAAATGGTACTTAGAGAAGCTCATAAAACCAGATACTCAATACATCCTGGAACGGGGAAGATGTACAAAGATCTTAAGAAACATTTTTGGTGGCCAGGTATGAAAGCCGATATTGCTAAATATGTAGTAGAATGTTTGACGTGTTCTAAGGTCAAAGCTGAACATTAGAAACCATCAGGTCTACTACAACAACCTGAAATCCCGGAATGGAAATGGGAAAACATTACCATGGATTTCATTACTAAATTGCCAAGGACTGCAAGTGGTTATGATACTATTTGGGTAATAGTTGATCGTCTCACCAAGTCAGCACACTTCCTGCCAATAAGAGAAGATGACAAGATAGAGAAGTTAGCATGACTGTATTTGAAGGAAGTCGTCTCCAGACATGGAATATCAATCTCTATTATCTCTGATAGGGATGGCAGATTTATTTCAAGATTCTGGCAGACATTACAGCAAGCATAGGGAACTCGTCTAGACATGAGTAATGCCTATCATCTACAAACTGATGGGCAGAGCGAAAGGACGATACAAACGCTTGAAGACATGCTACGAGCTTGTGTTATTAATTTCAGAAATAGTTGGGATCGACCTCTACCGTAAGCAGAATTTTCCTACAACAACAGCTACCATTCAAGCATTGAGATGGCGCCGTTCGAAGCACTTTATGGTAGAAAGTGCAGGTCTCCGATTTGTTGGAGTGAAGTGGGGGATAGAAAGATTACGGGTCCGGAGTTAATACAAGAAACTACCGAGAAAATCATTCAAATTCAACAAAGATTGAAAACCGCCCAGAGTCGACAAAAGAGCTACGCGGACAGTAAAAGAAAAGATATAGAGTTTGAAATTGGAGAAATGGTCATGCTTAAGGTTTCACCTTGGAAAGGTGTAAAGACCCGTCCTTATCCATCTGGACAAAGTCTTCAACATTTGGTTCCATTGCGATGATCGACTCCAAGTAATGCCTTTAGTATGAGCTAATGCACAGCGGAAGACTTAATTCGTACCTGAGAATAAACATGCTTTAAAATGTCAACATAAAGTTGGTGAGATATATAGGTTTGATGCTAGCAGCGTTATAACTATAGACCACAAGATTTCATATATAAAAAAGAAAAAAAAAAATATAATACACTCGCAAGTGTATAAAATCATTCTGCTTATGTTGAGGCCTCAGTAACCAACCTTAACAATAATATAATAAGTCATCTTCGCAAAGATGGATATGTACACTCGCAAGTGTATAAATAATCCTCGAAGTACTAAACATCCGCCCACTAGTTCTTATGTCTAGTGCAGCCTACTGGATGGGGGTGTTAAACCCGATAGATCTATCTTTAGGATTCGCGCTTACATGCTATTATAACATATAACTAAATTACCTAGCACATCAATCCGCAGAATATCATTTTTAATCACTTGTGTCCATAACGTAAATCATTTATAAAAAAAACAGCGCATGTATTCTCAGCCCAAAATATTTAAAGTTTAAAAGGGACTATATACTCACCATACTGTATTTTGTAGTAAAAATACATATAACATCATTGAACAAGTATAGGGTTGGCCTCGGATTCACGAACCTATATCAGGTGTATATCTATTAAAATATATAATCAAAATCGAACAAATATATATATATATATATATATATATATATATTTTATTAAATTGTTATTTTATTACTTTACATATTAATAATTTAATTAAATATATTTATTTTTATATATTCTAATTATAATAATGAAAAGAAATGATAACTATAATAGTAACTTTAATAATAAATGATAATTTTAATAACAATAATAATGATAATAATAGTGTTAATAATAATATTAATATTTTATTTAAATTGTAACCTAATTGTAATTTTTATCAATTTCATATTAATATCCTTATTTTTATTATATATATTTATTTTCATAATAATAATAATAAATAAAAAAAAAATAATGGTAATATTAAGTTATACCTTTGTTTCATTAAAAGAATTAAACTGCCTGAGACGGGACTCGAACACCTGACCTCTCGTACACCCATTAACACACTTAACCAATGCACCAAACTCGTTTTTCTTGAATTAAAACACCCCCGATTTAATATAACCCGTAACCAGCATCAACATTAACACTTCACATAATATTATCATTAAATTTTTGCGATTAATAACAGGAAGAAAAGTGTATTGGCCTGCCCCGTTTTTCTTCGGCCCAAAACATAAAACATAAACCAGTTTCGGCCCAATCATTTTCTTTAGCCCACTTATAATATTAAGCCTAGAAAGCATTAAGGTCTATGATTGATACATAAATTGTCGGCTGGAAAAATAAAAAAGGGAAAAAAATTTCGACGTCTTCCACTTATTCAGCCGACACAGCCCTTCTCTCCATTCGTTCATCAAGCTTTCTTCTTTAATCATCATCAATTATCACCATTTACATACATAACATACCTAACATCATCTCACAATCATCATCTATTATGTTTATTATCATTTTCATCCATCGTTCCTTCAACTCAAGAGAAACAGAAAAGATAAACCGCAACAGGTGAGAATAGATGGGTTGTTTGATTGTTGGGCTCGAAGAAACGAAACAAAAAAAAAATTTATCGTAGCAGGAGTAGTAGGTCTTTTAGTTGTAACCGGAAAGTAATAGTGAACAACGAAGTGTATTTTATTGGGTTTGCTGTGAGTTTCAAGGGGGTTCGTAGTGATGGGTTTAGTTATCAAAACAAGATACAGAAATCGAGTAAATTGTTGTGGGTGTTTGACGATGGTGATTTACTATGGTGATTGGAACAGAGAGAGAGTGGAGAGAGAGTTGGTTATCATGGTGAGGATGAGGGTTTGATAGTCATGGCGGTGTCTATTGCAACGGATCATGGTGGTGTTCGATTTATGAAGAAAACGGAAACGATTGGTTAACTTTTTATGGCAGTTGATGGAGAGGTGATAGTGTTCTCAGTGTAAACCGAAGAGAAAGAAATTGAGAGAGATAAATGGTGAAAGTGGTGATAAAAAGAAAGTGGTTGTTCAAAGGTTTGTAGCTGAACAGAAAAGGATCAAAACAATTGGGTGGTGTAATCACGAAAAGATGGAAGATGATGATATATTGGTTTGATCGAGTAAAATGGTTTGTGTTTTGGGTCGCAACTCGATTAAGAACAGAAACACTAGTTTGATGGTGATGATGGGGGTTTAAAGTCGACTGGTATACTCCTTATTGCGAGTATTCGATTGATATATATTCCAGTTTCTCGACAGCTTTCAATCTCAGGAACAGAAGAAGGGAAGAAAAAATATATAAAAGGACGATAGGGATTTAACAGATTTGGATATATCTGTTTGTAATCTGATACTTTTTTTTTACAGTTTGATATGGATAGGAGATAGAATACTACGTAACCTATCTGTATTTATCTGGTATATACCGTATTTATTTATATTTGTAGATACATAGATATAATTATGTTTTATATATACGTATATACATATAAACCTATTTATATAACTGAATTTATATATCTCACATATCTGTATAATTAATTGATGCATGAAACAGATTAATAATGCAGATTTCGTTTATTTATTTAGTTTAATTTTATATGTATATCATTTATTAACAAATACCTAATACTACAAAATTATTATTATTTTTTATAAAGTAATAATGCTGTTATTTATAAAAACATTTAGAGTAATAATACTAATAGTTATATTAATATTTATAATTGTATTGTTTTTATAATATTAATTATAACAATGACCTTTAATAATAATTATGATGATAACATTTAATAATAATACTAATATTAATTATAATAATTAAAATTTTATTATTATTTATTTATTTGTAACATTGATAATTATAGTTATAATATTAATACTAATAATAACATAAAAAAAAAATGTAGTAATATATAATGGTACATAGATTAAATAATAATATGTATAATAATAATATAACAACTAGAATTAACTTGTAATTGCATATAATACATTACCAATTCATTATTCATATCAATACACATAAATGTTCGTGAATCGTTGAGCATAGTCGAAGGGTAAACGATGACATAAAAATTGATTTCAACACTTTCGAGACTTAACATTACAGATTTTGCTTATCATGTCGGAAACATGTAAAGTTTAAGGTTTAAATTTGGTCGGAAATTTCCGGGTCGTTACAGTACCCACCCGTTAAAGAAATTTCGTCCCCGAAATTTGATAGACGTTGTCATAAATAACAATAGGAATATTTTCATGACGAATATGAGGTAATAATAGAGTTTTATCATTATTGGAAGATACGGATAAAACGATTCGATCATGTGAAGCGTACGAGTGAAGCTATCACAAAAGAATGAAATGAGTGAATATGGAATTGTTTTAACCGATGACGTGGTTATGATTGATTTCCGGAATTCACGAGATTTAAAGAAAATCTTTCGTAATAAGATTTGTTTCTTCGGCGAATTAGGAAACAGGATCTCCTTTGATTTAATGCGGCAAATCTGTTGTGATTTCTTTGTCGGATATTTCACTTATAAAACTACCCCCTTCGTTTTTCTTCTTCCCGTCCTTGAGTCAAACGATCAATAGTTCGAAGTTCGTAGGTATGAAATTCAGAATGAACATAGCTAACGCTCTAAGAAAGAAATGGTATTAGTACGATTTTGATTCGTTAAATTACCAAAATACCCTGGAAAAATAGAACTATCAAGATGATATGTTCCTAATATGCTTGGGGATTAGATAGAATGTAAGAGCCGTGTAACATGGCGCATGATGATGGTACTGTGAATCATCACATTCCTATTAGAAACTCAACATGATTTACTGTAATATAATGAAGTTGATCAAGTTTCATTATATTATACTAATTCATGCATCAGTTCCCAACACTGCTTCAGAACATTCTTATTTTAAACTCGAAGGTTTTAGAATTTAGAAACTAACACAGTTTCTTTTATGTTATAACGCAGATAGTGTAGAAAGATAATTAATATCGGACGAGAATACTTTGAAGATATTTTCAATGAAAGATACGATAATATCTTGAAATTTCTAATATCGCAGGATGATGATGAAGAATATCATCTGGAAAGGTTTAGAATAATGAGTAGATTTCTTGCTAACTGTTTCAGCAGACACTGAATCATTTGGTTCCTTTGAAGTCAAACTTTTGACTGTTAAAGTCGTTTACAGTTTTTGCTGCTTCATCAGCATTTCGAGAACTAGTTCGCAGTTCAGGGTGTTTTTCAGAAACTTCACGTTCGGAGTATGAAATTCTTAGAGATAGATGTTATAGGTATAATTGGAGAAGTTCTGCGAGATTTTCAAAATACTGATTGCTGATTTCGCCAAAGGGATGAAGATCTGCTGGTACATCTGCTGATAATATCGTGAAATATAAAAGGTTCTCCGGTAACGATGGCGAAAGAACAACGTGTATATATCAAGGTTGTAATAAGAGTATTCTTACTGAGACGTCGAAGTGGAGCTGTGACAAAATTGGCTACTTGAAAAGGAATTTGACACGGATATATTTTAATTATAACTTTGGTTTCGAAAGTTTTTCAGGTGCATAACTGTATGCATAAATCTTTCTTCCGTAGACGACGTGCGGCTGGTTCAACTTGTCGATCGAGGTGTTTTCAAGAATCATGAAAAGTTGTGGATGTGAATTGTAGTCGTCAAGATACGAATGAGGTTAAAAATAGAATCAAGTGGCAAACTTGAAGAATTGTTTAGTTTCATATGTTATAATCGACATTTTAACTCATTTTAATTGTCCAAAGTTAGCAGTCCAATAGTCTGATGGTACAATGGTTCATTAGATTCATATATAAATTAGATATATATAATATTCGAATTACTTAATACGTATCGTGACCCGTGTACCGGTCTCGGTGTCGATCACAACTCAAAGTATATATATATTTTGGAATCAACTCCGACCCTGTATAGCCAACTCCCACCTTCACATATAGAGTGTCTACGGTTGTTCCGAAATATATATATAGATGGGTCGATATGATAAATCGAAACCTTGCATACGTGTCCCGTTATTTAAAGTGCGTAAAATAAATAAATATATATCATGACCCATGCACCGTGTTGTCTCAGAATTAATCCGACGTATTGCGTACATGTGTCCCGACTTAAAAATGCATAAAAGTAAATAACAGAAATTAAATGACGATAAATGAAATTGCGAGAATGTAAATTGCGATAAATTAAATGTTAATCAGTTAGCTGGGAGCAGTTAGCCGGAACAGTTAGCGTGTATTCCTAACCAAATTTCAAATAATTAATTCGTCTGTTTCTAACACTTTTTATTTTGTCCAATGTTTTCTTCGTTATGCCACTTGTTGGATTCTGATAGATCAATAGTCCAAATATGAAATTTGAATGAAAATGGTTATTCTGAGGTGAGCGGATACGAATATCGGTGGTTGTAAGTAGGATAATAGATGACCGTTGAATCAGATTCGAAGAATGTGCAGTGTAACTTATTAATGTGAAATCTAAATATTCATCGGGTACTACCCACCCGTTAAAATATTTCCATCATTAACTGTTTGTACGAAAGAATTTTTAATTACAATCTTTATGAAAATATACTTGCATATATATTTCTTCGGATGTAATCATAGATTTAATGAGTCAATAAGATGTTAAACTCATTTGATCTATCGTTAATACTAGATTACACGATCTCTAAAACATTAGAGATTACATAATCACCATGTCGAACGAATATATATGAGGTAGGACGTTATGTAAAGCGAAGATAATCGATGTAAAGCGATGAAGATCATACTCGAAGTACAAATGGAGATATTGAGATGTATGATGTTGATATCCGAGATACAGATTATGATGTTGAGGTTTACGACACGGTTGTGGTTGGAGGTGGCGTTGATGATGGTAGTGCTGATTATGCTGCTGGTGCTGCTGCTGGTGTTTGTAACCTTCGCACCATGTTCTCCACAGCCGTCACGCGAGCGCGTAGTTCGTTAATTTCTGCTAGTACACCTGGATGATTGGCGGTTGGAGCGAGCGAATGACCAAGATTCGAAATATGGGAAAGTATATAATCGTGACGAGATACTCTAGAGGTGGGAGAGAGAATGGTTTCTCGAACAGGTTTGCTGGTAAGTGCTTCAAGTTCATCGCCAATAGGGCAATTTGGTGGATGAAAAGATCTTTGAGGTGAAACGATTTTCGAATATAGGATGATATTCTAACTTCATAGAATACCTATATATATAGTACTATAGATTTTGTAGACTACGGAGGAATTTACGGCATGTGTCAGGAAAATCTACAGATGCGCTAAGATAGGAATTATCAAACAATATATGAATTTTGTCTATACACTATCGATGCACTAAATGCAGTAAGACATTTCTAGACTTATGAATGATAAGCAGGCAATTCCCTAAGGATGATAAGTAGATGATTTCCGACTAGATGTGATAAGCAAAACTTTTGACATGTAGACACGGTCAAAGTCCAGACTCACTAATGTATCCTAACAACTACTAGCCAGACACACTAATGCAAGGCCTGGTTCACTAAGACCACCGCTCTGATACCACCTGTAAAGACCCGTCCTTATCTATCTGGACAAAGTCTTCAACATTTGGTTCCATTGCGATGATCGACTCCAAGTAATGCCTTTAGTATGAGCTAATGCACAGCGGAAGACTTAATTCGTACCTGAGAATAAACATGCTTTAAAATGTCAACATAAAGTTGGTGAGATATATAGGTTTGATGCTAGCAGCGTTATAACTATAGACCACAAGATTTCATATATAAAAAAGAAAAAAAATATATAATACACTCGCAAGTGTATAAAATCATTCTGCTTATGTTGAGGCCTCAGTAACCAACCTTAACAATAATATAATAAGTCATCTTCGCAAAGATGGATATGTACACTCGCAAGTGTATAAATAATCCTCGAAGTACTAAACATCCGCCCACTAGTTCTTATGTCTAGTGCAGCCTACTGGATGGGGGTGTTAAACCCGATAGATCTATCTTTAGGATTCGCGCTTACATGCTATTATAACATATAACTAAATTACCTAGCACATCAATCCGCAGAATATCATTTTTAATCACTTGTGTCCATAACGTAAATCATTTATAAAAAAAACAGCGCATGTATTCTCAGCCCAAAATATTTAAAGTTTAAAAGGGACTATATACTCACCATACTGTATTTTGTAGTAAAAATACATATAACATCATTGAACAAGTATAGGGTTGGCCTCGGATTCACGAACCTATATCAGGTGTATATCTATTAAAATATATAATCAAAATCGAACAAATATATATATATATATATATATATATATATATATATATATTTTATTAAATTGTTATTTTATTACTTTACATATTAATAATTTAATTAAATATATTTATTTTTATATATTCTAATTATAATAATGAAAAGAAATGATAACTATAATAGTAACTTTAATAATAAATGATAATTTTAATAACAATAATAATGATAATAATAGTGTTAATAATAATATTAATATTTTATTTAAATTGTAACCTAATTGTAATTTTTATCAATTTCATATTAATATCCTTATTTTTATTATATATATTTATTTTCATAATAATAATAATAAATAAAAAAAAAAATAATGGTAATATTAAGTTATACCTTTGTTTCATTAAAAGAATTAAACTGCCTGAGACGGGACTCGAACACCTGACCTCTCGTACACCCATTAACACACTTAACCAATGCACCAAACTCGTTTTTCTTGAATTAAAACACCCCCGATTTAATATAACCCGTAACCAGCATCAACATTAACACTTCACATAATATCATCATTAAATTTTTGCGATTAATAACAGGAAGAAAAGTGTATTGGCCTGCCCCGTTTTTCTTCGGCCCAAAACATAAAACATAAACCAGTTTCGGCCCAATCATTTTCTTTAGCCCACTTATAATATTAAGCCTAGAAAGCATTAAGGTCTATGATTGATACATAAATTGTCGGCTGGAAAAATAAAAAAGGGAAAAAAATTTCAATGTCTTCCACTTATTCAGCCGACACAGCCCTTCTCTCCATTCGTTCATCAAGCTTTCTTCTTTAATCATCATCAATTATCACCATTTACATACATAACATACCTAACATCATCTCACAATCATCATCTATTATGTTTATTATCATTTTCATCCATCGTTCCTTCAACTCAAGAGAAACAGAAAAGATAAACCGCAACAGGTGAGAATAGATGGGTTGTTTGATTGTTGGGCTCGAAGAAACGAAACAAAAAAAAAATTTATCGTAGCAGGAGTAGTAGGTCTTTTAGTTGTAACCGGAAAGTAATAGTGAACAACGAAGTGTATTTTATTGGGTTTGCTGTGAGTTTCAAGGGGGTTCGTAGTGATGGGTTTAGTTATCAAAACAAGATACAGAAATCGAGTAAATTGTTGTGGGTGTTTGACGATGGTGATTTACTATGGTGATTGGAAGAGAGAGAGAGTGGAGAGAGAGTTGGTTATCATGGTGAGGATGAGGGTTTGATAGTCATGGCGGTGTCTATTGCAACGGATCATGGTGGTGTTCGATTTATGAAGAAAACGGAAACGATTGGTTAACTTTTTATGGCAGTTGATGGAGAGGTGATAGTGTTCTCAGTGTAAACCGAAGAGAAAGAAATTGAGAGAGATAAATGGTGAAAGTGGTGATAAAAAGAAAGTGGTTGTTCAAAGGTTTGTAGCTGAACAGAAAAGGATCAAAACAATTGGGTGGTGTAATCACGAAAAGATGGAAGATGATGATATATTGGTTTGATCGAGTAAAATGGTTTGTGTTTTGGGTCGCAACTCGATTAAGAACAGAAACACTAGTTTGATGGTGATGATGGGGGTTTAAAGTCGACTGGTATACTCCTTATTGCGAGTATTCGATTGATATATATTCCAGTTTCTCGACAGCTTTCAATCTCAGGAACAGAAGAAGGGAAGAAAAAATATATAAAAGGACGATAGGGATTTAACAGATTTGGATATATCTGTTTGTAATCTGATACTTTTTTTTTTAAACAATTATAAGCAAAGAAACAAATTAATATACAGTTTGATATGGATAGGAGATAGAATACTACGTAACCTATCTGTATTTATCTGGTATATACCGTATTTATTTATATTTGTAGATACATAGATATAATTATATTTTATATATACGTATATACATATAAACCTATTTATATAACTGAATTTATATATCTCACATATCTATATAATTAATTGATGCATGAAACAGATTAATAATGCAGATTTCGTTTATTTATTTAGTTTAATTTTATATGTATATCATTTATTAACAAATACCTAATACTACAAAATTATTATTAATTTTTATAAAGTAATAATTCTGTTATTTATAAAAACATTTAGAGTAATAATACTAATAGTTATATTAATATTTATAATTGTATTGTTTTTATAATATTAATTATAACAATGACCTTTAATAATAATTATGATGATAACATTTAATAATAATACTAATATTAATTATAATAATTAAAATTTTATTATTATTTATTTATTTGTAACATTGATAATTATAGTTATAATATTAATACTAATAATAACATAAAAAAAAAATGTAGTAATATATAATGGTACATAGATTAAATAATAATATGTATAATAATAATATAACAACTAGAATTAACTTGTAATTGCATATAATACATTACCAATTCATTATTCATATCAATACACATAAATGTTCGTGAATCGTTGAGCATAGTCGAAGGGTAAACGATGACATAAAAATTGATTTCAACACTTTCGAGACTTAACATTACAGATTTTGCTTATCATGTCGGAAACATGTAAAGTTTAAGGTTTAAATTTGGTCGGAAATTTTCGGGTCGTTACAGAAGGCGTTGTTCGATTTGGTAAACGGGGGAAACTAAATCCAAGGTACATTGGACCATTCAAGATTATAGATCGTGTCGGACCAGTAGCTTACCAACTGGAGCTACCTCAACAACTCGCGGCTGTACATAACACTGTCCACGTCTCAAATTTGAAGAAATGTTTTGCTAAAGAAGATCTCACTATTCCGTTGGACGAAATCCAAATCAATGAAAAACTTCAATTCATTGAAGAACCCGTCGAAATAATGGATCGTGAGGTTAAGAGACTTAAACAAAACAAGATACCGATTGTTAAGGTTCGATGGAATGCTCGTAGTGGACCCGAGTTCACCTGGGAGCATGAAGATCAGATGAAGAAGAAATACCCGCATTTATTTCCAGAAGATACGTCAACACCTCCAACTACTTAAAATTTCGGGACGAAATTTATTTAACGGGTAGATACTGTAGTGACCCGAACTTTTCCATGTTTATATATATATTAAATGAAATTGTTATTTACATGATTAAGTGTTTCCAACATGTTAAGCAATCAAACTTGTTAAGACTTGATTAATTGAAATAGGTTTCATATAGACAATTGACCACCCAAGTTATATATGGTTATATATATAGTTAACATGATTTTATTATAAGTATGTATCTCATTAGGTATTTTAACAATGAGTTATATACATAAAAATGAGACTATTAATTTAAGAAACTCGAAAACGATTATTGTTATAACAACGTCTTACTAGGTACATATGAATCATATTAAGATATTGATACACTTGGTAAATTATGTTAAATGATAAGTAAATATATTATTAAGTGTATTAACAATGAAATACATATGTAAAAATAAGACTACTAACTTAATGATTTCGAAACGAGTCATATATGTAACGATTATCGTTGTAATGACATTTAACTGTATATATATCATACTAAGATATATTATATATCATAATATCATGATAATATAACAATTTAACATCTCATTTGTTATAATAAATAATGGGTTAACAACATTCAACAAGATCGTTAACCTAAAGGTTTCAAAACAACATTTACATGTAACGACTAACGATGACTTAACGACTCAGTTAAAATGTATATACATGTAGTGTTTTAATATGTATTCATACACTTTTGAAAGACTTCAAGACACTTATCAAAATACTTCTACTTAACAAAAATGCTTACAATTACATCCTCGTTCAGTTTCATCAACAATTCTACTTGTATGCACCCGTATTCGTACTCGTACAATACACAGGTTTTAGATGTATGTACTATTGGTATATACACTCCAATGATCAGCTCTTATCAGCCCATGTGAGTCACCTAACACATGTGGGAACCATCATTTGGCAACTAGCATGAAATATCTCATAAAATTACAAAAATATGAGTAATCATTCATGACTTATTTACATGAAAACAAAATTACATATCCTTTATATCTAATCCATACACCAACGACCAAAAACACCTACAAACACTTTCATTCTTCAATTTTCTTCATCTAATTGATCTCTCTCAAGTTCTATCTTCAAGTTCTAAGTGTTCTTCATAAATTCCAAAAGTTCTAGTTTCATAAAATCGAGAATACTTCCAAGATTGCAAGTTTACTTCCAAGTTTTCTAAATCCATTCCAAGTAATCATCCAAGATCAAGAAACCTTTATTACTTACAGTAGGTTATCTTTCTAATACAAGGTAATAATCATATTCAAACTTTAATTCAATTTCTATAACTATAACAATCTTATTTCGAGTGGAAATCTTACTTGAAATTGTTTTCGTGTCATGATTCTGCTTCAAGAACTTTCAAGCCATCCAAGGATCCTTTGAAGCTAGATCTATTTTTCTCATTTCCAGTAGGTTTATCCAAGGAACTTGAGTTAGTAATGATGTTCATAACATCATTCTATTGATACATATAAAGCTATCTTATTCGAAGGTTTAAACTTGTAATCACTAGAACATAGTTTAGTTAATTCTAAACTTGTTCGCAAATAAAAGTTAATCCTTCCAACTTGACTTTTAAAATCAACTAAACACATGTTCTATATCTATATGATATTCTAACTTAATGATTTAAAACCCGGAAACACGAAAAACACCGTAAAACCGGATTTACGCCGTCGTAGTAACACCGCGGGCTGTTTTGGGTTAGTTAATTAAAAACTATGATAAACTTTGATTTAAAAGTTGTTATTCTGGGAAAATAATTTTTA
Organism: Rutidosis leptorrhynchoides; assembly: GCF_046630445.1. Classification (NCBI taxonomy): domain Eukaryota; kingdom Viridiplantae; phylum Streptophyta; class Magnoliopsida; order Asterales; family Asteraceae; genus Rutidosis; species Rutidosis leptorrhynchoides. The sequence continues at coordinate 224,066,146 of NC_092337.1, read as the reverse complement.
TTATGAACATGAAACTATATCCAAAAATTATGGTTAAACTCAAAGTGGAAGTATGTTTTCTAAAATGGTCATCTAGACGTCGTTCTTTCGACTGAAATGACTACCTTTACAAAAACGCCTTGTAACTTATTTTTCCAACAATAAACCTATACTTTTTCTGTTTAGATTCATAAAATTGAGTTCAATATGAAACCATAGCAATTTGATTCACTCAAAACGGATTTAAAATGAAGAAGTTATGGGTAAAACAAGATTGGATAATTTTTCTCATTTTAGCTACGTGAAAATTGGTAACAAATCTATTCCAACCATAACTTAATCAACTTGTATTGTATATTATGTAATCTTGAGGTACCATAGACACGTATACAATGTTTCGACCTATCATGTCGACACATCTATGTATATTTCGGAACAACCATAGACACTCTATATGTGAATGTTGGAGTTAGCTATAAAGGGTTGAGGTTGATTCCAAAATATATATAGTTTGAGTTGTGATCAATACTGAGATACGTATACACTGGGTCGTGAATTGATTCAAGATAATATTTATCGATTTATTTCTGTACATCTAACTGTGGACAACTAGTTGTAGGTTACTAACGAGGACAGCTGACTTAATAAACTTAAAACATCAAAATATATTAAAAGTGTTGTAAATATATTTTGAGAGGAATATTCATTTGAGTCTATAAATTAAGTTGAGATTCAAGGGATCAATGAGAGCGTGACACGTGTCGCGAAAATCACATGTGATTGAAAAAAATGCAAAAAAAAATTTTTGAAAAAAATTTTTAAATTTTTTTATCGAAATTTAAAAAAAAAAAAATTTAAATTTTTTTTTTTTTACAATCACATGTGATTTACCTGCACAATCACATGTTATTGAATTGTACAATCACATGTGATTGGATTTGCCATGCATAATCACATGTGATTGGGTTTACAATCACATGTGATTGACATGCATAATCACATATGATTTTTAAAAAAAAAATTTCGAAAAAAAAATTTTCGGAAAACTAATTTGAAAAAAAAAATTTTCGAAAAAAAAAATTAAAAAAAAAAAATTTTCGGAATTTTTTTCCCAATCACATGTGATTTTCGCGCCACATGTCGCGTTCTCATTGGTCCCTTTATTTTCAAGCAAATTTATGGATGCAAGTGATTACAACTCTATATTTTGAACATACTTTGATATATATGTATATATTGTTATATGTTCGTGAATCAACCAGCGGCCAAGTCTTACTTCCCGACGAAGTAAAAATCTGTGAAAGTGAGTTATAGTCCCACTTTTAAAATCTAATATTTTTGGGATGAGGATACATGCAGGTTTTATAAATGATTTACAAAATAGACACAAGTACGTGAAACTACATTCTATGGTTGAATTATCGAAATCGAATATGCCCCTTTTTATTAAGTCTGGTAATCTAAGAATTAGGGAACAGACACCCTAATTGACGCGAATCCTAAAGATAGATCTATTGGGCCTAACAAACCCCATCCAAAGTACCGGATGCTTTAGTACTTCGAAATTTATATCATATTCGAAGGGTGTCCCGGAATGATGGGGATATTCTTATATATGCATCTTGTTAATGTCGGTTACCAGGTGTTCACCATATGAATGATTTTTATCTCTATGTATGGGTTGTGTATTGAAATATGAAATCTTGTGGTCTATTGTTACGATTTGATATATATAGGTTAAACCTATAACTCACCAACATTTTTATTGACGTTTAAAGCATGTTTATTCTCAGGTGAATACTAAGAGCTTCCGCTGTTGCATACTAAAATAAGGATAAGATTTGGAGTCCATGTTTGTATGATATTGTGTAAAAACTGCATTCAAGAAACTGATTTCGATGTAACATATTTGTATTGTAAACCATTATGTAATGGTCGTGTGTAAACAGGATATTTTAGATTATCATTATTTGATAATCTACGTAAAGCTTTTTAAACCTTTATTTATGAAATAAAGGTTATGGTTTGTTTTAAAAATGAATGCAGTCTTTGAAAAACATCTCATATAGAGGTCAAAACCTCGCAACGAAATCAATTAATATGGAACGTTTTTAATCAATAAGAACGGGACATTTCATTTGTGGCTCCTCATTCACGTGAATGTAGGAGTCAATATATGCTCCATTAGTTTGTTGTTTTGTTAGATATTTCTTGCTAGATGTTAAATGATGGTTCCTACATGTGTTAGGTGACTCACAAGGGCTGCTAAGAGCTGATCATTGGAGTGTATATACCAATAGTAAATACACTTAGAAGCTGGGTATTGTACGAGTACGAATACGGGTGCATGCGAGTAGAATTGTTGATGAAAATGAACGAGGATGTAATTGTACGCATTTTTTTAAGTAGAAGTACTTTGATAAGTGTTTTGAAGTCTTTCAAAAGTGTACGAATACATATTAAAACACTACATGTATATACATTTTAACTGAGTCGTTAAGTCATCGTTAGTCTTTACATGTAAGTGTTGTTTTGAAACCTTTAGGTTAACGATCTTGTTAAATGTTGTTAATCCAATGTTTATTATATCTAAAGAGATGTTAAATTATTAAATTATCATGATATTATGATATATTAGTATATCTAAGTATGATATATATACAGTTAAATATTTTTACAACGATAGTCGTTACATATATGTCTCGTTTTTACATATGTAGTTCATTGTTAATACACTTAATGACATGTTTACTTATCATTTATCATGATTAAACATAGTGTAACAATATCTTAATATGATTCAAATGTATTTAGTAAGACGTTGTTATTACGATAATCGTTATAAATATCATTTTCGAGTTTCTTAATTCAATAGACTCATTTTTATGTATATAACTCATTGTTAAAATACCTAATGAGATAAATACTTATCATAATATCATGTTAACTATATATATAACCATATATATGTCATCATATATTTTTTACAAGTTTTAACGTTCGTGAATCACCGGTCAACTTGGGTGGTCAATTGTCTATATAAAACCTATTTCAGTTAATCAAGTCTTAACAAGTTTGATTGCTTAACATGTTGGAAACACTTAATCATGTAAATATAAAATTCATTTAATATATATAAACATGGAAAAGTTCGGGTCACTACAATACCTACCCGTTAAATAAATTTCGTCCCGAAATTTTAAGCAATTGGAGGTGTTGACGTATTTTCTGGAAATAAGTGCGGGTATTTCTTTTTCATCTGATCTTCTCGTTCCCAGGTGAACTCAGGTCCTCTACGAGCATTCCATCGAACCTTAACAATTGGTATCTTGTTTTGCTTAAGTCTTTTAACCTCACGATCCATTATTTCGACGGGTTCTTCGATGAATTGAAGTTTTTCGTTGATTTGGATTTCGTCTAACAGAATAGTGAGATCTTCTTTAGCAAAAAATTTCTTCAAATTCGAGATGTGGAAAGTGTTATGTACAGTCGCGAGTTGTTGAGGTAACTCAAGTCAGTAAGCTACTGGTCCGACACGATCAATAATCTTGAATGGTCCAATATACCTTGGATTTAATTTCCCTCGTTTACCAAATCGAACAACGCCTTTCCAAGGTGCAACTTTAAGCATGACCATCTCTCCAATTTCAAATTCTATATCTTTTCTTTTAATGTCAGTGTAGCTCTTTTGTCGACTTTGGGCGGTTTTCAACTGTTGTTGTATTTGGATGATCTTCTCGGTAGTTGTATTTGGATGATCTTCTCGATCCCAACTGTTTCTGAAATCAATAACACATGCTCGTAGCATGTCTTCAAGCGTTTTTATCGTCCTTTTGCTCTGCCCATTAGTTTGTGGATGATAGGCAGTACTCATGTCTAGACGAGTTCCTAATGCTTGCTATAATGCCTGCCAGAATCTTGAAATAAATCTGCCATCCCTATCAGAGATAATAGAGATTGGTATTCCATGTCTGGAGACGACTTCCTTCAAATACAGTCATGCTAACTTCTCCATCTTGTCATCTTCTCTTATTGGCAGGAAGTGTGCTGATTTGGTGAGACGATCAACTATTACCCAAATAGTATCAAAACCACTTGCAGTCCTTGGCAATTTAGTGATGAAATCCATGGTAATGTTTTCCCATTTCCATTCTGGGATTTTGGGTTGTTGAAGTAGACCTGATGGTTTCTGATGCTCAGCTTTGACCTTAGAACACGTCAAACATTCTCCTACGTATTTAGCAACATCGGCTTTCATACCCGGCCACCAAAAATGTTTCTTGAGATCCTTGTACATCTTCCCCGTTCCAGGATGTATTGAGTATCTGGTTTTATGAGCTTCTCTAAGTACCATTTCTCACATATCTCTAAATTTTGGTACCCAAATCCTTTCAGCCCTATACCGGGTTCCGTTTTCCCGAATATTAAGATGCTACTCCGATCCTTTGGGTATTTCATCCTTTAAATTTCCTTCTTTTAAAACTCCTTGTTGTGCCTCCTTTATTTGAGTAGTAAGGTTATTGTGAATCATTATATTCATAGCTTTTACTTGAATGGGTTCTCTGTCCTTTCTGCTCAAGGTGTCGGCTACAACATTTGCCTTCCCCGGGTGGTAACGAATCTCAAAGTCGTAATCATTCAACAATTCAATCCACCTGCGCTGCCTCATGTTCAGTTGTTTCTGATTAAATATTTGTTGAAGACTTTTGTGGTCGGTATATATAATACTTTTGACCCCATATAAGTAGTGCCTCCAAGTCTTTAATGCAAAAACAACCGCGCCTAATTCCAAATCATGTGTCGTATAATTCTGCTCGTGAATCTTCAATTGACTAGATGCATAAGCAATTACCTCCGTTCGTTGCATTAATACACAACCGAGAAATTGCTTTGAGGCGTCACAATATATCACAAAATCATCATTCCCTTCAGGTAATGATAATATAGGTGCCGTAGTTAACTTTTTCTTTAACAATTGAAACCCTTTCTCTTGTTCATCCTTTCATTCAAATTTCCTCCCTTTATGCGTTAATGCAGTCAAGGGTTTTGCTATTCTGGAAAAATCTTGGATGAACCTTCTGTAGTAACCAGCTAGTCCTAGAAATTGACGTATATGCTTCGGAGTTTTCGAGGTTTCCCACTTTTCAACGGTTTCAATCTTTGCTGGATCCACCTGAATACCTTCTTTGTTCACTATATGACCAAGGAATTGAACTTCTTCCAACCAAAATGCACACTTTGAAAACTTAGCGTACAGTTTTTCTCTCCTTAACAACTCTAGCACTTTTCTCAAATGTTCTTCGTGCTCTTGGTCATTCTTTGAGTAAATAAGTATGTCATCGATGAAAACAATGACAAACTTGTCAAGGTATGGTCCACACACTCTGTTCATGAGGTCCATGAACACAGCTAGTGCATTAGTCAACCCAAACGGCATAACCATAAACTCGTAATGACCGTAACGCGTCCTAAAAGCAGTCTTTGGAATATCATCCTCCTTCACACGCATTTGATGATATCCAGAACGTAAGTCAATCTTCGAATAAACTGACGATCCTTGTAGTTGATCAAATAAGTCGTCGATTTTCGATAGTGGCTAGCGGTTCTTGATGGTAAGTTTGTTCAACTCTTGGTAATCGATACACAATCTAAATGAACCATCCTTCTTCTTGACAAACAAAACAGGAGCTCCCCACGGTGATGTGCATGGTCGAATGAAACCACGCTCTAAAAGTTCTTGTAGTTGGCTTTGGAGTTCCTTCATTTCGCTGGGTGTGAGTCTGTATGGAGCACGAGCTATTGGTGCAGCTCTTGATACAAGATCTATTTGAAATTCAACGGATCGGTTTGGAGGTAGTCCCGGTAATTCTTTCAAAAATACATCGAGAAATTCTTTTGCGACGGGAACATCATTGATGTTCTTTTCTTCGGTTTGTACTTTGTCGACATGTGCTAAAACAGCATAGCAACCTTTTCTTATTAGCTTGTGCGCCTTCAAATTACTAATAAGATTTAACTTCGCATTGCTCTTTTCTCCGTACACCATTAAGGGTTTTCCTTTTTCCCGTACAATGCGAATTGCATTTTTGTAACATACGATCTCTGCTCTCACCTTTTTCAACCAGTCCATGCCAATTATCACATCAAAACTTCCTAACTCTACTGGTATCAAATCAATCTCAAATGTTTCACTAACCAGCTTAATTTCTCAATTCGGACATATATTATCTGCTGTAATTAATTTACCATTTGCTAATTCGAGTAAAAATTTATTATCCAAAGGCGTCAGTGGACAACTTAATTTAGCACAAAAATCTCAACTCATATAGCTTCTATCCGCACCCGAATCAAATAAAACATAAGCAGATGTATTGTCAATAAGAAACGTACTCGTAACAAGCTCCGGGTCTTCCTGCGCTTCTACCGCATTAATATTGAAAACTCTTCCGCGGCCTTGCCCATTAGTATTCCCTTGGTTTGGGCAATTTCTAATAATGTGGCCCGATTTTCCACATTTATAACAAACTACGTCGGCATTATTTGTTCTGACATTATTTGTTTCTTTATTTTTGTTGTTATTTGGTACGTAAACCTCACATTTTGCCGCGCCATGACCAGCTCTCTTACACTTGGTGCAAAATGTTGTGCAAAATGCATTCGGATGGTACTCTGCACACCTGAAGCATGGTTGTTTCTGCTGTTTGTTGTTATTGAGGTTGTTGTTGGGATTGTTATTGTTGTTGAAACTTTTGTTGTAGTTGTTGCTATTGTTGGGACGTTTGTTGTAGTTATTGTTAGGATTGCGGTTATTGTTGCGATTGTTGTTGCGGTTGTTATGATTGTTATTGTGATTATGGTTGTGATTGTTGTTGTTGTTGTTGTTGTATTGGTGACCCTTGTCACTGGTTTCTTCCCACTTTCTCTTGAGTTGTTTCGTGTTGGCTTCTTCAGCTGCCTGCTCTTTAATTCTTCCTTCAATCTGATTTATGAGTTTATGAGCCATTCGACTTGCCTTTTGTATGGAAGCAGGCTCGTGTGAACTCACATCTTCTTGAATACTTACTGGTAACCCTTTTAGAAACGCGCTGATCTTCTCTTCTTCATCTTCGAACACTCCCGGACATAATAGGCACAACTCTGTGAATCGTCGTTCATATGTGGTAATGTCGGACCCTTGTGTCCGTAACTCTCTAAGTTCTACCTTGAGCTTATTGACTTCATTTCTAGGACGGTACTGCTCGTTCATCAATTGCTTGAATGCCGACCACTGTAGTGCGTAAGCAGGATTTTGTCCTACCTGTTCAAGATAGGTATTCCACCACGTTAACGCAGTACCTGTGAAGGTATGCGTAGCGTACCTAACTTTGTCCTCTTCAGTACACTTACTTATGGCAAACACCGATTCGACTTTCTCGGTCCACCGTTTCAATCCAACTGGTCCTTCGGTTCCATCAAATTCCAAAGGTTTGCTGGCAGTGAATTCTTTGTAGGAGCATCCTACACGATTTCTTGTGGAATTAGTTCCACTGCTAGATCCAGAGTTATTGTTATTTTGCATCGCAGCCTGTACTGCGGCTATGTTTACTGCAAGGAAAACACGGAAATCTTCCTCGCTCATGTTCAAATTTTGACGAGTCGTCGGTGCCATTTCCTTCAAAAGTAGCCAAAAGAATTAAGTTCATCATATAGAATTTTAAGAGTAGTCAATAGTATTTCGTAGCATAGTATGAACTCATTTATAAAAGCTTTTTCTTCATATTAGCGTTTAATAGTTTTAATTCGGGTAGTACCTACCCGTTAAGTTCATACTTAGTAGATAATATACAATTCAACTACTACAATTCTATATGAAATAACTATTTATAATAATATTTCACGTTCAAATTTTTATACAATATTTTACAAACTTACAATACCGCTATTATACATATAGGATGAAATATAGCACATAATAACTTTGCTACTCGGCAGCTATAAAGGCAATTCTAGTTAATACGCAAGTTGTTCAGCAAAGGCAATAAAGACACGTAATTCATAAGTCCAGAAACAAGTCATGCATTCTGGTTTTACTAAAACGACTTCCCATCCTTGGTCTTGTGGAAAGTAATCATTATGACCATTGGCTAGGCAGCATGTTGTAATGTCGTCAAAAGGACGAGGGTTTCGTAATGCCCAACAGCCTCGTAGCAATCTAAAAACCTTGTTTTTACCCCAACTACTGAGTCCGTCACTTGTGAGAATGTTTTATTTAAAAATTGTAACCCAATGTTCTTTTTCTCAATTTGATGAGAAGCGAACATTATTAACCCGTAAGCATAACATGCTTCTTTATGTTGCATGTTAGAAGCTCTTTCTAAAGAACGAAGTCCTATGTTGGGATATGTTGAGTCAAAATAGGTTCGTAACCCGTAGTGTAAAATTGCATCTGGGTTTCCCGCACTAAATGCCTTAAAGAAAACTTGGCGTAACTTAAAGTCTCCCCAATGTGATATACCCCATCTTTCAAAGGAAAGCCTTTTATATACTAAGGCATGCCTGGAATATCTTTCAAAAGTTTGACAAACTAATTTTGCCGTAACTAATTGTGCCTTTTATACTAACGAATTTCAACAATCATATCTCCTGGTAGGTCTTCTAAAATTTTTGATTGTCTATCCTTATCGTCCATTTTGTGTTTTTATACTGTAAAATAGACAAGGATTAAATTCGTAAAAGATAATTAACAAACAATACAAGCAATTTTTACATAGAACATAAAAGTACAAGCACACTACAATAAATATAATACACAACATGATTACAACCCTCTAATCTGAATCAATAGTTTCTTCTTCTTCGAACTTGGTTCGTTTTTCTAATTTTCTAGGGACATATGGTGCTCCTTGAAAGGACCCGTTCATATACATTATAAACGATTCACAATATTTGATTACATTGCGAGGTATTTGACCTCTATATGATACATTTTACAAACATTGCATTCGTTTTTAAAAGACAAACTTTTTTTACATCGAAAATTGACAGGCATGCATACCATTTCATAATATCCACTATCCAACTATAAATTGATTTAAAAATAATCTTTGATGAACTCAATGACTCGAATGCAACGTTCTTCGAGATATGCTATGAAAGACTCCAAGTAATATCTTTAAAATGAGCAAATGCACAGCGGAAAATTTCTTTAACACCTGAGAATAAACATGCTTTAAAATGTCAACCAAAAGGTTGGTGAGTTCATTAGTTTATCATAATCATTTATTTCCATCATTTTAATAGACCACAAGAATTTCATTTCCAGTTCTCATAAATATATGTCCCATGCATAGAGACAAAAATAATCATTCATATGGTGAACACCTGGTAACCGACATTAACTAGATACATATAAGAATATCCCCTATCATTCCGGGATCCTCCTTCGGACATGATATAAATTTCGAAGTACTAAAGCATCCGGTACTTTGGATGGGGTTTGTTAGTCCCAATAGATCTATCTTTAGGATTCGCGTCAATTAGGGTGTCTGTTCCCTAATTCTTAGATTATCAGACTTTAATAAAAAGGGGCATATCCGATTTCGATAATTCAACCATAGAATGTAGTTTCAATTACTTGTGTCTATTTCGTCAAACATTTATAAAAGCGCATGTATTCTCAGTCCCAAAAATATAAAGGGTAAAAAGGCAAATGAAACTCACCATACTGTATTTCGTAGTAAAAATACATATAACGTCATTGAACAAGTGCAAGGTTGGCCTCGGATTCACGAACCTAAATTAATTATATATATTTATGTGTTGGTCAATATTTGTCTAACAAATTAGGTCAAGTCATAGTGTACCACAATCCTAATGCTCGAGACTAATATGTAAAAGTCAACAAAAGTAAATTTGACTCAAAATAATTTCCAAAAATCTATACATGATTAATATATAGTTTAAATATCGTCGTTTTATATTTTTAAATATTTTTAAAAGATTTATTAGAGTAAATAATATAATTTATTTATTAATAAATAAAATTTTATATTAAATTTATATAATAAAATATACTTTTATATATATTAAGTAATAAAATTTATAGGGTTCATTTAATATCATAAAGATAATATGATATGTATTATTAAAGTAAGTTATTACACGTAGTAAAATATGTTTGTATCACATATTTATTTGATAAAATAATATCTATAATGATAGTAAGTAAAAGTTGTATTATTTTGTAATAATAATTATTATTATAAAAATATCAATATTTATAATTACTAAGATGACATTATGATAAAACGATAATTATAATTATGATAACTTTAATATTTACGATAATTTTTAATATTATCTTTAAAATAATAATTCTATTTAAAATAATAATAATAATGATATTTTATAGTAACAATGACATTTCTATTAAAATGATAATTTTTGTTAAAATGATAGTTTTAATACTAACGATACTTTTAATAATAATAGTAATGATAAAAATAATAAGAATGATAATTTTATCTAAATCAATATCTTATAATATTTTAATTTCATCATGATACTCTTACTCATTATTTCCTAATCGTTTCATTTAATAGCTTTTAATCGTCTGTTATATCGTGTTCATAATAATGATAATAATAGTAATCAAAATAATTAGGTGTTACAAATATTTGTTTTAATTACACTAATATTAATAATGATAGTTACTATAACATTATTAACGATAATACTAATAATTATCTTAATGATAATATAGTAATAATAATAATAACAATAACAATAACCATTTTAAATAATGATATATATATTAATAATGATAATAATAATAATAATAATAATAATACTAATAACAATAATAATAATAATAATAATAATTGGATAATAATAATACTAATTATAACTTTAACGATAATAACGATAGTAATAATAAAAAAATAACAATTTTTAATGATAAATCCCTTTTATTGATAAAGATAATAATAATCATAATAATAAGATAAAACTAGAACGACGATAAAAACGACGATAATAATAATCATTTTTAATAAAAATATCGAAAATTCAATTGATTATAACTTCTAATCCGTTCATCGAAACCATTCGATATCTAAAGGAAAAGTTCTTAATTTTTTGCTAGCTTTCCAAGGACATGCATATCTTATACCTTATCTCAACCACAAGTGTAACTAATTCAAGATTCAACCTAACCTGTCTAAGGGCAATATCAAAAGTACAAGCATGCATAATCCTAAATACTCGAGCACTAGTCAGGGATACACTATTAGTATGTAAAAGTTAAATTATGAGTACTCACGTATCAATATTGAGATTCAATATTGCAGGAAAGGTACGTAGACGCAACGGAAATGATAAACACTATATTGACCTCACGAGCATACCCATGAACCATACTCAATCACCTCCATAGCTATAACCCATAATTTCCTTAATCCTATCCTACTCGAAAAACAATTTCTAAACCACTCGGACAGCACTCCGTCGTAATATTTTATGTATACTAATAATATCTTGAAATAATACGGAGTAAATATATATATGTAAATTGATTGAGAGAGTTTAGAGAAAAATATTTTCAAGTTTCTATGAAATAATGAAACATATTGAATTCTATTTATAATAGATTTTTGAATTATTAAACTGAATTATTAAAGTATGAATTATTAAAGTGAATTATTAAAGTATGAATTATTAAAGTATGAATTATTAAAGTAAATTATTAAAGTATGAATTATTAAAGTGAATTATTAAAGTTAAAGTAAAGTAAAAATAAAGTAAAGGTAAAGTTTAAGTATAGTAAAAGTATAAAACTATGTAAGTATAATACGCGTATAAATATATATAATATTAATTTAAATCGTTATATATATTTAATAAAATAAAATATAAATATCGTTATCTTTATCATGCTAGTTAAGTAATGAGTTATCAAAAGTGGTTCTAGATATTTATAAAAGTTATATAAGTTTTAATAATAAAATTCTTTTTAAACTGAAAACGTTTTTGTACGTTTGAAACTAAATAGATCAATCGAGTCTTTATGAGATTCAATCTTCCACTATCCTTTGTCTAGTTCTCAATGATTGACAATTTGTTCTTATTTATAAATCACTTTACCATTTTTCGAATATTGTTAAAATGGAAAGATTTCTCAAATCAACGTGGGCCTTTCAACAGAGACTTGTAATCATAATTCAATCATTTGATCTTATCTTCTAATTCCATTGATAAATATTTTGAAACAGATACAATCATATAAAGTATTTAATCTAATATTTTATTTACGTTTCAAGTTATAATATATATACACATATACATATATAATCATATTCGTTTAATGGTTCGTGAATCGTTGGAACTTGGTCGAGGTTGAATGAATGTATGAACATAGTTTAAAATTCTTGAAATTTAACTTAACAAATATTGCTTATCGTGTCGGAAACATATAAAGATTAAAGTTTAAATTTGGTTGGAAATTTCCGGGTTGTCACAGTACCTACCCGTTAAAGAAATTTCGTCCCGAAATTTGAGTGGAAAGGTCGTGAATGATAATAAGTATGTTTTCATGATGCATACGGGCTGAAAATTAGAGTTTTATCATCAGCGAATAATTTGGATAAACAATCCATTTATATGAAGAGTACGAATGAAGCTAACATAGAAGAGTGAAATGAGTAAGTGTAGATTCATCTTATCATTTGACGTAGATATGATTGATTCCCAGATTTCAAGGGATTTGAAGAAAATCTTCTTAATAAGATTTGACTCTCCGGTAATCAAGGGAATTAGGATCCGCTTTAAATGCGATCGTCCATTTTAATTGTTCTGTCAGAGATTTTCTTATAAATTCACCTCCTTCGTTTCCTTACAACTCACATCTTCTGTTGATGCATTTTATGCAAGTCCCTAGACATCTACCCACGTCCATTGCAGGTACAACAATTTACAGGCCACCATGATTGCTCATTATTATCCTATCCGTTTTTGTATGTGGCTACAGGAACTGCAGGAACGAGATTTAGATGTTTGACTATGTTAGACTTAGTCAGACGTACGAGTGAAGCCTCACTAGTACGGATGACAGGCTCATACGCACGGTTGATGCTGAGCTAAGTCACAATTACAACCTAAATGAGAAGACACGAGTGAGTGATCACCTGTACGGTTGATGAAGCCAACTTGTACGTGTGATGAATGAATCGTATGGGTGAGTCAACAGCAGGGGTATATAAAGTCTTATGTTCTTCATTTTAGGTTAAGCCTCTCATTTGTTACACACACTCAGATCTAGTGAGCTCCTCCGATTCTCTCTCAGTCCAAATCACCCAGGTGGTGAATAATAGCTCTAGGTGTTGATCTAATCACACTTGATTTAGTTATGGTTTGACTAAATTAATCAAAAAAAAAAACTTAACCTAATCACTAGAGGGTTTGATTCACTTATTCCGCCATTGTGTGAGTTTAATCTGTTGATTTCTAATTTCCTAGTCATGTTTCATCACCTTCTATTCTTTCCCCCTCAACTCATATTTTAAAGTATTCATCAATATGCTCCATCCAGTCCTGATTCTCGATATACTTCTAACTTTCATATCGGTCATTCTTCTTTTTCATCTACCGCCGGAAGAATCTATTTACTTCTACTATACTCTTAGGTTTATAGTGTTTCTAGTTCTCCCGTGTCTTTATATTGCTATATGCATCGATATATATGGTTTATAATTTCTGGTTTGTCGTTGGGCTTTATATGTTCCCTTATATTTCAAAGTCTCTGCTTCTGTCTTCTATAATCATTATCATTCACAGTTAATGCTCTCTTTTATTTGCTGCAATTTATACCCCAATTTCTATTTCGGAGTTTTGTCCTTTTGTTTCTTCTTCTTGCGATTAAGCACCGCTTGTAATTGTCCAGAATTCACAGATATGAATTTCAGAATGAACATTGTTAATGTTCTAGGAAGGAAATTGTGATGGCACGATCTTGACTTGTCAAATTACTAGAATACCTTGGAAAAGGCCGAATCATCAAGAAATATTTTCTTGATATTTTAGAGGTTAAATAGAATACAAGAGTCGTATAACATGGCACATGATGATGTTATGATCTGTGAATCATCACCTTCCATTTAGAAACTCAGCATGACTTACTGTAATATAATCACATTGATCAAGTGTAATTATATTATACTAATTCATGCTTCAGTTCCCAACACTACTTCAAAATATTCCTATTTTAAACTTGAATGTTTCAGAATTTAGAAACTAAATTAGTTTCTTTTATGATGTAATACAGATAGCGTGAAGAGGTAAATGATTTCAAATAAGAAAAATGTAGAAAATATCTTCAGAAATATGGAGGATATTTATAATGAAAGATATGATGATATTTTAGAATTTCTAATATCAGAGGATGATGAAGAATATTGTCCGCAGGGGTTTAGAGTCAGGAGCAAGGTATTCGTTAATGACTTCAGCAGGTACTGAATCATTTGGATCATTTGAAGTCAGGTTCAGTCTTTGTAATTTGTCCACAGCCTCCTTCCTACTTTGCTCAATCCATTTTCCAGTTCCAAAACTTCTCTTTTTCTGCGCTTTGCCAGCACACTTCATCATTATCATCCAGCTTTTATCGTTTAAAGTCGTTTATAGTTTTTGCTGCTTCATCAGCATTTTTTTTTTCAGAGAACCAATTCGTAGTTCGGAGTGTTTTTCAGAAACTTCACATTCAAAGTAAGTCCAGAAGATAGACGTTATATATACACATATAACTGTTGGCGTAGACATGCTGCGAGATTTCAAAATACTGATTGCTAATTCCCAATGATTCTTATGACAATTCTCATTACAATATGCGAATGAGTAAATGATGGGGTTTCAATGAATAATTATAATGACTTTTTGGAGAGGCTAAAGTCAAAGGGTAATGAAGTTGTTGGTACATCTGCTAATAATGTGGTGGAATGTAAAAGGTTCCCTGGTAACGATGGTGTATATCTCAAGGTTATAATAAGGTTAGTCTGACTGAAAAGTCGAAGTTGACTTGTTGGAGCTGTGACAAAACTGGCTACTTTGAATAGGAGTCGCAAAGTTATTTTTGCTAATAAATGCCAAAGAATTTGACGCGGAACTTTTACTTTGGTTTCAAGAGTTTTTCGGGTACATAACTGTGGGTAACATGTGGTTGGATCAGCATCTCGATTGCTCATCATTCGAAGTGTCTTCAGAAATTTTCGAAGGGTTTGAACACAAAGTGTAATCGTTAACATACATTTGATGTTCTAACACAGTTTTGAAGTCAAAATATAGCTTGTGAAAGATGTAAGGATCTAAGAGTGATGATTTTGGTCATATCTCAAGTTGAATTTTGAGATTTCAAAATCAGAATATGTAATTAAATTTTGAATGAGTATGGTTGTTTTGATTTCTATAAAAGAATGTATATTGTTATGAAAGTAGGGAGTATAATGGATGATTTGCTGAATCAGATTCAAAGAATGTAACATATTAATTGTGAATTTATATATCTCTCGGGTATTACCTACCCGTTAAAAAAAATTTCACAATTAATATTTTGTACAAAAGAATTTTATTACAGTCTTTATGAAAATATATATATGTATATTTTCTTCAGATGTAACATAGATTTAATGAGTTAATGTTAAATTAAACTCATTTGATTTACGGTTGAAACTAGAATTGAATAATCCTTAAAGGCTTTAAAAAGTACATAACTTTTACGCAGTATTTCTTTAATGACATTGAAATTATAAATCAATACTTCGTTATTTGTTGATGTATGATGTTCGGTTCGTGGAATTCTTGTGAATTTCGCAAAGTACGAATGACGTTATCTGGAAAGTTTCGGGTACATCGATGATGAAAGTGTAAAATCAAATATATACTTGATTTATTATGAATTGAAATTTGTTGAATTGCGACAAAGATTGTAGTTAACGCTAGTTAATTTACGGCCGAAGGACGTACATTATTGCATATTTGTAATATGAATTAACCGAGTAGTTAAGATTCACACACAATAGCTTAGCACGGAAAGATTTATTTCAATATATATATATATATATATATATATATATATATATATATATATATATATATATATATATATATATATATATATATATATATATATAATATACATATAATTTCTTCAGAGGGAATGAGTTAATTCTTCATAACTCGTTGATACAATATACACGTTATTGATTCGTAATGATGTTCACATTGATTCTTGAACTGACGGAGTTTGTGATGTTATCTGTGTTGTTGATTCGGATGTTGACTGTACTGACGATGCTGGTAACGCTGAAGGTACTGATGATGTTGTTGGTAAAACAAGTTTAGCTTGTTAATCACACACCATTTTTGTCAAGGTTTCTACTCTTCCTTCTATCATTTTGGTTCGCTTAACTGATTTATGGTTAGGGTTAGATTAGATAATCTCTAAGACTTTAGAGATTACATTATCGCCGCGAAATGTTTTTCCAATGAAGTTATGAATTAATACTTTATCAGTTATTATTGTTGGTACTCCTTGGTATCTATGGTGCGTATGACGTTGATGCTCGTGGGACAGATTGTGAAGTTGAGGTTTACGACGCGATTGTGGTTGGAGGTGGTAATGGTACTGTTGGCGTTGATGATGGTGGTACTGGTTATGCTGCTGATGCTGCTGCTGGTGTTTGTAATCTCTGCACCATATTCTCCAAAGCCACTATCCGAGCGCGAAGCTCGTTGACTTCTTCTCTTACACCGGGGTGATTGTCGGTTCGGACGAGCGGATAAATAAAATCTAAAATTTTATGTAATATATAATCGTGACGAGATACTCTGGAAATGAGCGAAAAATGGTGTTTCGGACAGGTTCGCCGGTAAGTGCTTCAGGTTCTTCATCAAGAGGGCAATGTGGTGGATGGAAGGGATCACCTTCTTCTTGTCTCCAATGATTGAGGAGGCTACGAACCCATCCCCAATTCATCCAGAATAGGTGATGACTGATTGGTTGATCTATTCCGGTCACACTGCTTTCGAAGCTTGAATGGGATTCCATTTCGGAATCTGAGTGACTTGAACTGATGACGAATTCCATTTCGTACAATTGGATAAAGGATTTTTTTTCGATATGAAATGATTTTGGCTAACGGATGGTATTCTAATTACATAGAATTATATATATATATATATATATATATATATATATATATATATATATATATATATATATATATATATATATATATATATATATATATATATATATCAAAAGATTTCGTAGATTACGGAGGACTTTGCGAGATATGTCAGGCAAAGTTTAAAGTAACAGATACGATAAGATATGATTTAGCAGATATGCTAAGATATGAATTTTTATCTATACACTATTCATGCAATCAATGGAGCAAGACGTGTCTAGACTAATAATGATAAGCAGGTAATTTTCCTAACGATGATAAGAAGATGATTTCCGACTAGAAATGATAAGCAAAACTTTTGACATGCAGACACGGTCGAAGTCCAGACTCACTAATGTATCCTAATGACTTATCAGTTAGACACACTAATGTAGACCTGGTTTGCTAAGACCACCGCTCTGATACCAACTGAAAGGGCCCGTTCATATACATTATAAATGATTCACAATAGTTGATTACATTGCGAGGTATTTGACCTCTATATGATACATTTTACAAACATTGCATTCGTTTTTAAAAGACAAACTTTCTTTACATCGAAAATTAATAGGCATGCATACCATTTCATAATATCCACTATCCAACTATAAATTGATTTAATAATAATCTTTGACGAACTCAATGACTCGAATGTAACGTTCTTCGAAATATGCTATGAAAGACTCCAAGTAATATCTTTAAAATGAGCAAATGCACAGTGAAAAATTTCTTTAACACCTGAGAATAAACATGCTTTAAAGTGTCAACCAAAAGGTTGGTGATTTCATTAGTTTATCATAATCATTTATTTCCATCATTTTAATAGACCACAAGAATTTCATTTCCAGTTCTCATAAATATACGACCCATGCATAGAGACAAAAATAATCATTCATATGGTGAACACCTGGTAACCGACATTAACTAGATACATATAAGAATATCCCCTATCATTCCGGGATCCTCCTTCGGACATGATATGAATTTCGAAGTACTAAAGCATCCGGTACTTTGGATGGGGTTTGTTAGGCCCAATAGATCTATCTTTAGGATTCGCGTCAATTAGGGTATCTGTTCCCTAATTCTTAGGTTACCAGACTTTAATAAAAAGGGGCATATTTGATTTCGATAATTCAACCATAGAATGTAGTTTCAATTACTTGTGTCTATTTCGTCAAACATTTATAAAAGCGCATGTATTCTCAGTCCCAAAAATATAAAGGGTAAAAAGGCAAATGAAACTTACCATACTGTATTTCATAGTAAAAATACATATAACGTCATTGAACAAGTGCAAGGTTGGCCTCGGATTCACGAACCTAAATTAATTATATATATTTATGTGTTGGTCAATATTTGTCTAACAAATTAGGTCAAGTCATAGTGTAACACAATCCTAATGCTCGAGACTAATATGCAAAAGTCAACAAAAGTAAATTTGACTCAAAATAATTTCCAAAAATCTATACATGATTAATATATAGTTTAAATA
Source organism: Rutidosis leptorrhynchoides (assembly GCF_046630445.1). Classification (NCBI taxonomy): domain Eukaryota; kingdom Viridiplantae; phylum Streptophyta; class Magnoliopsida; order Asterales; family Asteraceae; genus Rutidosis; species Rutidosis leptorrhynchoides. Next base: position 224,047,483 of record NC_092337.1, on the reverse strand, counting down.
TCGTCGTTTTATATTTTTAAATATTTTTAAAAGATTTATTAGAGTAAATAATATAATTTATTTATTAATAAATAAAATTTTATATTAAATTTATATAATAAAATATACTTTTATATATATTAAGTAATAAAATTTATAGGGTTCATTTAATATCATAAAGATAATATGATATGTATTATTAAAGTAAGTTATTACACGTAGTAAAATATGTTTGTTGATCAATCCTTAATTAATGATGTTGCTTAATTACGGATTGAGTGCAATAAGATTATAATGAAGGATGGGATGTTCGATGATTATTTTGGGCCCCGATGATTGTTTTTCACTTTAACTATCAAGTGATCAACCACCCCGACCCGGTCTTCGTTATCGATTAGCATGATTCACCTTAACTCAATGTAAGAAGTCCTTGGGCAAAGTCACAAGTGAAATCTACAAAGGCTTAGGCAAATGGCAGAGAATCAACAACCTATAAATGAGAGGCCAAGCTCCCTATTTATAGTATCCGTGATATCCGCGGTCTGCGAGATGCTCGGCTCTCCGCGGAAAGTCAGCGGATCAAACCGCAGTTTGGCATTTCAGCGAATACTTAACCGCAGTATTTATTTTCAGCGAATATGGCATAACTGTGCCTTATAATCCGCGTAGTTCTGTCCTTAGCCTTTTAGAAAATAAAATATACATATACAATGCTATGTATATGATCAAGTCCCCCCAGTTTATTATGATGCATTTTCGCGAAGCAAATGCATCATGATAAACTATAAAAATAAAGAAGTGCATCTTTAAAATATCTCGCGAACTTTATTATATATTTTTTACTGTCCATTTATTACAGTTGTTTTAATTAGGCGAAACGCGTAATTACAACGGTAACTTTCGCTATTCTGTCAAATCAGCTTATTTTAACGGCTAGATTTTTTCCGTTTTACGCATCACAGTAATTACAGCCGTTAAAATTCAATGATTACCTTTTCAACTTGCTCACCCTAATCCCAATTATAAATAGCAGACAACGCCGCACAAAAACTTTACGCTTTCCTTTCCCAATTTCGCATTCAAATTCGTTGAATCATAATCGTACCGTGCAATTAATCAATTTCAATCTTTAACTTCTTCAATTTTATCATCCAATTTATTTGCAAATGGCATCGTCTTCTTCAATGCACACTCCCGGAGGATATGTTTCCTACATGACGGAAGCAAAACTGCAAACTTTGCAAGAATGGTACCCACCACTTGCCCAATTCGTTCCTACCGTGCCAGCGGCAGAGCAGCGAGCCGATACTCCCCCTAAAGGGATGATATCCATGTACGAGGTTGCCATTTCTCAAGGCAATCTTCGATTTCCCCTTACCCGTTTTTTTTCGCAGCGTTTGCGAATATTATAACATCGCTATGGCACAGTTGCATCCTAACGCAATTAACAAGATTGTGCTATTTGAGATGTATTACAACGCCATCAGCCAACCACCGCTGCTAAACGTTTTTCGGATGTGCAATAGGCTGGTGCTATATGACGTTGGGTGGTTTTCTTTCTGCAGTAAACATGGCGTAATGACTTCACCAAAAGATTCAATTGGGAATTGGCACAGTTCCTTCTTCTATATTAACGATACCACATATGTGAATAGCAAAATACTGAAAACGTGGTGTACAGAGCTTAATCCCGACGTCAATGAGAGGCCTGTACTCGATGATCTTGAGAATGACACTCTCAAGATACTTAAAAACGCGGGTATATTTCTACGACCTTACTCGAATGTACCGCTGTACATTGGCAGAGTGTCGATTCAATGGCCGTGGAGCGACTATGATGCGCTTTTAGTTGACCAATCAAAAAATAGTATGCCGCTTAACTTTATCGCAATGTATCAATCGTACTTTCATTTTTTGCAATATTTTTGCTTTGCATAACTTTACGCGCTTTTATTTTTTCAGTGGTTGCACTTGACTGTAGTGACCCGAACTTTTCCATGTTTATATATATTAATTGAGATTGATATTTACATGATTAAATGTTTCCAACATGTTAAGCAATCAAACTTGTTAAGACTTGATTAATTGAAATATGTTTCATATAGACAATTGACCACCCAAGTTGACCGGCGATTCATGAACGTTAAAACTTGTAAAAACGACATGACAATATATATATGGATATACATATGGTTAACATGAGATTATGATAAGTAAGTATCTCCATAAGTATATTAACAATGAGTTATATACATATAAACAAGACTACTAACTTAAGGATTTGGAAACGAGACATATATGTAACGATTATCGTTGTAACGACATTTAAATGTATATATATCATATTAAGATATATTAATATATCATAATATCATGATAATATAATAATTTAACATCTCATTAGATATAATAAATAATGGGTTAACAACATTAATTGAGATCGTTAACTTAAAGGTTTCAAAACAACACTTACATGTAACGACTAACGATGACTTAACGACTCAGTTAAAATGTATATACATGTAGTGTATTTAGATGTATTAAAATACTTTTGGAAGACTTCAAGACATATATCAAAACACTCATACTTAACGAAAATGGTTACAGTTACTTTCCCATTCTTTTCTTTCATCAAGAATTCTAGTCGTATTCTTACCCGTATTATACACAGCTTCAAAACGTACTTACTATGGGTATATACCAATAGGAACTAGCATGGGATTCCACTCTTGATTATGTCATGTATGACTAATCAATTTTAACTTCTACCATGAGCTAGTCAACTAACTAGAACTCCTTTTAACCCCACTCACCACTCACCAATTACCACTCATCATTCACTCCATTTCACTTCCAATTCTCTTTCTAATTCTATCTCAACACACACACACACTATTATGAACGTATTTTTCCAGTAGTTAATCATCATCTTCATCAAAAATCACTTCAAGAATCAAGCTATAATCATCATAGGAAGAACACTTCAAGAACACTTCAAAAATCCCTTCAAGTTTACTAATTTACTTCCAAGCTTTCTAATCCATTCCAAGTAATCATCTAAGATCAAGAAACCTTTGTTATATACAGTAGGTTATCTTTCTTATTCAAGGTAATATTCATATTCAAACTTTGATTCAATTTCTATAACTATAAACTATCTTAATTCGAGTAAAAATCTTACTTGAACTTGTTTTTGTGTCATGATCCTACTTCAAGAACTTTCAAGCCATCCAAGATCCTTTGAAGCTAGATCATTTCTTGTCACTTCCAGTAGGTTTACCTACTAAACTTGAGGTAGTAATGATGTTCATAACATCATTCGATTCATATATATAAAACTATCTTATTCGAAGTTTTAAACTCGTAATCACTAGAACATAGTTTAGTTAATTCTAAACTTGTTCGCAAACAAAAGTTAATCCTTCTAACTTGACTTTTAAAATTAACTAAACACATGTTCTATATCTATATGATATGCTAACTTAATGATTTAAAACCTGGAAACACGAAAACACCGTAAAACCGGATTTACGCCGTCGTAGTAACACCGCGGGCTGTTTTGGGTTAGTTAATTAAAAACTATAATAAACTTTGATTTAAAAGTTGTTATTCTGAGAAAATGATTTTTATTATGAACATGAAACTATATCCAAAAATTTTGGTTAAACTCAAAGTGGAAGTATGTTTTCTAAAATGGTCATCTAGACGTCGTTCTTTCGACTGAAATGACTACCTTTACAAAAATGACTTGTAACTTATTTTTCCAACTATAAACCTATACTTTTTCTGTTTAGATTCATAAAATAGAGTTCAATATGAAACCATAGCAATTTGATTCACTCAAAACGGATTTAAAATGAAGAAGTTATGGGTAAAACAAGATTGGATAATTTTTCTCATTTTAGCTACGTGAAAATTGGTAACAAATCTATTCCAACCATAACTTAATCAACTTGTATTGTATATTATGTAATCTTGAGATACCATAGACACGTATACAATGTTTCGACCTATCATGTCGACACATCTATATATATTTCGGAACAACCATAGACACTCTATATGTGAATGTTGGAGTTAGCTATACAGGGTTGAGGTTGATTCCAAAATATATATAGTTTGAGTTGTGATCAATACTGAGATACGTATACACTGGGTCGTGGATTGATTCAAGATAATATTTATCGATTTATTTCTGTACATCTAACTGTGGACAAATAGTTGTAGGTTACTAACGAGGACAGCTGACTTAATAAACTTAAAACATCAAAATATATTAAAACTCTTGTAAATATATTTTGAACATACTTTAATATATATGTATATATTGTTATAGGTTCGTGAATCAACAGTGGCCAAGTCTTACTTCTCGACGAAGTAAAAATCTGTGAAAGTGAGTTATAGTCCCACTTTTAAAATCTAATATTTTTGGGATGAGAATACATGCAGGTTTTATAAATGATTTACAAAATAGACACAAGTACGTGAAACTACATTCTATGGTTGAATTATCAAAATCGAATATGCCCCTTTTTATTAAGTCTGGTAATCTAAGAATTAGGGAACAGACACCCTAATTGACACGAATCCTAAAGATAAATCTATTGGGCCTAACAAACCCCATCCAAAGTACCGGATGCTTTAGTACTTCGAAATTTATATCATATCCGAAGGGTGTCCCGGAATGATGGAGATATTCTTATATATGTATCTTGTTAATGTCGGTTACCAGGTGTTCACCATATGAATGATTTTTATCTCTATGTATGGGATGTGTATTGAAATATGAAATCTTGTGGTCTATTGTTACGATTTGATATATATAGGTTAAACCTATAACTCACCAACATTTTTATCGATGTTTAAAGCATGTTTATTCTCAGGTGAATATTAAGAGCTTCCGCTGTTACATACTAAAATAAGGACAAGATTTGGAGTCCATGTTTGTATGATATTGTGTAAAAACTGCATTCAAGAAACTGATTTCGATGTAACATACTTGTATTGTAAACCATTATGTAATGGTCGTGTGTAAACAGGATATTTTAGATTATCATTATTTGATAATCTATGTAAAGCTTTTTAAATCTTTATTTATGAAATAAAGGTTATGGTTTGTTTTAAAAATGAATGCAGTCTTTGAAAAACGTCTCATATAGAGGTCAAAACCTCGCAACGAAATCAATTAATATGGAACATTTTTAATCAATAAGAACGGGACATTTCACCATGTTTGTATGATATTGTGTAAAAACTGCATTCAAGAAACTGATTTCGATGTAACATATTTGTATTGTAAACCATTATGTAATGGTCGTGTGTAAACAGGATATTTTAGATTATCATTATTTGATAATCTACGTAAAGCTTTTTAAACCTTTATTTATGAAATAAAGGTTATGGTTTGTTTTAAAAATGAATGCAGTATTTGAAAAACGTCTCATATAGAGGTCAAAACCTCGCAACGAAATCAATTAATATGGAATGTTTTTAATCAATAAGAACGGGACATTTCAGTTGGTATCCGAGCGTTGGTCTTAGAGAACCATAATTTTGCATTAGTGTGTCTTATCGAGTTTGTTAGGATGCATTAGTGAGTCTGGACTTCGACCGTGTTTACTTGAAAAATGATTGCTTAACAAATTTTGTTGGAAACTATATATTTTTAACATGTGAATATTATGTGATATATTAATCTCTTAACGCGTTTGATATTATGTGATAGATGTCTACCTCTAGAACAAGTCCCATTGACTCACCTAATAATAATGAAGAATCAAATATAAATTGGAATGATTCGTGGACTGATTCACAAGTTCCCGAAGAGGAACCGGAAGAAGAGTCGGAACCAGAAGAAGAATCGGAACCGGAAGAAGAATCGGAACCGGATGAAGAAATAGAACCGATGGGGAAATAATAAAACAGTTAAGTAAAATAAAATCCTCAACCAACCGACCAAGGTTAATTATGGTCAATGGTGTTTCCGCTAAGGAAGCAAAATATTGGGAGGATTACCAATTCTCCTATGAATCGGATTCTGACGAGAATTCCGATGATGTTATAGAAATTACTCCAACTGAATTTAAAAAGGCAAAAGAAAATAATAAGGGAAAGGGCATAAAAATAAAGAAATCTAATTCCAACCCCGATGAACTTTATATGTATCGTCAACCCCCGAAGTCCTTAAGTTGTAACAATGACCCGGGAACCTCTAAACCACCAGGTTTTTCTAAACCAATGTGGAAAACGACGGCTCGTATTAGGAGAACATCATATATCCCTAGAAACTTGGCAAAACGAACCAAAACCGAAGAAGAAGAAACAAGCGAGTCGGAATAAGATAGTTGTATTCGTGTGGTGTAATATATGTAATATAGTGTGCTTATGCTTTATGATATATGTAAAAATTGCTTGTATTAATAAGTATTTTTTTTTATGAATCTAACTCTTGTCTATTTTACAGTATAAAAACACAAAATGGATAGACAACCCAATATTTTAAGAGACCTACCCGGAGACATGATTGATGAAATCTTGTCTAGAGTCGGTCAGAATTCTTCGGCACAACTATTTAAGGCGAGATCAGTTTGTAAGACGTTCGCAGAACGTTCCAAGAATGCCTTGGTTTATAAAAGGCTTTCGTTCGAAAGATGGGGGATATCACATTGGGAAATCCATAAGTTACGATGTGTTTACTTTGACGCATATATTGCGGGGAACCCAAATGCTATTTTACGCAATGGGTTAAGAAATTATTTTGACTCAATATATCCGAATATTGGACTTCGTGATTTAGAAAAAGCGGCTAACATGCAACATAAAGAAGCATGTTATGCTTACGGATTAGTAATGTTCGCTTCTCACCAAAGTGAGAACAAGAACATCGGCCTACAACTATTAAACAAAACGTTCCCACAAGTGACGGAGTCGGTAATTGGGGTAAGAAATGAGGTTTTTAGATTGTTACGGGACTGTTGGACATTACGTAACCCTCGTCCCTTTGACGACGTTACAACACACTGTCTTATCAACGGCCATAACGGTTATGTTCCACAAGACCAAGGATGGGAAGTAGTCCTAGTAAAACCAGAATGCATGACTTGTTTCTGGACGTATGAATTACGTGTCTTTATTGCCTTTGCTGAACGACTTGTGTACTAGCTAGAATTATCTTCACAACTATCTTGTATCAAAGTTATTGTGTGCTATATTTCATGCTTTATGTAAAATAAGCGGTATTGTAAGTTTGTAAAATATTGTATAAAAGTTTGAACGCGAAATATTATTATAATCAGTTTTTCATATAGAATTGTAGTAGTTGAATTGTATATTAGCTACTAAGTATGAACTTAACGGGTAGGTACTACCCGAATTTAAACTTATAAAACGCTAATATGAAGAAAAAGCTTTTATAAATGAGTTCATATTATGCTACGAAATACTATTAACTACTCTTAATATTCTGTATGATTAACTTGTTCCATTTGACTATTTTGAAGGAAATGGCACCGACTACTCGACACACCGTGAATATGAATGAAGAGGAATTCCGTACTTTTCTAGCTTCAAACATAGCCACAGTACAGGCTGCGCTACATACCAACAATAACCTTGGATCTAGCAGTATAGGAAATTGTGTAGGATGCACCTACAAAGAATTCACTGCCTGCAAACCTTTGGAATTTGATGGAACCGAAGGACCGATCGGATTGAAACGGTGGACCGAGAAGGTCGAATCGGTGTTTGCCATAAGTAAGTGTACTGAAGAGGACAAAGTAAAGTACGCTACGCATACCTTCACAGTTTCTGCGTTAACATGGTGGAATACCTATCTAGAGCAAGTGGGACAAGACGATGCGTACGCACTACCGTGGTCAGCATTCAAGCACTTGATGAACGAGAAGTACCGTCCCAGAACCGAGGTCAATAAGCTCAAGACAGAACTTAGAGGGTTACGAACCCAAGGATTTGATATTACCACGTATAACGACCCTCATTTTTCCATTATATATTTTTCCAATATTAAATGCCCAAACAATATAATCAAAACTTAATGATTAAACTTTAATCAACAATTGTTAAGTATTAAGAGTTAGAAAACATATTAATTAACTTTGTGCAATAATTGACAAGTTAATAAAAGATGAAAATAATAAACTGTTAGTCGACACTCACTGCTAATTAAAATTTATGCATTTATGTAATATTATAACTGATAACCTATAAGTAATAAATAAAAATTGACATTTATATAAATAATAAAACAATTGAGAACTAAATATATACAAGTCATGAATTAGTAAAAAGAAAATAATACTTATCATGTAGTAAATGTAAAAAATAATAATAGTAATAATAGTAATAATAATGAGACTAAAGAATCTTAAACAATTACATCCTTATGTTGACTAAAAATTAAAATAATATATATATAAACTAGTACCACCTATTGTTGACTAAAAATTATAAAATAAAATAAAATCATTAATTAGAACATCCTTATGTTGACTAACACTCTAATACTTGCACTATATAAACTCCTAGTTTCTCATTCACAAATCACACCAAAATCCTCTCTCAAAAACAATCTCTCCCTCTCCCTCTCTTGTGGTATTCGGATCTTCAAGCTTGTTCTTCGTGTTCTTCAAGAATCTTCAAGGAGTTCTTCAAGATTTTTAAGGCTTTGATCTTCCATCTTCATCGTGTTCATCTTTTCTTTGTTAATTATCTTGAATCTTCAAAGGTATAACATAAACCCTAAACTATTTACATAAACTTTAATCTTTGTTAATTCATATTCATATTATAAACTTGTTATTCATAAGTATATACATAAACACTCCTAGATTTATATATACATATATACATGTAAAAAAAAATATATTTTTATGTATATATACGAATTATATATACATATACATATTAAAACCTTAAACCCTAATACTACTTATACTAGTACTTAACATGTATACACTATTACTATTACTAGCACCTATAACCTACTACTTATATTGTAGCACAAAAATATTTTGGGATATGTATTAGAGATGTATAGATCTTCGAACTTTCTTGACGAATGGTTTCTACGAGATTCTAGGCAGAGGGTCTGGACTTCCGATTTAAAGGGTCCTATGGCTCAAGCCCCTAGATCTAAATTAGCCATTCGAAGGGAAAGGGGTGATTGGAAGCTTATCTAATACGGCAAGTATCCTAAAATGAAAAACACTCATAAAAGTAGAAACTCTATAGTCATAGAAACTTAGTAAAATAAGAAACTTTCTAAAAATGGAAACATTATAAAAATAGTAACTTACTAGGAATAGAAACTTAGTAAAACAAACTATACTTAAACACATACTTAAACTTAAACATGGGCAAAACACTTAACTACTCTTAAATGTCAATAGGTTGACTTTCCTGCTCACTCGTTCAACTCTTTATTCCGAGGAATAACTCTCTCTCTACTTACTAAGGTGAATTCATAGCCCCACTCTTTATTGCTAGCAAACTTATTTAACTTATTTGGGGTGAGACACATGCTGCTTTTACTATTTACAATTTAGACACAAGTACCAACTGCTAAAACTATGCTATACCCGGCTACGTCCGACTAAGTCCCTACAGTGATATTTTTAAGTGCTGCGGCATGCTTATTTATTGGGGGTAGGCCTATCGGGAGTAACGTCCCCGATACATTTGACTAAGTCTTTGTATTACTTGATAATGAAATTAAACCGACAAGGACAGACACAACTTGTCATGGGGCAAACTTGAACGTTTAGTCTAAATATCACGCACTGGCATAACTTTTTGATCCTGCGGGAGATCAACCTTACAAATTAAATCTTGTGGTCTAAAACAAACGGTCAAACTTATTTGTTAAACCTATGAACTTCACTCAACCTTTTGGTTGACACTTTAGCATGTTTTGTCTCAGGTGCTGTTTGATTCAAGCTCTTATACTTACTGCTTATGTGATGCTACTTGGACATAGGATCAAGAGATATCGCATTTATTACTTCTGCATGTGAACATTTCCATTATTGTTATTCCTATCATTGTAACTACGTTTCATTTTCCGCTGCGTGCTCAATAAAGTTTGTTTTATCATTTAGTATTGTTCTCGTATATTATAATATGTTGGTTGATTTGATATTAAGTCACATTTCACCCAGGCCCTAACTGGGGGTGTGACAGATTGGTATCAGAGCAAACCAGGCTGTTATAGAGAACCAGGATTGCATTTTTATGTGTGCCTTACTTGTTAGCTAGGGTGCCTTAGCAATCTAGGAAACTATAACCTTTCCTGCCTTGGACTTAAAGCACTTAGGATTGTCGTATAATCTTAATAATTATGCTTTAATAAACTTGACTCAAAGATTCTAATCAAGGTCTCTTTCCTAATGATAGGATGTCAAGCTCAAGCGTTAACAAGTCCAACAAAGCAACTCACAACCCTACCACCGAAGTAGGTGTTGGACACTCTTCAACTTCGAGACCAGTTCGAAGTCCTCTTTATAATCCTGCTTCACCACCGCTGAATTATAGCCCGAATACTATTTTAGATTCACATGGGTCTCCTCAATACTACCCAACTCCGAGAACCCAAGATAAGGGAAAACAGCATGAAGAAGTTGGTCCATCAAGGAAGAGAGCCCGATCTCCTTTTTATGATGGTCCTAAGTATGAAATCATGAGATTACGAAACGATACCGAGAGAAACATTGGAGGTCTACTTCGCCACATGGAAAGAGCGGATCGTCGAATGAAGAAACTTATGAAAGAAAACATCGAGCTAAGAAAGGAGTTGCTGATGCTAAAGTGCGAGGAAGAACGCAACACTCGCTGGGGAAAGCAATCACTTGCTTACCTCAAGGAGGATGTTGATGTCCGAATGAAAATGGAGAAAGGTCGAGTCGATGAACAACTTGCCATAAGAGAGTACAACACTAATGCCGTAAACAGTCGTGTTACCAACCTTTATGACAACTTCGAGTATCTCTATGAGAAACAAAAGTCGAAAAATGAGAAAGTTGAGGAGTTTATGAAGAAGGTTGGAGACGAAATATGAAGACTACTTCAATCTTAATATTTCCTAGTTATTTTTCCTATTTTCCATCTATGTAAAGGCTGTGCCTTAAACAATTTCTATTTCCGAATCGTGTAATAAAGGCTTATTTAATGCCTCGTTCTAATAATATAAAGTGTTTTATTAATATCATGCGATATCAATACTTTAGTTTATTCATACTTGTGATTACTCAAACTTATAACTTGTTAAACTTATCAAATATATGTTCACTTTTATGTAGTGACATCATGGTTCGTCCAGCTGCACCTACCGTTAACAACGTTGTGTTAACTACTGAGCAATTCCAACAGTTACTCGCTGCTGCCCAAGGCAACGCCCAAGCTAATCATGCTAATACTCAACCAAAACCTTGTTCCTACAAGGACTTTACAAACTGTCACCCTCCCGCTTTTAAGGGAAACGAAGAAGCTGTCGAACTAGTTCGTTGGTTCGAAAAGATGGAATCTATTTTCCGTATTTGCAACTGTGGTGATGATGATCGAGTAAAGTATGCCACTAGCTCGTTGGGTGGTAATGCTTTAACTTGGTGGACTGCTTATGCCAAGTCCGTAGGAATTGATAATGCTAATGCAATTCCATGGGACGAACTCAAAAGTATGATGGTCAACAAATTCTGCCCAAGGAGTCAAGTTCAGAAGCTTGAAGCTGAGTTCTGGGAACTCAGGGTCAAGGGTACTGACATTGAGAATTATACCAATCGTTATCTGGAGCTTTCTACTCTATGTCCTGAAATGTTTCCTACTGAAGCTAGAAGAATTGAGCGGTATATTGAAGGTCTTCCCGAGGATGTTCAAGGGAATGTTATTGCTGCTGAGAAGGTTACTTTGGATGCTGTGATTCTCATGGCACAAAATCTCATGTTGGCCAAGAGAAGAAGGGCGTCGGCCAATAAGCAAGTTGAAACCAAGGGTAATGATGGTAAGAGGAAGTTTGAGCCGTCTCAAGGTTCAACTCAGAATGTTAGTAAAAAGCTTATGGATAGTACAAGGACGAATTATAAGGGCACTTATCCTTTTTGTGTTCGTTGTGAAAGGCATCACCCGGGGCAGTGCACTGCCACTTGTTCGTTGTGTAAGAAAGTGGGACACGTAGCTAAGACGTGTAGGACTCCTCCAAAGAATAAATCTATTGTTCCTGCCAAAGCTCCTCCTACTTGTTATACTTGTGGGGAAAAGGGACACATTAGTCCAAATTGCCCTAAGAAGAGAGATAATCCTGCTACTGGAGCCAATACTACTGCTGCAAAGGGTCGAGCATTTGTTATTACTGCTGCTGAAGCCCGAGATGAAGATGAGGTCATCACGGGTACGTATCTCGTCAATAATTGCTACGCAACTATTTTATTCGATACTGGTGCCGACCGAAGTTACGTATCTAATGAATTTTGTACCCTATTTACTGAAAAGCCTCAACCCTTAGAAACTAAACGATTAGTAGAAGTAGCCAATGGAAAGATCATGAAAGTTGATAAAATTTATAAAAACTGCAACCTAATCTTAGCCAGCAAAGAATTTAAGATAGACCTTTTGCCGGTCGAGCTAGGAAGTTTCGATGTCGTAGTTGGAATGGATTGGTTACGTCCATTAAGAGCTGCGATCATGTGTTACGATAAAACCGTTCATGTTCCATTAGGAAATGGAGAGACTCTTATTATCCAAGGTGAAAAGAGTGGTTCCAATCTCAATATTATCTCCTGTATTAAAACCCGCAAATACCTTATGAAAGGTTATCCAGCTATTCTAGCCCACGTTAATCTGATTGAATCGAAAGAGAAGCGAATTGAAGATGTACCAGTAGTTAAAGACTTTCCCGATGTGTTTCCCGAAGATCTTCCGGGTATTCCACCTCCTCGACAAGTTGAATTCCAAATTGATTTAACTCCTGGTGCTGCTCCTGTTGCTAAAGCACCATACCGTTTAGCACCTTCCGAAATGAAGGAATTATCCAACCAACTCCAAGAACTATTGGATAAAGGTTTCATTCGTCCAAGCTCGTCCCCTTGGGGAGCTCCTATTCTGTTTGTTAAAAAGAAGGATGGTACATTAAGGATGTGCATTGATTACCGCGAACTTAACAAGCTTACTATCAAGAACCGTTATCCGTTGCCACGTATTGATGATCTATTTGACCAACTTCAAGGGTCAAGTGTTTATTCAAAGATTGATTTAAGATCCGGTTATCACCAACTCAAGGTCAAGGAATCCGATATTCCTAAGACTGCTTTTCGCACTCGTTATGGGCACTATGAATTCTGTGTCATGCCTTTTGGTTTAACTAATGCTCCTGCCGTGTTCATGGACCTCATGAATCGTGTTTGTAAACCGTATCTTGACAAATTTGTCATCGTATTCATTGACGACATCTTGATCTATTCGAAGAATGAGAAAGAGCATGAGCAACATTTGCGCATGATTCTTGAACTCTTACGAAAGGAACAACTTTATGCTAAATTTTCTAAGTGCGAGTTTTGGCTCAAAACCGTACAATTTCTCGGACATGTTGTTGATAGAAACGGAATACATGTCGATCCAGCTAAGATTACTGCTATTCAGAACTGGGAGATACCAAAGACTGCAAAGCATATTCGTCAATTTTTGGGACTTGCCGGTTACTATCGAAGGTTTATAAAAGATTTTTCTCTCATTGCCAAACCTCTTACAAAGCTGACTCAAAAAGGGAAGAAATTTGAGTGGTCCGAAGAACAGGAATCTGCTTTCAAGATTCTGAAGGAGAAGTTGACCACAGCCCCGATTCTTTCTTTACCTGAAGGTACCGACGACTTTGTTGTTTACTGCGATGCCTCAAAGCATGGCTTTGGTTGTGTTTTAATGCAACGAGAGAAGGTTATCGCCTATGCATCTAGACAGTTGAAGAAACATGAAGTAAACTATACCACACATGACCTAGAGTTAGGTGCCGTGGTATTTGCATTAAAGATATGGAGACATTATCTCTATGGTAATCACTTTACGGTGTACACTGACCATAAAAGTCTGCGACACATCTTTGATCAAAAACAGCTGAATATGAGGCAAAGTCGATGGCTCGAGACATTGAACGATTATTATTGTGAGCTGAAATATCATCCTGGCAAGGCGAATGTAGTTGCCGATGCCCTTAGTCGAAAAGACGATATTAAACGTGTTCGTGCTTTAAACCTAAAAATCAAATCGAATCTTATTTCACGAATCTGTGAAGCTCAATTGGAAGCTATTAGACCGACACTTATCGAAGGTGAAGGACCTATTGGTTTTGAGAACCAACTTCAAGTGAAAGCTAATGGTACACGGTACTTTGGCAATAGAATCTGGGTTCCTCGTTTTGGTAATCTTCGCGAACTAGTCTTGGATGAAGCACATAAGACTAGATATTCTATCCATCCCGGTTCCAGTAAGATGTATCACGATGTGAAGGAATTCTACTGGTGGCCTAACATGAAAGCCGATATTTCTACTTATGTTAGTAAGTGTCTCACTTGTTTGAAAGTCAAGGCCGAACATCAAAAGCCTTCTGGTCTGTTGACACAACCCGACATTCCGCAGTGGAAGTGGGAAGGTATCACTATGGACTTCGTTACTAAGTTACCTAAGACTTCGAACGGTAACGATACTATTTGGGTCGTAGTTGATCGTCTTACTAAATCTGCACATTTCATACCGATCAAGGAAACCGACAAGATGGAGAGATTAGCACAGCTTTATATTAAAGAAATCGTCTCACGTCATGGTGTTCCTATCTCGATCATTTCTGATCGCGATAGTCGATTTGTTTCTAGATTTTGGAAAACTTTACAATCTGCTCTTGGAACTCAACTCGACATGAGTACAGCTTATCATCCGCAAACCGATGGTCAAAGTGAACGAACCATTCAAACTATGGAGGATATGCTACGTGCTTGTGCAATCGATTTCGGCAAAGGATGGGATAGACATCTACCTTTGGTTGAATTTTCTTATAATAACAGTTATCACTCCAGCATTAAGGCTGCACCTTTTGAAGCGTTATATGGACGGAAGTGTAGATCCCCTTTGTGTTGGGATGAGCTTGAGGACAGACATTTAACTGGTCCTGAAATTATTCACGAAACTACCGAAAAGATCGTTCAAATCAAGCAACGTTTAGAAACTGCCCGTAGCCGACAGAAAAGCTATGCCAATAAGAAACGAAAAGACATCGAATACCAAGTTGGAGATAAAGTCATGTTGAAAGTATCCCCTTGGAAAGGTGTTGTCCGCTTCGGTAAGCGAAGTAAACTCAGTCCACGATATGTTGGACCATTCACAATCACTGAAAGAGTCGGTCCCGTGGCATACCGATTAGAACTGCCAACCGAACTTAGTCAAGTACATGATGTGTTTCATGTCTCAAATCTTAAACGGTGTCTTGCCGATGACACACTCGTTATTCCTCTGGATGATGTCCGCATTGATGAGCAAATGCACTTCGTTGAAGAACCTATAGAAATCATGGAAGGAGAGGTCAAACAAACGCGTAAAAGCAATATACCTATCGTTAAAGTCCGGTGGAATTCGCGTAGAGGCCCCGAATATACCTGGGAACGCAAAGACCCTATGAAACGGAAATATCCCCATCTCTTCTCAACTGCTGATGCAAACGAGAAAACTACCTAAAAACTTCGGGACGAAGTTTTCAATAACGGGGAGGTACTATAACGACCCTCATTTTTCCATTATATATTTTTCCAATATTAAATGCCCAAACAATATAATCAAAACTTAATGATTAAACTTTAATCAACAATTGTTAAGTATTAAGAGTTAGAAAACATATTAATTAACTTTGTGCAATAATTGACAAGTTAATAAAAGATGAAAATAATAAACTGTTAGTCGACACTCACTGCTAATTAAAATTTATGCATTTATGTAATATTATAACTGATAACCTATAAGTAATAAATAAAAATTGACATTTATATAAATAATAAAACAATTGAGAACTAAATATATACAAGTCATGAATTAGTAAAAAGAAAATAATACTTATCATGTAGTAAATGTAAAAAATAATAATAGTAATAATAGTAATAATAATGAGACTAAAGAATCTTAAACAATTACATCCTTATGTTGACTAAAAATTAAAATAATATATATATAAACTAGTACCACCTATTGTTGACTAAAAATTATAAAATAAAATAAAATCATTAATTAGAACATCCTTATGTTGACTAACACTCTAATACTTGCACTATATAAACTCCTAGTTTCTCATTCACAAATCACACCAAAATCCTCTCTCAAAAACAATCTCTCCCTCTCCCTCTCTTGTGGTATTCGGATCTTCAAGCTTGTTCTTCGTGTTCTTCAAGAATCTTCAAGGAGTTCTTCAAGATTTTTAAGGCTTTGATCTTCCATCTTCATCGTGTTCATCTTTTCTTTGTTAATTATCTTGAATCTTCAAAGGTATAACATAAACCCTAAACTATTTACATAAACTTTAATCTTTGTTAATTCATATTCATATTATAAACTTGTTATTCATAAGTATATACATAAACACTCCTAGATTTATATATACATATATACATGTAAAAAAAAATATATTTTTATGTATATATACGAATTATATATACATATACATATTAAAACCTTAAACCCTAATACTACTTATACTAGTACTTAACATGTATACACTATTACTATTACTAGCACCTATAACCTACTACTTATATTGTAGCACAAAAATATTTTGGGATATGTATTAGAGATGTATAGATCTTCGAACTTTCTTGACGAATGGTTTCTACGAGATTCTAGGCAGAGGGTCTGGACTTCCGATTTAAAGGGTCCTATGGCTCAAGCCCCTAGATCTAAATTAGCCATTCGAAGGGAAAGGGGTGATTGGAAGCTTATCTAATACGGCAAGTATCCTAAAATGAAAAACACTCATAAAAGTAGAAACTCTATAGTCATAGAAACTTAGTAAAATAAGAAACTTTCTAAAAATGGAAACATTATAAAAATAGTAACTTACTAGGAATAGAAACTTAGTAAAACAAACTATACTTAAACACATACTTAAACTTAAACATGGGCAAAACACTTAACTACTCTTAAATGTCAATAGGTTGACTTTCCTGCTCACTCGTTCAACTCTTTATTCCGAGGAATAACTCTCTCTCTACTTACTAAGGTGAATTCATAGCCCCACTCTTTATTGCTAGCAAACTTATTTAACTTATTTGGGGTGAGACACATGCTGCTTTTACTATTTACAATTTAGACACAAGTACCAACTGCTAAAACTATGCTATACCCGGCTACGTCCGACTAAGTCCCTACAGTGATATTTTTAAGTGCTGCGGCATGCTTATTTATTGGGGGTAGGCCTATCGGGAGTAACGTCCCCGATACATTTGACTAAGTCTTTGTATTACTTGATAATGAAATTAAACCGACAAGGACAGACACAACTTGTCATGGGGCAAACTTGAACGTTTAGTCTAAATATCACGCACTGGCATAACTTTTTGATCCTGCGGGAGATCAACCTTACAAATTAAATCTTGTGGTCTAAAACAAACGGTCAAACTTATTTGTTAAACCTATGAACTTCACTCAACCTTTTGGTTGACACTTTAGCATGTTTTGTCTCAGGTGCTGTTTGATTCAAGCTCTTATACTTACTGCTTATGTGATGCTACTTGGACATAGGATCAAGAGATATCGCATTTATTACTTCTGCATGTGAACATTTCCATTATTGTTATTCCTATCATTGTAACTACGTTTCATTTTCCGCTGCGTGCTCAATAAAGTTTGTTTTATCATTTAGTATTGTTCTCGTATATTATAATATGTTGGTTGATTTGATATTAAGTCACATTTCACCCAGGCCCTAACTGGGGGTGTGACACCACGTACGAAAGACGATTCATAGAATTGTGCCTATTGTGTCCGGGAGCATTCGAAGATGAGGAAGAGAAGATCGACGCGTTTGTGAAAGGATTACCGGAAAGAATCTAAGAAGATATAAGTTCACACGAGCCCGCCTCCATACAACAGGCATGTAGAATGGCTCACAAACTAGTGAACCAGATTGTAGAAAGAATTAAAGAACAGACTGCTGAAGAGGCCAATGTGAAGCAAGTCAAAAGAAAGTGGGAGGAAAACGGTGATAAGAATCACCAATACAACAACAACAGCAATTACAACAATAATTGCAACAATTATCCCAACAATCGCAACATCAATCGCAACTACAACAAACGGCCCAACAACAACAACAACAACAACAACAACAACAACAACAACAACAACAACAACAACAACAACAGCAGCAACTACAACAATCATCCCAACAACAATAATAACCGCAACAACAACAACAATCAGAAGCAGCTATGCCAAAGGTGTGAAAAGTATCACTCGGGGTTCTGCACCAAATTTTGCAACAGGTGTAAAAGAAATGGTCATAGCGCGGCGAAGTGTGAGGTCTACGGACCAGGGGTTAATAGAACGAAAGGAACAAATAGTGTCGGAATGAGTAATGGCGGAGCAAGTAGTGTCGGAGCAAGTTATGCCAATGTAGTTTGTTATAAATGTGGAAAACCGGGCCACATTATTAGAAATTGCCCGAACTAGGAGAACACGAATGGACAAGGCCGCGGAAGAGTTTTCAATATTAATGCGGCAGAGGCACAGGAAGACCTGGAGCTTGTTACGGGTACGTTTCTTATTGACAATAAATCTGCTTATGTTTTATTTGATTCAGGTGCGGATAGAAGCTATATGAGTAGAGATTTTTGTGCTAAATTAAGTTGTCCATTGATGCCTTTGGATAGTAAATTTTTACTCGAATTAGCAAATGGTAAATTAATTTCAGCAGATAATATATGTCGGAATCGAGAAATTAAACTGGTTAGCGAAACATTTAAGATTGACTTGATACCAGTAGAGTTAGGGAGTTTTGATGTGATAATCGGTATGGACTGGTTGAAAGAAGTGAAAGCAGAGATCGTTTGTTACAAAAATGCAATTCGCATTATACGAGAAAAAGGAAAACCCTTAATGGTGTACGGAGAAAAGGGCAACACGAAGCTACATCTTATTAGTAATTTGAAGGTACAAAAACTAATAAGAAAAGGTTGCTATGCTGTTCTAGCACACGTCGAGAAAGTACAAACTGAAGAAAAGAGCTTCAATGATGTTCCCGTCGCAAAAAAATTTCCCGATGTATTTCCGAAAGAATTACCTGGATTACCCCCACATCGATCCGTTGAATTTCAAATAAATCTTGTACCAGGAGCTGCACCAATAGCTCGTGCTCCTTACAGACTCGCACCCAGCGAGATGAAAGAACTGCAAAGCCAATTACAAGAACTTTTAGAGCATGGTTTCATTCGACCAAGCACATCACCGTGGGGAGCTCCTGTTTTGTTTGTCAAGAAGAAAGATGATACATTCAGGTTGTGTATCGACTACCGAGAGTTGAACAAACTTACCATCAAGTACCGCTACCCACTACCAAGAATCGACGACTTATTTGATCAACTACAAGGCTCGTCTGTTTATTCAAAGATTGACTTACGTTCCGGGTATCATCAAATGCAGGTGAAAGAAGATGATATTCCAAAGACTGCTTTCAGAACACGTTACGGTCATTACGAGTTTATGGTCATGCCATTTGGTTTAACTAATGCACCAGCTATGTTCATGGACCTTATGAACCGAGTGTGTGGACCATACCTTGACAAGTTTGTCATTGTTTTCATTGATGACATACTTATTTACTCAAAGAATGACCAAGAACATGGTGAACATTTGAGAAAGGTGTTAGAAGTATTGAGGAAGGAAGAATTGTATGCTAAATTTTCAAAGTGTGCATTTTGGTTGGAAGAAGTTCAATTCCTCGGTCACATAGTGAACAAAAAAGGTATTAAGGTGGATCCGGCAAAGATAGAAACTGTTGAAAAGTGGGAAACCCCGAAAACTCCGAAACACATACGCCAGTTTTTAGGACTAGCTGGTTACTACAGAAGGTTCATCCAAGACTTTTCCAGAATAGCAAAACCCTTGACTGCATTAACGCATAAAGGGAAGAAATTTGAATGGAAGGATGAACAAGAGAAAGCGTTTTAGTTATTGAAGAAAAAGCTAACTACGGCACCTATATTGTCATTGCCTGAAGGGAATGATGATTTTGTGATTTATTGTGACGCATCAAAGCAAGGTCTCGGTTGTGTATTAATGCAACGAACGAAGGTGATTGCTTATGCGTCTAGACAATTGAAGATTCACAAGTAAAATTATACGACGCATGATTTAGAATTAGGCGCGCTTGTTTTTGCATTAAAGACTTGGAGGCACTACTTATATGGGGTCAAAAGTATTATATATACCGACCACAAAAGTCTTCAACACATATTTAATTAGAAACAACTGAATATGAGGCATCGTAGGTGGATTGAATTGTTGAATGATTACGACTTTGAGATTCGTTACCACCCGGGGAGGGCAAATGTGGTAGCCGATGCCTTGAGCAGGAAGGACAGAGAACCCATTCGAGTAAAATCTATGAATATAATGATTCATAATAACCTTACTACTCAAATAAAGGAGGCGCAACAAGGAGTTTTAAAAGAAGGAAATTTAAAGGATGAAATACCCAAAGGATCGGAGCAGCATCTTAATATTCGGGAAGACGGAACCTGGTATAGGGTTGAAAGGATTTGGGTACCAAAATTTAGAGATATGAGAGAAATGGTACTTAGAGAAGCTCATAAAACCAGATACTCAATACATCCTGGAACGGGGAAGATGTACAAGGATCTCAAGAAACATTTTTGGTGGCCGGGTATGAAAGCCGATGTTGCTAAATATGTAGGAGAATGTTTGACGTGTTCTAAGGTCAAAGCTGAGCATCAGAAACCATCAGGTCTACTTCAACAACCCGAAATCCCAGAATGGAAATGGGAAAACATTACCATGGATTTCATCACTAAATTGCCAAGGACTGCAAGTGGTTTTGATACTATTTAGGTAATAGTTGATCGTCTCACCAAATCAGCACACTTCCTGCCAATAAGAGAAGATGACAAGATGGAGAAGTTAGCACGACTGTATTTGAAGGAAGTCGTCTCCAGACATGGAATACCAATCTCTATTATCTCTGATAGGGATGGCAGATTTATTTCAAGATTATGGCAGACATTACAGCAAGCATTAGGAACTCGTCTAGACATGAGTATTGCCTATCATCCACAAACTGATGGGCAGAGCGAAAGGACGATACAAATGCTTGAATACATGCTACGAGCATGTGTTATTGATTTCGGAAACAGTTGGAATCGACATCTACCGTTAGCAGAATTTTTCTACAACAATAGCTACCATTCAAGCATTGAGATGGCGCCGTTTGAAGCACTTTATGGTAGAAAGTGCAGGTCTCCGATTTGTTGGAGTGAAGTGGGGGATAGACAGATTACGGGTCTGGAGATTATACAAGAAACTACCGAGAAGATCATCTAAATTCAACAACAGTTGAAAACCGCCCAAAGTCGACAAAAGAGCTACGCTGACATTAAAAGAAAAGATATAGAATTTGAAATTGGAGAGATGGTCATGCTTAAAGTTGCACCTTGGAAAGGCGTTGTTCGATTTGGTAAACGAGGGAAATTAAATCCAAGGTATATTGGACCATTCAAGATTATTGATCGTGTCGGACCAGTAGCTTACCGACTTGAGTTACCTCAACAACTCGCGGCTGTACATAACACTTTCCATGTCTCGAATTTGAAGAAATGTTTTGCTAAAGAAGATCTCACTATTCCGTTAGATGAAATCCAAATCAACGAAAAACTCCAATTCATCGAAGAACCCGTCGAAATAATGGATCGTGAGGTTAAAAGACTTAAGCAAAACAAGATACCAATTGTTAAGGTTCGATGGAATGCTCTTAGAGGACCCGAGTTCACATGGGAGCGTGAAGATCAGATGAAGAAGAAATACCCGCATCTATTTCCAGAAGATTCGTCAACACCTTCAATAGCTTAAAATTTCGGGACGAAATTTATTTAACGGGTAGGTACTGTAGTGACCCGAACTTTTCCATGTTTATATATATTAATTGAGATTGATATTTACATGATAAAATGTTTCCAACATGTTTAGCAATCAAACTTGTTAAGACTTGATTAATTGAAATATGTTTCATATAGACAATTGACCACCCAAGTTGACCGGCGATTCACGAACGTTAAAACTTGTAAAAATGACATGACGATATATATATGGATATACATATGGTTAACATGAGATTATGATAAGTAAGTATCTCCATAAGTATATTAACAATGAGTTATATACATATAAACAAGACTACTAACTTAAGGATTTCAAAACGAGACATATATGTAACGATTATCGTTGTACCGACATTTAAATGTAAATATATCATATTAAGATATATTAATATATCATAATATCATGATAATATAATAATTTAACATCTCATTAGATATAATAAACAATGGGTTAACAACATTAATTGAGATCGTTAACTTAAAGGTTTCAAAACAACACTTACATGTAACGACTAACGATGACTTAACGACTCAGTTAAAATGTATATACATATAGTGTATTTAGATGTATTAAAATACTTTTGGAAGACTTCAAGACATATATCAAAACACTCATACTTAACGAAAATGGTTACAGTTACTTTCCCATTCTTTTCTTTCATCAAGAATTCTAGTCGTATTCTTACCCGTATTATACACAGCTTCAAAACGTACTTACTATGGGTATATACCAACAGGAACTAGCATGGGATTCCACTCTTGATTATGTCATGTATGACTAATCAATTTTAACTTCTACCATGAGCTAGTCAACTAACTAGAACTCCTTTTAACCCCACTCACCACTCACCAATTACCACTCATCATTCACTCCATTTCACTTCCAATTCTCTTTCTAATTCTCTCTCAACACACACACACACACACACACACTATTATGAACGTATTTTTCCAGTAGTTAATCATCATCTTCATCAAAAATCACTTCAAGAATCAAGCTATAATCATCATAGGAAGAACACTTCAAGAACACTTCAAAAATCCCTTCAAGTTTACTAATTTACTTCCAAGCTTTCTAATCCATTCCAAGTAATCATCTAAGATCAAGAAACCTTTGTTATATACAGTAGGTTATCTTTCTTATTCAAGGTAATATTCATATTCAAACTTTGATTCAATTTCTATAACTATAAACTATCTTAATTCGAGTAAAAATCTTACTTGAACTTGTTTTTGTGTCATGATCCTACTTCAAGAACTTTCAAGCCATCCAAGATTCTTTGAAGCTAGATAATTTCTGGTCACTTCCAGTAGGTTTACCTACTAAACTTGAGATAGTAATGATGTTCATAACATCATTCGATTCATATATATAAAACTATCTTATTCGAAGGTTTAAACTCGTAATCACTAGAACATAGTTTAGTTAATTCTAAACTTGTTCGCAAACAAAAGTTAATCCTTCTAACTTGACTTTTAAAATTAACTAAACACATGTTCTATATCTATATGATATGCTAACTTAATGATTTAAAACTTGGAAACACAAAAAACACCGTAAAACCGGATTTACGCCGTCGTAGTAACACTGCGGGCTGTTTTGGGTTAGTTAATTAAAAACTATGATAAACTTTGATATAAAAGTTGTAATTCTGAGAAAATGATTTTTATTATTAACATGAAACTATATCCAAAAATTATGGTTAAACTCAAAGTGGAAGTATGTTTTCTAAAATGGTCATCTAGACGTCGTTCTTTCGACTGAAATGACTACCTTTACAAAAACGACTTGTAACTTATTTTTCTGACTATAAACCTATACTTTTTTTGTTTAGAATCATAAAATAGAGTTCAATATGAAACCATAGCAATTTGATTCACTCAAAACGGATTTAAAATGAAGAAGTTATGGGTAAAACAAGATTGGATAATTTTTCTCATTTTAGCTACGTTAAAATTGGTAACAAATCTATTCCAACCATAACTTAATCAACTTGTATTGTATATTATGTAATCTTGAGATACCATAGACACGTATACAATGTTTCGACCTATCATGTCGACACATCTATATATATTTCGGAACAACCATAGACACTCTATATGTGAATGTTGGAGTTAGCTATACAGGGTTGAGGTTGATTCCAAAATATATATAGTTTGAGTTGTGATCAATACTGAGATACATATATACTGGGTCGTGGATTGATTCAAGATAATATTCATCGATTTATTTCTGTACATCTAACTGTGAACAACTAGTTGTAGGTTACTAACGAGGACAGCTGACTTAATAAACTTAAAACATCAAAATATATTAAAAGTGTTGTAAATATATTTTGAACATACTTTAATATATATGTATATATTGTTATAGGTTCGTGAATCAACAGTGGCCAAGTCTTACTTCTCGACGAAGTAAAAATCTGTGAAAGTGAGTTATAGTCCCACTTTTAAAATCTAATATTTTTGGGATGAGAATACATGCAGGTTTTATAAATGATTTACACAATAGACACAAGTACGTGAAACTACATTCTATGGTTGAATTATCGAAACCGAATATGCCCCTTTTTATTAAGTCTGGTAATCTAAGAATTAGGGAACAGACACCCTAATTGACGCGAATCCTAAAGATAGATCTATTGGGCCTAACAAACCCCATCCAAAGTACTGGATGCTTTAGTACTTCGAAATTTATATCATATCCGAAGGGTGTCCCGGAATGATGGGGATATTCTTATATATGCATCTTGTTAATGTCGGTTACCAGGTGTTCACCATATGAATGATTTTTATCTCTATGTATGGGATGTGTATTGAAATATGAAATCTTGTGGTCTATTGTTACGATTTGATATATGTAGGTTAAACCTATACTTACCAACATTTTTGTTGACGTTTAAAGCATGTTTATTCTCAGGTGAATATTAAGAGCTTCCGCTGTTGCATACTAAAATAAGGACAAGATTTGGAGTCCATGTTTGTATGATATTGTGTAAAAACTGCATTCAAGAAACTGATTTCGATTTAACATATTTGTATTGTAAACCATTATGTAATGGTCGTGTGTAAACATGATATTTTAGATTATCATTATTTGATAATCTATGTAAAGCTTTTTAAACCTTTATTTATGAAATAAAGGTTATGGTTTGTTTTAAAAATGAATGCAGTCTTTGAAAAACGTCTCATATAGAGGTCAAAACCTCGCAACGAAATCAATTAATATGGAACGTTTTTAATCAATAAGAACGGGGCATTTCATTGACCTTGTCATGAGGTCCGCTGATATAAGCAGGATTAGCCCTGCCCGTCGACTAAAAAATGGCGACGGCAACATTATTCTTATTGATGAACCGATCATCAATACATGCTTTATTATTGGAGGTGAGGACAGCGGTAAGCGCAAGGTTGCGGATACGACTCCCACTCCACGCAGGAAACGCCTGCGCACTCACTCTGAACAAGTAGCAAGTAAGCAAATGCTATTTTGCAGTATTTATTTGATTACGCATTGTTTATATTGGCATGAACTTGCTATATTTGCTGATCTGTTTATAACTATTCTTCCAGGGTCATCTGCTGAAGCTACACCGCTTTATAACATCAGAGGGAGAATCCCTACAGATGTTCTTAATGAACCCGGGAATGAAGATTTATCTCTTCCATCTGACGCAGAAGCGTCCAACGAGGAAGAAGAAAGAGAAGCCACTACGGAAGAAACTGCCGCAGCAGATCGGGCGTTTAAGCTGTACCAAAAGCTTTATAAATTTGTTCCTGCAGAAACAAGGGAGCAATACCGCAAACTGTCTTATCCCGCAGCGGCCAGGCAACGACTGCATAATTGCTATAATGCAATTTATCTAACAGTCGATAGCATGGAGCTTTTTACAAAGATGTCAGACGAGTATGAGAAAGCAACTAAGGCTGCCAACGCCCAAGAGAGAAGGGCGTGAAAGGCTGAATCGCGGCTTCAAAAGGTGATGGAAGAGAACGCCCGACTTAAAAGAAGGGCAGAGGTCGCGGAACACGAGTTCGCACAGCTAGTCAAATATCTACCGACATTTGCGGATAAAGTGATGGACTCCGAGCCAGTCACTGAAAAATTTCAAACATATACCCAAGCATCAAAGCTCGCCACTCGCTGCGAGTGGCACGATTTATTATGCCAACTTGGTGATCTTTCGCAACCTCTTCCCTCTGACATGGCGAAAGAAATTATCGCCACCGATGATGCTCGCGAAATACTTGAGAGGGCAAAGAAAGAGGTTGAGAAAATCAACATACCTGTTCTTGAGGAACTCAGTCAGCGGGAAGGCGTTATATTTGCAGATATCAACGCATTAGAATTTTAGCTTTGCCTTAACTAATTTGCTTATTGAATGTATTTTCGCAATTACAACTTTCGTCTGTTGTAAGATTCCGCGTTGCATACGCGTTTAATATTAATTACTTTTTCGCAGTTCGCAGTTGCAACTTTTTTATTTTTATAGCGCTATTACTTTAATTATTCATAATTCAGACTTGTCCATTGCAATTTCCGCATTCGTTATTGTGCACATAACAAAGCGTACTTTGTGCGAAACAATCTTTTAACATTATGAATCTTCTAAGTCCGACAAAACGATCCTTAGGTAAAATCTAGCATTGCGAAGCATCTAAGTGTTGGCAAAATCAAACACTTAGGAAAATTTATCCTTTCGCAATTTTTATTAACATAAGTGGGCAATTTCATCACTTGGATTTTCTGCAAAATATTTCGCAATACAGTTATGTATTGATATATTATTTTAAGCAGGTCATGTTTAGTGAAAACAATGCCACCTTACTTAAAGCATCCGCAGAGCAAACATTAACTTAGTGTTTCAAAAAGATAAGTATTTGTATTCTGCGAAATAAACACTACGCGTGGCCACACGCAGTGTTTTCGCTGTTTAAAGAAACAAGTACTAACACTGAAATTAATCTTCGCTTTATTCTTTATTAATTCACATTACATTATTCAAATCATGAACATAACATGTCTCGCATTAATGGAATTTCAATACAATATTTTGTTAATCATTTTCGCACTAAGCAGGGTTAACTGAATGCCCTTCCACACACATATCCGCACTTGTCATAACCATAGCACATGAAGGCTCCATTTCCGCAGAAATCAGCGTGCCAATTCCCTTATTAGCAGAAAACGTTAGCATACCATGTATTGTAGATGGTATAGCGCCAAACATGCGCAAAGCTGTGCGGCCAAGTATCATATTGAACCGCGATTGATTCCGCATAATGTACAAATTCAATAAGGCTTGACGCCTTAGCGACTCATCGCTATCATCAACCAATTCCATTTGTAATTCCAATTGGCCAACAGGCCATGATGATTCTCCCGAAAAACCAGCCAATGAAACCGCAGTAGGTTTCATCAAAGCCTGAATTTGTGCGGGCAGCTTGAGAAAACATTGCTCGTACATGATATCTACACTGCTACCAGTGTCAACATGTACCTTCATGATTATAATGCCGGTATTAGAAACACGACATGAAATAACCACGGGCTTATCAACATCCGCATTCAAACGCGCTGAGGGAAATGTAATAGAGGGACATTTCCAGCTAACAATTTGCGCCGAAATTTGCAGCACTGACATTTCACCGTGCACTTCCACCACATTAATCACTTGTACCCCGCGCTGATTTTCTTTCTTATTTACCATCCGTACTCCCAAATTTTTCACCGCAGGAGCTTTCCGCTCAACCGCGTTTGGGGCACTCGAACCATTAGCTTCAGCTGGCATAATGATCGCATTCGCAGTGCTGGATGAGTTCTGCGCCAACAAATGGTCCAACTTACCCTGTTCATACGCTTCCGCAATAATTTCCGCTAAATCTCTGCAGCGATTGGTGTCATGACCGTAATCGTCGTGAAAGACACAAAACTTTGATCTGTCACGCCTGCTGTTTTCTCCCAATGGCTGCGGATCAGGGAAAGACTTAGCAACTCGCTCTTGCAGTAAGATTTCTTTGGGCGTTTTTGTTAGCATCTGAATGATATTGAATGACTCATTATTCCACTTGCGCGTAGAATAACGGTTATTACGGCCATATGAATTGTTATCGTTCTGACCTTGAAACCTGTCATTACGCTGATATCCGCCGCCACCATTTTTTCACGAAAAGCCTGGACCGCGATAGCTATCGCTGTTACCATCTCTGAAAGAGTCATTGTCATCTCGCCAACTTTTATCTCTACCCCAGCCACATGCAGGGGTAATAGTGCTATCTTCTCCTCCACGGATATAATCATAAGTTTCCTGTTGCACTTTTGCGAATGTCTGCGGGACATCTCTTCTTAATCTCCGCACAAGCATAGGGTGTCGCTGTGGGTTGATAGCATGCAAGAAACCAGAAATTTTCTGATCTTCATTCAAACGCGGAATTTTCTGGCACTCCTAAATATACCGCGTAAGTAGCGCACTTAGAGTCTCCTTGTTGCCTTGTTTAATATCGTGACACTCTATATGTGTCTTTTTCTGCGGTAATAAATTTTGAAACTGCAGCAAAAACTTTTCTCGCAGATCCCAAAGCCAACGATACTGCGAGATGGCAAGCTATGAAACCATTCCCTTGCTGACCCCTGCAAGGCCATAGGAAACACTCTACATGCGACTGGTTCATCCCAGTTGTAAGTGCTTACGACGCCCTCAAAGCGTTGCAGAAAATCCAAGGGATCAGTGAGGCCTGAGTAAACTCCCAACGTCGCCGACACAATCGGCAGAGAAACAATTGGATAGTCAGAAATGTGCTGGAAAAATTTATCTGCAGCAGTGGTAATTTCTGTTGCCTTTTTTGCGCGAATGTCTGTGTTATCCGCACAGAATTTGGTAAGCATATCTTGCAGAAAATTTGGCTGATCGAACTTATGCTGCATTGATTTCGGCGCAATGCTTCTGAAAGCATCCGCTAAAAAATTTTGGGCGTTTTCTCTGCGCGCTGCTTCAGACGCTTCACCTTCCTCCCCATAGCGAGGGAAAGGTGTTGGTGGTCGCTTTCGCTTGACGTATGGATTTTTAACAAACTCTTCTGCGCTGTCTGAGTCATCAGAAAATTCATCTTCCTGCCTTGGCGCTTTCGCCAATCTGGAATTGTGTGCGGAGCGCGCGTGGATTTGATCATCTGCGTTATCACTATCGCTGTCATTGTGCTCAAGAACCAACCGATCACTTTGTGATCCTGAACCACTTAATGGCCATAAGTATGTGCGCGGTATGCGAGATTCACAATTATGCTTAGCGTCTCTTTTGGCTTGCTCAATAGCAGTATTAACAATTTTCTCAGTGCGTAAACTGGATTTTCCCGATAAGATTTTCGTTAGCTTTCCTTCAGCGATTGATTCTTCGCGATTTTGCAATAATGTTCTGCGTGCGATCATTTTTTCAGCGGCAGCTTCAGGCTGCGAATCGTTAGCATTGTTTGCATTAGATTTTTTAGCATTCGTTTCCTGAACCGATTTTCCCGCAGTAACACTTGCATCTGTTTTCATTGGAAATACGATAACGTTCTGCGAATCGCCAGGCAATGCATCAGCATTCGCAGAGACGCCAGTTTGTTTTGCATTTGACGTCATGATTGTTAAGCAGATTAACAATTTGCGTATTGGAAAAAACACCTGCAAATCATCACAACAAAAACACGATTTGAAATTAAACCGTTGAATTAATTGTTTAATAGGTGTAAAACAAAAAATTTTCAGTTTAATTTGTAAAACGTATCCCACGGATGGCGCCAATTGATCAATTCTTAATTAATGATGTTGCTTAATTACGGATTGAGTGCAATAAGATTATAATGAAGGATGGGATGTTCGATGATTATTTTGGGCCCCGATGATCGTTTTTCACTTTAACTATCAAGTGATCAACCACCCCGACTCGATCTTCATTATCGATTACCATGATTCACCTTAACTCAATGTAAGAAGTCCTTGGGCAAAGTCACAAGTGAAATCTACAGAGGCTTAGGCAAATGGCAGAGAATCAACAACCTATAAATGAGAGGCCAAGCTCCCTATTTATAGTATCCGTGATATCCGCGGTCTGCGAGATGCTCGGCTCTGCGCAGAAAGTCAGCGGATCAAACCGCAGTTTGGCATTTCAGCGAATACTTAACCGCAATATTTATTTTCAGCGAATATGGCATAACTGTGCCTTATAATCCGCGTAGTTCTGTCCTTAGCTTTTTAGAAAATAAAATATACATATACAATGCTATGTATATGATCATTTGTATCACATATTTATTTGATAAAATAATATCTATAATGATAGTAAGTAAAAGTTGTATTATTTTGTAATAATAATTATTATTATAAAAATATCAATATTTATAATTACTAAGATGACATTATGATAAAACGATAATTCTAATTATGATAACTTTAATATTTACGATAATTTTTAATATTATCTTTAAAATAATAATTCTATTTAAAATAATAATAATAATGATATTTTATAGTAACAATAACATTTCTATTAAAATAATAATTTTTGTTAAAATGATAGTTTTAATACTAACGATACTTTTAATAATAATAGTAATGATAAAAATAATAAGAACGATAATTTTATCTAAATCAATATCTTATAATATTTTAATTTCATCATGATACTTTTACTCATTATTTCTTAATCGTTTCGTTTAATAGCTTTTAATCGTCTTTTATATCGTGTTCATAATAATGATAATAAAAGTAATCAAAATAATTAGGTGTTACAAATATTTGTTTTAATTACACTAATATTGATAATGATAGTTACTATAACATTATTAACGATAATACTAATAATTATCTTAATGATAATATAGTAATAACAATAATAACAATAACAATAACCATTTTTAAATAATGATATATATATTAATAATGATAATAATAATAATAATACTAATAACAATAATAATAATAATAATTGGATAACAATAATAATACTAATTATAACTTTAATGATAATAACGATAGTAATAATAAAAAAAATAACAATTTTTAATGATAAATCCCTTTTATTGATAAAGATAATAATAATCATAATAATAAGATAAAACTAGAACGACGATAAAAACGACGATAATAATAATCATTTTTAATAAAAATATCGAAAATTCAATTGATTATAACTTCTAATCCGTTCATCGAAACCATTCGATATCTAAAGGAAA
This sequence comes from Rutidosis leptorrhynchoides, assembly GCF_046630445.1. Lineage (NCBI taxonomy): Eukaryota > Viridiplantae > Streptophyta > Magnoliopsida > Asterales > Asteraceae > Rutidosis > Rutidosis leptorrhynchoides. Next base: position 224,016,146 of record NC_092337.1, on the reverse strand, counting down.
AGTTCTTAATTTTTCGCTAGCTTTCCAAGGACATGCATATCTTATACCTTATCTCAACCGCAAGTGTAACTAATTCAAGATTCAACCTAACCTGTCTAAGGGCAATATCAAAAGTACAAGCATGCATAATCCTAAATACTCGAGCACTAGTCAGGGATACACTATTAGTATGTAAAAGTTAAATTATGAGTACTCACGTATCAATATTGAGATTCAATATTGCAGGAAAGGTACGTAGACGCAACGGAATGATAAACACTATATTGACCTCACGAGCATACCCATGAACCATACTCAATCACCTCCATAGCTATAACCCATAATTTCCTTAATCCTATCCTACTCGAAAAACAATTTCTAAACCACTCGGACATCACTCCGTCGTAATATTTTATGTATACTAATAATATCTTGAAATAATACGGAGTAAATATATATATATATGTAAATCGATTGAGAGAGTTTAGAGAAAAATATTTTCAAGTTTCTATGAAATAATGAAACCTATTGAATTCTATTTATAATAGATTTTTGAATTATTAAAGTGAATTATTAAAGTATGAATTATTAAAGTGAATTATTAAAGTGAATTATTAAAGTATGAATTATTAAAGTGAATTATTAAAGAATGAATTATTAAAGTGAATTATTAAAGTTAAAGTAAAGTAAAAATAAAGTAAAGGTAAAGTTTAAGTATAGTAAAAGTATAAAACTATGTACGTATAATACGCGTATAAATATATAATATTAATTTAAATCGTTATATATATTTAATAAAATAAAATATAAATATCGTTATCTTTATCATACTAGTTAAGTAATGAGTTGTCAAAAGTGGTTCTAGATATTTATAAAAGTTATATACGTTTTAATAATAAAGTTCTTTTTAAACTGAAAACGTTTTTGTACGTTTGAAACTAAATAGATCAATCGAGTCTTTATGAGATTCAATCTTCCACTATCGTTTGTCTAGTTCTCAATGATTGACAATTTGTTCTTATTTATAAATCACTTTACCATTTTCCGAATATTGTTAAAATGGAAAGATTTCTCAAATCAACGTGGGCCTTTCAACAGAGACTTGTAATCATAATTCAATCATTTGATCTTATCTTCTAATTCCATTGATAAACATTTTGAAACAGATACAATCATATAAAGTATTTAATCTAATATTTCGTTTACGTTTCAAGTTATAATATATATACACATATACATATATAATCATATTCGTTTAATGGTTCGTGAATCGTTGGAACTTGGTCGAGGTTGAATGAATGTATGAACATAGTTTAAAATTCTTGAAATTTAACTTAACAAATATTGCTTATCGTGTCGGAAACATATAAAGATTAAAGTTTAAATTTCGTTGGAAATTTCTGGGTTGTCACACTCCTCTAATACGAGCCGTTATTTTCCATAATGGTTTAGAAAAACCTGATGGTTTAGAGGTTCCCGGGTTATTGTTACAATTTGGGAGATACGGATGTTGCCGATACATATAAAGTTCATCGGGGTTGGAATCAGGTTTCCCTATTTTTACACCTTTTCCCTCATTATTTTCTTTTGCTATATTAAATTGGGTCGAGGTAATTTCTGCAACATCATCGGAATCCTCATCGGGATCCGATTCATCGAAAAATTGGTAATCTTCCCAATATTTTGCTTCCTCGGCATAAACACCATTGACCATTTTTAACTTTGGTCCGTTGGTTGAGGATTTTCTTTTATTTAAACGATTTACTGTAGGTATCAATATTTCTTCCTCCAAAAGCTCTTCTTCTTCCGCTTCTTCCTCCTCTTTCGGTTCCTCCTCTTCCGGTTCCTCCTCTTCCGGTTCTTTTTCGGGAATTTGTGAATATTCCCAAATTATATTCGACTCTTCATTATTATTAGGTGAGTCGATGGGATTTGTACTAGTGGTAGACATCTATCACATAATATCAAACACATTAAGAGGTTAATATATCACATAATATTTACATGTTAATAATATATATAGTTTCCAACAAAAGTGTTAAGCAATCATTTTTAAAGAAAACACGGTCAAAGTCCAGACTCACTAATGTATCCTAACAAACTCGATAAGACACACTAATGCAAATTTCTGGTTCTCTAAGACCAATGCTCCGATACCAACTGAAATGTCCCGTTCATATTGATTAAAAAAGTTCCATATTAATTGATTTCGTTGCGAGGTTTTAACCTCTATATGAGACTTTTTTCAAAGACTGCATTTGTTTTTAAAAATAAACCATAACCTTTACTTTATCGACAAGGTTACAAGGACACCACCTAGATTATCCAGAAATGATAATCTAAAAATATCACACTTACACACTACCAATACATATTTTTTTACAATATTAATTAATATGTTACAACAAAATAAATCTCGAATGCAGTTTTAAACAATATTATACAAGCATGCTGACACCAAATCTTGTCCATATATTAGCATGCAACAGCGGAAGCTCTTAATAATCACCTGAGAATAAACATGCTTTAAACGTCAACAAAAATGTTGGTGAGTTATAGGTTTAACCTATATATTTATCAAATCGTAATAATAGACCACAAGATTTCATATTTCAATATACATCCCATACATAGAGATAAAAATTTCGTGCCTTTCTTGCTTCAAACATAGCCGCAGTACAGGCTGTGCTACATACCAACAATAACTCTGAATCTAGCAATGCAGCTAACGGCGCAAGAAATCGTGTAGGATGCACCTACAAAGAATTCACTGCCTGCAAACCTTTGGAATTTGATGGAACCGAAGGACTGAAATGTCCCGTTCTTATTGATTAAAAACGTTCCATATTAATTGATTTCGTTGCGAGGTTTTGACCTCTATATGAGACGTTTTTCAAAGACTGCATTCATTTTTAAAACAAACCATAACCTTTATTTCCTAAATAAAGGTTTAAAAAGCTTTACGTAGATTATCAAATAATGATAATCTAAAATATCCTGTTTACACACGACCATTACATAATGGTTTACAATACAAATATGTTACATCGAAATCAGTTTCTTGCATTCAGTTTTTACACAATATCATACAAACATGGACTCCAAATCTTGTCCTTATTTTAGTATGCAACAGCGGAAGCTCTTAGTATTCAACTGAGAATAAACATGCTTTAAACGTCAACAAAAATGTTGGTGAGTTATAGGTTTAACCTATATATATCAAATCGTAACAATAGACCACAAGATTTCATATTTCAATACACATCCCATACATAGAGATAAAAATTATTCATATGGTGAACACCTGGTAATCGACATTAACAAGATGCATATATATAAGAATATCCCCATCATTCCGGGACATCCTTCGGATATGATATAAATTTCGAAGTACTAAAGCATCCGGTACTTTGGATGGGGTTTGTTAGGCCCAATAGATCTATCTTTAGGATTCGCGTCAATTAGGGTGTCTGTTCCCTAATTCTTAGATTACCAGACTTAATAAAAAGGGGCATATTTGATTTCGATAATTCAACCATAGAATGTAGTTTCACGTACTTGTGTCTATTTTGTAAATCATTTATAAAACCTGCATGTATTCTCATCCCAAAAATATTAGATTTTAAAAGTGGGACTATAACTCACTTTCACAGATTTTTACTTCATCGGGAAGTAAGACTTGGCCACTGGTTGATTCACGAACCTATAACAATATATACATATATATTAAAGTATGTTCAAAATATATTTACAATACTTTTAATACATTTTGATGTTTTAAGTTTATTAAGTCAGCTGTCCTCGTTAGTAACCTACAACTAGTTGTCCACAGTTAGATGTACAGAAATAAATCGATAAATATTATCTTGAATCAATCCACGACCCAGTGTATACGTATCTCAGTATTGATCACAACTCAAACTATATATATTTTGGAATCAACCTCACCTCTGTATAGCTAACTCTAACATTCACATATAGAGTGTCTATGGTTGTTCCGAAATATAAATAGATGTGTCGACATGATAGGTCGAAACATTGTATACGTGTCTATGGTATCTCAAGATTACATAATATACAATACAAGTTGATTAAGTTATGGTTGGAATAGATTTGTTACCAATTTTCACGTAGCTAAAATGAGAAAAATTATCCAATCTTGTTTTACCCATAACTTCTACATTTTAAATCCGTTTTGAGTGAATCAAATTCCTATGGTTTCATATTGAACTCTATTTTATGAATCTAAACAAAAAAAGTATAGGTTTATAGTCGGAAAAATAAGTTACAAGTCGTTTTTGTAAAGGTAGTCATTTCAGTCGAAAAAACGACGTCTAGATGACCATTTTAGAAAATCATACTTCCACTTTGAGTTTAACCATAATTTTTGGATATAGTTTCATGTTCATAATAAAAATCATTTTTCCAGAATAACAACTTTTAAATCAAAGTTTATCATAGTTTTTAATTAACTAACCCAAAACAGCCCGCGGTGTTACTACGACAGCGTAAATCCGGTTTTACGGTGTTTTTCGTGTTTCCTGGTTTTAAATCATTAAGTTAGCATATCATATAGATATAGAACATGTGTTTAGTTGATTTTAAAAGTCAATTTAGAAGGATTAACTTTTATTTGCGAAAAAGTTTAGAATTAACTAAACTATGTTCTAGTGATTACAAGTTTAAACCTTCGAATAAGATAGCTTTATATGTATGAATTGAATGATGTTATGAACATCATTACTACCTCAAATTCCTTGGATAAACCTACTGGAAATGAGAAAAATAGATCTAGCTTCAAAGGATCCTTGGATGGCTTGAAAGTTCTTGAAGCAGAATCATGACACGAAAACAATTTCAAGTAAGATTTCCAATCGAAATAAGATTGTTATAGTTATAGAAATTGAATTAAAGTTTGAATATGATTATTACCTTGTATTAGAAAGATAACCTACTTAAAGTAACAAAGGTTTCTTGATCTTGGATGATTACTTGGAATGGATTTAGAAAACTTGGAAGTAAACTTGCAATCTTGGAAGTATTCTTGATTTTATGAAACTAGAACTTTTGGAATTTATGAAGAACACTTAGAACTTGAAGATAGAACTTGAGAGAGATCAATTAGATGAAGAAAATTTAAGAATGAAAGTGTTTGTAGGTGTTTTTGGTCGTTGGTGTATGGATTAGATATAAAGGATATGTAATTTTATTTTCATGTAAATAAGTCATGAATGATTACTCATATTTTTGTAATTTTATGAGATATTTCATGCTAGTTGTCAAATGATGGTTCTCACATGTGTTAGGTGACTCACATGGGCTACTAAGAGCTGATCATTGGAGTGTATATACCAATAGTACATACATCTAAAAGCTGTGTATTGTACGAGTACGAATACGGGTGCATACGAGTAGAATTGTTGATGAAACTGCACAAGGATGTAATTGTAAGCATTTTTGTTAAGTAGAAGTATTTTGATAAGTGTCTTGAAGTCTTTCAAAAGTGTATGAATACATATTAAAACACTACATGTATATACATTTTAACTGAGTCGTTAAGTCATCGTTAGTCGTTACATGTAAATGTTGTTTTGAAACCTTTAGGTTAACGATCTTGTTGAATATTGTTAACCCATTGTTTATTATAACAAATGAGATGTTAAATTGTTATATTATCATGATATTATGATATATAATATATCTTAGTATGATATATATACAGTTAAATGCCGTTACAAAGATAATCGTTACATATATGTCTCGTTTCGAAATCATTAAGTTAGTAGTATTATTTTTACATATGTATTTCATTGTTAATACACTTAATAATATATTTACTTATCATTTAACATAATTAACCAAGTGTATCAATATCTTAATATGATTCATATGTATCTAGTAAGACGTTGTTATAACGATAATCGTTATATATATCGTTTTCGAGTTTCTTAAATTAATAGTCTCATTTTTATGTATATAACTCATTGTTAAAATACCTAATGAGATACATACTTATAATAAAATCATGTTAACTATATATATAACCATATATATGTCATCGTATAGTTTTTACAAGTTTTAACGTTCGTGAATCACCGGTCAACTTGGGTGGTCAATTGTCTATATGAAACCTATTTCAATTAATCAAGTCTTAACAAGTTTGATTGCTTAAAATGTTGGAAACACTTAATCATGTAAATAACAATTTCATTTAATATATATAAGCATGGAAAAGTTCGGGTCACTACAGTACCTACCCGTTAAATAAATTTCGTCCCGAAATTTTAAGCAGTTGGAGGTGTTGACGTATCTTCTGGAAATAAATGCGGGTATTTCTTCTTCATCTGATCTTCACGCTCCCAGGTGAACTCGGGTCCTCTACGAGCATTCCATCGAACCTTAACAATCGGTATCTTGTTTTGTTTAAGTCTCTTAACCTCACGATCCATTATTTCGAAGGGTTCTTCAATGAATTGAAGTTTTTCATTGATTTGGATTTCGTCCAACGGAATAGTGAGATCTTCTTTAGCAAAACATTTCTTCAAATTTGAGACGTGGAAAGTGTTATGTACAGCTGCGAGTTGTTGAGGTAGCTCCAGTTGGTAAGCTACTGGTCCGACACGATCTATAATCTTGAATGGTCCAATGTACCTTGGATTTAGTTTTCCCCGTTTGCCAAATCGAACAACGCCTTTCCAAGGTGAAACCTTAAGCATGACCATTTCTCTAATTTCAAACTCTATATCTTTTATTTTACTGTCCGCGTAGCTCTTTTGTCGACTTTGGGCGGTTTTCAATCTTTGTTGAATTTGGATGATTTTCTCGGTAGTTTCTTGTATTATCTCCGGACCCGTAATCTGTCTATCCCCCACTTCACTCCAACAAATCGGAGACCTGCACTTTCTACCATAAAGTGCTTCAAACGGTGCCATCTCAATGCTTGAATGGTAGCTGTTGTGGTAGGAAAATTCTGCTAACGGTAGATGTCGATCCCAACTGTTTCCGAAATCAATAACACATGCTCGTAGTATGTCTTCAAGCGTTTGTATCGTCCTTTTGCTCTGTACATCAGTTTGTGGATGATAGGCAGTACTCATGTATAGACGAGTTCCTAATGCTTGCTGTAATGTCTGCCAGAATCTTAAAATAAATCTGCCATCCCTATCAGAGATAATAGAGATTGGTATTCCATGTCTGGAGACGACTTCTTTCAAATACAGTCGTGCTAACTTCTCCATCTTGTCATCTTCTCTTATTGGCAGGAAGTGTGCTGATTTGGTGAGACGATCAACTATTACCCAAATAGTATCAAAACTACTTGCAGTCCTTGGCAATTTAGTGATGAAATCCATGGTAATGTTTTCCCATTTCCATTCCGGGATTTCGGGTTGTTGAAGTAGACCTGATGGTTTCTGATGCTCAGCTTTGACCTTAGAACACGTCAAACATTCTCCTACGTATTTAGCAACATCGGCTTTCATACCGGCCACCAAAAATGTTTCTTGAGATCCTTGTACATCTTCCCCGTTCCAGGATGTATTGAGTATCTGGTTTTATGAGCTTCTCTAAGTACCATTTCTCTCATATCTCCAAATTTTGGTACCCAAATCCTTTCAGCCCTATACCGGGTTCCGTCTTCTCGAATATTAAGATGATTCTCCGATCCTTTGGGTATTTCATCCTTTAAATTTCCCTCTTTTAAAACTCCTTGTTGCGCCTCCTTTATTTGAGTAGTAAGGTTATTGTGAATCAATATATTCATAGATTTTACTCGAATGGGTTCTCTGTCCTTCCTGCTCAAGGCGTCGGCTACCACATTTGCCTTCCCCGGGTGGTAACGAATCTCAAAGTCGTAATCATTCAACAATTCAATCCACCTACGCTGCCTCATATTCAGTTGTTTCTGATTAAATATGTGCTGAAGACTTTTGTGGTCGGTATATATAATACTTTTGACTCCATATAAGTAGTGCCTCCAAGTCTTTAATTCAAAAACAACCGCGCCTAATTCCAAATCATGATTACGAAAATTGTGCTGTTAGATCCAACCGGTATCCAACCGGTGTGCTGGTAGAAAATTTCGTCCAAAAATTTAAGCTGAGGTAGATGGAGGAGTCGGGAAAAGGTGAGGATACTTCCGCATCATTTGATCATCTCGCTCCCAAGTAAACTCAGGTCCTCGTTTGGCATTCCATCGTACTCGAACGATCGGAATCTTGTTGCGTTTCAAAGTTTTGATCTCATGATCCATAATTTCAACAGGCTCTTCCACAAAGTGAAGTTTGTCATCAATTGTAAGTTCCTCAAGTGGTATGATAAGTTCAGGTGCAGCAAGACACTTCTTCAAGTTCGACACGTGGAAGGTAGGATGAACTGAGCTCAATTGTGCTGGTAGATCCAACCGGTATGCAACGGGTCCAACACGTTCCAAGATTTCAAAAGGACCAATGTATCGTGGCTTCAACTTTCCACATTTTCCAAAACGGATCACACCTTTCCAAGGTGCAACCTTTAACATTACATGATCACCAACGTTGAATTCAAAGTCTTTACGTTTAAGATCAGCATAACTCTTTTGGTGATCACGGGCAGTCTTAAGTCTAGCTTGAATCTGAGCAATCTTCTCCGTCGTTTCATGGACTACCTCGGGTCCGGTGATTTGCTTTTCGCCTACTTCGGCCCAACAAATAGGAGATCGGCACTTGCGGCCATACAATGCTTCAAAAGGCGCGGCGTTAATGCTTGAGTGATAATTGTTGTTGCACGAGAATTCGGCTAGTGGCAAATGCCTTCTCCAGGCCTTTCCAAAATCAATGACGCATGCACGCAACATGTCTTCCAACGTCTGAATCGTTCGTTCACTTTGCCCGTCAGTCTGAGGATGATAAGCAGTACTCATGTCAAGACGAGTTCCCATGGCTTCTTGCAAAGAACGCCAAAATCTAGAAGCAAAACGGGGATCGCGATCGGAGATGTTCGATAAAGGTACACCGTGTCATGATACAACCTCCTTAATGTATAATTGAGCAAGTCTTTTCATCGTATCAGTTTCCTTCATCGCTAGGAAGTGTGCAGATTTGGTAAGGCGGTCAAGAATAACCCAGATGGTATCGTATCCGCCCACCGTCTTTGGTAGCTTGGTGATGAAGTCCATTGTTATCCTTTCAAACTTCCATTGTGGGATTTCCGGTTGTTGAAGTAAACCAGAAGGTCTCTGATGCTCGTCTTTAACCTTCGAGCAAGTCAAACACTTACCAACATAAGTCGCAACGTCCTTCTTAAGATTCGGCCACCAATACTGTTCTTTAAGGTCATGGTACATTTTACCCACTCCAGGATGAATCGAATATCTCGATTTGTGTGCTTCATCAAGTATCAGGTTCCGTAGATCTCTATAGAGAGGTACCCAAATTCTTCCGGCATAACATCGGAGTCCAGACTCCCTAACCTCGAATTGAGAGACAAGTATGTTCAACTGTTCGTGAGATATGTTCTCCTCTTTGAGAGCCTCATCTTGGGCTACTCTGATCTGGCTGTTGAGGTTCGAATGGATGGTGATGTTCAGAGCCCTAACATGAAGGGGTGCCATCCTCTCCTTTCGGCTTAAAGCGTCAGCTACAACATTGGCCTTGCCAGGGTGATAAAAGAGTTCACAATCATAGTCGTTGAGCGTCTCGATCCATCGACGTTGTCTCATATTTAGTTGCTTCTGATCGAAGATGTGCTGGAGACTCTTGTGATCGGTGAAGATAGTGCTCTTAGTTCCATACAAATAATGTCTCCACAATTTGAGTGCAAAGATAACGGCTCCAAGTTCAAGATCATGTGTAGTGTAGTTTCGCTCGTGAATCTTCAATTGTCAGGAGGCATAGGCAATAACTTTTGATCGTTGCATCAGTACACAACCAAAACCACTCTTCGATGCATCACAATAAACAATAAAGTCGTCACTGCCCTCAGGAAGTGATAGGATAGGTGCGGTGGTCAACTTCTTCTTCAAGGTTTGGAATGCTGATTCATGTGCGGGTTCCCAAGTGAACTTCTTGCCCTTGTGAGTCAGCACGGTCAAAGGACGCGCAATCAGAGAAAATCCTTCGATGAATCTTCGGTAATAACCGGCGAGACCTAGGAATTGGCGAATATGCGTCGGAGTAGTGGGGGTCTCCTACTTGCTGATAGCTTCAATCTTGGCGGGGTCAACTTTGATACCCTGGTCGCTTACAACATGACCCAGAAACTGGACTTCCTTCAACCAAAATTCACACTTGTAGAATTTGGCGTAAAGTTGCTCTTGTCTTAAGAGTTCAAGCACTAATCGGAGGTGTTGCTCATGTTCTTCTTCGCTCTTAGAGTAGATGAGGATATCATCTATGAAGACGATAACAAACTTGTCCAAGTAAGGCTTGCAGACACGATTCATGAGATCCATGAACATGGCAGGTGCATTTGTCAAACTTAATGGCATCACCAGGAACTCATAATGACCATAACGGATTCTGAATGCAGTCTTCATCACGTCACATTCCTTCACCCTCAACTGGTGATAGCCGGATCGCAAATCGATCTTTGAGTAGACACTCGATCCTTGTCGTTGATCAAAAAGATCATCAATTCGTGGAAGAGGATACCGATTCTTGATAGTCAATTTGTTGAGTTCACGGTAGTCGATACACATACGGAAAGATCCATCCTTCTTCTTTACAAACAACACAGGTGCGCCCCAAGGCGAGAAGCTTGGTTGAATAAATCCTCGATCAAGTAGTTCTTGTAGTTGACTCTGTAATTCTTGCATCTCGGAAGGTGCGAGTCTATAAGGTGCGCGAGCTACAGGTGCAGCTCCTGACACTAAGTCAATCTGAAACTCTACGGCTCTCTGCGGCGGCAATCTAGGCAAATCCTCTGGGAAGAGATCGGAAAATTCGTTCACAATTCGAACGTCGTTCACGCTCTTCACCTCAGTTTCTACCGCTTTCACATGTACTAGGACAGCAAAACGTCCCTTCTTCATAATCTTTTGCGCTTTCACGCAACTAATGAGGTTCAACTTCGAGGTACATCTCTCTCCATAGATAACTAGTGGTTCGCCATCTCCTTGTGGTATGCGAAGTGCTTTATCTCCACAGATAATATCGGCCTTTATCTTGCTCAACCAATCCATACCAACGATCACGTCAAAGCTTCCCAGTTTGATAGGTATCAAATCAATTTTGAAATCTGCACCAGCTATGTTGATAATAGCTCCACGACTAATATGGTCAACCTTTTCAAGTTTTCCATTGGCGACCTCGACAAGCATACTCTCTTTTAACGGGACTAGTGACCAATTAATCTTATCACAAAAATGTCTACATACATAACTTCTATCCACACCAGTATCAAACAAGACAGAAGCTAAAAGATTGTTGATTGTGAATATACCTGTCACCAAGTCGGGGTTATCGCGTGCATCCCTAGCATTAACATTGAAGGCTCTACCTCGGGGTGGTCCTCCGTCTTTTTGCTTGTTTGGGCACGCATTTCTAAAATGGCCCGTCTGCCCGCATTCATAACACTTCTTCGGCCCATTGGTGTTTGGATTCCCATTCAAAGTAGTGACCTTGCAGTCCTTCCCGATGTGCCCAGCCCGCTGGCACTTCTCACAGACAACATTGCAATACCCAGTGTGGTGCTTGTAACACCTCTTGCATTGTGGTAAGGTTCCTTTGTAGTTCGAGTTGGTGTTGGTGTTGTTGTTGGGATTAGGGTTTCCACCGTTGTTGTGCCTCTTGGCAGGGGTTTGATCGTAGTTTCTCCCCCTGTTGTTGTTGTGGTTGTGGGGGTTGTTGGGGTTGTTGTCCCATTTCCTCTTTTCACTACTACCGGCTTCAAACTTAGCCTTTTCCGGCTCGTCAAGGATGATTTGATTCCGGATAGTATGCGCCATGCGCATTGCTTCGGGGACATTCGGTGGCTTGGATTAGGTGACATTACCCTTGATGGACTTAGGAAGTCCCGAGAAGTATTTCTCCATGCGCTTGAATTCGGGGGTGACCATGGTCGGACACATTAATGCTAACTCCAAAATCCTACGATTGTAACTGTTAAGATCGTTTCCCACGGCTTTCAACTGCATAAATTCGATCTCCATCTTTTGTATTTTGGTCCTTGGACAGTATTCCTCAATCATAGCACACTTAAACTCTTCCCAAGGCATAGCATACGCCTCATCAATCCCTTTTGCTTGAGCTAACGTGTTCCACCACGTTAGCGCGTCGTCAGATAGCGTGCAAAATGCAAACTTGGTCTTATTATCCTCTGAACAGTTGCTAACTCGAAATACTGATTCAAGTTTCTCGAACCATCTGGTGAGACCAACTGGTCCCTCGGTGTCGCTGAAGTTATGCGGTTTGCAGCTTTGGAATTCCTTGTATGTACACCCATTTCGAATGGGTGGAATAACTGGTGGTGGTGGCGGTGGAGCTTCGAGATTTCTTTCTGCTAGGGCTGCAGCGACCCGTTCGTTGATCATGTCCTCAATCTGGGCGGCGGTAGGTGTGGATCTTCCGTTAGCCATGGTATTCTAAACAAAAATTTTGACTCAAGTCAAAATCCAGTATGCAAGTAGTAATAATACAGTATATAGTGACCAACATGGAATCAAAACATCACATGTTAATAAATAATGCATCTAGGTACAAATACCACAGAATCATCGTACAGCAATGTAAATAGAACATCGTGCAAGAATTAAATAACGCAAAGTTCCATTCATTAATAATAATAAGTTTCATACATCTGAATAAGTTCGTACAATACATATGAAATACATGAAACTATATCTAGATTACATCATGAAATCTAAATACAAGGTCCTACGGTGAAGGCGGGTGAACTGCTCCTCGATCCAACTGCTCCTCGAGCTCAGTGACTCGAGCTCGGAGAGTCTCAATCTCCCTCATCAGTTCCTCATTAGAGGAAGCTGGTGGGGCAGGCGGTGCAGGTAGGGCGGGTGGTGCGGGTGGTGCCGGTGGTGCTGATGTAGATGGTCCGGCTCCGGATGTAGACGGTACGTCCCTAGATGTAAGTGGTCCATATCTAAATCTAGGTGGTACGGTTCCAGGAATAGTCAATACGTAACGGGGAACCTTACGTATCTGTGGGTCGGTAGGGTATGGCACAACTCGTTTACGAGCAGTAACCCTACGACGATGGCCAAAAGCGTCAGTAAAAGCATGACCTCCATTCACCCCTGGAATGACGGTGCCGTCGAAATTGTACCGCTTCCTCGGCGGGGTGGAGGGTGCCTGAATAGGTCTATCAGCAGGATCCTCATCATCGCTGGAGTCATCTGATGATGAAGAATCGGCGGATGATGAGTCATCCGAATCGTGTGGTGGTGACACTGGTGGCTGAGCTGGTAATCCGAAGCGTCTGAAGGCGGCCAACATCTATCTGTGTCTGCCTGGCGGAATCACGACTAAATGTCCATCGGGAGTGCGTCGGCAAGGCGTGCGCATGTGGTTACGAAACGGCCCTTCCCCGAACTCCGCGGGGATCTCAATACCACCAAATGTGATACCAAATGTGATGCCCCGTACAAAACCATCGTGTACGAATCATCAACAACAGGATCATTACAAGGTTAAGTACTATATGCTGTAATTAAAGAAGTTGCATTCACGATAAAAAGGTGATGTCATAACCGACATCAAATGTTTTACATTTCAAAAGCATGCTTCACTAAGTAGAAGAAAATAATAAGTGTATGTGACCACAATAGTCGTTACAAGTCATAGTTCAAAAGTAATAAAGTTTGAATGTAAGGTAAAGTAGTTCATGCGATGACAACTCTAAGCAGCGGGTGTCTACAGCACGACTAGTACACAGCAGAAGCTAACCGCAAGCACCTGAGAAAAACATGCTTAAAAACATCAACACAAAGGTTGGTGAGCTATAGTTTAAGTATAACAGTAAGTAAGGTAGGCCACGAGATTTTAGTGGTACAAAGAGCGTTTCAAAACAGTATGATAAAGTATATGTTAACCGTGGGCACTTGGTAACTAACTTAACGTTTATACCCCCTGAAAGTACACTTGGCAAGTGCGTATGTCTACGAAGTATTAAACACTCGTTAAATGCTAGCGCTACTAGCCCGAGTGGGGATGTCAAACCCTATGGATCCATATCTAAGATTCGCGTTCATGGTTCAAAAACCAATGATTAAACGTTACCGAGCTAAAGGGAATGTTTATGCCGTTGTATTACCCACACATATATTAGTTTAAGTACTCGTGCCTAGTATGTAAAACATAAAATCCGCATGTATTCTCAGTTCCCAAAATAAGTTAAAGTAAAAAGGGAATGCTATAACTCACAATGATAATGTAGTCGTAAAGTCGGTTCGGAAAAGGTGTGCAAGTAATCGGTCCGAAGGTCCTCAACCTAAGGCAAATAACACTAAGTCAGTAAATCGTCTTAATAGGTTTAAAAGTATGTAAATAAGGTCTTAAGGGTCATCATCATTCATCATCAAACATAAGGCGTAAAGTAAGTTTCGTTTATGAAAGTAGTTTAAAACAAAGGCTGACTTCGATCAGTCACCACGGCCTCTACCCTTACTGAATTAAGGTGAGACCAGTTGCCATGGCTCCGTATATGAGTCCCTTAAGTGTGGTAAAATTTACAGAAGAAAACTCGTCTTCGTTTGACCATGGCGATGGTCTAAGTGCGAGTAGGTCAGAAATTTCTGCACAATGTTAAAGGACATAGTGACGATCGGAGGGCCATAAATCCTAAACCGTAACTCGGATTAAGACGAGTCCTATATGAAAAGTTATCTACTCGAAAAGTTCTATCTAAAAATAAAGGTTAGAACAGCCCAGGTCTATGGTCTGCTACAGAAACATCAGGTCAGTAGGTTTTGGACAGAAACAGTAAGTTTAAGTGGGTTCCGGTGGTCTTGGTGCTTGATGTTCGTCATGGTTCTCGTCCTTGATGCATATAGCTTCAAGTGTACAACTCATTGATGTATCTACATCATCTTAACCAAGTCTTGACCATCATAACCCTAGTGCAAGTCTAAGACATGAAGCACAACTCACTTAAGAGTTGTATGAAGTTTGATGAACCAAAGTTGCATCAAAGTCTTAGATCTAACACCTACATGAACTTTAAAGCCAATAACAAGTTACAAACTTGAAATTAAACTAACTAATCAAGATCTTAAGATGTAGAACATAGTTCTTTAGTTAGATCTTGAAGATCCAAGACCCAAAAGTCTAGATCAAGCATAAGTATACAAAGTTATTTTTAAAGAAAACTTATTTACATGTTCTTGAACCTTTAAGCTATCTTTTAGTTCCAAGAGATATGAGATCAAGACTAACTTGTAGTACTTGACCAACAACAACCAAAATCATACAATTAAAGTGCAAGTAACATTAAATAAACAAGTAAAAGGTTCATGGGTTGTTCATACTTTTAAAGATTCAACCAAGGTTTGATCTTTAAGTAAAGTAAACTTTAAGTTTACTTCAAGAACTACAAGTATGATTTTAATCAACACATGAACTTTATAATCTTTTGAAACAAGTAAGGTAGAACATAACTAGATAGATTATGTTCTTGTTGTTCTTGTTATAACAAGATAAAAATGAAGAATCAAACTAGTGAGTTTATTCTTGTAACATGAAGATAAGTAACAACAACATGACTTAAATAACTAGTAATCAAAGACAAGTAACATTTAAATAAAAGAATGATGATGATGAAGATGTAGATTTCAGTTTTGTTTGAAGAAAAGAAGAGATGAAGTTGTTCAAAACACTTACAAGAAAGAGAGAGTTTGAGAGAAAAGTTACAAGTGTTCTTTGTGTGTGTTTGAGAATGAGAGAGTTTGTGAGTAAGTAGTAAGTAAAAAAAAGATTTTGACTCCCTCCTCTTCCACAAAAAGCTACGGCCAGCAGCCTCTCAAGGGGGGGATGGAGTTGTTTTGTGGTTACATGCTTGTTAAAGTTTGAAAAGGTGGATAAAAGGGGTGGTTACATGGGGATTAAGGCATAACTAGATTCCATATCTCTTAACTAGCTAGTTCCATGTTCTAAATGATACTTACACTTGAAAGAGTGGGCTAAAGGGTCCATTAATAATGTAGGGTGGGCTTGCAAGCCCAAAATCAAGTGTCCATTAACCATAAACAAGCCCAAGTCCAAAAATTCACAAGTTAAACCAAATAAAGCCCAAGTAACTAACTAATAGTCTTAGTTAATTAAAATGATTAATTAAATTAATCATGAATGTAAATAATACTTGAAAATATTATTCGTGCAAGTTCCGGGTGTCACAAAGACGTTTCGGGCACTTAAAAGTCAAGTACGGGCAATCATAGCAACATGTAAATGTAATAACATACATTCGTTTAATCACACGTATTAATAATAGTAATTATTAATAAATAAATGTTGGAAATTCCAGGGTCATTACACTATCCAACGACGTCAATGGACAACTTAATTTAGCACAAAAATCTCTACTCATATAGCTTCTATCCGCACCCGAATCAAATAAAACGTAAGCAGATTTATTATCAATAAGAAACGTACCCGTAACAAGCTCCGGGTCTTCCTGTGCCTCTGCCGCATTGATATTAAAAAATCTTCCGCGGCCTTGTCCATTCGTGTTCTCCTGGTTTGGGCAATTTCTAATAATGTGGCCCGGTTTTCCACATTTATAACAAACTACATTGGCATAACTTGCTCCGACACTACTTGCTCCGCCATTACTCGTTCTGACACCATTTGTTCCTTTCGTTCTGTTAACCCCTGGTCCGTAGACCTCACACTTCGCCGCGCTATGACCATTTCTTTTACACTTGTTGAAAAATGTGGTGCAGAACCCCGAGTGATACTTTTCACACCTTTGGCATAGCTGCTTCTGATTGTTGTTGTTGTTGCGGTTGTTATTGTTATTGGGATGATTGTTGTAGTTGTTGTTGTTGTTGTTGTTGTTGTTGTTGTTGTTGTTGTTGTTGTTGTTGGGCCGTTTGTTGTAGTTGCGATTGATGTTGCGATTGTTGGGATAATTTTTGCGATTATTGTTGTAATTGCTGTTGTTGTTGTTGTATTGGTGATTCTTATCACCGTTTTCTTCCCACTTTCTTTTGACTTGCTTCACATTGGCCTCTTCAGCAGTCTGTTCTTTAATTCTTCTTCAATCTGGTTCACTAGTTTGTGAGACATTCTACATACCTGTTGTATGGAGGCGGGCTCGTGTGAACTTATATCTTCTTGGATTCTTTCCGGTAATCCTTTCACAAACGAGTCGATCTTCTCTTCCTCATCTTCAAATGCTCCCGGACACAATAGGCATAATTCTGTGAATCGTCTTTCGTACGTGGTAATATCAAATCCTTGGGTTCGTAACCCTCTAAGTTATGTCTTGAGCTTATTGACCTCGGTTCTAGGACGGTACTTCTCGTTCATCAAGTGCTTGAATGCTGACCACGGTAGTGCGTAAGCATCATCTTGTCCCACTTGCTCTAGATAAGTATTCCACCATGTTAACGCAGAACCTGTGAAGGTATGCGTAGCGTACTTCACTTTGTCCTCTTCAATACACTTACTTATGGCAAACACCGATTCAACCTTCTCGGTCCACCGTTTCAATCCGATCGGTCCTTCGGTTCCATCAAATTCCAAAGGTTTGCAGGCAGTGAATTCTTTGTAGGTGCATCCTACACGATTTCCTGTACTGCTAGATCCAAGGTTATTTTTGGTATGTAGCGCAGCCTGTACTGCGGCTATGTTTGAAGCTAGAAAAGTACGGAATTTCTCTTCATTCATATTCACGGTGTGCTGAGTAGTTGGTGCCATTTCCTTCAAAATAGTCAAATGGAACAAGTTAATCATACAGAATATTAAGAGTAGTTAATAGTATTTCGTAGCATAATATGAACTCATTTATAAAAGCTTTTTCTTCATATTAGCTTTTTATAAGTTTAAATTTGGGTAGTACCTACCCGTTAAGTTCATACTTAGTAGCTAATATACAATTCAACTACTACAATTCTATATGAAAAACTGATTATAATAATATTTCGCGTTCAAACTTTTATACAATATTTTACAAACTTACAATACCGCTTATTTTACATAAAGCATGAAATATAGCACACAATAACTTTGATACAAGATAGTTGTGAAGATAATTCTAGCTAGTACATAAGTCGTTCAGCAAAGGCAATAAAGACACGTAATTCATACGTCCAGAAACAAGTCATGCATTCTGGTTTTACTAGGACTATTTCCCATCCTTGGTCTTGTGGAACATAACCGTTATGGCCGTTGATAAGACAGCGTGTTGTAACGTCGTCAAAGGGACGAGGGTTACGTAATGGTCAACAGTCCCGTAACAATCTAAAAACCTCATTTCTTACCCCAATTACCGACTCCGTTACTTGTGGGAACGTTTTGTTTAATAGTTGTAGCCCGATGTTCTTGTTCTCACTTTGGTGAGAAGCGAACATTACTAACCCGTAAGCATAGCATGCTTCTTTATGTTGCATGTTAGCCGCTTTTTCTAAATCATGAAGTCCTATATTCGGATACATTGAGTCAAAATAATTTCTTAATCCGTTGCGTAAAATAGCATTTGGGTTCCCCGCAATATATGCGTCAAAGTAAACACATCGTAACTTATGGGTTTCCCAATGTGATATCCCCCATCTTTCAAACGAAAGTCTCTTATAAACCAAGACATTCTTGGAACGTTCTTCGAATGTCTTACAAACTGATTTCGCCTTAAATAGTTGTGCCGAGGAATTCTGACCGACTCTAGACAAGATTTCATCAATCATGTCTCCGGGTAGGTCTCTTAAAATATTGGGTTGTCTATCCATTTTGTGTTTTTAAACTGTAAAATAGACCAAGAGTTAGATTCATAAAAAAAAAATTACTTATTAATACAAGCAATTTTTACATATATCATAAAGCATAAGCACACTATATTACATATATTACACCACATGAATACAACTATCTTATTCCGACTCGATCGTTTCTTCTTCTTTGGTTTTGGTTCGTTTTGCCAAGTTTCTAGGGATATATGATGTTCCCCTAATACGAGCCGTTGTTTTCCACATTTGTTTAGAAAAACCTGGTGGTTTAGAGGTTCCCGGGTCATTGTTACAACTTAAGGGCTTCGGGGGTTGACGATACATATAAAGTTCATCGGGGTTGGAATTAGATTTCTCTATTTTTATGCCCTTTCCCTTATTATTTTCTTTTGCCTTTTTAAATTCAGTTGGGGTAATTTCTGTAACATCATCGGAATTCTCGTCGGAATCCGATTCATTGGAGAATTGGTAATCCTCCCAATATTTTGCTTCCTTGGCGGAAACACCATTGACCATAATTAACCTTGGTCGGTTGGTTGAGGATTTTCTTTTACTTAACCGTTTTATTATTTCCCCCACCGGTTCTATTTCCTCCTCCGGTTCCTCCTCTTCCGGTTCTGATTCTTCTTCCGGTTCTGATTCTTCTTTCGGTTCCTCTTCGGGAACTTGTGAATCAGTCCAATATATATTGGACTCTTCGTTATTATTAGGTGAGTCAATGGGATTTGTGCTAGAGGTAGACATCTATCACACAATATCAAACATGTTAAGAGATTAATATATCACATAATATATACATGTTAATAATATATAGTTTCCAACAAAAATGTTAAGCAATCATTTTTAAAGAAAACACGGTCGAAGTCCAGACTCACTAATGCATCCTAAAAAACTCGATAAGATACACTAGTGCAAATTTTCTGGTTCTCTAAGACCAACGCTCGGATACCAACTAAAATGTCCCGTTCTTATTGATTAAAAACGTTCCATATTAATTGATTTCGTTGCGAGGTTTTGACCTCTATATGAGACGTTTTTCAAAGAATGCATTCATTTTTAAAACAAACCATAACCTTTATTTCATAAATAAAGGTTTAAAAAGCTTTACGTAGATTATCAAATAATGATAATCTAAAATATCCTGTTAACACATGACCATTACATAATGGTTTACAATACAAATATGTTACATCGAAATCAGTTTCTTGAATGCAGTTTTTACACAATATCATACAAAAATGTTGGTGAGTTATAGGTTTAACCTATATATATCAAATCGTAACAATAGACCACAAGATTTCATATTTCAATACACATCCCATACATAGAGATAAAAATCATTCATATGGTGAACACCTGGTAATCGACATTAACAAGATGCATATATATAAGAATATCCACATCACTCCGGGACACCCTTCGGATATGATATAAATTTCGAAGTACTAAAGCATCCGGTACTTTGGATGGGGTTTGTTAGGCCCAATAGATATATCTTTAGGATTCGCGTCAATTAGGGTGTCTGTTCCCTAATTCTTAGATTACCAGACTTAATAAAAAGGGGCATATTTGATTTCGATAATTCAACCATAGAATGTAGTTTCACGTACTTGTGTCTATTTTGTAAATCATTTATAAAACCTGCATCTATTCTCATCCCAAAAATATTAGATTTTAAAAGTGGGACTATAACTCACTTTCACATATTTTTACTTCATCGGGAAGTAAGACTTGGCCACTGATTGATTCACAAACCTATAACAATATATACATATATATTAAAGTATGTTCAAAATATATTTACAATACTTTTAATACATTTTGATGTTTTAAGTTTATTAAGTCAGCTGTCCTCGTTAGTAACCTACAACTAGTTGTCCACAGTTAGATGTACAGAAATAAATCGATAAATATTATCTTGAATCAATCCACGACCCATTGTATAAGTATCTCAGTATTGATCACAACTCAAACTATATATATTTTGGAATCAACCTCAACCCTGTATAGCTAACTCCAACATTCACATATAGAGTGTCTATGGTTGTTCTGAAATATATATAGATGTGTCGACATGATAGGTCGAAACATTGT
The DNA here is from genome assembly GCF_046630445.1 of Rutidosis leptorrhynchoides. NCBI lineage: Eukaryota > Viridiplantae > Streptophyta > Magnoliopsida > Asterales > Asteraceae > Rutidosis > Rutidosis leptorrhynchoides. The sequence goes on along the minus strand of NC_092337.1, from coordinate 223,995,202 downwards.
ATACGTGTCTATGATATCTCAAGATTACATAATATACAATACAAGTTGATTAAGTTATGGTTGGAATAGATTTGTTACCAATTTTCACGTACCTAAAATGAGAAAAATTATCCAATCTTGTTTTACCCATAACTTCTTCATTTTAAATCCGTTTTGAGTGAATCAAATTGCTATGGTTTCATATTGAACTCTATTTTATGAATCTAAACAGAAAAAGTATAGGTTTATAGTCAGAAAAATAAGTTACAAGTCGTTTTTGTAAAGGTAGTCATTTCAGTCGAAAGAACGACGTCTAGATGACCATTTTAGAAAAACATACTTCCACTTTGAGTTTAACCATAATTTTTGGATATAGTTTCATGTTCATAATAAAAATCATTTTCCCAGAATAACAACTTTTAAAGCAAAGTTTATCATAGTTTTTAATTAACTAACCCAAAACAGCCCGCGGTGTTACTACGACGGCGTAAATTCGATTTTACGGTGTTTTTAGTGTTTACAGGTTTTAAATCATTAAGTTAGCATATCATATAGATATAGAATATGTGTTTAGTTGATTTTAAAAGTCAGGTTAGAAGAATTAACTTTTATTTGCGAACAAGTTTAGAATTAACTAAACTATGTTCAAGTGATTACAAGTTTAAACATTCGAATAAGATAGCTTTATATGTATGAATCGAATGATGTTATGAACATCATTACTACCTCAAATTCCTTGGATAAACCTACTGGAAATGAGAAAAATAGATCTAGCTTCAAAGGATCCTTGGATGGCTTGAAAGTTCTTGAAGCAGAATCATGACACGAAAACAATTTCAAGTAAGATTTCCACTCGAAATAAGATTGTTATAGTTATAGAAATTGAATTAAAGTTTGAATATGATTATTACCTTGTATTAGAAAGATAACTTACTGTAAGTAACAAAGGTTTCTTGATCTTGGATGATTACTTGGAATGGATTTAGAAAACTTGGAAGTAAACTTGCAATCTTGGAAGTATTCTTGATTTTATGAAACTAGAACTTTTGGAATTTATGAAGAACACTTAGAACTTGAAGATATAACTTGAGAGAGATCAATTAGATGAAGAAAATTGAAGAATGAAAGTGTTTGTAGGTGTTTTTGGTCGTTGGTGTATGGATTAGATATAAAGGATATGTAATTTTGTTTTCATGTAAATAAGTCATGAATGATTACTCATACTTTTGTAATTTTATGAGATATTTCATGCTAGTTGCCAAATGATGGTTCCCACATGTGTTAGGTGACTCACATGGGCTGCTAAGAGCTGATCATTGGAGTGTATATACCAATAGTACATACATCTAAAAGCTGTGTATTGTACGAGTACGAATACGGGTGCATACGAGTAGAATTGTTGATGAAACTGAACGAGGATGTAATTGTAAGAATTTTTGTTAAGTAGAAGTATTTTGATAAGTGTCTTGAAGTCTTTCAAAAGTGTATGAATACATATTAAAACACTACATGTATATACATTTTAACTGAGTCATTAAGTCATCGCAAGTCGTTACATGTAAATGTTGTTTTGAAACCTTTAAGTTAACGATCTTGTTGAATGTTGTTAACCCATTGTTTATTATAACAAATGAGATGTTAAATTATTATATTATCATGATATTATGATATATAATATATCTTAGTATGATATATATAAAGTTAAATGCCGTTACAACGATAATCGTTACATATATGTCTCGTTTCGAAATCATTAAGTTAGTAGTCTTATTTTTACATATGTATTTCATTGTTAATACACTTAATAATATATTTACTTATCATTTAACATAATTAACCAAGTGTATCAATATCTTAATATAATTCGTATGTACCTAGTAAGACGTTGTTATAACGATAATCGTTATATATATCGTTTTCGAGTTTCTTAAATTAATAGTCTAATTTTTATGTATATAACTCATTGTTAAAATACCTAATGAGATACATACTTATAATAAAATCATGTTAACTATATATATATAACCATATATATGTCATCATATAGTTTTTACAAGTTTTAACGTTCGTGAATCACCGGTCAACTTGGGTGGTTAATTGTCTATATGAAACCTATTTCAATTAATCAAGTCTTGACAAGTTTGATTGCTTAAAATGTTGGAAACACTTAATCATGTAAATAACAATTTCATTTAATATATATATAAACATGGAAAAGTTCGGGTCCCTACAAGGACCGATCGGATTGAAACGGTGGACCGAGAAGGTTGAATCGGTGTTTGCCATAAGTAAGTGTACTGAAGAGGACAAAGTGAAGTACGCTATGCATACCTTCACAAGTACTACGTTAACATGGTGGAATACCAATCTAGAGCAAGTGGGACAAGATGATGCTTACAAACTACCGTGGTCAGCATTCAAGCACTTGATGAATGAGAAGTACCATCCCAGAACCGAGGTCAACAAGCTCAAGACAGAACTTAGAGGGTTACGAACCCAAGGATTTGATATTACCACGTACGAAAGACGATTCACAAAATTGTGCCTATTATGTCCGAGAGCGTTCGAAGATGAGGAAGAGAAGATCGACGCGTTTGTGAAAGGATTACCGGAAAGAATCCAAGAAGATATAAGTTCACACGAGCCCGCCTCCATACAACAGGTATGTAGAATGGCTCACAAACTAGTGAACCAGATTGAGGAAAGAATTAAAGAAGAGGCGGCTGAAGAGGCTAATGTGACGCAAGTCAAAAGAAAGTGGGAGGAAAACGGTGATAAGAATCACCAATACAACAACAACAGCAATTACAACAATAATCGCAACAACTATCCCAACAATCGCAACATCAATCGCAACTACAACAAACGGCCCAACAACAACAACAACAACAACAACAACAACAACAACAACAACAACAACAGCAACTACAACAATCATCCCAACAACAATAACAACCGCAACAACAACAACAACAATCAGAAGCAGCTATGCCAGATGTGTGAAAAGTATCACTCAGGGTTCTGCACCAAATTTTGCAACAAGTGTAAAAGAAATGGTCATAGCGCGGCGAAGTGTGAGGTCTACGGACCAGGGGTTAACAGAACGAAAGGAACAAATGGTGTCGGAACGAGTAATGGCAGAGCAAGTAGTGTCGGAGCAAGTTATGCCAATGTAGTTTGTTATAAATGTGGAAAACCTTGCCACATTATTAGAAATTGCCCGAACCAGGAGAACACGAATGGACAAGGCCGTGGAAGAGTTTTCAATATTAATGCGGCAGAGGCACAGGAAGACCTGGAGCTTGTTACGGGTACGTTTCTTATTGACAATAAATCTTCTTACGTTTTATTTGATTCGGGTGCAGATAGAAGCTATATGAGTAGAGATTTTTGTGCTAAATTAAGTTGTCCATTGACGCCGTTGGATAGTAAATTTTTACTGGAATTAGCAAACGGTAAATTAATTTCAGCAGATTATATATGCCGGAATCGAGAAATTAAACTGGGTTGCGAAATATTTAAGATTGATTTGATACCTGTAGAGTTAGGGAGTTTTGATGTAATAGTTGGCATGGACTGGCTGAAGAAGGTGAAAGCAGAGATCGTATATTATAAAAATGCAATTCGAATTGTACGAGAAGAAGGAGAACCCTTAATGGTGTACGGAGAAAAGGGCAACACGAAGCTACATCTTATTAGTAATTTGAAGGCACAAAAACTAACAAGAAAAGGTTGCTATGCTGTTCTAGCACACGTCGAGAAAGTACAAACTGAAGAAAAGAGCATCAATGATGTTCCCGTCGCAAAAGAATTTCCCGATGTATTTTCGAAAGAATTACCGGGACTACCTCCACATCGATCTGTTGAATTTCAAATAGATCTTGTACCAGGAGCTGCACCAATAGCTCGTGCTCCTTATAGACTCGCACCCAGCGAGATGAAAGAATTGCAAAGCCAACTGCAAGAACTATTGGAACGTGGTTTCATTCGACCAAGCACATCACCATGGGGAGCTCCTGTTTTGTTTGTCAAGAAGAAGGATGGTACATTTAGGTTGTGTATTGACTACAGAGAGTTGAACAAACTTACCATCAAAAACCGTTATCCACTGCCGAGAATTGACGACTTATTTGATAAACTACAAGGCTCGTCAATTTATTCGAAGATCGATTTACGTTCTGGATATCATCAAATGCGAGTAAAGGAGGATGATATTCCAAAAACTGCTTTTAGGACGCGTTATGGTCATTACGAGTTTATGGTTATGCCGTTTGGATTGACTAACGCACCAGCTGTGTTCATGGACCTTATGAACCGAGTGTGTGGGCCATATCTTGACAAGTTTGTTATTATTTTCATCGATGACATACTTATTTACTCAAAGAATTATCAAGAGCACGAAGAACATTTGAGAAAAGTGCTAGAAGTATTGAGGAAAGAAAAACTGTAAGCTAAGTTTTCAAAGTGTGCATTTTGGTTGGAAGAAGTTCAATTCCTCGGTCACATAGTGAATAAAGAAGGTATCCAGGTGGACCCGGCAAAGATCAAAACCGTTGAAAAGTGGAAAACCCCAAAAACTCCGAAGCATATACGTCAATTTTTAGGATTGGCTGGTTACTACAGAAGATTCATCCAAGATTTCTCCAAAATAGCAAAACCCTTGACTGCATTAACGCATAAAGGGAAGAAATTTGAATGGAAGGATGAACAAGAGAAGGCGTTTCAATTATTGAAAAAAAGCTAACTACGGCACCTATATTGTCATTGCCTGAAGGGAATGATGATTTTGTGATTTATTGTGACGCATCAAAGCAAGGTCTCGGTTGTGTATTAATGCAACGCACGAAGGTGATTGCTTATGCGTCTAGACAATTGAAGATTCACGAGCAAAATTATACGACGCATGATTTGGAATTAGGCGCGGTTGTTTTTGTATCAAAGACTTGGAGGCACTACTTATATGGGGTCAAAAGTATTATATATACCGACCACAAAAGTCTTCAACGCATATTTAATAAGAAACAACTGAATATGAGGCAGCGTAGGTGGATTGAATTGTTGAATGATTACAACTTTGAGATTTGTTACCACCCAGGGAAGGCAAATGTGGTAGCCGACGCCTTGAGCAGAAAGGACAGAGAACCCATTCGAGTAAAATCTATGAATATAATGATTCACACTAACCTTACTACTCAAATAAAGGAGGTGCAACAAGGAGTTTTAAAAGAGGGAAATTTAAAGGATGAAATACCCAAAGTATCGGAGAAGCATCTTAATATTCAGGAAGACGGAACCCGGTATAGGGCTGAAAGAATTTGGGTACCAAAATTTGGAGATATGACAGAAATGGTACTTAGAGAAGCTCATAAAACCAGATACTCAATACATCCTGGAACGGGGAAGATGTACAAGGATCTTAAGAAACATTTTTGGTGGCCAGGTATGAAAGCCGATATTGCTAAATATGTAGGAGAATGTTTGACGTGTTCTAAGGTCAAAGCTGAACATCAGAAACCATCAGGTCTACTACAACAACCTAAAATCCCGGAATGGAAATGGGAAAACATTACCATGGATTTCATTACTAAATTGGCAAGGACTACAAGTGGTTATGTTACTATTTGTGTAATAGTTGATCGTCTCACCAAGTCAGCACACTTTCTGCCAATAAGAGAAGATGACAAGATGGAGAAGTTATCATGACTGTATTTGAAGGAAGTCGTCTCCAGACATGGAATACCAATATCTATTATCTCTGATAGGGATGGCAGATTTATTTCAAGATTCTGGAAGACATTACAGCAAGCATTAGGAACTCGTCTAGACATGAGTACTGCCTATCATCCATAAACTGATGGGCAGAGCGAAAGGACGATACAAACGCTTGAAGACATGCTACGAGCATGTGTTATTGATTTCGAAAACAGTTGGGATCGACATCTACCATTAGCAGAATTTTCCTACAACAACAGCTATCATTCAAGCATTGAGATGGCGCCGTTTGAAGCACTTTATGGTAGAAAGTGCAGGTCTCCGATTTGTTAGAGTGAAGTGGGGGATAGACAGATTACGGGTCCGGAGATAATACAAGAAACTACCGAGAAGATCATCCAAATTCAACAACGGTTGAAAACCGCCCAAAGTCGACAAAAGAGCTACGCCGACATTAAAAGAAAAGACATAGAATTTGAAATTGGAGAAATGGTCATGCTTAAGGTTGCACCTTGGAAAGGTGTTGTTCTATTTGGTAAACGGGGGAAATTAAATCCAAGGTATATTGGACCATTCAAGATTATTGATTGTGTCGGACCAGTAGCTTACCGACTTGAGTTACCTCAACAACTTGCGAATGTACATAACACTTTCCACGTCTCGAATTTGAAGAAATGTTTTGCTAAAGAAGATCTCACTATTCCGTTGGACGAAATCCAAATCAATGAAAAACTTCAATTCATTGAAGAACCCGTCGAAATAATGGATCGTGAGGTTAAGAGACTTAAACAAAACAAGATACCGATTGTTAAGGTTCGATGGAATGCTCGTAGAGGACCCGAGTTTACCTGGGAGCGTGAAGAACAGATGAAGAAGACATACCCGCATCTATTTCCAGAAGATTCGTCAACACTTTCAACAGCTTAAAATTTCGGGACGAAATTTATTTAACGGGTAGGTACTGTAGTGACCCGAACTTTTCCATGTTTTTATATATTAAATGAAATTGATATTTACATGATTAAATGTTTCCAACATGTTAAACAATCAAACTTGTTAAGACTTTATTAATTGAAATAGGTTTCATATAGACAATTGACCACCCAAGTTGACCGGCGATTCACGAACGTTAAAACTTGTAAAAACTATATGATGACATATATATGGATATATATATATATATATATATATATATATATATATATATATATATATATATATATATATATATATATATATATATATATATATATATATATATATATATATATATATATATATATATAGTTAACATGATATTATGATAAGTAAACATATCATTAAGTATATTAACAACGAACTACATATGTAAAAACAAGACTACTAACTTAATGATTTTGAAACGAGACATATATGTAACGATTATCGTTGTAACGACATTTAATGTATATATATCATATTAAGATATATTAATACATCATGATATCATGATAATGTAATAATTTAACATCTCATTTGATTTAATAAACAATGGGTTAACAACATTTAACAAGATCGTTAACCTAAAGGTTTCAAAACAACACTTACATGTAACGACTAACGATGACTTAATGACTCAGTTAAAATGTATATACATGTAGTGTTTTAATATGTATTCATACAATTTTGAAAGACTTCAAGACACTTATGAAAATACTTCTACTTAACAAAAATGCTTACAATTACATCCTCGTTCAGTTTCATCAACAATTCTACTCGTATGCACCCGTATTCGTACTTGTACAATACACAGCTTTTAGATGTATGTACTATTGGTATATACACTCCAATGATCAGCTATTAGCAGCCCATGTGAGTCACCTAACACATGTGAGAACCATCATTTGGAAACTAGCATGAAATATCTCATAAAATTACAAAAATATGAGTAATCATTCATGACTTACTTACATGTAAACAAAATTACACATCCTTTATATCTAATCCATATACCAACGACCAAAAACACCTACAAAAACTTTCATTCTTCAATTTTATTCATCTAATTAATCTCTCTCAAGTTCTATCTTCAAGTTCTAAGTGTTCTTCATAAATTCTACAAGTTCTAGTTTCATAAAATCAAAAAACTTCCAAGTTAGCTAGCTTACTTCCAATCTTGTAGAGTGATCATCCAACCTCAAGAAATTTTTATTATTTATAGTAATATATCTTTCTAATACAAGGTAATATTCATATTCAAACTTTTATTCAATTTCTATAACTATAACAATCTTATTTCGAGTGGAAATCTTACTTGAACTTGTTTTCGTGTCATGATTCTGCTTCAAGAACTTTCAAGCCATCCAAGGATCCTTTGAAGCTAGATCCATTTTTTTCATTTCCAGTAGCTTTATCCAGAGAACTTGAGGTAGTAATGACGTTCATAACATCATTCGATTCATACATATAAAGCTATCTTATTCGAAGGTTTAAACTTGTAATCACTAGAACATAGTTTAGTTAATTCTAAACTTGTTCGCAAACAAAAGTTAATCCTTCTAACTTGACTTTTAAAATCAACTAAAAACATGTTCTATATCTATATGATATGCTAAGTTAATGATTTAAAACCTGGAAACACGAAGAACACTGTAAAACCGGACATACGCCGTCGTAGTAACACCGCGGGCTGTTTTGGGTTAGTTAATTAAAAACTATGATAAACTTTGATTTAAAAGTTGTTCTTCTGGGAAAATGATTTTTCTTATGAACATGAAACTATATCCAAAAATCATGGTTAAACTCAAAGTGAAAGTATGTTTTCTAAAACGGTCATCTAGACGTCGTTCTTTCGACTAAAAAATGACTACCTTTACAAAAACGACGTGTAACTTATATTTCCGACTATAAACCTATACTTTTTCTGTTTAGATTCATAAAATAGAGTTCAATATGAAACCATAGCAATTTGATTCACTCAAAACGGATTTAAAATGAAGAAGTTATGGGTAAAACAAGATTGGATAATTTTTCTTGTTGTAGCAACGTGAAAATTGGTAACAAATCTATATTAATCATATCCTAGATAACTTATATTGTATTATACATGTATTCTAATATATTATGTAATCTTGAGATACCATAGACACGTATACAAATGTTTTGACATATCATATCGACCCATGTGTATATATTATTTGGAACAACCATAGACACTCTATATGCAGTAATGTGGGAGTGAGCTATACAGGGTTGAGGTTGATTTCAAAAATATATATACTTTGAGTTGTGATCTAGCCTGAGACGTGTATACACTGGGTCGTGGATTGATTCAAGATAATATATATCAATTTTTTTCTGTACATCTAACGTTGGACAACTAGTTGTAGGTTACTAACGAGGACAGCTGACTTAATAAACTTAAAACATCAAAATGTATTAAAAGTGTTGTAAATATATTTTGAATATAGTTTAATATATATGTACATATTTGTTATAGGTTCGTGAATCGACCAGTGGCCAAGTCTTACTTCCCGACGAAGTAAAAATCTGTGAAAGTGAGTTATAGTCCCACTTTTAAAATCTAATATTTTTGGGATGAGAATACGTGCAGGTTTTTTAAATGATTTACAAAATAGACACAAGTACGTGAAACTACATTCTATGGTTGAATTATCGAAATCGAATATGCCCCTTTTTATTAAGTCTGGTAATCTAAGAATTAGGGAACAGACACCCTAATTGACGCGAATCCTAAAGATAGATCTATTGGGCCTAACAAACCCCATCCAAAGTACCGGATGCTTTAGTACTTCGAAATTTATATCATATCCGAAGGGTGTCCCGGAATGATGGGGATATTCTTATATATGCATCTTGTTAATGTCGGTTACCGGGTGTTCACCATATGAATGATTTTTATCTCTATGTATGGGATGTGTATTGAAATATGAAATCTTGTGGTCTATTGTTACAATTTGATATATATAGGTTAAACCTATAACTCACCAACATTTTTGTTGACGTTTAAAGCATGTTTATTCTCAGGTGAATACTAAGAGCTTCCGCTGTTGCATACTAAAATAAGGACAAGATTTGGAGTCCATGTTTGTATGATATTGTGTAAAAACTGCATTCAAGAAACATATATCGATGTAATATATTTCTATTGTAAACCATTATGTAATGGTCTTGTGTAAACAGTATATTTTAGATTATCATTATTTGATAATCTACGTAATGCTTTTGAAACCTTTATTGATAAAATAAAGGTTATGGTTGTTTTAAAAATGAATGCAGTCTTTGAGAAACGTCTAATATAGAGGTCAAAACCTCGTAATGAAATCAATTAATATAGAACGTTTATAATCAATATGAACGGGACATTTCATCAAACGGGTGTTGATAACAATTCGTTCGGTCAAACTTGGATCACGAATTTAACGACCCGTCAAAGTACACTTGACGACCATCGTTATCTTGGTCCCACAGCTTGATCATAACTCTATATGAATTTAATAAATAACCTTACATTCTTTATTTAAAAATGATTTCCTATAAAGGAAACCTATTAAAATATGTAAGTTTAGAAAAAGCATACATTATTACTTAACCAAAAGTTGACCAAGACAAAGTCAACAGCATCCCCTATTAAATGTATCAAAATAGAATGCAAGTTATTGTTTAACAAAAGCTGCCATCATAAATATGCAGACTCTCTAAGCACAGCGGAAGCAATCAATCATGAACCTGAGAATAAAACATGCGAGTAACTGTCGACAAAAATGTTGAGTGAATTATAGGTTTAATATTGCAAACAATATTTAATTTAAACCGAAAAAATTTATGTTTGAAAACATAAAAACTCCTTTTTGGACCACAAAATTATATGCTAGAAAACATATAAAAACATTATTTCATTTACCGTGAGCCACCTGGTAACCACTTAACCATTTACTTACCCTTGCCAAACACAATAAATAATATACACTGAACAAGTGTATCTACAACAAATTACAAAGTACTAAACATTCCAATTATAAATTGCTAGCGCGATTAGCTCGAAATGGGGTTGTCAAACCCGATAGATCTATTCGTAGGATTCGCGTTCACCAGTAGAAACCAGTGATTACAATTACCAGATTAGGGAATATTTATGTTCCACTCACAATGAATAATTTAAACCAACTTCCACTTGTTCAAAATATAAAATAAATTGCATGTATTCTCATCCCAAAAGATTTAAAATAGAAAAATGAGACTATAACTCACCTTAATAGCAAACGAAGTAACCACTCAAATATGCAAACAGCAAATGAAGTAAAGTGATCAGGAATGATCACAACGGCGACCTATAAATAAAGAAGGTCGATATAAATAACTAACTTAAGTCAAGTATTAGTATGATAGCTATTGTACATGTTGCAAGTAGTCATAGAACAATACTCAACATGCATCAGTTTGATCAGAACAGCGTACGGACACACACTTTCTATTTTTAGAAAGTTTCTATTTTTAGCAGGTTTCCATTTTTGGAAAGTTTCTATTTTTGGAAAGTTTCTATTTTTGGAAAGTTTCTATTTTTGGAAAGTTTCCAAATTTAGAAAGTTGCTATTTTAGGAAAGTTTATAAGTTAGGAAAGTTTCCTTAATTAAAAAGTCAACAAAAGTCAACCGAAAGTCAAAGTCAACCGAAAGTCAACTCAAAAGTCAACCTTAGTCAAACATGGTCAACGTTAATTTTAAAAGTGTAAGTTGTAATAATAATGTAAGTTATAATATTTATTAAAGTTAAATATGTCTAATTATGTCATAACATAAGTTTAATTAAATTAAAATAAATTATTAAAGTTAATATAAGTTTAAATGATATAATTAATATAACATAAGTATTTAATTAATTAATTAAATATTAGTCACAATATAAGTATTATTAATTAATAAGAAATTTTAAATCATATCATAAGTATTATTAATTAATAATGAATTATTAATCATATCATAAGTTTCTAATTATAATTATTAAATCATAAGTATTTAATAATTAAATTATAATTAAATAATAACTAAGCCTTATAATAATTAAATAATTAATTAATCTTTATTATAAGTCTTATAATAATAATCTTATAATATAAGTTTAATACTTATCATAAGTATTTTCCATTAATAATAAAAGTATTATTAATCATAAGTTTAATTAAAATGTTAATTAAATCATAAGTAATAGTTAAATGATATAATAAATATATATTATAAGTCTTAAATTATAATAATTACTTTTTATATCATAAGTAATTAAATGATAATGAAATTCATTATTTATATCATAATTTTAATAATTAATCACAAGTTTTAAATCAAAAGTTCATCGGGTCGTATCTTGAGCCCCGTGTGTCGGTTTTCGGCGAGCCTTACATATATCTGCGCCTAATAAAACCACCCGACACTTCAGTACACTCAAGAACACACCAATAACAGCCCACAAGTCATGGTGATCAGCCAAGACATCACTTGAAACTTTAATTCAATCAAAATCGTGTTTTAGACGCAACGGGTGATTCGTGGCTCGGATTTAGATGACCCGTGAAATGTCCCGTTCTTATTGATTAAAAACGTTCCATATTAATTGATTTCGTTGCGAGGTTTTGACCTCTATATGAGACGTTTTTCAAAGACTGAATTCATTTTTAAAACAAACCATAACCTTTATTTCATCAATAAAGGTTTAAAATGCTTTACGTAGATTATCAAATAATGATAATCTAAAATATCCTGTTTACGCACGACCATTACATAATGGTTTACAATACAAATATGTTACAACAAAATAAGTTTCTTGAATGCAGTTTTTACACAATATCATACAAGCATGGACTCCAAATATCGTCCTTATTTAAGTATGCGACAGCGGAAGCTCTTAATAATCACCTGAGAATAAACATGCTTAAAACGTCAACACAAATGTTGGTGAGTTATAGGTTTAATCTATATATATCAAATCATAATAATAGACCACAAGATTTCATATTTCAATACACATCCCATACATAGAGATAAAAATTATTCATATAGTGAACACCTGGTAACCGACATTAACAAGATGCATATATAAGAATATCCCCATCATTCCAGGACACCCTTCGGATATGATATAAATTTCGAAGTACTAAAGCATCCAGTACTTTGGATGGGGTTTGTTAGGCCCAATAGATCTATCTTTAGGATTCGCATCAATTAGGGTGTCTGTTCCCTAATTCTTAGATTACCAGACTTAATAAAAAGGGGCATATTCGATTTCGATAATTCAACCATAGAATGTAGTTTCACGTACTTGTGTCTATTTTGTAAATCATTTATAAAACCTGCATGTATTCTCATTCCAAAAATATTAGATTTTAAAAGTGGGACTATGACTCACTTTCACAGATTTTTACTTCGTCGAGAAGTAAGACTTGGCCACTGTTGATTCACGAACCTATAACAATATATACATATATATTAAAGTATGTTCAAAATATATTTACAACACTTTTAATATATTTTGATGTTTTAAGTTTATTAAGTCAGCTGTCCTCGTTAGTAACCTACAACTAGTTGTCCACAGTTAGATGTACAGAAATAAATCGATAAATATTATCTTGAATCAATCCACGACCCAGTGTATACATATCTCAGCATTGATCACAACTCAAACTATATATATTTTGGAATCAACCTCAACCCTGTATAGCTAACTCTAACATTCACATATAGAGTGTCTATGGTTGTTCCGAAATATATATAGATGTGTCGACATGATAGGTCGAAACATTGTATACGTGTCTATGATATCTCAATATTACATAATATACAATACAAGTTGATTAAGTTATGGTTGGAATAGATTTGTTACCAATTTTCACGTACCTAAAATGAGAAAAATTATCCAATCTTGTTTTACCCATAAATTCTTCATTTTAAATCCGCTTTGAGTGAATCAAATTGCTATGGTTTCATATTGAACTCTATTTTATGAATCTAAAAAGAAAAAGTATAGGTTTATAGTCAGAAAAATAAGTTACAAGTCATTTTTGTAAAGGTAGTCATTTCAGTCGAAAGAACGACGTCTAGATGACCATTTTAGAAAAACATACTTACACTTTGAGTTTAACCATAATTTTTGGATATAGTTTCATGTTCATAATAAAAATCATTTTCTCAGAATAACAACTTTTAAATCAAAGTTTATCATAGTTTTTAATTAACTAACCCAAAACAGCCCGCGGTGTTACTACGACGGCGTAAATCCGGTTTTACGGTATTTTTCGTGTTTCCAGGTTTTAAATCATTAAGTTAGCATATCATATAGATATAGAACATGTGTTTAGTTAATTTTAAAAGTCAATTTAGAAGGATTAACTTTTGTTTGTGAACAAGTTTAGAATTAACTAAACTATGTTCTAGTGATTACGAGTTTAAACCTTCGAATAAGATAGTTTTATATATATGAATCGAATGATGTTATGAACATCATTACTACCTCAAGTTTAGTAGGTAAACCTACTGGAAGTGACAAGAAATGATCTAGCTTCAAAGGATCTTGGATGGCTTGAAAGTTCTTTAAGTAGGATCATGACACAAAAACAAGTTCAAGTAAGATTTTTACTCGAATTAAGATAGTTTATAGTTATAGAAATTGAATCAAAGTTTGAATATGAATATTACCTTGAATAAGAAAGATAACCTACTGTATATAACAAAGGTTTCTTGATCTTAGATGTTTACTTGGAATGGATTAGAAAGCTTGGAAGTAAATTAGTAAACTTGAAGGGATTTTTGAAGTGTTCTTGAAGTGTTCTTCCTATGATGATTATAGCTTGATTCTTGAAGTGATTTTTGATGAAGATGATTATTAAATACTGGAAAAATACGTTCATAATAGTGTGTGTGTGTTGAGAGAGAATTAGAAAGAGAATTGGAAGTGAAATGGAGTGAATGATGAGTGGTAATTGGTGAGTGGTGAGTGGGGTTAAAAGGAGTTCTAGTTAGTGGACTAGCTCATGGTAGAAGTTAAAATTGATTAGTCATACATGACATAATCAAGAGTGGAATCCCATGCTAGTTCCTATTGGTATATACCCATAGTAAGTACGTTTTGAAGCTGTGTATAATACGGGTAAGAATTCGACTAGAATTCTTGATGAAAGAAAAGAATGGGAAAGTAACTGTAACCATTTTCGTTAAGTATGAGTGTTTTGATATATATCTTGAAGTCTTCCAAAAGTATTTTAATACATCTAAATACACTACATGTATATACATTTTAACTGAGTCGTTAAGTCATCGTTAGTCGTTACATGTAAGTGTTGTTTTGAAACCTTTAAGTTAACGATCTCAATTAATGTTGTTAACCCATTGTTTATTATATCTAATGAGATGTTTATA
The DNA here is from genome assembly GCF_046630445.1 of Rutidosis leptorrhynchoides. NCBI lineage: Eukaryota > Viridiplantae > Streptophyta > Magnoliopsida > Asterales > Asteraceae > Rutidosis > Rutidosis leptorrhynchoides. Next base: position 223,980,128 of record NC_092337.1, on the reverse strand, counting down.
TTATTATATTATCTTGATATTATGAAATATTAATATATCTTAATATGATATATATACATTTAAATGTCGTTACAACGATAATCGTTACATATATGTCTCGTTTCGAAATCCTTAAGTTAGTAGTCTTGTTTATATGTATATAACTCATTGTTAATATACTTATGGAGATACTTACTTATCATAATCTCATGTTAACCATATGTATATCTATATATATATCGTCATGTCATTTTTACAAGTTTTAACGTTCGTGAATCGCCGGTCAACTTGGGTGGTCAATTGTCTATATGAAACATATTTCAATTAATCAAGTCTTAACAAGTTTGATTGCTTAAAATGTTGGAAACATTTAATCATGTAAATATCAATCTCAATTAATATGTATAAACATGGAAAAGTTCGGGTCACTACAGTACCTACCCGTTAAATAAATTTCGTCCCGAAATTTTAAGCTGTTGAAGGTGTTGACGAATCTTCTGGAAATAGATGCAGGTATTTCTTCTTCATCTAATCTTCATGCTCCCAGGTGAACTCGGGTCGTCTACGAGCATTCCATCGAACCTTAACAATTGGTATCTTGTTTTGCTTAAGTCTTTTAACCTCACGATCCATTATTTCGACGGGTTCTTCGATGAATTGGAGTTTTTCGTTGATTTGGATTTCATCTAACGGAATAGTGAGATCTTCTTTAGCAAAACATTTCTTCAAATTCGAGACGTGGAAAGTGTTATGTACAGCCGCGAGTTGTTGGGGTAACTCAAGTCGGTAAGCTACTGGTCCGACACGATCAATAATCTTGAATGGTCCAATATACCTTGGATTTAATTTCCCTCGTTTACCAAATCGAACAACGCCTTTCCAAGGTGCAACTTTAAGCATGACCATCTCTCTAATTTCAAATTCTATATCTTTTCTTTTAATGTCAGCATAGCTCTTTTGTCGACTTTGTGCGGTTTTCAACCGTTGTTGAATTTGGATGATCTTCTCGGTAGTTTCTTGTATAATCTCCGAACCCGTAATCTGTCTATCCCCCACTTCACTCCAACAAATCAGAGACCTGCACTTTCTACCATAAAGTGCTTCAAACGGTGCCATCTCAATGCTTGAATGGTAGCTATTGTTGTAGGAAAATTCTGCTAACGGTAGATGTCGATCCCAACTGTTTCCGAAATCAATAACACATGCTCGTAGCATGTCTTCAAGTGTTTGTATCGTCCTTTCGCTCTGCCCATCAGTTTGTGGATGATAGGCAGTACTCATGTCTAGACGAGTTACTAATGCTTGCTGTAATGTCTGCCAGAATCTTGAAATAAATCTGTCATCCCTATCAGAGATAATAGAGATTGGTATTCCATGTCTGGAGACGACTTCCTTCAAATACAGTCGTGCTAACTTCTCCATCTTGTCATCTTCTCTTATTGGCAGGAAGTGTGCTGATTTGGTGAGACGATCAACTATTACCCAAATAGTATCAAAACCACTTGCAGTCCTTGGCAATTTAGTGATGAAATCCATGGTAATGTTTTCCCATTTCCATTCTGGGATTTCGGGTTGTTGAAGTAGACCTGATGGTTTCTGATGCTCAGCTTTGACCTTAGAACACGTCAAACATTCTCCTACGTATTTAGAAACATCGGCTTTCATACCCGGCCACCAAAAATGTTTCTTGAGATCCTTGTACATCTTTCCCATTCCAGGATGTATTGAGTATCTGGTTTTATGAGCTTCTCTAAGTACCATTTCTCTCATATCTCCAAATTTTGGTACCCAAATTCTTTCAGCCCTATACCGGGTTCCGTCTTCCCGAATATTAAGATGCTTCTCCGATCCTTTGGGTATTTCATCCTTTAAATTTCCCTCTTTTAAAACTCCTTGTTGCGCCTCCTTTATTTGAGTAGTAAGGTTAGTGTGAATCATTATATTCATAGATTTTACTCGAATGGGTTCTCTGTCCTTCCTGCTCAAGGCATCGGCTACCACATTTGCCTTCCCCGGGTGGTAACGAATCTCAAAGTCGTAATCATTCAACAATTCAATCCACCTACGCTGCCTCATATTCAGTTGTTTCTGATTAAATATGTGTTGAAGACTTTTGTGGTCGGTATATATAATACTTTTGACCCCATATAAGTAGTGCCTCCAAGTCTTTAATGCAAAAACAACCGCGCCTAATTCCAAATCATGCGTCGTATAATTTTGTTCGTGAATCTTCAATTGTCTAGACGCATAAGCAATCACCTTCGTTCGTTGCATTAATACACAACCGAGACTTTGCTTTGATGCGTCACAATAAATCACAAAATCATCATTCCCTTCAGGAAATGACAATATAGGTGCCGTAGTTAGCTTTTTCTTCAATAACTGAAACGCTTTCTCTTGTTCATCATTCCATTCAAATTTCTTCCCTTTATGCGTTAATGCAGTCAAGGGTTTTGCTATTCTGGAAAAGTCTTGGATGAACCTTCTGTAGTAACCAGCTAGTCCTAAAAACGGGCGTATGTGTTTCGGAGTTTTTGGGGTTTCCCACTTTTCAACAGTTTCTATCTTTGCCGGATCCACCTTAATACCTTCTTTGTTCACTATGTGACCGAGGAATTGAACTTCTTCCAACCAAAATGCACACTTTGAAAACTTAGCGTACAATTCTTCCTTCCTCAATACTTCTAACACCTTTCTCAAATGTTCACCTTGTTCTTGGTCATTCTTTGAGTAAATAAGTATGTCATCAATGAAAACAATGACAAACTTGTCAAGGTATGGTCCACACACTCGGTTCATAAGGTCCATGAACACAGCTGGTGCATTAGTTAAATCAAATGGCATGACCATAAACTCGTAATGACCGTAACGTGTTCTGAAAGCAGTCTTTGGAATATCATCTTCTTTCACCCGCATTTGATGATACCCGGAACGTAAGTCAATCTTTGAATAAACAGACGAGCCTTGTAGTTGATCAAATAAGTCGTCAATTCTCGGTAGTGGGTAGCGGTTCTTGATGGTAAGTTTGTTCAACTCTCGGTAGTCGATACACAACCTGAATGTACCATCTTTCTTCTTGACAAACAAAACAGGATCTCCCCACGGTGATGTGCTTGGTTGAATGAAACCACGCTCTAAAAGTTCTTTTAATTGGCTTTGCAGTTCTTTCATCTCGCTGGGTGCGAGTCTGTAAGGAGCACGAGCTATTGGTGCAGCTCCTGGTACAAGATCTATTTGAAATTCAACGGATCGATGTGGGGGTAATCCCGGTAATTCTTTCGAAAATACATCGGGAAATTCTTTTGCGACGGGAACATCATTGATGCTCTTTTCTTCAGTTTGTACTTTCTCGACGTCTGCTAGAACAGCATAGCAACCTTTTCTTATTAGTTTTTGTGCCTTCAAATTACTAATAAGATGTAGCTTCGTGTTGCCCTTTTCTCCGTACACCATTAAGGGTTTTCCTTTTTCTCGTATAATGCGAATTGCATTTTTGTAACAAACGATCTCTGCTTTCACTTCTTTCAACCAGTCCATACCGATTATCACATCAAAACTCCCTAACTCTACTGGTATCAAATCAATCTTAAATGTTTCGCTAACCAGTTTAATTTCTCGATTCCGACATATATTATCTGCTGAAATTAATTTACCATCTGCTAATTCGAGTAAAAATTTACTATCCAAAGGCGTCAATGGACAACTTAATTTAGCACAAAAATCTCTACTCATATAGCTTCTATCCGCGCCCGAATCAAATAAAACGTAAGCAGATTTATTGTCAATAAGAAACGTACCCGTAACAAGCTCCGGGTCTTCCTGTGCCTCTGCCGCATTAATATTGAAAACTCTTCCGCGGCCTTGTCCATTCGTGTTCTCCTGGTTCGGGCAATTTCTAATAATGTGACCCGGTTTTCCACATTTATAACAAACTACATTGGCATAACTTGCTCTGACACTACTTGCTCCGCCATTACTCGTTCCGACACCATTTGTTCCTTTCGTTCTATTAACCCCTGGTCCATAGACCTCACACTTCGCCGCGCTATGACCATTTCTTTTACACTTGTTGCAAAATTTGGTGCAGAACCCCGAGTGATACTTTTCACACCTTTGGCATAGCTGCTTCTGATTGTTGTTGTTGTTGCGGTTATTATTGTTCTTGGGATGATTATTGTAGTTGCTATTGTTCTTGTTGTTGTTGTTGTTGTTGGGCCGTTTGTTGTAGTTGAGATTGATGTTGCGATTGTTGGGATAATTGTTCCGATTATTGTTGTAATTGCTGTTGTTGTTGTATTGGTGATTCTTATCACCATTTTCCTCCCACTTTCTTTTGACTTGCTTCACATTGGCCTCTTCAGCAGTCTGTTCTTTAATTCTTTCTTCAATCTGGTTCACTAGTTTGTGAGCCATTCTACATGCCTGTTGTATGGAGGCGGGCTCGTGTGAACTTATATCTTCTTGGATTCTTTCCGGTAATCCTTTAACAAACGCGTCGATCTTCTCTTCCTCATCTTCGAATGCTCCCGGACACAATAGGCACAATTCTGTGAATCGTCTTTCATACGTGGTAATATCAAATCCTTGGGTTCGTAACCCTCTAAGTTCTGTCTTGAGCTTATTGACCTCGGTTCTGGGACAGTACTTCTCGTTCATCAAGTGCTTGAATGCTGACCACGGTAGTGCGTACGCATCGTCTTATCCCACTTGCTCTAGATAGGTATTCCACCATGTTAACGCAAAACCTGTGAAGGTATGCATAGCGTACTTCACTTTGTCCTCTTCAGTACACTTACTTATAGCAAACACCGATTCGACCTTCTCGGTCCACCGTTTCAATCCGATCGGTCCTTCCGTTCCATCAAATTCCAAAGGTTTGCAGGCAGTAAATTCTTTGTAGGTGCATCCTACACGATTTCATGTACTGCTAGATCCAAGGTTATTGTTGGTATGTAGCGCAGCCTGTACTGCGGCTATGTTTGAAGCTAGAAAAGTACGGAATTCCTCTTCATTCATATTCACGGTGTGTCGAGTAGTCGGTGCCATTTCCTTCAAAATAATCAAATGGAACAAGTTAATCATACAGAATATTAAGAGTAGTTAATAGTATTTCGTAGCATAATATGAACTCATTTATAAAAGCTTTTTCTTCATATTAGCGTTTTATAGTTTTCATTCGGGTAGTACCTACCCGTTAAGTTCATACTTAGTAGCTATTATACAATTCAACTACTACAATTCTATATGAAAAACTGATTATAATAATATTTCGCGTTCAAACTTTTACACAATATTTTACAAACTTACAATACCGCTTATTTTACATATAGCATAAAATATAGCACACAATAACTTTGATACAAGATAGTTGTGAAGATAATTCTAGCTAGTACGCAAGTCGTTCAGCAAAGGCAATAAAGACACGTAATTCATACGTCCAGAAACAAGTCATGCATTCTGGTTTTACTAGGACTACTTCCCATCCTTGGTCTTGTGGAACATAACCGTTATGGCCGTTGATAAGACAGCGTGTTGTAACGTCGTCAAAGGGACGAGGGTTACGTAATGTCCAACAGTCCCGTAACAATCTAAAAACCTCATTTCTTACCCCAATTACCGACTCCGTCACTTGTGGGAACGTTTTGTTTAATAGTTGTAGGCTGATGTTCTTGTTCTCACTTTGGTGAGAAGCGAACATTACTAATCCGTAAGCATAACATGCTTCTTTATGTTGCATGTTAGCCGCTTTTTCTAAATCACGAAGTCCAATATTCGGATATATTGAGTCAAAATAATTTCTTAACCCATTGCGTAAAATAGCATTTGGGTTCCCCGCAATATATGCGTCAAAGTAAACACATCGTAACTTATGAATTTCCCAATGTGATATCCCCCATCTTTCGAACGAAAGCCTTTTATAAACCAAGGCATTCTTAGAACGTTCTTCGAATGTCTTACAAACTGATCTTGCCTTAAATAGTTGTGCCGAAGAATTCTGACCGACTTTAGACAAGATTTCATCAATCATGTCTCCGGGTAGGTCTCTTAAAATATTGGGTTGTCTATCCATTTTGTGTTTTTATACTGTAAAATAGACAAGAGTTAGATTCATAAAAAAAAATATACTTATTAATACAAGCAATTTTTACATATATCATAAAGCATAAGCACACTATATTACATATATTACACCACACGAATACAACTATCTTATTCCGACTCGCTTGTTTCTTCTTCTTCGATTTTAGTTCGTTTTGCCAAGTTTCTAGGGATATATGATGTTCCCCTAATACGAGCCGTTATTTTCCACATTGGTTTAGAAAAACCTGGTGGTTTAGAGGTTCCCGGGTCATTATTACAACTTAAGGACTTCGGGGGTTGACGATACATATAAAGTTCATCGGGGTTGGAATTAGATTTCTCTATTTTTATGCCCTTTCCCTTATTATTTTCTTTTGCCTTTTTAAATTCAGTTGGGGTAATTTCTATAACATCATCGGAATTCTCGTCGGAATCCGATTCATCGGAGAATTGGTAATCCTCCCAATATTTTGCTTTCTTGGCGGAAACACCATTGACCATAATTAACCTTGGTCGGTTGGTTGAAGATTTTCTTTTACTTAACCGTTTTATTATTTCCCCCACCGATTCTATTTCTTCATCCGGTTCTGATTCTTCTTCCTGTTCCGATTCTTCTTCCGGTTCCGATTCTTCTTCCGGTTCCGACTCTTCTTCCGGTTCCTCTTCGGGAACTTGTGAATCAGTCCACGAATCATTCCAATTTACATTTGACTCTTCATTATTATTAGGTGAGTCAATGGGACTTGTTCTAGAGGTAGACATCTATCACATAATATCAAACGCGTTAAGAGATTAATATATCACATAATATTCACATGTTAAAAATATATAGTTTCCAACAAAATTTGTTAAGCAATCATTTTTTAAGTAAACACTGTCGAAGTCCAGACTCACTAATGCATCCTAACAAACTCGATAAGACACACTAATGCAAAATTCTGGTTCTCTAAGACCAACGCTCTGATACCAACTGAAATGTCCCGTTCTTATTGATTAAAAACGTTCCATATTAATTGATTTCGTTGCGAGGTTTTGACCTCTATATGAGACGTTTTTCAAAGACTGCATTCATTTTTAAAACAAACCATAACCTTTATTTCATCAATAAAGGTTTAAAAAGCTTTACGTAGATTATCAAATAATGATAATCTAAAATATCCTGTTTACACACGACCATTACATAATGGTTTACAATACAAATATGTTACAACAAAATAAGTTTCTTGAATGCAGTTTTTACACAATATCATACAAGCATGGACTCCAAATCTCGTCCTTATTTAAGTATGCGATAGCGGAAGCTCTTAATAATCACCTGAGAATAAACATGCTTAAAACGTCAACAAAAATGTTGGTGAGTTATAGGTTTAATCTATAAATATCAAATCATAATAATAGACCACAAGATTTCATATTTCAATACACATCCCATACATAGAGATAAAAATTATTCATATGGTGAACACCTGGTAACCGACATTAACAAGATGCATATAAAAGAATATCCCCATCATTCCGGGACACCCTTTGGATATGATATAAATTTCGAAGTACTAAAGCATCCGGTACTTTGGATGGGGTTGGTTAGGCCCAATAGATCTATCTTTAGGATTTGCGTCAATTAGAGTGTCTGTTCCCTTATTCTTAGATTACCAGACTTAATAAAAAGGGGCATATTCGATTTCAATAATTCAACCATAGAATGTAGTTTCACGTACTTGTGTCTATTTTCTAAATCATTTATAAAACCTGCATGTATTCTCATCCCAAAAATATTAGATTTTAAAAGTGGGACTATAACTCACTTTCACATATTTTTACTTCGTCGAGAAGTAAGACTTGGCCACTATTGATTCACGAACCTATAACAATATATACATATATAGTAAAGTATGTTCAAAATATATTTACAACACTTTTAATATATTTTGATGTTTTAAGTTTATTAAGTCAGCTGTCCTCGTTAGTAACCTACAACTAGTTGTCCACAGTTAGATGTGCAGAAATAAATCGATAAATATTATCTTGAATCAATCCACGACCCAGTGTATACGTATCTCAGTATTGATCACAACTCAAACTATATATATATTGGAATCAACCTCAACCCAGTATAGCTAACTCCAACATTCACATATAGAGTGTCTATGGTTGTTCCGAAATATATATAGATGTATCGACATGATAGGTCGAAACATTGTATACGTGTCTATGGTATCTCAAGATTACATAATATACAATACAAGTTGATTAAGTTATGGTTGGAATAGATTTGTTACCAATTTTCACGTAGCTAAAATGAGAAAAATTATCCAATCTTGTTTTACCCATAACTTCTTCATTTTAAATCCGTTTTAACTGAATCAAATTGCTATGGTTTCATATTGAACTCTATTTTATGAATCTAAACAGAAAAAGTATAGGTTTATAGTCGGAAAAATAAGTTACAAGTTTTTTTTGTAAAGGTAGTCATTTCAGTCGAAAGAACGACGTCTAGATGACCATTTTAGAAAACATACTTCCACTTTGAGTTTAACCATAATTTTTGGATATAGTTTCATGTTCATAATAAAAATCATTTTCTCAGAATAACAACTTTTAAATCAAAGTTTATCATAGTTTTTAATTAACTAACCCAAAACAGCCCGCGGTGTTACTACGACGGCGTAAATCCGTTTTTACGGTGTTTTTCGTGTTTCCAGGTTTTAAATCATTAAGTTAGCATATCATATAGATATAGAACATGTGTTTAGTTAATTTTAAAAGTCAAGTTAGAAGGATTAACTTTTGTTTGCGAACAAGTTTAGAATTAACTAAACTATGTTCGAGTGATTACGAGTTTAAACCTTCGAATAAGATAGTTTTATATATATGAATCGAATGATGTTATGAACATCATTACTACCTCAAGTTTAGTAGGTAAACCTACTGGAAGTGACAAGAAATGATCTAGCTTCAAAGGATCTTGGATGGCTTGAAAGTTCTTTAAGTAGGATCATGACACAAAAACAAGTTCAAGTAAGATTTTTACTCGAATTAAGATAGTTTATAGTTATAGAAATTGAATCAAAGTTTGAGTATGAATATTACCTTGAATAAGAAAGATAACCTACTGTATATAACAAAGGTTTCTTGATCTTAGATGATTACTTGGAATGGATTAGAAAGCTTGGAAGTAAATTAGTAAACTTGAAGGGATTTTTGAAGTGTTCTTGAAGTGTTCTTCCTATGATGATTATAGCTTGATTCTTGGAGTAATTTTTGATGAAGATGATGATTAAATACTGGAAAAATACGTTCATAATAGTGTGTGTGTGTGTGTGTTGAGAGAGAATTAGAAAGAGAATTGGAAGTGAAATGGAGTGAATGATGAGTGGTAATTGGTGAGTGGTGAGTGGGGTTAAAAGGAGTTCTAGTTAGTTGACTAGCTCATGGTAGAAGTTAAAATTGATTAGTCATACATGACATAATCAAGAGTGGAATCCCATGCTAGTTCCTATTGGTATATACCCATAGTAAGTACGTTTTGAAGCTGTGTATAATACGGGTAAGAATACGACTAGAATTCTTGATGAAAGAAAAGAATGAGAAAGTAACTGTGACCATTTTCGTTAAGTATGAGTGTTTTGATATATACCTTGAAGTCTTCCAAAAGTATTTTAATACATCTAAATACACTACATGTATATACATTTTAACTGAGTCATTAAGTCATCGTTAGTCGTTACATGTAAGTGTTGTTTTGAAACCTTTAAGTTAACGATCTCAATTAATGTTGTTAACCCATTGTTTATTATATCTAATGAGATGTTTATATTATTATATTATCATGATATTATGATATATTAATATATCTTAATATGATATATATACATTTAAATGTCGTTACAACGATAATCGTTACATATATGTCTCGATTCGAAATCCTTAAGTTAGTAGTCTTGTTTATATGTATATAACTCATTGTTAATATACTTATGGAGATACTTACTTATCATAATCTCATGTTAACCATATGTATATCCATATATATATCATCATGTCGTTTTTACAAGTTTTAACGTTCGTGAATCGTCGGTCAACTTGGGTGGTCAATTGTCTATATGAAACATATTTCAATTAATCAAGTCTTAACAAGTTTGATTGCTTAACATGTTGAAAACATTTAATCATGTAAATATCAATCTCAATTAATATGTATAAGCATGGAAAAGTTCGGGTCACTACAACTCGAACATGAAAGTTCGTCCCATCATTGATCCTAACACACTAACACACCCTAAGGTCACCAAATATGGTCACAAAGTTGGACCAAACCTGGTTTATACCAATATCACATTTCAATCTTAACAAAATACCACTTTGATCATATCTAGGGCTCCGGGAATCGAAACGACATGAATCCGGAGTCTAAAATTAATGTCTTGATGAGAGGAACTTATCTAGATACTTTATTTTAACTTTTATAATAGTCACAATATCAGAAATACACGAAATAGCTGCTGTCCCAATTTTATCAAAAACATGTGTTTATGAGTAATTCTATGCATACAAACACCATTACAACAACAAGTAATCATCATACTATTAAAATATAATCAAAATACAGAAAAATTAAAGAAAAATTGAAAAGCTAGGGTTAGGATTTATACCCTAATCAAGAATTGATTGATACAATCGCGTAGAGGATGAAGAGAGCAATCTGATTATGCAACCAATTGAATGAGCCAAGCTATATTTGATGAACAAATGGTGATGATGATGATTTTGATGATGGTGGACGGCCAAAACAAGAAAAGGAGAGGAGGGAGAGAAAAAGTCTTGAGGGAAAATTAGGTTTTTAGGAAATAAATGTGTAAGTGTGAAATAAATTGCAAAAATAAAAATATGAGGGGAGCAAGGCCATATTCGGCCGAATTTTTGCATGGAGGTGGGACCCTTGGCCCACTTTGATCTTATGGTTCATTTCTTGTGGCCCGAATGCCCGAACGAAGCCCGGAACGCGAAAACACGATTACGCGATTAATTATTCGGAAAGATATTAATTACGCGACGAAAAATATATATAAACACTATATATAAATATATGACATTAAAATATCATATTTTAAATAATTAGGATTTAAAAATCTCAAAAACTCGACCGTTGGTTTGAAAACCGAAAAGATTCGCCGGTTAGAAATCCGCGATTCGTTGAAACGTACAACTTAAAATATGAATACAAATATTCATATAACACATAATAATTAATATATTATTACAAAAATAATAATATAGGTCATAGAAATGACGTGGCACAAATAACAGTTAATGGTCGTAAAATAATTAACGGTAAAAGATAACGGAAAAAGTAGGGTCGTTACAGTACCTTCCCGTTACGGAAATTTCGTCCCGAAATTTAAGCAGGTGCAGGGGTTTCCTCGTCATTTGGGAACAAATGCGGGTACTTCTGCCTCATCTGACCTTCACGCTCCCAAGTTAACTCGGGATCTCGTCTGGCGTTCCATCTAACTCAAACAATAGGAATTCTACTCTGCTTAAGAGTCTTAACCTCTCGATCCATAATCTCGACAGGTTCCTCAATAAAATGGAGTTGTTTATCAACATGAAGTTCATCAAGAAGAATGGTTTCATTGGCCTCGGCCAAACACTTCTTCAAATTCGATACATAAAAAGGTTATGAAAAGCGCTAAGCTCTTGTGGCAATTTCAAACGGCAAGCCACGGGTCCAATTCTTTCAATAATCTCAAATGGTCCAACAAATCGAGGATTCAACTTTCCTCTCTTACCAAATTGTACCACACCCTTTCAGAGTGATACTTTCAACATGACAAGATCACCAACTTGAAATTCTAAATCTTTTCTTCTAACATCGGCATAACTCTTTTGCCGACTCCTGGCGATTCTTAACCTTTCTTTGATCTGTACGATATTCTCGGTAGTCTCATGAATAATCTCTGGGCCTGTGAGTTGAGCATTCCCAACTTCATTCCAACAGATAGGAGAACTACACTTTCTACCATACAGAGCATCAAACGGTGCGGCTTTAATACTTGCATGATAAATGTTATTATAAGAAAATTCAGCTAGCGGCAAATATTTATCCCACCCATTACCAAAATCGATAACACACGCTCGTAACATATCTTCTAACGTCTGAATGGTCCTTTCACTCTGACCATCAGTTTGAGGATGATAAGCGGTGCTCATGTCTAACCTAGTTCCCAAGGCTTCCTGTAAGGATCGCCAAAACCTCGATACAAATCGACTGTCTCGGTCTGAAATAATGTATACATGAACACCATGTCTAGAAACAATCTCCTTCAAGTACAAACGAGTAAGCTTCTCCATTGAATATGTTTCTCTAATCGGAAAAAAGTGAGCCGACTTAGTGATTCGGTCAAGAATCACCCAAATGGTATCATAACCACCCACAACTCTCGGTAACTTCATAATAAAGTCCATCGTAATACCTTCCCACTTCCACTCGGGAATTTCAGGTTGCACCAAAAGTCCTGACGGTTCTAATGTTCAGCTTTAACCTTACCATAGGTCAAACACTTAGCCACATACGTAGCTACATTAGCCTTCAAATGAGGCCGCCAATACAACTCCTTAAGATCATGATACATCTTTCCTGAACCAGGAATGAATAGAGTACCTAGACTTATGAGCCTCATCTAAGACAAGTTGTCACAGAACACCAAACTTCGGAACCCAAAGGCGTCCCGTAAAATATCGAGTACCATCGGTTCGTACCTCTAACTGTTTACTCAAGCCTCGGACCTTCCCGTTACAAAATTCTCCTCCTTCAAGGCTTCTTGTTGTGCCTCAAGAATCTGCCTTGCGAGGTTTGTTCGAATGGTCATATTTAAGGCCCTAAACCTATGAGGTTCAGTCCTCTCTTTACGACTTAACGTATCGGCCACAACATTAGCCTTCCCCGGATGATATAAAAGTTCACAATCATAATCATTCAATATCTCAATCCATCTTCGCTGCCTCATATTCAACTGTTTCTGATCGAGGATATGTTGAAGACTTTTGTAATCTGTGTACACTGTACTCTTGACCCCATAAAGATAATGTCTCCGAATCTTAAGCGCAAACACAACAGCTCCCAACTCTAAATCATGAGTTGTATAATTTTGCTCGTGAGTCTTCAACTGACGTGACGCGTACGCAATAACTTTCTTTCATTGCACCAAAACACAACCAAAGCCTTGACGCGAAGCATCACAATAAACAACAAAATCATCAATACCCTCAGGTAGTGACAATATCAGAGCGGTAATCAACTTCTTCTTCAAAATCTGAAAAGCAGTCTCTTGTTCATCCTTCCACTCATACTTCTTCCCCTTGTGCGTTAAAGCAGTCAGAGGTTTTGCTATACGAGAGAAATCTTGAATGAACCTTCTATAGTAACTTGCCAACCCTAGAAACTGATGAATCTGAATAGGAGTTTTAGGAATTTCCCACTTTTCAATCGCCTCAATCTTAGCAGGATCAACTTGTATTTCCTGTTTACTAACAGTATGTCCAAGGAATTGAACTTCTCTTAACCAGAAAGCACACTTAGAGAACTTAGCGTACAACTCTTCTTTTCTCAATAAATAAAGCACTAACTTCAAATGTTCTTCGTGCTCTTCATCACTTCTTGGAATAGATAAGGATATCATCGATTAAAACGTTAACGAATTTATGCAGATATGGGCTACACACACGGTTCATGAGGTCCATGAACACAGAAGGTGTGTTAGTTAATCCGGATGGCATAACAAGAAATTCACAGTGACCGTAACGGGTACGAAAAGCGGTTTTTGAAATATCAGTTTCTTTAGCACGCAGTTGGTGATAACCGGAATGAGGGTCAATCTTAGAATAAATAGACGAACCTTGAAGTTGATTGAATAGATCATCAATTCTCGGAAGAGGGTAACGGTTTTTAACCGTAAGCTTGTTCAACTCGCGATAATCAATACACAATCGGAACGAACCATCTTTCTTCTTAATAAACAAAACAGGAGCTCCCCAAGGGAACGAACTTGGACGAATGAAATATAGTTGCAACAATGAAGGAAGAAATATATGGAGTAGTTACATCGGTGGCATAGATATATATAAGGCAATTCTCTCAAAGGAGATAACGAGGATCATGGACTTCAAAGTAAATTTTCATTAAATTTCCGAAGAGAAGATGTACGAAAGGTGTGATATTTCAACGAGATTGAACCTCCTTGTACAATAAGAGAGGAAATCTAGGATTCATCCATATTCTTAAATTTATGTGCGGATGAAAATAACGCGAATCATGGGTTATAAAGAATGGCCGACTCCAGGTGGGATGAATCTCCAAAAATGATTTCGTGCACCTCAAAGTTTTGAATCCTAGGATTGATGTTTACGAGGGTGTTGCGGTTGACAGCGAATATTGAGAGTAGAAACTCCTCAAACGGTCTAGTGTAATATATATCCATGATACCCACTATAACAACAGTTGGGGTAGAAACCCACCTAGCGCCTTTTCTACAATAGGGTGACCACCGAGCGTATCCCAGAAAATTGATTTATCGGTTCGTGTTTCGGCCATGTCCAACCATAAGAGGGATAATTTTATGAGCGCAAATACTTTCTAACAAATTTTATAAAACTGGCATCCAAAGTGGCGTAAGAGTTTCTATCAATGAACTTAATGGTAAGTTTCATCCTTAAACCGAGGATGAGAAGAACTGTGATCCAGACACTCTGTAAGGTAATGCGAAAAGTTGATAAAATTAATCAAAGGAGTTTTGAAAAAGCTTTAAACGTTTGATGTGACAACATAAACAGAACGAAGTTCTTAGTAATTTAGAAGTATGTACAATGTGTACCATTTTATATAAAATAACCTGACTTAATTAAACAACTCAATAAAGGTGTGGTTTTAAAATAATTTTGAAGGTATAATTTAGTATGTACTAATCAAAATAGGTTAAGGTAAACTTATTCATTTGAATCTATACGTACATATACGATTTTATAAATTGTATACATGACAAAATATTTCATTACTTCTATTCGCCCATAAATCCGTGAGAACCACCCAATTAAACAAATGTGTAAAACTCCCGATGATAAACAGAGTACCTGTATTTCAGAGATTACAAGTTGAAGTAAGATTGTGAAAGATCGAGTAAATGACATGAATCGTCGTGCGACATTTGACCAACAAATGTTACGAGGTCATGAAAACCAATGAGTTAAATGTTGTTTTGACTATTATCAGGACATAAGTCCTTGGGCCAAAACTGTTCCCGAGCGAAGCTGTTGCTAACAAGCGAGTTATGAAAGGGTAGAGCATGAGATAGATAATCTAGTTAAGATGAGCTCATCGTATATCAACAAATAAGATAATGAATATTTTCCCTACCCATGTAATACATCAGAATTTCTAAATGAGTAGTGTAAACATTTTCTTTGACTCGCTTTATATTCCTCATGTCACAATATTGGGACTTCTTTATGAATTAACGTAATATAATCACGTTGGCCTGACGCCATTATATTTCACTAATTCATAGTTCCATTCCAATAGCACTACATGAGGTCATGACACGCGATCAACCTCGAATTTCCATACAATTTCTCTAAAACAATTTCTTAAACAATGTGCTAAGGATAGCACAAGAGACAAAAACATCGAAAGTAATGAATAGGAGTAACGATGACATAAAAATGTCTTCGAAGTACCAAGAATCTCTAAAAGTCAAGAATGACGTTTTTCGGTTCAAAAACCAAAGCACATAGGCACGTAATATAACAAGAATGTTATATGCCTAAACATAATAGCTGACATTGAAATGCCAAGCATTTAGAAGTCAAGAATGACATCTCGTGTAATATAATTCAAACGTTATATACATAACCATAATAGATGACATAGAAATGTCGAGAATTTCAGAAGTCAAGAATGACATCCCTCAGTTTCACTACCCGAGGTGTTCTTATAAGGATAAGTTCGCATGAGTCGAAGAATACGTTTAAATCGGAATTGGAGTTCCTCCCAGATTCAGAACATAATAGAGATGTATGAATGATAACAATATACATACCAATACGATACAAATAATTGATAGTGTATATATTGCTATATTCTCTATGATTGCATACTTACAAGTTTGTCATTATATATCTTCAACATATAATATCGAACTTGGGGGACTTGATAGTGCGCATAGCACTACCTTGCGTAATGCACAAGCGTGCTGAAATCCGCAATCCGCACAAGCGTGCTGAAATCCGCAATCCGCACAAGCGTGCTGAAATCCGCAATCCGCACAAGCGTGCTGAAATCCGCAATCCACACAAGCGTGCTGAAATCCGCGATCCGCGATAATCCGCGATAATCCGCGATCCGCGATCCGCAATCCATGATCCGAAATCCGCAATCCGTGATCCGCGATCTGCAAATCCGCGATCCGCGATAATCCGCGATCCGCAATCCGTGATCCGCACACCGCGAATATTTCAGAAACTATAAATAGGGAGCTTGGCCTCTCATTTATGCATTATTGATTCTCTGCTATTTGCTCTGGCCTTTGTAATTCTCACTTGTGACTTTGCCCAAGGAACTTTTACATTGTGTTAAGGTGAATCATGCTAATCAATGATCAAGACCGGGTCGGGGTGGTTGATCACTTGATTGATAAAGTGAAAGACGATCATCAGGGCCCAAAACAAACAACAACACCCCAATCCTCCTCATTGCACTCGATCCTAGATTCAATTCCGTAAGGAAGACGGATCTAGGCTCGATCAATTGGCGCCATTCGTGGGACACAACAACGTGCTACGTAATCTCGTTGATTAGAGAATTTTCAATCAGATTTTAATGATTGCGGGCAAATTTTCGCAGCATAGTTTATGATCTCTTCGGTAATTGAACAAATGAGTCAAATCTGGCTCAGATCTGTAAGTCTTCGCCCGTAACATTAGTATCATGGAATTTAATTTAAAAATGACATGCGATACTTTAATTTATGTGCGAATTTCAAGATGTATTAAAATAAGTCTATTTCACACCTGACATTATTTTATGTCCACATAATTACTTGATTATACTGCGAAATTGTGAGCACCATGTGATGCTTGACACCTGTTGATTTCTCATGCTATATGTCAATATTTGGCTAAGATTAAGATGAATTCAATTAAGTATTGAATTAAACGCCAACTTGTTATGTACATATTGCGAGGCATATGGTACAACAAGATCCGGTTATGATATTGCCATCGGATATAAAATTTCGTTTGAAAAAATTGTTGCGTATACAGTTAATTGTTATTGCATTATAGACCTGATTGACAACAACTTCTTTGCAGAATGTTGGTTGATTTACAGCAGCCTTCTGAGATGTGTACTTACGTTTAGAATACTATTTCTAAATCAGCCTTTTTATGGCTTGAAAATAGCTTGATTAAGTAGTTATAATGGGTTGAATTGCAGCTCATCTTTGCTAAAAAATAAAAATAAAAATAAAAGCGAATAGTTTGACTTCATAACTTTGCACGCACACTTGGCGTTGCCCAAACGCAGCTCGCATGTGCAATTTGAGGAAATTAGGTGCAATATTATTGCGCATGATTTGTTGATATTTTGAGGTTTTTGCGGCATGAACACACAAAAGTAAGCTGCAATGACATTTACGCTGCCTTAATTGTTGCCTAATATTGGCAACGATAATGAGCGTACTAAGACTTCGCGGTGCCCGGTTGTATAGCCCGAGCATGGTCTTGAAAACAGCTCTTATTTAGCTTTTAAAGATTGCGCAATCAGACTTCGCGGTGCCTGATTGAGCCCCGAGCACGGTCTTGCAAATAGCTCGAATTTCGCTTTGAAACATCGCGTATACAGACTTTGCAGTGCCCGATTGAGGCCCGAACAAGGTCTTGTAAGTAACCTCGACTTTCGCTTTCAAACAAATGCGTATTCAGTCTTAAAGGTGCCCGATTATGGCCTGAGCATGGTCTTGAAAACAGCCTAACCATGGCTTTAGAAACGTTACCCACTCAAATTTCGCGTTGCTTATTTGTAACTCGGATGATATCTTGCAACGACGGCTTTGTCCGCTTTGAAAGTACCGATTACTGCATTATGTGCAGTTAATATGTTGCTAGATCAATATTAATAAAGAAGAAGCGATGCTCATGTTTTTTATGACATCGTCACGCGGATTATAATGGAAAAGTAAAAATTGAATTTAATCATCCTAGATTAAATATGTATGACAAAAGTGGTGCATGAAGAAGCATGCCATCAGTGCTACATTTTTTAATTGCAAAAATGATGCTTGGGAAATTGATTTACAGATAGCCATGCATAAGTGCTACTTGTAAAAGAACAGTAGAATATTTGGTGAATTTCCACGCTGCTCAAATGGGTTTGCGTGCATAACACGTGTTAAACGCAAGTTTAGTTAACAAGAGAATGCTACTCCACGTGATATCATATTTTTGGATGAATTGTTCATGAGTGTGCATGATGAAGAATATTATTTTAATTCAGGCCATGAGGAGTGTTCTACACGTGCAATAACATTGCGGAGTGTTCTTTTGTGGTTAAAAGCAACATACATATGCGCAACAAATAAAGATAATACACGTGTAACAAAAAGGAAAATACGTGGAGGTGTTTGGTTGCAATATGTGAAAGCACATAATGGGTCGTACACTAGCATAAAAAAATTCGCGGTGTTCGAAACCGCTGAAGTTAGCAAAAATGCGCGGTGTTCGAAACTGCTGAAGTTAGCAAAAATGCGCGGTGTTCGAAACCGCTGAAATTAGCAAAAAAATTCGCGGTGTCCGAAACCGATTAAATGAAAGCAAAAGTAAATGAATTCGTGGTTACATAGCTTAAAAGCATGGCCGCAATTATTGATTGATTTTGCACACGATGCATGAGGTCATGAGGGCTAAAACCATATGTTCTTATAATAAAAATTCACGTTGGCGAGATAGGCTTAAAATACGTCATGTGTTATATGTTATATTAACATAAGCTTCAATTGACTTGCTTCATATATGCTTCGGGCAAATTTCTCAAGAATATTATATTATGCAAAAAAGCGTCAAATCGTGGTCAAATTTTATCAAGTGCGGACGTGTACTTTGATTTTTCAATTGAAAACCACTTGGCGTGTGAAAATACAATGAATTCCTAAGCGATGAAGAAAGCCCGCTTGGATGAATCACATGAAATTGCATGTGTTTGCGAAATATTGCGAAAGGAACTTAAAATCCTAAGTATTTGATTTTGCCAATACTTAGATGCTTCGTAATGCTAATTGATTGCCTAAGGATCGATTTGTCGGACTTAGAAGATTCATAATATATAAAATATTTTTTCGCATAAGTACGTGTTTATTATGTGCACAATAATAAACATGGAAATTGCAAAGGACAAGTCTAGAAATTATGAATATATAACAAAGCGCTATATAAATAAATGTTGCAACATGATTTTTTCTTTGATAAACAAGCGCCATGCGTTGCGCATAACTTTACGAGCAAAGCGTATTGTACACTTAGAGTTCGACATCATATACTTTCAGTTTATAATATCGAACTGGGGGGACTTGATAGTGTATATATTGCTATATTCTCTTTGATTGCATACTTACAAGTTCGTCATTATATATCTTCAACATATAATACCGAACTTGGAGGACTTGATAGTGCGCATAGCACTACCTTGCGTAATGCACAAGCGTGCTGAAATCCGCACAAGCGTGCTGAAATCCGCAATCCGCACAAGCGTGCTGAAATCCGCGATCCGCGATCCGTGATAATCCGCGATCCGCGATCCGCAATCCATGATCCGAGATCCGCAATCCATGATCTGCGATCCGCAAATCCGCGATCCGCGATAATCCGCGATCCGCGATCCGCAATCCGCGATCCGCACACCGCGAATATTTCAGAAACTATAAATAGGGAGCTTGGCCTCTCATTTATGCATTATTGATTCTCTGCTATTTGCTCTGGCCTTTGTAATTTTCACTTGTGACTTTGCCCAAGGAACTTTTACATTGTGTTAAGGTGAATCATGCTAATCAATGATCAAGACCGGGTCGGGGTGGTTGATCACTTGATTGATAAAGTGAAAGACGATCATCAGAGCCCAAAACAAACAACAACACCCTAATCCTCCTCATTGCACTCGATCCTAGATTCAATTCCGTAAGGAAGACGGATCTAGGCTCGATCAATAATCACATATAATAATATTTTATAGGCCGGGATGTAGACTAGACTCACTAATGCACCCTATTGACTCTTATAACGACATCAATGCAGCCTAATTCCCTACAACCAGAGCTCTGATACCAACTTTAACGACCCGTCATAGTACACTTGACGACCATCGTTATCTTGGTCCCACAGCTTGATCATAACTCTATATGAATTTAATAAATAACCTTGCATTCTTTATTTAAAAATAATTTCCTATAAAGGAAACCTATCAAAATATGTAAGTTTAGAAAAAGCATACATTATTACTTAACCAAAAGTTGACCAAAACAAAGTCAACAGCATCCCCTATTAAATGTATCAAAATAGAATGCAAGTTATTGTTTAACAAAAGCTGCCATCATGAATATGCAGACTCTCTAAGCACAGCGGAAGCAATCAATCATGAACCTGAGAATAAAAATGCGAGTAACTGTCAACAAAAATGTTGAGTAATTATAGGTTTAATATTGCAAACAATATTTAATTTAAACCGTAAAAATTTATGTTTGAAAACATAAAAACTCCTTTTTGGACCACAAAATTATATGCTAGAAAACATATAAAAACATTATTCCATTTACCGTGAGCCACCTGGTAACCACTTAACCATTTACTTACCCTTGCCAAACAAAATAAATAATATACACCGAATAAGTGTATCTACAACAAATTACGAAGTACTAAACATTCCGATTATAAATATCTAGCGCGACTAGCTCGAAATGGGGTTGTCAAACCCGATAGATCTATCCGTAGGATTCGCGTTCACCAGTAGAAACCAGTGATTACAATTACCAGATTAGGGAATATTTTTGTTCGACTCCCAATGAATAATTTAAACCAACTTCCACTTGTTCAAAATATAAAATAAATTGCATGTATTCTCATCCCAAAAGATTTAAAATGGAAAAATGGGACTATAACTCACCTTAATAGCAAACGAAGTAACCACTCAAATATGCGAACAACAAATGAAGTAAAGTGATCAGGAATGATCACAACGCCGACCTATAAATAAAGAAGGTCGATATAAATAACTAACTTAGGTCAAGTCTTAGTATGAAGCTATTGTACATGTTGCAAGTAGTCATAGAACAATACTCAACATGCATCGGTTTGATCGGAACAGCGTACGGACACACACTTTCTATTTTTAGAAAGTTTCTATTTTTAGCAGGTTTCCATTTTTGGAAAGTTTCTATTTTTGGAAAGTTTCTATTTTTGGAAAGTTTCTATTTTTGGAAAGTTTCCAAATTTAGAAAGTTGCTATTTTAGGAAAGTTTATAAGTTAGGAAAGTTTCCTTAATTAAAAAGTCAACAAAAGTCAACAGAAAGTCAACTCAAAAGTCAACCTTAGTCAAACATGGTCAACGTTAATTTTAAAAGTGTAAGTTGTAATAATAATGTAAGTTATAATGTTTATTAAAGTTAAATATGTCTAATTATGTCATAACATAAGTTTAATTAAATTAAAATGAATTATTAAAGTTAATATAAGTTTAAATGATATAATTAATATAACATAAGTATTTAATTAATTAATTAAATATTACTCATAATATAAGTATTATTAATTAATAATAAATTTTAAATCATATCATAAGTATTATTAATTAATAATGAATTATTAATCATATCATAAGTTTCTAATTATAATTATTAAATCATAAGTATTTAATAATTAAATTATAATTAAATAATAACTAAGCCTTATAATAATTAAATAATTAATTAATCTTTATTATAAGTCTTATAATAATAATCTTATAATATAAGTTTAATACTTATCATAAGTATTTTCCATTAATAATAAAAGTATTATTAATCATAAGTTTAATTAAAATGTTAATTAAATCATAAGTAATAATTAAATGATATAATAAATATATATCATAAGTCTTAAATTATAATAATTACTTTTTATATCATAAGTAATTAAATGATAATGAAATTCATTATTTATATCATAAGTTTAATAATTAATCACAAGTTTTAAATCAAAAGTTCATCGGGTCGTATCTTGAGCCCCGTGTGTCGGTTTTCGGCGAGCCTTACATATATCTCTGCCTAATCAAACCAACCGACACTTCGGTACACTCAAGAACACACCAATAACATCCCACAAGTCATGGTGATCAGCCAAGACATCACTTGAAACTTTAATTCAATCAAAATCGTGTTTTAGACGCAACGGGTGATTCGTGGCTCGGATTTAGATGACCCGAACATGAAAGTTCGTCCCATCATTGATCTTAACACACTAACACACCCTAAAGTCACCAAATATGGTCACAAAGTTGGACCAAACCTGGTTCATACCAATATCACATTTCAATCTTAACAAAATACCACTTTGATCATATCTAGGGCTCCGGGAAACGAAACGACATGAATCCGGAGTCTAAAATTAATGTCTTGATGAGAGGAACTTATCTAGATACTTTATTTTAACTTTTATAACAGTTACAATATCAGAAATACACAAAAAATAGCTGCTGTCCCAATTTTATCAAACCGAAAACATGTGTTTATGAGTAATTCTATGCATACAAACACCATTACAACAACAAGTAATCATCATACTATTAAAATATAATCAAAATACATAAAAATTAAAGAAAAATTGAAAAAATAGGGTTAGGGTTTATACCCTAATCAAGAATTGATTGATACAATCGCGTAGAGGATGAAGAGAGCAATCCGATTATGCAACCAATTGAATGAGCCAAGCTATATTTGATGAACAAATGGTGATGATGATGATTTTAATGATGGTGGATGGCCAAAACAAGAAAAGGAGAGGAGGGAGAGAAAAAGTCTTGAGGGAAAATTAGGTTTTTAGGAAATAAATGTGTAAGTGTGAAATAAATTGCAAAAATAAAAATATGAGGGGAGCAAGGCCATATTCGGCCGAATTTTTGCATGGAGGTGGGCCCCTTGGCCCACTTTGATCTTATGGTTCATTGCTTGTGGCCCGAATGCCTGAACGAAGCCCGGAACGCGAAAACACAATTACGCGATTAATTATTCGGAAAGATATTAATTACGCGACGAAAAATATATATAAACACTATATATAAATATATGACATTAAAATATCATATTTTAAATAATTATGATTTAAAAATCCCAAAAGCTCGACCGTTGGTTTGAAAACCGAAAAGATTCGCCGGTTAGAAATCCGCGATTCGTAGAAACGTACAACTTAAAATATGAATACAAATATTCATATAACACATAATAATTAATATATTATTACAAAAATAATAATATAGGTCATAGAAATGACGTGGCACGAATAACAGTTAACAAATGAGGAGTATTATGAGGAGTATTATGCACAAATGAGAGAGTTTGCAAATAGTCAAGCTGAAACTCTATCAGACTACACACCTGTTGATCTGAGGAGTATTATGCAAGAAAATCCCATATCATCGAATTTTGATGAATTCGAGAGCTCCGAAATCACCAATTATCCCGATGATACTTTTTATTCAGTTTTACCAATTTCACAACATATCGACACATTAGCCTCTACCGATAATATCATCGATCCATCAATGGATGAAAAAGTAATAAGGGTGACAAATTGGTACTCTTGGAAAAACGATATCGTTGAAAATTTTACCTCCGAGACCAAAATGGTGGGACCGATAAGGACCGTTAAAGAAGAGAATTTTGCTTCGATCTCGAAATTCACCATCCCACAACCTTCCAACCCAATATTTTCAATAGACGAATCATCTACCGAAGATGAACTACGAGCTGTAATAGATAATGACACCTCGTATTTCACCCAATTGGGTAATAGAGGTGAAAACTTTGATCCCGAAAATGAACGGAAGGAAATGTTAGGAATTGTCCACCCTAAAGAAATATGTATGTCGGTGTATAACGATCCATTTGATCAAGAACCAGAAAAGAGACATATCCATTTACTAAAAGCTACGTTTAAAAAAGTGACGATCGAGTGGGTCTAAACTTTAAACCCATTGATATATTATACACCACCAAGATGTAAATAACTAGCTCACTATTCTAATTCGTAGAACTTATTCTACCGACTTCACATGTCGTCAGCTAAGTGTAAGGAAGTCTAATCCCACTTAACGTTAAATTCGAGTTTCGGGTTAGTGCATAACTCATTAACAAAAATGCATGATAAATTAGGGTAAAAGATGTATTTTCAAAGATTAGCAAACAGTTCAGAAAAGCAACCATTTTTGAAGAAAAACATGTGTGATAAAACAACAAAAGGAATGAACGATGAGGTGCACCATCTATCATTTGACGAGCTTTGTAATTACAAACTGCGTATTTTTAATCACTTTTCTACACTAATCACCCTCATGAATTTATAATTATAGTATGATTTTATGCAAATGAGGGCATTGCATGATCTCAAGTGTGGGGAAGAGTTATAAATTCTCTCGGGTTTACGCTTGATTTAATTGCCAAATTTTGTGAAAATTTGAAAAATTTTCAACTTAATGAAATCAAAATCATGTTTATACATATTTATGAACTATAAAACTAGGTGATAATACCGAAATTATTGTTACCTCGGAAAGGACATAAATTGAGAAACAACCCAAAACGCTTGAATTCATTTAAAATGAAATAGAAGATAATAAAAAGGCAAAGAAAGAAATATAAAAAGCCAAGTGTGGGAAAAATTTACCAAGTTATTTAAATTACATATCACATATTTTTATACAAATAATGGAAGATACTTTTGTTTTAGATGATTTTAATCAGTTTTACCCGATTTCTTATAATAAATTTGAAAGAAAAGTGCCACTTGATTTAAAAGGAAATAAAGTCTTCCGGAAAAAGAAATGAAGGAAGTAAAGTCTTCCAAAAATGACATGCGCTTCTTGATTTAGGTCAAGAAGTTGTCGTCCAGACCAGCTGTAGGTTGATGAAAAATCTAGAAAAGTCATCTCTAAAATCAGCAGAAAATCCACGGACCTCAGCATCAAACACGGTCGCCAAGTGGTCAGACTTATCCTAACCATGAGAGGATTTGTCTCATAAAATAGGGAGGGCGTCGTGCAAATTAGCTTGATAAGACTAATGAATCAGACCCCCAGAAAGGATAATCTCCTTAAAAGATTAAAAATCAGCTTTTAAGCCTGATATTACTCAATCCTTGAGATTGACCTTAAAGATTGAGAATTACAAACTCATGGAATTCAATGATATCTAAACTCGAGCTTGAACGAGAAAATATTTTGATCAAATTAAAACCGATTTGTTTTTTGAAAACCTATTTTCAATGCGTTCATTACCATTGAACGTAAAATCCTGAGAATTCATCAGAATTCATTAGGTCACCTGAACCAAATCGGGTGTCAATCGTAAGAACAGTGGTTGCAAAGCATGGTCGAAGATAGGACCTTATGCCAGACCTAAAAATTATAGGGTGATCTTTACTATTTCTCCTACAAAGGATAGTAATTACATCCGACACGTTTTTAACCATGATTATCTGCATGTCATTAGACATCGCCTTAACAGTTGCTTGTTCAACGCTTTCCTTTATAACCAGATGGTAGTTTAACGAAAAGCTAATATACGGAGCAAGTATACTAGACGTGTTGATTTCCTAATACAAGGTTAGCAAGTGGGTGACACAAAACCACGAGTTTTGAGCTAAAATTTTAAAATCTGAAACTCACAAAACCCACAAAATCATTTTGCAAACACCGGTGAAGGGATATTCTGAAAAACTAATCCAGGGT
Organism: Rutidosis leptorrhynchoides; assembly: GCF_046630445.1. Taxonomy (NCBI): domain Eukaryota; kingdom Viridiplantae; phylum Streptophyta; class Magnoliopsida; order Asterales; family Asteraceae; genus Rutidosis; species Rutidosis leptorrhynchoides. The sequence continues at coordinate 223,954,053 of NC_092337.1, read as the reverse complement.
AAAATCTAGCTTAAATTTTCAAAAGATCAAATGTTTTTATAAAGATCCAATTTCCTTAAGGATCTAAATTTTCATAGTCACGTGGGACTTTAACCCGCCTTTCAAATGTGCACTTTTCTTTGGAAACCGAAAGTAAATCGGCTATTTGTTGCAAGTGTCATTGACTTGAACCCGAGGCAACTGTGGATGGCACACCCACCATTAACCATGGTTCTATTGTTACTATCATTGTTTATACCGCTATATCAAAATCATTGATGTATAAAGTGTGAGAATAAAGAAGTGATTCAAGTGAAGTGTGATTTAATTTCAAGTTCTGTATTGCTTGAGGACAAGCAACATTCAAGTGTGGGGATATTTGATAGTGCTCCAAATAAACATATATTTAGGCACAATATCCTTCCAATATGTAAAGCTTTTAGTTACTATTGTTATATTTTTATGTAATAATGGTTTAAATAAATAAGTGCAAAGACAAAAGAAGCAAATGAAGATTTGAAGATGCAAATGTCCAAAAAGCTCAAATGTACAAGATACAATCCAAGTGGTTCCATTTATTGATGAATAACGTCTAAAAATTTATAAGAGTACAAGCCGCAGAATGCAAAGTACAAGATTTTAAAGCACACGAAAAGACGTTCGAGACATAAACCGGGCGTAAATGTACGAGACAACGAAGCTAAAATTACAAGTCAACTATGCACAAGAATATAATATAATATATATATATAATTATATATAATTATATAAAATTATATATATATTTAAATAAAGTGTCGGCAAACTAGAAAACAAAGGCATGGCAGATGAGACAGCTGGCCATGCGATCACATGAATTATACACACAAAGCCCATGCGATCGCATGGGCTTCAGGATTCCAAAAGTTCTATAAATAGCTCGAGTTTCTACCGAGTTATGTACACCATATCATATATCTCTCTCCCTCTGTATAATATAATATATATATATATATATATATATATATATATATATATATATATATATATATATATATATATATATATATATATATATATATATTATATAATAGTTTAGTTTTATATTAGGTTAGTTTAGTTAATGTAACGGGTATTTTACGGGTTTTAAAGTCGGAGTTCTGTCCGTGTAACGCTACGCGATTAATACTCTTTGTAAGTTAAACTCTCCCTTTTCAATTATGTATTATACTTAAGTTATTATTACGCTTATTTGAGCCGAAGTAATCCTGATGTTGGACTAAATATTAAGACGGGGTTATTAGATTTTGTACCATAATTCTGGTTTGGACAAAAGACCGACACTTGCGGACATTGGACTATGAACTATTAATAGATGGGGGTATTTGTAATGACCCATCCTAATCCATAAGAACGAATACAATAACATATGATTACATTGCGAGGTATTTGACCTCTATATGATACATTTTACAAACATTGTATTCGTTTTAAAAGATAAACTTTCATTTCATTGAAAGTTGACAAGCATGCATACCATTTCATAATATCCAACTATAAATGATCTAATCTGTCATTTACTTAATCATAATCTTTACTGAACTCAACGACTTGAATGCAACGTCTTTTGAAATATGCCATGAATGACTCCAAGTAATATCTTTAAATTGAGCAAATGCATAGCGGTAGATTTCTTTCAATCCTGAGAATAAACATGCTTTAAAGTGACAACCAAAAGGTTGGTGAGTTCATTAGTTTATCATAATCGATCATTTCCATAATTTTAATAGACCACAAGATTTTAATATTTATAAACAGAACCTCTCATCTGCATAAAGATAAAATCATTCATATGAATTGAACACCTGGTAACCGACAAAACTTTAATGCATAGAATATCCCCAAACAGAACCTCTCATCTGTATAATATAAACCTCGAAGTACTAAAGCCATCCATAACCTGAATGGGGGTTGTTAGGCCCAATAGATCTATCTTTAGGATTCGCGTCAATTAGGAACAGAACCTCTCGTCTGCCTAATTCTTAGGTTACCAAGCTAAAAGGGGTGATATTCGGTTTAATAATCCAACCATAGAATGTAATTTTAAGTACTTGTGTCTATTTCATAAAACATTTATAAAAGCATCGCATGTATTCTCAGTCCCAAAAATATATATATATATATATAAAAAGGGAGTAATGAAACTCACAATACTGTATTTCGTAGCAATTATGCATATGACGGCACTGAACAAGTGTAGGGTTGGCCTCGGATTCATGAACCTATATTAAGTATATATATTTATATGTTGGTCAATATCTGTCTAACAATTCAGGTTAAGTCGTAGTGTATCGCAATCCGAATGCTCGAGACTAATATGCAAAAGTCAACAAAAGTCATTTTGACCAAAATGATTTTTAAAATATATACATGATTATTATATAGTTTAAATATAGTCATTTTATATATTTAAATATTTTTAGTAGATTTTATTAGAGTAAATAATAAACGTCATTTATTAATAAAAAATTTATATTAAAGTTTAAATATGATATGAAAGGACCCGTTCATATACATTATAAACGATTCACAATAGTTGATTACATCGCGAGGTATTTGACCTCTATATGATACGTTTTACAAACATTGCATTTGTTTTTAAAAGACAAACTTTTTTTACATCTAAAATTGACTGCATGCATACCATTTCATATTACATCCAACTATAATTGACTTAATATTAATCTTGATGAACTCAACGACTCGAATGCAACGTCTTTCAAAGTATGTCATGAATGACTCCAAGTAATATCCGTAAAATGAGCTAATGCACAGCGGAAGATTTCTTTAATACCTGAGAATAAACATGCTTTAAAGTGTCAACCAAAAGGTTGTTGAGTTCATTAGTTTATCATAATCAATCATTTCTGTAATAGCAATAGACCACAAGATTTCATATACATAAATGTTTTAATAAAAATATTCTAAGTGGTTGAGCACTTGGTAACCATACTTAACATTTAATCAACGTCGCATATTCCCTTTATTATGAAATCTCACTACACTGTACCAAGTGTAGTCACTGAAACAAAGTACTGTGCAACCGTTGAATACTGGTTGTCCAGTCCAGTTGGGGTTGTCAGGCCCGATAGATCTATCAACAGGATTCACGTTTACAATACCGCATGTAAATGTTAGTTACCAAGCTATTAGGGAAAAATATGCAAAGTGGTACAACTCAACGTAGAATATTAAAGTGAATTATTAAAGTGAATTATTAAAGTATGAATTATTAAAGTGAATTATTAAAGTGAATTATTAAAGTGAATTATTAAAGTGAATTATTAAAGTTAAAGTAAAGTAAAAGTAAAGTAAAGGTAAAGTTAAAGTATAGTAAAAGTATAAAACTATGAACGTATAATACGCGTATAAATATATTTAATATTAATTTAAATCGTTATATCATAAAACATTTTAGAAAAGTAGAATTATATATATTCATAATAGGTTTCAAGTTTTTAAATTACAGTCTGTTGGTGAAGCATGGGATAAAGTCCAAAGGTTTAATAAACGTATGAAATCATCTTAATGAAAAATGTCGAGTTACTTAATTTGTCGATATCCAACATCTAAGTTATTTACACTCCACGTTCTTATTTATAGATCACTTTACTATTTTCTGAATATTGTCAAAAAGAATAGATTTCTTAAATCACAGTGGACCTCATAACATTGGCCCGTAATCATATCATAATGTATCTGATAGATCTATCAACAGGATTCTGGTTGGGGTTGTCAGGCCCGATAGATCTATCAACAGGATTCGCGTTTACAATACCGCATGTAAATGGTAGTTACCAAGCTATTAGGGAAAAATATGCAAAGTGGTACAACTCAACGTAGAATATGTTTTTAGTACTTGTGTCCATTTAGTAAAACAGTTATAAAACAGTGCATGTAATCTCAGCCCAAAAATATATATAAAAAGGGAGTAATGAAACTCACAATAGTGTATTTCGTAGCAATTATGTATATGACGGCACTGAACAAGTGCAGGGTTTGTCTCGGATTCACGAACGTATCAATATTGTGATTCAATATTGCAGGAAAGTACGTAGACGCAACGAAAATGATAAACGTTAGGTTGACCTCACGAGCAATACCCTCGAACAATACCCATAACCTCCGTAGCTATAACCCATAATTTCCTTAGCTCTATCCCGTTTGAAAACTTATTTTGAAATCATCTGAATATAACTCCGTCGTAGTATTTTATGTATACTAATAATATCTTGAAATAATACTAAGTAAATATATATATGTAATTCGATTGAGAGAGTTTAGAGAAATATATTTTCAAATTTCTATGAAATAATGAAACCTATTGAATTCTATTTATAATAGATTTTTGAATTATTAAAGTGAATTATTAAAGTGAATTATTAAAGTGAATTATTAAAGTATGAATTATTAAAGTGAATTATTAAAGTATGAATTATTAAAGTAAATTATTAAAGTATGAATTATTAAAGTGAATTATTAAAGTTAAAGTAAAGTAAAAGTAAAGTAAAGGTAAAGTTAAAGTATAGTAAAAGTATAAAACTATGTACGTATAATACGCGTATAAATATATTTAATATTAATTTAAATCGTTATATCATAAAACATTTTAGAAAAGTAGAATTATATATATTCATAATAGGTTTCAAGTTTTTAAATTACAGTCTGTTGGTGAAGCATGGGATAAAGTCCAAAGATTTAATAATCGTATGAAATCATCTTAATGAAAAATGTAGAGTTACTTAACTTGTCGATATCCAACATCTAAGTTATTTACACTCCACGTTCTTACTTATAGATCACTTTACCATTTTTCGAATATTGTAAAAAAGAATAGATTTCTTAAATCATAGTGGACCTCATAACATTGGCCCGTAATCATATCATAATATATCTGATAATTCAATCATTTGATATTATCTCTTAATTCTGTCGATAAATATAACGAAACAAATACGTTCATGTAAAGTATCATATATCTAATACTTTGTTAATGTTTTCAGTTAATATTATATATTATATATACATATCTATATACACATAATTGTTCGTGAATCGTCGAACACGGTCAAAGGGTAATTGATTACATGAATGTAGTTCCAAATTTTTTGAGATTCAACATTACAAATTCTGCTTATCGTGTCGGAAACATATAAAGGTTAGGTTTAAATTTGGTCGGAAATTTCCGGGTCGTCACATGATAAAATATTCTTTCATATATCTTAAGTAGTAAAATTTATAAAATTTACTTAATATCATAAAACTATAGCGGTAGGTATTATTAATGTAATTATATTACGCGTGGTAAAAATATATCTGTATTACATATTTATCTGATAAAATAATATTGATAATAATAATAAATAAAAATTGTATTATTTTGTAAAAATAATAATTATTATTATTCTATTAATAATGATAATAATAATCTTGATAATAAATAATAATCTTTTGTAGTAATAAAAATGTTATAATAATATTTCAGATAAAAATATTATATTCATATTAATGATAATAACAATGATAATAGTATTGTTGTTAATTTTAACGAAAATGTAGGTTTTAAGATCTATACAATATTTTCAGATAAACATGATAATTTTTAATAATAATAAATAATATTATTTTATATGTAAATAATAATTCTATTTGAAATGATAATTTTTAATAATAATAATACTAAAATGATAATAATATCTTCCCAATAATATATGTTATTTTAATAATAATTACTATATAATTATTATAATAAGAATCGTAATAATATTTTACAAAAATAATTATATCAAAAATAATAAATTTTTAATAATAATCCTAATATGATAAAGATAATAAAAATAATATTTTTATTAGAATTGATAATTTTAAAAAATGTGATAATTTTAATATAAATGATACTTTTAATAGTAATAATAATAATAATAATAATAATAATAATAATAATAATAATAATAATAATAATAATAATAATAATAATAATAATAATAATAATAATAATAATAATAATAGTTTTTATAAAAATGTTAACTTTTAATAATAACTATAGTAATAACAATAACAATAACAATTTTTATGATAATACCTATATTGATAACAATAATGATAATAATAATAATAATAATCAAATAATTATAACGACGATAATAATGACAATGTAATAATAATCATTTTTAATAATAATAATACTAAAATTAATAATAATTCAGTTGACTATATCTTTTAAACCGTTCATGAAAACCACACGATTCCTAAATGAAAAGTTATTGATAATTTATCTTATCTCAGTCGCATATGTAATAAATTCATAATTTATCGTAAACTATCTAACGACAAAATTAAATATACAAGCATGCATAATCAAATATACTCGAGCACTAGTCAGGGATACACTATTAATATGTAAAAGTTAAGTTATGAGTGCTCACGTATCAATATTGAGATTCAAAATTGCAGGAAAGTACGTAGATGCAACGGAGATTGTGAGGACCCGTCCTAATCCATCTGGAAGAAATCCATATCGATTATAAATGTTTCACAATAGTTGGTTACATCGAAAGTTGACAGCATGCATACTATTTCATAATATATCCAACTATAATTGACTTAATAATAATCTTGATGAACTCGTTGACTCGAATGCAACGTCTTTTGAAATATGTCATGAATGACTCCAAGTAATATCCCTAAAATGAGCAAATGCACAGCGGAAGATTTCTTTCATACCTGAGATTAAACATGCTTTAAAGTGTCAACCAAAAGGTTGGTGAGTTCATTAGTTTAAAATAAATAATCATTTCCATCATTTTAATAGACCACAAGATTTTCATTTCTCATAAATATATGTCTCATGCATAGAGACAAAAATATCATTCATATGGATTGAACACTTGGTAACCGACATTCACAATATGCATATAGAATATCCCCTATCATTCCGGGATCCTCCTTCGAACATGATATAAATTTCGAAGTACTAAAGCATCCGGTACTTTGGATGGGGCTTGTTGGGCCCGATAGATCTATCTTTAGGATTCGCGTCAATTAGGGTGTCTGTTCCCTAATTCTTAGATTACCAGACTAAAAAGGACAATATTCGGTTTAATAATCCAGCCATAGAATGTAGTTTTAAGTACTTGTGTCTATTTCATAAAATAGTTATAAAAGCAGCGCAAGTATTCTCAGTCCCAAAAATATATATTGCAAAAGCATTTAAAAAGGGAGCAAATGAAACTCACCTAATGTATTTTGTAGTAAAAATACATATGACGACGTTAAACAACTGAACAATGCAGGGTTGGCCTCGGATTCACGAACCTATATCATTTGTGTATATATATTAATACACATAATCGTGTTCGAGCAGATTTATATATTATAACTTAAATTATATATTATACTTATTTAGTTTGTGTATATATTCAAAATGAGTTATATCTATATAGTTATATTAATATATCCATATTTATTTATATACATAATTATTTAGTGTTATAATTAGAATCAATAGTTTGTTATATGTATGTTTTTAAGTAGATAATATTAGTAAGTTTTATTTATATTGTTATGTGAAATATTTGTATATGTAATAAATATAGAATATTTATCTGTTTAAAAAAGATAGTTTCGACAATAATGATTTACTAATAATAATAACTTTCTTAATATCGATAATACTAATAATAATAACGATATTGTTAAAATTGATACTTTTGTTAAAAATAATAATACTAAAACTAATAATTACAAAAATGATATTAATATTAATATTAATGAAAAATAATAATAATTTGTATTGTTTTCATAATAATAATAAAAACCATATTGATAATGCTAATCATCTTAATCATAATAATTTTGATGCTAATACTAACACTTATGATAATGTTATTACTCTTAATTTTAATTAATGATAGCAATACTTCTAAATGTTTAATAATAACAATAATTTTCATATTTGTACTTATGATCAATATATATATATATATATATATATATATATATATATATATATATATATATATATATATATATATATATATATAATTATAATCCTTACATTCATTTTTATCATAAATAATCATAATACTAGTAATGATAATAGCCTAACTTTTAATGATAATTAAGATAACAATAAATAACATAATGATAACTAATGGTGTATCCTATCGTATACACACATAAAAGGCATAATGGTTGCATAAAAATAGCATCAGGAAGGCTGGAAACAACAGTTCTGTGAAGTTTTCCGTCCAGCGTTCTCCGCTATACAGGCTTCTCCGTCATGCGTAAGCCCTGAAGGCCGCCTAGCGTGTAAGCCCTCGCCGGAGAACGGCACTTTCAGCATAAATTTCGGACCGCGAATAACAGAACGTATCATCATCTGACACGTGTCCCTGAGCAATCTGGTGGATCTAACACTATAAATAGACCCCTTGGGTTGTCATTTTACACAGTTCAGACATTCTGACAACTTTGAGAGCTGAGACTTCACTTTTCTCTTTCTCTCTCTAGTTTCTCTCACTAGAAGTTATCCGGCTAGCACTTATACGCTATGCGAACAACAGATTGATTAAGCCACCCCACAAGTCCTTACACTTGTGTACCGGGTCTGCAGGGATTATTTCCCGAGGGTAAAAATCAATCGGCAACACTCCGCCCTCCTAAAAGCTAGATCACTTCTGGTCTCTTGTTGACATACTAAGCCTTACCTCATAAGGAAATAGGTGTTAACAATGGCGCCATCCATTATTAAGACGAATCATCTCACCAATACTGACAAAAACGGCGAGGATAATGAATTCATACCCATAGAGGTGGGCATGATACATCCATGGAAAGCTGGACAACGAAGGAAGGCAGAAGTATTAGAAGATTGGGAAGAACAATTAATATCATTTCCTTCTATGTGTAACACAAACCCATCTGATGGTCCAGTAGTTATAGAAGCACGAGTTGCAAATTGCTTAATACGCAACATTTATACTGACACAGGAGCTGGAGCAGACATTATGTATGAACATTGTTTCATACAGCTACCCAAAGATGTGCAAGAAGGAATGAAGGAAACATATGTGCCGTTGGCAAGTTTTACAAGTGAGCCATCGTGGTCTGAGGGAAGTATTTTGCTTGAAGTAACCTTGGGCAATCCACCCCTAAGACGTACAACCAACATTGAGTTGTTGGTAGTTAAAGCAAATTCACAGTACAACATAATTTTGGTAAGAACTGCTTTAATGACGTTTGGAGCTGTAACGTCAACTGTACATGGTATGATGAAGTTTCCAACACCAGGCGGAGTGGCAACATTATATGCAGAACGACAGAAGTCAATTGAGTGTGCCCAAGTAACAAAGGCAGTAATTAAGCCAATCATACACGATGATGGGTCAATTTCACCAAATCTTAAATTTCCAGATCAGAAAATCATAATTGGGCATACGTTGTCCACTGAATGTAGAGAAAAATTATACAATATTTTGACAACAAATTTAGACGTTTTTGCATGGCAGCCGTCTGATATGACCGGTGTTCCAAGGGAAATTGCAGAGCATAGGCTAAATGTGAACCCCAATGTACATCCTGTTTGTCAGAAAAAGCGTGGCATGGCGCCAGAAAGAAGCAAGTTCCTTCGTGATGAGGTACGAAGTTTGGTAGATGCTAGGATCTTGCGAGAGGTCAAATACCAGACATGGGTAGCCAATCCGGTCATGGTTAGGAAACCGGATAATTCATGGCGGATGTGTGTGGATTTCACGAATATCAATAAAGCATGTCCAAAGGATAATTATCCTTTACTTGAAATTGATTGGAAGGTTAAATCATTAGCAGGATATCGATTCAAATGTTTTCTAGATGCAGCTAAGGGATATCATCAAATCCCGATGGCTTTAAAGGATGAAGACAAAACGGCTTTTCACACGACGGAAGGCATATTCTGTTATATGAAAATGCCTTTTGGTTTGAAGAATGCAGGAGCAACATATCAACGACTTATTGATATGGCATTTAAGGATCAAATTGGGCGAAACTTAGAAGCTTACGTTGATGACATTGTCATCAAAAGTCATACTGAAGAAAAGATGTTACGAGATATACAGGAAATTTTTGCATCTCTGCGAAAAATTAACATGAAATTAAATCCCAAGAAGTGCACGTTTGGTGTGGAAGAGGGAAAATTCTTAGGTCATATTGTCACAGAACGTGGAATTAAAGCTAATCCTAAGAAAATTCAAGCAATTGAAGATATGAAGTCACCAACTAGCAAGAAGGATGTTCAACGGTTACATGGATGTCTAGCAGCATTAACAATATTCTTGTCCAGAGCAGCTGAAAAGTCACTTCCATTCATGAAGGTGTTAAAGGGCTGTTTGAATAAAATAGATTTTATGTGGACGGCGGAAGCCGAAAATGCATTCCAAGAGATCAAGCAGTTGTTAAAAACATTACCTACATTAACAGCACCAAAAGAGGGGGAAACCCTAATTTTATACTTAGCTGTCTCAAAGGAAGCAATAAGTTCTGTTCTAATCGCAAAACGGAGCGGCGTGCAAATGCCCATATATTTTGTTAGCAAGGTGTTGCAGCTTAGTGAAACAAATTATCCACCACTTCACCGAATGGTTTATGCCCTTGTGCATACTGCACGACGTCTACGAAGATATTTTCAAGGTCATCCCATCTTAGTGTTGACAGATCAACCATTGAAGCAAATACTCCGGCGCCTAGAATCATCTGGCCGTTTAGCGAAATGGGCCATCGAGTTGGGGGAGTATGAAATCAATTTTGCTCCTCGAAATGCAGTTAAAGGACAAATTTTGGCAGATTTCCTCTTGGAGACAAATGAAAAAGTAGAGTATGACAACAAAATGGCACCATCACAGCATGAGTGGGAGTTACACACTGACGGGGCATCCAGTGAAGAGGGAACAGGTGCAGGGCTAGTTTTAACAAGTCCAGATGGTGAAGAATATACTTATGCACTGAAATTCTGTTTTTATGCTTCAAACAATGAAGCAGAGTATGAGGCGTTACTCTCCGGCCTCCGCATAGCGGTAGAAATGGGCATAACAAATTTACGAGCGTATTTTGATTCTCAAATTGTTGCCCAGCAGGTTAATGGAACATTCGATGCAAGGGATGCATCCATGAGGCAATATGTAAAGTTGGTGGAAGCAATTTCAAAGAAATTTGATAACCTTGAAGTCGTGCAAATCCCCCGAAATAAGAACAAAAAAGCTGATGTTTTGAGCAAGTTAGCCACGTTAACATTTGATCATTTGCACAAACGAGTGTTAGTTGAAGAACTTAAGGAGAAATCAATACATGGAAAACCAATTATTGCAATAGTTGAAGAAGCTAAGGAAACTTGGATGACTCCGTATTTGAGATATTTGCATGATGGATGGTTACCTGTTGATAAGGCGGAAGCAAGAAGAATAAGAGTGACTGCACCAATGTATGAAATAGTTAGTGGCGTCCTTTATCGAAAATCATACAATGGTCCGTTGTTAAGGTGTCTAACCGATGATGAAGCATTAAAGGTGGTTAAAGAAATGCATGAAGGAGTCTGTTAGCAACATTCCGGTTTCCGTACTGTGGCGTCACGGATCATGCGACAAGGGTATTTTTGGCCTTCACTTTATCGGGATGTTGCAGAAATCATCAAAACATGTGAGAATTGTCAGATGCATGGAACAATTCAGCGTCTTCCAAAGTATGACTTGATACCGGTATCATCCGCTTGGCCGTTCTGTAAATGGGCTATTGACATTGTGGGGCCATTCAATAGGAGCACTGGTAATGCTAAGTTCTTGGTGGTAGCAATCGATTTTTTCACGAAATGGGTTGAAGCAAAGGCTTTAGCAAAAATCACAGGAGAAAATGTCAAGAAATTTGTTTGGCATGATATTATATGCCGTTATGGGGTCCCAAATGAAATAGTTAGCGATAACGGCAAGCAATTTGCAGAAAATCCATTTCGGAGTTGGTGTGAAGAGCTGGGCATCAAACAAAATTTTACATCTGTTGCTCATCCTCAAGCGAACGGACAAGTGGAGGTTACCAACAAGGAAATTGTTGCTGGCATTAAGGCACGATTAGGTCTAAGTCAAACTGGATGGGTGGATGAATTGCCAAATGTATTGTGGGCACACCGGACGACGCCAAAGCGGAGCACGGGGGAAACACCTTTCAGTCTGGTGTATGGAACAGAGGCAGTGATACCGGCTGAGATATGTGTGCCAACGCAACGCATTATGGCATTTGATATTGAGGTTAATTCTGAGGCGTTAAGAGAGAATCTGAATTTATTGGAGGAAAGAAGGTTGATGGCCGCCATCCGGCAAGCGGATCACAAACATAAAATGGCAAAATATTATAATAAGAAAGTGCAGCATGTGCAATTTGAAGTAGGTGATTTAGTACTACGTGATAATGAAGCAAGCAGGCAAATCAAATTTGGAAAGCTAGCCCCAAAATGGGAAGGAACTTATAAGGTCACGAAAGTAAATCAGAACGGATCCTACATGCTTGCTGCGCCTTCCGGCGAGCAATATGAAAGAGCTTGGAATGCAATGAATTTAAAGAAATTTTATGCGTAGCACTATATGCAAGGACAGCTTGATCAACTGTCAAATGCATGAGATATAGTCATAAATGTAAAAATTTCTTTAAAAAATATGAATAATAGCAATTATTCTTATGGCAATATTTTTCAAATTTTATCCGGCCAAGGATTTTTTAGCCCAGGTGTCACATAGCTGTGTGTCATCCCTGCCCGCAGAAAGAAAGAGAGCCTTTCGGTGGTAGAAGTACAATCATACTCAAAATGGTTGTATCGATAATGAGACATGTAGAACTCACTAAAACATCGAAGCGATGAAACGAATCTACAAAAAATGTCATGACACATATACACAAAATACAAAACAAAACAGAAAATGGATCATAGTGTCCAGCAAAATATCTAAAGGCGAAAATAATTCATAACTTTTCCTCATGAATTTCATGACGGAAGGCGTATGGCGAAGAATATGTTTTTAATATTCATAACTATAATGATTGCAACGTACAATCTCAGTATCTTGAACATTGTTCAGTACAATAATCTTACAAAGTTACATCATATCTTTCTAATATACATAACTAAATGCAATATTAAGCGTTATGTAAAAGCAGATGTATAAAAACATAATGTTTTATTCATTCTGTGGAGTGTAATTCAATACATCATCTATTGTTACGTCCGGCCTTTTACACAGATTTTCAAGATCAGAAAACTTTATATTTTCTATTGAGGCACCGGCTTCATCAGCTTCTAAAATAGCATTTTCATTAATTTTTTATGTGATTACCTCAGGAAGAGGATTTGGAAGTTCTAGTAGTTTTCTCTTCATAAAGTTGAAAAAATTTAACCGTTCAGCAGATTTTGCAAGGTGGACAAACTCACGGATTCTGTGAGATAGTGCCTGACAGTTAAAGACACGCTCTACAAGTGCAAGAATGCCAGTTATTATTCGTTTTTCGTTCTCCTCTTTGGATTTAAGCTGTTCCTTCAATATGTTATTTTCCTCAACTAATTTTTCTTTCTCCTTCACTAGTTCATCAATTTTGCTCAGATGCCGTGTTTCTCTGAAGGATAGTACTTTAACTTACTCCTTATATTCCGCCCTCTGACTGTTGCAATTTTCATAATGCCTCTTCATTGTCTCGTATTCCCTCTTCATCTCTGTGGCTATTCGTTCAGCCTTGGTTACTTTCTCTTTTTCAGCAGATAGCTCTTTATTTGTAGTGAATTCACTGTTCTGCAAATCAGATAGGCGTTGAAGGTCATTCAAACCAGAAGCAATGTTCAGAATAATGCTTTGTGCCTTAACTTTCTTGGCATCTGCATCAGATAAGTTGCTAAAAAATTGCGCTAGTGAAGGACACACCATGGCATTCAGAAAAGTCATGAAATCTTCATACGAATGTGGTGGTCCTTTTAAAAGGGAAGAGAGAATGTTAGTGTCAAGATTGGGAAGCGTAATTTGTTGTTGAGAAGAACTAGGGCCAACTCCCTGTTGAGCAGATGACGAAGGAATTTGACCAGTTCTTCTCCTCTTGGCGGAAGGCGGAAGAGTTACTAAGATAGTGTCTTGATGTAATGCACTAGCTGTTGGAGATAAAGGAAAATTGTTACTTATAAAAGAGTTCCAATATGCTTCACAACATTTCAAAGGTGGCATAAAATATAAGGAAGGGTTTGGATTATAAAATCCACCAGTACTGGGTATGTAAGAAAACAAGTACAGGTTTTGGTATGGAATTTTGCATAATTCAGTGTTGTCATTTTCATTACCCGAGGTACGACGTTCTCTAGAGGCAATCCGATTCATACCTATGTCTTCTTCTTCTTCTTCTTCTTCTTCTTCTTCTTCTTCTTCTTCTTCTTCTTCTTCTTCTTCTTCTTCTTCTTCTTCTTCTTCTTCTTCTTCTTCTTCTTCTTCTTCTTCTTCATCTTCCTCCTCCCTCACTTCATCTGTTTTGGGGGTATCATCAATAATTTTCTCAGTGCTAAAAGTAAGCTGTGAATAACATGATGATCGCCTAGCGGTAAGCGGAGTAATTTCTGCAAAAAGTTAAAGCGTCACAGTGATTAAATGGATAGATACAGAAGAACATTTTATTTAAGCATATATAGCAAAAGTAAATGCTTACTCTTTTTCCCAGCAAGAATACAAGCATAACCTTGAGAGATATCCCAATCTTGGCTCATGGATGTCAGCGAAAGCATGTGTTCCCCATATTTAATATCATTAATTTGTTCAGCTTTAATCTTCTTAAACAAAAGATTTTCTTTGGTGACGAGTTTTGGAAAGGTAACAGAAATGTTATGCGAATATTTGCGCCATACTCGAGTAGCTGAGTATTGTTTATCAATTACATCTTCATTTATGAAAATAAATGAAGCATGCCAGTTATCGCCAGGATGATCAACTGCAGGTTTCAGAAACCCATGAACTTTATTGAATGTAAACCAACCATTTTCATGGCGTGCTATGCGTACCAGATGACAAAATATTCGAATTGATGGCTCAATTTTCCTTGCGTGACAATACATTTCAAAAATCAAGATCTTTCGAATTGATGCTGGTTCGAATTGACCAACAGCAACACCGAAAAATCTGCAAACTTCTAAGAAGAAGGGTGTAAATGGTAAACGTAAGCAAAATCTGAAGATTGAATGGCCATAAATGGCAACTTTGCCAGGGGGCGGTGAACAGGCTCTGGCATTAATTGCAGGAATCACTGGTTCAACACCAGCTAATCTAGGGAAATGTTGCAGTAGCTCGCTTAAATATCTCTCATTTACTCTGCTAGGAATAGCTGCAACATCCTATATGGCCGCCATTAATGTTCTAATGAAACAGAAAATAAAGAAGGTATTAATGGAAGAAGATGAATACTGTAGAAGGAAGTTGTAAACGCGAATTATCGGCTAGGGTTTATGATGGTTAAAAATAAGAAGATATAACAGCTGTAGTTAATGGTGAATTGGAGGTTTTGTTTTCAGCCACACATGTGTAAGGACAAGATAAAAAGGTGAGTACATCGAAGAGTCCTTTTACAGCTAAGAGGCGCGTGCGATATTTTAGCAATCATCATGTTGTCAGTAAAATTCGCCTATCATTTAATGCCTGTGGTGTGATTCCCAATGCGAAAGGAAAAGGTGAAATGTGAAGATTTTGGTTGGCATGCGTTATCAAAAGTTTAACAACTTAATCATTTTTCAAATGCTTAAGTCCTTAAACTGGGGGGACTTAATGGTGTATCCTATCGTATACACACATAAAAGGCATAATGGTTGCATAAAAATAGCATCAGGAAGGCTGGAAACAACAGTTCTGTGAAGTTTTCCATCCAGCGTTCTCCGCTATACAGGCTTCTCCATCATGCGTAAGCCCTGAAGGCCGCCTAGCGTGTAAGCCCTCGCCGGAGAACGGCACTTTCAGCATAAATTTCGGACCGCGAATAACAGAACGTATCATCATCTGACACGTGTCCCTGAGCAATCTGGTGGATCTAACACTATAAATAGACCCCTTGTGTCGTCATTTTACATAGTTCAGGCATTCTGACAACTTTGAGAGCTGAGACTTCACTTTTCTCTTTCTTTCTCTACTTTCTCTCACTAGAAGTCATCCGACTAGCACTTATACGCTCTGCGGACAACAGATTGATTAAGCCACCCCACAAGTCCTTACACTTGTGTACCGGGTCTGCAGGGATTATTTCCCAAGGGTAAAAATCAATCGGCAACACTCCGCCCTCCTAAAAGCTAGATCACTTCTGGTCTCTTGTTGACATACTAAGCCTTACCTCATAAGGAAATAGGTGTTGACAATAACAATAATTAATAATAAAGATAATAATAATAATAATAAATAAGATGAATACTACCTCATGAAGCCCTTTCCAACAAAAATGGCAGATAAGGGACTCGAACCCGCGACCATACGCTAACCCGAACACTCTCCTAACCAATCGACCATCTCAGTTTTTATGATTTTTACTACACTTAAATTATATTAAACTGATTTATTTTTCTGTTTATTTTCTCTCTTCTTCTTCTACAGCCAAACTGACCAGAGAACCCAAATTCGAAATAATCATAAAGTACCAGCTTTTATATCTTTTAAATGAAACAAGATTACTAGTTGTAAGTAATTAATTTAATTAAAACAGAAAAAAATAAAAAAAAAATCACAGACCTGTACAGACTTTTAAAATCGTTTAAGAACCAAAAATCAATTTCCAAATTAGAAGTTGTTTGAGACAGAGATTATAACATGAAACTTGTTTGAAATTTCTCCTAGAAACTTTCTAAAACATCAATTGATCCTAAAACTTGAAAACATAATCGAATTTTACTATGAACATTTACGTTTGACTTTTGAAGTTTTCCTTTGACTCGAAAATTCTTTATGAATAAGATGAATTGAAACTTTAAATTTTTCAGACAGTTTAAGTGGAAGAATCCTAACAGAATCACATTAACACATTTTGAATTAAGTTTGGAAATCGTGGGATTTGAAAAATGAAACAAGAACAGGGCCGTAGGCCTGTGTTCTTCATTCTTTTCTGATAAATTCGATTCAGTAGAGTTTGTTAATGGGTTCTGTGGTTTGTAAATAATAAAGTTAAGTTCTTATCATGTCAATTATCAACTGGTATGATTTATACAAAGCTAAATTGAATTTAGACAACAAACATCAATCGTACACAAAATAAATAAATAAAAAAATAAGGACGATAACGATTGCTAACAGAGTTTGTTTTTTTGATGTGATCTTATTTGATTTGCTAGACAGCAAAATGAATTACGTACTCTTTGAAAGCTACATCTAACATATTCTATAATTCTTTTATAATTTATAGAATTATTATTAATAATTATCTAGTATTTTATTAATATTAATAATAATATTAATTATTAATAATTATATTAATAATACAAATAAAAAATATATATATATATATATATAAACACTAATAATAATAATAATAATAATAATAATAATAATAGTAATAGATTATTCTAATTTTTATAAATGATAAAAACATTAGATGGTATTATTTTCTAATAACAAAAAAAATAATGATAATGATATTAATTTATAATAATGATTCTTAATAATAATATTTTAATAATAATACTAATCATAATATTTAAAATTTTATTATTAGTTATAATTGTATTAATAATAATATAAAAATTTTATTATTAATTTTATTAATAACTCTACTTATAATACTATTAATATTATTAATGATAATAGTAATATTAATAATAAAAATTTTACATATCCAATTTCATTTATATTAATAATATTAATATTACAAATATTAATATAATATTAACATTAATGAGAATAATAATCCTAATATAACATTTAGACCTGGTCTTGTAATTACATAAAATATATTAACTTTATATTTTGTTACTTATGTATTATTTATTCTATATAATAATATATTCGGATAGTTAAAATTTATATATTTTATTTATATAATACTATTTATTAATTATTAATGGCAATCATATGTATGTATGTATATATATATAATTTTCATTTTTACTTATATTTATTCATTTTGTATCTTATTCTACATAGTTAATTCTCATGTTTAAATTATATTTTATAAATTTCAAATTATTATATGTACTTACATTCATATATATATGTACTTTTTATTTACAAACAATTGTTCGTGAATTGTCGAGCATAGTCAAAAGGGTAATTGATTACATGAATATAGATTTCAAAACTTTCGAGACTCAACAATACAGATTTTGCTTATCGTGTCGAAATCAATAAAGGTTGAGTTTAAAATTTAGTCGGAAATTCCCGGGTCATCACAGTACCTACCCGTTAAAGAAATTTTGTCCCGAAATTTGAGTGAGGTGGTCATGGCTAACAATAAAAATGTTTTCATTACGATTATGAGTTGATAACTTGAGTTTTATCATCATTGTTTAATATAAATAAAACGATTCGATTATGCGGAGCGTACGAGTGAAGCTATTATAAAATAGTAAAATGAAAGGATAAGGATTTGCCTTAGGTTTTGACAGAGTTAGGGCTAAATTTAGAAAATAAGTTGCGTCTTAACTTTTGACATTGTATTGGCTGAATTCTGGAATTCAAGGAATTTAAAGAAAATCTTCGAAATCTAAAAGACTTGATTCTTCGGCGAATAAGGAAATTAAGATCTCTATAATTAAATACGATGATCTGCCTCGATTACTCTGTCTGATATTTCCACTATAAATTAAGCTCTTCCGTTCCGTTATTCTCACCATTCCTATACTTTCTTTCTTAGTTCATACATCCAAAATATTGTGAAAATACTTAATCCCGTTCTAATCCTTGATATTTCCTAATTATCATTTCTGTCATCCTTCTTTTCAATCTTTCACCAGAAAAATCTGTTTACTTCAATTATTACCTTGGGGCGATACTATTCTTAATTCTACCGTGTCTTTATATTGCTATTCGTATTAATATCCACAGTTTGTAATCTCCGTGTTGTTATTGGGCTTTAGATTTTCTCTTATATTTCGGTTTTTTTGCTTCTGTCTCCTATAATCATTATCATCCACAGTTAATGATCTCTCTTATTTGCTGCAATTTATACCCCCTTTCTATTTCGGAGTTTCATGCTTTTGTTTTCTTTTCGCAAGTATTGGTCCAGAATTTGTAGGTATGGAGTCCCGAATGAACTTAATGTTCTAAGCAAGAAAGAACGTAATAGCACGATTTGATTTGTCAAATTACCAGAATCACTGAGAATAGAACTATCATGAATATATTTTCTTGATATGTTCAGAAGTTAATTTGATTGAAAGAGTTATGTAACATGGCACATGATGACGTTATAATCTGTGAATCATCATGTTCCATTTAGAAACTCAGCATGACTTACTATAATATAATCACGTTGATCAAGTGTCATTATATTATACTAACTCATGCATCAGTTCCCAACATTACTTCAATAACATTCATATTTTAAGCTCGAAAGTTTACAGAATATAGAAACTAACAGTTTCTATATGACGTAATACTGATAGCACGAAGAGATTAATGATTTCAGATAGGAATAGTTATAAAAATATCTCCAGAAATATGGAGGATATTTATAATGAAAGATACGATAATATCTCGGAATATCTAAGATCAGACGACGATAGAAACTATTATCTGCAAGGGTTTAGAGTAAGGAGCAAGATATTCACTAAAGACTTTAGCAGACATTGAATCATTTGGATTCTTTGAAGTTAAACTTATTCTTTGTGATTTGTCCACGGCTTTCTTCCTAGTTTAGCATAATCTGCTTTTCGGTACTAAATTTTCTATTGAATGTTTCCAATATAATGATACACAGGAAGCACGAGGAGGTATATAATTTCGAACGAGAATATTTATGAAACTATCCTCAGAAATATCGAAGATATTGATGATGATATTTTGGAATTTTCTAAGTTCGATGGTTGATGGAGAAAGATTTTCCGCAAGATTTTAACATGACTTCGGAGCAATATATACTCTAAAGATTTCAACGGATCCAGAATTACCTGAATCCTTTGAATATAGGGTTTGTTCCTTGTATTTGTCCTTTGTCTTCTTCATGGGTAGCTCAATCGGTTTTTCAATACCCAATTTTCTATCGAGCGTTCCTAACACTCCTTTCTTTATCATCAAACTTTTGGTCGTTTAGACCATCTACCATTTTTCTGTTTCCTCTGCATTTAATGCTATGATATCTGAATCATCGGTTATTAATCCGAGGTGATTTCAGGAAAATTGTGTTTTTAGATGATTAACGCTGATAGTAATATGGTGGAATATGAAAGGTTCCCTGGTAACAATAAAAGAGCACGCATATATATCAACGTTATAATAAGGTTGTTTCGTACGAAAAGTCGAAGTTGTCTAGCTGGAGCTGTGACAAAACTGGCTATCTCGAACAGCAGATGCAAAGTTATTTTCGGTAATAATAACGCTAAAGGAATTAGCACAGCTACGTGTTAAACGTTTACTCAGGTTCCGAGTGTTTTCAGGTGCATAACTATATGCATCAATCTTTTCTCCCATAAATGAAGTGCAATTGGTTCATCTTCTCGATTGAGGTGTTTTCAAGAATCATGAAAGGTTTGAACGCAGAATGTAATCGTGAAGATTTAAATGATGTTTAAGACGAAATCAAGTGGCAAATTGAAGAATTTTTTATTATTATTTTTTTTTTAGTTTCATATGTTATAATCAATATTTTAATTCATTTTAATTGTCCAATGTTATTAGTCCACAGTCGATAGTGAAATGTCCCGTTCTTATTGATTAAAAACGTTCCATATTAATTGATTTCGTTGCGAGGTTTTGACCTCTATATGAGACGTTTTTCAAAGACTGCCTTCATTTTTAAAACAAACCATAACCTTTATTTCATAAATAAAGGTTTAAAAAGCTTTACGTAGATTATCAAATAATGATAATCTAAAATATCCCGTTTACACACGACCATTACATAATGGTTTACAATACAAATATGTTACATCGAAATCAGTTTCTTGAATGCAGTTTTTACACAATATCATACAAGCATGGACTCCAAATCTTGTCCTTATTTTAGTATGCAACAGCGGAAGCTCTTAGTATTCACCTGAGAATAAACATGCTTTAAACGTCAACAAAAATATTGGTGAGTTATAGGTTTAACCTATATATATCAAATCGTAACAATAGACCACAAGATTTCATATTTCAATACACATCCCATACATAGAGATAAAAATCATTCATATGGTGAACACCTGGTAACCGGCATTAACAAGATGCATATATAAGAATATCCCCATCATTCTGGGACACCCTTAGGATATGATATAAATTTTGAAGTACTAAAGCATCCGGTACTTTGGATGGGGTTTGTTAGGCCCAATAGATCTATCTTTAGGATTCGTGTCAATTAGGGTGTCTGTTCCCTAATTCTTAGATTACCAGACTTAATAAAAAGGGGCATATTCGATTTCGATAATTCAACCATAGAATGTAGTTTCACGTACTTGTGTCTATTTTGTAAATCATTTATAAAACCTGCATGTATTCTCATCCCAAAAATATTAGATTTTAAAAGTGGGACTATAACTCACTTTCACAGATTTTTACTTCGTCGGGAAGTAAGACTTGGCCACTAGTTGATTCACGAACCTATAACAATATATACATATATATAAAAGTATGTTCAAAATATATTTACAACACTTTTAATATATTTTGATGTTTTAAGTTTATTAAGTCAGCTGTCCTCGTTAGTAACCTACAACTAGTTGTCCACAGTTAGATGTACAGAAATAAATCGGTAAATATTATCTTGAATCAATCCACGACCCAGTATATACGTATCTCCGTATTGATCACAACTCAAACTATATATATTTTGAAATCAACCTCAACCCTGTATAGCTAACTCCAACATTCACATATAGAGTGTCTATGGTTGTTCCGAAATATATATAGATGTGTCGACATGATAGGTAGAAACATTGTATACGTGTCTATGGTATCTCAAGATTACATAATATACAATACAATTTGATTAAGTTATCGTTGGAATAGATTTGTTACCAATTTTCACGTAGCTAAAATGAGAAAAATTATCCAATCTTGTTTTACCCATAACTTCTTCATTTTAAATCCGTTTTGAGTGAATCAAATTGCTATGGTTTCATATTGAACTCTATTTTATGAATCTAAACAGAAAACGTATAGGTTTATAGTCATAAAAATAAGTTATAAGTCATTTTTGTAAAGGTAGTCATTTCAGTCGAAAGAACGACGTCTAGATGACCATTTTAGAAAACATACTTCCACTTTGAGTTTAACCATAATTTTTGGATATAGTTTCATTTTCATAATAAAAATCATTTTCCCAGAATAACAACTTTTAATCAAAGTTTATCATAGTTTTTAATTAACTAACCCAAAACAGCCCGCGGTGTTACTACGACGGCGTAAATCCGGTTTTACGGTGTTTTTTCGTGTTTCCAGGTTTTAAATCATTAAGTTAGCATATCATATAGATATAGAACATGTGTTTAGTTGATTTTAAAAGTCAAGTTAGAAGGATTAACTTTTATTTGCGAACAAGTTTAGAATTAACTAAACTATGTTCTAGTGATTACAAGTTTAAACCTTCGAATAAGATAGCTTTATATGTATGAATCGAATGATGTTATGAACATCATTACTACCTCAAGTTCCTTGGATAAACCTACTGGAAATGAGAAAAATAGATCTAGCTTCAAAGGATCCTTGGATGGCTTGAAAGTTCTTGAAGCAGAATCATGACACGAAAACAATTTCAAGTAAGATTTCCACTCGAAATAAGATTGTTATAGTTATAGAAATTGAATTAAAGTTTGAATATGATTATTACCTTGTATTAGAAAGATAACCTACTATAAGTAACAAAGGTTTCTTGAACTTGGATGATTATTTGGATTGGATTTAGAAAACTTGGAAGTAAACTTGCAATCTTGGAAGTATTCTTGATTTTATGAAACTAGAACTTTTGGAATTTATGAAGAACACTTAGAACTTGAAGATAGAACTTGAGAGAGATCAATTAGATGAAGAAAATTGAAGAATTAAAGTGTTTGTAGGTGTTTTTGGTCGTTGGTGTATGGATTAGATATAAAGGATATGTAATTTTGTTTTCGTGTAAATAAGTCATGAATGATTACTCATATTTTTGTAATTTTATGAGATATTTCATGCTAGTTGCCAAATGATGGTTCCCACATGCGTTAGGTGACTCACATGGGCTACTAAGATCTGATCATTAGAATGTATATACCAATAGTACATACATCTAAAAGCTGTGTATTGTACGAGTACAAATACGGGTGCATACGAGTAGAATTGTTGATGAAACTGAACGAGGATGTAATCGTAAGAATTTTTGTTAAGTAGAAGTATTTTTATAAGTGTCTTGAAGTCTTTCGAAAGTGTATGAATACATATTAAAACACTACATGTATATATATTTTAACTGAGTCGTTAAGTCATCGTTAGTCGTTACATGTAAATGTTGTTTTGAAACCTTTAGGTTAATGATCTTGTTGAATGTTGTTAACCTATTGTTTATTATAACAAATGAGATGTTAAATTGTTATATTATCATGATATTATGATATATAATATATCTTAGTATGATATATATACAGTTAAATGTCGTTACAACGATAATCGTTACATATATGTCTCGTTTTGAAATCATTAAGTTAGTAGTCTTATTTTTACATATGTATTTCATTGTTAATACACTTAATAATATATTTACTTATCATTTAACATAATTAACCAAGTGAATCAATATCTCAATATGATTCATATGTACCTAGTAAGACGTTGTTATAACGATAATCGTTATATATATCGTTTTCGAGTTTCTTAAATTAATAGTCTCATTTTTATGTATATAACTCATTGTTAAAATACCTAATGAGATACATACTTATAATAAAATCATGTTAACTATATATATAACCATATATATGTCATCGTATAGTTTTTACAAGTTTTAACGTTCGTGAATCACCGGTCAACTTGGGTGGTCAATTGTCTATATGAAACCTATTTCAATTAATCAAGTCTTAACAAGTTTGATTGCTTAACATGTTGGAAACACTTAATCATGTAAATAACAATTTCATTTAATATATATATAAACATGGAAAAGTTCGGGTCACTACAGATAGTCCACAGTTGACAGTCCAATAATTCATATATAGTTTAATATATAATATTCGAATTAATTAATACGTGTCGTGACCCGTATACGTCTCAGACTCGATCACAACTCAAACTATATATATTATTGTAGAATCAACCTCAACCCTGTATAGAGAACTATATCATTACTGCATATAGAGTGTCTATGGTGATTCCAAATAATATATATAAATGCGTCGATATGATATGTCAAAACCTTGTATACGTGTCCCGATATTTAAAGTGCGTAAAATAAATAACAGAAAATTAAATAACGATAAATAAAGTGCGTAAAGTAAATAACAGAAATTTAATGACGATAAATAAAATTACGAGAATGTAAATTGCGATAAAATAAATTGCGATAAATAAAATGTAATCAGTTAGCTTGGATTTTGTTAGCGTGGATTCTTAACAAAATTTCTCATAGTTAATTTGTTTGTTTCTAACAAATTTTATTTTGTCCAATGTTTTCTTCATTATGCCACTTGTCGGATTCTGATAGGTCAAAATCCAAATATGAAATTGAATGAAAATGGTTATTCTGTGATGAACGGATTCGTATAGCTGTGGTTGCAAGTAGGATAGTAAATGACTGTTGAATCAGATTCGAAGAATGTACAGTGTAACTTATTAATGCGAAATCTAAATATTCCTCGGGTATTACCTACCCGTTAAAATATTTTCACCATTAACAGTTTGTACAATAAAAATTTTAATTACAATCTTTATGAAAACATATATACATATATATTTTCTTCAGACGTAATTATAGATTTAATGAGTCAATGTGATATTAAACTCATCAGATTTAAGACTAGAACTAGAGTACATAATCTCTAAAATATTAGAGATTACATAATCACCATGAAGGGCGAAGATAGTTTATGTAGAACGATTCTTAAAACAATTCGTAGAACGATGATTATGCTTGAGTTATAGATTGCGAGGTTGAGACGTGTGATGATGTTGTTGTTGTTGGTACTCTTTGGTATTCATGGTGCGTATGACGTTGATGTTCGAGGTATAGATTAAGATGTTGAGGTGTGGGATGCGGATGTTGATGTTGGTGGTGGTGATGGTACTGTTGACATTGGTGGTGGTACTGGTTATGCTGCTGGTGCTGCTGCTGGTGTTTGTAACCTTCGCACCATATTCTCTAAAGCCACTACCCGAGCGCGAATCTCGTTGACTTCTTCTATTACACCGGGGTGATTTTCGGTTCGAACTAGCGGATAAATATAATCTAGAATTTGGTATAGTATATAATCGTGGCGAGATACTCTGGAAATGAGAGAAAAGATGGTGTTTCGAACAGGTTCACCGGTAAGTGCTTCAGGTTCTTCGCCAATAGGGCAATGTGGCGGATGGAAAGGATCACCTTCTTCTTGTCTCCAATGGTTGAGGAGGCTACGAACCCATCCCCAATTAATCCAGTATAGATGATGACTGATTGTTTGATCCATTCCGGTCACACTGCTTTCGGAGCTTGAGTGGGATTCCATTTCGAAATTCGAGTGACTTGAACTAATGAAGAATTCTATTTTGTACGATTGAATAAAGAATTTTTAGATATGAAATGATTTTCTGGCTAACGGATGGTATTCTTAATTACATAGAATATCCATATATATAGAACAAAAGGTTTCGTAGATTACGGAGGAATTTACGGGATACGCCAGGTAAGGTTTACAGTAACAGATACGCTAAGATATGAATCTTGTCTATACACTATTCATGCAATCAATGCAGCAAGACGTGTCTAGACTAAGAATAATAAGCAGATAATTTTCGACACAAAATGATAAACAAAACTTTTGACATGCAGACACGGTCGAAGTCCAGACTCACCAATGCATCCTAATGACTTATCAGATATACACACTAATGCACACCTGGTTCGCTAAGACCACTGCTCTGATACCAACTGTGAGGACCCGTCCTAATCTATCTGGAAGAAATCCATATCGATTATAAATTGAAATCTATATCGATTATAAACGTTTCACAATAGTTGGTTACATCGCAAGGTACTTGACCTCTATATGATACATTTTACAAACATTGCATTCGTTTTTGAAAAGACAATCTTTCATTACATTGAAAGTTGACAGCATGCATACTATTTCATAATATATCCAACTATAATTGACTTAATAATAATCTTGATGAACTCGTTGACTCGAATGCAACGTCTTTTGAAATATGTCATGAATGACTCAAAGTAATATCCCTAAAATGAGCAAATGCACAGCGGAAGATTTCTTTCATACCTGAGATTAAACATGCTTTAAAGTGTCAACCAAAAGGTTGGTGAGTTCATTAGTTTAACATAAATAATCATTTCCAACATTTTAATAGACCACAAGATTTTCATTTCTCATAAATATACGTCCCATGCATAGAGACAAAAATATCATTCATATGGATTGAACACCTGGTAACCGACATTCACAATATGCATATAGAATATCCCCTATCATTCCGGGATCCTCCTTCGGACATGATATAAATTTCGAAGTACTAAAGCATTCGGTACTTTGGATGGGGCTTGTTGGGCTCGATAGATCTATCTTTAGGATTCGCGTTAATTAGGGTGTCTGTTCCCTAATTCTTAGATTACCAGACTAAAAAGGGGCATATTCGGTTTAATAATCCAGCCATAGAATGTAGTTTTAAGTACTTGTGTCTATTTCGTAAAACAGTTATAAAAGCAGCGCATGTATTCTCAGTCCCAAAAATATATATTGCAAAAGCATTTAAAAATGGAGCAAATGAAACTCACCTAATGTATTTTATAGTAAAAATACATATGACGACGTTAAATAACTGAACAATGCAGGGTTGGCCTCGGATTCACGAACCTATATCATTTGTGTATATATATTAATACACATAATCGTATTCGAGCAGATTTATATATTATAACTTAAATTATATATTATACTTATTTAGTTTGTGTATATATTCAAAATGAGTTATATCTATATAGTTATATTAATATATCCATATTTATTTATATACATAATTATTTAGTGTTATAATTAGAATCAATAGTTTTTTATATGTACGTTTTTAAGTAGATAATATTAGTAAGTTTTATTTATATTGTTATGTGAAATATTTGTATATGTAATAAATATAGAATATTTATCTGTTTAAAAAAGATAGTTTCGATAACAATGATTTACTAATAATAATAACTTTCTTAATATCTGTAACACCCCAGCTTAACATGACCACAATATTGTCCGCTTTGCCCGCAGGCGCACGGATTTTTCTTGGCGACCACACACGAGAAGCACTTTCCCAGGAGGTCACCCATCCTGGTAGTGCTCTCGCCCGAGCACGCTTAACCACAACGTACTCGCACTTCTACTCAGCCTGTGATCCCAAAACACGTTGTGTCATTTAAGCGTGAGTATTACCTTATAATCCCATGATCACTCATGTTCGTGGGCGATGTGGGATTTGCCTAGGGTGTTACATTCACCCCCCCTTAGGGACTCATCGTCCTCGATGAGGTTTGCCCCACCACCCCCAACGGCACATGAGTGGCTCTAATACCATTCTGTAACACCCCAGCTTAACATGACCACAATATTGTCCGCTTTGCCCGCAGGCGCACGGCTTTTTCTTGGCGACCACACACGAGAAGCACTTTCCCAGGAGGTCACCCATCCTGGTAGTGCTCTCGCCCGAGCACGCTTAACCACAACGTACTCGCACTTCTACTCAGCCTGTGATCCCAAAACGCGTTGTGTCATTTAAGCGTGAGTATTACCTTATAATCCCATGATCACTCATGTTCGTGGGCAATGCGGGATTTGCCTAGGGTGTTACAATATCGATAATACTAATAATAATAATGATATTGTTAAAATTGATACTTTTCTTAAAAATAATAATAGTAAAGCTAATAATTACAAAAATGATATTAATATTAATATTAATGAAAAATAATTATAATTTGTATTGTTTTCATAATAATAATAAAAACCATATTGATAATGCTAATCATCTTAATCATAATAATTGTGATGCTAATACTAACAATTATGATAATGTTATTACTCTTAATTTTAATTAATGATAGTAATACTTCTAAATGTTTAATAATAACAATAATTTTCATATTTGTACTTATGAACAATATATATATATATATATATATATATATATATATATATATATATATATATATATATATATATATATATATATATATATATATATATATATATATATATATATATAAATAAAATTATAATCCTTACATTCATTTTTATCATAAATAATCATAATACTAGTAATGATAATAGCCTAACTTTTAATGATAATTAAGATAACAATAAATAACATAATGATAACAATAATTAATATAAAAGATAATAATAATAATAATAAATAAGATGAATACTACCTCATGAAGCCCTTTCCAACAAAAATGGCAGATACGGGACTCGAACCCGTGACCATACGCTAACCCGAACACTCTCCTAACCAATCGACCATCTCACTTTTTCTGATTTTTACTACACTTAAATTATATTAAACTGATTTATTTTTCTGTTTATTTTCTCTCTTCTTCTTCTACAGCCAAACTGACCAGAGAACCCAAATTCAGAATAATCATAAAGTACCAGCTTTTATATCTTTTAAATGAAGCAAGATTACTAGTTGTAAGTAATTAATTTAATTAAAATAGAAAAAAATAAAAAAAAAAATTCACAGACATGTACAGACTTTTAAAATCGTTTAAGAACCAAAAATCAATTTCCAAATTAGAAGCTGTTTGAGACAGAGATTATAACCGAAACTTGTTTGAAATTGCTCCTAGAAACTTTCTGAAACATCAATTGATCCTAAAACTTGAAAACAGAATCGAATTTTACTATGCACATTTACGTTTGACTTTTGAAGTTTTCCTTTGACTCGAAAATTCTTTATGAATAAGATGAATTGAAACTTTAAATTTTTCAGACAGTTTAAGTGGAAGAATCCTAACAGAATCACATTAACACATTTTGAATTAAGTTTGGAAATCGTGGGATTTGAAAAATGAAACAAGAACAGGGCCGTAGGCCTGTGTTCTTCAATCTTTTTTGATAAATTCTATTTAGTAGAGTTTGTTAATGGGTTCTGTGGTTTGTAAATAATAAAGTGAAGTTCTTATCATGTCAATTATCAACTGGTATGATTTATACAAAGCTAAATTGAATTTAGACAACAAAAATCAATCGTACACAAAATAAATAAATAAAAATAAGGACGATAACGATTGCTAATAGAGTTTGTTGTTTTGCTGTGATCTTATTCGATTTTCTAGATAGGAAAACGAATTACGTACTCTTGGAAAGCTACATCTAACATATTCTATAATTCTTTTATAATTTATAGAATTATTATTAATAATTATCTAGTATTTTATTAATATTAATAATAATATTAATTAGTAATAATTATATTAATAATATAGATAAAATATATATATATATATATATATATATATATATATATATATATATATATATATATATATATATATATATATAAACAATAATAATAATAATAATAGTAATAGATTATTCTAATTTTTATAAATGATAAAAACATTAGATGGTATTATTTTCTAATAACAAAAAAAAATAATGATAATGATATTAATTTATAATAATGATTCTTAATAATAATATTTTAATAATAATACTAATCATAATATTTAAAATTTTATTATTAGTTATAATTGTATTAATAATAATAATAAAATTTTATTATTAATTTTATTAATAACTCTACTTATAATACTATTAATATTATTAATGATAATAGTAATATTAATAATAAAAATTTTACATATCCAATTTCATTTATATTAATAATATTAATATTACAAATATTAATATAATATTAACATTAATGAGAATAATAATCCTAATATAACATTTAGACTTTGTCTTGTAATTACATAAAATATATTAACTTTATATTTTGTTACTTATGTATTATTTATTCTATATAATAATATATTCGGATAGTTAACATTTATATATTTTATTTATATAATACTATTTATTAATTATTAATGGTAATCATATGTATGTATGTATATATATATAATTTTCATTTTAACTTATATTTATTCATTTTGTATCTTATTCTACATAGTTAATTCTCATGTTTAAATTATATTTTATAAATTTCAAATTATTATATGTACTTACATTCATATATATATATGTACTTTTTATTTACAAACAATTGTTCGTGAATCGTCGAGCATAGTCAAAAGGGTAATCGATTACATGAATATAGATTTCAAAACTTTCGAGACTCAACAATACAGATTTTGCTTATCGTGTCGAAATCAATAAAGGTTGAGTTTAAAATTTAGTCAGAAATTCTCGGGTCATCACAGAGATGATAAACACTAGATTGACCTCACGAGCATACCCCCGAACATTACTCATAACCTCCATAGCTATAACCCATAATTTCCTTAGCTCTATCCCGCTCATAAAACCATTTTTGAATTCACCCGGACAACACTCCATCGTAATATTTTATGTATAATACTAATAATAAGAATACTACT
Source organism: Rutidosis leptorrhynchoides (assembly GCF_046630445.1). Taxonomy (NCBI): domain Eukaryota; kingdom Viridiplantae; phylum Streptophyta; class Magnoliopsida; order Asterales; family Asteraceae; genus Rutidosis; species Rutidosis leptorrhynchoides. The sequence goes on along the minus strand of NC_092337.1, from coordinate 223,923,123 downwards.
AATACTAATAATAAGATTAATAATATTAATAACAATTATAAATATAAATATAACATAGAGGGAGTTGAGAGATTTTGTAAATGTACATTGGAACCGAACTCGTCCGATTTATAGCAACTTTGCCCACCTACTACACCATGCGATCGCATGGTATATGAGGGTGGTGGCCATGCGAATGCATGGCACCTTGGAAACTCTCACATTCAATTTAAACGTGCTGTCGACAGTTTATTTATTATTATATATAATATATTTAATTTATATAATTAATTATATATTATATTATATTTACGTACATAGTTAAATTGTAATTTTTGTTCCGAAGTCTCGTACGTTGGCACTCGACTTAAGTCCCATTTCCTGTTTCTCGAACCCATTTTCATACGCTTAGTAAACTCGCACTTTACGTTACGCGACGTGTACCTTTATTAATAATTAGACTTAAATTAATGAAAAACTAACCCACTCAAAGTGTAACTTAATCCTTTGAGTGTTATGGTCATTTGCTTCTATAAATCATCGTCTCGTTATGTATATAAAAGTATTATTTTAAAAATATGAACTTGTATATATTATAAGTAATGGAAATATTTATGTAATGATATAATTATATTTCAAAGTTCGTTTTAAATTTTGTTTAGAAAATATTATAACACGTATCGTTTATACTTTAAAACTTAATTTGGCGTAATCTAATTATGCACCAACGTTTATCAAACGTCCTAGATGTCATATCTAAATATCAATCGAATCAAGTGTTACTTAATTTGAAACTATATATATATATCTTCAATATTCATAAACACATTTTAAATACACGCTGCAAGTTATCTACATATTTAACAAGCAATATTCCATCTCACGTTATTTAATCAAAGACATCTTAAATAATCGAGTTCTATAATATCGTAAAGTGTTTTCGTACATTTGAAACTAAATCAAAGGATTATTATGTAATTTAGTCTTCCACTAACCTTTGTGTAACACCCCGTTTTTCCCCGTACATGATTTACAGGTATATCGCGTATATACGATAGGTGTATGAAGGAATTGAGATATGTTCGTGCATTAAAGTTCTTGTATGCGAAAAGTGATCAGACCAAGTTAAAGGTCGCGGCGCGGAGGAGTGGGTCGCGGCGCGACATTACAAACAAATCAGGATCAGGAGGCATGGTAAGGAAGGCACCAGACCACGCCTTGGGTCGCGGCTCGACAAGGCTCGTTGCGGCACTGTATTTCACTGGTTTCAATTTCAGGAGGCTCGACAAACAAGCATTAAAACACGTGTATTCTCGCGGCGCGACGAAGAGGGTCGCGGCGCGGCGTTCTGGGTGGACTGGTACTAAGTTTTTGTAATATATATATATATATATATATATATATATATATATATATATATATATATATATATATATATATATATATATATATATATATATATATATAAGGTTCAAGGGCATTTTGGTTTTTTCGCGTGTGACCCAGATTTGAGATCTTAATCTCATCCACTCATTTCATTTCTTCATTTTCTTTTTCCTTTTCTTTTCATTTTTCTCTCAAAAACTTCAAACCCCAATTGGTTCAAAGGGATTTTTAGAAAGGAATAAGCGGGTTTTGATCGAAAGTGTAAGAGACAACTTTGTTCTCCTCGTTCTTAGCTTCAAGGTGATACTAGCGGTAAGCTCTAACTCCGAATTTTGTTTTCGTGTTCTTCGTCTAAATTTAAGGTTTTTGAGTGTATGTTCATACATGGAACCCCACTAGTTGTTAATGGAAGATAATAACTAAGATTCGGGTTTATTAGTGATGAAGGCGGGTTTGGGGTTGGTTGATGATTTAGCCTTGTTTAGAGCTTTAAATTGAGTGTAATCACTATGATTAGTGATTATGGAAGTGTTGGAACTCATTTGAGTGTGTTTGGTTGACTAATTTTGAAATGGGTCAAAATTAGGGTTTTGGTGTCAAATTGGGCAAGACAAGTGTTTAACACTTGTGTTCGAGTTTAATTGGCTTATTAGGACCATTGTCACCAGTGTTAGTAATTATTGGTTAGTTTGGGCGCGTTTTGTGCTTGGAGGTGCAATTGGGTCGAGATTGCACTAGTTGTCAATTTGGGTTGGTTTGTAAATCCTCCCTAATTGTGTTGTTTGTTATGTGATATTGGAATATGTACATTCCATCGGCGAGTTGCGAATTATTCGGTAGCATTCTTCAAAGCGACAAGGTGAGTGTTAATATCCTATGTGCATATGTATGTGTAGGATGGGTGCGGGTCGGGTGAAGTGATTCTCGACTATAGAGCTCACTTCACATATAGATGGATTTGATGGACTTGTGTATGTGTCCAATTAGCACGGTTGTGCATTTTGGTTGACCAAATTTGACGAGGTGCACACTTTGTGTGTACGTTATCACATGTGATTGTGATGTGGACGATTTATGTAACGACCCTACTTTTTCCGTTATATTTTACCGTTAATTATTTAACGACCGTTACCTGTTATTCGTGCCACGTCATTTCTATGACCTATATTATTATTTTTGTAATAATATATTAATTATTATGTGTTATATGAATATTTGTATTCATATCTTAAATTGTACGTTTCTACGTGTCGAGGATTTCTATCAGGCGAATCTTTTCGGTTTTCAAACCAACGATCAAGCTTTTGGGATTTTTAAGTCCAAAATATTTTAAATATGATATTTTTATGTCGATTATATATAGTGTTTATATATTTTAATCATCGCGTATTTGTTATCTCTCCGAAAAATCAATCGCGTAGCGGTGTTTTCGTGTTTAGGACTTCGTTCGGGCATCCGGGCCACAAGCAATTTATCTTAGATTCAATTTGGCCCAAAAATGGGGCCCACCCGATATCTTTTGGCCGGACACCTCATGGGGAGGGGGTGTTTAGCTCATTTCCTCTCATTTTGGAATTTTAATCCATTTCATAAAACCTTTCCTCATAACCCTTTTTCTCTCATTTTATTTTCTTCACTTTCTCCTTTTGTTCTTAAGCCGTCGACACCACCACCAACTATCATCATCATCTTCATCAATCAAGCCCTCATTTTAAGGGGCTTTCATCATAATCGGATTCCTCATTCCGTTCTCTACACGCTCATAGTAATCAATTCTTGATTAGGGTATAAACCCTAACCCTAGATTTTTAATTTTTCTTTATTTTTCTGTATTTTGATGTTATATTGATAGTATGTTGATTACATGTTATTGTATTGATGTTTGTATGCGTAGAATTGCTCGATTATATATGTTTTCGGTTTCATTAATTTGGGACAGCAGCATTTTCGTTCATTTATGAAAGTGAAATTCAAGTATCTATATGATTTCCTCTCATCAAGACATTAATTTTAGACTCCGAATTCATGTTATTTCAATTCCCGGAACATGAGTTATGATCAAAATGGTGTATAATTGAAATTAAAATATGAAAATGAATTAGTTAGGTATGGTCTGACTTTTTGACCATTTTTAGGGTCTTTAGGGTGTACTAGTGTGTTAGGATTGATGATGGATGAACTTTCATGTTCGAGTTATAGAAATCCGAGCCACGGATCACCCGTTATGACTAAACCATGTTTTTGAACGGATTAAAGCTACAAGTTGAATAATGGCTGTAAGTCACGACTTGGTGGCTGTAAGTCACGACTTGGTGGCTGTTCTTAGGATGTTCTTAAGTACATTAATGTGTTTGGTGGGTTGGTTAGGCGAAGATATATATAAGACTCGCCGAAAACTGATTTCCGGAGCTCAAGTTATGACCCGATGAACTTTTAATTAAAACTTATGGTTATTAAATAAGACATATGATAAAAATAATGATTTTTCATTATTAATAAATTACTTATGATATATAATGTAATTATTTTAATTTAAGACTTATGATATACCTATTTGTTATATCATTTATTAATTAATTATGATTAATGAAACTTTAATTAAACTTATGATTAATAATAATTTTATTATTAATGAAAAATACTTATGGTAAGTATTAAACTTATGTTATGAGATTATTATAACAAGACTTATAATAAGGATTAATTAATTATTTATTTATTATAAGGCTTAGTTATTATTTAATTATAATTTAATTATTAAATACTTATGATTTAATAATTATAATTAGAAACTTATGATATGATTAATAATTCATTATTAATTAATAATACTTGTGACATGATTTAAAATCAATTATTAATTAGTAATATTTATATTATGACTAATATTTAATTAATTAATTAATTACATACTTATGTTATATTAATTATATCATTTAAACTTATGTTACCTTTAATAATTCAATTTAATTTAATTAAACTTATGTTATGACATAATTATACATATATGATTTTAATTAACATTATAACCTATATTATTATTATAACTTATACTTTTAAAATTAACGTTGACTATGTTTGACCAAAGTTGACTTTTGAATTGACTTTCGGTTGACTTTGACTTTCAATTGACTTTTGTTGACTTTCTAATTAAGGAAAATTTCCTAACTTATAAACTTCCCAAAAATAGAAACTTTCTAAATATAGAAACTTTCTAAATTTGGAAACTTTCCAAAAATAGAAACTTTCCTAAAATAGAAACTTTTAAAAAATAGAAACTTTTCAAAAATGAAAACCTGCTAAAAATAAAAACTTTCTAAAAATGGAAAGTGTGTGTCCGTACGATGTTCCGATCAAACCGATGCATGTTGAGTGTTGTTCTATGTCTACTTGCAACATGTACAATAGCTATCATACTAAGACTTGACCTAAGTTATTTATTTTTATCGACCTGCTTTATTTATAGGTCGGCGTTGTGATCATTCTTGATCACTTTACTTCGTATGTTGTTCGCATTCTTGTGTGGTTACTTCTTTTGCTTTAAGGTGAGTTATAGTCCCATTTTTCTATTTAAATCTTTTGGGATGAGATTACATGCAATTTATTTTATATTTTGGACACAAGTAGAGGTTGGTTTAAATTATTCATTGTGAGTTGAACAAAAATATTTCCTAGTCTGGTAACTGTGATCACTGGTTTCTACTGGTGAACGCGAATCCTATGGATAGATCTATCGGGTTTGACAACCCCATTTCGAGCTAGTCGCGCTAGAAATTTATAATCAAAATGTTTAGTACTTCGTATTTTGTTGTAGATACACTTGTTCGGTGTATATTATTTATTGTGTTTGGAAAGGGTAAATAAATGGTTAAGTGGTTACCAGGTGGCTCACTGTAAATGGAATAATGTTTTTATATGTTTTCTAGCATATAATTTTGTGGTCCAAAAAGGAGTTTTTATGTTTTCAAACATAAATTTTTATTGTTTAAATTAAATATTGTTTGCAATATTAAACCTATAATTCACTCAACATTTTTGTTGACAGTTACTCGCATGTTTTATTCTCAGGTTCATGATTGATTGCTTCCGCTGTGCTTAGAGAGTCTGCATATTTATGATGGCAGCTTTTGTTAAACATTAACTTGCATTCTATTTTGATACATTTAATAGTAGATGTTGTTGACTTGGTTTTGGTCAACTTTTGGTTAAGTAATAATGTATGGTTTTTCTAAACTTACATATTTTGGTAGGTTTTCTTTATAGGTAATCATTTTTAAATAAAGAATGCAAGGTTATTTATCAAATTCATATAGAGTTATGATCAAGTTGTGGGACCAAGATAACGATGGTCTTCAAGTGTACTTTGATGGGTCGTTACAGTTGGTATCAGAGCCTTGGTTGTAGGGAATTAGGCTGCATTGATGTCGTTACCCGAGTCAATAGGGTGCATTAGTGACTCTAGTCTACAGCCTGGCCTATAATAAATTATTATATGTGATTATTTGTATCGTATTGGTATGTATATTGTTATCATACATACATCTCTATTATGTTCTGAATTCGGGAGGAACTCTCATTTTGATTTAAACGTATTCTCTGATTCATGCGAACTTATCCTTATAAGAACACCTCGGATAGTGAAACCGAGGAATGTCATTCTTGACTTCTGAAATTCTCGACATTTCTATGTCATCTATTATGGTTATGTATATAACGTTTGAGTTATATTACGCGAGATGTCATTCTTGACTTCTAAATGCTCGGCATTTCAATGTCAGCTATTATGTTTAGGTATATAACATTCTTGTTATATTACGTGCCTTTATGTCGTTGTGCCTATGTGCTTTGGTTTTTGAACCAAAAAAACGTCATTCTTGACTTTTAGAGATTCTTGGTACTTCGAAGACATTTTTATGTCATCGTTATTCCTATTCATTACTTTTGGATATTTTGCCTCTTGTGCTATCCTTAGCACATTGTTTAAGAAATCATTTTAGAGAAATTGTGTGGAAATTTGAGGTTGATCGCGTGTCCTGACCTCATGTAGTGCTATTGGAATGAAACTATGAATTAGTGAAATATAATGGCGTCAGGCCAACGTGATTATATTACGTTAATTCATAAAGAAGTCCCAATATTGTGACATGAGGAATAGAAAGTGAGTCAAAGAAAATTTTTACACCACTCATTTAGAAATTCCGATGTATTACATGGGTAGGGAAAATATTCATTATCTTATTTGTTGATATACGAGAAGCTCGTTTTAACCGGATTATCTATCTCATGCTCTATCCTTCATAACTCGCTTGTTAGTAACAGCTTCGCTCGGGAACAGTTTTGGCCCAAGGACTTATGTCCTGATATTAGTCAATGCAACATTTAACTCATTGGTTTTCATGACATCGTAACATTTGTTGGTCAAATATCGCATGACGATTCAAGTCCTTTACTCGATCTTCCACGATCTTACTTTAACTTGTAACCTCTGCATTACAGATACTCTGTTTATCATCGGGAGTTTTACACATTTGTTTAATTAGGCAGTTCTCACGAGATTTATGGGCGAATAGAAGTAATGAAATATTTTGTCATGTATACAATTTATAAAATCATATATGTACGTATGGATTCAAATGAATAAATTTACCCTTACCAATTTTAGCTAGTATATACTAAATCATACCTTCAAAAATTATTTTAAACCACTCATTTATTAAGCTGTTTTATTAAGTCAATTTGTTTTATATAAAATGGTACACGTTGTACATACTTCTAAATTACTAAGAACTTCGCTCCGTTTATGTTGTCGCATCAAACGTTTAAAGCTTTTTCAAAACTCCTTTGATTGATTTTATCAAATTTTCGCATTACTCTACAGAGTGTTTGGATCACAGTTCTTCTCATCCTCCGTTTAAGGATGAAACTTACCATTAAGTTCATTGATAGAAACTCTTACACCACTTTGGATTCCGGTTTTATAAAATTTGTTGGAAAGTCTTTGCGCTCGCAAAATTTACCCTCTTATGGTTGGACATGGCCGAACCCGGACCGATAAATCAATTTTCTGGGGTACACTCGTGTGATGACCAGGAAATTTCCGACCAAATTTAAACTTGATCTTTATATGTTTCCAAGACGATAAGCAAAGTTTGTAATGTTGAAGTCTCATAAACATTGAATTGTGTTCATATATACATTCGAACTTTGACTAAACACGACGATTCACGAACAATTGTGGTTAATAAATATGTATATATATATATATATATATATATATATATATATATATATATATATATATATATGTATATATATATATATATATATATATATATATATATATATATATAACTATATGTGTATAAATAATTATGGGAAATAATAAAATACAAATTAATCAGTAGAATTATATATGTAAAATAATATATAATATAATGATGTTTTTATTAAAAAGACTCTATATATAAACATATATGCTAACTGTACATAATTATCATTATATGTATATTGTAATATATATATATATATATATATATATATATATATATATATATATATATATATATATATATATATATATATATATATATATATATATAAGATATGAATATTATGTGTTGAAATTTATAATATCTAATTCTATTATGAAATAATATAGTAAATAGATATATAAGAATTATATATATAACATTAATAATGTATTCATATTTACATATATAAAATATGAAGTAACACAAGTTAAAAATGTAATAGTAATGACAAAATTATATTATTACTACTTTCATTATTATTAACATTATTATTAGTGATATTAATAAATGTTAAATATTAAAATTCTAATAAATTTAAGATTTTGATTATCAAAATAAATACATAAATATAAATAATACTATAAGAATGATTAAAATTATTATTTAGTTATAATTTAAATATTAATTTTTATCATGATTAATATTATTATGTTAATATATTGATATGAAACATATAATTTGTTATATTATCATTATTATTATTATTAGTATTATTGTTATCATAATTAGAAGTAAAATTACAATTTTGTTATTATTAATGAATATCTATTATTAATATTATTTTTGTCAATATTAGTATTAGTAATATCATTATTATTATTATAGTTATTATTAGAAAATAATACAGTCTATTATTAATATCATTAATAAAATTGGTATTTCTATTATTAATAGTTCTATTAGTACAAATCAGTATTTTTAATTATTATTAATTAGTATTATTATTATTATCATATATTTAGTAATTATTAATAATTAATTATTTAATTTATATAAAAAAAAGAACGAATTCTGTTTCATGTAGCTATCAACTTGATGTAAATTTTTGTTTCTTGTCTTTAGAATTGTTAAATGTCGAATACAGCTCACAACTAAATAATAATAATAATAATAATAATAATAATAATAATAATAATAATAATAATAATAATAATAATAATAATAATAATAATAATAATAATAATAATAATAATAATAATAATAATAATTTGATAATGAAAACTACCTCATTAAGCTAAAAAAATTAATGTCTCGGCCAAGAATCGAACCCGAGACCTCTTGCTAACCCTTCACAACATCAAACCACTCCACCACTTCTGCTTTTCTAATTTAAACTGGATTTGAAATTTATAAAACCCAATCCTGTTTGTTCTTCTTCTTCATAACATCATAATGATATCATCATTATAATCTGCCATAGTTTTAGACTAATCATAAGCTCATGGTCATTATCAATTTCATAACCTCGACATCATCCTAGTGTATACGTCTATTATCGTTGTTATTATTTTCATAATCATCATCATTTACGTTCTCCATTTTCACCATCGTTATCATCATAATCACCATCAATTATCAAAATCATTTCTTCGTTTGTCAACAGCAACTATGACTGGTCGTGGCCCAATTCGCTTTACAAGCCCAAATTAGTAAGAGTCCAAGTGCAAGTAGTGATCTAATCCAAAACTTATTGCAAATCTATTTAAAACGGTTCAAAGAAAGAAAATGGAACACGGTCCATAATAAACTCCAACTCCTTCATAGCTCAATAACATGATTAAGTGATTCGTTTAATGAATTAGTGGGGTCGCCTGGTAAAATAACGCATTGGAAATTTAAATTTACTAAGCTATAATTGTGGGATAAAGGATCCGAAATTTTGTCTCCCTCTTGATCGGTCAGTATATAGAAACTTGTCCCACCACCAAAAGCCTTTGCCTTAGATTCTGCTGAGTGGAAGTCGACAACACAACATGGATTCCACTTCTACTTCTCTTTATATATATATATATATATATATATATATATATATATATATATATATATATATATATGCTCATGATTCAACAATAGTCTCATTTTTTTCTTGTTTTAAAAGCACCGAATAAAAGAAAAGAAACATAAAAAAAATATGGAAGCAGGTACATGGTTTCGAGATAGAGATAGATAGAGAGGACAGTGATGGTTGTGGTATTGAAATGATGGGTTCACAAAATAGAAGTAAGATTTTTGAAAGTGGGTTTAGTGGTGATGTTTGTTTGTAAGAGAACAGAAAAGGGAGGTGTGCTGCAGCAGGAGCAGTTTATGAATGAGTTGATGGTATTTGTGGTTGTATGGGTGTATATCTATATACTTATGTATATATATGTATAGAGGAAAAGTAATATGCGACAGTTTAGTTGAGGTGATGTTGTAAGTTCAATTGTAAACAAAAAATATGATGAATTAATATAGAAGTGATGAGGGTAGTTCGGTTTACAAGTGACAGATGGCGGGTTTGATCACGATGGTGTGTGAGGGTGGCGGTGGTGATTGTTCACAACATAACCATGATGGTGGTTTTGGGTTCGCACATGAAGAAGGAATAGAGAAGTATAGAAGTTGTAGATGTAAATGGGTTGAGTGGTGTTTCACGGTTGTACTACATCAGTTAGGATAGCTGCTATATGCCGCTTCTTGGTTGACAGAATCACAAATGAAAAGATGTTTTAGAGAGGGAGATAGAGAACGGGTGAGAGAGAGATGGAGATGAAGTCTTGCAGGTGTCAACTTGGTGAAGTTCATCTGTGGTTCAATGGTTATCGAGCAAAAGAGAATAAAAAGAGATATAGAGGGAGGGATGTTTGTGATGAGAGTTCTTGGTGATTGAACTTATAAAATTTTATCTCTTGAATGCATATGATTATATGTATAATATGTTTAGAGGGTGAAGATTTTGATAAATGTGTGTGTATCAAAAATGTGTTTGTTGATATACTCGATGTTGATAATGGAGATATTTGAATAACTTCTCCCAAAATTTAAGATATGGTTGATTATTGTAAGGCAAGTGTATCGTCATAAGAATCAATCAGAAACAGTAAGAAGTACAGGAAAATATTAAACATATATCAAACTTTTAACTGATTGGTACTATCCCTAACAAATTTTGTTTTTAATCGATTAACTTGTAGTGGTGATGATTCGATTTCATTCAGCTTTATATATATATTATATATATATATATATATATATATATATATATATATATATATATATATATATATATATATATATATACGAATTATTTTACTAATTAGTAAATACAAATATATTAATAATAATACTTTTATTAATAATAATAATAATAATAAATCATAATACTGATTTTAATAATTATCAATATGATAATATTAATATTTTTTTTCATTTATGATAATAATAATAATTATAAAAACAACGATTTTAATGTTCAAAGTAATAATAATAATAATATCTAATAATAATATAAGATATATACAAGATATAACAAGTTATATTTATTTAATAATATTGGTAATACACATGTCAATATTATTATTAACATTAATAATAATAATGAAAGTAATGATACTAATATTATTATAACATTTATATTATATATATATATATATATATATATATATATATATATATATATATATATATATATCTCACAATACATTAATTATTACTAATGGAAATCCTGTATGGATAATAATATTATTATATATACATATGTATATATTCATTTAAATAATAGCTTAATTACATTTGTATTTTACTTTACATTTTCATTTACACATCGATGTTCGTGAATCGTCGGGCATAGTCAAAGGTCAGTGGAATATATGAACATTGTTTCAAAATTTTCTAGACCCAACATTACATACTTTGCTTATCATACCGAAATCATATAAAGATCAAGTTTAAATTTGGTCGGAAATTTCTGGGTCGTCACAGTACCTACCCGTTAAAGAAATTTCGTCCCGAAATTTGAGTGAGGTGATCATGGCTAATAATAAAAATGTTTTCATGACGAATATGAGTTGATGAATAGAGTTTTATCATTATTTGAATAATACAAATAAAATAATTCGATTATTCGAAGATCACGAATGAAGCTATCACAAAAGAGTGAAATGAATAAATGAAGTTTCGTTTTAACTTGTGACGTAGTCCTGGTTGAATTTCGGAATTCAAGGAATTTAAAGAAATTTTTTGAAATCTATAAGATCTGATTCTTCGAGATTTAAGGAAATTAGGATCTCTTTAATTAAATGCGACCATCTGCCTCGATTGCTTTGTCCGATATTTCCTTTATAAATTTACCTTTTCCGTTCCACTAGTTTTCACCACTTCTATACTCAATTCCCAAATTCAAATGATTTATGAAAATGCTTAACCCTGTTCTGATCCTTGTTCTTATTCTAACTTTCGCCATGATCGTTCTTCTTTTCCAACTCCCACCTGAAGAATCTGTTTATTTCTATTATGTTCAAGGGATTATTGTATTTATAATCCTCCCGTATCTTTATATTGCTATACGTACTGATATCCACGGTTTGTAATTTCGGTGTTGTTATTAGGCTTTATATTTTCTCTTATATTTTGGATCTCTTTGCCTTTTTATTATCCTCTCTACCTCTATTAAAGCGAGAAACGGTCCAGAATTCATAGATATGAACTTCGAAATGAACATAGTTAATGTTCTAAGAAAGAAATGGTAATAGCACGATCTTGATTCGTCAAATTACCAGAATATCCGAGAAAGATAGAACTATCAAGAAAATATGTTTTTGAAATGTTTATATATCAGATAAAATGTAAGAGTCGTGTAACATGGCACATGATGACGTTATAATCTGTGAATCATCATGTCCCATTTAGAAACTCAGCATGACTTACTCTAATATAATCACGTTGATCAAGGGTCATTATATTATACTAACTCATGCATCAGTTCCCAACATCACTTCAATAACATTCATATTTTAAACTCGAAGATTTCAAAATTTAGAAACTAAAATAGTTTCTTTTATGATGTAACATAGAAAGCACGAAGAGGTATATAATTTCGAACGAGAATATTTATGAAAATATCTTCAGAAATATCGAAGATATTGATGATGATATTTTGGAATTTCTAAGTTCGAAGGTTGATGAAGAAAAAAAATTTCCGCAAGATTTTAACATGAATTCGGAGCAAGATATTCTCTAAAGATTTCAACGGACCCAGAATTACCTGGATTCTTTGAATATAGGGTATGGTCCTTGTATTTGTACTTGGTCTCCTTCGTGGTTAGCTCAATCCGTTTTCCAGTTCCAACTTTTCTGAGCTTTTTCAACATACTATTCTTTATCATCAAACTTCCGACGGTTAATGTCGTTTACGGTTGTCTATCATTTCTGCTGCGTCATTCAGCTTTTTCAAAGATCAATGTATTGATTCGTAGGCTGGATGCTTTTCAAAATTTAAGAATGGAAAATCTTAATTTCAAGAGATAAATGCTATATGTATACGTTTAACTGTTGATGTAGAAACATTGTGAGATTCAAAATACTGATTGCTATTTCCCGGTAATTGGTACGGTAATTCTTGTTACAAGATGTGGATGAGTACATGATGAGACTTCAATAGGTAAATATAGTAATTTGTCAGAGGGATTTAAACCAAGGAGCAATGAGATTACTGGTATGTCTGCGGGTAATATGGTAGAATATAAAAGGTTCCCTGGTAACAATAAAAGAGCAAGCATATATATCAAGGTTATAATAAGGTTGTTTCGAACGAAAAGTCGAAGTTGATTTGTTGGAGCTGTGACAAAATTTGCTACTTTGAAAGGAATTACCAAGTTATTTTGGGTAATAATAACGCTAAAGGAATTAGTACAGATACGTGTTAAACGTTTACTCAGTTGCCGAGAGTTTCTCAGGTGCATAACTATATGCATCAATCTTTTCTTCCATAGATGAAGTGCGGTTGGTTCATTCTCTTGATTGTGGTGTTTTCAAAAATCATGAAAGGTTTGAACGCAGATTGTAATCATCAAGATACAAATGAGGTTTAAGATGAAATCAAGTGGCAAACTTGAAGAATTATTTAGTTTCATATGTTATAATCAATATTTTAATTTATTTTAATTGTCCAATGTTATTAGTCCGCAGTCAATAGTCCACGGTTGACAGTCCAATATTCATATATAATTTAATATATAATATTCGAATTAATTAATACATATCGTGACCCGTGTACATGTCTCAGACTAGATCACAACTCAAACTATATATATTATTTGAGAATCAACCTCAACCCTGTATAGAGAACTCAATCATTACTGCATATAGCGTGTCTATGGTGATTCCAAATAATATATATAGATGTGTCGATATGATATGTCAAAACCTTGTATACGTGTCCTGATATTTAAAGTGCGTAAAATAAATAACAGAAATTTAATGACGATAAATAAAATTGTGAGAATTAAAATTGTGATAATTAAATTGCGATAAATAAATTGCGATAAATAAATGTAATACGGAATTAACAGTTAGCTAGGAATAGTTAGCTAGGATTTTGTTCGCGTGAATTCTTAACAAAATTCCTCATAGTTAATTTAACTGTTTCTAACAAATTTTATTTTGTCAAATATTTTCTTCATTATGCCACTTGTTGGATTCTGATAGGTCAAAATCCAAATATGAAATTGAATGAAAATGGTTATTTTGCGGTGAACGGATACGTATATCTGTGGATATGAGTAGGATAGTAATGACTGTTGAATCAGATTCGAAGAATGTACAGTGCAACTTATTAATGTGAAATTTAAATATTCCTCGAGTATTACCTACCCGTTAAAATATTTTCATCATTAACAGTTTGTACAAAAGAAATTTTAATTACAATCTTTATGAAAACATATATACATATATATTTTCTTTAGATGTAATCATGGATTTTAATGAGTCAATATGATATTAGACTCATTTGATTTACCGTTAGAATAAGAATATATAACCTCTAAAACATTAGAGATTACATAATCGCCATGTCGAACGAAGAAAAATGATGTAGAATGGTTCGTAGAATGATAATTTATACTCGAAATATATATATATATATATATATATATATATATATATATATATATATATATCTCACAATACATTAATTATTACTAATGGAAATCCTATATGGATAATAATATTATTATATATACATATGTATATATTCATTTAAATAATAGCTTAATTACATTTGTATTTTACTTTACATTTTCATTTACACATCGATGTTCGTGAATCGTCGGGCATAGTCAAAGGTCAGTGGAATATATGAACATTGTTTCAAAATTTTCTAGACCCAACATTACATACTTTGCTTATCATACCGAAATCATATAAAGTTCAAGTTTAAATTTGGTCAGAAATTTCTGGGTCGTCACATCGTACCTGAGAAAAACATGCTTTCAAGTGTCAACCAAAAGGTTGATGAGTTCATTAGTTTAACATAAATAATCATTTCATAATTTTAATAGACCACAAGATTTCATATTTCCATTTCTCATAAACATACGTCCCATGCATAAAGACAAAATATCATTCATATGGATTGAACACCTGGTAACCGACATTCACAATATGCATATAAGAATATCCCCATCATTCCGGGATCCTCCTTCGGACATGATATAAATTTCGAAGTACTAAAGCATCCGATACTTTGGATGGGGCTTGTTGGGCCCGATAGATCTATCTTTAGGATTCGCGTCAATTAGTAGACTGGTTTACTAATTCTTAGGTTACCAAGTAAAAGGGGCATATTCGGCTTCGATCATTCAACCATATAATGTAGTTTCGATTACTTGTGTCTATTTCGTAAAATATTTATAAAAGCGCATGTATTCTCAGTCTCAAAAATATATATTTCAAAAGCATTTAAAAAGGGAGCAAATGAAACTCACAATACTGTATTTTGTAGTAAAAATACATATGACGTCATTGAACAATGCAGGGTTGGCCTCAGATTCACGAACCTATATTATTCATATATATATTAAAACATATAATCGTAATTGAGCAGCTATATATATATTTTGTTATTAATAATATACTTGTTATACTATATGTTATTTAGATAAATTTAATATATTTAGTTTATATGTTTTACATAACTATTACTTATCATTAATAATAGAAATTTTATATTAAGATTTAGTATATATTTTATATATTGATTGATATAGCTTAACTAATATTTTTTTAATAATAACAGTATAGCGTAATGTATTTTTATATAAAAGTATCCATTTATGATAATATTGATAGTTTTAGTGATAACAAAATAATAATTTTAGTAAGAATGATAATAATGATAATAAGTTTAATAATACTAATGATTATATTAATAATAATAATGATAATATTTATAATAATACTTATGTTACTAATAATAATAATAATAATAATAATAATAATAATAATAATAATAATAATAATAATAATAATAATAGTACTAAAAGTGATACTAATACTAATTTTAATCATAGTATTTATGTTCTCATGATAATACATATATTAGTCGTTAAAACAATTATAATAATAATAATATTCTTATTTATAACTATAATCATATTAATAATAATGATAAATAATACTTAACTGACAAGATTTATAAAAGTAAATACATTAATAATACATATAGTAATAATAATAATAATACTTATTATGATACTAATAATAATAGTTATAATACTTATAATAACAATAATAATAATAACAACAATAACAATAATTCTAATAATAACACTAATAACAATAATAATGTAATAATCATAATATTAAACATAAATATATGGATAATAATAATGAATAATTTAAAGTACTACCTTAATAAATAGGCTGTATAAAAAATATCGCCCCATCCCGGACTCGAACCCGAGACCTCACGTTCACCACTCAATTACCCAAACCACTACTCCGTCGCCCGTTTTTATGACTTGTAACCCAATTAAATTTCTTTAATCCCTTTTTCTGTTTTCCTCTCTTTTCTTCTTCTTCTTCACATTGAAATCGACTAGTACCCAAATCATCACAATCTTTACTTACTTGATTGATTTACATTGCATAATTGAAACATAAACAACTTATCTTGTTTGTTTTGGTTGATTAAAAAATGGATAAAGTAAAAAAAAATTCTTTCACAGACCCGTTAAGCCTCATATGAACTCAGTATCACTTCTTGATTTTTACAAAGTTTTAGATAAAGATTATAACACAAAATAGATAGTAAAACGTTCCTTAAAACTTTCTGAAACATCAGTTGATTCTAAAACCCCAAAACAAAATCGAATTTCTCAATGAACAAATCCTTTGACTTTTATATCCGGCACTTTGAGCCGAAAATTGGAATTCGTTACGAAAAATTGAGATTTGAAAGTTTGCAGATAACTTGAAATAAGGATTCCAATCATAACTGCATTATTACATTTTGTAATTGATTTCTAAATCTATCTTAAAAAAAATTAAAACACGAGCAGAGCAGACCCATGTTCTTCATTCTTTTTTGTTTTTTAATTTGACAATTTGGAGCTGTTACAATTGATAATTGATATTGCTGGTAGATATCTCGAATGAGTTAATCAAATACAATGAGAAGCCGTTTGTTTTATAGTTAAGATAGGGTCAACAAGTATATATTCGATCGTACAGATAAATAAGAAAAATATTAAAAAGTGATATCGATTGTTAACAAATTTTGGATATGGAATGTATATTGAAGTTGACAGATTTGTTTAGCAGGCCAAAGAAAACAAAATCGCTGATGGCAAAGGAGCACAGAAAGCGTATAATATAAGTGTTTATTTTTGTATAAATAATATTAATAACAAATAAAATTCATTAATAATAATAATAATAATAATCTATTATATAACCTTATATATATATATATATATATATATATATATATATATATATATATATATATATATATATATATATATATATATATATATATATATCTGCACATCTATTTTTATATATAAATTTATATCTGGAATTTATATATATATATATATATATATATATATATATATATATATATGTATATATAGCAGTGTTTGTGTAATTATATATAATAATTATATATGTATGTATATTAAATATATAAAGAAACATAATAATAATAATAATATTAATTATGTAAACATCGATATAATAATGAAACTAATAATAATAATATTAATAGATATGATAATAATAATAATATCAATAATATTAATTTTACTTGTATGTTTCAATTTTTACATATTCATATATCTATATTTTATTTGATAATATTAATTATTCAAATTAATGTTTATATTGTCATTATTGTTAATAATATTAACATCACATTTATATTTAAACTTGTAATTTAATATATTACAATTTATAACTTTTATCCTAGTTACCAATTATACAATATATATTATAACTTATTTTAATTATTTATAATTTATAATATATATAATATTACTTATGTTCAGAATTCATATATATAAATATATGTATGTATATATAGCAACTTATTTATCTTATTAATTCCAATTGATTGGAGTGCATTTTTATTAATTCAAAATAATATACATGTATACTTATATATATATATATATATATATATATATATATATATATATATATATATATATATATATATATATATATTTACAACCAATTGATCGTGAATCTTCGGGCATATTCAAGTGTTATTGATTTCATGAATATAGTTTCCAAAACTTTTGAGACTCAATATTACAGATTTTGCTTATCGTGCCGGGATTATATAAAGATTAGGTTTAAATTTGGTCGGAAATTCTCGGGTCATCACAGTACCTACCCGTTAAAGAAATTTCGTCCCGAAATTTGAGTGAGGTGGTCATGGCTAACAATAAAAATGTTTTCATGATGAATATGAATTGATAAATAGAGTTTTATCATTATTGAATAATTTGGATAAAACGATTCGATTACTCGAAGCGTACGAGTGAAGCTATCACAAAAGAGTGAAATGAATAAATGAAGTTTCGTTTTAACTTCTGACGTTGCCTTGGTTGAATTCCAGAATTTAAGGAATTTAAAGAAAACCTTAAAAATCTAAAAGATTTGATTCTTCGGCGAGTAAGGAAATTAAGATCTCTATAATTAAATACGGTCTGCTTCGATTACTCTGTCTGATATTTCCATTATAAATTAAGCTCTTCCGTTCCATTATTCTCACCATTCCCATACTCTCTTCCTTAGTTCATACATCCAAAGGATTGTGAAAATGCTTAATCCAGTTCTGATTCTTGTTCTTATCCTCACTATCGTAACAATCATTCTCCTTTTCCAATTACCACCGGAGGAATCCATTTTCTTCTACTATGCCCTTAGAGTTATAATGCTTTTAATTCTCCCGTGTCTTTATGTTGCGATAAATATTGATATACACGTTTTGTAATTCCTGTGTTTGTGATTGGTTTTATATTCTCCTTTATTTTCCGGAGCTCCATGCTTTTGTTTTCTCTTCCTGACCCCAAGTCAAGCGAATAATGGTCCAGAATTCGTAGATATAGAGTTTCGAATGATTATAATGTTCTAAGCAGGAAGGAACGTGATAGCACAATTTGATTTGTCAAATTACCAAAATCACTGAGAATAGAACTATCAAGAATATATTTTCTTGATATGTTCAGAAGTTAAGCAGAATGAAAAAAAAATTATGTAACATGGCACATGATGACGTTTTGACCTGTTAATCATCACATTCCATTAGAAACTCAGCATGACTTACTGTAATATAATCACGTTGATCAAGTGTCATTATACTATACTAACTCATGCTTCAGTTCCCAACACTACTTCAAAAACATTCATAGTTTAAACTCAAAAGTTTACAGAATATAGAAATTAACAGTTTCTATATGATGTAACACTGATAGCACGAAGAGATTAATGATTTCAGATAAGAATAGTTATGAAAATATCTTCAAAAATATGGAGGATATTTATAATGAAAGATACGATGATATCTTTGAGTATCTAAGCTTAGTGAATGATGGAGACTATTGTCTGCAAGGGTTTAGAGTAACGAGCAAGATATTCGCTAAAGACTTCAGCAGACATTGAATCATTTAGATTTTTGAAGTCAAACTTATTCTTTGTAATTTGTCCACGGCTTTCTTCATAGTTTCGCATAACCTGCTTTTCGGTACTAAATTTTCTCTTGAATGTTTCCAATATAATGATACACAGGAAGCACGAAGAGATATATAATTTCGGACGAGAATATTTTTGAAAATATCCTCAGAAATATCGAAGATATTGATGATGATATTTTGGAATTTCTAAGTTCGATGGTTGATGAAGAAGATTTTTCCGCAAGATTTTAACATGAGTACGGAGCAAGATATTTGTTGAAGGTTTCATCGGATCCATAATTACCTGGATTCTTTGAATATATGGTATGGTCCTTGTATTTTTCCTTGATCTCCTTCGTGGTTAGCTCAATCCGTTTTCCAGTTCCAACTTTTCTAAGCTTTTCCAACATACTATTCTTTATCGTCAAACTTTCGATGATTATGGTCGTTTACGGTTGTCTACGGTTTCTGCTGCTTCATTCAGCTTTTTCAACATTCAGAGTATTGATTTGTAACTGAGTGCTTTTTAGAATTTCAGAATGAGAGATCATAATTCTAAGATATAAATGTCATATATATAACTGTTGATGTAGATATGCTGTGAGTTTTCAAATTACTGATTGCTGATTCTCGGTAATTGTTATGGCAGTTCTCGTTACAAGATGCGGATGAGTATATGATAGGGTTTCAATGAATAAACATAATGATTTGTCAAAGAGATTTAAGCCAAGGAGCGACGAGGTTGCTGGTACGTCTGCTGGTAAAATGGGGGAATATAAAAGAATTTTCCGGTATTAAAAGGGTAATCGTATATATCAGGATTATAATAAGGCTACTTCGAATGACAAGTCAAAGTTGACTTGCTGGAGCTGTGACAAAATTAGCTACTTTGAACAGCAGATGCAAAGTTATTTTTTTTATTATTTTTTTTATAATAATGCTAAAGAATTTAGCACATCTACGTGTTAAACGTTTACTCAGGTTCCGAGTGTTTTTAGGTGCATAACTATATGCATAAATCTTTCCCTCCGTAGATGAAGTGCGGTTGGTTCATCCTCTTGATTGAGGTGTTTTCAAGAATCATGAAAGGTTTGAACGCAGATTGTAATTGTCAAGATACAATGAGGTTTAAGATGAAATCAAGTGGCAAACTTGAAGAATTGTTTAGTTTCATATGTTATAATCAATATTTTAATTCATTTTAATTGTCCAATCTTATTAGTCCACAGTCGATAGTCCACAGTTGATAGTTCAATAATTCATATATAGTTTAATATATCATATTTGAATTAATTAATACGTGTCGTGACCCGTATACGTCTCAGACTCGATCACAACTCAAAGTATATATATTATTATAGAATCAACCTCAACCCTGTATAGAGAACTCGATAATTACTGCATATAGAGTGTCTATGGTGATTCCAAATAATATATATAGATGCGTCGATATGATATGTCAAAACCTTGTATACGTGTCCCGATATTTAAAGTGCGTAAAATAAATAACAAAAATTAAATGACGATAAATAAAGTGCGTAAAGTAAATATTAGAAATTAAATGACGATAAATAAAATTGCGATAATTAAATTGCGATAAATAAACTGCGATAAATAAAATATAATCAGTTAGCTAGGAACAGTTAGCTAGGATTTTGTTAGCGTGGATTCTTAACAGAATTTCTCATAGTTAATTTGTTTGTTTCCAACAAATTTTATTTTGTCCAATGTTTTCTTCATTATGCCACTTGTTGGATTCTGATAGGTCAAAATTCAAATATGAAATTGAAGGAAAATGGTTATTTTGCTGTAAACGGATACGTATATCTGTGGATGTAAATAGGATAGTAAATGACTTGAATCAGATTCGAAGAATGTACAGTATAACATGTTAATATGTAAGTTAAATATTTCCTCGCGTATTACCTACCCGTTAAAATATTTTCACCATTAACAGTTTGTACAAAAGAATTTTTAATTACAATCTTTATGAAAATATATATACATATATATTTTCTTCAGATATAATCATGAATTTAATGAGTTATTGTGATATTAATCTCATTTGATTTACCATTAGAACAAGAATATATAATCTCTAAAACATTAGAGATTACATAATCGCCATGTCGAACGAAAATAAAATAGATGGAACGATACGTAGAACGATGATTATACTCTAGGTACAGAATGAGATGTCGAAGCTGGTGATGCGGATGTTATTGTTGGTGGTACTAATGCTGTTGGTGCTAAGGTTGGTGATGTTACTGGTGTTGGTGATACTGTTGGTGCTTGCAAATTGTGTACCGTGCTCTCTAAAGTTAATACTCGAGCTCGGAGTTCTTTAACTTCTTCTACTAACCCTGGTTGGTTATCAGTGTGAGGTAGAGATCGGATATCTTCTCTAGTTCCGTTAATGGTAGTCTCAAGACGAAAAATTCTGGCAAAAAGGGTATAAACGGTGTTGCGAACAGGTTCGCCGGTGAGCGGGTCGAGTACTCCAAGGTTAGGTGGTAGATTCGGTTCATGATATGGAGTACCTTCTTCCCTTTTCCATAGGATGAGTATGTCGCGAACCCACCCCCATTTTCTCTAGTAATCACGGTAGTTGATTGGTTGGTGTGCTCCTGTCACGCTGTCTTCGGAGTCAGAGGAACTTGGTCGATTCGTAGAGGCCATCTTACGCGATCTCAGGAAAGATTTTTGGCGTGAAGGGTTTAGTGACAGCAATTGATAGTTGGATGGAATTCTCAATGCATAATTTGCATAGATATATATAGTGCCAGGATCCCTTAAATTAAGGAGAAATTTACGAGAGATATCAGGCAAGGTCTACAGTTGTGACGACCCGGGAATTTCCGACCAAATTTAAACTTAATCTTTATATGATTTCGATACGATGAGCAGAGTCTGTAATGTTGAGTCACGAAAACTTTGAAACCGTGTTTATATATTCAATTACCATTAGACCATTTCTGACGATTCACGAACCATTAGTTATTAATAAATACATATGTGTATATATTATAACTTGAAAATGTCAACAAAGTATTTAAACGTATAATGCTTTACATGAACGCATTTGTTTCAATATATTTATCAACAAAAATTAGAAGATACTATATTATATGTAAATACAAGTTAATGTATAAATGATATATTATGATCATTACTTTCGTTAATGTTGATATTAATATTAATAATTGTATTATTAATATTATTAATTTTAATATAAATAAGATTGGATATATATAAATTGTTATTATTATTATTACCGTTAATAATATTAATATTATTATAAGTAGTGTAATATTAATAATATTATTGTTATCATTATTATTATTATGATTGTTATTATTAAACTTACTACAATTATCAATTTTATGATTATTAGTATTATTATTTTTTTTATTATATATTTATTATTATTAGAAATATTGATATTAATATCATTATTATTAATTTTATTATTATTATTAGTATTTGTATTATCATTTATGAAATTATCAATATTATTATTACTAATAATATAATTATTAATCTATATAAATATGTAGTTATACACATAAGACTTAAAATCAGTTCTAAATCTCTGTCAAACTGTATGTGATTGGTAATAACTATTGCTAATTGATGAAAGTAAAATCAAAACAATCCAATTCCGTTTCATATCACACTCAAACTGTATCAAACTTTTATTTCTGTCTCTAATCAATTACATGAACGAAATCGACATACAGATCAATCCAAAAATCAGTTTGAGGTCATTATCTTCTTTTCATTTGTTTTATTATATTTTTATTTTTTTTTCTTATATCTCTGAATGTTTCATCTTGTCGACACCCGATCACTTCAAAAGTGATACAATCACCACCTTGTTATTTCCTTATTATCTTGTGAACTATTATCTTTAACCATCAAGTTTCCATCACCACCACTCTACTTATTATTATTCTGTTTTGAGGTTCAATGATCACCACCAAGTCCACCATAAACACGACCCATTTAAACACACCACCACAATAAACCCATGACCACCATCGGGTATTTATTCCCAATAAACACCACCTTCTTCCACTACTAATAACCACCACAAGTCGCTACCTTTCGTCACTTTCGACTTTCGCCATCTATGGTCAGTCAAGACTCACGTAATTTTTTCTTTTCTCTTCCTCTTTACTTATATTATATACTCCGTATGAATATAAACAAAGATACATGTGGACAGATCATGTACCTATTTTCGTTTCTGGTAACCATTGACAATCACCGTAAACTTCAAACCTCCTTCACTTCCAAATACAATCGGTAAACACCAACACGTCCCATCATTAAACCCACGATAATACCTGCTGCTACTGCGTTGTTATTTTCATATGTCCATCAAGTCATTGAAACTTTTATATTACCGTGTACAGTGGGTCTTGAATGAGAGTTAAAACCAACTTGTTCTTTTAAATTCCTTCGGATAATGTTAATTTGTGAAGATTGCATGATTGCCGACAAATGCTGCAACTTGTTTAATTCTTACGCATCTATTTACAATTTATAAACCAAGACCTTTTTACTTTAAGATAGTGGGATAGTTAGTGGGTAACATGGAGATTTATTAATTTGATAAAGTTAAATGCAAGTGGAACAATTACCAATCAAAAGAGTTGATCCATTTAGCATTTCGATATATTTTTTTATGAATCCCGATGACAAGAACGATGGTAAGTTTATGATGTTGAAGATGACGGTTGATTATGATTATGTTTATGATCGTGAAAGATGATTTACGGTAGTGAAACAATGAAGTAAAAATGATGAATGATGTTTTGATAACGATGCAAGAAATGAGAAACGAATTCATACATATGAAATATTTAGGCGCGTGAGGTTATACAAGAAAGTGTGAGCGGTTTAATGGATGGGCGAGTGTTGTGATTATCGAAAGGTCCTGAGTTCGAAATCAGTCTACTGCGTAAATTTTTTTTTATATATATTAAGCTGCCAAACTTGGGCCAAGATCTAGATATTTGGACTTGTGAACTGATAATAGGCCTGTTAAGGAGTTGGGCCACGTTTCCATTTTGTGGTTGGGCTTGAAAAATCGTTATAAAGAAGAGGATATATGGTATATGTATTTTTTTACGGGGTATATTCTTGGAAAAACAGAAATGGTTAGATGGTTATGAGGTGATTCGGGTGAGCGTGAGGTCTTGGGTTCGAGTCCCATCTCAAGCAATTCTTTTTACTCAAAGCTCTTAAGGGTATACACTCTTAATTTTATTTCTATTATTATTATTATTATTATTATTATTACTACTAGTAATTATTATGATTATTATTATTATTAATGTTATTATTATTATGATTACAATTAATATAAGTATTATGTTTACTATTATTATTATTATTATTATTATTATTATTATTATTATTATTATTATAATTATTTTTATTATTAATATTATTATTGTATTGAATATATTAAAACTTATAACATTAAAGTAAATATGAGGTAGTTTACTTATCATTCTTATTACTATTATTATTTTTATTATTATTATTATTATTATTATTATTATTATTATTATTATTATTATTATTATTATTATTATTATTATTATTATTATTATTATTATTATTATTATTATTAGTATCATTTTTATTGAAGATTATCAATTCTGTTAAAAGTATCATTTTTATTATTATTATCATTATTAGAAAAGTTATCATTGTTTTTATCAAAATTATTATTATTACTATCATTATTATTATTTGGACATTAATGTTATTATTCTTATATAATCAATATTATTATCATAATGACTATTATTATTATTATTTTAAAATAAAACAACCTTTTATTTATTATTGTCAATATTATTTTATCAATGAACTATTAGTTATATAAAACCATATTTACTACTTATAACATAACTATATTAATAATTTATAATCAATATTATTAAATATAATTAGTTAGGTTATTAATGAGACACATAATTAAAATAACAATTAAATCACTAATAATATATAAATTCATTCGATTACAATTATATGTGTTAATATATATATAAATGATATAGGTTCGTGAATCCGAGACCAACCTTGCATTGTTCAATGTCGTCATATGTATTTTTACTACAAAATACAGTATGGTGAGTTTCATTTGATCCCTTTTACTCATTACATTTTTGGGCTGAGAATACATGCAAATGCTTTATTAACAGTTTTACAATATATTATCGTGAGTTTTATTAATCCCTTTTTAAATGCTTTTGCAATATATATTTTTGGGACTGAGAATACATGCGCTGCTTTTATAAATGCTTTAAGAAATAGACACAAGTAATCGAAACTACATTCTATGGATGGATTATGTAATCGAATATGCCCTATTTATTAAGTCTGGTAATCTAAGAATTAGGGAACAGACACCCTAATTGACGCGAACTCTAAAGATAGATCTATCGGGCCCAACAAGCCCCATCCAAAGTACCGGATGCTTTAGTACTTCGAAATTTATATCATGTCCGATGGAGGATCCCGGAATGATGGGGATATTCTTATATACATATTGTGAATGTCAGTTACCAGGTGTTCAATCCATATAAATGATATTTTGTCTCTATGCATGGGACGTATGTTTATGAGAAATGGAAATATAAAATCTTGTGGTCTATTATAGTATTGAAAATGATTATTTATGTTAAACTAATGAACTCACCAACCTTTTGGTTGACACTTGAAAGCATGTTTATTCTCAGGTATAAAAGAAACATTCCGCTGTGCATTTGCTCAATTTAAAGAGAGTACTTGGAGTCGATCATCGTAATGGAACCAGTTGTTGGTGACTTCGTCCAGATGGATTAGGACGGGTCCTTTCAGTTGGTATCAGAGCGGTGGTCTTAGTGAACCGGGTCTGCATTAGTGTGTCTAACTGATAAGTCGTTAGGATGCATTAGTGAGTCTGGACTTTGACCGTGTCTGCATGTCAAAAGTTTTGCTTATCATTTTATGTCGAAAAATTTCCTGCTTATCATTCTTAGAGAAATATTTGCTTATCATCCTTAGTCTAGACACATCTTATTGCATTAATTGCATGATTAGTGTATAGACAAAAATTTATATCTTAGCATATCTGCTAATTCATATCTTAGCGTACCCGTTATTGTTACCGATGCCTGACAGCTTCCGTAGATTACTCCGTAACTTATGGGATTTTAGTATTATATATGCATATGTAAATTATGTACTGCATGATACTAATATATATCCTATAATCTATTTCTTATCAAAAATCCTTCATCTGATCGCACGAGATGAATCCCTCAACTAGATCGAGTCCCTCGGATTCAGACAGCTATTCCAACATAGATGTTCACCTAAGCTCCGAAAACAGCGTCATCGGCATGAATCAACCAATCAGCCATTATCAATTCATCTTATGGGTTCGTAGTCGACTTAATTAATGGAAACGCGCAGAAGGTAATCCCTTCCACCAACCGAATTCACCTCTTGACAATGAACCATAAGCGTTTACCGGCGAACCTGTTCGAGACACCATTTTCAGTCTCATTTCCAGGGTAACTTGACAAGATTATATTCTATCCACAATTCTAAAACTTATTCATCTGCTCGTTCCGATCGACAATCATCCTGGAGTAATAAGTCAACGAACTTCGCGCTCGAATAATCAATTCGGAGAATATGGTGCAAAATGTACCAGCTTCAGCAACATCACCGGCACCAACAGTACAATCAATAACAGCACCAGTACCATCAACAATCCATTCTTCAATATCATCATCTATACTTTGAGTATGATCTTCGTTCGACATGTCGAATATGTAATCTCTAAAGTTTTAAAGATTATTTATTCTAGTTCCAACCGAAAAGCAAATGAGTTTAATATTATATTAACTCATTAAATCCATGAATACATCTGAAGAAAATATATATATATATGTTTTCATAAAGTTTGTAATAAAAAAAAATTCTCTTGTACAAACTGTTAATGGTGAAAATATTTTAACGGGTAGGTAATACCCGAGGACTAATTAAATTTCACATTAATAAGTTACATTGTACGTTCTTCGAATCTGTTTCAACAGTCATATACTATCCTACTTACATCCACCGATATACAAATCCGTTCACCACAGAATAACCATATTCATCCAATTACATATTTGGATTTTGACCTATCAGAATCCAACAAGTGGCATAATGAAGAAAATAATGGACACAATAAAAAAAAATTTTTTGATTAGAAACAGATTAATTAACAATATGAAATTCTATTAAGAATCCACGCTAACAAAATCCTAGCTAACTGTTCCTAGCTAACTGTTAATTCCGTATTACCATTTAATTATCGCAATTTATTTATCGCTGTTTATTTATCACAATTTACATTCTCGCAATTTTATTTATCGTCATTTAATTTCTGTGATTTATTTTACGCACTTTAAATATTGGGACACATATACAAGGTGTCACGACCCTACTTTTTTCGTTAATTATTTAACGACCGTTAACTGTTAGTGTGCCACGTCATTTCTATGACCTATATTATTATTTTTGTAATAATATATATATAATAATTATTATGTGTTATGTGAATATATGTATTCATATTTTAATTTATACGTTTCTACGTCTCGCGGATTTCCATCCGGCGAATCTTTTCAGTTTTTAAACCAACGGTCGAGCTTTCGAGATTTTTAAATCCTAAATATTTTAAATATGATATTTTATGATCATATTATTAATAGGTGTATTTATATTTATTTTTCGTCGCGCGTTTGTTATCTTTCCGGATTTTTAATCGCGTAAGCGTGTTTTCGCGTTTCGGGCTTCGTTCGGGATTTCGGGCCACAAGGAAATTAGCATTTAACAAATTTGGGCCATGGGTCCCACCCCATGACCCCATTCGGCCGAAGCTCCAAGGGGAGGGAGTAACACTCCCTTGATTTTTATTTTTTGATCATAAACATATTCTCGATCAAAAACATTTGAACATGAGACAACGAAGATGGATTGAGACGTTGAATGATTATGATTGTGACCTTTTGTATCATCCGAGTAAAGCCAATGTTGTGGCTGATGCTTTGAGTCGTAAAGAAAGGGCTGAACCACGAAGGGTTAGAGCTTTGAATATGACAGTTAGATCAAACCTCGTTAGGCAGATTCTTGAGGCACAACAAGAAGCCTTAAAGGAGGAGAATTTCGTGAAAGAGAATGTAGCCAAAGTAGCTAAGAAGTTTGAAGTTCGAGCTGATGGAACTAGATACTTTGCGGGACGTCTTTGGGTTACGAAGTTTGGCGGTCTTCGACAGTTGATTTTAGATGAGGCTCATAAGTCTAGATACTTTATTCATCCTGGTTCAGGGAAGATGTATCAGGATCTTAAGGAGCTCTATTGGTGGCATAATTTGAAGGGTGACATAGCTAAGTATGTGTCTAAGTGTTTGACCTGTTCTAAGGTCAAAGCTGAACATCAAAAACCGTCCGGATTGTTGGTACAACCAGAAATTCTCGAGTGGAAGTGGGAAGGTATCACTATGGATTTTATCACTAAGTTACCAAGAGTTTCGGGTGGTTATGATGCGATTTGGGTGATTGTAGATCGACTCACTAAGTCGGCTCACTTTTTGCCGATTAGGGAAACCGATTCCATGGAGAAACTCACCCGTTTGTATTTGAAAGAGATTGTTTCGAGGCATGGTGTTCCCATTTCTATTATTTCCGACAGAGATAGTCGATTTGTATCGAGATTTTGGCAATCGTTGCAAGAAGCCTTGGGCACTAGATTGGATATGAGCATCGCTTGTCATCCTCAAACGGATGGTCAAAGTGAGAGGACCATTCAGACATTAGAAGATATGTTGCGAGCTTGTGTGATTGATTTTGGGAATGGGTGAGATAAGTATTTGCCGTTAGCTGAGTTTTCTTATAACAACAGTTATCACGCAAGTATTAAAGCCGCACCGTTTGAAGCTTTGTACGGCAGGAAATGTAGGTCTCCTATTTGTTGAAATGAGGTTGGGGATGCTCAACTTACAGGTCCAGAGATTATTCACGAGACTACTGAGAAGATTGTGCAAATTAAGGAAAGGTTGAGAACTGCTAGAAGTCGGCAAAAGAGTTATGCCGACAAAGGAAGGAAAGATGTTGAATTTCAAGTTGGTGATCGTGTTATGTTAAAAGTTTCGCCTTGGAAGGGTGTTATTCGTTTTGGTAAAAGAGGGAAGTTAAGTCCTCGTTTCGTGGGACCGTTTGAGATCATTGAAAGAGTTGGACCGGTGGCTTATCGTTTGAAGTTGCCACAAGAACTCAGTGCTGTTCACGATGTTTTCCATATTTCGAACTTAAAGAAGTGTTTGGCTGAATTTGATCAGACTATTCCTTTGGAGGAACTTCAAGTTGACAAGCAATTGCATTTTATTGAGGAGCCAGTTGAGATCATGGACCGAGAGGTTAAGACTCTTAAACAGAGCAGAATTCCTATTGTTTGGGTCCGATGGAACGCTAGACGCGGTCCCGAGTTCACTTGGGAGCGTGAAGACCAAATGAAGCAGAAGTACCCGCATTTGTTCTCAGATGCCGAGTCAACCCCTGCGCCTGCTTAAATTTCGGGACGAAATTTCCGTAACGGGGAGGTACTGTCACGACCCTACTTTTTCCGTTATCTTTTTCCGTTAATTATTTAACGACCATTAACTGTTAGTGTGCCACGTCATTTCAATGACCTATATTATTATTTTTGTAATAATATATATATAATAATTATTATGTGTTATGTGAATATATGTATTCATATTTTAATTTATACGTTTCTACGTCTCGCGGATTTCCATCCGGCGAATCTTTTCGGTTTTTAAACCAACGGTCGAGCTTTTTGGATTTTTAAATCCTAAATATTTTAAATATGATATTTTATGATCATATTATTAATAGGTGTATTTATATTTATTTTTCGTCGCGCGTTTGTTATCTTTCCGGATTTTTAATCGCGTAAGCGTGTTTTCGCGTTTTGGGCTTCGTTCGGGATTTCGGGCCACAAGGAAATTAGCATTTAACAAATTTAGGCCATGGGGCCCACCCCATGACCCCATTCGGCCGAAGCTTCAAGGGGAGGGAGTAACACTCCCTTGATTTTTATTTTTTGATCATTATCTCCATTCCATTTATTTTTAAAACCTAATTTTCTATTTTGCTCTCTTCTCCCTCTTCCTCCCTCTTGTGCCGTCGCCACCACCACCATACATCACCAAAATCACCACTTTTTATTGCTTGGATCATCAATTGGCTTGCATAATCGGATTCCTCTCGTCTTTCTCTACGCGATTACATTCTTTGATTCTCGATTTGGGTATAAACCCTAACCCTAGAACTTTTAATCCGGAGTCTATTATTAGTATGATGTTTATTAGTTGTTGTAATGTTGTTTGGATGCGTAAAATTACTCGTTTGCATATGTTTTCGGTTTGTAAACTTTGGACAGCAGTTTGATTCGTGTTTTCTGACTTTGTAACTGATATAAATGTTAAAATAAAGTATATAAATGAGTTCCTCTCATCAAGACATTAATTTTAGACTCCGGATTCATGTCGTTTCGATTCTCGGAGCCCTAGATATGCTTAATTTGGTTTTTGTTAAAGATTGAAAGGTGTTCTTGGCATGAACAAGGTTGGGTCCGACTTTGTGACCATCCTTGGTGTCTTTAGGGTATGTCATTTGGTTAGGACTGATGGTGGGACGAATTTTCATGTTCGGGTCACCTAAATCCGAGCCACGGTTCACCCGTTGTGCCTAAATTACTGTTTTGAGTAAATTGATTTTCCCAAGTGTGGTCATGGCTGATATCCACGACCTAGGGACTGTTCTTGGAGTGTTCTTGAATTCATAATTGTGTTGGGTGGTTTGAGTAGGCGGAAATGCATATGTGGCTCGCCCGAAACCGACACCCGGGGCTCAAGATACGACCCGATGAACTTTTAAACTTAAAACTTATGGTTAATGATTAAACTTATGTTAAAATTAATGGATTTCATTATTAATTAATTACTTATGATAAAAGAAGTAATTATTATTATTTAAAACTTATGATATAAATATATATTATATCATTTAATTATTAATTATGATTTAATTAACATTTTAATTAAACTTATGATTAATAATACTTTTATTATTAAAGGAAAATACTTATGATAAGTATTAAATTTGTTTTTGAGAAATTATTAAAAGACTTATAATAAAGATTAAATAATTATTTAATTATTATAAGACTTAATTATTATTTAATTATGATTTAATTATTAAATACTTATGATTTAATAATTTTAATTAGAAACTTATGATATGATTAATAAGTCATTATTAATTAAAAATACTTATGATATAATTTAAAAATTATTATTATTAATAATACTTATATTATGATTAGTATTTAATTAATTTATTTAAATACTTATGTCGTACTAATTATAACATTTCAACTTATATTAACTTTAATAATTCATTTTATTTAATTAAACTTATGTTAAGACATTATTATACACTTTTGACTTTAAATAACATTATAACCTATGTTATTATTATAACTTACACTTTTAAAATTAATGTTGACTATGTTTGACCAAGGTTGACTTTTGAGTTGACTTTCGGTTGACTTTGACTTTCAGTTGACTTCTGTTGACTTTCTAAATAAGGAAACTTTCCTAACTTCAAAACTTTCTAAAAATAGAACTTTCTAAATTTGAAAACTTTCCAAAAATAGAAACTTTCCAAAAATAGAAACTTTCCAAAAATAGAAACTTTCCAAAAATAGAAACTATCTAAAAATAGAAAGCGTGTGTCCTTATGCTGTTCCAATCAAACCGATGCTTGCTGAGTAATGTTCTATGTCTACTTGCAACATGTACAATAGCTATCATACTAAGACTTGACCTAAGTTAGTTATTTATTTCGACCTGCTTTATTTATAGGTCGGCGTTGTGATCTTTCTTGATCACTTTACTTTACTTGCTGTTCGCTTGTTTGTGAGATTTCTTCAGTTGCTATTTAAGGTGAGTTATAGTCCCGTTTTTACATACTTTTCAAAGTATACTTTTTGGGATGTGATTACATGCATATTTTTATTTACGGTTAGACACAAGTAACAGTTAAATTTAATTATTCATTGTGAGTTGGACAAAAATATTCCCTAGTCTGGTAACTGTAATCCTTGGTTTCTATCGGTGAATGCGAATCCTACGGATAGATCTATCGGGTTTGACAACCCCATTTCGAGCTAGTCACGCTAGCAAATTCATAATCGGAATTTTTAGTACTTCGTAATTTGTTGTAGATACACTGTCCAAGTGTATATTTTTATTGTGTTTGGTAAGGGTAAATAAAGGGTTAAGTGGTTACCAGGTGGCTCATTGATAATGGAATAATGTTTAATGTTTTCTAACATTTTTAAATCTTGTGGTCTAAAGTTTACTTATTTATTTAAACCTATAATTCACTCAACCTTTGTGTTGACAGTTTACTTGCATGTTTTCACAGGTACTTGAGTTATTTGATGCTTCCGATGTCGTTAGAAGAGTCTGCATGCATTTGGGCAGATTTTATGAAACTATTTATGAAACTTAAGTTTGCATTCTCTTTTGGATAATTTAAATTGTGGGTTTGTTGGCAATGTTTTGTGTCAACTTTTGGTTCATTACTATGGTTGGTTGATTTTAAACTACTTAATTGGGTTTGTTTCCTTTTTGGGCAACATTTTGAAATAAAAGAATGCAACTTTGTTTATTTAATTCATTTAAGTCCGATCAAGCTATGGGACCAACTGACGGATCCGTTAAGTGTTTTGACGGGGTCGTCACACAAGGTTTTGACATATCATATCGACGCATCTATATATATTATTTGGAATAACCATAGACACTCTATATGCAGTAATGATCGAGTTCTCTATACAGGGTTGAGGTTAATTCTACAATAATATATATAGTTTGAGTTGTGATCGAGTCTGAAACATGTACACGGGTCACGATACGTATTAATTATTTCAAATATTATATATTAAATTATATGTGAATTGTTGAATTGCTAACTGTGGACTATCAATCGAGGACTACCAACATTGGACAATTAAAATGAATTAAAATATTGATTATAACATATGAAACTAAACAAGTCTTCAAGTTTGCCACTTGATTTCACCCTAAAACCTCATTTGTATCTTGACGATTACAATCTGCATCCAAACCTTTCATAATTCTTGAAAACACATCAATCGAGAGGATGAACCAACCGCACTTCATCTACGTAAGAAGAGAGTGATGCATATAGTTATGCACTTGAAAACACTCGGAACTTGAGTAAACGTTTAACAAGTATATGTGCTAATTCCTTTAGTATTATTATTACCCAAAATAACTTGGTAATTCCTTTCAAAGTAGCAAATTTTGTCACAGCTCCAGCAAGTCAACTTCGACTTTTCGTTCGAAACAACTTTATTATAACCTTGATACATACGTTGTCTTTTCGCCTTCATTATCGGGGAACTGTTTATTTCCCACCACATTAACAGTAAATGTACCAGAAACTTCACTACTCTTTGGCGTAAGTCACTTCGATAAATCACTATATTTACTCATAAATACCCTATCATATACTCATCCTCGTTTTGTAACAAGAATTTCCTTATCGAGAATCAGCAAATCAGTATTTAAAATCTCGCAACATTTCTACATCAACAGTTATATGTATACATATAACATTTATCTCTTAGAACTATGATCTTTCATTCTGAAATTCTGAAAAGCACCCAGTCTGCGAATTAATACTCTGAATGTTGAAAAAGCTGAATGAAGCAACAGAAACTACAGACAGCCGTAAACGACCTTAATCGTCGGAAGTTTGATGATAACGATTAATATGTTGGAAAATCTCAGAAACGTTGGAACTGGAAAACGGATAGAGTTAACCATGAAGGAGACCAAGGACAAATACAAGGACCATACTCTATATTCAAAGAATCCAGATAATTCTGGATCCGTTGAAATCTTTAGAGAATATCTTGCTCCGAAGTCATGTTAAAATTTTGCGTAAAATCTTTCTCCATCAACAATCAAACTTAGAAATTCCAAAATATCATCATCAATATCTTCGATATTTTTGAGGATATTTTCATAAATATTCTCGTCCGAAATTATATACCTCTTCGTGTTTCCTGTGTATCATTATATTGGAAACATTCAATAGAAAATTTAGTACCGAAAAGCAGATTATGAGAAACTATGAAGAAAGCCGTGGACAAATCACAAAGAATAAGTTTGACTTCAAAGAATCTAAATGATTCAATGTCTGCTAAAGACTTTAGTGAATATCTTATTCCTTACTCTAAACCCTTGCAGACAATAGTTTCTATCATCCGCTGATCTTAGATATTCCGAGATATTATCGTATCTTTCATTATAAATATCCTCCATATTTCTGGAGATATTTTTATAACTATTCTTATCTGAAATCATTAATCTCTTTGTGCTATCATTATTACATCATATAGAAACTGTTAGTTTCTATATTCTGTAAACTTTTGAGCTTAAAATATGAATGTTATTGAAGTAATGTTGGGAACTGATGCATGAGTTAGTATAATATAATGACACTTGATCAACGTGATTATATTATAGTAAGTCATGCTGAGTTTCTAAATGGAATGTGATGATTCACAGATCATAACGTCATCATGTGCTATGTTACACGACTCTTACGTTCTGTCTAATCTATAAACATATCAAGAACATATTTTTCTTGATAGTCCTATCTTTCCTTGAATTCTGGTAATTTGACAAGTCAAATTGTGCTATTACCATTTCTTTCTTAGGACATTAACGATGTTCATTCTGAAACTTATATCTGCGAATTCTGGACCATTACAAGAGATGCCCAACTGCAAGGAGAAGAAACGAAGGGACAAAGCTCCGAAATAGAAATTGGAGTATAAATCGCAGCAAATAGGGGGAGTATTAACTGGGAATGACAATGATTATAGAAAAATAGAAGCAAGGACTTCGAAGTATAAGAGAAAATATAAAACCCAATGACAACATCAAAATTTCAAACTGTGGATATCAGTGCGTATAGTAATATAAAGACACGGGAGGATTATAAATACAATAATCCCTAGAGCATAGTAGAAATAAACAGATTCTTCCGTTGGGAATTGGAAAATAAGAAATATCATTGCGATAGTCAGAATAAGAACAAGGATTAGAACCAGATTAAGCATTATTATAATCCTTTTAGATATATGAACTGAGAAAGAAGGTATAGAAGCGGTGGAAACTAATGGAATGAAAAAGGTAAATTTATAATGGAAATATCAGACAAAGTAATCGAGGCAGATCACCGTATTCAATTATAGAGATCTTAATTTCCTTATTCGCCGAAGAATCAAATCTTTTAGATTTAGAAAATTTTCTTAAAATCCCTTGAATTCCGGAATTCAAGCAAGACAACGTCAAAAGCTAAGACACACCTTATCTTCTAAAATTAACCGTGTCTACGTCAAAAGTTAAGATTTATCTTTACTTTCCTATTTCACTCTTTGGTGATAGCTTCATTCGTACTCTTCGAATAATCAAATTATTTTATCCATATTACTCAATGATGATAAAACTCAAGTTATCAACTCATATTCGTCATGAAAACATTTTTATTGTTAGCCATGACCATCTCACTCAATTTCGGGACGAAATTACTTTAACGAGTAGGTACTGTGACGACCCGGGAATTTCCGACCAAATTTAAACTTAATCTTTATATGATTTCGATACGATGAGCAGAGTCTGTAATGTTGAGTCTCGAAAACTTTGAAACTGTGTTTATATATTCAATTACCATTTGACTGTTTCTGACGATTCACGAACCATTAGTTATTAATAAATACATATGTGTATATATTTTAACTTGAAAATGTCAACAAAGTATTTAAACGTATAATGCTTTACATGAACGCATTTGTTTCAATATATTTATCAACACAAAGTAGAAGATACTATATTATATGTAAATACAAGTTAATGTATAAATGATATATTATGATCATTACTTTCGTTAATGTTGATATTAATATTAATAATTGTATTATTAATATTATTAATTTTAATATAAATAAGATTGGATATATATAAATTGTTATTATTATTATTACCGTTAATAATATTAATATTATTATAAGTAGTGTAATATTAATAATATTATTGTTATCATTATTATTATTATGATTGTTATTATTAAACTTACTAAAATTATCAATTTTATGATTATTAGTATTATTATTATTTTTTATTATATATTTATTATTATTAGAAATATTGATATTAATATCATTATTATTAATTTTATTATTATTATTAGTATTTGTATTATCATTTATGAAATTATCAATATTATTATTACTAATAATATAATTATTAATCTATATAAATATGTAGTTATACACATAAGACTTAAAATCAGTTCTAAATCTCTGTCAAACTGTATGTGATTGGTAATAACTATTGCTAATTGATGAAAGTAAAATCAAAACAATCCAATTCCATTTCATATCACACTCAAACTGTATCAAACTTTTATTTCTGTCTCTAATCAATTACATGAACGAAATCGACATACAGATCAATCCAAAAATCAGTTTGAGGTCATTATCTTCTTTTCATTTGTTTTATTATATTTTTATTTTTTTTCTTATATCTCTGAATGTTTCATCTTGTCGACACTCGATCACTTCAAAAGTGATACAACCACCACCTTGTTATTTCCTTATTATGTTGTGAACTATTATCTTTAACCATCAAGTTTCCATCACCACCACTCTACTTATTATTATTCTGTTTTGAGGTTCAATGATCACCACCAAGTCCACCATAAACACGACCCATTTAAACACACCACCACAATAAACCCATGACCACCATCGGGTATTTATTCCACAATAAACACCACCTTCTTCCACTACTAATAACCACCACAAGTCGCTACCTTTCGTCACTTTCGACTTTCGCCATCTATGGTCAGTCAAGACTCATGTAATTTTTTCTTTTCTCTTCCTCTTTACTTATATTATATACTCCGTATGAATATAAACAAAGATACATGTGGACAGATCATGTACCTGTTTTCGTTTCTGGTAACCATTGACAATCGCCAAAAACTTCAAACCTCCTTCACTTCCAAATACAATCGGTAAACACCAACACGTCCCATCAATAAACCCACGATAATACCTGCTGCTACTGCGTTGTTATTTTCATATGTCCATCAAGTCATTGAAACTTTTATATTACCGTGTACAGTGGGTCTTGAATGAGAGTTAAAACCAACTTGTTCTTTTAAATTCCTTCGGATAATGTTAATTTGTGAAGATTGCATGATTGCCGACAAATGCTACAACTTGTTTAATTCATACGCATCTATTTACAATTTATAAACCAAGACCTTTTTACTTTAAGATAGTGGGATAGTTAGTGGGTAACATGGAGATTTATTAATTTGATAAAGTTAAATGCAAGTGGAACAATTACCAATCAAAAGAGTTGATCCATTTAGCATTTCGATATATTTTTTATGAATCCCGATGACAAGAACGATGGTAAGTTTATGATGTTGAAGATGACGGTTGATTATGATTATGTTTATGATCGTGAAAGATGATTTACGGTAGTGAAACAATGAAGTAAAAATGATGAATGATGTTTTGATAATGATGCAAGAAATGAGAAACGAATTCATACATATGAAATATTTAGGCGTGCGAGGTTATACAAGTAAGTGTGAGCGGTTTAATGGTTGGGCGAGTGTTGTGATTATCGAAAGGTCCTGAGTTCGAAATCAGTCTACGGCGTAATTATTTTTTTATATATATTAAGCTGCCAAACTTGGGCCAAGATCTAGATATTTGGACTTGTGAACTGATAATAGGCCTGTTAAGGAGTTGGGCCACGTTTCCATTTTGTGGTTGGGCTTGAAAAATCGTTATAAAGAAGGGGATATATGGTATATGTATTTTTTTACGGGGTAAATTCTTGGAAAAACAGAAATGGTTAGATGGTTATGAGGTGATTCGGGTGAGCGTGAGGTCTTGGGTTCGAGTCCCGTCTCAAGCAATTCTTTTTACTCA
Organism: Rutidosis leptorrhynchoides; assembly: GCF_046630445.1. Taxonomy (NCBI): domain Eukaryota; kingdom Viridiplantae; phylum Streptophyta; class Magnoliopsida; order Asterales; family Asteraceae; genus Rutidosis; species Rutidosis leptorrhynchoides. The sequence goes on along the minus strand of NC_092337.1, from coordinate 223,884,112 downwards.
AAGCTCTTAAGGGTATACACTCTTAATTTTATTTCTATTATTATTATTATTTTTATTATTATTATTATTATTACTACTAGTAATTATTATGATTATTATTATTATTAATGTTATTATTATTATGATTACATTTAATATAAGTATTATTTTTACTATTATTATTATTATTATTATTATAATTATTTTTATTATTAATATTATTATTGTATTGAATATATTAAAACTTATAACATTAAAGTAAATATGAGGTAGTTTACTTATCATTCTTATTACTATTATTATTTTTATTATTATTATTATTTTTATTATTATTATTATTATTATTATTATTATTATTATTATTATTATTATTATTATTATTATTATTATTATTATTAGTATCATTTTTATTGAAGATTATCAATTCTGTTAAAAGTATCATTTTTATTATTATTATCATTATTAGAAAAGTTATCATTGTTTTTATCAAAATTATTATTATTACTATCATTATTATTATTTGGACATTAATGTTATTATTCTTATATTATCAATATTATTATCATAATGACTATTATTATTATTATTTTAAAATAAAACAACCTTTTATTTATTATTGTCAATATTATTTTATCAATGAACTATTAGTTATATAAAACCATATTTACTACTTATAACATAATTATATTAATAATTTATAATCAATATTATTAAATATAATTAGTTAGGTTATTAATGAGACACATAATTAAAATAACAATTAAATCACTAATAATATATAAATTCATTCGATTACAATTATATGTGTTAATATATATATAAATGATATAGGTTCGTGAATCCGAGACCAACCCTGCATTGTTCAATGTCGTCATATGTATTTTTACTACAAAATACAGTATGGTGAGTTTCATTTGATCCCTTTTACTCATTACATTTTTGGGCTGAGAATACATGCAAATGCTTTATTAACAGTTTTACAATATATTATCGTGAGTTTTATTAATCCCTTTTTAAATGCTTTTGCAATATATATTTTTGGGACTGAGAATACATGCGCTGCTTTTATAAATGCTTTACGAAATAGACACAAGTAATCGAAACTACATTCTATGGTTGGATTATCTAATCGAATATGCCCTTTTTATTAAGTCTGGTAATCTAAGAATTAGGGAACAGACACCCTAATTGACGCGAACTCTAAAGATAGATCTATCGGGCCCAACAAGCCCCATCCAAAGTACCGGATGCTTTAGTACTTCGAAATTTATATCATGTCCGATGGAGGATCCCGGAATGATGGGGATATTCTTATATACATATTGTGAATGTCGGTTACCAGGTGTTCAATCCATATGAATGATATTTTGTCTCTATGCATGGGACGTATGTTTATGAGAAATGGAAATATGAAATCTTGTGGTCTATTATAGTATTGAAAATGATTATTTATGTTAAACTAATGAACTCACCAACCTTTTGGTTGACACTTGAAAGCATGTTTATTCTCAGGTATAAAAGAAACATTCCGCTGTGCATTTGCTCATTTTAAAGACAGTACTTGGAGTCGATCATCGCAATGGAACCAGTTGTTGGTGACTTCGTCCAGATGGATTAGGACGGGTCCTTTCAACAGTAACAGATACGCTAAGATATGAATTGTCAGATATGCTAAGGTATGAATTTTGTCTATACACTATTCATGCAGTCAATGCAATAAAACGTGTCTAGACTAAGAATAATGAGTAAGTGATTTTCTAAGGATAATAAGCAGATGATTTTCGACAAAAATGATAAGCAAAACTTTTGACATGCAGACACGGTCGAAGTCCAGACTCACTAATGCATCCTAATAACTATCAGTTAGACATACTAATGCAAGACCTGGTTCGCTAAGACCACCGCTCTGATACCAACTGAAAGGACCCGTCCTAATCCATCCGGACGAAGTCCATATCGATTATAAATGATTCACAACAGTTGATTACATCGAGAGGTACTTGACCTCTATATGATACATTTTACAAACATTGCATTCGTTTTTAAAAGACAAACTTTCATTTACATCGACAGTTGACAGACATGCATACCATTTCATAATATATCCAAATATAATTGACTTAATAATAATATTAATGAACTCAACGACTCGAATGCAACGTCTTTAGAAATATGTCATGAATGACTCCAAGTAATATCTTTTAAATGATCAAATGCACAGCGAAAGATTTCTTTCGTACCTGAGAATAAACATGCTTTCAAGTGTCAACCAAAAGGTTGGTGAGTTCATTAGTTTAACATAAATAATCATTTCATAATTTTAATAGACCACAAGGTTTCATATTTCCATTTCTCATAAACATACGTCCCATTCATAGAGACAAAATATCATTCATATGGATTGAACACCTGGTAACCAACATTCACAATATGCATATAAGAATATCCCCATCATTCCGGGATCCTCCTTCGGACATGATATAAATTTTGAAGTACTAAAGTATCCGATACTTTGGATGGGGCTTGTTGGGCCCGATAGATCTATCTTTAGGATTCGCGTCAATTAGTAGACTGGTTTACTAATTCTTAGGTTACCAAGTAAAAGGGGCATATTCGGCTTCGATCATTCAACCATATAATGTAGTTTCGATTACTTATGTCTATTTCGTAAAACATTTATAAAAGCGCATGTATTCTCAGTCCCAAAAATATATATTGCAAAAGCATTTAAAAAGGGAGCGAATGAAACTCACAATACTATATTTTGTAGTAAAAATACATATGACGTCATTGAACAATGCAGGGTTGGCCTCGGATTCACGAACCTATATTATTCATATATATATTAAAACATATAATCGTAATTGAGCAGCTATATTTATATTTTGTTATTAATAATATACTTGTTATACTATATGTTATTTAGATAAATTTAATATATTTAGTTTATATGTTTTACATAACTATTACTTATCATTAATAATAGAAATTTTATATTAAGATTTAGTATATATTTTATATATTCATTGATATAGCTTAACTAATATCTTTTTAATAATAACAGTATAGCGTAATGTATTTTTATATAAAAGTATCCATTTATGATAATATTGATAGTTTTAGTGATAACAAAATAATAATTTTAGTAAGAATGATAATAATGATAATAAGTTTAATAATACTAATGATTATATTAATAATAATAATGATAATATTTATAATAATACTTTTGTTACTAATAATAATAATAATAATAATAATAATAATAATAATAATAATAATAATAATAATAATAATAATAATAATAATAGTACTAAAAGTGATACTAATACTAATTTTAATCATAGTATTTATGTTCTCATGATAATACATATATTAGTCGTTAAAACAATTATAATAATAATAATATTCTTATTTATAACTATAATCATATTAATAATAATGATAAATAATACTTAACTGACAAGATTTATAAAAGTAAATACATTAATAATACATATAGTAATAATAATACTTATTATGATACTAATAATAATAGTTATAATACTTATAATAACAATAATAATAATAACAACAATAACAATAATTCTAATAATAACACTAATAACAATAATAATGTAATAATCATAATATTAAACATAAATATATGGATAATAATAATGAATAATTTAAAGTACTACCTTAATAAATAGGCTGTATAAAAAATATCGCCCCAGCCCGGACTCGAACCCGAGACGTCACGTTCACCACTCAATTACCCAAACCACTACTCCATCGCCCGTTTTTCTGACTTGTAACCCAATTAAATTTCTTTAATCCCTTTTTCTGTTTTCCTCTCTTTTCTTCTTCTTCTTCACATTGAAATCGACTAGTACCCAAATCATCACAATCTTTACTTACTTGATTGATTTACATTGCATAATTGAAACATAAACAACTTATCTTGTTTGTTTTGATCGATTAAAAAAATGGATAAAGTAAAAAAAAATTCTTTCACAGACCCGTTAAGCCTCATATGAACTCAGAATCACTTCTTGATTTTTACAAAGTTTTAGATAAAGATTATAGCACAAAATAGATAGTAAAACGTTCCTTAAAACTTTCTGAAACATCAATTGATTCTAAAACCCCAAAACAAAATCGAATTTCTCAATGAACAAATCCTTTGACTTTTATATCCGGCACTTTGACCCGAAAATTGGAATTCGTTACGAAAAATTGAGATTTGAAAGTTTGCAGATAACTTGAAATAAGGATTCCAATCATAACTGCATTATTACATTTTGTAATTGATTTCTAAATCTATCTTAAAAAAAAATTAAAACACGAGCAGAGCAGACCCGTGTTCTTCATTCTTTTTTTTTTTTTTTTTAAATTTGACAATTTGGAGCTGTTACAATTGATAATTGATATTGCTGGTAGATATCTCGAATGAGTTAATCAAATAAATGAGAAGCCGTTTGTTTTATAGTTAAGATAGGGTCAACAAGTATATATTCGATCGTACAGATAAATAAGAAAAATATTAAAAAGTGATATCGATTGTTAACAAATTTTGGATATGGAATGTATATTGAAGTTGACAGATTTGTTTAGCAGGCCAAAGAAAACAAAATCGCTGATGGCAAAGGAGCACAAAAAGCGTATAATATCAGTGTTTATTTTTGTATAAATAATATTAATAACAAATAAAATTCATTAATAATAATAATAATCTATTATATAACCTTATATATATATATATATATATATATATATATATATATATATATATATATATATATATATATATATATATATATATATATATATATATATATATATATATCTATTTTTATATATAAATTTATATCTGGAATTTATATATATATAAATATGTATATATAGCAGTGTTTGTGTAATTATATATATCAATTATATATGTATGTATATTAAATATATAAAAAAGCATAATAATAATAATAATATTAATTATGTAAACATCGATATAATAATGAAACTAATAATAATAATATTAATAGATATGATAATAATAATAATATCAATAATATTAATTTTACTTGTATGTTTCAATTTTTACATATTCATATATCTATATTTTATTTGATAATATTAATTATTCAAATTAATGTTTATATTGTCATTATTGTTAATAATATTAACATCACATTTATATTTAAACTTGTAATTTAATATGTTACAATTTATAACTTTTATCCTAGTTACCAATTATACAATATATATTATAACTTATTTTAATTATTTATAATTTATAATATATATAATATTACTTATGTTCAGAATTCATATATATAAATATATGTATATATATATAGCAACTTATTTATCTTATTAATTCCAATTGATTGGAGTGCATTTTTATTAATTCAAAATAATATACATGTATACTTATATTTATATATATATACTTATATATATATATATATATATATATATATATATATATATATATATATATATATATATATATATATATATATATATATATATATATATATATTTATTTATTTATTTACAACCAATTAATCGTGAATCTTCGGGCATAGTCAAGTGTTATTGATTTCATGAATATAGTTTCCAAAACTTTTGAGACTCAATATTACAGATTTTGCTTATCGTGCCGGGATTATATAAAGATTTGGTTTAAATTTGGTCAGAAATTCCCGGGTCATCACATTAATATCCTTTTTAGTACTATTATTATTATTATGAATATGTTTAGGATTATTATTATTGTTATAAAACAATACAAGTTATTATTACTCTCACTAATATTAGTATAAATATCATTTTTGTAATTATTAGTTTTACTATTATTATTATTAACATATGTAGCAATTTTAACGATATCGTTATTTATATTAGTATCATTAATATTAAGAAAATTATTATTAGTAGTAAGTCATTATTATCGACACTATCATTTTCGTTACAAATAAATATTTTGTACCTAAAATATACTTAATACATATATTATAATCATATTAATAGTTTATATATCACTTACCAATTATAATAACATTATTTATATACAAATAATTATATATAATGAATTAAGAATATTTTCATATAATACTAACCATATATATATATATATATATATATATATATATATATATATATATATATATATATATATATATATATATATATATATATATATATATATATATATATATATATATATATATATATATAACCAAATATATAGATATTAAACATTTACCATATATACACAAAACTAAATAAGTATAATATATAATTCAAGTTATAATATATAAACTTGTTCGAATACGATTATACATTTTAATATATATACAAATGATATAGGTTCGTGAATCCGAGGCCAACCCTGCATTGTTCTGTTGTGCAATATAGTCATATGTATTTTTACTACAAAATACATTAGGTGAGTTTCATTAATCCCTTTTTAAATGCTTTTGCAATATATATTTTTGGGACTGAGAATATATGCGCTGTTTTTATAACTGTTTTACGAAATAGACGCAAGTAATCGAAACTACATTCTATGGTTGAATTATTAAATCGAATATGCCCCTTTTTATTTAGTCTGGTAATCTAAGAATTAGGGAACAGACACCCTAATTGACGTGAATCCTAAAGATAGATCTATCGGGCCCAAAAAAGCCCCATCCAAAGTACCGGATGCTTTAGTACTTCGAAATTTATATCATGTCCGATGGAGGATCCCGGAATGATGGGGATATTCTTATATGTATATTGTGAATGTCGGTTACCAGGTGTTCAATCCATATGAATGATATTTTTGTCTCTATGCTTGGGACGTATGTTTATGAGAAAATGAAATATGAAATCTTGTGGTCTATTTAAATATTGAAATGATTGTTATGATAAATTGATGAACTCACCAACCCTTTGGTTGACACTTTAAAGCATGTTTATTCTCAGGTATGAAATAAGTCTTCCACTGTGCAATTGCTCATTTAAAAGGTTTTACTTGGAGTCATTCATGACATATTTCAAAAGACGTTGCATTCGAGTCGTTGAGTTCATCAAGATTATTATTAAGTCAATTATAGTTAGATATATTATGAAATGGTATGCATGCCGTCAATTTTTGATGTAATGTAAGATTGTCTTTTCAAAAACGAATGCAATGTTTGTAAAATGTATTTTATAGAGGTCAAGTACCTCGCGATGTAATCAACTATTGTGAATCGTTTATAATCGATATGGACTTCGTCCGGATGGATTAGGACGGGTCTTCACAGTTGGTATCAGAGCGGTGGTCTTAGCGAACCATGTCTGCATTAGTGTGTCTAACTGATGAGTCGTTAGGATGAATTAGTGAGTCTGGACTTCGACCGTGTCTGCATGTCAAAAGTTTTGCTTATCATTTTGTGTCAAAAATTACCTACTTATCATTCTTAGAGAATCACTTGCTTATCATTCTTAGTCTAGACACGTTTTACTACATTGACTGCATGAATAGTGTATAGACAAAATTCATATCTTAGCGTATCTGTTACTTCATATCTTAGCGTATCTGTTACTGTAACTTTGCCTGACGACTTCCGTAGATTCCTCGGTAATTTATGGGATTTTAGTATTATATATGCATATGTAAATTATGTATTGCAGGGTACTAATCTACATCCTATAATCCATTTCTTATCAAAAAATCCTTCATCTGATCATACGAGATGAATCCTGCAACCAATTCGAGTCCCTCAGATTCCGATAGCTACTCTGATAGTTATTCCGACAGCTATTCCGACATAGATGTTCACCTAAGCTCTGAAAACATCGTCATCGGCATGAATCAACCAATCAGCCATTATCAATTCATCTGATGGGTTTGTAGTTGACTTAATTAATGGAAACGCGCAGAAGGCAATCCCTTCCACCAACCGAATTCACCTCTTGACAATGAACCTGAAGCGTTTACTGGCGAACCTGTTCGAGACAACATTTTCAGTCTCATTTCCAGGGTAACTCGACAAGATTATATTCTATCCACAATTCTAAACCCTATTCATCCGCTCGTTCCGACCGACAATAATCCTGGAGTAATAAGTCAACGAACTTCGCGCTCGAATAATCAATTCGGAGAATATGGTGCAAAATGTACCAGCTTCAGCAACATCACCGGCACCAACAGTACAATCAATAACAGCACCAGTACCATCAACAATCCATGCTTCAATACCATCATATGTACTTTGAGTATGATCTTCGTTCTACGTATCGTTCTACCTCATTTATCTTTGTTCGACATGGCGAATATGTAATCTCTAAAGTTTTAGAGATTATTTATTCTAGTTCCAACCGAAAAGAAAATGAGTTTAATATCATATTAACTCATTAAATCCATGAATACATCTGAAGAAAATATATATGAACTTATGTTTTCATAAAGATTGTAATTAAAAATTCTCTTGTACAAATTGTTAATGGTGAAAATATTTTAACGGGTAGGCAATACCCGAGGACTATTTAAATTTCACATTAATAAGTTACATTGTACGTTCTTTGAATCTGTTTCAACAGTCATATACTATCCTACTTACATCCACCAATATACAAAACCGTTCACCACAGAATAACCATATTCATCCAATTACATATTTGGATTTTTGACCTATCAGAATCCAACAAGTGGCATAATGAAGAAATAATGGACACAATAAAAATTGATTAGAAACAGATTAATTAACAATATGAAATTCTATTAAGAATCCACGCTAACGAAATCCTAGCTAACTGATCCTAGCTAACTGTTAATTCCGTATTACCATTTAATTATCGCAATTTATTTATCGCAGTTTGTTTATCGCAATTTACATTCTCGCAATTTTATTTATAGTCATTTAATTTCTGTTATTTACTTTACGCACTTTATTTATTGTTATTTAATTTCTGTTATTTATTTTACGCACTTTAAATATCGGTACACGTATACAAAGTTTTGACATATCATATCGGCGCATTTATATATATTATTTGGAATAACCATAGACACTCTTTATGCAGTAATGAACGAGTTCTCTATACAGGGTTAAGGTTGATTCTACAATAATATATATAATTTGAGTTATGATCGAGTCTGAGACGTATACGGGTCACGACACGTATTAATTAATTAGAAATTTATATATTGCTAACTGTGGACTATCAATTGAGGACCACCAATATTGGACAATTAAAATGAATTAAAATATTGATTATAACTTATGAAACTAAACAATTCTTCAAGTTTGCCACTTGATTTCATCTTAAATCTCCTTTGTATCTTGACAATTACAATCTGCGATTCAAACCTTTCATGATTATTGAAAACACCTCAATCGAGAGGATGAACTAACCACACTTCATCTACGGAAGGAAAGATTGATACATATAGTTATGCACATGAAAAACTCCCGGAAACTGAGTAAACATTTAACAAGTAGTGGTGCTAATTACTTAGTGTTATTATTAGCAAAAATAACTTTGCGATCCCTTTTCAAGTAGCCAATTTTGTGACAGCTCCAGCAAGTCAACTTCGACTTTTCATTCGAAGTAACCTTACTATAATCCTGATATATACAATTACCCTTTTGATACCGAAGAGTTCTTTTATATTTCACCCTATTACCAGCAGGCGTACCAGCAACCTCGTTGCTTCTTGGCTTATACCTCTCTGACAAATCATTATATTTATTCATTGAAACCCTATCATATACTCATTCGCATCTTGTAACAAGAACTGCCATAACAATTACCGGGAATCAGCAATCAGTACTTTAAAAACTCACAGCATATCTACATCAACATCAACAGTTATATGTATAACATTTATATTTTTGAATTATGGTCTTTCATTCTGAAATTCTGAACAGCACTCAGTCTACAAATCAATATTCTGAATGTTGAAAAGGCTTAATGAAGCAGCAGAAACTGTAGACACCCGTAAACGACCTTAATCGTCGGAAGTTTAATGATAAAGAATAGTATGTTGGAAAAGCCCAGAAAAATTGGAACTGAAAAACGGATTGAGCTAACCGTGAAGGAGACCAAGGACAAATACAAGGACCATATCCTATATTCAAAGGATCCAGATGATTCTGTATCCGATGAAATCTTTAGAGAATATCCTACTCCGAAGTCATGTTAAAATCTTGCGAAAAATCTTTCTTCATCAGCCATCGAACTTAGAAATTCCAAAATATCATCATCAATATCTTCGATATTTCTGAGGATATTTTCATAAATATTCTCGTCCGAAATTATATACCTCCTCGTGTTTCCTGTGTATCATTATATTGGAAACATTCAATAGAAAATTTAGTACCAAAAAGCAGATTATGCGAACCTAGGAAGAAAACTGTGGACAAATCACAAAGAATAAGTTTGACTTCAAAGAATCCAAATGATTCAATGTCTGCTAAAGTCTTTAGTGAATATCTTGATCCTTACTCTAAACCCTTGCAGACAATAGTTTCTATCATCCTCTGATCTTAGATATTTCGAGATATTATCGTATCTTCATTATAAATATCCTTCATATTTCTGAAGATATTTTCATAACTATTCTTATCTGAAATCATTAATCTCTTCGTGCTATCAGTGTTACATCATATAGAAACTGTTAGTTTCTATAATCTGTAAACTTTCGAGCTTAAAATATGAATGTTATTAAAGTAATGTTGGGAATTGATGCATGAGTTAGTATAATATAATGACACTTGATCAACGTGATTATATTACAGTAAGTCATGCTAAGTTTCTAATGGGACGTGATGATTCACAGATCATAACGTCATCATATGCCATGTCACATAACTCTTTCATTCTACTTAACTCCTGAACAAATCAAGAAAATGTATTCTTGATGGTTCTATCTTCCGTGATGATTGATAAATTTGAAAATCAAATCGTGCTATCACGTTCCTTCCTGCTTTGAACATTATAATCATTCGAAACTCTATATCTACAAATTCTGGACCATTATTCGCTTGACTTGAAGTCTGGAAGAGAAAACAAAAGCATAGAGCTTTGTAATATAAGGTAGAATATAAAGCCCGATAACAACACACAAATTACAAACCGTGTATATCAATGTTTATCGCAACATAAAGACACGGGAGAATTAAAAACATTATAATCCCGAGGGAAAAGTAGAAAAGCAGACTCCTCTGGTGGAAGTTGGAAAAGAAGAACGATCATGGCGATAGTTAAAATAAGAACAAAGATCAGAACTGGATTAAGCATTTTCATAAATCTTTTGAATTTGGGAATTGAGTATAGAAGTGGTGAAAATAAATAGAACGGAAAAGGTAAATTTATAAAGAAAATATCAGACGTAGTAATCGGGGCAGATCACCGTATTTAATTAAAGAGATCTTAATTTCCATAAATCCCGAAGATTCAGATTTTATAGATCTTCAAGATTTTCTTTAAATCCCTTAAATTCCGGAATTCAACCAAGGCAATGTCAAAAGTTAAAGACGCGCCTTATTTTCTAAATTCAAACCTGACTATGTCAAAAAGTTAAAAACAAATCTTTGTTTCTCATTTTATTCTTTTGTGAATAGCTTCATTCGTGCTCTTCGAATAATTGAATTATTCTATCTGTATTATTCTATAATGATGAAAACTCTAGTTATCAACTCATATGCGTCATGAAAACATACGTATTGACATCCATGACCATTCCACTCAAATTTCGGGACGAAATTTCTTTAACGGGTAGGTACTGTGATGACCCGGGAATTTCTGACCAAATTTAAACTTGATCTTTATATGTTTCTAAGAAGATAAGCAAAGTTTGTAATGTTGAAGTCTCATAAACATTGAATTGTGTTCATATATACATTCGACCTTTGACTAAACACGACGATTCACGAACAATTGTGGTTAATAAATATGTATATATATATATATATATAACTATATGTGTATAAATAATTATGGGAAATAATAAAATACAAATTAATCAGTAGAATTATATATGTAAAATAATATATAATATAATGATGTTTTTATTAAAAAGAATCTATATATAAACATATATGCTAAGTGTACATAATTATCATTATATGTATATTGTAATATATATATATATATATATATATATATATATATATATATATATATATATATATATATATATATATATATATATATATATATATATATATATATATATATATATATATATATATATATATATATATATAATATTGTAAGATATGAATATTATGTGTTGAAATTTATAATATCTAATTCTATTATGAAATAATATAGTAAATAGATATATAAGAATTATATATATAACATTAATAATGTATTCATATTTACATATATAAAATATGAAGAAACAACAAGTTAAAAATGTAATAGTAATGACAAAATTATATTATTACTACTTTCATTATTATTAACATTATTATTAGTGATATTAATAAATGTTATATATTAAAATTCTAATAAATTTAAGATTTTGATTATCAAAATAAATACATAAATATAAATAATACTATAAGAATGATTAAAATTGTTATTTAGTTATAATTTAAATATTAATTTTTATCATGATTAATATTATTATGTTAATATATTGATATGAAACATATAATTTGTTATATTATCATTATTATTATTATTAGTATTATTGTTATCACAATTAGTAGTAAAATTACAATTTTTGTTATTATTAATGAATATCTATTATTAATAGTATTTTTGTCAATATTAGTATTAGTAATATCATTATTATTATAGTTATTATTAGAAAATAATACAATCTATTATTAATATCATTAATAAAATTGGTATTTCTATTATTAATAGTTCTATTAGTACAAATCAGTATTTTTAATTATTATTAATTAGTATTATTATTATTATCATATATTTAGTAATTATTAATAATTAATTATTTAATTTATAAAAAAAAGAACGAATTCTGTTTCATGTAGCTATCAACTTGCTGTAAATTTTTGTTTCTTGTCTTTAGAATTGTTAAATGTCGAATACAGCTCACAACTAAAAACCAAAATCAGTTATCACTCGTAATCCCTTTTTATTTTATTTTATTTATATTTCCCCATCCTTTAGAATATTTTCTATCGATTTGTTTTGACTTTATAATTAATAAAATTCATTGAATTTGTGTTACCAATAAACATACTTTATCAAATATCAATTCCAATAATTCTTAGAGCTTTCAAATGATCGATTATAATCAAAAAGGGGTTGAAGAACAAATAACTGCTCTGTTCGGGTTCTTAATTTCAAAAGGTGCAATTTCGATATAAATTTGAAAATGTGTAAATTCAGTTTAGTTAGGAATATTTAATGCAAACTTTCTGCAAAATCTCATTTACCAATTCGTTGTATTGAATTATAATTTTCGAGTCAAAGTTTCAATTCTAAAAGTCAACTATTTTGTTCATCTCAAAATTCGGATTCGTATTAATGTTTATGGATCAATTGATGATTTAGATAGATTGTAAGGAAGATTTACGACCATTTTCATTCAGGAATCGTGGTCTAAAACTTCATAAATTTTGAAAATGATTTTTGAGTTCATATGAATATTATCGAGCTGTTACAGCTTATTTTATTTTTTTTTCTTTTTCTTTATTTTCTGTTTCAAATAATCATCAAATGTTAATCGTTTCTGTGATAATCATAAGTCATAAAACAAACAGATAACTAGGTATTAATGATTGATTCGGTTTAATCGAATATTTTTTTGAAGAAGATGAAAAGGGAAGCAATCGAATGACGGGTTATAGGAAATTAAATGTGTTTATGAAACAGAAAACGGGCCACAGCCCCATGGTTCCAGGTGTTAGCGGGTTTACTGGAGGTCGCGGGTGTAGTGACCCGAACTTTTCCATGTTTATATATATTAATTGAGATTGATATTTACATGATTAAATGTTTCCAACATGTTAAGCAATCAAACTTGTTAAGACTTGATTAATTGAAATATGTTTCATATAGACAATTGACCACCCAAGTTGACCGGCGATTCACGAACGTTAAAACTTGTAAAAATGACAAGACGATATATATATGGATATACATATGGTTAACATGAGATTATGATAAGTAAGTATCTCCATAAGTATATTAACAATGAGTTATATACATATAAACAAGACTACTAACTTAAGGATTTCGAAACGAGACATATATGTAACGATTATCGTTGTAACGACATTTAAATGTATATATATCATATTAAGATATATTAATATATCATAATATCATGATAATATAATAATTTTACATCTCATTAGATATAATAAACAATGGGTTAACAACATTAATTGAGATCGTTAACTTAAAGGTTTCAAAACAACACTTACATGTAACGACTAACGATGACCTAACGACTCAGTTAAAATGTATATACATGTAGTGTATTTAGATGTATTAACATACTTTTGAAAGACTTCAATACATATATCAAAACATTCATACTTAACGAAAATGGTTACAGTTACTTTCCCATTCTTTTCTTTCATCAAGAATTCTAGTCGTATTCTTACCCGTATTATACACAGCTTCAAAACGTACTTACTATGGGTATATACCAATAGGAACTAGCATGGAATTCCACTCTTGATTATGTCATGTATGACTAATCAATTTTAACTTCTACCATGAGCTAGTCAACTAACTAGAACTCCTATTAACCCCACTCACCACTCACCAATTACCACTCATCATTCACTCCATTTCACTTCCAATTCTCTTTCTAATTCTCTCTCAACACACACACACACACACACTATTATGAACGTATTTTTCCAGTAGTTAATCATCATCTTCATCAAAAATCACTTCAATAATCAAGCTATAATCATCATAGGAAGAACACTTCAAGAACACTTCAAAAATCCCTTCAAGTTTACTAATTTACTTCCAAGCTTTCTAATCCATTCCAAGTAATCATCTAAGATCAAGAAACCTTTGTTATATACAGTAGGTTATCTTTCTTATTCAAGGTAATATTAATATTCAAACTTTGATTCAATTTCTATAACTATAAACTATCTTAATTCGAGTAAAAATCTTACTTGAACTTGTTTTTGTGTCATGATCCTACTTCATGAACTTTCAAGCCATCCAAGATCCTTTGAAGCTAGATCATTTCTTGTCACTTCCAGTAGGTTTACCTACTAAACTTGAGGTAGTAATGATGTTCATAACATCATTCGATTCATATATATAAAACTATTTTTTTTCGAAGGTTTAAACTCGTAATCACTAGAACATAGTTTAGTTAATTCTAAACTTGTTCGCAAACAAAAGTTAATCCTTCTAACTTGACTTTTAAAATTAACTAAACACATGTTCTATATCTATATGATATGCTAACTTAATGATTTAAAACCTGGAAACACGAAAAACACCGTAAAACCGGATTTACGCCGTCGTAGTAACACCGTGGGCTGTTTTGGGTTAGTTAATTAAAAACTATGATAAACTTTGATTTAAAAGTTGTTATTCTGAGAAAATGATTTTTATTATGAACATGAAACCATATCCAAAAATTATGGTTAAACTCAAAGTGGAAGTATGTTTTCTAAAATGGTCATCTAGACGTCGTTCTTTCGACTGAAATGACTACCTTTACAAAAATGACTTGTAACTTATTTTTTCGAATATAAACCTATACTTTTTATGTTTAGATTCATAAAATAGAGTTCAATATGAAACCATAGCAATTTGATTCACTCAAAACGGATTTAAAATGAAGAAGTTATGGGTAAAACAAGATTGGATAATTTTTCTCATTTTAGCTACGTGAAAATTGGTAACAAATCTATTCCAACCATAACTTAATCAACTTGTATTGTATATTATGTAATCTTGAGATACCATAGACACGTATACATGTTTCGACCTATCATGTTGACACATCTATATATATTTCGGAACAACCATAGACACTCTATATGTGAATGTTGGAGTTAGTTATACAGGGTTGAGGTTGATTCCAAAATATATATAGTTTGAGTTGTGATCAATACTGAGATACGTATACACTGGGTCGTGGATTGATTCAAGATAATATTTATCGATTTATTTCTGTACATCTAACTGTGGACAACTAGTTGTAGGTTACTAACGAGGACAGCTGACTTAATAAACCTAAAACATCAAAATATAATAAAAGTGTTGTAAATATATTTTGAACATACTTTAATATATATGTATATATTGTTATAGGTTCGTGAATCAACAGTGGCCAAGTCTTACTTCTCGACGAAGTAAAAATCTGTGAAAGTGAGTTATAGTCCCACTTTTAAAATCTAATATTTTGGGATGAGAATACATGCAGGTTTTATAAATGATTTACAAAATAAACACAAGTACGTGAAACTACATTCTATGGTTGAATTATCGAAATCGAATATGCCCCTTTTTATTAAGTCTGGTAATCTAAGAATTAGGGAACAGACACCCTAATTGACGCGAATCCTAAAGATAGATCTATTGGGCCTAACAAACCCCATCCAAAGTACCGGATGCTTTAGTACTTCGAAATTTATATCATATCCGAAGGGTGTCCCGGAATGATGGGGATATTCTTATATATGCATCTTGTTAATGTCGGTTACCAGGTGTTCACCATATGAATGATTTTTATCTCTATGTATGGGATGTGTATTGAAATATGAAATCTTGTGGTCTATTGTTACGATTTGATATATATAGGTTAAACCTATAACTCACCAACATTTTTGTTGACGTTTAAAGCATGTTTATTCTCAGGTGAATATTAAGAGCTTCCGCTGTTGCATACTAAAATAAGGACAAGATTTGGAGTCCATGTTTGTATGATATTGTGTAAAAACTGCATTCAAGAAACTGATTTCGATGTAACATATTTGTATTGTAAACCATTATATAATGGTCGTGTGTAAACATGATATTTTAGATTATCATTATTTGATAATCTACGTAAAGCTTTTTAAACCTTTATTTATGAAATAAAGGTTATGGTTTGTTTTAAAAATGAATGCAGTCTTTGAAAAACGTCTCATATAGAGGTCAAAACCTCGCAACGAAATCAATTAATATGGAACGTTTTTAATCAATAAGAACGGGACATTTCAGCGGGTTCGAGTCCTGACTAGGACGATTGGCTTCTTTTTAAGCCTTTTAAGGTAGTTTTCATATTTATATTTATTATTATTATTATTATTATTATTATTATTATTATTATTATTATTATTATTATTATTATTATTATTATTATTATTATTATTATAATTATTATTATTATTATTATTATTATTATTATTATTATTATTAATACCCTTGATTTGTTAGTATTAGTGTTATTGTTATTATTATTATTGTTATATTTGGTATTATGATCCTCATTATTATTATGACCATAATTATATGTATTATAACAATTATTATTATTAAAGTATTATTAATATTATTGTTATTATTAATTTACCATGTTAATATTATTATCATTTTTATGAATATGATTATTATTATCATAACTATTATCAAAATAATAAAAATTATTATTGTTAGTATTAATATCCTTTTTAGTACTATTATTATTATTATGAATATGTTTAGGATTATTATTATTGTTATAAAACAATACAAGTTATTATTACTCTCACTAATATTAGTATAAATATCATTTTTGTAATTATTAGTTTTACTATTATTATTATTAACATATGTAGCAATTTTAACGATATCGTTATTTATGCTAGTATCATTAATATTAAGAAAATTATTATTATTAGTAAGTCATTACTATCGACACTATCATTTTCGTTACAAATAAATATTTTGTACCTAAAATATACTTAATACATATATTATAATCATATTAATAGTTTATATATCACCTACCAATTATAATAACATTATTTATATAAAAATAATTATATATAATGAATTAAGAATATTTTCATATAATACTAACCATATATATATATAGAGATATATCAATATAACCAAATATATAGATATTAGACATTTAACATATATATACACAAAACTAAATAAGTATAATATATAATTCAAGTTATAATATATAAACTTGTTCGAATACGATTATACATTTTAATATATATACAAATGATATAGGTTCGTGAATCCAAGGCCAACCCTGCATTATTCTGTTGTTCAATATAGTCATATGTATTTTTACTACAAAATACATTAGGTGAGTTTCATTAATCCCTTTTTAAATGCTTTTGCAATATATATTTTTGGGACTGAGAATACATGCGCTGTTTTTATAACTGTTTTACGAAATAGACACAAGTAATCGAAACTACATTCTATGGTTGAATTATTAAATCGAATATGCCCCTTTTTATTTAGTGTGGTAATCTAAAAATTAGGGAACAGACACCCTAATTGACGCGAATCCTAAAGATAGATCTATCGGGCCCAACAAGCCCCATCCAAAGTACCGGATGCTTCAGTACTTCGAAATTTATATCATGTCCGATGGAGGATCCCAGAATGATGGGGATATTCTTATATGTATATTGTGAATGTCGGTTACCAGGTGTTCAATCCATATGAATGATATTTTTGTCTCTATGCATGGGACGTATGTTTATGAGAAAATGAAATATGAAATCTTGTGGTCTATTTAAATATTGAAATGATTGTTATGATAAATTGATGAACTTACCAACCTTTTGGTTGACACTTTAAAGCATGTTTATTCTCAGGTATGAAAGAAGTCTTCCGCTGTGCAATTGCTCATTTAAAAGGTTTTACTTGGAGTCATTCATGACATATTTCAAAAGACGTTGCATTCGAGTCGTTGAGTTCATCAAGATTATTATTAAGTCAATTATAGTTAGATATATTATGAAATGGCATGCATGCCGTCAATTTTTGATGTAATGTAAGATTGTCTTTTCAAAAACGAATGCAATGTTTGTAAAATGTATTCTATAGAGGACAAGTACCTCGCGATGTAATCAACTGTTGTGAATCTTTTATAATCGATATGGACTTGGTCCAGATGGATTAGGACGGGTCTTCACATCTCGGTGGTCACCCAATTGTAGAAAAGGCGCTAGGTGGGTTTCTACCCCAACTGTTGTTATAGTGGGTATCATGGATATATATTACACTAGACCGTTCGAGGAGTTTCTACCCTCAATATTCACTATCAACCGCAACACCCTCGTAAACATCAATCCTATGATCCAATACTTTGTGGTGCACGAAATTATTTTTGGAGATTTATCTCACCTGAAGTCGGCCATTCTTTATAACCCATGATTCGTGTTCTTTTCATCCGCGCATAAATTTAAGAATATAAATGAATCCTAGATTTCCTCGCTCATTGTACAAGGAAGTTCACTCTTGTTGAAATATCACACCTTTCGTATGTCTTCCTTTAGAAAATGTAATGAAAATTTACTTTGAAGTCCATGATCCTCGTTATCTCCTTTAAGAGAATTGCTTTAAATATCTATGCCACCGATGTGACTACTACATATATTTCTTTCTTCATTGTTGCAACTATATTTCATTCGTCCCAGTTCGTCCCCTTGGGGAGCTCCTGTTTTGTTTGTCAAGAAGAAAGATGGTTCGTTTCGATTGTGTATTGATTATCGCGAGTTAAACAAGTGTACTATTAAGAATCGTTACCCTTTTCTGAGAATTAATGATCTGTTCGATCAACTTCAAGGTTCGTCCATTTATTCTAAGATTGATCTTCGTTCCGGTTATCACCAATTGCGCGTTAAAGAATCTGATGTTCCGAAAACCGCTTTTTGCACCCGTTATGGTCACTTCGAATTCGTTGTTATGCCTTTCGGATTAACAAATGCACCTGCTGTGTTCATGGACCTCATGAACCGTGTGTGCAGACCCTATCTGGACAAATTCGTTATTGTTTTCATCGACGACATCCTTATTTATTCTAAGAGTGATGAAGAGCACGAAGAACATTTGAAGTTGGTGCTTGATTTATTGAGAGAAGAAGAGTTGTACACCAAGTTCTCTGAGTGTGCTTTCTGATTAAGAGAAGTTCAATTCCTTGGACATATTGTTAGTAAATAGGGAATACAAGTTGATCCTGCCAAGATTGAGGCGATTGAAAAGTGGGAAATTCCGAAAACTCCTACTCAGGTTCGTCAGTTTCTAGGGTTGGCAGGTTACTATAGAAGGTTCATTCAAGATTTCTCTCGTATAGAGAAACCTCTGACCGCTTTAACGCACAAGGGAAGAAGTACGAGTGGAAGGATGAACAAGAGATTGCCTTTCAAACTTTGAAGAAGAAGTTGACTACCGCTACAATATTATCACTACCTGAGGGTAATGATGATTTTGTTGTTTATTATGATGCTTCGCGTCGGGGCTTTGGTTATGGTTTGATGTAACGAAAGAAAGTTATTGCGTACGCGTCACGCCAGTTGAAGATTCACGAGCAGAATTATACAACCCATGATTTAGAGTTGGGAGCTGTTGTGTTCGCACTCAAGATTTGAGACATTACTTATATAGGGTCAAATGTACGTTGTACACTGATCACAAAAGTCTTCAACATATCTTTGATCAAAGACAGTGGAATATGAGGTAGCGAAGATGGGTTGAATTGTTGAACGATTATGATTGTGAACTCCTTTAGCCATTCCGGGGAAAGGCCAATGTTGTGGCCGCTGCGTTAAGTCGAAAAGAGAGAATTGAACCTCGCAGGTTTAGAGCCTTAAACATGACCATTCGAACAAACCTCGCAAGGCAGATTATTGCAGCTCAGCAAGAAGCCTTGAAGGAGAAGAATTTCGTAACGGGAAGGCCAAAGGCTTAAGTAAACAGTTTTAGGTATGAACCGATGGCACTCAGTATTTTTCGGGACGTCTTGGGGTTCCGAAATTTGGTGATTTTAGATGAATCTCATAAGTCTGGGTACTCTATTCATCCTGGTTCAGGAAAGATGCATCATGATCTTAAGGAGCTGTATTGGTGGCCTAATTTGAAAGCTGATGTGGCTACGTATGTGGAAAAGTGTTTGACCTGTGCTAAGGTTAAAGCTGAACATCAGAAACCGTCTGGACTTTTGGTGCAACCTGAGATTCCCGAGTGGAAGTGGGAAGGTATTACAACGGATTTTATTACGAAGTTACTGAGAGTTGTGGGTGGTTATGATACCATTTGGGTGATTGTTGATCGACTCACAAAATTAGCTCATTTCTTACGATTAAGGAAACAGATTCGATAGAGAAGCTTACTCATTTGTATTTGAAGGATATTGTTTCAGGGCATGGTGTTCCTGTATCTATTATTTCAGACCGAGACAGTCGATTTATATCGAGGCTTTGGCAACCCTTACAGGAAGCTTTGGGAACTAAATTGGATAAGAGCACAGCTTATCATCCGCAGATGGATGTTCAGAGTGAAAGGATCATTCAAACATTGGAAAACATGTTACGAGCATGCGTGATTGATTGTGGTAATGGGTGGGATAGATACTTACCGTTGGCTGAATTTTCTTATAATAACAGTTATCATGGAAGTATTAAATCCACACCATTTGAAGCTCTGTATGGTAGAAAGTGTAGGTCTCCTATCTGTTGGAATGAGGTTGGGGATGCTTAACTCACAGGCCCAAAAATTATTCATGAGACTACCGAGAAAATCGTACAGATTAAAGAAAGATGGAGAACCGCCAGAAGTCGGCAGAAGAGTTATGCCAATAAGAGAAGGAACGATATTGAATTCTAGGTCGGTGACCGTGTTATGTTAAAGGTTTCACCTTAGAAGGGTGTGACACATTTTGGTAAAAGGGGAAAGTTGAGTCCTCATTTTGTTAGACCTTTTGAGATTATTGAGAGAGTTGGACAGGAGGCTTATCGTTTGAAGTTGCCACAAGAACTCAGTACTGTTCACGATGTTTTTCATGTATCGAATTTGAAGAAGTATTTGGCCGAGGCCGATGAAACTATTTCTCTGGAGGAACTTCATGTTGATAAACAACTCCATTTTAATGAGGAACCTATCGAAATTATGGACCTAGAGGTTAAGACTCTCAAGCAGAGCAAAATTCCTATTGTTCGAGTTAGATGGAATGCCAGACGTGGTCCCAAGTTCACTTGGGAGCGTGGAGGTCAGATGAGGCAGAAGTACCCGCATTTGTTCCCAGATGCCGAGTCAACCCCTGCACCTGCTTAAATTTCGGGACGAAATTTCCGTAACGGGAAGGTAATGTAACGATCCTACTTTTTCCGTTATATTTTACCGTTAATTGTTATTCGTGCCACATCATTTCTATGACCTATATTATTATTTTGGTAATAATATATTAATTATTATGTGTTATATGAATATTTGTATTCATATCTTAAATTGTACATTTCTACGTGTCGCGGATTTCTATCCGGCGAATCTTTTCGGTTTTCAAACCAACGATCAAGCTTTTAGGATTTTTAAGTCCAAAATATTTTAAATATGATATTTTTATGTCATATGATTATATATAGTGTTTATATATTTTAATCATCGCGTATTTGTTATCTCTCCGAAAAATCAATCGCGTAGCGGTGTTTTCGCGTTTAGGACTTCGTTCGGGCATCCGGGCCACAAGCAATTTATCTTAGCATCAATTTGGCCCAAAAATGGGGCCCACCCCATAGCTTTTGGCCGGACATCTCATGGGGAGGGGGTGTTTAGCTCATTTCCTCTCATTTTGGAATTTTAATCCATTTCATAAAACCTTTCCTCATAACCCTTTTTCTCTCATTTTATTTTCTTCCCTTTCTCCTTTTGTTCTTGAGCTGTCGACACCACCACCAACTATCATCATCATCTTCATCAATCAAGCACTCATTTCAAGGGGCTTTCATCATAATCGGATTCCTCATTCCGTTCTCTAAACGCTCATAGTAATCAATTCTTGATTAGGGTATAAACCCTAACTCTAGATTTTTAATTTTTCTTTATTTTTATGTATTTTGATGTTATATTGATAGTCTGTTGATTACATGTTATTGTATTGATGTTTGTATGCGTAGAATTGCTCGATTATATATGCTTTCGATTTGATTAATTTGGGACAGCAGCATTTTCGTTCATTTATGATTATGTAACTGATATAAAAGTGAAATTCAAGTATCTAAATGATTTCCTCTCATCGAGACATTAATTTTAGACTCCGGATTCATGTTTTTTCGATTCCCGGAACATGAGTTATGATCAAAATGGTGTATAATTGAAATTAAAATATGCAAACGAATTGGAACAGGTATGTTCTGACTTTTTGACTATTTTTAGGGTCTTTAGGGTGTACTAGTGTGTTAGAATTGTTGATGGGATGAACTTTCATGTTCTGGTCATCGAAATCCGAGCCACGGATCACCCGTTATGACTAAACCATGTTTTTGAACGCATTAAAGCTACAAGTTGAATAATAGCTATAAGTCACGACTTGGTGGCTGTTCTTGGGATGTTCTTAAGCACACTAATGTGTCGGGTGGGTTGGTTAGGCGAAGATGAAATGTCCCGTTCTTATTGATTAAAAACGTTCCATATTAATTGATTTCGTTGCGAGGTTTTGACCTCTATATGAGACGTTTTTCAAAGACTGCATTCATTTTTAAAACAAACCATAACCTTTATTTCATAAATAAAGGTTTAAAAAGCTTTACGTAGATTATCAAATAATGATAATCTAAAATATCCTGTTTACACACGACCATTACATAATGGTTTACAATACAAATATGTTACATCGAAATCAGTTTCTTGAATGCAGTTTTTACACAATATCATACAAACATGGACTCCAAATCTTGTCCTTATTTTAGTATGCAATAGCGGAAGCTCTTAGTATTCACCTGAGAATAAACATGCTTTAAACGTCAACAAAAATGTTGGTGAGTTATAAGTTTAACCTATATATATCAAATCGTAACAATAGACCACAAGATTTCATATTATAGAGATAAAAATCATTCATATGGTGAACACCTGGTAATCGACATTCACAAGATGCATATATAAGAATATCCCCATCATTCCGGGACACCCTTCGGATATGATATAAATTTCGAAGTACTAAAGCATCCGGTACTTTGGATGGGGTTTGTTAGGCCCAATAGATCTATCTTTAGAGTTCGCGTCAATTAGGGTGTCTGTTCCCTAATTCTTAGATTACCAGACTTAATAAAAAGGGGCATATTCGATTTCGATCATTCAACCATATAATGTAGTTTTGATTACTTGTGTCTATTTCTTAAAACAGTTATAAAAACAGCGCATGTATTCTCAGTCCAAAAAATATATATTGCAAAAGCATTTAAAAAGGGATTAATGAAACTCACACATATAAATATTGTAAAACAGTTAATAAAGCATTTGCATGTATTCTCAGCCCAAAAATGTAAAGAGTAAAAGGGGATCAATGAAACTCACATGGGCTGCTAATAGCTGATCATTGGAGTGTATATACCAATAGTACATACATCTAAAAGCTGTGTATTGTACGAGTACGAATACGGGTGCATACGAGTAGAATTGTTGATGAAACTGAACGAGGATGTAATTGTAAGCATTTTTGTTAAGTAGAAGTATTTTGATAAGTGTCTTGAAGTCTTTCAAAAGTGTATGAATACATATTAAAACACTACATGTATATACATTTTAACTGAGTCGTTAAGTCATCGTTAGTCGTTACATGTAAATGTTGTTTTGAAACCTTTAGGTTAACGATCTTGTTGAATGTTGTTAACCCATTGTTTATTATAACAAATGAGATATTAAATTGTTATATTATCATGATATTATGATATATAATATATCTTGGTATGATGTATATACAGTTAAATTTCGTTACAACGATAATCGTTACATATATGTCTCGTTTCGAAATCATTAAGTTAGTAGTCTTATTTTTACATATCTATTTCATTGTTAATACACTTAATAATATATTTACTTATCATTTAACATAATTAACCAAGTGTATCAATATCTTAATATGATTCATATGTACCTAGTAAGACGTTATAACGATAATCGTTATATATATCGTTTTCGAGTTTCTTAAATTAATAGTCTCATTTTTATGTATATAACTCATTGTTAAAATACCTAATGAGATACATACTTATAATAAAATCATGTTAACTATATATATAACCATATATATGTCATCGTATAGTTTTTACAAGTTTTAACGTTCGTGAATCACTGGTCAACTTGGGTGGTCAATTGTCTATATGAAACCTATTTCAATTAATCAAGTCTTAACAAGTTTGATTGCTTAACATGTTGGAAACACTAAATCATGTAAATAACAATTTCATTTAATATATATATAAACATGGAAAAGTTCGGGTCACTACAGTACCTACCCGTTAAATAAATTTCGTCCCGAAATTTTAAGCAGTTGGAGGTGTTGACGTATCTTCTGGAAATAAATGCGGGTATTTCTTCTTCATCTGATCTTCTTGTTTCCAGGTGAACTCGGGTCCTCTACGAGCATTCCATCGAACCTTAACAATCGGTATCTTGTTTTGTTTAAGTCTCTTAACCTCACGATCCATTATTTCGACGGGTTCTTCAATGAATTGAAGTTTTTCGTTGATTTGGATTTCATCTAACGGAGTAGTGAGATCTTCTTTAGTAAAACATTTCTTCAAATTCGAGATGTGGAAAGTGTTATGTACAGCCGCGAGTTGTTGAGGTAATTCAAGTCGGTAAGCTACTGGTCCGACACGATCAATAATCTTGAATGGTCCAATATACCTTGGATTTAATTTCCCTCGTTTACCAAATAGAACAACGCCTTTCTAAGGTGCAACTTTAAGCATGACCATCTCTCCAATTTCAAATTCTATATCTTTTCTTTTAATGTCAGCGTAGCTTTGTCGACTTTGGGCGGTTTTCAACCGTTGTTGAATTTGGATGATCTTCTCGGTAGTTTCTTGTATTATCTCCGGACCCGTAATCTGTCTATCCCCCACTTCACTCCAAAAAATCGGAGACCTGCACTTTCTACCATAAAGTGCTTCAAACAGCGCCATCTCAATGCTTGAATGGTAGCTGTTGTTGTAGGAAAATTCTGCTAACGGTAGATGTCGATCCCAACTGTTTCCGAAATCAATAACACATGCTCGTAGCATGTCTTCAAGCGTTTGTATCGTCCTTTCGCTCTGCCCATCAGTTTGTGGATGATAGGCAGTACTCATGTCTAGACGAGTTCCTAATGCTTGTTGTAATGTCTGCCAGAATCTTGAAATAAATCTGCCATCCCTATCAGAGATAATAGAGATTGGTATTCCATGTCTGGAGATGACTTCCTTCAAATACAGTCGTGCTAACTTCTCCATCTTGTCATCTTCTCTTATTGGCAGGAAGTGTGCTGATTTGGTGAGACGATCAACTATTACCCAAATAGTATCAAAACCACTTGCAGTCCTTGGCAATTTAGTGATGAAATCCATGGTAATGTTTTCCCATTTCCATTCCAGGATTTCGGGTTGTTGAAGTAGACCTGATGGTTTCTGATGCTCAGCTTTGACCTTAGAACACGTCAAACATTCTCCTACGTATTTAGCAACATCGGCTTTCATACCTGGCCACTAAAAATGTTTCTTGAGATCCTTGTACATCTTCCCCGTTCCAGGATGTATTGAGTATCTGGTTATATGAGCTTCTCTAAATACCATTTCTCTCATATCTCCAAATTTTGGTACCCAAATCCTTTCAGCCCTATACCGGGTTCCGTCTTCTCGAATATTAAGATGCTTCCCCGATCCTTTGGGTATTTCATCCTTTAAATTTCCATCTTTTAGAACTCCTTGTTGCGCCTCCTTTATTTGAGTAGTAAGGTTATTGTGAATCATTATATTCATAGATTTTACTCGAATGGGTTCTCTGTCCTTCCTACTCAAGGCGTCGGCTACCACATTTGCCTTCCCCAGGTGGTAACGAATCTCAAAGTCGTAATCATTCAACAATTCAATTCACCTACGCTGCCTCATATTCAGTTGTTTCTGATTAAATATGTGCTGAAGACTTTTGTGGTCGGTATATATAATACTTTTGACCCCATGTAAGTAGTGCCTCCAAGTCTTTAATGCAAAAACAACCGCGCCTAATTCCAAATCATGCGTCGTATAATTTTGTTCGTGAATCATCAATTGTCTAGATGCATAAGCAATCACCTTCGTTCATTGCATTAATACACAACCGAGACCTTGCTTTGATGCGTCACAATAAATCACAAAATCATCATTCCCTTCAGGCAATGACAATATAGGTGCCGTAGTTAGCTTTTTCTTCAATAACTGAAACGCTTTCTCTTGTTCAACCTTCCATTCAAATTTCTTCCCTTTATGCGTTAATGCAGTCAAGGGTTTTGCTATTCTGGAAAAGTCTTGGATGAACCTTCTGTAGTAACCAGCTAGTCCTAAAAACTGGCATATGTGTTTCGGAGTTTTCGGGGTTTCCCACTTTTCAACAGTTTCTATCTTTGCCGGATCCACCTTAATACCTTCTTTGTTCACTATGTGACCGAGGGATTGAACTTCTTCCAACCAAAATGCACACTTTAAAAATTTAGCGTACAATTCTTCCTTCCTCAATACTTCTAACACCTTTCTCAAATGTTCACCGTGTTCTTGGTCATTCTTTGAGTAAATAAGTATGTCATCAATGAAAACAATGAAAACTTGTCAAGGTATGGTCCATACACTCGGTTCATAAGGTCCATGAACACAGCTGGTGCATTAGTTAAACCAAACGGCATGACCATAAACTCGTAATGACAGTAACGTGTTCTGAAAGCAGTCTTTGGAATATCATCTTCTTTCACCAGCATTTGATGATACCCGGAACGTAAGTCAATCTTTGAATAAACAGACGAGCCTTGTAGTTGATCAAATAAGTCGTCGATTCTCGGTAGTGGGTAGCGGTTCTTGATGGTAAGTTTGTTCAACTCTCGGTAGTCGATACACAACCTGAATGTACCATCTTTCTTCTTGACAAACAAAACAGGAGCTCCCCACGGTGATGTGCTTGGTCGATTGAAACCACGCTCTAAAATTTCTTGTAATTGGCTTTGCAGTTCTTTCATCTCGCTGGGTGCGAGTCTGTAAGGAGCACGAGCTATTGGTGCAGCTCCTGGTACAAGATCTATTTGAAATTCAACAGATCGATGTGGAGGTAGTCCCGGTAATTCTTTCAGAAATACATCGGGAAATTCTTTTGCGACGGGAACATTATTGATGCTCTTTTCTTCAGTTTGTACTTTCTAGACGTGTGCTAGAAGATCATAGCAACCTTTTCTTATTAGTTTTTGTGCCTTCAAATTACTAATAAGATGTAGCTTTGTGTTGCCCTTTTCTCCGTACACCATTAAGGGTTTTCCTTTTTCTCGTATAATGCGAATTGCATTTTTGTAATAAACGATCTCTGCTTTCACTTCTTTCAACCAGTCCATACCGATTATCACATCAAAACTCCCTAACTCTACTGGTATCAAGTCAATCTTAAATGTTTCGCTAACCAGTTTAATTTCTCGATTCCGACATATATTATCTGCTGAAATTAATTTACCATTTGCTAATTCGAGTAAAAATTTACTATCCAACGACGTCAATGGACAACTTAATTTAGCACAAAAATCTCTACTCATATAGCTTCTATCCGCACCCGAATCAAATAAAACGTAAGCAGATTTATTGTCAATAAGAAATGTACCCGTAACAAGCTCCGGGTCTTCCTGTGCCTCTGCCGCATTAATATTGAAAACTCTTCCGCGGCCTTGTCCATTCATGTTCTCCTGGTTCGGGCAATTTCTAATAATGTGGCCCGGTTTTCCACATTTATAACAAACTACATTGGCATAACTTGCTCCGACACTACTTGCTCCGCCATTACTCGTTCCAACACCATTTGTTCCTTTCGTTCTGTTAACCCCTGGTCCGTAGACCTCACACTTCGCCGCGCTATGACCATTTCTTTTACACTTGTTGCAAAATTTGGTGCAGAACCCCGAGTGATACTTTTCATACCTTTGGCATAGCTGCTTCTGATTGTTGTTGTTGTTGCGATTGTTATTGTTGTTGGGACGATTGTTGTAGTTGCTGTTGCTGTTGCTGCTGTTGTTGTTGTTGTTGTTGTTGTTGTTGTTGTTGTTGTTGTTGTTGTTGTTGTTGTTGTTGTTGTGGTTGTTGTTGTTGTTGTTGTTGTTGTTGTTGTTATTGTTGTTGTTGTTGTTGTTGTTGTCGTTGTTGTTGTTGTTGTTGCTGTTGTTATTGGGCCGTTTGTTGTAGTTGTGATTGATGTTGCGATTATCGGGATAATTGTTGCGATTATTATTGTAATTGCTGTTATTGTTGTATTGGTGATTCTTATCACCGTTTTCCTCCCACTTTCTTTTGACTTGCTTCACATTGGCCTCTTCAGCCGTCTGTTCTTTAATTCTTTCCTCAATCTGGTTCACTAGTTTGTGAGCCATTCTACATGCCTGTTGTATGGAGGCGGGCTCGTGTGAACTTATATCTTCTTGGATTCTTTCCGGTAATCCTTTCACAAACGTGTCGATCTTCTCTTCCTCATCTTCGAACGCTCCCGGGCACAATAGGCATAATTCTGTGAATCGTCTTTCGTACGTGGTAATATCAAATCCTTGGGTTCGTAACCCTCTAAGTTCTGTCTTGAGCTTATTGACCCCGGTTCTGGGACGGTACTTCTCGTTCATCAAGTGCTTGAATGCTGACCACGGTAGTGCGTAAGCATCATCTTGTCCCACTTGCTCTAGATAGGTATTCCACCATGTTAACGCAGAACCTGTGAAGGTATGCGTAGCGTACTTCACTTTGTCCTCTTCAGTACACTTACTTATGGCAAACACCGATTCGACCTTCTCGGTCCACTGTTTCAATCCGATCGGTCCTTCAGTTCCATCAAATTCCAAAGGTTTGCAGGAAGTGAATTCTTTGTAGGTGCATCCTACACGATTTCCTGTACTGCTAGATCCAAGGTTATTGTTGGTATGTAGCGCAGCCTGTACTACGGCTATGTTTAAAGCTAGAAAAGTACGGAATTCCTCTTCATTCATATTCACGGTGTGTCGAGTAGTCAGTGCCATTTCCTTCAAAATAGTCAAATGGAACAATTTAATCATACAGAATATTAAGAGTAGTTAATAGCATTTCGTAGCATAATATGAACTCATTTATAAAAGCTTTTTCTTCATATTAGCGTTTTATATGTTTAAATTCGGGTAGTACCTACCCGTTAAGTTCATACTTAGTAGCTAATATACAATTCAACTACTACAATTCTATATGAAAAACTGATTATAATAATATTTCGCGTTCAAACTTTTATGCAATATTTTACAAACTTACAATACCGCTTATTTTACATAAAGCATGAAATATAGCACACAATAACTTTGATACAAGATAGTTGTGAAGATAATTCTAGCTAGTACACAAGTCGTTCAGCGAAGGCAATAAAGACACGTAATTCATACGTCCAGAAACAAGTCATGCATTCTGGTTTTACTAGGACTACTTCCCTTCCTTGGTCTTGTGGAACATAACCATTATGGCTGTTGATAAGACAGCATGTTGTAACGTCGTCAAAGAGACTAGGGTTACGTAATGACCAACAGTCTCGTAATAACCTAAAAACCTCATTTCTTACCCCAATTACCGACTCCGTCACTTGTGGGAACGTTTTGTTTAATAGTTGTAGCCCGATATTCTTGTTCTCACTTTGGTGAGAAGCGAACATTATTAAGCCGTAAGCATAACATGCTTCTTTATGTTGCATGTTAGCCACTTTTTCTAAATCACGAAGTCCTATATTCGGATATATTGAGTCAAAATAATTTCTTAACCCGTTGCGTAAAATAGCATTTGGGTTCCCCGCAATATATGCGTCAAAGTAAACACATCGTAACTTATGGATTTCCCAATGTGATATCCCCCATCTTTCGAACGAAAGCCTTTTATAAACCAAGGAATTCTTGGAACGTTCTTCGAATGTCTTACAAACTGATCTCGCCTTAAATAGTTGTGCCGAGGAATTCTGACCGACTCTAGACAAGATTTCATCAATCATGTCTCCGGGTAGGTCTCTTAAAATATTGGGTTCTCTATCCATTTTGTGTTTTTATACTGTAAAATAGACAAGAGTTAGATTCATAAAAAAAATACTTATTAATACAAGCAATTTTTACATATATCATAAAGCATAAGCACACTATATTACATATATTACACCACACGAATACAACTATCTTATTCCGATTCGCTCGTTTCTTCTTCTTCGGTTTTGGTTCGTTTTGACAAGTTTCTAGGGATATATGATGTTCCCCTAATACGAGCCGTCGTTTTCCACATTCGTTTAGAAAAACCCGGTGCTTTAGAGGTTCCCGGGTTATCGTCACAGCTTAAGAAATACGGGTGTTGATGATACATATAAAGTTCATCGGGGTTGGATTTAGATTTCTCTATTTTTATGCCCTTTCCCTTATTATTTTCTTTTGCCTTTTTAAAGTCAGTTGGGGTAATTTCTATAACATCATCGGAATTCTCATCGGAATCCGATTCATCGGAGAATTGGTAATCCTCCCAATATTTTGCTTCCTTGGCGGAAACACCATTGACCATAATTAATCTTGGTCGGTTGGTTGAGGATTTTCTTTTACTTAACCGTTTTATTATTTCCCCCACCGGTTCTATTTCCTCCTCCGGTTCCTCCTCTTCCGGTTCTGATTCTTCTTCCGGTTCTGATTCTTCTTCCGGTTCCTCTTCGGGAACTTGTGAATCAGTCCAATATATATTCGACTCTTCTTTATTATTAGGTGAGTCAATGGGATTTTTGCTAGAGGTAGACATCTATCACACAATTTCAAACATGTTAAGAGATTAATATATCACATAATATATACATGTTAATAATATATAGTTTCCAACAAAAATGTTAAGCAATCATTTTTAAAGAAAATACGGTCGAAGTCCAGACTCACTAATGCATCCTAACAAACTCGATAAGACACACTAATGCAAATTTTCTGGTTCTCTAAGACCAACGCTCGGATACCAACTGAAATGTCCCGTTCTTATTGATTAAAAACATTCCATATTAATTGATTTTGTTGCGAGGTTTTGACCTCTATATGAGACGTTTTTCAAAGACTGCATTCATTTTTAAAACAAACCATAACCTTCATTTCATAAATAAAGGTTTAAAAAGCTTTACGTAGATTATCAAATAATGATAATCTAAAATATCCTGTTTACATACGACCATTACATAATGGTTTACAATACAAATATGTTGCATCGAAATCAGTTTCTTGAATGCAGTTTTTACACAATATCATACAAACATGGACTCCAAATCTTGTCCTTATTTTAGTATGCAACAGCGGAAGCTCTTAGTATCACCTGAGAATAAACATGCTTTAAACGTCAACAAAAATATTGGTGAGTTATAGGTTTAACCTATATATATCAAATCGTAACAATAGACCACAAGATTTCATATTTCAATACACATCCCATACATAGAGATAAAAATCATTTATATGGTGAACACCTGGTAATCGACATTAACAAGATGCATATATAAGAATATCCCCATCATTCCGGGACACCCTTCGGATATGATATAAATTTCGAAGTACTAAAGCATCCGGTACTTTGGATGGGGTTTGTTAGGCCCAATAGATCTATCTTTAGAGTTCGCGTCAATTAGGGTGTCTGTTCCCTAATTCTTAGATTACCAGACTTAATAAAAAGGGGCATATTCGATTTCGATCATTCAACCATATAATGTAGTTTTGATTACTTGTGTCTATTTCGTAAAACAGTTATAAAAACAGCGCATGTATTCTCAGTCCCAAAAATATATATTGCAAAAGCATTTAAAAAGGGATTAATGAAACTCACACATATAAATATTGTAAAACAGTTAATAAAGCATTTGCATGTATTCTCAGTCCAAAAATGTAAAGAGTAAAAGGGGATCAATGAAACTCACATGGGCTGCTAAGAGATGATCATTGGAGTGTATATACCAATAGTACATACATCTAAAAGCTGTGTATTGTACGAGTACGAATACGGGTGCATACGAGTAGAATTGTTGATGAAACTGAACGAGGATGTAATTGTAAGCATTTTTGTTAAGTAGAAGTATTTTGATAAGTGTCTTGAAGTCTTTCAAAAGTGTATGAATACATATTAAAACACTACATGTATATACATTTTAACTGAGTCGTTAAGTCATCGTTAGTCGTTACATGTAAATGTTGTTTTGAAACCTTTAGGTTAACGATCTTGTTGAATGTTGTTAACCCATTGTTTATTATAACAAATGAGATATTAAATTGTTATATTATCATGATATTATGATATATAATATATCTTAGTATGATGTATATACAGTTAAATTTCGTTACAACGATAATCGTTACATATATGTCTCGTTTCGAAATCATTAAGTTAGTAGTCTTATTTTTACATATGTATTTCATTGTTAATACACTTAATAATATATTTACTTATCATTTAACATAATTAACCAAGTGTATCAATATCTTAATATGATTCTTATGTACCTAGTAAGACGTTGTTATAACAATAATCATTATATATATCGTTTTCGAGTTTCTTAAATTAATAGTCTCATTTTTATGTATATAACTCATTGTTAAAATACCTAATGAGATACATACTTATAATAAAATCATGTTAACTATATATATAACCATATATATGTCATCGTATAGTTTTTACAAGTTTTAACGTTCGTGAATCACCGGTCAACTTGGGTGGTCAATTGTCTATATGAAACCTATTTCAATTAATCAAGTCTTAACAAGTTTGATTGCTTAACATGTTGGAAACACTTAATCATGTAAATAACAATTTCATTTAATATATATATAAACATGGAAAAGTTCGGGTCACTACAGAAGATATATATAAGACTCGCCGAAAACTGATTCCCGGGGCTCAAGTTATGACCCGATGAACTTTTAATTAAAACTTAAGGTTATTAAATAAGACATATGTTAAAAATAATGATTTTTCATTATTAATAAATTACTTATGATATATAAAGTAATTATTTTAATTTAAGACTTATGATATACCTATTTATTATATCATTTATTAATTAATTATGATTAATGAAACTTTAATTAAACTTATGATTAATAATACTTTTATTATTAATGAAAAATACTTATGGTAAGTATTAAAATTATGTTATGAGATTATTATAACAAGACTTATAATAAGGATTAATAAATTATTTATTTATTATAAGGTTTAGTTATTATTTAATTATAATTTAATTATTAAATACTTATGATTTAATAATTATAATTAGAAACTTATGATATGATTAATAATTCATTATTAATTAATAATATTTATATTATGACTAATATTTAATTAATTAATTACATACTTATGTTATATTAATTATATCATTTAAACTTATGTTAACTTTAATAATTCAATTTAATTTAATTAAACTAATGTTATGACATAATTATACATATATGACTTTAATTAACATTATAACCTATATTATTATTATAACTTATACTTTTAAAATTAACGTTGACTATGTTTGACCAAAGTTGACTTTTGAATTGACTTTCGGTTGACTTTGACTTTTAATTGACTTTTGTTGACTTTCTAATTAAGGAAAATTTCCTAACTTATAAACTTCCCAAAAATAGAAACTTTCTAAATATGGAAACTTTCTAAATTTGGAAACTTTCCAAAAATAGAAACTTTTCTAAAATAGAAACTTTCCTAAAATAGAAACTTTCCAAAAATAGAAACTTTCCAAAAATGGAAACCTGCTAAAAATAGAAACTTTCTAAAAATGGAAAGTGTGTGTTCGTACGCTGTTCCGATCAAACCGATGCATGTTGAGTGTTGTT
The DNA here is from genome assembly GCF_046630445.1 of Rutidosis leptorrhynchoides. Taxonomy (NCBI): domain Eukaryota; kingdom Viridiplantae; phylum Streptophyta; class Magnoliopsida; order Asterales; family Asteraceae; genus Rutidosis; species Rutidosis leptorrhynchoides. Next base: position 223,849,191 of record NC_092337.1, on the reverse strand, counting down.
CTATGTCTACTTGCAAAATGTACAATAGCTATCATACTAAGACTTGACCTAAGTTATTTATTTTTATCGACCTGCTTTATTTATAGGTCGGCGTTGTGATCATTCTTGATCACTTTACTTTGTATATTGTTCGCACTCTTGTGTGGTTACTTCTTTTGCTTTAAGGTGAGTTATAGTCCCATTTTTCTATTTAAATCTTTTGGGATGAGATTACATGCAATTTATTTTATATTTTGGACACAAGTGGAGGTTGGTTTAAATTATTCATTGTGAGTTGAACAAAAATATTCCCTAGTCTGGTAACTATGATCACTGGTTTCTACTGGTGAACGCGAATCCTATGGATAGATCTATCGGGTTTGACAACCCCATTTCGAGCTAGTCGCGCTAGCAATTTATAATTGAAATGTTTAGTACTTTGTATTTTGTTGTAGATACACTTGTTCGGTGTATATTATTTATTGTGTTTGGCAAGGGTAAATAAATGGTTAAGTGGTTACCAGGTGGCTCACGGTAAATGGAATAATGTTTTTATATGTTTTCTAGCATATAATTTTGTGGTCCAAAAAGGAGTTTTTATGTTTTCAAACATAAATTTTTATTGTTTAAATTAAATATTGTTTGCAATATTAAACCTATAATTCACTCAACATTTTTGTTGACAGTTACTCGCATGTTTTATTCGCAGGTTCATGATTGATTGCTTCCGCTGTGCTTAGAGAGTCTGCATATTTATGATGGCAGCCTTTGTTAAACATTAACTTGCATTCTATTTTGATACATTTAATAGTGGATACTGTTGACTTGGTTTTTGTCAACTTTTGGTTAAGTAATAATGTATGGTTTTTCTAAACTTACATATTTTGGTAGGTTTCCTTTATAGGGAATCATTTTTAAATAAAGAATACAAGGTTATTTATCAAATTCATATAGAGTTATGATCAAGTTGTGGGACCAAGATAACGATGGTCGTCAAGTATACTTTGACGGGTCGTTACAATTTAACCCCAATGGCGAAGGGTCGATATTGAATCGTGTTGTGAATTGGATAACCCCAATGGCGAAGGGTTGATGGGAGAAGTGGGTCACGTGTGGATGCAGATTCACGATGACGCGTGTAGTTCGGTCATCTTATCGGAAGTGAGTCTCGTGTAGTTCAGATTTACAATGACGCGTGTAGTTCGGTCATCTTATTGAGGTAGTGATCTTGTGGTATTGAAGATAGTAGTCTCGTGTGGATGCGGATTTACTAAGGCTCGTGTAGTTCGGCCAATCTTCATTTTGGTATTTGGTTTTCGGTACTCGGGTTAAGGGGTTAACCTTGGGCGGTTTACGCTTTGTTATGTATATTGTTGTATTGTTGTGATGTAGCTAACCCTCCGGGTGTAGCTTATTGGCGTTGTTCACATCGTCGTTGGTAAATTTATAATTGTTGATGTATCTTTAGCTTGTTGCTTAGTGATCGTACTGTATGCTTAGTTTAGCTTGCCTTTATGCTTGGAGGCTCCGATATGTAATATTTGATTACTTGTGTGGCGTGTCCATTTTATGCATATATATGTATGTAGTATATTTTCACTCACTAAACGTTATCTTACCCTCTCGTTATTCACATTTTTATAGATTTGCATGGAGGCGGTGGCACGGGTAAGCATGGGAACTAGTGGACTCGCGTAGGTTGCTTTAGAAGACGTGCTTTCGTATTGATTAGGATTGGGTAGCGTATCCCCAATCACCATGCTCGTTGTGTTAGAATTAAAATAGTCGGGTTGTTTTACCCGTTGGAATATTTAAATTGTGTATTAAATGTTTTAAAGCTTATTGAACTTATTATTGTGTTAAAGATGTTTTTGGAAACATAAATGGGACCTAAATATTAATGTATTAAAGAAAAAATTTTACGGGCCGGTTTAAATACGGTTTGGGTTGTTTCAAGTGGTATCAGAGCATGGTCTAAGGGTTTTAGGCGACTTGAGATAGGTGCCTAGACTTAGACTTTTGTGTGTGCTTATTTGTTGCGGGACTTGTAGGTGAACGGGTCGGAACGGGTTATAGTTAGTGCCTTGTTTGTAGGTGGACTAACGTTTTTGTTAATATGTGAATACTATTAATATATTATTGTGTTGTGTTGGTTTATATCATCGAGCGAGGCGGTCGTTGTACTAACAAGTCGATACAGCGTGTATATATAATAACGACTTGCAAACCTTATTATGGGTGCAAATCGTGTCTAACAAGTGATGTACAACGAGTGTTTAGCAAGATGGGGAGATGTTGTGCGTGTTGTTTTATACGATCATTGACTAATCATTTTGCATTCTTTAGAATGACGACGCGAAATGAGATCGAGACAAATAATGATGAGTTTAACACTAGAGTTGCGGCAGCCGTTGCGGAGCAAATGGGTACGTTTCGAGAAGAAATGGACAGGAAGTATTCCGAGTTTCAAAGTAGTAGTGAAATGGAGCGTTGTCTTAAGAGCTTCATGAGGACTAAACCCCCGATGTATGACGGGAAACCGGATCCCTTGGTTAGCACCATATGGATCTCGGATGTCGAAGGGTGTTTTCGTACTATTGAATGCCCTCCTGAGAAAAAGAAAAGACTCGCTACTAGTTTGTTGCGGGGTAGGGCGAAGGATTGGTTGGATGGTAAGATTGATCTTATCAGTGGTGAGCCGTTTATGGCGTTATCGTGGGACGAGTTTAAGGAGGAATTCTTTGAGGAGTTCCGAACATCAGCTGACTTGTCGAAATTGCGTAGTGAGTTGCGAAATTTGCAACAGGGTTCTATAGATTTGAATACTCTCAAGAAGACCTTTATAATGAAGGCTCGTTTTTTCCCGGAGTATTTAGGGAATGATCGGTTGTTGATGGAGGATTTCTATCAAACTTTGAATGATGACTTGAAGAACAAATCTAGCCAGGGTTACGCGAAGTCGTTTGCGAAGTTATTTGCGGTGGCTAGGGGTTTCGAGTCGTATCCAAGTGAGAGAAGAGTTGTTTCGTATGGTGCTCCAAGTAAGAGGGCTAAGGGTCCAAGTGTGAGCACGGGTGGTACACGGACGGGTATATCGGATTCTAGTACGTCTAGGTGTTACAATTGTGGCGTGAGGGGTCACAAGTCTTGGGAATGTTCAGTACCAAAGGGTGATGGCATGGTGTGCTTCCATTGCCAAGAAGAAGGACATCGTAAGTCGGAATGACCCGAGTTAGCGGGGACGGGTGCGGCAAGGAGATGTTAAGGTACGTTTCATTTTAATAAATATGTCCTTTGATTATTTATTTATGTGCTGATGCGTTCAGGTTGGTAAATGCATTGTGTTGTGCATATTATTGTTATTTGTGACGTTTTGAATGTAGGGCGAAGGGCGTAAGACTTGGTTCAACCAAGCATTCCTTAGTGTTAGGAAATGTTTCTACCAAGCCATGGGCATGGGCCTTGGTGTTCGGACATTAGAGCATGTTCGCTCTCGTGTTGAAATTGATGAACCTAAGGTCCGTCGGGTGAATGAAACCCTTGAGATCGAGTGTTTTGAATCTCGATGTATGATTGGTGAAGGAGTCTACGTGACGTGATGTTAGGTACCTCTTTGATGCCTACTAGCGTGGTGTTCGACTTCGATGGTGTTGCGGTTACATTGTACTTAGGGTACCAGAGAGAAACCCTTAGGTACATGAGTGACTAGGTGGAGATTGAAAAACTATAGCAATTGGAAGGTTGCAAGAATGAAGTTTGCGTGAGTTGTGGTAAACTCTTCATTCGAAGTGTTTGAGGATTTGTTAAAATCTTTCGTATGCTCAAGGTTGGAGCAAGATGTGGTGATGGGTCGTGTGAACCCAATTGTTGGTAAAGTCTACCTTCGGTAGCATTGTACGGTTGTATAAGATGCGGTTATGGGACGTAGTTCCAAGTGGGGGAGTTACACTCCCGCACGAGGAGGTTTTTGTGTGAGATTTCGGATAATGCTCATAGTAGATCCGGAAATTGTGTCGGGACCAAGATTTTGGTCGAATTGTGGTAGAGTACAACTTCGGTTAAATTGTACTTATGATTTTGGATTTAAATTATCACCGAGGTGGTAATGTGGTAAATCTCGTTGGGAGATAATCGACGTGTTTGACGAGCAAGGTGATATCCCTCGGTTAAGGGATGTGTGTGTCGTATTCTCTTTTAGAGAATTGTTGTTTTGTACCTATGTGCGATATAGGTGGTTCTTGCTCGATTTTGATAGCGTTGTTCGCGTGTGCGTATGATTCGTGTGCAGAATTCCAGGCGGTATGGAATGGTTATAAGTATGAGTATATACTTTTGGTTGTGGTGAATGGTTAGTGAAATCCGTTCGGATTCACTATGGTGTATGCAGTACGCGATGCTACACTACTCATTGATTGAGGCCAAAAGAGCGTGTGTAAAGAGTGGTATTGTCGCGGTGTTTAAGACACCACTCTTGGGATTGATTGACATGTGGGTTAGTCGCGGTGTTCAAGACACCACATTGTCATGGAGGTGAGTTAGTCGCGGTGTTTAAGACATCACCCGGGGATTAGTGAACGATGTGTTAAGTACTCTAACAGTTGTTATGAAAACCGGTGGGAAATTCGAGTACCATTCCTGTGTTCAGATTTGGGAAGTGGATCACGTGTGGATGCGGATTCACGATGACGCGTGTAGTTTGGTCATCTTATTGTGGAAGTGAGTCTCGTGTAGTTCGGATCCACAAATGACTCGTGTGGATGCGATCATTCTATTGGGATAGTGACTCTCGTGTAGTTTGGATTCACAAGGGCGCGTGTAGTTCGGCCAATCCCGATTGTTGTTGAGGTAAAGGTAGTGAGTCGCGTGTAGTTCGGATTCACTAAGGCGCGTGTAGTTTTCGGCCAGCCTTCATGTTGTGTGATCTATTGGTTGTTTCATACGCCAATGGTGGGGTCGTAGGGACCATGTTGTGTGATCTGTTGGTTGTTTTATACGCCAATGGTGGGCTCGTAAGGACCATTTTGGTGTAAATAGTGATGCAATATGAAATGTCCCGTTCATATCGATTATAAACGTTCCATATTTATTGATTTCGTTGCGAGGTTTTGACCTCTATATGAGACGTTTTTCAAAGACTGCATTCGTTTTTAAAACAAACCATAACCTTTATTTTATCGACAAGGTTAAAAAGACACCACCTAGATTATCCAGAAATGATAATCTAAAAATATCACACTTACACACTACCAATACATATTGGTTTACAATATTAATATGTTACAACAAAATAAATCTTGAATGAAGTTTTAAACAATATTATACAAGCATGCTGACACCAAATCTTGTCCATATATTAGGATGCAATAGCGGAAGCTCTTAATAATTACCTGAGAATAAACATGCTTTAAACGTCAACAAAAATGTTGGTGAGTTATAGGTTTAACCTATATATTTATCAAATTGTAATAATAGACCACAAGATTTCATATTTCAATATACATCCCATACATAGAGATAAAAATCATTCATATGGTGAACACCTAATAACCGACCATAACAAGATGCATATAGAATATCCCCTATCATTCCGGGACTCCCTTTGGACATGATGAATTCGAAGTACTAAAGCATCTGGTACTTTGGATGGGGCTCGTTGGGCCCAATAGATCTATCTTTAGGATTCGCGTCAATTAGGGTGTCTGTTCCCCAATTCTTAGATTACGAGACTAAAAAGGGGCATATTCGGTTTAATAATTCAGCCATAGAATGTAGTTTCATTTACTTGTGTCTATTTTATAAAACATTTATAAAACTGCATGTATTCTCATCCAAAAATATTAGATTTTAAAAGTGGGACTATAACTCACTTTCACAGATTTTTACTTCGTCGGGAAGTAAGACTTGGCCACTGGTCGATTCACGAACCTATAACAAATATGTACATATATATCAAAGTATGTTCAAAATATATTTACAACATATTTAATACTTTTTGCTGTTTAAGTTTATTAAGTCAGCTGTCCTCATTAGTAACCTACAACTAGTTGTCCACAGTTAGATGTACAGAAAATAAAGCAATATATATTATCTCGAATCAATCCACGACCTCGTGTATACAAGCCTTAGGCTAGATCACAACTCAAAGTATATATAATATTTTGGATTCAACCTCAACCCTGTATAGCTAACTCCAACATTACTGTATATAGAGTGTCTATTGTGGTTCCGAAATATATATATAGATGGGTCGATATGATATGTCAAAACATTGTATTCATGTCTATGGTATCCCAAGATTACATAATATATTAGAATACAAGTATAATACAATATAAGTTAGCTAGGATATGACTAATATAGATTTGTTACCAATTTTCACGTAGCTACAACAAGAAAAATTATCCAATCTTGTTTTACCCATAACTTCTTCGTTTTAAATCCGTTTTGAGTGATTCAAGTTGCTATGGTTTCATATTGAACTTAAGTTTATGAATCTAAACAGAAAAAGTATAAGTTTATAGTCTAAAATACAGGTTACAAGTCGTTTTTGTAAAGGTAGTCATTTCAATCGAAAGAACGACGTCTAGATGACCATTTTGGAAAACATACTTCCACTTTGAGTTTAACCATAATTTTTGGATATAGTTTCATGTTCATAAGAAAAATCATTTTCCCAGAAGAACAACTTTTAAATCAAAGTTTATCATAGTTTTTAATTAATTAACCCAAAACAGCCCGCGGTGTTACTACGACGGCGTATATCCGGTTTTACGGTGTTTTTCGTGTTTTCCGGTTTTAAATCATTAAGTTAGCATATCATATAGATATAGAAAATGTGTTTAGTTGATTTTAAAATTCAAGTTAGAAGGATTAACTTTTGTTTGCGAACAAGTTTAGAATTAACTAAACTATGTTCTAGTGATTACAAGTTTAAACCTTCGAATAAGGTAGTTTTATATATATGAATCGAATGATGTTATGAACATTATTACTACCTCAAGTTTAGTAGGTAAACCTACTAGAAATGATGAAAAAATAACTTGAGCTTCAAAGGATCTTTGATGGCTTGGAAGTTCTTGAAATAGAGTCATGACACAAAAACAAGTTCAAGTAAGATTATTACTCGAATTAAGATAGTTATAGTTATAGAAATTGAATCAAAGCTTGAATATGAATATTACCTTGATTTAGAAAGATAACCTACTGTAAATAACAAAGGTTTCTTGATCTTAGATGATTGTTTGGAATGGATTAGGAAACTTGGAAGTGTTCTTGATGTGTTCTTGAGTAATTGTTTTTATGATGATTATAGGTAATAACCAAAGCTTGTATTTGATGATTTTTGCTAGAAAAATAGTAACTTAGACATTCATGGAAGAGTGTGTATGTTTTGAGAGAGAATTGGGAAGAAAATTGGAAGTGAAATGGAATAGGTGGTGAGTGGTGAAGGTGAGTGGGGTTAAAAGGAGTTCTTGTTTTTGTTTCCTTGCTCATAAGTTATGCTAGTTGTCTAATTGTTGGTTCCACATGTTTTTGACTATCTAGGGCTGCTAAGAGCTGAATTATTATGTGTATATACCAATAGTATATACGTCTAGGGGCTGAGTATTGTACGAGTACGAATACGGTTGCATACGAGTAGAATTGTTGATGAAAATAAATGAGATTGCAATTGTAAGAATTTTTGTTAAGTAGATGTACTTTGATATGTGTCTTGAATTCTTTCAAAAGTGTACTAATACATCTAAATACACTACATGTATATACATTTTAACTGAGTCGTTAAGTCATCGTTAGTCCTTACATGTAAGTGTTGTTTTGAAATCTTTAAGTTAACGACCTCATTTAATGTTGTTAACCCATTGTTTATTATATCTAATGAGATGTTAAATTATTACATTATCAGGATATTATGATGTATGAGTATATCTTAATATGATACATATACATTAAAATGTCGTTACAACGATAATCGTTACATATATGCCTCGTTTCAAAATTCTTAAGTTAGTAGTCTTGTTTTACATATGTAGTTCATTGTTAACATACTCAATGATATATATAATTATCATTTTATCATGTTAAATATAGTGTAATAATATCTTAATATGATACATATGTATTTAGTAAGACGTTGTAATAACGATAATCGTTATATATATCGTTTCGAGTTTCTTAACTTAGTAGTCTCATTTTTATGTATATAACTCATTGTTAATATACTTATGGAGATAATTACTTATCATAATATCATGTTAACTATATGTATATCCATATATATATCTTCATGTCATTTTTACAAGTTTTAACGTTCGTGAATCGCCGGTCAACTTGGGTGGTCAATTGTTTACATGAAACTCATTTCAAATAATCAAGTCTTAACAAGTTTGATTGCTTAACATGTTGGAAACACTTAATCATGTAAATATAAATTTCATTTAATATATATAAACATGGAAAAGTTCGGGTCACTACAGTACCTACCCGTTAAGTAAATTTCGTCCCGAAATTTTAAGCAGTTGGAGGTGTTGACGTATCTTCTGGAAATAAGTGCGGGTATTTCTTCTTCATCTAATCTTCTCATTCCCAGTTGAACTCGGGTCCTCTACGAGATTTCCATCGAACCTTAACAATTGGTATCTTGTTTTGCTTAAGTCTTTTAACCTCACGATCCATTATTTCGAAGGGTTCTTCGATGAATTGAAGTTTTTCGTTGATTTGGATTTTGTCTAACAGAATAGTGAGATATTCTTTAGCAAAATATTTCTTCAAATTCGAGATGTGGAAAGTGTTATGTACAGTCGCGAGTTGTTGAGGTAACTCAAGTCGGTAAGCTACTGGTCCGACACGATCAATAATCTTGAATGGTCCAATATACCTTGGATTTAATTTCCCTCGTTTACCAAATTGAACAACGCCTTTACAAGGTGCAACTTTAAGCATGAACATCTCTCCAATTTCAAATTTTATATCTTTTCTTTTAATGTCAGTGTAGCTCTTTTATCGACTTTGGGCGGTTTTCAACCGTTGTTGAATTTGGATGATCTTCTCTGTAGTTTCTTGTATTATCTCCGGACCCGTAATCTGTCTATCCCCCACTTCACTCCAACAAATTGGAGACCTGTACTTTCTACCATAAAGTGCTTCAAACGGTGCCATTTCAATGCTTGAATGGTAGCTGTTGTTGTAGGAAAATTCTGCTAACGGTAGATGTCGATCCTAACTATTTTCGAAATCAATAACACATGCTCGTAGCATGTCTTCAAGCTTTTGTATCGTTCTTTTGCTCTGCCTATCAGTTTGTGGATGATAGGCAGTACTCATGTCTAGACGAGTTCCTAATGCTTGTTGTAATGTCTGCCAGAATCTTGAAATAAATCTGCCATTCCTATCAGAGATAATAGAGATTGGTATTCCATGTCTGGAGACGACTTCCTTCAAATACAGTCCTGCTAACTTCTCCATCTTGTCATCTTCTCTTATTAGCAGGAAGCGTGCTGATTTGTTGAGACGATCAACCATTTGCAAATAGTATCAAAACCACTTGCATTCCTTGGCAATTTAGTGATGAAATCCATGGTAATGTTTTCCCATTTCCATTCAGGGATTTCGAGTTGTTGAAGTAGACCTGATGGTTTCTGATGCTCCGCTTTGACCTTAGAACACGTCAAACATTCTTCTACGTATTTAGCAACATCAGCTTTCATACCCGGCCACCAAAAATGTTTCTTGAGATCCTTGTACATCTTCCCCGTTCCAGGATGTATTGAGTATCTGGTTTTATGAGTTCTCTAAGTACCATTTCTCTCATATGTCCAAATTTTGGTACCCAAATCCTTTCAGCCCTATACCGGGTTCCGTTTTCCCGAATATTAAGATGCTTCTCCGATCCTTTGGGTATTTCATCCTTTAAATTTCCCTCTTTTAAAATGTGACAACCCGTAAATTTTCGGCAAAATTTAAACAAAAATCTTTATATGATTTCATTTAACCTCGACTAATTTCGACGATTCACAAACAATTATTTGTAAATAATTACGCATTAATTTGATATTTTAATATTATTATTATTAATATCCTTTTTAAACAAGATATCAATAATTAATATCTTTATTATCAGTATTGTTATTATGAATAAAAAAAATATTGACAAATATTCTTGGAAAAGTAGTAAATTAATTTGTTTATTTTAAAAAATATATATAAAAAAATCCTTAAAATAAATGATTTTTTTAATAAAATAAATAAATAAATAAATAAATTACTTTTTAATTAAAAATTATAATGAAAAACTACTTTTATTATTTTATTTTATGCATTTTCCCATGACCTAACATTTAATACTTTTGAATTTTTAAATCCCATTAAAAATTAAAATTTTTCTTTTTCTTTTAATTATTTTATTCTTTTTACCTAATTTTTTCAAGTATAAATACCCCTCATTTCTCATTCAAACTCACATCAAAATTTCTCTCATTCTCTCTTTGAAGAATTACTACTAGTAAGTATTCTTTTCTTACTTTTTACTTTTTACTTTTTACTTTTTACTATTTACTTCGGTTTATTATTTTTTTACCGAAACATGTAAATAATGTTATAAATTATATGCAATTAAAATAAAAATAAATAACATGTTATAATTAGTAATATATGTTACTAAAAATTATAAAAGTATTTTTATGAATTAATATATAGGAGTTATAATTAAAATCGAATTAATGAATATATATGTATATACGCACCTAACGTGAAGGTTATAATTAAAGATAGCGTACAAAGACTACAAACATCACCGCTACTTGTGGCCTAGGGTGATCCTTGTTACCATTATGGGACGCTTGTGGATCTCGAATGCCAAGACTTAGATTCTGGTCAAGAGATCCTGGGCCGCTCGATAATAATAGATCATTCGAGTGACTTGCATGTTAGCGACGAAGTTTGGGCGAGATTGTACAACATCTTTGTTAAGAATTATAACCCGAACATTCTTAAACTAGAAGCTTACTATAAGTGGAAGTTTTTCATAAATAGTAGGTTTCTAAAAATAGAAACTTTTGAGAAATATGAACTTTTCTCGAAAACCGTCACTGTCAATATAGTTGCTATATTAATAAACATACTTTATGTCAAGTTAGACATTAACTAATCAAACGTTATACCTTAAGGTTGATATCCAGATCACTTATTTGCTTTACTTTCCTTCTTGCGTGGAATACTTCAACTGCTATTTAATGTGAGTTCATCTGCTCCCTTTTTATCTATATTTTTGGGCTGAGAATACATCCGCAACTTTTATAATTGTTTTACACGTATCAACTATTAAAATGTAATATGTTGGGCTATGACCAGCAAGTCCCCAACCGACAAGTATAAACGATAACTTGTTACGGGGCAAACTTGAAAGTCTAGTCTAAATACAAGTACCAACTATTAAACTGTGATATGTTGGGCTATGACCAGCAAGTTCCCAACCGACAAGTATAAACGATAACTTGTTACTGGGCAAACTTGAAAGTCTAGTCTAAATATCAGTACCAACTGTTAAAACTATGCTATACCCGGCTATGTCCGACTAAGTCCCTACAGTGATATTTTTAATTGCTGCGGCATTCTTAATTATTGGGGATAGGCCTATCAGGAGTAACGTCCCCGATACAATTGACTAAATCTTTATATTACTTGATAATGAAATTAAACGACAAGGACAGAACAACTTGTTTCGGGGCAAACAACGTTTAGTCTAAATATCACGCACTGGCATAACTTTTTGATCCTGCGGGAGATCAACTTGACTGGATCTGAGCGATCTACTTATGAAAACAAATCTTGTGGTCTAACACTATTACTGAAATCATTATTTATGACAAACCTATGAACTCACTTAACATCGTGTTGACTTTTTAAGCATGTTTATTCTCAGGTACTTAAGTATTACTTCCGCTGTATATATGCTGCTTTGATGATGATTGCTTGCTATACTTGGAGTCTTCATTACATATCATATCAATTAAAGACATTTAATTTTCTAAATACAATGTAATCTATTTATCTTCCGCTACAAAACTCAATAAAATGTCTCATATAGAGTCGTTCTCGTTTATACAACTGTGATTTGATATAATTAGTCACAAATACCCCAGGCCCTATTTGGGGGTGTGACAGATTGGTATCAGAGCTGGTTTAACTACGTCCAAAGCAACGACCGGTTAACGTTCCCAACATTCAGGTTCGGTTAACGGCAACTGAAATGTCCCGTTCTTATTGATTAAAAACGTTCCATATTAATTGATTTCGTTGCGAGGTTTTGACCTCTATATGAGACGTTTTTCAAAGACTGCATTCATTTTTAAACAAACCATAACCTTTATTTCATCAATAAAGGTTTAAAAAGCTTTACGTAGATTATCAAATAATGATAATCTAAAATATCCTGTTTACACACGACCATTACATAATGGTTTACAATACAAATATGTTACAACAAAATAAGTTTCTTGAATGCAGTTTTTACACAATATCATACAAGCATGGACTCCAAATCTTGTCCTTATTTAAGTATGCGACAGCGGAAGCTCTTAATAATCACCTGAGAATAAACATGCTTAAAACGTCAACAAAAATGCTGGTGAGTTATAGGTTTAACCTATATATATCAAATCGTAACAATAGACCACAAGATTTCATATTTCAATACACATCCCATACATAGAGATAAAAATCATTAATATGGTGAACACCTGGTAACCGACAATAACAAGATGCATATATAAGAATATCCCCATCATTCCGGGACACCCTTCGGATATGATATAAATTTCGAAGTACTAAAGCATCCGGTACTTTGGATGGGGTTTGTTAGGCCCAATAGATCTATCTTTAGGATTCGCGTCAATTAGGGTGTCTGTTCCCTAATTCTTAGATTACCAGACTTAATAAAAAGGGGCATATTCGATTTCGATAATTCAACCATAGAATGTAGTTTCACGTACTTGTGTCTATTTTGTAAATCATTTATAAAACCTGCATGTATTCTCATCCCAAAAATATTAGATTTTAAAAGTGGGACTATAACTCACTTTCACAGATTTTTACTTCGTCGGGAAGTAAGACTTGGCCACTGGTTGATTCACGAACCTATAACAATATATACATATACATATATATCAAAGTATGTTCAAAATATATTTACAACACTTTTAATATATTTTGATGTTTTAAGTTTATTAAGTCAGCTGTCCTCGTTAGTAACCTACAACTAGTTGTCCACAGTTAGATGTACATAAATAAATTGATAAATATTATCTTGAATCAATCCACGACCCAGTGTATACGTATCTCAGTATTGATCACAACTCAAACTATATATATTTTGGAATCAACCTCAACCCTGTATAGCTAACTCCAACATTCACATATAGAGTGTCTATGGTTGTTCCGAAATATATATAGATGTGTCGACATGATAGGTCGAAACATTGTATACGTGTCTATGGTATCTCAAGATTACATAATATATAATACAAGTTGATTAAGTTATGGTTGGAATAGATTTGTTACCAATTTTCACGTAGCTAAATGAGAAAAATTATCCAATCTTGTTTTACCCATAACTTATTCATTTTAAATCCGTTTTGAGTGAATAAAATTGCTATGGTTTCATATTGAACTCTATTTTATGAATCTAAACAAAAAAAGTATAGGTTTCTAGTCGGAAAAATAAGTTACAAGTCGTTTTTGTAAAGGTAGTCATTTCAGTCGAAAGAACGACGTCTAGATGACCATTTTAGAAAACATACTTCCACTTTGAGTTTAACCATAATTTTTGGATATAGTTTCATGTTCATAATAAAAATCATTTTCTCAGAATAACAACTTTTAAATCAAAGTTTATCATAGTTTTTAATTAACTAACCCAAAACAGCCCGCGGTGTTACTACGACGGCGTAAATCCGGTTTTACGGTGTTTTTCGTGTTTCCAGGTTTTAAATCATTAAGTTAGCATATCATATAGATATAGAACATGTGTTTAGTTGATTTTAAAAGTCAAGTTAGAAGGATTAACTTTTGTTTGCGAACAAGTTTAGAATTAACTAAACTATGTTCTAGTGATTACAAGTTTAAACCTTCGAATAAGATAGCTTTATATGTATGAATCGAATGATGTTATGAACATCATTACTACCTTAAGTTCCTTGGATGAACCTACTGGAAAAGAGAAAAATGGATCTAGCTTCAATGGATCCTTGGATGGCTCAAAGTTCTTGAAGCAAAATCATGACACGAAAACAAGTTCAAGTAAGATCATCACTTGAAATAAGATTGTTATAGTTATAGAAATTGAACCAAAGTTTGAATATGATTATTACCTTGTATTAGAATGATAACCTACTGTAAGAAACAAAGATTTCTTGAGGTTGGATGATCACCTTACAAGATTGGAAGTGAGCTAGCAAACTTGAAAGTATTCTTGATTTTATGAAACTAGAACTTTTGGAATTTATGAAGAACACTTAGAACTTGAAGATAGAACTTGAGAGAGTTCAATTAGATGAAGAAAATTGAAGAATGAAAGTGTTTGTAGGTGTTTTTGGTCATTGGTGTATGGATTAGATATAAAGGATATGTAATTTTGTTTTCATGTAAATAAGTCATGAATGATTACTCATATTTTTGTAATCTTATGAGATATTTCATGCTAGTTGCCAAATGATGGTTCCCACATGTGTTAGGTGACTCACATGGGCTGCTAAGAGCTGATCATTGGAGTGTATATACCAATAGTACATACATCTAAAAGCTGTGTATTGTACGAGTACGAATACGGGTGCATACGAGTAGAATTGTTGATGAAACTGAACGAGGATGTAATTGTAAGCATTTTTGTTAAGTAGAAGTATTTTGATAAGTGTATTGAAGTCTTTCAAAAGTGTATAAATACATATTAAAACACTACATGTATATACATTTTAACTGAGTCGTTAAGTCATCGTTAGTCGTTACATGTAAGTGTTGTTTTGAAACTTTTAGGTTAACGATCTTGTTAAATGTTGTTAACCCAATGTTTATAATATCAAATGAGATTTTAAATTATTATATTATCATGATATTATCATGTATGAATATCTCTTAATATGATATATATACATTAAATGTCTTTACAACGATAATCGTTACATATATGTCTCGTTTAAAAATCATTAAGTTAGTAGTCTTGTTTTTACATATGTAGTTCATTGTTAATATACTTAATGATATGTTTACTTATCATAGTATCATGTTAACTATATATATATCCATATATATGTCATCATATAGTTTTTACAAGTTTTAACGTTCGTGAATCACCGGTCAACTTGGGTGGTCAATTGTCTATATGAAACATATTTCAATTAATCAAGTCTTAACAAGTTTGATTGCTTAACATGTTGGAAACATTTAATCATGTAAATATCAATCTCAATTAATGTATATAAACATGGAAAAGTTCGGGTCACTACAGCAACGACTTTGGGTGAGTTAGTCGTAGAGGGGGTTCTCACAGTGTTACCTGTGACGAAGCATTGGCTCTTACTCCTTACGATCCTTTTATGGTTGGCCAAATAACCGCGGTGACGCGGGCTGTAAAATCAGAGTCTAAGGTACGCTCAGTGGTCACCCTATTCGTAGGAAAGGCACTGTTTGGGTTTTAACCCCAATCTGTGTCACATGGCGTCACAGATTGGTATCAGAACAGGTTGTTGTAGAGAACCAGGATTGCATTTTATGTGTGCCTTATACAATTAGGTACCTTAGCAATGTAGGACTACAACTTTTCCTGACCATAGTGCCTTTAATTGTTGACTTTAATTGTTAAATGCTACACTATACTTTAGAAACTTTACTTATCTTAGAATGCCGAGCCAACCTAAGAACTCTGCTCACTTTCCTAAGTATTATCCAATTACGCCACCACATTTAAATGCGACACCATGATTTCTGAAATTCTTGACATTCCTATGTCATCTATCATGGTTTTGTGTATTACATATGTATTACATGAAATATTATCCATGAATTTTGAAACTCCTATAATTGTTACTATTCATACTCAAACGTATATAACTCCCTGTTATATCACGTACCTATATGCCTTATACCTTTATGCATCGGTTTGCGAACCAGAAAATGTCATTGGGTTATCACAGTATACGAATTGAAAGTCTTTAATCGAAAGATTATTAGATTACATACTTATCATTTTATAATCTCGACACGTCATACTGCCATTATTGGAGTATAGATAAATCATATCCTATCATATCTATCCCAATAGACCTTGTCTACCACTTTTCCTAAATTTCCTCCGTAAATTACGGAAATCTTTTTGCTACAAATACGTATTCAAGGAGACGAATATATCATTCAGTATTCAATACCCATTTCATATCAAACCCTATTCCAAACACATAATATGAATTTCTCGAACTCCTCGAGCTCCAACGGCAGCGTAACCGGAACAAACGAACCAATCAGCTATCATCTATTCTGGATGAATTGGGAATGGGTTTGTAGCCAACTCAATCAATGGAGGCAAGAAGAAGGTGATCCCTTCCACCAACCGAATTCACCTCTTGGCAAAGAACCTGAAGCGCTTACTGGCGAACCAGTCCGAAACACCATTTTCTCTCTTCTTTCCAGGGTATCCCGTCACGAATATATAATATCGAAGATTTTAGATCTTATTCACCCCCTTGTTCCAACTGTCAATCATCCCGGAATAGTAGAAGAAGTCAACGAGCTTCGCGCTCGAGTGGTGGCTCTAGAGAATATGGTGCGAATTCTACAAGCATCAGCAGCACCAGCAGCATAACCAGCATCACCACCAGTACCATCAGTATCATCAACCTCACCACCAATAGCATCAGCTTCATCAACAACAACATCCGCATCCGACGCCTCAATATCACACTCAGTACCTCAAACATCAACATCATACGCCCATAGATACCAAGGAATATTAATAATAATGAGCTAAGATGTATTGACTCATTCTTCGTGAAGAATTATATATGTACACCTTATATATATATATATATATATATATATATATATATATATATATATATATATATATGATTTGGAACAATAATAAATCTTGTCGTACTAAGCAATTACGTGTGAATCTCAACTAGTATGTACTACTTGATTAATTCATATCACTAATATGCTATGATGTACACCCTTCGTTAATGACTTAACAATTGTTAATCACTGCTTCAACACAATAAACTTCATTTCATAATAAATCAAGTGTAACGATGAATGTATTGATTCATAACTTCATTAGCGAAATATTTAACGACAATTATGAAATCTCTAAAGGTTTTGGAGATTATTCATTATAGTTTCAACCGTAAATCAAATGAGTTTAATATTATATTAAATCCATGATTACATCTGAAGGAAAATATATATGTATGTATATTTTCATAAAGACTGTAATTAAAACTCTTTTGTACAAACTGTTAATTGTGAAAATATTTTAACGGGTAGGTAATACCCTAGAAATATTTATATCTTACATTAATATGTTACATTGTACATTCTTCAATTCTAATTCTCATGAATTGTATTCATTCATATTCTATGATGAATTATCATATCAAACCACCGAAATTATCATTCATTACTTTTGAAATCAACAACGCCTATTCATTAACCATTAGATCCATTGACAATTACAATCAGTGTTTAATCATCTAAAAATAAAATTTCTTGAAACCATCTCGGATTAATAACCAATGATTCAGATATGGTAGCATTAAATGCATAGGAAACAGAAGAATTTTCCTCATCATTGGATCTTAGAAATTCTAAAATATCACCGTATCTTTCGTTATAAATATCTTCTATATTTCTGAAGATATCTTCATAACGATTCTTGATCGCAATTAACTATCTCCTTACGATATCTTTATCACATCATAAAGGAAACTGTTTTAGTTTCTATATTCTGTAAAATTCAAGTTTAAATTATGAATGATTTGAAGTAGTGTTGGGAATTGAAGCATGAGTTAGTATAATATAATGACGTCAGGCCAACTTGATTATATTACAGTAAGTCATGCTAAATTTTTAATGGAAGATGATGATTCATAGACTTTATAATCATCATTTGCCATGCTATACGACTCTTACATTCTACTTAAACTCTGAACATATCAAGAACATATATTCTTGATAGTTCCATCCTCAGTAATTCTGGTAATGTAACAAATCAAATCATGATATTACATTCCTTTATGCTTAGAACATTAGGTTCCTTTGAAACTTCATACCTACGAATTCTGGACCGTTACTTGCTTTACAAAAGCATGAAGCTTTGACATATAAGGGAAAATATAAAGCCCGATAACAACACTGAAATTACAAACTGTGTATATCAATGCGTATAGCAATATAAAGACATGGGAGAACTAAAAATACAATAAATCCTAGGGCATAATAGAAGTAAACAGACTCCTCTGGTGGGAGTTGGAAAAGAAGGAAGATTGTGGCGATAACCAATATAAGGTCAAGAACAAGAACTGGATTGAGCATATTAACAAATCTTTGGAAGTATGAATTGAGGAAGACGGTATGAATTGAGAAGTGGTGAAGATAATGAAACGGAAGAAGCTAATTTATAGCAAAATTCCAGACACGTCAATCGAGACAATTTCACCGCATTTAATCAAAGAAAATCTCAATTTCCGTAATTTCTGGAGAATTAAATCTTATACAGATTATGAAGATTTTATTTAATCCCTTGAATTCCGGAAATCAACTTTAACTATGTCAAAAGTTAAGACGAGCATTTAATTTCCTCATTTCACTCTTTTACGATAGCTTCTTTTATACTCTTCCTATAATCGAAATATTTTATCCATATTACCCAATGTTGATAAAACTCTATTTTTCAACTCATATTCATCATTCTTATTGTAAAGAATGACGATCTCTATCAAATTTCATGATTATGATTTTCATGAACTCCTCTCTATTTTGACTACCCTAATATTGTGGCATAAACGCTCAAGGTTTAAATAAGCTCACTATTATTCATCACACATTTCATGTATATTGAAATGCTTGTATAACGTCATCATCTCTTTCTGAGGAAAACCTAATCAATGACACTCTTGTTAAAACCTTTAGATAACCTCCGCATTAATAATAAAATGCACTTCGTAGAATTTATGGATCGTAAGATTTAAACGCTAGAAACAAAACAATATCCTATTAGTTGGAATTCACGAAAGACCCCGAGCATACCTTGGAACGTGAAGACCAAATAAAACGAAAATATCCTCACCTGTTTACAAAAAACGCCGACTGATGGCAACAACTAAATTTCGGGATGAAATTTCTATTAACAGGGGGATACTGTGACAACCCGTAAATTTCCGGCAAAATTTAAACAAAAATCTTTATATGATTTCATTTAACCTCGACTAATTCCGACGATTCACTAACAATTATTTGTAAATAATTACGCATTAATTTGATATATTAATATTATTATTATTAATATCCTTTTTAAACAAGATATCAATAATTAATATATTTATTATCAGTATTGTTATTATGAATAAAAAAATATTGACAAATATTTTTGGAAAAGTAGTAAATCAATTTGTTTATTTTAAAAAATATATATATAAAAAAAATCCTTAAAATAAATGATTTTTTTAATAAAATAAATAAATAAATAAATAAATTACTTTTTAATTAAAAATTATAATGGAAAACTACTTTTATTATTTTATTTTGTGCATTTCCCATGACCTAACATTTAATACTTTTGAATTTTAAAATCCCATTAAAAATTAAAATATTTATTTTTCTTTTAATTATTTTATTCTTTTTACCTAATTTTTTCAAGTATAAATATCCCTCATTTCTCATTCAAACTCACACCAAAATTTCTCCCATTCTTTCTTTTAAGAATTACTACTAGTAAGTATTCTTTTCTTACTTTTTACTTTTTACTTTTTACTTTTTACTTTTTACTTTTTACTTTTTACTTCGGTTTATTATTATTTTTACCGAAACATGTAAATAATGTTATAAATTATATGCAATTAAAATTAAAATAAATAACATGTTATAATTAGTAATATATGTTACTAAAAATTATAAAAGTATTTTTATGAATTAATATATAGGAGTTATAATTAAAATCGAATTAATGAATATATATATATATATACGCACCTAACGTGAAGGTTATAATTAAAGATAGCGTACAAAGACTACAAACATCAACGCTACTTGTGGCCTAGGGTGATCCATGTTACCATTATGGGACGCTTGTAGATCTCGAATGCCAAGACTTAGATTATGGTCAAGAGATCCTGGGCCGCTCGGTAACAATAGATCATTCGAGTGACTTGCATGTTAGCGACGAAGTTTGGGCGAGATTGTACAATATCTTTGTTAAGAATTATAACCCGAACATTCTTAAACTAGAAGCTTACTATAAGTGGAAGTTTTTCATAAATAGTAGGTTTCCAAAAATAGAAACTTTTGAGAAATAGGAACTTTTCTCGAAAACCGTCACTGTCAATATAGTTGCTATATTAATAAACATACTTTATGTCAAGTTAGACATTAACTAATCAAACGTTATACCTCAAGGTTGATATCCAGATCACTTACTTTCTTTACTTTCCTTCTTGCGTGGAATACTTCAACTGCTATTTAATATGAGTTCATCTGCTCCCTTTTTATCTATATTTTTGGGCTGAGAATACATGCGCAACTTTTATAACTGTTTTACACGTATCAACTATTAAACTGTAATATGTTGGGCTATGACCAGCAAGTCCCCAACCGACAAGTATAAACGATAACTTGTTACGGGGCAAACTTGAAAGTCTATTCTAAATACAAGTACCAACTATTCAATTGTGATATGTTGGACTATGACCAGCAAGTTCCCAACCGACAAGTCTAAATGATAACTTGTTACTGGGCAAACTTGAAAGTCTAGTCTAAATATCAGTACCAATTGTGAAAACTATGCTATACCCGGCTATGTCCGACTAAGTCCCTACAGTGATATTTTTAATTGCTGCAGCATTCTTAATTATTGGGGATAGGCCTATCGGGAGTAACGTCCCCGATACAATTGATTAAGTCTTTGTATTACTTGATAATGAAATTAAACAACAAGGACAGAACAACTTGTCACGGGGCAAACAACGTTTAGTCTAAATATCACGCACTGGCATAACTTTTTGATTCTGCGGGAGATCAACTTGACTGGATCTGAGTGATCTATGTAGTGACCCGAACTTTTCCATGTTTATATATATTACTTGAGATTGATATTTACATGATTAAATGTTTCCAACATGTTAAGCAATCAAACTTGTTAAGACTTGATTAATTGAAATATGTTTCAAATAGACAATTGACCACCCAAGTTGACCGGCGATTCACGAATGTTAAAACTTGTAAAAACGACATGACGATATATATATATGGATATACATATGGTTAACATGAGATTATGATAAGTAAGTATCTCCATAAGTATATTAACAATGAGTTATATACATATAAACAAGACTACTAACTTAAGGATTTCGAAACGAGACATATATGTAACGATTATCGTTGTAACGACATTTAAATGTATATATATCATATTAAGATATATTAATATATCATAATATCATGATAATATAATAATTTAACATCTCATTAGATATAATAAACAATGGGTTAACAACATTAATTGAGATCGTTAACTTAAAGGTTTCAAAACAACACTTACATGTAACGACTAACGATGACTTAACGACTCAGTTAAAATGTATATACATGTAGTGTATTTAGATGTATTAAAATACTTTTGGAAGACTTCAAGACATATATCAAAACACTCATACTTAACGAAAATGGTTACAGTTACTTTTCCATTCTTTTCTTTCATCAAGAATTCTAGTCGTATTCTTACCCGTATTATACACAGCTTCAAAACATACTTACTATGGGTATATACCAATAGGAACTAGCATGGGATTCCACTCTTGATTATGTCATGTATGACTAATATTTTTTAACTTCTACCATTAGCTAGTCAACTAACTAGAACTCCTTTTAACCCCACTCACCACTCACCAATTACCACTCATCATTCACTTCATTTCACTTTCAATTCTCTTTCTAATTCTCTCTCAACACACACACACTATTATGAACGTATTTTTCCAGTAGTTAATCATCATTTTCATCAAAAATTACTTCAAGAATCAAGCTATAATCATCATAGGAAGAACACTTCAAGAACACTTCAAAAATCCCTTCAAGTTTACTAATTTACTTCCAAGCTTTCTAATCCATTCCAAGTAATCATCTAAGATCAAGAAACCTTTGTTATATACAGTAGGTTATCTTTCTTATTCAAGGTAATATTCATATTCAAACTTTGATTCAATTTCTATAACTATAAACTATCTTAATTCGAGTAAAAATCTTACTTGAACTTGTTTTTGTGTCATGATCCTACTTCAAGAACTTTCAAGCCATCCAAGATCCTTTGAAGCTAGATCATTTCTTGTCACTTCCAGTAGGTTTACCTACTAAACTTGAGGTAGTAATGATGTTCATAACATCATTCGATTCATATATATAAAACTATCTTATTCGAAGGTTTAAACTTGTAATCACTAGAACATAGTTTAGTTAATTCTAAACTTGTTCGCAAACAAAAGTTAATCCTTCTAACTTGACTTTTAAAATTAACTAAACACATTTTCTATATCTATATGATATGCTAACTTAATGATTTAAAACCTGGAAACACGAAAAACACCGTAAAACCGGATTTACGCCGTCGTAGTAACACCGCGGGCTGTTTTGGGTTAGTTAATTAAAAACTATGATAAACTTTGATTTAAAAGTTGTTATTCTGAGAAAATGATTTTTATTATGAACATGAAACTATATCCAAAAATTATGGTTAAACTCAAAGTGGAAGTATGTTTTCTAAAATGGTCATCTAGACGTCGTTCTTTCGACTTGTAACTTATTTTTCCGACTATAAACCTATGCTTTTTCTGCTTAGATTCATAAAATATAGTTCAATATGAAACCATAGCAATTTGATTCACTCAAAACGGATTTAAAATGAAGAAGTTATGGGTAAAACAAGATTGGATAATTTTTCTCATTTTAGCTACGTGAAAATTGGTAACAAATCTATTTCAACCATAACTTAATCAACTTGTATTGTATATTATGTAATCTTGAGATACCATAGACACGTATACAATGTTTCGACCTATCATGTCGACACATCTATATATATTTCGGAACAACCATAGACACTCTATATGTGAATGCTGGAGTTGGCTATACAGGGTTTAGGTTGATTCCAAAATATATATAGTTTGAGTTATGATCAATACTGAGATACGTATACACTGCGTCGTGGATTGATTCAAGATAATATTTATCGATTTATTTCTGTACATCTAACTGTGGACAACTAGTTGTAGGTTACTAACGAGGACAGCTGACTTAATAAACTTAAAACATCAAAATATATTAAAAGTGTTGTAAATATATTTTGAACATACTTTGATATACATGTATATATTGTTATAGGTTCGTGAATCAACCAGTAGCCAAGTCTTACTTCCCGACGAAGTAAAAATCTGTGAAAGTGAGTTATAGTCCCACTTTTAAAATCTAATATTTTTGGGATGAGAATACATGCAGGTTTTATAAATGATTTACAAAATAGACACAAGTACGTGAAACTACATTCTATGGTTGAATTATCAAAATCGAATATGCCTCTTTTTATTAAGTCTGGTAATCTAAGAATTAGGGAACATACACCCTAATTGACGCGAATCCTAAAGATAGATCTATTGGGCCTAACAAACCCCATCCAAAGTACCGGATGCTTTAGTACTTCGAAATTTATATCATATCCGAAGGGTGTCCTGGAATGATGGGGATATTCTTATATATGCATCTTGTTAATGTCAATTACCAGGTGTCACCATATGAATGATTTTTATCTCTATGTATGGGATGTGTATTAAAATATGAAATCTTGTGGTCTATTGTTACGATTTGATATATATAGGTTAAACCTATAACTCACCAACATTTTTGTTGACATTTTAAGCATGTTTATTCTCAGGTGATTATTAAAAGCTTCCGCTGTCGCATACTTAAATAAGAACGAGATTTGGAGTCTATGCTTGTATGATATTGTGTAAAAACTGCATTCAAGAAACTTATTTTGTTGTAACATATTTGTATTGTAAACCATTATGTAATGGTCGTGTGTAAACAGGATATTTTAGATTATCATTATTTGATAATCTACGTAAAGCTTTTTAAACCTTTATTGATGAAATAAAGGTTATGGTTTGTTTTAAAAATGAATGCAGTCTTTGAAAAATGTCTCATATAGAGGTCAAAACCTCGCAACGAAATCAATTAATATGGAACGTTTTTAATCAATAAGAACGGGACATTTCAGTTGGTATCCGAGCGTTAGTCTTAGAGAACCAGAATTTTGCATTAGTGTGTCTTATCTAGTTTGTTAGGATGCATTAGTGAGTCTGGACTTCGACCGTGTTTACTTGAACAATGATTGCTTAACAAATTTTGTTGGAAACTATATATTTTTAACATGTGAATATTATGTGATATATTAATCTCTTAACGCGTTTGATATTATGTGATAGATGTCTACCTCTAGAACAAGTCCCATTGACTCACCTAATAATAATGAAGAGTCAAATGTAAATTGGAATGATTCGTGGACTGATTCACAAGTTCCCGAAGAGGAACCGGAAGAAGAATCGGAACCGGAAGAAGAATCGGAACCGGATGAAGAAATATAACCGGTGGGGGAAATAATAAAACGGTTAAGTAAAAGAAAATCCTCAACCAACCGACCAAGGTTAATTATGGTCAACGGTGTTTCCGCCAAGGAAGCAAAATATTGGGAGGATTACCAATTCTCCGATGAATCGGATTCCGACGAGAATTCCGATGATGTTATAGAAATTACCCCAACTGAATTTAAAAAGGCAAAAGAAAATAATAAGGGAAAGGGCACAAAAATAGAGAAATCTAATTCCAACCCCGATGAACTTTATATGTATCGTCAACCCCCGAAGTCTTTAAGTTGTAACAATGACCCGGGAACCTCTAAACCACCAGGTTTTTCTAAACCAATGTGGATAATGACGGCTCGTATTAGGGGAACATCATATATCCCTAGAAACTTGGCAAAACAAATCAAAACCGAAGAAGAAGAAACAAGCGAGTCGGAATAAGATAGTTGTATTCGTGTGGTGTAATATAAGTAATATAGTGTGCTTATGCTTTATGATATATGTAAAAATTGCTTGTATTAATAAGTATTTTTTTTATGAATCTAACTCTTGTCTATTTTACAATATAAAAACACAAAATGGATAGACAACCCAATATTTTAAGAGACCTACCCGGAGACATGATTGATGAAATCTTGTCTAGAGTCGGTCAGAATTCTTCGTCACAACTATTTAAGGCGAGATCAGTTTGTAAGACATTCGAAGAACGTTCCAAGAATGCCTTGGTTTATAAAAGGCTTTCGTTCGAAAGATGGGGGATATCACATTGGGAAATCCATAAGTTACGATGTGTTTACTTTGACGCATATATTGCGGGGAACCCAAATGCTATTTTACGCAATGGGTTAAGAAATTATTTTGACTCAATATATCCGAATATTGGACTTCGTGATTTAGAAAAAGCGGCTAACATGCAACATAAAGAAGCATGTTATGCTTACGGATTAGTAATGTTCGCTTCTCACCAAAGTGAGAACAAGAACATCGGGCTACAACTATTAAACAAAACGTTCCCACAAGTCACGGAGTCGGTAATTGGGGTAAGAAATGAGGTTTTTAGATTGTTACGGGACTGTTGGACATTACGTAACCCTCGTCCCTTTGACGACGTTACAACACGCTGTCTTATCAACGGCCATAACGGTTATGTTCCACATGACCAAGGATGGGAAGTAATCCTAGTAAAACCAGAATGCATGACTTGTTTCTGGACGTATGAATTACGTGTCTTTATTGCCTTTGCTGAACGACTTGTGTACTAGCTAGAATTATCTTCACAACCATCTTGTATCAAATTTATTGTGTGCTATATTTCATGCTATATGTAAAATAAGCGGTATTGTAAGTTTGTAAAATATTGTGTAAAAGTTTGAACGCGAAATATTATTATAATCAGTTTTTCATATAGAATTGTAGTAGTTGAATTGTATATTAGCTACTAAGTATGAACTTAACGGGTAGGTACTACCCGAATTTAAACTTATAAAACGCTAATATGAAGAAAAAGCTTTTATAAATGAGTTCATATTATGCTACGAAATACTATTAACTACTCTTAATATTCTGTATGATTAACTTGTTCCATTTGACTATTTTGAAGGAAATGGCACCGACTACTCGACACACCGTGAATATGAATGAAGAGGAATTCCGTACTTTTCTAGCTTCAAACATAGCCGCAGTACAGGCTGCGCTACATACCAACAATAACCTTGGATCTAGCAGTACAGGAAATAGTGTAGGATGCACCTACAAAGAATTCACTGCCTGCAAACCTTTAGAATTTGATGGAACCGAAGGATCGATCGGATTGAAACGGTGCACCGAGAAGGTTGAATCGGTGTTTGCCATAAGTAAGTGTACTGAAGAGGACAAAGTGAAGTACGCTACGCATACCTTCACAGGTTCTGCGTTAACATGGTGGAATACCTATCTAGAGCAAGTGGGACAAGACGATGCGTACGCAGTACCGTGGTCAGTATTCAAGCACTTGATGAACGAGAAGTACCGTCCCAGAACCGAGGTCAATAAGCTCAAGACAGAACTTAGAGGGTTACGAACCCAAGGATTTGATATTACCACGTACGAAAGACGATTCACAGAATTGTGCCTATTGTGTCCGGGAGCATTCGAAGATGAGGAAGAGAAGATCGACGCGTTTGTGAAAGGATTACCGGAAAGAATCCAAGAAGATATAAGTTCACACGAGCCCGCCTCCATACAACAGGCATGTAGAATGGCTCACAAACTAGTGAACCAGATTGAAGAAAGAATTAAAGAACAGACTGCTGAAGAGGCCAATGTGAAGCAAGTCAAAAGAAAGTGGGAGGAAAACGGTGATAAGAATCACCAATACAACAACAACAGCAATTACAACAATAATCGCAACAATTATCCCAACAATCGCAACATCAATCGCAACTACAACAAACGGCCCAACAACAACAACAACAACAACAACAACAACAACAACAACAGCAGCAACTACAACAATCATCCCAATAACAATAATAACCGCAACAAAAACAACAATCAGAAGCATATGCCAAAGGTGTGAAAAGTATCACTCGGGGTTCTGCACCAAATTTTGCAACAAGTGTAAAAGAAATGGTCATAGCGCGGCGAAGTGTGAGGTCTACGGACCAGGGGTTAATAGAACGAAAGGAACAAATGGTGTCGGAACGAGTAATGGCGGATCAAGTAGTGTCGGAGCAAGTTATGCCAATGTAGTTTGTTATAAATGCGGAAAACCGGGCCACATTATTAGAAATTGCCCGAACCAGGAGAACACGAATGGACAAGGCCGTGGAAGAGTTTTCAATATTAATGCGGCAGAGGCACAGGAAGACCCGGAGCTTGTTACGGGTACGTTTCTTATTGACAATAAATCTGCTTACGTTTTATTTGATTCGGGTGCGGATAGAAGCTATATGAGTAGAGATTTTTGTGCTAAATTAAGTTGTCCATTGACGCCTTTGGATAGTAAATTTTTACTCGAATTAGCAAATGGTAAATTAATTTCAGCAGATAATATATGTCGGAATCGAGAAATTAAACTGGTTAGCGAAACATTTAAGATTGACTTGATACCAGTAGAGTTAGGGAGTTTTGATGTGATAATCGGTATGGACTGGTTGAAAGAAGTGAAAGCAGAGATCATTTGTTACAAAAATGCAATTCGCATTATACGAGAAAAAGGAAAACCCTTAATGGTGTACGGAGAAAAGGGCAACACGAAGCTACATCTTATTAGTAATTTGAAGGCACAAAAACTAATAAGAAAAGGTTGCTATGCTGTTCTAGCACACGTCGAGAAAGTACAAACTGAAGAAAAGAGCATCAATGATGTTCCC
The DNA here is from genome assembly GCF_046630445.1 of Rutidosis leptorrhynchoides. Classification (NCBI taxonomy): domain Eukaryota; kingdom Viridiplantae; phylum Streptophyta; class Magnoliopsida; order Asterales; family Asteraceae; genus Rutidosis; species Rutidosis leptorrhynchoides. The sequence continues at coordinate 223,820,966 of NC_092337.1, read as the reverse complement.
ATTGTAAAAGAATTTCCCGATGTATTTTCGAAAGAATTACCGGGATTACCCCCACATCGACCCGTTGAATTTCAAATAGATCTTGTACCAGGAGCTGCACCAATAGCTCGTGCTCCTTACAGACTCGCACCCAGCGAGATGAAAGAACTGCAAAGCCAATTACAAGAACTTTTACAGCGTGGTTTCATTCGACCAAGCACATCACCGTGGGGAGCTCCTGTTTTGTTTGTCAAGAAGAAAGATGGTACATTCAGGTTGTGTATCGACTACCGAGAGTTGAACAAACTTACCATCAAGAACCGCTACCCACTACCGAGAATCGACGACTTATTTGATCAACTACAAGGCTCGTCTGTTTATTCAAAGATTGACTTACGTTCCGGGTATCATCAAATGCGGGTGAAAGAAGATGATATTCCAAAGACTGCTTTCAGAACACGTTACGGTCATTACGAGTTTATGGTCATGCCATTTGGTTTAACTAATGCACCAGCTGTGTTCATGGACCTTATGAACCGAGTGTGTGGACCATACCTTGACAAGTTTGTCATTGTTTTCATTGATGACATACTTATTTACTCAAAGAATGACCAAGAACACGGTGAAAATTTGAGAAAGGTGTTAAAAGTATTGAGGAAGGAAGAATTGTACGCTAAGTTTTCAAAGTGTGCATTTTGGTTGGAAGAAGTACAATTCCTCTGTCACATAGTGAACAAAGAAGGTATTAAGGTGGATCCGGCAAAGATAGAAACTGTTGAAAAGTGGGAAACCCCGAAAACTCCGAAACACATACGCCAGTTTTTAGGACTAGCTGGTTACTACAGAAGGTTCATCCAAGACTTTTCCAGAATAGCAAAACCCTTGACTGCATTAACGCATAAAGGGAAGAAATTTGAATGGAATGATGAACAAGAGAAAGCGTTTCAGTTATTGAAGAAAAAGCTAACTACGGCACCTATATTGTCATTGCCTGAAGGGAATGATGATTTTGTAATTTATTGTGACGCATCAAAGCAAGGTCTCGGTTGTGTATTAATGCAACGAACAAAGGTGATTGCTTATGCGTCTAGACAATTGAAGATTCACGAGCAAAATTATACGACGCATGATTTGGAATTAGGCGCGGTTGTTTTTGCATTAAAGACTTGGAGGCACTACTTATATGGGGTCAAAAGTATTATATATACCGACCACATAAGTCTTCAACACATATTTAATCAGAAACAACTGAATATGAGGCAGCGTAGGTGGATTGAATTGTTGAATGATTACAACTTTGAGATTCGTTACTACCCGGGGAAGGCAAATGTGGTAGCCGATGCCTTGAGCAGGAAGGACAGAGAACCCATTCGAGTAAAATCTATGAATATAATGATTCATAATAACCTTACTACTCAAATAAAGGAGGCGCAACAAGGAGTTTTAAAAGAAGGAAATTTAAAGGATGAAATACCTAAAGGATCGGAGCAGCATCTTAATATTCGGGAAGACGGAACCCGGTATAGGGCTGAAAGGATTTGGGTACCAAAATTTGGAGATATGAGAGAAATGGTTCTTAGAGAAGCTCATAAAACCAGATACTCAATACATCCTGGAACGGGGAAGATGTACAAGGATCTCAAGAAACATTTTTGGTGGCCGGGTATGAAAGCCGATGTTGCTAAATACGTAGGAGAATGTTTGACGTGTTCTAAGGTCAAAGCTGAGCATCAGAAACCATCAGGTCTACTTCAACAACCCGAAATCCCAGAATGGAAATGGGAAAACATTACCATGGATTTCATCACTAAATTGCCAAGGACTGCAAGTGATTTTGATACTATTTGGGTAATAGTTGATCGTCTCACCAAATCAGCACACTTCCTGCCAATAAGAGAAGATGACAAGATGGAGAAGTTAGCACGACTGTATTTGAAGGAAGTCGTCTCCAGACATGGAATACCAATCTCTATTATCTCTGATAGGGATGGCAGATTTATTTCAAGATTCTGGCAGACATTACAGCAAGCATTAGGAACTCGTCTAGACATGAGTACTGCCTATCATCCACAAACTGATGGGCAGAGCGAAAGGACGATACAAACGCTTGAAGACATGCTACGAGCATGTGTTATTGATTTCGGAAACAGTTGGGATCGACATCTACCGTTAGCAGAATTTTCCTACAACAACAGCTACCATTCAAGCATTGAGATGACGCCGTTTGAAGCACTTTATGGTAGAAAGTGCAGGTCTCCGATTTGTTGGAGTGAAGTGGGGGATAGACAGATTACGGGTCCGGAGATTATACAAGAAACTACCGAGAAGATCATCCAAATTCAACAACGGTTGAAAACCGCCCAAAGTCGACAAAAGAGCTACGCTGACATTAAAAGAAAAGATATAGAATTTGAAATTGGAGAGATGGTCATGCTTAAAGTTGCACCTTGGAAAGGCGTTGTTCAATTTGGTAAACGAGGGAAATTAAATCCAAGGTATATTGGACCATTCAAGATTATTGATCGTGTCGGACCAGTAGCTTACCGACTTGAGTTACCTCAACAACTCGCGGCTGTACATAACACTTTCCACGTCTCGAATTTGAAGAAATGTTTTGCTAAAGAAGATCTCACTATTCCGTTAGATGAAATCCAAATCAACGAAAAACTCCAATTCATCGAAGAATCCGTCGAAATAATGGATCGTGAGGTTAAAAGACTTAAGCAAAACAAGATACCAATTGTTAAGGTTCGATGGAATCCTCGTAGAGGACCCGAGTTCACCTGGGAGCGTGAAGATCAGATGAAGAAGAAATACCCACATCTATTTCCAGAAGATTCGTCAACACCTTCAACAGCTTAAAATTTCGGGACGAAATTTATTTAACGGGTAGGTACTGTAGTGACCCGAACTTTTCCATGTTTATATATATTAATTGAGATTGATATTTACATGATTAAATGTTTCCAACATGTTAAGCAATCAAACTTGTTAAGACTTGATTAATTGAAATATGTTTCATATAGATAATTGACCACCCAAGTTGACCGGCGATTCACGAACGTTAAAACTTGTAAAAACGACATGACGATATATATATATATGGATATACATATGGTTAACATGAGATTATGATAAGTAAGTATCTCCATAAGTATATTAACAATGAGTTATATACATATAAACAAGACTACTAACTTAAGGATTTCGAAACGAGACATATATGTAACGATTATCGTTGTAACGACATTTAAATGTATATATATCATATTAAGATATATTAATATATCATAATATCATGATAATATAATAATTTAACATCTCATTAGATATAATAAACAATGGGTTAACAACATTAATTGAGATCGTTAACTTAAAGGTTTCAAAACAACACTTACATGTAACGACTAACGATGACTTAACGACTCAGTTAAAATGTATATACATGTAGTGTATTTAGATGTATTAAAATACTTTTGGAAGACTTCAAGACATATATCAAAACACTCATACTTAACGAAAATGGTTACAGTTACTTTCCCATTCTTTTCTTTCATCAAGAATTCTAGTCGTATTCTTACCCGTATTATACACAGCTTCAAAACATACTTACTATGGGTATATACCAATAAGAACTAGCATGGGATTCCACTCTTGATTATGTCATGTATGACTAATCAATTTTAACTTCTACCATGAGCTAGTCAACTAACTAGAACTCCTTTTAACCCCACTCACCACTTACCAATTACCACTCATCATTCACTCCATTTCACTTTCAATTCTCTTTCTAATTCTCTCTCAACACACACACACTATTATGAACGTATTTTTCCAGTAGTTAATCATCATCTTCATCAAAAATAACTTCAAGAATCAAGCTATAATCATCATAGGAAGAACACTTCAAGAACACTTCAAAAATCCCTTCAAGTTTACTAATTTACTTCCAAGCTTTCTAATCCATTCCAAGTAATCATCTAAGATCAAGAAACCTTTGTTATATACAATAGGTTATCTTTCTTATTCAAGGTAATATTCATATTCAAAATTTGATTCAATTTCTATAACTATAAACTATCTTAATTCGAGTAAAAATCTTACTTGAACTTGTTTTTGTGTCATGATCCTACTTCAAGAACTTTCAAGCCATCCAAGAACCTTTGAAGCTAGATCATTTCTTGTCACTTCCAGTAGGTTTACCTACTAAACTTGAGGTAGTAATGATGTTCATAACATCATTCGATTCATATATATAAAACTATCTTATTCGAAGGTTTAAACTTGTAATCACTAGAACATAGTTTAGTTAATTCTAAACTTGTTCGCAAACAAAAGTTAATCCTTCTAACTTGACTTTTAAAATTAACTAAACACATGTTCTATATCTATATGATATGCTAACTTAATGATTTAAAACCTGGAAACACGAAAAACACCGTAAAACCGGATTTACGCCGTCGTAGTAACACAGCGGGCTGTTTTGGGTTAGTTAATTAAAAACTATGATAAACTTTGATTTAAAAGTTGTTATTCTGAGAAAATTATTTTTATTATGAACATGAAACTATATCCAAAAATTATGGTTAAACTCAAAGTGGAAGTATGTTTTCTAAAATGGTCATCTAGACGTCGTTCTTTCTACTGAAATGACTACCTTTACAAAAACGACTTGTAACTTATTTTTCCGACGATAAACCTATACTTTTTCTGTTTAGATTCATAAAATAGAGTTCAATATGAAACTATAGCAATTTGATTCACTCAAAACGGATTTAAAATGAAGAAGTTATGGGTAAAACAAGATTGGATAATTTTTCTCATTTTAGCTACGTGAAAATTGGTAACAAATCTATTCCAACCATAACTTAATCAACTTGTATTGTATATTATGTAATCTTGAGATACCATAGACACGTATACAATGTTTTGACCTATCATGTCGACACATCTATATATATTTCGGAACAACCATAGACACTCTATATGTGAATGTTGGAGTTGGCTATACAGGGTTGAGGTTGATTCTAAAATATATATAGTTTGAGTTGTGATCAATACTGAGATACGTATACACAGGGTTGTGGATTGATTCAAGATAATATTTATCGATTTATTTCTGTACATCTAACTGTGGACAACTAGTTGTAGGTTACTAACGAGGACAGCTGACTTAATAAACTTAAAACATCAAAATATATTAAAAGTATTGTAAATATATTTTGAACATACTTTGATATACATGTATATATTGTTATAGGTTCGTGAATCAACCAGTGGCCAAGTCTTACTTCCAGACGAAGTAAAAATCTGTGAAAGTGAGTTATAGTCCCACTTTTAAAATCTAATATTTTTGGGATGAGTATACATGCAGGTTTTATAAATGATTTACAAAATAGACACAAGTACGTGTAACTACATTCTATGGTTGAATTATCAAAATTGAATATGCCTCTTTGTATGCCTCTTTTTATTAAGTCTGGTAATCTAAGAATTAGGGAACAGACACCCTAATTGACGCGAATCCTAAAGATAGATCTATCTGGCCTAACAAACCCCATCCAAAGTACCGGATGCTTTAGTACTTCGAAATTTATATCATATCCGAAGGGTGTCCCGGAATGATGGGGATATTCTTATATATGCATCTTGTTAATGTCGGTTACCAGGTGTTCACCATATGAATGATTTTTATCTCTATGTATGGGATGTGTATTAAAATATGAAATCTTGTGGTCTATTGTTACGATTTGATATATATAGGTTAAACCTATAACTCACCAATATTTTTGTTGACATTTTAAGCATGTTTATTCTCAAGTGATTATTAAAAGCTTCCGCTGTCGCATACTTAAATAAGGACGAGATTTGGAGTCCATGCTTGTATGATATTGTGTAAAAACTGCATTCAAGAAACTTATTTTGTTGTAACATATTTGTATTGTAAACCATTATGTAATGGTCGTGTGTAAACAGGATATTTTAGATTATCATTATTTCATAATCTACGTAAAGCTTTTTAAACCTTTATTGATGAAATAAAGGTTATGGTTTGTTTTAAAAATGAATGCAGTCTTTGAAAAACGTCTCATATAGAGGTCAAAACCTCACAACGAAATCAATTAATATGGAACGTTTTTAATCAATAAGAACGGGACATTTCAATCTACTTATGAAAACAAATCTTGTGGTCTAACACTATTACTGAAATCATTATTTATGACAAACCTATGAACTCACTCAACCTCGTGTTGACTTTTTAAGCATGTTTATTCTCAGGTACTTAAGTATTGCTTCCGCTGTATATCTGCTGTTTTGATGATGATTGCTTGCTATACTTGGAGTCTTCATTACATATCATATCAATTAAAGACATTTAATGTTCTAAATACAATGTAATCTATTTATCTTCCGTTGCAAAACTCAATAAAACGTCTCATATAGAGTCGTTCTCGTTTATACAACTATTATTTGATATAATTAGTCACAAATACCCCAGGCCCTATTTGGGGGTGTGACATAAAACTCCTTGTTGCGCTTCCTTTATTTGAGTAGTAAGGTTAGTGTGAATCATTATATTCATAGCTTTTACTCGAATGGGTTCGCTATCCTTTCTGCTCAAGGCGTCGGCTACCACATTTGCCTTCCCCGGGTGGTAACGAATCTCAAAGTCGTAATCATTCAACAATTCAATCCATCTGCGCTGCCTCATGTTCAGTTGTTTTTGATTAAATATGTGTTGAAGACTTTTGTGATCGGTATATATAATACTTTTGACCCCATATAAGTAGTGCCTCCAAGTTTTTAATGCAAAAACAACCGCGCCTAATTCCAAATCATGCGTCGTATAATTCTGCTTGTGAATCTTCAATTGTCTAGAAACATAAGCAATTACTTTCGTTCGTTGCATTAATACACAACCGAGACCTTGCTTTGAGGCGTCACAATATATCACAAAATCATCATTCCCTTCAGGTAATGACAATATAGGTGCCGTAGTTAACTTTTTTGTCACGACCCTACTTTTTCCGTTATCTTTTTCAGTTAATTATTTAACGACCGTTAACGGTTAGTGTGCCACATCATTTCTATGACCTATATTATTATTTTTATAATATATATATATATATATATATATATATATATATATATATATATATATATTAATTATTATGTGTTATGTGAATATTTGTATTCATATTTTAATTTATACGTTTCTACGTCTCGCGGATTTTCATCCGGCGAATCTTTTTGGGTTTCAAACCAACGGTCGAGTTTTTGGGACATTTAAATCCTAAATATTTTAAATATGATATTTTAAGATCATATTATTATATAGTGTATTTATATTTATTTTTCGTCGCGCGTTTGTTATCTTTCGGAATTTTTAATCGCGTAAGTGCATTTTTGCGTTTCGGGACTCGTTCGGGCTTTCGGGCCATAATGAATTCTTCACTTGGCAACTTTGGACCATGGAGCCCACCCCACACACCCCCCATCGGCCGAAACCAAGAGGGGAGGGGGTAATACTCCCCATTATGTTTTTTTTTTGGCATTTTATTTTGTTACTTCCACTTTTATCTAAACCTAAGTTTATCAAATTGCTCTCCTCTCTCCCTCTTCCCTTTGTGCCATTGCCATCCTCACCCAACATCACCATCATCATCAAAATTTAAAGCTTGGATCAAGGATTGATTAGTATAAACGCGTTCCTCTCTTCATTCTCTACGCGATAACATCAATCGTTTCTCGATTAGGGTATAAACCCTAACCCTATAACTTTCAATTTTTCAATTATTTTCTGTATTTTGATGTTTATTTAGTAGTATGATGTTTGTGGATTATTGTAATGGGGTTTGTATGCATAGATGTACTCAAAATTGCATGTTTTCGGTTTATAAAATTCTGGACAGCAGCTATTTCGTTTATTCTGGGTTTGTGACTGAGATAAAAGTTAAAATAAACTATCTAGATGAGTTCCTCTCATCAATACATTAATTTTAGACTCCGGATTCATGTCGTTTCGATTCCCGGAGCCCTAGTTATGATCAAATTACTATTTTGTTAATAATTGAATTGTGGATTGACATGAAACAGGTTTGGTCCGACTTTGTGACCTTCCATGGTGTTTTTAGGGTGTGTTAGTATGTTAGGACTGATGGTGGGACGAACTTTCATGTTCGGGTCACCTAAATCCGAGCCACGGTTCACCCGTTACGACTAAAACACGGTTTTCAAAAAATTGAAGGTCCAAGTGGTGTCATGGCTGATTACCACGACTTGTCGACTGTTCTTGGTGTGTTCTTGAGTGCATCATTGTGTCAGGTGGTTTGAATAGGCGGAGATGCATATAAGGCTCGCCAGAAATAGACACCCGGGGCTCAAAATACGACCCAATGAACTTTTGAATTAAAACTTATGATTAATTCTAAAACTTATGATAAAAATAATGAAACTCATTATTAATTAATTACTTATGATAAAAGAAGTAATTATTATTATTTAAGAATTATGATATAAATATTTATTATATCATTTAATTATTATTTATGATTTAATTAACATTTTAATTTAACTTATGATTAATGACACTTTTATTATTAATGGAAAATACTTATGATAAGTATTAAATTTATTTTATAAGAATATTATTATAAGACTTATAATGAAGAATAAATAATTATTTAATTATTATAAGACTTAATTATTATTTAATTATGATTTAATTATTAAATACTTATGATTTAATAATTATATTTAGAAACTTATGATATGATTAATAATTCATTATTAATTAATAAACTTATGATATGATTTAAAATTTATTATTAATTAACAATATTTATATTATGACTAATATTTAATTAATTAATTAATTAAATACTTATGTTATATTAATTATATCATTTCAACTTATATTAACTTTAATAATTCATTTTATTTAATTAAACTTATGTTATGACATAATTATACACTTTTAACTTTAATAAACATTATAACTTATGTTATTATTATAACTTACAATTTTCAAATTAACGTTGACTATGTTTGACCAAGTTTGACTTTTGAGTTGACTTTCGGTTGACTTTGACTTTCAGTTGACTTTTGTTGACTTTCTAAATAAGGAAACTTTCCCTAACTTAAAAACTTTCTAAAAATAGAAACTTTCCAAAAATAGAAACTTTCCAAAAATAGAAACTTTCCTAAAATAGAAACTTTCCAAAAATGGAAACCTGCTAAAAATAGAAACTTTCTAAGAATAGAATGTATGTGTCCGTACGATGTTCCAGTCAAACCGATGCTTGCCGAGTATTGTTCTATGTCTACTTGCAACATGTACAATAGCTATCATACTAAGACTTGACCTAAGTTAGTTAATTATATCGACCTGCTTTATTTATAGGTCGGCGTTGTGATCATTCCTGATCACTTTATTCTATTTGCTGTTCGCTTGTTTGTGTGGTTTCTTCAGTTGCTTTTAAGGTGAGTTATAGTCCCATTTTTACATACTTTTCAAAGTATATTTTTGGGATGTGATTACATGCATTTTCATTTACGTTTAGACACAAGTAATAGTTAAATTTAATTATTCATTGTGAGTTGGACAAAAATATTCCCTAGTCTGGTAACTGTAATCATTGGTTTCTACCGGTAAACGTGAATCCTACGGATAGATCTATCGGGTTTAACAACTCCATTTCGAGCTAGTCGCGCTAGCAATTTATAATCAGAATGTTTAGTACTTCGTAATTTGTTGTAGATACACTGTCCAAGTGTATATTTTTATTGTGTTTGGCAAGGGTAAATAAAGGGTTAAGTGGTTACCAGGTGGCTCATTGATAATGGAATAATGTTTAATGTTTTCTAACATTTTTAAATCTTGTGGTCTAAAGTTTACTTATTTATTTAAACCTGTAATTCACTCAACCTTTGTGTTGACAGTTTACTTGCATGTTTTCACAGGTACTTGAGTTTTGTGATGCTTCCGCTGTGTTTAGAAGAGTCTGCATGCATTTGGGGCAGATTTTATGAAACATTTTATGAAACTTAAGCTTGCATTCTATTTTTGGATAATTTAAACTTGTGGGTTTGTTGGCAAGGTTTTGTGTCAACTTTTGGTTTATTACTATGGTTGGTTGTTTAAAACTACATATTTTGGTTTGTTTCCTTTTTGGGAAACTTTTGAAATAAAAGAATGCAACTTTGTTTATTTAATTCATTTAAGTCCGATCAAGCTGTGGGACAAACTGACGGATCCGTTAAGTGTTTTGACGGGGTCGTCACATGTGGTATCAGAGCGTTGGTTGTAGGGAACTAGGCGGTCTTAATGTGGTCAACCCGTGGTTTTTAGGGTGCATTAGAGTCTAGTCTACAGCCCGACCTTTTTGCTATAGCATTAATATGCATTTCATTTCGTATAAGTTATATTATTAGCTTTTATATCTTTTTGGTATGTGGTTTGCGGTTTTGCTGTTTGCAGATGTCGACTTCGAGCGATAACTCCGTTGCTGCTCCTGCTCCACCGTCTCCTGCTAGACGTCGTGCTAATCAACCAGAGATCGATGATCCTGTTCATTACTATTTTTATACCATTACTCATATGAACCGGGCTTATAATGAGGTGACACGTATTAACGCCCTTAGTGATTGTTTGCGCACTTTGCCACATAATGAAGTTATGGACGAGATCCGTGCCGACATGGGTAACTTTATCACTTTCAAGCATAAGGTTGAGGATGCGAACCGTAAGCGTGATCGAGAAGTTAATGCCAAGTTCGAGGTTCTCGAGAGCACTGTTCGTGTGTTGAAGGAAGAGTTGGATGTTGTGAAAGGGAAGTTGTGTAAGTTCGAGGTTCTCGAGAGCACTGTTCTCATGCTGGACCAGCTTATCACACCCGCTCTAAGCGAATGTGATATGATTATTCATATTGATTATCTATTTCATCAGACTTAATGTCCTTTTTATACATACATTTTGGGTTTTGTACGGCGTTTTGCCGAGGATTTTATTAAGATTTTGTTATGGGATATTTTTCATTATGTATGGATGGTTATTTTTATGACATCTATTATCATTATCATGTTTTATTTCCAATGTTGTGGCTCTTGGCATGTTATATTATGCGTAATATATGTTCATGTATGTTAGGTGCTATGTATGTTGTATGATGTTATCATAAAATATGTATGCATGTGATGGTTATTTCTATAACAATCATAACTGTCATGTTATTACTCATAGTGTTTGTTAACTATTATTTATGATGGTTAATCTTTTCGTGTTTTGATCTATTCCTTTATGACACTAGTATTATTCTTGGTACTAACAGATGTGTTATTCTATTTTGAAGATCATGCCCCCAAGAGAGTCCACTGGAGCGCGTATGCAATGCCTGATCAATGAAGGAATTACTGCTGCTATGGCAGCAAATGCTAATGTTAACGCCAATGCGAACAACAACGTGGGATACTCCCACAAAACTTTTATGGCTGGTCGACCCCAAGAATTCAGTGGTATAGAAGGACCAATAGGGCTTACTCATTGGTTCGAGAAAATTGAATCTATTTTCAGGGTCAGTCGGGTCCGTGAAGAGGACAAAGTTAGTTTCGCTAGTTGCACTCACAAGGATAGTGCCTTGACATGGTGGAACAATCTGGTTAGTAGTTTGGGAAGCGATGTAGCTTATGGGTTGGCCTGGAATGATTTTAAGGAAAGATTGATCACTCGCTATAGACCTCGGGGTGAGCTTAAGAAGCTAGAGGTTGAGCTCAAGAATTTGAAAATGCATGGCACCGAGTTAGATGCCTATGAACAAAGGTTTTTCGAGTTAACTTTGCTGTGTCCTAGGGTTTATGCGGATGAGGACTGCAAAATTGAGGCTTACATTGATGGTTTGTCCGAGAAGATTGAACATGAGGTTGAGTCTAGTGAACCCCAGACTATTGAGGCGGCTATGTCTATGGCCCACAAACTTAATGACAAGGTGTTGAGAAGAAGCAAGACTACAGTTTTTGAAAGTAGTGAGGAGGTTGTCAAGAAGGTTGATAATGGGAAACGAAAGTGGGATAACAACCGCAATCAAAACCAGGGTCAGCAGAAGAAACAGGATACCTCAGGTGCTAATAACAGAAATCAGCGTGTGTGTCCTCGTTGCTATAAAGCTCATGATGGTTACTGCACAGTTACTTGTAAGAGGTGCTCTAAGCAAGGGCACATTGCTAAAGATTGTACAGTGCTTTTGCCGGGGTCTGCTACTCCCGCGACTGGTGGTAATAATAATAATGTTGGTAATAGAGGTGGTAACGGTAACGGTAATGGGAAATCGAATAATGGAGGTAATCCAAGGGTTTGTTATGAGTGTGGGAAGCCGGGGCATTTCCGAGATGCTTGTCAAAACAAGAAGACTGCAGAGACTGCACGCGGCCGAGCGTTCAACATTAATGCTAAGGATGTGGAGGAAGATCCTAAGCTTGTTACTAGTACGTTCTCAGTCAACGATTTATCAGTTTATGTATTATTTGATTCAGGGGCTGATTTAAGTTTCGTGTCGAGTAAATTAAGTCCGAGAATCAAAACGCCGTTAACTCTCTTAGACAATACTTATGTTGTTGAAGTAGCTAATGGTAAGGAACTTACTACTATGACTGTACATCATAAGTGTAACATTAATCTGGGTGGTAGGGATTTCGAGATAAATTTGATACCGATTGAACTTGGTAGTTTTGATATTGTTATTGGTATGGATTGGTTGTCTGCGAACCATGCTGAGATAGTGTGTTATGATAAGGCTATTCGTATTACTGATGTGATTGGAGAGCCACTGATGGTCTTTGGAGATAAGAAATGCACACAGTTAAACCTTATTAGCTGTATGAAAGTTCGTAAACATTTCCGCAAAGGCTGTCATGCTATTCTTGCTGATGTTGTTGATCCTAGTAAGGAAGTAAAGAACGTTAATGACGTTCACATTGTTAGGGATTTTCCCGAGGTGTTTCCCGATGACTTACCTGGCCTTCCGCCGCAACGCGCGGTAGAATTTCAGATTGATCTTGTTCCCGGCGCTGCACCTGTAGCACGTGCTCCTTATCGTCTTGCGCCTTCCGAACTTCAAGAATTGTCGAGTCAACTTCGTGAGTTGTTAAACAAAGGTTTCATTCGTCCTAGCTCGTCCCCTTGGGGAGCTCCCGTTCTGTTTGTTAAGAAGAAAGATGGTTCCTTTCGTTTATGCATTGATTACCGTGAACTGAATAAGCTCACTGTTAAAAATCGTTATCCTCTTCCGAGAATTGATGATCTGTTCGATCAACTTCAGGGTTCGTCTGTTTATTCAAAAATTGATCTTCGTTCTGGCTATCATCAGTTGCGTGTTAAAGAATCTGATGTTTCAAAAACTGCTTTTCGCACCTGTTACGGTCACTTTGAATTTCTTGTTATGCCGTTCGAATTGACAAATGCACCTGCTGTGTTCATGGACCTCATGAACCGTGTGTGTAGACCCTATCTGGACAAGTTCGTTATTGTTTTCATCGACGACATCCTTATCTATTCTAAGAGTGATGAAGAGCACGAAGAACACTTGAGGTTAGAGCTTGATTTGTTAAAGAAAGAAGAGTTGTACGCTAAGTTCTCTAAGTGTGCTTTTTGGTTAAGAGAAGTTCAGTTCCTTGGTCATATTGTTAGTAAACAGGGAATACAAGTTGATCATGCTAAAATTGAGGCGATTGAAAAGTGGGAAACCCCGAAAACTCCTACTCAGATTCGTCAGTTCTTAGGGTTGGCTGGTTACTATGGAAGGTTCATCCAGGATTTCTCTCGTATTGCGAAACCTCTGACTGCTTTAACGCATAAGGGGAAGAAGTATGAGTGGAAGGATGAACAAGAGAATGCTTTTCAGATTTTGAAGAAGAAGTTGACTACCGCTCCGATTTTGTCACTACCGGAGGGTAATGACGATTTTGTTGTTTATTGTGATGCATCACGACAAGGCTATGGTTGCGTTTTGATGCAACGAAAGAAGGTTATTGCGTATGCGTCACGACAGTTGAAGATTCACGAACAGAACTATACAACTCATGATTTAGAGTTGGGGGCTGTTGTTTTTGCGCTTAAAATTTGGAGACACTATCTTTATGGTGTTAAGAGTACTGTGTACACCGATCACAAGAGTCTTCAACATATCCTCGATCAGAAACAGTTGAACATGAGACAACAAAGATGGATTGAGACGTTGAATGATTATAATTGTGACCTTTTGTATCACCCGGGTAAGGCCAATGTTGTGGCTGATGCATTGAGTCGTAAAGAAAGGACTGAACCTCGCAGGGTTAGGGCCTTGAATATGACAGTTAGATCAAACCTCGTTAGGCAGATTCTTGAGGCACAACAAGAAGCCTTAAAGGAGGAGAATTTCGTGAAGGAGAATGTAGAAAAGGTAGCTAAGAAGTTTGAAGTACGAGCTGATGGTACTAGGTATTTTGCGGGACGTCTATGGGTTCCGAAATTTAGAGGTCTTCGACAACTTGTTTTGGATGAGGCTCATAAGTCTAGATACTCCTGGTTCAGGAAAGATGTATCAGGATCTTAAGGAGCTATATTGGTGGCATAATTTGAAAGGTGATGTAGCTAAGTATGTGACTAAGTGTTTGACCTGTGCTAAGGTCAAAGCTGAACAGCAAAAACCGTCTGGACTTTTGGTGCAACCAGAAATTCCCGAGTGGAAGTGGGAAGGTATCACTATGGATTTTATTACTAAGTTACCAAGAGTTTCGGGTGGCTATGATGCGATTTGGGAGATTGTAGATCGACTCGCTAAGTCGGCTCACTTTTTGCCGATTAGGGAAACGGATTCGATGGAGAAACTCACCCGTTTGTATTTGAAAGAGATTGTTTCTAGGCATGGTGTTCCTATTTCCATTATTTCCGACCGAGACAGTCGATTTGTGTCGAGGTTTTGGCAATCTTTACAGGAAGCCTTGGGTACTAGGTTGGATATGAGCACCGCTTATCATCCTCAAACGGATGGTCAAAGTGAAAGGACCATTCAGACATTAGAAGATATGTTGCGAGTGTAGTGACCCGAACTTTTCCATGTTTATATATATTAATTAAGATTGATATTTACATGATTAAATGTTTCCAACATGTTAAGCAATCAAACTTGTTAAGACTTGATTAATTGAAATATGTTTCATATAGACAATTGACCACCCAAGTTGACTGGTGATTCACGAACGTTAAAACTTGTAAAAACTATATGATGACATATATATGGATATATATATAGTTAACATGATACTATGATAAGTAAACATATCATTAAGTATATTAATAATGAACTACATATGTAAAAACAAGACTACTAACTTAATGATTTTTAAACGAGACATATATGTAACGATTATCGTTGTAAAGACATTTAATGTATATATATCATATTAAGAGATATTCATACATGATAATATCATGATAATATAATAATTTAAAATCTCATTTGATATTATAAACATTGGGTTAACAACATTTAACAAGATCGTTAACCTAAAGGTTTCAAAACAACACTTACATGTAACGACTAACGATGACATAACGACTCAGTTAAAATGTATATACATGTAGTGTTTTAATATGTATTTATAAACTTTTGAAAGACTTCAATACACTTATCAAAATACTTCTACTTAACAAAAATGCTTACAATTACATCCTCGTTCAGATTCATCAACAATTCTACTCGTATGCACCCGTATTCGTACTCGTACAATACACTGCTTTTAGATGTATGTACTATTGGTATATATACTCCAATGATCAGCTCTTAGCAGCCCATGTGAGTCATCTAACACATGTGGGAACCATCATTTGGAAACTAGCATGAAATATCTCATAAAATTACAAAAATATGAGTAATCATTCATGACTTATTTAGATGAAAACAAAATTACATATCCTTTATATCTAATCCATACACCAACGACCAAAAACACCTACAAACACTTTCATTCTTCAATTTTCTTCATCTAATTGATCTCTCTCAAGTTCTATCTTCAAGTTCTAAGTGTTCTTCATATATTCTACAAGTTCTAGTTACATAAAATCAAGAATACTTTCAAGTTTGCTAACTCACTTCTAATCTTGTAAGGTGATCATCCAACCTCAAGAAATCTTTGTTTCTTACAGTAGGTTATCATTCTAATACAAGGTAATAATCATATTCAAACTTTGATTCAATTTCTATAACTATAACAATCTTATTTCAAGTGATGATCTTACTTGAACTTGTTTTCGTGTCATCATTCTGCTTCAAGAACTTCGAGCCATCCAAGGATCCGTTGAAGCTAGATCCATTTTTCTCCTTTCCAGTAGGTTTATCCAAGGAATTTAAGGTAGTAATGATGTTCATAACATCATTCAATTCATACATATAAAGCTATCTTATTCGAAGGTTTAAACTTGTAATCACTAGAACATAGTTTAGTTAATTCTAAACTTGTTCGCAAACAAAAGTTAATCCTTCTAACTTGACTTTTAAAATCAACTAAACACATGTTCTATATCTATATGATATGCTAACTTAATGATTTAAAACCTGGAAACACGAAAAACACCGTAAAACCGGATTTACGCCGTCGTAGTAACACCGCGGGCTGTTTTGGGTTAGTTAATTAAAAACTATGATAAACTTTGATTTAAAAGTTGTTATTCTGAGAAAATGATTTTTATTATGAACATGAAACTATATCCAAAAATTATGGTTAAACTCAAAGTGGAAGTATGTTTTCTAAAATGGTCATCTAGACGTCGTTCTTTCGACTGAAATGACTACCTTTACAAAAATGACTTGTAACTTATTTTTCCGACTATAAACCTATACTTTTTCTGTTTAGATTCATAAAATAGAGTTCAATATGAAACCATAGCAATTTTATACACTCAAAACGGATTTAAAATGAAGAAGTTATGGGTAAAACAAGATTGGATAATTTTTCTCATTTTACCTACGTGAAAATTGGTAACAAATCTATTCCAACCATAACTTAATCAACTTGTATTGTATATTATGTAATCTTGAGATACCATAGACACGTATACAATGTTTCGACCTATCATGTCGACACATCTATATATATTTCGGAACAACCATAGACACTCTATATGTGAATGTTGGAGTTAGCTATACTGGGTTGAGGTTGATTCCAAAATATATATAGTTTGAGTTGTGATCAATACTGAGATACGTATACACTGAGTCGTGGATTGATTCAAGATAATATTTATCGATTTATTTCTGTACATCTAACTGTGGACAACTAGTTGTAGGTTACTAACGAGGACAGCTGACTTAATAAACTTAAAACATCACATTATATTAAAAGTGTTGTAAATATATTTTGAACATTCTTTGATATATATGTATATATTGTTATAGGTTCGTGAATCAACCAGTGGCCAAGTCTTACTTCCCGACGAAGTAAAAATCTGTGAAAGTGAGTTATAGTCCCACTTTTAAAATCTAATATTTTTGGGATGAGAATACATGCAGGTTTTATAAATGATTTACAAAATAGACACAAGTACGTGAAACTACATTCTATGGTTGAATTATCGAAATCGAATATGCCCCTTTTTATTAAGTCTGGTAATCTAAGAATTAGGGAACAGACACCCTAATTGACGCGAATCCTAAAGATACATCTATTGGGCGCAACAAGCCCCATCCAAAGTACCAGATGCTTTAGTACTTCGAAATTTATATCATATCCGAAGGGTGTCCCGGAATGATGGGGATATTCTTATATATGCATCTTGTTAATGTCGGTTACCAGGTGTTCACCATATGAATGATTTTTATCTCTATGTATGGGATGTGTATTGAAATATGAAATCTTGTGGTCTATTATTATGATTTGATATATATAGGTTAAACCTATAACTCACCAACATTTTTGTTGACGTTTTAAGCATGTTTATTCTCAGGTGATTATTAAGAGCTTCCGCTGTCGCATACTTAAATAAGGACGAGATTTGGAGTCCATGCTTGTATGATATTGTGTAAAAACTGCATTCGAGAAACTTATTTTGTTGTAACATATTTGTATTGTAAACCATTATGTAATGGTCGTGTGTAAACAGGATATTTTAGATTATCATTATTTGATAATCTACGTAAAGCTTTTTAAACGTCTCATATAGATGTCAAAACCTCGCAACGAAATCAATTAATATGGAACGTTTTTAATCAATAAGAACGGGACATTTCAGTTGGTATCCGAGCGTTGGTCTTAGAGAACCAGAATTTTGCATTAGTGTATTTTATCGAGTTTGTTAGGATGCATTAGTGAGTCTGGACTTCGACCGTGTTTACTTGAAAAAGGATTGCTTAACAAATTTTGTTGGAAACTATATATTTTTAACATGTGAATATTATGTGATATATTAATCTCTTAACGCGTTTGATATTATGTGATAGATGTCTACCTCTAGAACAAGTCCCATTGACTCACCTAATAATAATGAAGAGTCAAATGTAAATTGGAATGATTCGTGGACTGATTCACAAGTTCCCGAAGAGGAACCGGAAGAAGAGTCGGAACCGAAAGAAAAATCAGAACCGGAAGAAGAATCGGAACAGGATGAAGAAATAGAACTGGTGGGGGAAATAATAAAACGGGTAAGTAAAAGAAAATCCTCAACCAACCGACCAAGGTTAATTATGGTCAATGGTGTTTCCGCCAAGGAAGCAAAATATTGGGAGGATTACCAATTCTCCGATGAATCGGATTTCGACGAGAATTCCGATGATGTTATAGAAATTACCCAAACTGAATTTAAAAAGGCAAAAGAAAATAATAAGGGAAAGGGCATAAAAATAGAGAAATCTAATTCCAACCCCGATGAACTTTATATATATCGTCAACCCCCGAAGTCCTTAAGTTGTAACAATGACCCGGGAACCTCTAAACCACCAGGTTTTTCTAAACCAATGTGGATAATGACGGCTCGTATTAGGGGAACATCATATATCCCTAGAAACTTGGCAAAACAAATCAAAACCGAAGAAGAAGAAACAAGCGAGTCGGAATAAGATAGTTGTATTCGTGTGGTGTAATATAAGTAATATAGTGTGCTTATGCTTTATGATATATGTAAAAATTGCTTGTATTAATAAGTATTTTTTTTATGAATCTAACTCTTGTCTATTTTACAGTTTAAAAACACAAAATGGATAGACAACCCAATATTTTAAGAGACCTACCCGGAGACATGATTGATGAAATCTTGTCTAGAGTCGGTCAGAATTATTCGGCACAACTATTTAAGGCGAGATCAGTTTGTAAGACATTCGAAGAACGTTCCAAGAATGCCTTGGTTTATAAAAGGCTTTCGTTCGAAAGATGGGGGATATCACATTAGGAAATCCATAAGTTACGATGTGTTTACTTTGACGCATATATTGCGGGGAACCCAAATGCTATTTTACGCAATGGGTTAAGAAATTATTTTGACTCAATATATCCGAATATTGGACTTCGTGATTTAGAAAAAGCGGCTAACATGCAACATAAAGAAGCATGTTATGCTTACGGATTAGTAATGTTCGCTTCTCACCAAAGTGAGAACAAGAACATCGGGCTACAACTATTAAACAAAACGTTCCCACAAGTGACGAAGTCGGTAATTGGGGTAAGAAATGAGGTTTTTAGATTGTTACGGGACTGTTGGACATTACGTAATCCTCGTCCCTTTGACGACGTTACAACACGCTGTCTTATCAATGGCCATAACGGTTATGTTCCACAAGACCAAGGATGGGAAGTAATCCTAGTAAAACCAGAATGCATGACTTGTTTCTGGACGTATGAATTACGTGTCTTTATTGCCTTTGCTGAACGACTTGTGTACTAGCTAGAATTATCTTCACAACCATCTTGTATCAAATTTATTGTATGCTATATTTCATGCTATATGTAAAATAAGCGGTATTGTAAGTTTGTAAAATATTGTGTAAAAGTTTGAACGCGAAATATTATTATAATCAGTTTTTCATATAGAATTGTAGTAGTTGAATTGTATATTAGCTACTAAGTATGAACTTAACGGGTAGGTACTACCCGAATTTAAACTTATCAAACGCTAATATGAAGAAAAAGCTTTTATAAATGAGTTCATATTATGCTACGAAATACTATTAACTACTCTTAATATTCTGTATGATTAACTTGTTCCATTGGACTATTTTGAAGGAAATGGCACCGACTACTCGACACACCGTGAATATGAATGAAGAGGAATTCCGTAATTTTCTAGCTTCAAACATAGCCGCAGTACAGGCTGCGCTACATACCAACAATAACCTTAGATCTAGCAGTACAGGAAATCGTGTAGGATGCACCTACAAAGAATTCACTGCCTGCAAACCTTTAGAATTTGATGGAACCGAAGGACCGATCGGATTGAAATGGTGGACCGAGAAGGTCGAATCGGTGTTTGCCATATGTAAGTGTACTGAAGAGGACAAAGTGAAGTACGCTACGCATACCTTCACAGGTTCTGCGTTAACATGGTGGAATACCTATCTAGAGCAAGTGGGACAATACGATGCGTACTCACTACCGTGGTCAGCATTCAAGCACTTGATGAACGAGAAGTACCGTCCCAGAAACGAGGTCAATAAGCTCAAGATAGAACTTAGAGGGTTACGAACCCAAGGATTTGATATTACCATGTACGAAAGACGATCCACAGAATTGTGCCTATTGTGTCCGGAAGCATTCGAAGATGAGGAAGAGAAGATCGACGCGTTTGTGAAAGGATTACCGGAAAGAATCCAAGAAGATATAAGTTCACACGAGCCCGCCTCCATACAACAGGCATGTAGAATGGCTCACAAACTAGTGAACCAGATTGAAGAAAGAATTAAAGAACAGACTGCTGAAGAGGCCAATGTGAAGCAAGTCAAAAGAAAGTGGGAGGAAAACGGTGATAAGAATCACCCATACAACAACAACAGCAATTACAACAATAATCGCAACAATTATCCCAACAATCGCAACATCAATCGCAACTACAACAAACGGCCCAACAACAACAACAACAACAACAACAACAACAACAACAGCAGCAGCAACTACAACAATCATTCCAACAACAATAATAACCGCAACAACAACAACAATCAGAAGCAGCTATGCCAAAGGTGTGAAAAGTATCACTCGGGGTTCTGCACCAAATTTTGCAACAAGTGTAAAAGAAATGGTCATAGCGCGGCGAAGTGTGAGGTCTACAGACCAGGGGTTAATAGAGCGAAAGGAACAAATGGTGTCAGAACGAGTAATGGCGGAGCAAGTAGTGTCGGAGCAAGTTATGCCAATGTAGTTTGTTATAAATGTGGAAAACCGGGCCACATTATTAGAAATTCCCGAACCAGGAGAACACGAATGGACAAGGCCGCGGAAGAGTTTTCAATATTAATGCGGCAGAGGCACAGGAAGACCCGGAGCTTGTTACGGGTACGTTTCTTATTGACAATAAATCTGCTTACGTTTTATTTGATTCGGGTGCGGATAGAAGCTATATGAGTAGAGATTTTTGTGCTAAATTAAGTTGTCTATTGACGCCTTTGGATAGTAATTTTTACTCGAATTAGCAAATGGTAAATTAATTTCAGCAGATAATGTATGTCGGAATTGAGAAATTAAACTGGTTAGCAAAACATTTAAGATTGATTTGAAACCAGCAGAGTTATGGAGTTTTGATGTGATAATCGGTATGGACTGGTTGAAAAAAGTGAAAGTAGAGATCGTTTGTTACAAAAATGCAATTCGCATTATACGAGAAAAAGGAAAACCCTTAATGGTGTACGGAGAAAAGGGCAACACGAAGCTACATCTTATTAGTAATTTGAAGGCACAAAAACTAATAAGAAAAGGTTGCTATGCTGTTCTAGCACACGGCGAGAAAGTGCAAAC
Organism: Rutidosis leptorrhynchoides; assembly: GCF_046630445.1. Lineage (NCBI taxonomy): Eukaryota > Viridiplantae > Streptophyta > Magnoliopsida > Asterales > Asteraceae > Rutidosis > Rutidosis leptorrhynchoides. The sequence continues at coordinate 223,799,021 of NC_092337.1, read as the reverse complement.
TGAAGAAAAGAGCATCAACGATGTTCCCATTGCAAAAGAATTTCTCGATGTATTTCCGAAAGAATTACCGGGATTACCCCCACATCGATCCGTTGAATTTCAAATAGATCTTGTACCAGGAGCTGCACCAATAGCTCGTGCTCCTTACAGACTCGCACCCAGCGAGATGAAAGAACTACAAAGCCAATTACAAGAACTTTTAGAGCGTGGTTTCATTCGACCAAGCACATCACCGTGGGGAGCTCCTGTTTTGTTTGTCAAGAAGAAAGATGGTACATTCAGGTTGTGTATCGACTACCAAGAGTTGAACAAACTTACCATCAAGAACCGCTACCCACTACCGAGAATCGACGACTTATTTGATCAACTACAAGGCTCGTCTGTTTATTCAAAGATTGACTTACGTTCCGGGTATCATCAAATGCGGGTGAAAGAAGATGATATTCCAAAGACTGCGTTCAGAACACGTTACGGTCATTATGAGTTTATGGTCATGCCATTTGGTTTAACTAATGCACCAGCTGTGTTCATGGACCTTATGAACCGAGTGTGTGGACCATACCTTGACAAGTTTGTCATTGTTTTCATTGATGACATACTTATTTACTCAAAGAATGACCAAGAACACGGTGAACATTTGAGAAAGGTGTTAGAAGTATTGAGGAAGGAAGAATTGTACGCTAAGTTTTCAAAGTGTGCATTTTGGTTGGAAGAAGTTCAATTCCTCGGTCACATAGTGAACAAAGAAGGTATTAAGGTGGATCCGGCAAAGATAGAAACTGTTGAAAAGTGGGAAACCCCAAAAACTCCGAAACACATACTCCAGTTTTTAGGACTTGCTGGTTACTACAGAAGGTTCATCCAAGACTTTTCCAGAATAGCAAAACCCTTGACTGCATTAACACATAAAGGGAAGAAATTTGAATGGAATGATGAACAAGAGAAAGCGTTTCAGTTATTGAAGAAAAAGCTAACTACGGCACCTACATTGTCCTTGCCTGAAGGGAATGATGATTTTGTGATTTATTGTGACGCATCAAAGCAAGGTCTCGGTTGTGTATTAATGCAACGGACGAAGGTGATTGCTTATGCGTCCAGACAATTGAAGATTCACGAGCAAAATTATACGACGCATGATTTGGAATTAGGCGCGGTTGTTTTTGCATTAAAAACTTGGAGGCACTACTTAAAAACTTGCATTAAAAACTTGGAGGCACTAATTCATTTAAGTTCGATCAAGCTGTGGGACCAACTGACGGATCCGTTAAGTGTTTTGACGGGGTCGTCACATTTTTCTTTAATAATTGAAACGCTTTCTCTTGTTCACCTTTCCATTCAAATTTCTTCCCTTTTATGCGTTAATGCAGTCAAGGGTTTTGCTATTCTGGAAAAGTCTTGGATGAACCTTCTGTAGTAACCAGCTAGTCCTAAAAATTGGCGTATATGCTTCGGAGTTTTCAGAGTTTCCCACTTTTCAACGGTTTCAATCTTTGCTGGATCCACCTGAATACCTTCTTTGTTCACTATGTAACCGAGGAATTGAACTTCTTCCAACCAAAATGCACACTTTGAAAACTTAGCGTACAGTTTTTCTCTCCTTAATAACTCTAGCACTTTTCTCAAATGTTCTTCGTGCTCTTGGTCATTATTTGAGTAAATAAGTATGTCATCGATGAAAACAATGACAAACTTGTCAAGGTATGGTCCACACACTCGGTTCTTGAGGTTCATGAACATAGCTGGTGTGTTAGTCAACCCAAAGGGCATAACCATAAACTCGTAATGACCGTAACGCGTCCTCAAAGCAGTCTTTGGAATATCATCCTCCTTCACCCGCATTTGATGATGCCCTGAACGTAAATCAATCTTCGAATAAATCGACGAGCCTTGTAATTGATCAAATAAGTCGCCGATTCTCGATAGTGGGTAGCAGTTCTTGACGGTAAGTTTGTTCAACTATTGGTAGTAAATACACAACCTAAATGTACCATCCTTCTTCTTGACAAATAAAACAGGAGCTCCCCACGGTGATGTGCTTGGTCGAATGAAACCACGCTCTAAAAGTTCTTGTAACTGACTTTGTAACTCTTTCATTTCACTGGTGTGAGTCTGTATGGAGCACGAGCTATTGGTGCAGCTCCTGGTACAAGGTCTATTTGAAATTCAACGGATCGATGTGGGGGTAATCCCGACAATTCTTTCGAAAATACATCGGGAAATTCTTTTGCGACGGGAACATCACTAATGTTCTTTTCTTCAGGTTTAACTTCCTTGATGTGTGCTAGAATGACGTAACAATTTTTTCTTATTAGTTTTTGCGCCTTCAAACTACTAATAAGATTTAATTTCGCGTTGTTCTTTTCTCCGTACACCATTAAAGGTTTTTCTTTTTCACGCATAATGCGAATCGCATTTTTGTAACAAACGACCTCTGCTCTCACCTTTTTTAACCAGTTCATGCCAATTATTACATCAAAACTCCCTAACTCGACTGGTATTAAATCAATTTTAAACGTTTCATCCCCCAGTTTAATTTCTCTCTCCCGACATATATTATCTGCTGAAATTAATTTACCGTTTGCTAATTCGAGTAAAAATTTATTATCCAAAGGCGTCAGTGGACAACTTAATTTAGCACAAAAATCTCTACTCATATAGCTTCTATCCACACCGGAATCAAATAAAACATAAGCAGATGTATCGTCAATAAGAAACGTACCCGTAATAAGCTCCGGGTCTTCCAGCGCTTCTGCCGCATTAATATTGAAAACTCTTCCGCGGCCTTGCCCATTAGTATTCCCTTGGTTTGGGAAATTTCTAATAATGTGGCCCGATTTTCCACATTTATAACAAACTATGTCGGCATTATTTGTTCCGACCTTATTTGTTTCTTTATTTTTGTTGTTCTTTGGTCCGTAAACCTCACATTTTATCGCGCTATGACCAGCTCTCTTACACTTGGTGCAAAGTGTTGTGCAAAACGCATTCGGATGGTACTCTACACACCTGAAGCATGGTTGTTTCTGTTGTTTGTTGTTATTGAGGTTGTTGTTGGGATTGTTATTGTTGTTGAAATGGTTGTTGTTGTTGTTGTTGTTGTTGTTGGGATGTTTGTTGTAGTTATTGTTAGGATTGTGGTTATTGTTGCGATTGTTGTTGCGGTTGTGGTTGTAATTGTTATTGTTGTTGTACTGGTGACTCTTGTCACCGTTTTCCTCCCACTTCCTCTTGAGTTGTTTCGTGTTGGCTTCTTCGGCCGCCTGTTCTTTAATTCTCCCCTCAATCTGATTTATGAGTTTATGAGCCATTCGACTTGCGTTCTGTATGGAATCGGGCTCGTGTGAACTCACATCATCTTGAATCCTTACTGGTAACCCTTTTACAAACGTGTCGATCTTCTCTTCTTCATCTTCAAACGCTCCCGGACACAATAAGCACAACTCTGTGAATCGTCGTTCATATGTGGTATTGTCGAATCCTTGTGTTCGTAACTCTCTAAGTTCTACCTTGAGCTTATTGACTTTGTTTCTAGGATGGTACTGCTCGTTCATCAATTGCTTGAATGCCGACCATGGTAGTGCGTAAGCAGCATTTTATCTTACCTGTTCAAGATAGGTGTTCCACCACGTTAACGCAGTACCTGGGAAGGTATGCGTAGCGTACTTAACTTTGTACTCTTTAGTACACTTACTTATGGCAAACACCGATTCGACCTTCTTGGTCCACCTTTTCAATCCAATTGGTCCTTCGGTTCCATCAAATTCCAAAGGTTTGCAGGCAGTGAATTCTTTGTAGGAGCATCCTACATGATTTCTTGTGGAATTAGTTCCACTGCTAGATCCAGAGTTATTGTTATTTTGCATCGCAGCCTGTACTGCGGCTATGTTTGCTGCAAGGAAAACACGGAAGTCTTCCTCACTCATGTTCAAATTCTGACGAGTTGCCGGTGCCATTTCCTTCAAAAATAGCCCAAAGAATTAAGTTAATCATATAGAATTTTAAGAGTAGTCAATAGTATTTCGTAGCATAGTATGAACTCATTTATAAAAGCTTTTTCTTCATATTAGCGTTTTATAGTTTTAATTCGGGTAGTACCTACCCGTTAAGTTCATACTTAGTAGCTAATATACACTTCAACTACTATAATTCTATATGAAAAAACTAATTATAATAATATTTTCGCGTTCAAATTTTATACAATATTTACAAACTTACAATAACGCTATTATACATATAGGATGAAATATAGCACATAATAACTTTGCTACTCGGCAACTATAAAGGCAATTCTAGTTAATACGTAAGTCATTCAGCAAAAGAAATAAAGACACGTAATTCATAAGTCTAGAAACAAGCCATGCATTCTGGTTTTACTAAAACGACTTCCCATCCTTGGTCTTGTGGAAAGTAACCGTTATGACCATTGGCTAGGCAGCATGTTGTAATGTTGTCAAAAGGACGAGGGTTTCGTAATGTCTAACAACCCCGTAATAATCTAAAAACCTTGTTTCTCACCCCAACTACTGAATCCGTCACTTGTGGGAATGTTTTATTTAAAAGTTGTAATCCGATATTCTTTTTCTCACATTGGTAAGAAGCGAACATCACTAACCCGTATGTATAACATGCTTCTTTATGTTGTATGTTAGAAGCTCTTTAACGCTTAACCCGTAGCGTAAAATTACATTTGGGTTCCCTGCATTTAACGCTTTAAAGAAAAAATGGCGTAACTTACGGTCTCTCCAATGTGATATACCCCACCTATCAAAGGAAAGCCTTTTATAAACTAAGGTATTTCTGGAAAGTCTTTCAAATATTTGACAAGTTAATTTCGCCATAACTAAATGTGCTGATGAATTCTGACCGACTATAGACAAGATTTCCTCAATCATATCCTCTGGTAGGTCTTCTAAAATATTCGGTTGTCTACCCTTAACGTCCATTTTGTTTTTATACTGTAAAATAGACAAGGATTAGATTCGTAAAAGATAATTAACAAACAATACAAGCAATTTTTACATAGAACATAAAAGTACAAGCACACTAATATACATATAATACGCAACATGATTACAACCCTCTAATCCGAATCACTGGTTTCATCTTCTTCGGACTTGGTTCGTTTTCCTAATTTTCTAGGGATATATGGTGTTCCTCTAATACGAGCCGTCATTTTCCACAATGGTTTAGAAAAACCTGGTGGTTTAGAGGTTCCCGGGTTATTGTTACATTTTAGGAAATACAGACGTTGTCGATACATATAAAGTTCATCGGGGTTGGAATTAGGTTTCTCTATTTTTATACCTTCTCCCGTATTATTTTCTTTTGCTTTATTAAATTGGGTGGAGGTAATTTCTATAACATCATCGGAATCCTCATCGGGATCCAATTCATTGGAAAATTGGTAATCTTCCCAATATTTTGCTTCCTTGGCGGAAACACCATTGACCATTTTTAACTTTGGTCTGTTGGTTGAGGATTTTCTTTTATTTAATCGATTTACTGTAGGTATCAATATTTCTTCCTCCAGAACCTCTTCTTCTTCCGGTTCTTCCTCTTCCGATTCCTCCTCTTCCAGTTCCTCTTCTTCCGGTTCCTCCTCTTCTGGTTCCTCCTCTTCCGGTTCCTCTTCGGGAATTTGTGAATCTTCCCAAAGTATATTCGACCATTCATTATTATTAGGTGAGTCTATGGGATTTGTACTAGAGGTAGACATCTATCACACAATATCAAACATGTTAAGAGATTAATATATCACATAATATTTACATGTTAATAATATATAGTTTCCAACAAAAAAATGTTAAGCAATCGTTTTTGAAGAAAAACACGGTCGAAGTCCAGACTCACTAATGCATCCTAACAAACTTGGTAAGACACGCTAATGCAAAAATTCTGGTTCTCTAGGACCAACGCTCGGATACCAACTGAAATGTCCCGTTCATATCGATTATAAACGTTCCATATTAATTGATTTCGTTGCGAGGTTTTTACCTCTATATGAGACATTTTTCAAAGACTGCATTCGTTTTTAAAACAAACCATAACCTTTATTTTATCGACAAGGTTAAAAAGACACCACCTAGATTATCCAGAAATGAAAATCTAAAAATATCACACTTACACACTACCAATACATATTGGTTTACAATATTAATATGTTACAACAAAATAAATCTCGAATACAGTTTTAAACAATATTATACAAGCATGCTGACACCAAATCTTGTCCATATATTAGCATGCAACAGCGAAAGCTCATAATAATCATCTAAGAATAAACATGCTTTAAATGTCAACAAAAATGTTGGTGAGTTATAGGTTTAACCTATATATTTATCAAATTGTAATAATAGACCACAAGATTTCATATTTCAATATACATCCCATACATAGAGATAAAAATCATTCATATGGTGAACACCTGGTAACCGACCTTAACAAGATGCATATAGAATATCCCCTATCATTCCAGGACTCCCTTTGGACATGATGAATTCGAAGTACTAAAGCATCCGGTACTTTGGATGGGGCTCGTTGGGCCCAATAGATCTATCTTTAGGATTTGCGTCAATTAGGGTGTCTGTTCCCTAATTCTTAGATTACCAGACTAAAAACGGGCATATTCGGTTTAATAATTCAGCCATAGAATGTAGTTTCATTTACTTGTGTCTATTTTGTAAAATATTTATAAAAATGCATGTATTCTCATCCCAAAATATTAGATTTTAAAAGTGGAACTATAACTCACTTTCACAGATTTTTACTTCATCGGGAAGTAAGACTTGGCCACTGGTCGATTCACGAACCTATAACAAATATGTACATATATATCAAAGTATGTTCAAAATATATTTACAACATATTTAATACGTTTTGCTGTTTAAGTTTATTAAGTCGGCTGTCCTCGTTAGTAACGTACAACTAGTTGTCCACAGTTAGATGTACAGAAAATAAAGCAATATATTATCTCGAATCAATCCACGACCTCGTGTATACAAGCCTCAGGCTAGATCACAACTCAAAGTTGTAGGAATTTAACAAGTTCATAAAACATGTACTTATGGTTAACATGATTACAAAACCAATTTGAATAATGTTAAAGCAAGCGGAAGCAAAAGATTAGTTCATGTTTATATGTAAATTCATTTAGTTAAATTCCATGATAATATCAAGTCTTGAATCTATGCTTACAAATAAGAGCAAGAAAGTAAGATTGTACCTCCTCAAGCTTGTTGAGGGTTGTTAACAAGGTTGCAAGATGATGATGAAGATGATGAAAATGAGCTTCTAACTTGAAGCCTCAAGTGTGTAATACCCCAAGCTTTTAACCCCAACACTCTTGCCTTTGGTTAGGATTTGTTAGACACTTAATTTAGCTTGCAAAAAAAAATTTAAGAACCTCTTCTTCACCCAAAAAGGCCACGGCCAGATCAGTGTTTTGGGAGCACTTGTGCAGTTTTTTTTTCTTTGTTTTGATGTGTATTTTCAAGTATGACTAGTCTCTAACAAGCCCTTGGTTAATATGCATATGGAGAATGGGAAAATGCTTTGACCAAGAAGGAATCTAAGCATGTGTGTGCACTTCCAATTCCACTTCCCTTACATATTATAAAATAAGTTTTATAAAATAAAAGGATTAGATTTTATAAAACTCTTTATAATACTTCTATATATATATATATATATATATATATATATATATATATATATATATATATATATATATATATATATATATATATATATATATTTGTTATGTACTTTTATTATTTTCATTTCATAAAACCAAAACTTTATAAAATGTAACATAACAAAATCAATTATTTAACCCATAAATAATTTAAACTTAGTAATATAAATTATTCCATAATTTATATGTATACACATCAAGTAAAATCTCAGAAAACCATTTTTCTTAAAATTCAAGTGTCGCATATTTATTTAACAATCCAACCGTTAAAATAAATACATATAAAGTGTTGGTAAGCTTGTTATTGGGTATGACCCGACTTGGACCATAACATAGTGGCCACGTTAATTTAATATGTCTCTTGGGCATACGAAATACCTTCAATCTCCCACTTGCACGAGAAACATAAGAAATTAATGCAAGTGACGGATACCACCTAACGACCGTCCATCACCCCCACTATGTTATGACTTTGTGCCATTCAATAACATCATCCCTTTCGAGTTCCCATCTCGAATATGAATAGGTGAATCTTTCATCACATCCTTTCGTCCTAAATGTCATGTTAAATCCAAGAGACATAGAGTGATCACTCTCTTCTAGATTTAACTTTATCAGGCCTTAGACATCTGACTCTCAACGAATAAGAGGGACAAATTCCATCTTGACTACATATGTCCTAAATATATACCTTGTATTATACCTGAGCTCTTCCTTATGAACTACCATTTTTCAGAATAGCGAAGGAAAGAATCAAGGCACAATACCTGGTAAATATCCGAACCCAATACGTATCTCAGGTCAGAGGATACAATGATATTCGCCTTTACTCAAGATTACATGTGATCAACCACAAAGGCTACATTTAGTAAATCTTGAGAGCGGGTCTTCCAATATTTGTATCCTACAAATATCTATGAACCTTGGTTGCAACCTTGCCCCATAATCATCCCGTGAATGTATACCAATCCAAGTTCATAATAGTCTAAACCTCACATTTGCTCCCACAAATGTGATCGACTACGGAATTTAGAATAATTACTTATTCATGGATAAAATATGCAAAATAGGAACATAACTCAAAATAAATTAATACCATAATTATATTAATGAGTTTGAACAATTTCGTTCCGTTACAATACTTAAAACAGATCATGACCAATCACTAGAATATTGAAGCCCTAATGCACAAACATGTCCTGCATGTTTTGATCCATGTAAGAGCTTCGTGAGAGGATCCGCTATATTAAGATCTGTGTGAACTTTGAAAATACATATCTTTCCCTTTTTAACTTCATCCCTTATGTAGTTGAATCTCCGCTCAATGTGACGGGTCTTTTGGTGAGCACTAGGTTCTTTGATTTGAGCAATCGCACCCTCGTTGTCACAAAAGATCTCAAGAGGGTCCTGAATGGAAGGGACAACTCCTAAGTCGTCGATGAATTTCTTCATCCATGCAGCTTCCTGAGCTGCCAATGATGCGGCGATGTACTCCGACTCTGTAGTGGATAAAGCAACAACATCCTGTTTTGAACTCTTCCAAGAGACCGCACCTCCATTTAATGTGAAGACATAACCGGATTGTGATCAAGAATCATCTCGATCAGTTTGGAAACTCGCATCCACGTAACCTTTTACAGCAAGTTCCTCCTCACCAGACCCATATATTAGAAACATATCCTTAGTCCTCCTAAGGTATTTCAATATACTTTTAACAGCAATCCAATGACTGTTTCCTGGGTTATTCTGGTATCTGCTTGTCAGGCTAAGAGCGCATGACACATCCGGTCTAGTGCATATCATTGCATACATGATTGACCCAATGGCAGATGCATATGGGACCTTCTTCATTTTATCTTGTTCATCTTTCGTGGTGGGGCACTGAGATGAACTAAGGAGTGTTCCTCTTTGAATAGGTACCAAACCTTTCTTAGAGTTCTCCATCTTGAACCTTTTCAAGATTTTTTCAATGTATGCACTTTGATTCAAACCTATCAGTTTCTTGGATCTATTCCTGTAGATCCCAATCCCCAAAACGTATTGTGCTTCTCCAAGATCCTTAATGGAGAAACATTCACTTAGCCAAGTTTTAACTCCTTGCATTGCCGGAATATCATTTCCAAATAACAATATATCATCCACATATAGTACAAGGAACATGATAGTGCTCCCACTAGCTTTCTTATAAACACAAGCTTCATCACCATTTTTAACGAAGCCAAGTTTCTCGGCTTCCTCATTAAAACGATGATTCCACATTCTAGATGCTTGTTTCAATCCGTAGATTGACTTCTTTAACTTGCATACCTTTTTAGGATAGTTCGGATCAACAAAACCTTCAGGCTGAACCATATAGACATCTTCCACAAGATATCCATTTAGGAAAGCGGTCTTGACATCCATTTGCCATATTTCATAATCATAATGAGCAGCAATGGAAAGTAATATCCTAATAGACTTTAGCATTGCCATAGGCGAAAAAGTTTCATCATAGTCAACCCCTTGAGTTTGAGTGAAACCTTTTGCTACAAGTCTAGCTTTATATGTATCCAAGTTTCCATGTATGTCGGTTTTCATTTTGAAAATCCATTTACAATCAACTAGCCTTGAGCCAGCAGGTTGTGTAATAAGTTCCCAAACTTGGTTGTCATACATGGATTGCATCTCAGCGTTCATGGCTTCCTGCCATTTATCTTTATCAATCCTTGATAAAGCATCTTGGTAGTTTATTGGTTCATCCAAATCAACCACATAGAAACCATCCATGAGAAACCCATATCTCTCAGGAGGATTACTAATCCTACCAGATCTGCGAATGTCTTGTGTATTTTGATCATCCATTTGATCACTCTCAACATTTTCATGTTGAGTGCTAGTGTCAACCAATTGTGTATCATCTACTTGATCTTGAACCTCTTCAAGATCTATCTTCCTTTCACTACTTCCTTCCATTAGGAACTTAGTTTCAAGGAATTCCGCCTTCCGAGCAACAAATACATTCTGCTCGGATGGATCATAGAAGTAATATCCCATATTATCCTTGGGATATCCTATGAAGATACACTTCGTGGATCGAGCATTCAACTTATTAGGGACGTAACGCTTAGGATAAGCTTCACATCCCCATACCTTTAAGTATGATAGAGATGGAGGTTTTCCAAACCACATCTCATGAGGTGTTCGTTCCACTTTCTTGGTTGGGGCCATATTTAAAATACGAGCCGCGGAGCATAGACAATAACCCCAAAATGATAGAGGTAACGTGCTTCTAGCCATCATAGATCGAACCATATCCATTAGGGTTCGGTTCCTCCTTTCGGAAACTCCATTCAGTTGGGGTGTTCCAGGAGGAGTGAGTTGCGAGATAATCCCACAACATCTAAGATGATCTTGGAAAGCATCACTTAGGTATTCACCTCCTCTATTGGCACGAAGTACCTTGATTGTCTTATTGAGTTGATTTTGTACTTCGCTTTGATACTCTTTGAATGCTTCAAAAGTTTCGTCCTTATGTCTTAACAAGTAGACATATCCGAAACGACTGAAGTCATCAATGAAAGTAACAAAGTATCTTTCACCATTCCTAGTTATGGGCTTAAAGGGTCCACATACATCCGAATGTATTAATCCCAATAAGTCCTTAGCCCTTTCATAGGTCCCTTTGAAAGGTGCTTTAGTCATTTTGCCTTGTAAACAAGATTCACATACATCAAACGAGTCTAGTTCATTTGATTTCAAAAGGCCATTCTTTTGAAGTTTATGCATTCGATTCTTGTTTATGTGACCAAGGCGACAATGCCATAAGTAGGAATCACTCAAATCCCTTTTGAGTTTCTTGGTACTAGTATGGTATATTGAGCTACTAGATGATGTGTCATCATGAACCAATTCATAAATTCCATTTGAAGGCGAAGCCTTAAAATAGAATACATTATCTAAATAAACGTGAATATCATCATTAACAAAATTAAGATAAAAACCACATTGTTTTAAACGGGAAACTGAAATAATGTTTCGACATAAATCCGGTGCATACAAAACATTGTTCAAAATTAGTTCCAAACCACTTGGAAGCTTTAATACAAAGTCTCCTTGAGCCTTCACTTGCACTTTGGCTCCATTACCCATAAAGAGACTTGATGTTCCCGTTTGCTTGCTACTTCTTTTGAACCCCTGCAAAGAATTGCAAATGTGAGTTCCACATCCAGTGTCTAATACCCATGTATTAGAAGAAGTAATACTAAGCTCTATATATACCATATATATGTTACCTGAGGATTGCCCCGCATCCCTCTTTTCCTTCAACTCCTTACGGTAGACCGGGCAGTTCCGTTTCCAGTGACCCATTTCACCGCAACCGAAGCACGGGTCTTCCTTGGGGTTTGCTTGTCCGGCAACCTTTTGCTTCTTGTTCTTGTTTTTGGTTGGGGTAACCATCCTCCCTTTTTCCTTGCCTTGATGGGCGGGTCCTTTCCTCTTAGCCACCTTTGGCTTAGAGGTGTTATTACCTTTGGACCCACCTCATTGATCATTAGCACGGGTGAAGCCCTCTTACCCATGCTAGTTTCTGCCGTCCTAAGCATGCCATGAAGTTCGCCAATGGTCTTATCCATCCCATTCATATTGTAATTAATTACAAATTGGTCAAACCTCTTTGACAAGGAGTTTAGGATAAGATCCGTGGCTAGCTCATTAGATATGTTGAGATTAAGATGGTTCGCACGATCAATGAGGCTTTTCATCTTAAGGACATAAGATGAAACGGATTGGGAGTCATCCATACGACATGCATGAAGCGCTCGGACCGTTTCAAAGCGCTCGACACGAGCTTGTTGAAGGAACATCTCCTTCAATTGCGTGATCATGTCGTATGCAGTATGATGCTCGAAATCCTTTTGGAGTTCGGGTATCATAGTCCCAAGCATTAGGCAAGCGACTTGCACCGAATCGGCACAATACTTATCCCAATAAGCCATGCCTTCCGTATCATCCTCGTCGGGTTGATCGGGAATGGGGTCTTCCAACACATACGCCTTATCCCCAAGTTTGAGGACAATCCTAAGATTGCGGAACCAATCCATAAAGTTCGTATGGTTGAGTTTGTCTTTCTCGAGGAGAGACCTTAACGATAGGTTGTTCAAGTTAATAGGTGCGTTTTGCATGTTGTTGTTATTGGCGGCCATCTACAAAATTTAACAAAGTTCATTTAAGTATCGATTTTAAATTTAATAATCAATACCCTTTAAATCCAATTGATATTTATTAAATTTTAGAATCCAACGGTAAACCAAATTTTGGTTAGGTGACCTTTATCCCGTCATTTGGTTTAGCTAGGTAGTCATTATATGACAATTGCAATCCTTTTGCAACTTCTAAGTTATGGGATCATGCAATCCTTTTGCATGACATATTATCCCATCAACGCCTATTTGTTCATCATGCTTCGGTGACCCTAAGTTCATGATTTCCAAATCAAGTCATCCTACTTGTATAGACATGTAAACTTAGCATACAAGTGGTTAGGTGACCTTTATCCCACAAGTGTGCGAAATTTACCTTAATCATATTAGTTTGCTCATAACGGTTAGGTGACCTTTATCCCATTATAAGTTCCCTAATATTTTTAAGTGTCATACAATAGGATGGCGTTTATGAAATGTCCCGTTCTTATTGATTAAAAACGTTCCATATTAATTGATTTCGTTGCGAGGTTTTGACCTCTATATGAGACGTTTTTCAAAGACTGCATTCATTTTTAAACAAACCATAACCTTTATTTCATCAATAAAGGTTTAAAAAGCTTTACGTAGATTATCAAATAATGATAATCTAAAATATCCTGTTTACACACGACCATTACATAATGGTTTACAATACAAATATGTTACAACAAAATAAGTTTCTTGAATGCAGTTTTTACACAATATCATACAAGCATGGACTCCAAATCTTGTCCTTATTTAAGTATGCGACAGCGGAAGCTCTTAATAATCACCTGAGAATAAACATGCTTAAAATGTCAACAAAAATGTTGGTGAGTTATAGGTTTAACCTATATATATCAAATCGTAACAATAGACCACAAGATTTCATATTTCAATACACATCCCATACATAGAGATAAAAATCATTCATATGGTGAACACCTGGTAACCGACAATAACAAGATGCATATATAAGAATATCCCCATCATTCCGGGACACCCTTCGGATATGATATAAATTTCGAAGTACTAAAGCATCCGGTACTTTGGATGGGGTTTGTTAGGCCCAATAGATCTATCTTTAGGATTCGCGTCAATTAGGGTGTCTGTTCCCTAATTCTTAGATTACCAGACTTAATAAAAAGGGGCATATTCGATTTCGATAATTCAACCATCGAATGTAGTTTCACGTACTTGTGTCTATTTTGTAAATCATTTATAAAACCTGCATGTATTCTCATCCCAAAAATATTAGATTTTAAAAGTGGGACTATAACTCACTTTCACAGATTTTTACTTCGTCGGGAAGTAAGACTTGGCCACTGGTTGATTCACGAACCTATAACAATATATACATATATATTAAAGTATGTTCAAAATATATTTACAACACTTTTAATATATTTTGATGTTTTAAGTTTATTAAGTCAGCTGTCCTCGTTAGTAACCTATAACTAGTTGTCCACAGTTAGATGTACAGAAATAAATCGATAAATATTATCTTGAATCAATCCACGACCCAGTGTATACGTATCTCAGTATTGATCACAACTCAAACTATATATATTTTGGAATCAACCTCAACCCTGTATAGCTAACTCCAACATTCACATATAGAGTGTCTATAGTTGTTCCGAAATATATATAGATGTGTCGACATGATAGGTCGAAACATTGTATACGTGTCTATGGTATCTCAAGATTACATAATATATAATACAAGTTGATTAAGTTATGGTTGGAATAGATTTGTTACCAATTTTCACGTAGCTAAAATGAGAAAAATTATCCAATCTTGTTTTACCCATAACTTCTTCATTTTAAATCCGTTTTGAGTGAATCAAATTGCTATGGTTTCATATTGAACTCTATTTTATGAATCTAAACAAAAAAAGTATAGGTTTCTAGTCGGAAAAATAAGTTACAAGTCGTTTTTGTAAAGGTAGTCATTTCAGTCGAAAGAACGACGTCTAGATGACCATTTTAGAAAACATACTTCCACTTTGAGTTTAACCATAATTTTTGGATATAGTTTCATGTTCATAATAAAAATCATTTTCTCAGAATAACAACTTTTAAATCAAAGTTTATCATAGTTTTTAATTAACTAACCCAAAACAGCCCGCGGTGTTACTACGACGGCGTAAATCCGGTTTTACGGTGTTTTTCGTGTTTCCAGGTTTTAAATCATTAAGTTAGCATATCATATAGATATAGAACATGTGTTTAGTTGATTTTAAAAGTCAAGTTAGAAGGATTAACTTTTGTTTGCGAACAAGTTTAGAATTAACTAAACTATGTTCTAGTGATTACAAGTTTAAACCTTCGAATAAGATAGCTTTATATGTATGAATCGAATGATGTTATGAACATCATTACTACCTTAAGTTCCTTGGATGAACCTACTGGAAAAGAGGAAAATGGATCTAGCTTCAATGGATCCTTGGATGGCTCAAAGTTCTTGAAGCAAAATCATGACACGAAAACAAGTTCAAGTAAGATCATCACTTGAAATAAGATTGTTATAGTTATAGAAATTGAACCAAAGTTTGAATATGATTATTACCTTGTATTAGAATGATAACCTACTGTAAGAAACAAAGATTTCTTGAGGTTGGATGATCACCTTACAAGATTGGAAGTGAGCTAGCAAACTTGAAAGTATTCTTGATTTTATGAAACTAGAACTTTTGGAATTTATGAAGAACACTTAGAACTTGAAGATAGAACTTGAGAGAGATCAATTAGATGAAGAAAATTGAAGAATGAAAGTGTTTGTAGGTGTTTTTGGTCGTTGGTGTATGGATTAGATATAAAGGATATGTTATTTTGTTTTCATGTAAATAAGTCATGAATGATTACTCATATTTTTGTAATTTTATGAGATATTTCATGCTAGTTGCCAAATAATGGTTCCCAAATGTGTTAGGTGACTCACATGGGCTGCTAAGAGCTGATCATTGGAGTGTATATACCAATAGTACATACATCTAAAAGCTGTGTATTGTACGAGTACGAATACGGGTGCATACGAGTAGAATTGTTGATGAAACTGAACGAGGATGTAATTGTAAGCATTTTTGTTAAGTAGAAGTATTTTGATAAGTGTATTGAAGTCTTTCAAAAGTGTATAAATACATATTAAAACACTACATGTATATACATTTTAACTGAGTCGTTAAGTCATCGTTAGTCGTTACATGTAAGTGTTGTTTTGAAACTTTTAGGTTAACGATCTTGTTAAATGTTGTTAACCCAATGTTTATAATATCAAATGAGATTTTAAATTATTATATTATCATGATATTATCATGTATGAATATCTCTTAATATGATATATATACATTAAATGTCTTTACAACGATAATCGTTACATATATGTCTCGTTTAAAAATCATTAAGTTAGTAGTCTTGTTGTTACATATGTAGTTCATTGTTAATATACTTAATGATATGTTTACTTATCATAGTATCATGTTAACTATATATATATCCATATATATGTCATCATATAGTTTTTACAAGTTTTAACGTTCGTGAATCACCGGTCAACTTGGGTGGTCAATTGTCTATATGAAACCTATTTCAATTAATCAAGTCTTAACAAGTTTGATTGCTTAACATGTGGGAAACATTTAATCATGTAAACATCAATCTCAATTAATATATATAAACATGGAAAAGTTCGGGTCACTACAGTACCTACCCGTTAAATAAATTTCGTCCCGAAATTTTAAGCTGTTGAAGGTGTTGACGAATCTTCTGGAAATAGATGCGGGTATTTCTTCTTCATCTGATCTTCACGCTCCCAGGTGAACTCGGGTCCTCTACGAGCATTCCATCGAACCTTAACAATTGGTATCTTGTTTTGCTTAAGTCTTTTAACCTCACGATCCATTATTTCGACGGGTTCTTCGATGAATTGGAGTTTTTCGTTGATTTGGATTTCATCTAACGGAATAGTGAGATCTTCTTTAGCAAAACATTTCTTCAAATTCGAGACGTGGAAAGTGTTATGTACAGCCGTGAGTTGTTGAGGTAACTCAAGTCGGTAAGCTACTGGTCCGACACGATCAATAATCTTGAATGGTCCAATATACCTTGGATTTAATTTCCCTCGTTTACCAAATCGAACAACGCCTTTCCAAGGTGAAACTTTAAGCATGACCATCTCTCCAATTTCAAATTCTATATCTTTTCTTTTAATGTCAGCGTAGCTCTTTTGTCGACTTTGGGCGGTTTTCAACCGTTGTTGAATTTGGATGATCTTCTCGGTAGTTTCTTGTATAATCTCCGGACCCGTAATCTGTCTATCCCCCACCTCACTCCAACAAATCGGAGACCTGCACTTTCTACCATAAAGTGCTTCAAACGGCGCCATCTCAATGCTTGAATGGTAGCTGTTGTTGTAGGAAAATTCTGCTAACGGTAGATGTCGATCCCAACTGTTTCCGAAATCAATAACACATGCTCGTAGCATGTCTTCAAGCGTTTGTATCGTCCTTTCGCTCTGCCCATCAGTTTGTGGATGATAGGCAGTACTCATGTCTAGACGAGTTCCTAATGCTTGCTGTAATGTCTGCCAGAATCTTGAAATAAATCTGCCATCCCTATCAGAGATAATAGAGATTGGTATTCCATGTCTGGAGACGACTTCCTTCAAATACAGTCGTGCTAACTTCTCCATCTTGTCATCTTCTCTTATTGGTAGGAAGTGTGCTGATTTGGTGAGACGATCAACTATTACCCAAATAGTATCAAAACCACTTGCAGTCCTTGGCAATTTAGTGATGAAATCCATGGTAATGTTTTCCCATTTCCATTCCGGGATTTCGGGTTGTTGAAGTAGACCTGATGGTTTCTGATGCTCAGCTTTGACCTTAGAACACGTCAAACATTCTCCTACGTATTTAGCAACATCGGCTTTCATACCCGGCCACCAAAAATGTTTCTTGAGATCCTTGTACATCTTCCCCGTTCCAGGATGTATTGAGTATCTGGTTTTATGAGCTTCTCTAAGAACCATTTCTCTCATATCTCCAAATTTTGGTACCCAAATCCTTTCAGCCCTATACCGGGTTCCGTCTTCCCGAATATTAAGATGCTGCTCCGATCCTTTAGGTATTTCATCCTTTAAATTTCCTTCTTTTAAAACTCCTTGTTGCGCCTCCTTTATTTGAGTAGTAAGGTTATTATGAATCATTATATTCATAGATTTTACTCGAATGGGTTCTCTGTCCTTCCTGCTCAAGGCATCGGCTACCACATTTGCCTTCCCCGGGTAGTAACGAATCTCAAAGTTGTAATCATTCAACAATTCAATCCACCTACGCTGCCTCATATTCAGTTGTTTCTGATTAAATATGTGTTGAAGACTTATGTGGTCGGTATATATAATACTTTTGACCCCATATAAGTAGTGCCTCCAAGTCTTTAATGCAAAAACAACCGCGCCTAATTCCAAATCATGCGTCGTATAATTTTGCTCGTGAATCTTCAATTGTCTAGACGCATAAGCAATCACCTTTGTTCGTTGCATTAATACACAACCGAGACCTTGCTTTGATGCGTCACAATAAATTACAAAATCATCATTCCCTTCAGGCAATGACAATATAGGTGCCGTAGTTAGCTTTTTCTTCAATAACTGAAACGCTTTCTCTTGTTCATCATTCCATTCAAATTTCTTCCCTTTATGCGTTAATGCAGTCAAGGGTTTTGCTATTCTGGAAAAGTCTTGGATGAACCTTCTGTAGTAACCAGCTAGTCCTAAAAACTGGCGTATGTGTTTCGGAGTTTTCGGGGTTTCCCACTTTTCAACAGTTTCTATCTTTGCCGGATCCACCTTAATACCTTCTTTGTTCACTATGTGACCGAGGAATTGAACTTCTTCCAACCAAAATGCACACTTTGAAAACTTAGCGTACAATTCTTCCTTCCTCAATACTTCTAACACCTTTCTCAAATGTTCACCGTGTTCTTGGTCATTCTTTGAGTAAATAAGTATGTCATCAATGAAAACAATGACAAACTTGTCAAGGTATGGTCCACACACTCGGTTCAAAAGGTCCATGAACACAGCTGGTGCATTAGTTAAACCAAACGGCATGACCATAAACTCGTAATGACCGTAACGTGTTCTGAAAGCAGTCTTTGGAATATCATCTTCTTTCACCCGCATTTGATGATACCCGGAACGTAAGTCAATCTTTGAATAAACAGACGAGCCTTGTAGTTGATCAAATAAGTCGTCGATTCTCGGTAGTGGGTAGCGGTTCTTGATGGTAAGTTTGTTCAACTCTCGGTAGTTGATACACAACCTGAATGTACCATCTTTCTTCTTGACAAACAAAACAGGAGCTCCCCACGGTGATGTGCTTGGTCGAATGAAACCACGCTCTAAAAGTTCTTGTAATTGGCTTTGCAGTTCTTTCATCTCGCTGGGTGCGAGTCTGTAAGGAGCACAAGCTATTGGTGCAGCTCCTGGTACAAGATCTATTTGAAATTCAACGGATCGATGTGGGGGTAATCCCGGTAATTCTTTCGGAAATACATCGGGAAATTCTTTTGCAATGGGAACATCATTGATGCTCTTTTCTTCAGTTTGTACCTTCTCGACGTGTGCTAGAACAGCATAGCAACCTTTTCTTATTAGTTTTTGTGCCTTCAAATTACTAATAAGATGTAGCTTCGTGTTGCCCTTTTCTCCGTACACCATTAAGGGTTTTCCTTTTTCTCGTATAATGCGAATTGCATTTTTGTAACAAACGATCTCCGCTTTCACTTCTTTCAACCAGTCCATACCGATTATCACATCAAAACTCCCTAACTCTACTGGTATCAAATCAATCTTAAATGTTTCGCTAACCAGTTTAATTTCTCGATTCCGACATATATTATCTGCTGAAATTAATTTACCATTTGCTAATTCGAGTAAAAATTTACTATCCAAAGGCGTCAATGGACAACTTAATTTAGCACAAAAATCTCTACTCATATAGCTTCTATCCGCACCCGAATCAAATAAAACGTAAGCAGATTTATTGTCAATAAGAAACGTACCCGTAACAAGCTCCGGGTCTTCCTGTGCCTCTACCGCATTAATATTGAAAACTCTTCCACGGCCTTGTCCATTCGTGTTCTCCTGGTTCGGGCAATTTCTAATAATGTGGCCTGGTTTTCCACATTTATAACAAACTACATTGGCATAACTTGCTCCGACACTACTTGCTCCGCCATTACTCGTTCCGACACCATTTGTTCCTTTCGTTCTATTAACCCCTGGTCCGTAGACCTCACACTTCGTCGCGCTATGACCATTTCTTTTACACTTGTTGCAAAATTTGGTGCAGAACCCCGAGTGATTCTTTTCACACCTTTGGCATAGTTGCTTCTGATTGTTGTTGTTGTTGCGGTTATTATTGTTGTTGGGATGATTGTTGTAGTTGTTGTTGTTGTTGTTGTTGTTGTTGTTGTTGGGCCGTTTGTTGTAGTTGCGATTGATGTTGCGATTGTTGGGATAATTGTTGCGATTATTGTTGTAATTGCTGTTGTTGTTGTATTGGTGATTCTTATCACCGTTTTCCTCCCACTTTCTTTTGACTTGCTTCACATTGGCCTCTTCAGCAGTCTGTTCTTTAATTCTTTCTTCAATCTGGTTCACTAGTTTGTGAGCCATTCTACATGCCTGTTGTATGGAGGCGGGCTCGTGTGAACTTATATCTTCTTGGATTCTTTCCGGTAATCCTTTCACAAACGCGTCGATCTTCTCTTCCTCATCTTCGAATGCTCCCGGACACAATAGGCACAATTCTGTGAATCGTCTTTCGTACGTGGTAATATCAAATCCTTGGGTTCGTAACCCTCTAAGTTCTGTCTTGAGCTTATTGACCTCGGTTCTGGGACGGTACTTCTCGTTCATCAAGTGCTTGAATGCTGACCACGGTAGTGCGTACGCATCATCTTGTCCCACTTGCTCTAGATAGGTATTCCACCATGTTAACGCAGAACCTGTGAAGGTATGCGTAGCGTACTTCACTTTGTCCTCTTCAGTACACTTACTTATGGCAAACACCGATTCAACCTTCTCGGTCCACCGTTTCAATCCGATCGGTCCTTCGGTTCCATCAAATTCCAAAGGTTTGCAGGCAGTGAATTCTTTGTAGGTACATCCTACACGATTTCCTGTACTGCTAGATCCAAGGTTATTGTTGGTATGTAGCGCAGCCTGTACTGCGGCTATGTTTGAAGCTAGAAAAGTACGAAATTCCTCTTCATTCATATTCACGGTGTGTCGAGTAGTCGGTGCCATTTCCTTCAAAATAGTTAAATGGAACAAGTTAATCATACAGAATATTAAGAGTAGTTAATAGTATTTCGTAGCATAATATGAACTCATTTATAAAAGCTTTTTCTTCATATTAGCGTTTTATAAGTTTAAATTCGGGTAGTACCTACCCGTTAAGTTCATACTTAGTAGCTAATATACAATTCAACTACTACAATTCTATATGAAAAACTGATTATAATAATATTTCGCGTTCAAACTTTTATACAATATTTTACAAACTTACAATACCGCTTATTTTACATAAAGCATGAAATATAGCACACAATAACTTTGATACAAGATAGTTGTGAAGACAATTCTAGCTAGTACACAAGTCGTTCAGCAAAGGCAATAAAGACACGTAATTCATACGTCCAGAAACAAGTCATGCATTCTGGTTTTACTAGGACTACTTCCCATCCTTGGTCTTGTGCAACATAACCGTTATGGCCGTTGATAAGACAGCGTGTTGTAACGTCATCAAAGGGACGAGGGTTACGTAATGTCCAACAGTCCCGTAATAATCTAAAAACCTCATTTCTTACCCCAATTACCGACTCCGTCACTTGTGGAAACGTTTTGTTTAATAGTTGTAGCCCGATGTTCTTGTTCTCACTTTGGTGAGAAGCGAACATTACTAATCCGTAAGCATAACATGCTTCTTTATGTTGCATGTTAGCCGCTTTTTCTAAATCACGAAGTCCAATATTCGGATATATTGAGTCAAAATAATTTCTTAACCCGTTGCGTAAAATAGCATTTGGGTTCCCCGCAATATATGCGTCAAAGTAAACACATCGTAACTTATGGGTTTCCCAATGTGCTATCCCCCATCTTTCAAACGAAAGTCTCTTATAAACCAAGACATTCTTGGAACGTTCTTCGAATGTCTTACAAACTGATCTCGCCTTAAATAGTTGTGCCGAAGAATTCTGGCCGACTCTAGACAAGATTTCATCAATCATGTCTCCGGGTAGGTCTCTTAAAATATTGGGTTGTCTATCCATTTTGTGTTTTTAAACTGTAAAATAGACAAGAGTTAGATTCATAAAAAAAATACTTATTAATACAAGCAATTTTTACATATATCATAAAGCATAAGAACACTATATTCCATATATTACACCACACGAATACAACTATCTTATTCCGACTCGCTCGTTTCTTCTTCTTCGGTTTTGGTTCGTTTTGCCAAGTTTCTAGGGATATATGATGTTCCCCTAATACGAGCCGTCGTTGTCCACATTGGTTTAGAAAAACTTGGTGGTTTAGAGGTTCCCGGGTCATTGTTACAACTTAAGGACTTCGGGGGTTGACGATACATATAAAGTTCATCGGGGTTGGAATTAGATTTCTCTATTTTTATGCCCTTTCCCTTATTATTTTCTTTTGCCTTTTTAAATTCAGTTGGGGTAATTTCTATAACATCATCGGAATTCTCGTCGGAATTCGATTCATCGGAGAATTGGTAATCCTCCCAATATTTTGCTTCCTTGGCGGAAACACCATTGACCATAATTAACTTTGGTCGGTTGGTTGAGGATTTTCTTTTACTTAACCGTTTTATTATTTCCCCCACCGGTTCTATTTCTTCATCCGGTTCCGATTCTTCTTCCGGTTCCGATTCTTCTTCCGGTTCCGACTCTTCTTCCGGTTCCTCTTCGGGAACTTGTGAATCAGTCCACAAATCATTCCAATTTACATTTGACTCTTCATTATTATTAGGTGAGTCAATGGGACTTGTTCTAGAGGTAGACATCTATCACATAATATCAAACACGTTAAGAGATTAATATATCACATAATATTCATATGTTAAAAATATATAGTTTCCAACAAAAATGTTAAGCAATCATTTTTAAAGAAAACACGGTCGAAGTCCAGACTCACTAATGCATCCTAACAAACTCGATAAGACGCACTAATGCAAATTTTCTGGTTCTCTAAGACCAACGCTCTGATACCAACTGAAATGTCCCGTTCTTATTGATTAAAAACGTTCCATATTAATTGATTTCGTTGCGAGGTTTTGACCTCTATATGAGACGTTTTTCAAAGACTGCATTCATTTTTAAACAAACCATAACCTTTATTTCATCAATAAAGGTTTAAAAAGCTTTACGTAGATTATCAAATAATGATAATCTAAAATATCCTGTTTACACACGACCATTACATAATGGTTTACAATACAAATATGTTACAACAAAATAAGTTTCTTGAATGCAGTTTTTACACAATATCATACAAGCATGGACTCCAAATCTTGTCCTTATTTAAGTATGCGACAGCGGAAGCTCTTAATAATCACCTGAGAATAAACATGCTTAAAATGTCAACAAAAATGTTGGTGAGTTATAGGTTTAACCTATATATATCAAATCGTAACAATAGACCACAAGATTTCATATTTCAATACACATCCCATACATAGAGATAAAAATCATTCATATGGTGAACACCTGGTAACCGACAATAACAAGATGCATATATAAGAATATCCCCATCATTCCGGGACACCCTTCGGATATGATATAAATTTCGAAGTACTAAAGCATCCGGTACTTTGGATGGGGTTTGTTAGGCCCAATAGATCTATCTTTAGGATTCGCGTCAATTAGGGTATCTGTTCCCTAATTCTTAGATTACCAGACTTAATAAAAAGGGGCATATTCGATTTCGATAATTCAACCATCGAATGTAGTTTCACGTACTTGTGTCTATTTTGTAAATCATTTATAAAACCTGCATGTATTCTCATCCCAAAAATATTAGATTTTAAAAGTGGGACTATAACTCACTTTCACAGATTTTTACTTCGTCGGGAAGTAAGACTTGGCCACTGGTTGATTCACGAACCTATAACAATATATACATATATATTAAAGTATGTTCAAAATATATTTACAACACTTTTAATATATTTTGATGTTTTAAGTTTATTAAGTCAGCTGTCCTCGTTAGTAACCTATAACTAGTTGTCCACAGTTAGATGTACAGAAATAAATCGATAAATATTATCTTGAATCAATCCACGACCCAGTGTATACGTATCTCAGTATTGATCACAACTCAAACTATATATATTTTGAAATCAACCTCAACCCTGTATAGCTAACTCCAACATTCACATATAGAGTGTCTATAGTTGTTCCGAAATATATATAGATGTGTCGACATGATAGGTCGAAACATTGTATACGTGTCTATGGTATCTCAAGATTACATAATATATAATACAAGTTGATTAAGTTATGGTTGGAATAGATTTGTTACCAATTTTCACGTAGCTAAAATGAGAAAAATTATCCAATCTTGTTTTACCCATAACTTCTTCATTTTAAATCCGTTTTGAGTGAATCAAATTGCTATGGTTTCATATTGAACTCTATTTTATGAATCTAAACAAAAAAAGTATAGGTTTCTAGTCGGAAAAATAAGTTACAAGTCGTTTTTGTAAAGGTAGTCATTTCAGTCGAAAGAACGACGTCTAGATGACCATTTTAGAAAACATACTTCCACTTTGAGTTTAACCATAATTTTTGGATATAGTTTCATGTTCATAATAAAAATCATTTTCTCAGAATAACAACTTTTAAATCAAAGTTTATCATAGTTTTTAATTAACTAACCCAAAACAGCCCGCGGTGTTACTACGACGGCGTAAATCCGGTTTTACGGTGTTTTTCGTGTTTCCAGGTTTTAAATCATTAAGTTAGCATATCATATAGATATAGAACATGTGTTTAGTTGATTTTAAAAGTCAAGTTAGAAGGATTAACTTTTGTTTGCGAACAAGTTTAGAATTAACTAAACTATGTTCTAGTGATTACAAGTTTAAACCTTCGAATAAGATAGCTTTATATGTATGAATCGAATGATGTTATGAACATCATTACTACCTTAAGTTCCTTGGATGAACCTACTGGAAAAGAGGAAAATGGATCTAGCTTCAATGGATCCTTGGATGGCTCAAAGTTCTTGAAGCAAAATCATGACACGAAAACAAGTTCAAGTAAGATCATCACTTGAAATAAGATTGTTATAGTTATAGAAATTGAACCAAAGTTTGAATATGATTATTACCTTGTATTAGAATGATAACCTACTGTAAGAAACAAAGATTTCTTGAGGTTGGATGATCACCTTACAAGATTGGAAGTGAGCTAGCAAACTTGAAAGTATTCTTGATTTTATGAAACTAGAACTTTTGGAATTTATGAAGAACACTTAGAACTTGAAGATAGAACTTGAGAGAGATCAATTAGATGAAGAAAATTGAAGAATGAAAGTGTTTGTAGGTGTTTTTGGTCGTTGGTGTATGGATTAGATATAAAGGATATGTTATTTTGTTTTCATGTAAATAAGTCATGAATGATTACTCATATTTTTGTAATTTTATGAGATATTTCATGCTAGTTGCCAAATGATGGTTCCCACATGTGTTAGGTGACTCACATGGGCTGCTAAGAGCTGATCATTGGAGTGTATATACCAATAGTACATACATCTAAAAGCTGTGTATTGTACGAGTACGAATACGGGTGCATACGAGTAGAATTGTTGATGAAACTGAACGAGGATGTAATTGTAAGCATTTTTGTTAAGTAGAAGTATTTTGATAAGTGTATTGAAGTCTTTCAAAAGTGTATAAATACATATTAAAACACTACATGTATATACATTTTAACTGAGTCGTTAAGTCATCGTTAGTCGTTACATGTAAGTGTTGTTTTGAAACTTTTAGGTTAACGATCTTGTTAAATGTTGTTAACCCAATGTTTATAATATCAAATGAGATTTTAAATTATTATATTATCATGATATTATCATGTATGAATATCTCTTAATATGATATATATACATTAAATGTCTTTACAACGATAATCGTTACATATATGTCTCGTTTAAAAATCATTAAGTTAGTAGTCTTGTTGTTACATATGTAGTTCATTGTTAATATACTTAATGATATGTTTACTTATCATAGTATCATGTTAACTATATATATATCCATATATATGTCATCATATAGTTTTTACAAGTTTTAACGTTCGTGAATCACCGGTCAACTTGGGTGGTCAATTGTCTATATGAAACCTATTTCAATTAATCAAGTCTTAACAAGTTTGATTGCTTAACATGTGGGAAACATTTAATCATGTAAACATCAATCTCAATTAATATATATAAACATGGAAAAGTTCGGGTCACTACAGTTTAAACTTGTTGACCTAGTGTAAAGGGTTTTAAGTTTTCTTTAATTCTAGTTTGAGAAAACATTTATGCCATACACCAACATGCATTTAGTGTATGGTTTATTTGAAATCCATTTTCAAGTCTAGTAATTTTAACCAATTACTTGATATAAACCATTTTATATATATGATCCTTATCATGTTCTTAATAACCGTTTATGAATGTCCTTTTAGCCGTTTTTAATTTAACCATTTAAATTGACGTTTTGCATGTTGTTAATAATTTAACCAATTAAATTGTAGTTTATGCTTGTTGTTAACTTGTGTGATAACTTGTTGTAGTAACATACACAATCCACAATCATACAAGAAATAAAACAACCACACATGCAAACAAATGTGTTCACAATCAAGCCGATTTGGTAGACATTTGTTTAGCCGAAAACAAATGTCACCGGTTAAGGGTTATAACACTAAGTAGGAGATTTCAAAATCTCCCACTTAATCTTGCATCTTCCAAGTCTTCATCTTGTATCTTCATTTTTACAAAAAATATATCCTAATACATTTTTCTAGAAAATGAAAATACAACCTAATCTATTTTACATACCAAATATAAAATAAATTACATAACCAAAATAATAAAATTACAAACCAAATGAATGAATATTACAACCACATGAATGAATTAATATTACATACCAAATGATTAAATATAAATCATTCAAACATCCAACCAAACACAAGGTCAAGGCTATGATTGTGAACATGAACATGTAACCAAATATGACCAAAATGGAAGAACCAAAACCCACTTTGGAACCCCTCCAAATTCGGCCAAAATTGTAAACCCTCCCAAACCCGAAATTTTTGTATTCCATATTCATGCATGTGTATGGAATGCAAATATAGTAGGTTTAAAGAAAATATAAGAAGCATAATCCATAGACCTCGGCTCTAGATACCATTGTAGGAATTTAACAAGTTCATAAAACATGTACTTATGGTTAACATGATTACAAAACAAATTTGAATAATGTTAAAGCAAGCGGAAGCAAAAGATTAGTTCATGTTTATATGTAAATTCATTTAGTTAAATTCCATGATAATATCAAGTCTTGAATCTATGCTTACAAATAAGAGCAACAAAGTAAGATTGTACCTCCTCAAGCTTGTTGAGGGTTGTTAACAAGGTTGCAAGATGATGATGAAGATGATGAAAATGAGCTTCTAACTTGAAGCCTCAAGTGTGTAATACCCCAAGCTTTTAACCCCAACACTCTTGCCTTTGGTTATGATTTGTTAGACACTTAATTTAGCTTGCAAAAAAAAATTTAAGAACCTCTTCTTCACCCAAAAAGGCCACGGCCAGATCAGTGTTTTGGGAGCACTTGTGCAGTTTTTTTTTGCTTTGTTTTGATGTGTATTTTCAAGTATGACTAGTCTCCAACAAGCCCTTGGTTAATATGCATATGGAGAATGGGAAAATGCTTTGACCAAGAAGGAATCTAAGCATGTGTGTGCACTTCCAATGCCACTTCCCTTACATATTATAAAATAAGTTTTATAAAATAAAAGGATTAGATTTTATAAAACTCTTTATAATACTTCCATATATATATATATATATATATATATATATATATATATATATATATATATATATATATATATATATATATATATATATATATATATTTGTTATGTACTTTTATTATTTTCATTTCATAAAACCAAAACTTTATAAAATGTAACATAACAAAATCAATTATTTAACCCATAAATAATTTAAACTTAGTTATATAAATTATTCCATAATTTATATGTATACACATCAAGTAAAATCTCAGAAAACCATTTTTCTTAAAATTCAAGTGTCGCGTATTTATTTAACAATCCAACCGTTAAAATAAATACATATAAAGTGTTGGTAAGCTTGTTATTGGGTATGACCCGACTTGGATCATAACATAGTGGCCACGTTAATTTAATATGTCTCTTGGGCATACGAAATACCTTCAAAAGTATATATAATATTTTGGAATCAACCTCTACCCTGTATAGCTAACTCCAACATTACTGCATATAGAGTGTCTATGGTTGTTCCGAAATATAAATATATATATATATATATATATATATATATATATATATATATATATATATATATATATATATATATATATATATATATATGGGTCGATATGATATGTCAAAACATTGTATTCGTGTCTATGGTATCCCAAGATTACATAATACATTAGAATACATGTATAATAAAATATAAGTTAGCTAGGATATGATTAATATAGATTTATTACCAATTTTCACGTAGCTACAACAAGAAAAATTATCCAATCTTGTTTTACCCATAACTTCTTCTTTTTAAATCCGTTTTGAGTGATTCAAGTTGCTATGGTTTCATATTGAACTTAAGTTTATGAATATAAACAGAAAAAGTATAAGTTTATAGTCAGAAATAAAGGTTACAAGTCATTTTTGTAAATGTAGTCATTTCAGTCGAAAGAACGACGTCTAGATGACCATTTTGGAAAACATACTTCCACTTTGAGTTTAACCATGATTTTTGGATATAGTTTCATGTTCATAAGAAAAATAATTTTCATAGAAGAACAACTTTTAAATCAAAGTTTATCATAGTTTTTAATTAATTAACCCAAAACAGCCCGCGGTGTTACTACGACGGCGTATATCCGGTTTTACGGTGTTTTTCGTGTTTTCCGGTTTTAAATCATTAAGTTAGCATATCATATAGATATAGAACATGTGTTTAGTTGATTTTAAAAGTCAAGTTAAAAGGATTAACTTTTATTTGCGAACAATTTTAGAATTAACTAAACTATGTTCTAGTGATTACAAGTTTAAACCTTCGAATAAGGTAGTTTTATATATATGAATCGAATGATGTTATGAACATCATAACTACCTTAAGTTTAGTAGGTAAACGTACTAGAAATGATGAAAAAATAAGTTGAGCTTCAAAGGATCTTTGATGGCTTGGAAGTTCTTGAAATAGAATCATGACACAAAAACAAGTTCAAGTAAGATTATTACTCGAATTAAGATAGTTATAGTTATAGAAATTTAATCAAAGCTTGAATATGAATATTACCTTGATTTAAAAAGATAACCTACTGTAAATAACAAAGGTTTCTTGATCTTAGATGATTGCTTGGAATGGATTAGAAAACTTAGAAGTGTTCTTGATGTGTTCTTGAGTAATTGTTTTTATGATGATTATAGGTAATAACCAAAACTTGTATTTGATGATTTTTGCTTGAAAAATAGTAACTTAGACGTTCATGGAAGAGTGTGTGTGTTTTGAGAGAGAATTTGAAAGAAAATTGGAAGTGAAATGGAGTAGGTGGTGAGTGGTGAAGGTGAGTGAGGTTAAAAGGAGTTCTTGTTTTTGTTTCCTTGCTCATAAGTCATGCTAGTTGTCTAATTGTTGGTTCCACATGTTTGTTGACTAGGGCTGCTAAGAGCTGAATTATTATGTGTATATACCAATAGTATATACGTCTAGGATGGGGGTGAAATGCCCCGTTCATATTAATTATAAACGTTTCATATTAATTGGTTTCTTTGAGAGGTTTTGACCTCTATATGAGACGTTTTTCAAATATTGCATTCATTTTTAAAAACAACCATAACCTTTATTATTGAATAAAGGTCTTACTGACATAATTTAGATTGTCTATCAAAGACAATCTCCTCAAATAATTGAGTTTTTACACAACCCATTACAATATGATCAAATATATTACAACAAATACTCCGAATGTAAGTTTAAACAATATAAACAATTATGCCGACTTTAAATCTTGACCTTGGGTTGGCATATGATAGCGGAAGCGTTTTTAATATTCACCTGAGAATAAACATGCTTAAAACGTCAGCAAAAATGTTGCTGAGTCATAGGTTTAATTTCTATATAATAATCATAACATTTAATAAGCCACAAGATTTCATTTAATTGAATGCGCAGGATCATTACAACTGCAAAAATCATTCATACGATGAGTCGCCTGGTAACCGACCTTAACATAGAGCGCTTAAGATATCTGGCATCATACATTCCACTATTCAAATGTATGACAAGAACCCTTCGAAGTACTAAAGCATTTCCACTATTCGAAAATAGGGGTGGTTGGTGCCCGTAGATCTACCTTTAGGATTCGCATCAATTAGTGTGTTTCACTAATTCTTAGGTTACCAAGCATAATAATAATAATAAGTACAGATATCCGGTATAACAAAACAATCATAGAATGTAGTTTCTTGAACTTGTGCTTATTTTGTAAAACATTTATAAATTTGCATGTTTTCTCATCCCAAAATAATTTAGATAGTAAAAATGGGACTATAACTCACTTGTGATGATTTCCGAATAGATGGTGATAAGACTTGGCCTTTTGACAAATTCACGAACCTAATAATAATATTCGTCTGTCAAGATATATATATATAATTAATATTTCATACTTATGATACTTGTGATAATTTTAATTTTCCATTGTTAGTAGTCCAACGTTCGTAGTCCAATAGTCCAATAGTCCAACAGTATATATATATATATATATATATATATATATATATATATATATATATATATATATATATATATATATAATGCGTATATTGTGTTAGAATTTACTAACACTATAATATATTGTCTTAATATAATAAGACACATAATATGTATATTGTCTGAAGTAATCCGCGACCCATTGTATACATGTCTCAGGCTCGATCACAACTCAAAGTATATAATATTTTGGAATCCACTTCGACCCACAGCTAACTCGAGATTACTGTCAATGGTGTCTAATAGTTCGTTCCAATAATATATATAGAAGAAGTCAAAATGATATGTCAAAACTTTGTATACGAATCCACGGTGATCAAGTCATGTATATATATGGTGCCTTACGATCTTTATTAAGACTATAATATATTGTCGTAGAACTTAATCACGACTATTATAAATTGTATTTCCATAAGTTCGGGAACAAGACATGTATAAATACATGTAGGATACAAGGTAAGTTAGCTAGGATAAGGTCAGCATCCATTTTTATAAATCATGTCCGTAGCTAAAAATTAAGAAAAATATCCAATTTTGTTTTACCCATAATTTCTTCGTTACAAATCCGTTTTGAGTGATTCGAGTTGCCATGGTTTCGAATCGAACTCAACATTATTAATATTAAGAGAAAAAGTATAGGTTTATAGTCAAAAATACATCTTAGGTGTCAAATAAGAGAAGATAGTCATATCCATCGTAAGAACGACATCTTGATGACCCTTTTTAAAAACATACTTCCACTTAGAGTTTAACCATGGATTTTGGATATATTTCCTATCCATATAAAATAAGATTTTTCACCAAAGGAAATCTTTTAATTTAAAGTTTAAGATATGTTTTTAAAATTAAACCCAAAACAGCCCCCATTCGACTAAGACGACGTATATTCGATTTTAAGGTGTTCTTTGTGTTTACAAGTTTTATATCCTTATGTTAGCTTAACATACTGTCATAATACATGTGTTGAAGTATTTTAAAAGTCAAGTTATAAGGATTAAGTTTATTTGCAAACAAGTTTAGAAATAATCTAAACTATGTTCTTGTTGTTATTAGTTATAACTCAAAATAAGATAGCTATATGAATACGAATCGAATAAGATTATGAATAAGGTTACTACCTCAAATCAAATGAGTAAAGTTGCTAGAGAAATAAGGAGAATATCTTGAGTTCAAAGATTCCCTTGATGGCTTGGAATTCTTGAAGTGTTCTTAATCAAGCTTTATTATGATGATTATAACTTGGATTATGAGACCAATACTTGCTGAATTGAATGGAGGTTTGAGAGAGTGTTTGAGTATGTTTTTAGAGAGTAAAATGATGTAGTTAATTGGAATTAAATGAATGGTTATTTATCCTACATGTTGGCATCAAAATGGGGACAACAACATGGCTCCATGGTTTGTAATTTTATGCATTTAGTCATACTAGTTTCCAAGTCATGGTTCCCACAATTCTACATCATGTTTATACATGTCTCACAACTGATTAAGGGCTGCTAAGATCAATTATTTGGTATGTATATACCCATATTAAATACGTATAGAAGCTGGGTATTATATGGGTATAAATACCGAATGAATACGAGTAGAATTCTTGATAAAATTGAATGAGAAAAATAAGTATAACTATCTTTGTTGAGTATAAGTATGTTAGTATATATGTTTAAGTCCTTCATAAGTGTATTAATACATATTAATACAATACATATACATATATTTTAATTTAGTAGTTACTACAACGTTAATCGTTATATATATATGTATATAGTCTTGAAGTCTTTAAGTTAGTAGTCTCATTTTATATATATAACACTTTGTTAATATATTTAATGAGATACTTAAATATCATTTTAACATGTCATAAATATACATATCCAAATATATATTCCTTTAATTAATTATTACGATATATGACGTTCGCGAATCGTCAGACAGACTGGGTGGCCAAACGTTTGTATAAAATTCATTCCAAGTAACCAAGTCTTAATAAATTTGATTGCCTAACATGTTGGAAACCTTAATTATGTAAATATTAATCTTCTATATATTAGCGGAAAAATTCGGGTGGTTACATTACACACCCGTTAAATTAAATTTCGTCCTGAAATTTAGAATAGTACCAGTTAACGTGCGATATCGGAAAACAAATGTGGGTACTTCAGCTTCATTTGGTCTTCTCGTTCCCAAGTGAATTCAGGTCCTCTATGAGCATTCCACCAAACCTTAACGATTGGTATCTTACTTTGTTTGAGTCGTTTGACCTCACGATCCATAATTTCGACGGGTTCTTCGACGAAATTTAGTTTCTCGTCAATCTTAATTTCATCTAAAGGGATAATGACATCTTCAGTAGCTAGGCATTTCTTCAGGTTCGAAACATGAAAGGTGTAGTGAATCTTTTCTAATTGTGGAGGTAGTTCAAGTCGATAGGCCACCGGCCCAATGCGTTTTTCGATCTTGAATGGCCCAATGTATCTTGGGCTCAATTTCCCTCGCTTTCCAAAATGAATAACACCTTTCCAAGGTGATACTTTAAGCATAACCATATCACCCTCCTTAAACTCTAAAGGTTTCCTTCTAACATCCGTGTAGCTCTTTTGCCGTCTCCGGGCTGTTTTCAATCATTGCTGAATCTGAATGACCTTGTCGGTAGTTTCCTGGATAATTTCTGGACCTGTAATCTGTTTTTCCCCCACATCACTCCAACAAATCGAAGACCTGCACTTCCTCCCATAAAGTGCCTCGAATGGTGCCGCCTCAATGCTAGAATGATAGCTGTTGTTGTAGGAAAACTCAGCTAACGATAGATGTCGATCCCAACTGATTCCAAAATCAATAACACATACTCGTAGCATGTCTTCGAGTGTCTGAATCGTCCTTTCACTCTGCCCATCAGTTTGTGGATGATAGGCAGTACTTAAATCTAGACGAGTTCCCAACGCTTCGTGTAATGCCTGCCAGAATCTGGAAGTAAATCTGCTATCACGATCAGAGATAATAGAGATTGGTATACCATGTCTAGAAACAACTTCTTTCAGGTATAATCGTGCTAATTTCTCTATACCATTCTCTTCTTTTATTGGCAGAAAGTGTGCTGACTTAGTAAGACGATCGACTATTACGCAAATCATATCATAACCACCTGCGGTTCTTGGTAACTTAGCAAAGAAATCCATGGTAACGTTTTTCCATTTCCATTCTGGGATTTCAGGTTGTTGGAGTAGACCCGACGGTTTCTAATGCTCAGTAATGGTGTATCCTATCGTATACACACATAAAAGGCATAATAGTTGCATAAAAATAGCATCAGCAAGGCTGGAAACAACAATTTTATGGAGATTGTCCATCCAGCGTTCTCCGCTGTACAGGCTGCTCCGTCATGCGTAAGCCCTGAAGGCCGCCTAGCGCATAAGCCCTTGCCGGAGAGCGCCGCATTTAGCATAAATTTCGGAGCACATGTAACAGAACGTATCATCATTTGACACATGTCCCCAAACAAATCTGGTAGATCTGACACTATAAATCGACCCCTTGGGTCGTCATTTTACACAAGTTCAGATATTCTGACAACTTTGAGAGCTGTGACTTCACATCTATTTCTCTCTCTACTTTATCTCACTAGAAGTCATCCGGATAGCACTCTTACGCTCTACGGACGACAGATTGATTAAGCCACCCCACAAGTTTCTACACTTGTGAACCGGGTCTGCAGGGATTATTTCCCGAGGGTAAAAATCAATCGGCAACACTCCGCCCTCCTAAAGCTAGATCACTTCTAGTCTCTTGTTGACATACTAAGCCTTACCTCATAAGGAAATAGGTGTTAACAATGGCGCCAACTACTAATGCAAAGAACACACGAAACGGAAAAGAAACGAAAGCAGCTGAAACTCCATTTGTACTTGAAGCAGTCAACAATCCATCAACTGACGACATGGTCACTGTTGAAGATGTACCTATTTCACCACTAGATGGTACGATTGAAGAAACAGATGCTGAAACTACAGAAAGGCTTAAACATTTGGCAACTAATTCGGAGAAAAGGCCAGTAATCGAAGAAGCGACAGTTAAAGGTGCAGAAAGACTTCCAAATTTTGTTACTAATCCAGAGCGACGACCATTGATGCAACCACGACGATGTCCCTCATTTATACCTTCTCGGCGGATGGCGGATGGCAAAGACAAGCAGATAATGAAAAGGCAATCTATATCAAAGTATAAGTTATCCAGGCTACTTGACAAGCTGGGCAGTCTTATTGATAATTCTGGGGATGATAATGACCTGAGTTGTGATAATAATGACTCTGATGATGAAATTGACAAAGATGAGTTCATGTCAGAAAAGCAGGCAGTGTTGCTTTTAAATGACATTCTGAAGCAGACAGCTCCAGCAAAATACAAGCAACGCTTAGCGCAGCCCGCCGTCCGTGCTGTGGCTGTGGAAAACTTTTTTGCCCTCATTACTGGAGAACAAGCCACCAAGCCACCAGCGATGGTAGAATCAACGCAGTGTTTCATTGATCGAATTGCTAATTATCCATTGCCCAGAAATCTTGCTATACCAACAATTGGAGTTTATGATGGCACAACGGATCCGGAAGATTTTTTGACAATGTTTGAAGGCGTTATGAGGTTGCAGCATTGGGCGGATGAAACTGCGTGTCATATGATTCCAATGGTACTGCAGAAAATGGTACGTGAATGGTTTGCTAGTTTGCCGCCAAGGAGTATTACCAGTTTTTTCGATTTGAGAGCAAAATTTGTGATGCAATACCAAAATCTTCGGAGCTGTACTCTGACTCATCTTGATGCACACGAGATCACAATGCATCATAATGAATCTTTGAGCAATTTTATGAAACGTTATACACTTGAAGCACAGAAGATCCCTGATTGTCCAGAATCACAGCTTGTATCTGGCTTCATTTTTTGTCTGGACCAGCGACAGTTTAGTGCACTTGTTCATGCGTTACGGTATGACTTGCCAAAAACATTGCATTAGGTGAGCGTGGGTTAAACAAGTTTGAAACTGGTGGCAGTAGCAAGCCGCACAACGGAGGACGGTATTTTGACAGAAATCAGAGAAGGAATGATAATTAAAATGGAGGATGGAGAGGAAACAATCACCCTAATGATTTCCACCACAACAGAAGGCCAATCGAAAGGCACCCGTTGATAATGGCGTTTACTAAAACGCCGAAAGAGATCCTTTTCACTGAACCAATTCGGACCACTTTCAATGCTCCAGCACCTATGGAAGAGAGGGAGGGTCCAAAGAGTGAGTTGTGGTGTGATTTCCATGAGGCTTGGGGCCATGATACGGACAATTGCAAATCTTTGATGAGAGAAATTATAGCGAAAATCAAGGCAGGAGAATTTAATCATTTGTTGCCTGGCAAACAGTACAGGAGGAATGATCCTCACAGGAAATTTGTGTGGTAAAGGAATGATGGTAGCAGAGGACGCCGTGGAGAGAACAGAAGAGAGCAGCATGGCGGAAGAGATAATCGGAACCAATCGCAGTACGGAGAACGGATCACAGAGCGTGAGACAACTCCAGAAGTTGTAATCAGGATGGTTTGGATTAACGATGGTCATTATGAAGAAGGTGAATCATCAAACAGCAATTTGGACAGCTGCAGATATGCCCCAATTATATTTCAGCCAATTCAGAATTGGGCGTTGTCCATCCAACCAGTGATCATTTCAGCAGAGATAGCAAATAAGTTTGTCAATTGTATCTACACAGATACAGGAAGTGAAGCTGACATCATCTACTGGCATTGTTTGAGAACTTTTCCAAGGCATGTGCAGAGCAGAGCTAGGCAAACGAGGTTGAAAGTTTCTGGACTAACATGAGCACCGATAAATGCCATGGGGCAGATTCGTTTGGAAGTTGTTATGGGCACATTTTCACTACTGAGAGCAGAAAAGATTGACTTTACTATTCTAGATGGAAATTCTCGATTCAATGTCCTTTTTGGGCGGATAGCGATAGCAAAATTTGGCGCCATAACATCAACGGCCCATGCAGAGGTCAGATTCCCCACTCCAAATGGAGTCGCAGCCATACATTCACAGTATGTGCAGCCAACAAGGGAAAGATCAACGTTTGCAAATGGGCCAGAAGGCAGAATGAATCAGAGAAGGCGTGATAGGTTATTCAGCGAGGAAGAAGTTCAGTAGTTTTTCATTCCGTAAGCAAGTGTGAAGGCCGGACAGCGCTGGGCGCTCGGCATATGAAGAAGCAATTTGTCAACAAGTTATCAAGAACAGTGTTCATCTTTTCAATAAAGAGCAGTTTCATTTAGCATTTCAATAAAAGCAGTCTTTTACAATCGTTGTACTCATGCCTGTTTGGCATTTGAAGAACACATTTCGAATTATAAGATGAAGCAGTGTTTATCAAACTGCAGTGTTTATCAAACTTACTGTGAACCATTATGGTTATTTTGCAGTGCATACATTAGCAATTGCATACATTAAACATTCATGACGTACTAATTAGGCTTGATCCACCTAAAAGTCGTCATCAATCGTTTATGTACTGCACAGTACTGAACAATAATTTTATATTTTTCTTAAACAAAGTGCTGCCCGTGACAAATGTAAAACATTACATTTATAACCTGCCCACAGAAGGATCGTATTTTTAAATACCTCCAATGGCGGAAGCTTTTGTACCGGCCAGTAAAGGCACAAGGGATCGGCTAGAAAACGTTTAAGTTTTACTAGAACGCACCGAGGCATGATACAAAACTCAGATACTTGTCATGACAAACATTATAAAAAATTACTTCACAGAACGAAGTTATATATTTTATGTATGAAGGCAAAATAATTAGCAATTTTTCCTCATATACTTTATGACGGAAGGCGTAAGACGGAGAGTTTATTGATTTATAGTCATTCTTCTAAAACACTTCATAATTCTTCCTCATTAATTTTATGATGGAAGGCGTAATCAGACATCGTATTCTTGATACTGCAAGGCATTTACATATGAGTTACCTTATGCACTTTTCAAAATGATTTGCTCAAATTATACACTGTACAATTGTGTATAGAAATTTTATGCTCAGGTGCATAATTGATTGGTTTTAAAGCGTTAAGCATAAAAATATTTGCAACAAGCATATAAGCACACATAGTCATCACAATAAAGTCAGTATATATATATATATATATAATGTTAAAGTCAGTAAGAAATTTATTACAAAACATTGTTTGAAATTTTTACAAAGATCAATTAAACTGCACGCCAAGCACATCTTGAGCAGAAGAGTCTTCTTTGCTGCATACTTCATCATAAATATTTATCTTCAGATTTATCAATTTGTTCTTGGCCTCATCAACTTTTTCTTGAGTACCAGGAGGCATAAGTTTGGCAATGGCAGCAGACGGAGTTTGGTTGGGAGCAAGGCGTTTGAACAGCTTACCGGTCACATCAGCAATAGCATGTTCGCAGGCAGCATCAACATAATCATTGTAGGGATTCCCTACAAGACTGGATCCAAGCACCTTAGCTATCAGACCTGGCACACCTTTCTTAAGCTCAGCAAAATTGCCCTCGCCTTTCTCCGCCCTCCGGAGTAGCTCAGCATACTTATCTCTCTCTGCACTCAACTGTTTCTCCAGCTTACTCACTTTCACCTGCTCAGCATCCTTTTCCCCTTGCAGAACAGCAGCAACATCTTGAGCACTTTTTAACTCAACTTCTTTAGCCTTTATTATTTTCTGCCCATCATTTAAGGCACGCTCAGCATCAGCAGCTCTTTTACGAGCATTTGCACTTTCAGCTATGTCTTTACGAGCAAAGGCAAGAATAGACTCTTGATGTTCCTGCAGTTGCAGCACAGAGTCCAGGTGGTTGGTTAGCAGTACATGAGCTGCCATAGTTGATTCCCTGAGTTGATGAGAACGAAGAGCAGAGAATTGGGGTTTCAGCTCAGGGATAACACAACCCTGTACATCAATAAAATTTTATGAGTTATTTCAAACAGCTCACATCAATAAATTACAAGCATATATATGCAGAGGGTATTATCGTTCATACCTGAATAAGAGTTGCAAATTCTTTATCTTTGGTGGCGGGGTTTGCAATGATGGCTTGCAAAGCCCTCACATGAGCAGGAAGAGTTGGCTCTTGAACATTGGAGGAGGTGACAGCAGGATTAGTGATATTAGGAAGAGGATAATCATAAGCAGAGTTGCCTTCAGGCCTATCTTCATGAAATTCAGATTCATCGAAGGGGGCAAAGTTTGGGTCAGGCATTTTCAGGCCCTTCTCTCCTTAACTTTCAAGATTCCTCTCCGGCCTCCGGTCACTGCCCTCCGTAGCCTTCCCTTGCCTATCATCCGACTCTGCTAAAATTACTAACAAAAACAAATTAGTATTATGAACAAACATAACAGTTATAAGCAAAAACATGTGCATTTTCAAAAGAGAGCAGAATGGACATACTTCTCCTACATTTTTGCTTTTTGCCCTCCTCAGTACTCTTCACCCTTTTAGAGCCTATGCTCTTCTTTCTTGTCTTTTGGATTGGAGGAGGAGTAGGGTTGGTTTCACCCGTAATGTCAACTGATGCCGATGTTTGCTGATCGGCGTTGGTGGTATCATCCGTTGTCCGCTCAGTGTCTGTATGATCAGACCCGGATTCGCTGTCTGAGCTGCTCACAGCAATTTCTTTCCCCTTTTCAGCATCAGCAGCAACTTTAGCTTCAGCTGCAACTCTCTCCACCTCAAGCTCTTCAACAGTTTTGTCACGAGCAGTGACCTCCACATCATCATCAAGATCAGGGGATAAAAGAGCAGAGCGGACCTGCATCACGGAGTTGCCTGCAAAGATTACATATTAATAGCAATATAAGTACACATGACAAACAGTAGACAAAAATCTATATATATAATAGGATGATCATATCACATCCTACCCTGTTTTTTCTCACGAAATACTGGCACAGAATTGCTTGGCCATTCTTGGCTCACTTTGCACAGCACAAGGATTCCCTCATACCTTTCGTATGATCTGGGTGGAATACGGAGTCCTTTCAAGCTATTTACTATCCGCTGTTCTGCGGGAGAAATTTTAACACCCTTTCCTATGCCAACATCAATAGCACCCCACTCCCGGACAACGGAGTATTCTTCCGGAATAACAGTTTCATCAACAAAGAAAAATGGACTTTTCCAGTCCTTCAAGTTTGAAACTCTATTTAGACCAACAAAATGATTATTTTTCTTACTATCAATAGTAAGCCAGCAATCGCTAATCGTGCGGATTCTAAACAAAGAGATAAAAACATTAATGCGAGGCTTTATATTAATAGCATTGCAGTACATTTCAAAAAGGATGATTTTTTGAAGACCATAGGGATGTATCTGACTAAGACAGGCCCCGTAATATCTAACTTCGCGAAGAAGAAAGTTAGTAAGGGGAACACGGAGGTTGCCGTGGGTAATTTGTAAAGCGTATAAAGTAATTTTCCCCTCAGGAGGGTTGTCAGCAGTTTGTCCGATGGTGGAAAGAACAGGGTTGTATTGATTGAGATGGCGAAAGGCAATCTTTAATCCATCTAAATATTCACTAGTCAATGATGAAGCCATCGTGCTAACTTCTGGAATGTCAGCAGTATTTGATGAAGAAGGCTTGGCGTGTTCTTGGCCAGTACTCCGTGAAGAAGCCATGATAATACAGTAACAGATATCAACAAGAAGAAAATAGCAGTAAGATGAAGTGTACCGACCTTGGAAGATGGT
The DNA here is from genome assembly GCF_046630445.1 of Rutidosis leptorrhynchoides. Classification (NCBI taxonomy): domain Eukaryota; kingdom Viridiplantae; phylum Streptophyta; class Magnoliopsida; order Asterales; family Asteraceae; genus Rutidosis; species Rutidosis leptorrhynchoides. Next base: position 223,758,225 of record NC_092337.1, on the reverse strand, counting down.
AAACCTTAAAAAGTTGAAGATTGAAGAAGGCGATTAAGATTTGGGAGAAATATGCTTTTTAGATCTTGGCAAAGGTAAAAAAGTGATGGTAACAGGGTTATGACGGTTTTTATAAGGGTTCATCGGTGCAATTTTTATGGTCATGATTGAGACACGTGTATGGGTGAGTTTAAACGAAGGGTGCAAGATAACACTTTTTACAGCTGGAGGCGCGTGGATGATCTTAGCCGTAAAAAATTAATCATAACAGTGTCAGTAAAATTCGTCTGCATTTAATGCCTAAAATGTTTTCCCTAATGCAAGTGGGCAATGAACAGGCTGGTTTGGCATGCGTTATCAAAAGTTTAACAACTTAATCATTTTTCAAATGCTTAAGTCCTTAAACTGGGGGGACTTAATGGTGTATCCTATCGTATACACACATAAAAGGCATGATATTTGCATAAAAATAGCATCAGGAAGGCTGGAAACAATAGTTTTGTGGAGATTGTCCGTCCAGCGTTCTCCGCTGTACAGGCTGCTCCGTCATGCGTAAGCCCTGAAGGTCGCCTAGCGCATAAGCCCTTGCCGGAGAGCGCTGCATTTAGCATAAATTTCGGAGCACATGTAACAGAACGTATCATCATTTGACACGTGTCCCCAAACAAATCTAATAGATTTGACACTATAAATAGACCCCTTGGGTCGTCATTTTACACAAGTTCAGATATTCTGACAACTTTGAGAGCTGAGACTTCACTTCTCTTTCTCTCTCTACTTTCTCTCACTAGAAGTCATCCGGCTAGCACTCTTACACTCTACGGACAACAGATTGATTAAGCCACCCCACAAGTTTCTACACTTGTGAACCGGGTCTGCAGGGATTATTTCCCGAGGGTAAAAATCAATCGGCAACACTCCGCCCTCCTAAAGCTAAATCACTTCTAGTCTTTTGTTGACATACTAAGCCTTACCTCATAAGGAAATAGGTGTTAACACTCAGCTTTGACTTTAGAACAAGTCAAACATGCTCCTACATATATGGTTATATCGGCCTTCATTCCTGGCCACCAAAAGTTTCTCTTGAGGTCTTGGTACATTTTCCCCGCACCGGGATGTATTGAATATCTGGTTTTATGTGCTTCATCTAGTACCACTTTCCTCAAATCCCCATTCTTTGGTACCCAAATTCTTTCAGTTAAATACATGGTTCCATCTTCCCGAATATTAAGCTGTTTTTCTAATCCTTTGGGTATTTCCCTTCCAAAAATTCCTTCCTTCAAAACCTCCTGTTGTGCCTCTTTTATTAGAGTAGTAAGATTAGTATGAATAATCATGTTCATAGCTTTTACTCGAATAGGTTCTCTTTCCTTTCGACTCAAGGCATCAGCTACCACATTTGCTTTCCCCGGGTGGTAACGGATTTCACAATCATAATCATTTAGCAGCTCAACCCACCTACGCTGCCTCATATTTAGTTGATTTTGATTTAAAATATGTTGGAGACTTTTGTGGTCAGTGTATATGATGAACTTGAGCCCATATAAATAATGTCTCCACATCTTTAATGCAAAAACAACGGCGCCCAATTCCAAATCGTGTGTGGTGTAGTTTTGTTCATGAATTTTGAGTTGTCGAGAAGCATATGCAATCACCTTCTTCCGTTGCATAAGAACACACCCAAAACCCATTCTTGATGCGTCACAGTAGATAACAAAATCTTCCATTTTGTCAGGTAACGATAAAATAGGTGCCGTAGTCAACTTCTTTTTCAACAATTGGAAGGCACCCTCTTGTTCGGAAGTCCATTCATACTTCTTCCCCTTATGTGTCAATGCGGTTAAAGGTTTGGCTACTCGGGAGAAATCTTGAATAAATCTCCTATAATAACCGAGTAAACCCAAAAATTGACGTATTTTCGTTGGAGTTTTCGTGGTTTCCCAATTTTTGATGGCTTCGATCTTGGTGGGATCAACTTTGATTCCATTACTACTGACTACGTGGCCAAGAAATTGTACTTCATTTAACCAAAAAGCACATTTAGAGAAGTTATCATAAAGTTGTTCTTTTCTTAACAGCTCTAACACAAGTCTCAAGTGTTGTTCGTGTTCTTGGTTATTTTTTGAATAGATAAGGATGTCATCAATAAAGACAATAACAAACTTATCTAAATATGGACTACATACTCGGTGCATGAGGTCCATGAAAATTGCAGGTGCATTGGTTAAACCGAATGGCATAACCATGAATTCGTAGTGGCCATAACGAGTTCTGAAGGCTGTTTTCGGTATATCGGCTTCTTTAACCCTCAATTGATGATAACCCGCCAGACCTTAAGTCGATTTTGGAGTATACGCTCGAACCTTGGAGTTGATCAAATAGATCGTCTATTCGGGGTAAAGGGTATCGGTTTTTGATGGTTACTTTGTTCAGCTCACGGTAATCGATACACATGCAAAAAGACCCATCTTTCTTTTTAACGAACAAAATTGGAGCTCCCCATGGTGACATACTCGGTCGGATAAAACCACGTTCTAATAATTCTTGTACCTGACTTTGTAATTCTTTCATTTCGGTGGGCGCAAGTCTATATGGAGCACGAGCTATTGGTGTGGCTCCTGGTACAAGATCTATTTGAAATTCAACGGATCGGTGTGGAGGTAGTCCCGGTAATTCATCCGGAAACACCTCAGGAAATTCTCTTGCAACAGGAACGTCATCGATTTTCTTTTCTTCTTTTTCAACCTTCTCGATGTGTGCTAGTATGGCATAGCAACCTTTTCTTATTAGTTTGCACGCCTTCAAACTACTAATAAGATTTAATTTGGCATTACCCTTTTCTCCGTACACCATTAAGGGTAACCCGTTTTCTCTCGAAATGCGAATCGCCTTCTCATGACAAACAACTTCGGCTTTCACCTTGAACATCCAGTCCATTCCAATAATTACGTCGAAGCTTCCCAATTCTACCGGTATTAAATCAATTGCAAGCGTTTCGCTAACTAACCTAATTTTTTGATTTCGGCAAATTTTATCAACCTTAATTAGTTTACCGTTTGCTACTTCAACTATACACTTTTTATCCAAAGGCGTTAAAGGGCAATTTAATTTGGCACAAAATTCTCCACTCATATAACTTCTATCGGCACCCGAATCAAATAAAACATAAGCAGGTGTATTGTTGATAAGAAACGTACCCGTAACAAGCTTCGGGTCTTCCTGTGCTTTCTCCCCATTAATGTTGAAGGCTCTCCCACGGCCTTGCCTATTTCCATTCCTGCACTAGTTTATGGTATGGCCCAGTTTTCCACATCCATAGCAAACAACGCCGTTATTATTTGTTCCGGCATTATTTACTCCTTTGTTTCTATTTGGTCCGTAGACTTCACACTTTGCCGCAATATGGTCATTCCTATTACACTTGGTACATAATTCTCTACAAAACCATTCCGGATGAAACGTATCACACCTGGGGCACATAATTCTTTACCTTTTGTTGTCGTTGTCGTTGTTGTTGTTGTTGTTGTTGTTGTTGTTGTTAGGTTTATTGTTGTTGAGTCATTTGTTGTTGTTATTGTTGTGATTGGGATTGTTGTTGTTGTTATTATTATTATTGGGATGGTTGTTGCGGTTATTGTTGCGGTTGTTGTTGCGATTATTGTTATTGTTGGGGTGGTTGCGATTGTTGTTGTAGTTGTTGTTTTGATTGTTGTTGTTGTACTGGTGACCCTGATCACTGCTTTCCTCCCACTTTCTTTTTCCCGATTTCATTATGGCCTCCTCGGTCGCTTCTTTCTTTATCCTTCCTGTAATTTGGCCTATCAATTTGTGGGCTATACGGCTCGCTTTCTGCATTGTTGCAGGGTCGTTAGCACCTACATGCTCTTGGATTCGTTCCGGCAACCCTTTTATGAATGCTTCAATTTTTTGCTTCTTCGTCCTCAAATGCTCCAGGACACATTAAAGCCAGTTTATTGAAACGTCGCTCGTAGGTAGTGACATCTAATCCTTGGGTTGTCAGTGCTTTAAGCTCTGCCTTGAGCTTGTTGATTTTGGTTCTGGGACGGTACTCTTCCGTCATCATGTGCTTGAAAGCGGACCATGGAAGTGCGTAGGCGGTATTCTGTCCTACGTAATCCATGTAGGTATTCCACCATGTCAAAGCAGTACCCCTGAAAGTATGTGTGGCATACTTAACTTTATCCTCTTCTGTGCAGTTGCTGATTGCGAACACGGCTTCAACCTTCTCTGTCCACCGCTTTAGTCCAACGGGTCCTTCAGTTCCTTCAAACTCATTGGGTTTGCAGGCCATAAAAGCTTTGTAGGAACATCCTACCCGGTTGCCATTGTTTCCTCCACTGCTGGAACCCGATTGGTTATTGTTGTTCATTGCATTCACCACTACAGCCATATTTTCAGCGAAAACTTGAAGTTCTTCTGTGTCCAATTGTTGTTGTCTAGTAGCTGGAGGAGCCATTATCTTCAAAAATAGATGACTGAGTTAATCATATAGAATTTTAGAAGTAGCCATAATGTATTTTGTAGCTTAATATGAACTTATTATTATAAAAGCCTTTTCTTCATATTAGCGTTTTATAACTATAATAATGTTCATACTTAGAAGCTAACACACAAATTAACTACTAAAATTCTAATAAGAAAAACTATGGTAAGTTATTACGTTACTACGTAATAATAAGTTGTAATAATAATAATAAACCTTCCATGCTTATTCTTATTATTATACAATCATAAGGAAAATTACATTACGGATTTTCTTACAAACTTAAACACACAATATAATACCTATTATACAATGCATGGAATACAGGATCGCTGCCGATGGTTCAAGAACGGCGAGATTTCTTAGATGTTGACGTTGTTTCTTTCTCGGCCAAACGTTTGGATTTTCGTTTGGATAGTTCTTTTTCCAATTCCTCCCAATTGGTTCTTTCGGCTAATTGTTTGGGAGCAAAACCAACAGTCGTTATACGAGAAGGTCATTTTATAAACTGGTCTCTTAGGTGGTTCAGGTGGATGATCACAAACATTATGGGTCATAATAGGTTCATCGGGTTTGGGATCGGGTATAACAGCCAAAGATTTTCCCAAATCACGTTGTGGTTCGGTAATTTCTACAACTTCTTCATGATCCTCTTCTTCGGGTTCCTCTTCGGGATCTTCTTCTGGATCCTCTTCTGGAACCTCTACTGGCAATTGTGAATCTTCCCAATTTTCCCAACAATTTTCCACTTTAATGGTAGCACCAAAAGTTAACTTTTCCGTTGGTTCATAAGTCGTATGCTTTGACTCAGCCTCCGAATCACTTGATAAGTAAATGAAATCTGAATCACTAGAGATGCTTATATGATCGGATGAAGTCATCTATCACATAATAGCAGGCACGTTAAGAGAATGATATATCTTATAATATTTATATGTTAATAATCTTATGTTTCCAACAATTATATTAAGCAATCATTTTTAAAATAATTACGGTCGAAGTCCAGACTCACTAATGCATCAAAAATCAGTTAGACACACTAATGAAAAATTTTCTAATTCTCTAAGACCAACGCTCGGATACCAACTGAAATGCCCCGTTCATATTAATTATAAACGTTTCATATTAATTGGTTTCTTTGCGAGGTTTTGACCTCTATATGAGATGTTTTTCAAATCTTGCATTCGTTTTTAAAAACAACCATAACCTTTATTATTGAATAAAGGTCTTAATGACATAATTTAGATTGTCTATCAAAGACAATCTCCTCAAATAATTAAGTTTTTACACAACCCATTACAATATGATCAAATATATTACAACAAATACTCCGAATGCAAGTATAAACAATATAAACAATTATGCCAACTCCAAATCTTGACCTTGGGTTGGAATACGACAGCGGAAGTGTTTTTAATATTCACCTGAGAATAAACATGCTTAAAACGTCAACAAAAATATTGGTGAGTCATAGTTTTAATTTCTATATAATAATCATAACATTTAATAAACCACAAGATTTCATTTAATTAAATGCGCAGGATCATTACAACTGCAAAAATCATTCATACGATGAGTCGCCTGGTGTGATGACCCGGAAATTTTTGATCAAATTTAAACTTTAATCTTTATATATTCCCGACACGATAAGCAGAATTTGTAATGATTGAGTCTCGAAAGTTTTGAAATCTATATCCATTACCAGTTGACCATGCCTAACGATTCACGAACAATTATGTGTAATTAATTAGATATACGTATACATATGTATGATTATTAAATTGAGTTATATTAATGAAACATTGAACGGATTAGTTAATATGAAAATAAGCTAGGAGATCTATTTTATGAATTTGGAAATGCTATCAAGGTATTGAATGAATAATACTTTACATGAACGTATTTGTACGAGGTAAGTTAATCGACGAGATTAAAAGATAATAACAAATGATTGAATCATCAAATACATTGAATTAGGATTACGAGTCTCGGTTATGAGGTCCACTTTGAATTAGAGAACTCTTACTTTTAACGGTATTCGGAAATAATGGTGAAGTTATCTTTAAATAAGAACAAGGTGTCATTTATCGAGAGTTAGACAAAAGTTAGTGGAGAATTGAATTTCATAATACATTGATTGATCTATTTTCAAACGTGTGAAAACGTTTTTCGATATAATAGAACTGGTTATTAAAATATATTTATTTAAATAACGTAAGTTGGTATTTCGATTATTAGTCATATATATAGAAAACCTGCGACTTGTATTTAGAATATATGTTTTCTAGATTCATTAAGCACACGATAGTAACACTCTCTTAGTGATGCGGTTGATATTTAAAAACGTTAGTGCATAAAGAAATTGGATCTATTTAAAGCCTTAAAGAATAAACAAAACGTGTTATAACATTTTCTAAACGATTATAAAACAAACTTTGAAATAAAATTGGTTTTGAAAAGTTAACTAGTATGTTATTAGATAAATTTTAAGTATATATTTTAAATTAGTCATAAAAAATTTTGATTTTAAACTAATATTAATAAATAGGCTTTGATAAATAACAAGATTATGAATTATAAAAGGAAATGACCAAAACACTCAAAAGATTAAGTTACACTTTGAGTGAGTTAGTTTTTAGTTAACTTAAGTCTAGTTATTAATTAAGGTACATGTCACAAAATGTTTAATTTAAAATAAAATATATTGACAAACAACGAGACTTTGATTTATAGAAGGAAATGACCACAACGCTCAATTTTATAAGTTACATTTTTCATAAAGTAAATTTTTGAAAAATAAGTCAAATTATTATTAAAGGTACGTGTTGTAACGACCCTGGATTTTTCCAACTTTTATTTATTAATAATTATTATTATTAATACTTGTGATTAAACAAATGTATGTTATTACATTTACTTGTTTCCATGATTGCCCGAACTTGACTTTAATTGCCCGAAACGTCTTTGTGACACCCGGAACTTGCACGAATAATATTTTCAAGTATTATTTACATTCATAATTAATTTTATTAATTATTTTAATTAACTATGGTGACTAGTTAGTTATTTGGGCTTTAATTGGATTTATTTGTTAAATACTTGAACTTGGGCTTAACAAAGCTAATGGACTCATGAATAAGGCTTATAAGCCCACCCTACCTCACCTTAATGGACTTATTAGCCCATTTTATTTATGTAAGTATCACTTAGACTTAATTGGATTAACTAACTAGTAAGGAATCTAAATGCATGTTAATTACCCATTCTTTATCCATAAAACACCCCTAATTACCAAATTTGAGTCAAGGAAGCATGCATAAACATGATGGGCATCACCTCCCCCATTGGTGGTGAGGGAATCACGGCCATATGGCCTAGGGGAGTGGGGTTTGGTTTTCAAAAATCTTGACCACCTTATTACTAGCATTACACTTTCATATTACACACACTCTTACTTGCTTTCATTCTTCTCTCTTTCTCTCTAACTTGGTAAGTTGCAAGACATCTTTTCCTTCTCTTTTTCTCCCTAAAACCAAACACACACACATGCATAATCATCATCATCACTTGTTTTATGTTGTTGACTAGTTACTTGTTCATTGTTGTTATTTTGTTACATGTTCTTAGTTAGTGTTTACTTACTTGTTGTAAGAACCAAACTTCCTAGTTTGTTCTTCATATTATCTTGTTATTCAAGAACATCCAAGGATCTAAACTCTCTAGTTTATGGTTCTACAATTAGTGTTTTAAAGAATTAAAGTTCATAAGTTCTAAAAATCATACATGCATCCATGTTAGTAAACTTAAAGTTTACTTTCTAAAGATCAAGACCTAGGCTTGAATCTTTAAAAGTATGGAACTCATGAACTTGGTACTTGTTTATTTAGTTTATCACTTTCATTCTTGCACTCTAATTACACTTTACTAGTTGATAATCAAAGTTTTGTAACTTATGGTTTCACTAAAGTAAGGATTCAAGTGTTAGTACTTATGATTTAACTTAATGACTTTACATAAACTTGCATGTGGGTTATGATGGTCAAGACTTGGTTAAAGATGATGTAAACACCTTCATGAGTTGTACACTTGAAGCTATATGCATCAAGGATGAGAACCATGATGAACATCAAGCACCAAGACCACCGGAACTCACTTAACTTACTGTTTCTGTCCAACTTTCTGATCAGCTGAATTCGTAACATACCAGTAGGTCTGGGCTGATCTAACCATGATTTTTGGATAGAACTTTTCGGGTAGATAACTTTTCATATAAGACTCGCCTTCATACGAGTTACGGTTTAGAGTCTATGGCCCTCCGATCGTCACTAGGTCTATTTACTTTTCTGTTTCCAGTTCCTTTTTTCTGTTTACTGTTTTCTGAGTCATACCCGAACACCTGGGCTACTGTAACTGTGATATTCAGTTAGCTCTGTTCGAATAGATAATTTTTCGTTTAGGACTCGTCTTAATACGAGTTACGGTTTAGGATTTATGGCCCTCCGATCGTCACTAGGTCCTTTAACGTTGTGCAGAAAATTCTGACCTACTCGTACTTAAACCGTCACCACGGTCAAACTAAGACGAGTTTGCTTCTGAGATTTTTACCACACTTAAGGGACTCATATACGGAGCCATGACCACTGGTCTCACCTTATTTCAGTAGGTATAGAGACCGTGGTGACTGACCGAAGTCAGCCTTCGTTTTAAAACTTCCTTTATGAACAAAACATACTTATACCTTTCGTTTGATGATGTTTGATGATGACCCTTATGACCTTATTTACATATTTATAAACCTTTTAAGACAAGCTACTGACTTAGTACTATTTGACTTAGGTTGAGGACTTTTGGACCGATTACTTGCACACTTTCCCGACTCTACATTACTACTATTTTACCGCTACTTATCATTGTGAGTTATAGCATTCCCTTTTTACTTTAAATTATTTTGGGAACTGAGAATACATGCGGATTTTATGTTTTTTATACTAGGCACGAGTAGTTAAACTTATATATGTGTGGGTTATATAACGGCAGAAACATTCCCTTTAGCTCGGTAACGTTTAATCATTGGTTTTTGAACCGTGAACGCGAATCTTAGATATGGATCCATAGGGTTTGACATCCCCACTCGGGCTAGTCGCGCTAGCATTTAACGAGTGTTTAATACTTCGAGGTTATACGCACTTGCCAAGTGCACTTTCAGGGGGTACATAAACGTTAAGTTAGTTACCGGGTGCCCGCGGTTAAGCATATACTTTTACATACTTTTGAAACGCTCGTTGTAGCACCGAAATCTCGTGGCCTACTTACATTACTGTTATACTTAAACTATAGCTCACCAACCTTTGTGTTGACCTTTTTAAGCGTGTATTTCTCAGGTGCTTGAAGTCGCTTCCGCTATCATACTAGTCGTGCTGTAGAACCCGCTGCTTAGAGTTGTTATCGCATGACTACTTATCTTGCATTCAAACTTATATACTTTTGGAACTATGTTATGTAACGACCTTTGTGGTCACGTACACTTAATTAATGCTTCTACTTAGTGAAGCTTACTTTTGGATTGTAAAACATTCGACGTTTGTTATGACGTCACTTTTATTAATGAATGCAAACTCTGTTTTGAAAACGCATATAGTACTTAACCTTGTAATGATCCTGTTGATGATGGTCCGTACATGATGATTTAGTACGGGGCGTCACACGTGTCGCGTAACGTAAAAGGCTAGTTTTCTAGACGTACGAAAGTGCGCTTGAAAAAACGAAAGTGGTACATGAGTCGTGAGATCACGACCATGTCGTTTTTGTAAAAATTATATTTTTACCATGAGCGTAAATATAATATAATATTTAATTAATTCTAAAGATTAAATATATTAAATATTAAATAATATTAAACCTATGTAATACATATGATATGAATATGAATTACGAAGTGTCGGCAAGATTGTGAATTGGATACTAGCTGGAAAGTAAAGTAAAGTGAGGCCACATATTATTTAAGCAAATGAACTCTTATTCAGATTCATTTGCATTCTGTCTTTCGCATCCCTTTACTCTCTCTATATATAATTTTAATTATCAGTATTATTATTATTAGAATTAATATTAATATTAAGATTAATATTGTTATTAATCTTAATTAGTAGTATTAAGGTTATTATTATTAGTATTATACATAAAATACTACGACGGGGTTCTGCTCGCGTGTTTTCAAAACGGGTTTTATGAGTGGGATAGAGCTAAGGAAATTATGGGTTATAGCTATGGAGGTTATGGGTAATGTTCGGGAGTTATGCTCGTGAGGTCAATCTAGTATTTATCATCTCCGTTGTGTTTACGTACCTTTCCTGCAATATTGAATCTCAATATTGATATGTGAGTACTCATAATTTAATTTTTATATACTGATAGTGTATCCCTGACTAGTACTCGAGAAAATAGGATTATGCATGCTTGTACTTTTGATATTGCCCTTAGATAGGTTATGTTGAATCTTGAATTAATTACATATGCGGTTGAGATAAGATATAAGATATGCATGTCCTTGGAAAGCTAGCGAAAAATTAAGAACTTTTCATTTAGATATCGAATGGATTCGATGAACGGTTAGAAAGTTATGAAATAAACGAATTGTATAATTAATTTCGTAATTAAAATTGCTGATGATAATTAGTGAACTAATTTTCTGGGTTATAAAAGGTGGTTATTTAGATCCTACTCGTCGAGTAGATGAATTTTCATATAAAGCACGTCTCGTTTCGTTGAACGGTTGTCAAGTTATGGACAAAAGAAGTTTTGCAAATTTTGATGAAATGTCGAAAAGGGAACTGAAATTCTCGCTGGTCTGCGTTGTTTCGGATTTAAAAAAAAATACCACTGAATTCTTTGCTGTAAGGTCTAACAAATGACTCTGGCCGTTTGTCAATTCGAGTCTCGACAATTTTTCTAAAAATCGTCAAAGTTGACTGTTTGGTCACATTTTAAAATTCTGAAAAGAGCTGAAACTTTTTATTTAAAAATGTCAGTTTTGTAGCAGTTGTCATGGTGGGCCTGATGTGTGTTTACTTTAGCAAAAAATCATGTTATATCTTTGTGGTAACGAGAATTTGCAGGATTTGACCGTTTGTCAATCCGAGTTTCGAGGAATTTTCTAAAAATCTCCAAAGTAGGCTACTCGGTCACTTTTGTAAATTTATTAAAGCTGAAAAATTAACTTTGAAACGCCGAAACCGCGTTGGCAACTACGAGTTGTCTAGATTTAGTTTATTTCTGTAACATTTATGCTTAATCTTTTTGGTAATGTGTAACTTTTATCTTTGGCCGTTTATCAATCGGAGCTCCGATAATTTTTCTAAAAATCGCTGAAGTGGCCGTTTAGTCATGTTTGAAAAAAAAAATCATTTTTGTATAAGTTATTGTATTTTTGCATGCGACCTCGTTTTTACTTTAACCTTGGACTTTTAACTTTGAACTTTGACTTTTCCCGTTAACTTTTCAGTTAATTTTTTTGTGTTGACTTTCTCTAAAAACTAAAATACTATTTTATGATAATGAAACCATTTGTGTTACGTTGTTTCACACGTCACCTTTTACTAGAATTTTAACTGAGCATGAGTAATATATCATGTTACTATACTGTTGAGTCAGACTCGAGCATTAGGATTGTGGTACACTATGACTTGACTTAATTTGTTAGACAAATATTGACCAATATATAAATATATATAATTAATATACGTTTGTGAATCCGTGGCCAACCTTACATTTGTTCAATGATGTTATATGTATTTTTACTACAAAATACAGTATGGTGAGTTTCATTTACCTTTTTACCCTTTATATTTTTGGGCTGAGAATACATGCGCAACTTTTTATAACTATTTTACGAAATAGACACAAGTAATCGAAACTACATTATATGGTTGAATGATCGAAATTCAATATGCCCCTTTATAGTCTGGTAATCTAAGAATTAGGGAACAGACACCCTAATTGACGAGAATACTAAAGATAGATCTATTGGGCCTAACAAACCCCATCCAAAGTACCGGATGCTTTAGTACTTCGAAATTTATATCATGTCCGAAGGAGGATCCCGGAATGATAGGGGATATTCTTATATGTATCTAGCTAATGTAGGTTACCAGGTGTTCACCATATGAATGATTATTTTTGTCTCTATGCATGGGACGTATATTTATGAGAACTGGAAATGAAATTCTTGTGGTCTATTAAAATGATGGAAATAAATGATTATGATAAACTAATGAACTCAGCAACCTTTTGGTTGACACTTTAAAGCATGTTTATTCTCAGGTGTTAAAGAAATCTTCCGCTGTGCATTTACTCATTTTAAAGATATTACTTGGAGTCTTTCATAGCATATTTCGAAGAACGTTGCATTCGAGTCATTGAGTTCATCAAAGATTATTATTAAATCAATTTATAGTTAGATAGTGGATATTATGAAATGGTATGCATGCCTGTCAATTTTCGATGTAAAGAAAGATTGTCTTTTAAAAACGAATGCAATGTTTGTAAAATGTATCATATAGAGGTCAAATACCTCGCAATGTAATCAACTATTGTGAATCGTTTATAATGTATATGAATGGGTCCTTTCACCTGGTAACCGACCTTAACATAGAGCGCTTAAGATATCTGGCATCATACATTCCACTATTCAAATGTATGACAAGAACCCTTCGAAGTACTAAAGCATTTCCACTATTCAAAAATGGGGGTGGTTGGTGCCCGTAGATCTACCTTTAGGATTCGCGTCAATTAGTGTTTTTCACTAATTCTTAGGTTACCAAGTAATGGTGTATCCTATCGTATACACACATAAAAGGCATAATGGTTGCATAAAAGTAGCATCAAGAAGGCTAGAAACAACAGTTCTGTAGAGTTATCCGTCCAGCGTTCTCCGCTGTACAGGCTGCTCCGTCATGCGTAAGCCCTGAAGGCCGCCTAGCGCATAAGCCCTGGCTAGAGAGCGCCGCATTTAGCATAAATTTCGGAGCACATGTAACAGAACGTATCATCATTTGACACGTGTCCCCAAACAAATCTGATAGATCTAACACTATAAATAGACCCCTTGGGTCGTCATTTTACACAAGTTCAGATATTCTGACAACTTTGAGAGCTGAGACTTCACTTCTCTTTCTCTCTCTACTTTCTCTTACTAGAAGTCATCCGGCTAGCACTCTTACGCTCTACGGACGACAGATTGATTAAGCCACCCCACAAGTTTCTACACTTGTGAACCGGGTCTGCAGGGATTATTTCCCGAGGGTAAAAATCAATCGGCAATACTCCGCCCTCCTAAAGCTAGATCACTTCTAGTCTCTTGTTGACATACTAAGCCTTACCTCATAAGAAAATAGGTGTTAACAATGGAGCCATCTACTAATGCAAAGAACACACGAAACGGAAAAGGAACGAAAGCAGCTGAAGCTCCATTTGTACTTGAAGCAGTCAACAATCCATCAACTGACGACATGGTCACTGTTGAAGATGTACCTATTTCACCACTAGATGGTACGATTGAAGAAACAGTTGCTGAAACTACAGAAAGGCTTAAACATTTGGCAACTAATTCGGAGAAAAGGCCAGTAATCGAAGAAGCGACAGCTAAAAGTGCAGAAAGACTTCCAAATTTTGTTAGTAATCCAGAGCGACGACCATTGATGCAACCACGGCGATGTCCGTCATTTATACCTTTTCGGCGGATGGCGGATGGCAAAGACAAGCAGATAATGAAAAGGCAATCTATATCAAAGTACAAGTTATCCAGGCTACTTGACAAGCTGGGCAGTCTTATTGATGATTCTGGGGATGATAATGACCTGAGTGGTGATAATAATGACTCTGATGATGAAATTGACAAAGATGAGTTCATGTCAGAAAAGTGTTGCTTTTAAATGACATTCTTAAGCAGACAGCTCCAGCAAAATACAAGCAACGCTTAGCGCAGCCCGCCGTCCGTGCTGTGGCTGTGGACAACTTCTTTGCCCTCATTACTGGAGAACAAGCCACCAAGCTACCAGCGATGGCAGAATCAACGCAGTGTTTCATTGATCGAATTGCTAATTATCCATTGCCCAGAAATCTTGCTATACTAACAATTGGAGTTTATGATGGCACAACTGATCCGGAAGACTTTTTGACAATGTTTGAAGGTGTTATGAGGTTGCAGCATTTCGAGGATGAAACTGCGTGTCATATGTTTCCTATGTTACTGCAGAAAATGGCACGTGAATGGTTTGCTGGTTTGCCGCTAAGGAGTATTACCAGTTTTCTCGATTTGAGAGCAAAATTTGTGATGCAATACCAAAATCTTCGGAGCTGTACTCTGACTCATCTTGATGCACACGAGATCACAATGCGTCATAATGAAACTTTGAGCAATTTTATGAAACGTTATACACTTGAAGCACAGAAGATCCCTGATTGTCCAGAATCACAGCTTGTATCTGGCTTCATTTTTTGTCTGGACCAGCGACGGTTTAGTGCACTTGTTCATGCGTTACGGTATGACTTGCCAAAAACATTGCATCAGGCGTTGGAGGTAGCACAGAGGCATGTTCGAGCTGGTGAGCGTGGGTTAAACAAGTTTGAAACTGGTGGCAGTAGCAAGCCGCACAACGGAGGACGGTATTTTGACAGAAATCAGAGAAGGAATGATAATTCAAATGGAGGATGGAGAGGAAACAATCACCCTAATGATTTCCACCACAACAGAAGGCCAATCGAAAGGCACCCGTTGATAATGGCTCTTACTAAAATGCCGAAAGAGATCCTTTTCACTGAACCAATTCGGACCACTTTCAATGCTCCAGCACCTATGGAAGAGATGGAGGGTCCAAAGAGTGAGTTGTGGTGTGATTTCCATGAGGCTTGGGGCCATGATACGGACAATTGCAAATCTTTGATGAGAGAAATTATAGCGAAAATCAAGGCAGGAGAATTGAATCATTTGTTGCCTGGGAAACAGTACAGGAGGAATGATCCTCGCAGAAAATTTGTGTGGCAAAGGAATGATGGTAGCAGAGGACGCCGTGGAGAGAACAGAAGAGAGCAGCATGGCGGAAGAGATAATCGGAACCAACCGCAGTACGGAGAACAGATCACAGAGCGTGAGACAACTCCAGAAGTTGTAATCAGGATGGTTTGGATTAACGATGGTCATTATGAAGAAGGTGAATCATCAAACAGAAATTTGGACAGCTGGAGATATGCCCCAATTATCTTTCAGCCAATTCAGAATTGGGCGTTGTCCGTCCAACCAGTGAAATTTTCTGGACTAACAGGAGCACCGATAAATGCCATGGGGCAGATTTGTTTGGAAGTTGTTATGGGCACATTTCCACTATTGAGAGCATAAAAGATTGACTTTACTATTCTAGATGGAAATTCTCGATTCAATGTCCTTTTTAGGCGGACAGCGATAGCAAAATTTGGCGCCATAACATCAACGGCCCATGCAGAGGTCAGATTCCCCACTCCAAATGGAGTCGCAGCCATACATTCACAGTATGTGCAGCCAACAAGAGAAAGATCAACGTTTGTAAATGGGCCAGAAGGCAGAATGAATCAGAGAAGGCGTGATAGGTTATTCAGCGAGGAAGAAGTTCAGGAGTTTTTCATTCCGTAAGCAAGTGTGAAGGCCGGACAGCGCTGGGCGCTCGGCATATGAAGAAGCAATTTGTCAACAAGTTATCAAGAACAGTGTTCATCTTTTCAATAAAGAGTAGTTTCATTTAGCATTTCAATAAAAATAGTCTTTTACAATCGTTGTACTCATGCCTGTTTGGCATTTGAAGAACACATTTCGAATTATAAGATGAAGCAGTGTTTATCAAACTTACTGTGAACCATTGTGGTTATTTTGCAGTGCATACATTAGCAATTGCATACATTAAACATTCATGACGTACTAATTAGGCTTGATCCACCGAAAAGTCGTCATCAATCGTTTATGTACTGCACAGTACTGAACAATAATTTTATATTTTTCTTAAACAAAGTGCTGCCCGTGACAAATGTAAAACATTACATTTATAACCTGCCCACAGAAGGATCGTATTTTTAAATACCTCCGATGGCGGAAGCTTTTGTGCCGGCCAGTAAAGGCACAAGGGATCGGCTAGAAAACGTTTAAGTTTTACTAGAACGCACCGAGGCATGATACAAAACTCAGATACTTGTCATGACAAACATTATAAAAAATTACTTCACAGAACGAAGTTATATATTTTATGTATGAAGGCAAAATAATTAGCAATTCTTCCTCATATACTTTATGACGGAAGGCGTAAGGCGGAGAGTTTATTGATTTATAGTCATTCTTCTAAAACACTTCATAATTCTTCCTCATTAATTTTATGATGGAAGGCGTAATCAGACATCGTATTCTTGATACTGCAAGGCATTTACATATGAGTTACCTTATGCACTTTTCAAAATGATTTGCTCAAATTATACACTGTACAATTGTGTATAGAAATTTTATGCTCAGGTGCATAATTGATTAGTTTTAAAGCGTCAAGCATACAAATATTTGCAACAAGCATATAAGCACACATAGTCATCACAATAAAGTCAGTATATATATAATGTTAAAGTCAGTAAGAAATTTATTACAAAACATTGTTTGAAATTTTTACAAAGATCAATTAAACTGCACGCCAAGCACATCTTGAGCAGAAGAGTCTTCTTTGCTGCATACTTCATCATAAACATTTATCTTCAGATTTATCAATTTGTTCTTGGCCTCATCAACTTTTTCTTGAGTACCAGGAGGCATAAGTTTGGCAATGGCAGTAGAAGGAGTTTGGTTGGGAGCAAGGCGTTTGAACAGCTTGCCGGTCACATCAGCAATAGCATGGGCGCAGGTAGTATCAACATAATCATTGTAGGGATTCCCTACAAGACTGGATCCAAGCACCTTAGCTATCAGACCTGGCACACCTTTCTTAAGCTCAGCAAAATTGCCCTCGCCTTTCTCCGCCCTCCGGAGTAGCTCAGCAGACTTCTCTCTCTCTGCACTCAGCTGTTTCTCCAGCTCACCCACTTTCATCTGCTCAGCATCCTTTTCCCCTTGCAGAACAGCAGCAACATCTTGAGCACTTTTTAACTCAACTTCTTTAGCCTTTATTATTTTCTGTGCATCATTTAAGGCACGCTCAGCATCCGCAGCTCTTTTACGAGCATTTGCACTTTCAGCTATGTCTTTACGAGCAAAGGCAAGAATAGACTCTTGATGTTCCTGCAATTGCAGCACAGAGTCCAGGTGGTTGGTTAGCAGTACATGAGCTGCCATAGTTGATTCACTGAGTTGATGAGAACGAAGAGCAGAGAATTGGGGTTTCAGCTCAGGGATAACACAACCCTGTACATCAATAAAATTTTATGAGTTATTTCAAACACCTCACATCAATAAATTACAAGCATATATATGCAGAGGGTCTTTTCGTTCATACCTGAATAAGAGTTGCAAATTCTTTATCTTTAGTGACGGGGTTTGCAATGATGGCTTGTAAAGCCCTCACATGAGCAGGAAGAGTTGGCTCTTGAACATTGGAGGAGGTGACAGCAGGATTAGTGATATTAGGAAGAGGATAATCATAAGCAGAGTTGCCTTCAGGCCTATCTTCATGAAATTCAGATTCATCGAAGGGAGCAAAGTTTGGGTCAGGAATTTTCAGGCCCTTCTCTCCTTCACTTTCAAGATTCCTCTCCGGCCTCCGGTCACCGCCCTCCGTAGCCTTCCCTTGGCTATCATCCGACTATGGTAAAATTACTAACAAAAACAAATTAGTATTATGAACAAACATAACAGTTATAAGCAAAAACATGTGCATTTTCAAAAGAGAGCAGAATGGGCATACTTCTCCTACGTTTTTGCTTTTTGCCCTCCTCAGTACTCTTCACCCTTTTAGAGCCTATGCTCTTCTTTCTTGTCTTTTGGATTGGAGGAGGAGTAGGGTTGGTTTCACCCGTAATGTCAACTGATGCCGATGTTTGCTGATCGACGGTGGTGGTATCATCCGTTGTCCGCTCAGTGTCTGTATGATCAGACCCGGATTCACTGTCTGAGCTGCTCACAGCAATTTCTTTCCCCTTTTCAGCATCAGCAGCAGCTTTAACTTCGTCTGCAACTCTCTCCGCCTCAAGCTCTTCAACAATTTTGTCACGAGCAGTGACCTCCACATCATCATCAAGATCAGGGGATAAAAGAGCAGAGCGAACCTGCATCACGGAGTTGCCTGCAAAGATTACACATTAATAGCAATATAAGTACACATGACAAAAGTAGACAAAAATCTATATATATAATAGGATGATCATATCACATCCTACCCTGTTTTTTCTCACGAAGTACTGGCACAAAATTGCTTGGCCATTCTTGGCTCACTTTGCACAGCACAAGGATTCTCTCATACCTTTCGTATGATCTGGGTGGAATACGGAGTCCTTTCAAGCTATTTACTATCCGCTGTTCTGCGGGAGAAATTTTAACACCCTTTCCTATGCCAGCATCAATAGCACCCCACTCCCGGACAACGGAGTATTCTTCCGGAATAACAGTTTCATCAACAAAGAAAAATGGACTTTTTCAGTCCTTCAAGTTTGAAACTCTATTTAGACCAACAAAATGATTATTTTTCTTACTATCAATAGTAAGCCAGCAATCGCTAATCGTGCGGATTCTAAACAAAGAGATAAAAACATTAATCCGAGGCTTTATATTAATAGCATTGCAGTACATTTCAAAAAGAATGATTTTTTGAAGACCATGGGGATGTATCTGACTAAGACAGGCCCCGTAATATCTAAGAAGGCGAAGAAGAAAGTTAGTAAGGGGAACACGGAGGTTGCCGTGGGTAATTTTTAAAGCGTATAAAGTAATTTTCCCCTCAGGAGGGTTGTCAGCAGTTTATCCGATGGTAGGAAGAACAGGGTTGTATTGATTGAGATGGCGAAAGGCAATCTTTAATCCATCTAAATATTCACTAGTCAATGATGAAGCCATCGTGCTAACTTCTGGAATGTCAGCAGTATTTGATGAAGAAGGCTTGGCGTGTTCTTGGCCAGTATTCCATGAAGAAGCCATGATAATACAGTAACAGATATCAACAAGAAGAAAATAGCAGTAAGATGAAGTGTACTGACCTTGGAAGACGGAAAACCTTAAAAAGTTGAAGATTGAAGAAGGCGATGAAGATTTGGGAGAAATATGCTTTTTGGATCTTGGCAAAGGTAAAAAAGTGATGGTAACAGGGTTATGACGGTTTTTATAAGGGTTCATCGGCGCAATTTTTCTGGTCATGATTGAGACACGTGTATGGGCGAGTTTAAACGAAGGGTACGAAATAATACTTTTTACAACTGGAGGCGCGTGGATGATCTCAGCCGTAAGAAGACAATCATAACAATGTCAGTAAAATTCGTATGCATTTAATGCCTAAAATGTTTTCCCTGATGCAAGTGGGCAATGAACAGGCTGGTTTGGCATGCATTATCAAAAGTTTAACAACTTAATTATTTTTCAAATGCTTAAGTCCTTAAACTGGGGGGACTTAATGGTGTATCCTATCGTATACACACATAAAAGGCATAATGGTTGCATAAAAGTAGGATCAAGAAGGCTGAAAACAACAGTTCTGTAGAGTTATCCGTCCAGCGTTCTCCGCTGTACAGGCTGCTCCGTCATGCGTAAGCCCTGAAGGCCACCTAGCGCATAAGCCCTGGCCGGAGAGCGCCGCATTTAGCATAAATTTCGGAGCACATGTAACAGAACGTATCATCATTTGACACGTGTCCCCAAACAAATCTGATAGATCTAACACTATAAATAGACCCCTTGGGTCGTCATTTTACACAAGTTCAGATATTCTGACAACTTTGAAAGCTGAGACTTCACTTCTCTTTATCTCTCTACTTTCTCTCACTAGAAGTCATCCGGCTAGCACTCTTACGATCTACGGACGACAGATTGATTAATCCACCCCACAAGTTTCTACACTTGTGAACCGGGTCTGCAGGGATTATTTCCCGAGGGTAAAAATCAATCGGCAACACTCCGCCCTACTAAAGCTAGATCACTTCTAGTCTCTTGTTGACATACTAAGCCTTACCTCATAAGGAAATAGGTGTTAACACCAAGCATTATAATAATAATAAGTACAGATATCCAGTATAACAAAACAATCGTAGAATGTAGTTTCATGAACTTGTGCTTATTTTGTAAAACATTTATAAATTTGCATGTATTCTCATCCCAAAATAATTTAGATAGTAAAAATGGGACTATAACTCAGTTGTGATGATTTCCGAATAGATGGTGATAAGACTTGGCCTTTTGACAAATTCACGAACCTAATAATAATATTGTTGTGTTAAGATATATATATATAATTAATATTCCATACTTATGATACTTGTGATAATTTTAATTGTCCATTGTTAGTAGTCCAACGTTCGTAGTCCAATAGTCCAATAGTCCAACAGTATAAATATATATATAAATATAAATGCGTATATTGTGTTAGAATTCACTAACACTATAATATATTGTCTTATTAAAATAAGACACATAATATGTATATTGTTTGAAGCAATCTGCGACCCATTGTATACATGTCTCAGGCTCGATCACAACTCAAAGTATATAATATTTTGGAATCCACTTCGACCCACAGCTAACTCGAGATTACTGCCAATGGTGTCTAATAGTTTGTTCCAATAATATATATAGAAGAAGTCAAAATGATATGTCAAAACTTTGTATACGAATCAACGGTGATCAAGTCATATATATATATATATGGTGCCTTACGATCCTTATTAAGACTATAATATATTATCGTAGAACTTAATCACGACTATTATAAATAGTATTTCCATAAGTTCGGGAACAAAACATGTATAAATACGTGTAGGATACAAGGTAAGTTAGCTAGGATAAGGTTAGCTTCCATTTTTATAAATCATGTCCGTAGCTAAAAATTAAGAAAAATAACCAATTTTGTTTTACCCATAATTTCTTCGTTACAAATCCGTTTTGAGTGATTAGAGTTTCCATGGTTTCGTATCGAACTCAACATTGTTAATCTTAACAGAAAAAGTATTGGTTTATAGTCGAAAATACAGCTTAGGTGTCAAATAAGAGAAGATAGTCATATCCGTCGTAAGAACGACATCTTGATGACCCTTTTTAAAAACATACATCCACTTAGAGTTTAACCATGGATTTTGGATATATTTCATATCCATATAAAATAAGATTTTTCAACAAAGGAAATCTTTTAATTCAAAGTTTAAGATAGGTTTTTAAAATTCAACCCAAAACAGCCCCCGTTCGACTAAGACGGCGTATATTCGATTTTAAGGTGTTCTTCGTGTTTACAAGTTTTATATCCTTATGTTAGCTTGACATACTATCATAATACATGTGTTGAAGTATTTTAAAAGTCAAGTTAGAAGGATTAAGTTTATTTGCAAACAAGTTTAGAAATAATCTAAACTATGTTCTTGTTGTTATTACTTATAACTCAAAATAAGATAGCAATATGAATACGAATCGAATAAGAATATGAATAAGGTTACTACCTCAAATCAAATGAGTACAGTTTCTGGAGAAATAAGGAGAATATCTTGAGTTCAAAGATACCCTCGATGGCTGGAATTCTTGAAGTGTTCTTGATCAATCTTTATTATGATGATTATAACTTGGATTATGAGACCAATACTTTCTGAATTGAATGGAGGTTTGAGAGAGTGTTTGAGTATGTTTTTAGAGAGTAAAATGATGTAGTTAATTGGAATGAAATGGATGGTTATTTATCCTACATGTTGGCATCAAAATGGGGACAACAACAAGGCTCCATGGTTTGTAATTTTATGCATTTAGTCATACTAGTTTCCAAGCCATGGTTCCCACAAGTCTACATCATGTTTATACATGTCTCACAACTGATTGAGGTCTGCTAAGATCAATGATTTGGTATGTATATACCCATAGTAAATACGTATACAAGCTGGGTATTATACGGGTATAAATACCAAATGAATACGAGTAGAATTCTTGATAAAATTGAATGAGAAAAATGAGTATAGCTATCTTTGTTAAGTATAACTATGTTAGCATATATGTTTAAGTCCTTCATAAGTGTATTAATACATATTAATACAATACATATACATATATTTTAATTTAGAAGTTACTACAACATTAATCGTTATATATATATATACATATATATATATATATATATATATATATATATATATATATATATATATATATATATATATATATATATATATATATATATATATATATATATATATATATATATATATGTATATAGTCTTGAAGTCTTTAAGTTAGTAGTCTCATTTTATATATATAACTCTTTGTTAATATATTTTATGAGATACTTAAATATCATTTTAACATGTCATAAATATACATATCTAAATATATATTCCTTTAAATTATTACGATATATGACGTTCGTGAATCGTCAGACAGACTGGGTGGCCAAACGTTTGTATAAAATTCATTCCAAATAACCAAGTCTTAATAAATTTGATTGCCTAACATGTTGGAAACCTTAATTATGTAAATATTAATCTTCTATACATTAGCGGAAAAATTCGGGTCGTTACACTGGGTATTGTACGAGTACGAATAAGGTTGCATACGAGTAGAATTGTTGATGAAAATGAATGAAAATGCAATTGTAAGCATTTTTTTTAAGTAGAATTACTTTGATATGTATCTTAAAGTTTTTCAAAAGTGTACTAATACATCTAAATACACTACATGTATATACATTTTAACTGAGTCGTTAAGACATCGTTAGTCGTTACATGTAAGTGTTGTTTTGAAACCTTTAAGTTAACGATCTCATTTAATGTTATTAACCCATTGTTTATTATATCTAATGCGATGTTAAATTATTACATTATCAAGATATTATGATGTATGAATATAACTTAATATGATATATATACATTAAAATGTCGTTACAACGATAATCGTTACATATATGCCTCGTTTCAAAATTCTTAAGTTAGTAGTATTGTTTTACATATGTAATTCATTGTTAACATACTCAATGATATATATAATTATCATTTTATCATGTTAAATATAGTGTAACAATATCTTAATATGATTATGTATTTAGTAAGACGTTGTAATAACGATAATCGTTATATATATCGTTTCGAGTTTCTTAACTTAGTAGTCTCATTTTTATGTATATAACTCATTGTTAATATACTTATGGAGATGCTTACTTATCATAATCTCATGTTAACTATATGTATATCCATATATATATATCGTCATGTCGTTTTTACAAGTTTTAACGTTCGTGAATCTCCGGTCAACTTGGGTGGTCAATTGTCTACATGAAACTCATTTCAAATAATCAAGACTTAACAAGTTTGATTTCTTAACATGTTGGAAACACTTAATCATGTAAATATCAATTTCATTTAATGTATATAAACATGGAAAAGTTCGGGTCACTACACAATAGTCGTATTTTGTTCACGTATTTGCGGTAGTTGTGTATTAGACGTGTTTGCCCACTACAAGGGATGTTAAGTGGTAAGTATTATCCGTGAGATTTCACTTTTATTTGGTCTTCATTGGTTAGATGGTTGAGTTTAGTTTGGGACGTGTTTACTTTTAGCATTGTACTTCGTATGGTACGCTAAAGGGTTGATATCTCGGTACGAGATTGGTGGAGTTTTTCCCGACGTGAGGGATTGAGCAAGTTCTTGTGCTCGAATTTGTGGATATTAATAAATCGCGAATGACGATTTGGTTGCTAAGGGTGACTCTTTGAGAAGAAATGCCTAGAGGAGTTGGAAGAATACGTGGCGGTCTCGCGTATTTTAAGTGATCGTTATGGACTTCGGATGATTTTTGCCTTGCACGTATCGAGATGCGTGCAAGTGTGTATTTAGTTAATGAATTAATCTTCGGGTTAATGAGGAATGTGTTGGAAGTTGGATTGGAACGATTGTTTGAGAACCATCGAGTGTAGTTTCGATCTGGTTAAGTGATTAGGATCACGAGGACATGATCGAATCTAAGTGGGGGAGAGTTGTAACACCCCTTTTTTTCCCGTACATGATTTACAGGTGTATCGCGTATGTACGATAGGTGTATGAAGGAATTGAGAGATGTTCGTGCGTTAAAGTTCTTGTATGCGAAAAGTGATCAGACCAAGTTAAAGGACGCGGCGCGACATTACTAACAAATCAGGATCAGGAGGCATGGTAAGGAAGGCACCAGACCACGCCTTGGGTCGCGGCGCGACAAGGCTCGTCGCGACGTGGTATTTCACTGGTTTCAATTTCAGGAGGCTCGACAAACAAGCATTAAAACATGCGTATTTTCGCGGCGCGACGAAGAGGGCCGCGGCGCGGCGTTCTGGGCGGACTGGTACCAAGTTTTTGTAATTTTAAATTAGGTTCAAGGGCATTTTGGTCTTTTCGCGTGTGAGCCAGATTTAAGATCTTAATCTCATCCACTCATTTCATTTCTTCATTTTGTTTTTCCTTTTCTTTTCATTTTTCTCTCAAAAACTTCAAACCCCAATTGGTTCAAATGGATTTTTAGAAAGGAAGAAGCAGTTTTTGAAAGAAAGCGTAAGAGACAACTTTGTTCTCCTCATTCTTAGCTTCAAGGTGATACTAGCGGTAAGCTCTAACTCCGAATTTCGTTTTCATGTTCTTCATCTAAATTTAAGGTTTTTGAGTGTATGTTCATACATGGAACCCCACTAGTTGTTAATGGAAGATAATAACTAAGATTCGGGTTTATTAGTGATGAAGGCAGGTTTTGGGTTGGTTGATGATTTAGCTATGTTTAGGGCTTTAAATTGAGTGTAATCACTATGATTAGTGATTATGGAAGTGTTGGAACTCATTTGGGTGTGTTTGGTTAAATAATTTTGAAATGGGTCAAAATTAGGGTTTTGGTGTCAAATTGGGCAAGACAAGTGTTTAACACTTGTGTTCGGGTTTAATTGGCTTATTAGGACCATTGTCACTAGTGTTAGTGATTATTGGTTAGTTGGGGCGCGGTTTGTGCTTGGAGGTGCAATTGGGTCGAGATTGCATTAGTTGTCAATTTGGGTTGGTTTGTAAATCCTCCCTAATTGTGTTGTTTGTTATGTGATATTGGAATAGGTACATTTCATCGGCGATTTGCGAATTATTCGGTAGCATTCTTCAAGGCGACAAGGTGAGTGTTAATATCCTATGTGCATATGTATGTGTAGGATGGGTGCGGGTCGGGTGAAGTGATTCTCGACTATAGAGCTTACTTCACATATAGGTGGATTTGATGGACTAGTGTATGTGTCCAATTAGCACGGTTGTGCATTTTGGTTGACCACCTTTGAAGAGGTGCACACTTTGTGTGTACGTTATCACATGTGATTGTGATGTGGACGATTTAACCCCAATGGCGAAGGGTCGATATTGAATCGTGTTGTGAATTGGATAACCCGAATGGCGAAGGGTTGATGGGAGAAATCAGTCACGTGTGGATGCGGATTCACGATGACGCGTGTAGTTCGGTCATCTTATCGGAAGTGAGTCTCGTGTAGTTCGGATTCACAATGACGCGTGTAGTTCGGTCATCTTATTGAGGTAGTGATCTCGTGTGGTTTCGGATTCACTAAGGCTCGTGTAGTTCGGCCAACCTCGATGTTGTTGTGGTATTGAAGATAGTAGTCTCGTGTGGATGCGGATTTACTAAGGCTCGTGTAGTTCGACCAATCTTCATTTTGGTATTTGGTTTTCGGTACTCGGGTTAAGGGGTTAACCTTGGGCGGTTTACGCTTTGTTATATATATTGTTGTATTGTTGTGATGTAGCTAACTTTCCGGGTGTAGCTTATTGGCGTTGTTCACATCATTGTTAGTAAATTTATTATTGTTGATGTATCTTTATCTTGTTGCTTAGTGATCGTACGGTATGCTTGGTTTAGCTTGCCTTTATGCTTGGAGGCTCCGGTATGTAATATTTGATTACTTGTTTGGTGTGTCCATTTTATGCATATATATGTATGTAGTATATTTTCACTCACTAAGCGTTAGCTTACCCTCTCGTTGTTCACATTTTTATAGATTTGCTTGGAGGCGCTGACACGGGTAAGCGTGGGAACTAGTGGACTTGCGTAGGTTGCTTTAGAAGACGTGCTTTCGTATTGATTAGGATTGGGTAGCGTATCTCCAATCACCATTTGTTGGAATTAAAATAGTCGGGTTGTTTTACCCGTTCGGATATTTAAATTATGTATTAAATGTTCTAAAGCTTATTGAATTTATTATTGTATTAAAGATGTTTTTGGAAACATAAATGGGACCTAAATATTAATGTATTAAAGAAAAAATTTTATGGGCCGGTTTAAATACGGGTTGGGTTGTTTCACTTTGTCTAATTCTAGATAATAGAAACATTTGTTCTTACTCGTAAATCACATTATCATTTTCCGAATATTGTTAAAATGGAAAGATTTCTTAAATCAAAGTGGACCTCTCAACAGAGACACGTAAATCATATCGTAATGAATCTGATGACTCAATTATTTGGTATCATCTTTTAATTCCGTCGGTAAATACGATCATGTAAAGTATTATACCTAATACCTTGTTTATGTTTTCAAGTTATAATATATATACACATATATACACGTATATATTCTTATCCAATTATAATGGTTCGTGAATCGTCAAGGTCTGGTCAAGGTTAAATGAATGTATGAACAAAATTTAAAATTCTTAAGATTTAAACTTAATAAACTTTGCTTATCGTGTCAGAATAATATAAAGATAAAGTTTAAATTTGGTCGGAAATTTCTGGGTCGTGTCAGTACCTACCCGTTAAAGAAATTTCGTCCCCGAAATTTGATCGTGGTCGTCATGGCTAACCATAAAAATGTTTTCATGACAATTATGAGTCGATAAATAGAGTTTTATCATCATTGAGTAATACGGATAAAACAATTTGTTTAAGTGAAGAGTACGAGTGAAGCTATCACAAAAGAGTGAAGTGAGTAAGTGTAGATTCGTCATATCTTTTGACGTAGATAGGATTGATTTATAGAGTTCAAGGGATTTGGAGAAAATCTTCGTAATAAGATTTGATTTATCGGTAATCGAGGAAATTAGGATCCGCTTTAAATGCGATCATCTGTTTTGATTGTTCTGTCGGACATTTTACTATAAATTCACCCCCTTCGTTTCCTTACAATTCACACCTCCTATCCTTTCTTCTTTAATTCATATTTTGAATCATTCATCAATATGCTCCATCCGGTTCTACTTCTTGATATATTCTTAACGTTCTTATCTGTCATTCTTCTCTTTCATCTACCATCGGAAGAATCTATTTACTTCGACTATACTCTTGGTTTTATAGTATTTTTAGTTCTCCCGTGTCTTTATATTGCTATATGCATCGATAAATACAGTTTGTAATTTCTGGGTTGTTGTTAGATTTTATATCCTCTTTTATATTTCGAAGTCCCTGCTTCTGTCTTCTGTAATCATTGTCATCCACAACTAATGCTCGCTCCTATTTAGTGTGATTTATACTCTAATTTCTATTTCGGAGCTTCATTCTTTTGTTTTCTCTTCTTGCGATTAAGCACCACTTGTAATGGTCCAGAATTCGCAGATATGAATTTCGGAATGAACGTAATTAATGTTCTAAGGAGAAAATTGTAATGGCACGATCTTAATTTGTCAAATTCCCAGAATACCCGGGAAAAAACCGAATCATCAAGAATATTATTCCATGATATGTTTAAAGGTTAGGTAGAAAGTAAGAGTTGTGTACAGGGCACACGATGACGTTTTGGTCTGTGAATCATCACGTTCCATTAGAAATTCAGCATGACTTACTGTAATATAATCATGTTGATCAAGTGTCATTATATTATACTAACTCATGCTTCAATTCTCAACACTACTTCTAAAACATTCATACTTTAAACTCGAAGGTTTCAGAATTTAGAAACTAAAATAGTTTTTTTTATGATATAACATAGATAGCGCGAAGAGGTAAATGATTTCGGATAACAATAGTTATGAAGATATCTTCAGAAACATCGAAGATATTTATAATGAAATATACGATGATATCTTAGAATATCTAAGATCAGGGGATGATGAAGAATATTGTCCGCAAGGGTTTTAGAGTAAGGAGTAAGGTATTCGTTAATGACTTCAGCAGATACTGAATTATTTGAATTTTTTGAAGGCAGGTTTAGTCTTTGTGATTTGTCCAGAGCCTCCTTCATACTTTGCTCAATCCATTTTCCAGTTCCAAACCTTCTCTTTTTCTGAGCTTTGCCAACACACTATTCTTTATCATCAAACTTTTTACTGTTAAGGTCGTTTATAGTTTTTACTGCTTCATCAGCATTTCGAGAACTATTCCGCAGTTTGGGGTGTTTTTCAGAAACTTCACATTCGAAGTATGTAAGTCCGTTATATGTACACATATAACTATTGGCATAGACATGCTACGAGATTTCAAAATACTGATTGCTCATTCCCGATGATTCGTATGGCAATTCTCGTTACCAGATGCAGATGAATAAATGATGGGGTTTTGATAAATATAATGATTTTATGGAAAAATCAAATATCAGTGGAGTTGTTGGTAAGTTTATTGCTAATGTGGTGGAGCATAAACGGTTCCCCGGTAACGATGGCGAAAGGGCAACGTATATATCTAGGTTATAATAAGATGTTTCAACTGAAAAGTCGAAATTGACTTGCTGGAGCTGTGACAAAACTGGCTACTTTGAAAAGGAATCGCAAAGTTATTTTTACTAATAAATGCCAAAGAATCTGTTGCGGATACGTGTTTAAACTTTTACTTTTGTTTCAAGAGTTTTTTAGGTACATAACTGTGGGTAACATGTGGTTGGATCATCG